>NW_028301717.1:1285501-2571002 GCF_037042655.1 Diuraphis noxia
AAAAATTGAAAATTTCAGTTGTCTATAAATATCTCAAAAAGTCAAAATATTTTGAAAATTATATCATGCAAAGAAAATGCCAATTTAAATAACTGGTAAAATTTTCGTGTGTCCACGACTTATACTTTTTTTAAATATTTAAAATCGTTTCAGAATAAATCGTTATCGTTACAATATTTTCGTAAAAATTTAAAATTCAAACGCACTTAAAATAATGATGCTTCGAGTTTTCATTATAGCTACTTGAAGGAAAACTTAGTGTTGTATTTTTAATCCTTAGTGATAAACACAAAAAATGTTATGATTTTTCAACTTCAAAATTACTTGCAAATTTTCGCATTTTCGACAGATTTCGTAAAAATTTGAACTATAAACGCTTCTAAAAAAAAAATTGTGACTAACGATTTAGCTACAATAAGAGCAACTCATAAGGAACTTTGTATTAAATTTTCAAGTTTTTTTGGTCGTCCAACATTTTTTTACCAACACTACAAAAAAAATTCTCAAAAAAATCGAAAATTCCAGTGGTCTATAAATAACTAAAAAAAGTCAAAAAATTTTTAAATTAAACTGTATATAGATAACGCTAACATAAACATTTGGTGAACATTTCAAGTATTTACAGTGATTAGTTTTTGATTTACCACCATATAAAAAAATCGATTTGGTCGAAAACTGGTTTTACGTAAAAATTCCCGTTTTTCTGTCATTTTTTTCTTGTTTTTTTTTTTCAATTGTTTTGAAAACTATTGGAAAATGTTTACTTTTGACCTCTATAATGCACCAAGGATATTCACTTTTACATCGAAACCACCCCCATAGTTTGAAAATGAAGCATTATTTCGACTAGTTATGCTGTACACAAACACAAAAAAAAACACACACACACATCATTGTAAAATCAATACATTCATCACTTCGTTCAGAATCTAAAATGTACAAACATTCACTCTAAAATCAGACATAACAGCATTAAATGAATTATTCAGAACGTACAATTTGCTACCTATGTTATGTATTAATTGTTAGACAGAATCAACGCATGCGGGGACCTCTTATGCTATTATAATAAAAATAGTATTTTAAAATACACAAAAACATAGTAGGTAATATAATATAATTTTATTTTTATTTTGAAAAAAGATACGATTTCTTATTTGATAGCCATTTAAAAATTATATTGAACATAATTTTTAATGAAAATATTTTGAGTAAATTATTTATCAATTTTACAGTTAATTTGTATAGATTTTGTTAGTTATTTAAAGTTATAAAAATCAAATTATTATAATTTGTGTTTAAGAAATAGATAATATTAATAAAAGTTAAAATATAAGGTTCATAGGAATAAGTATAATTTGATGAGTAATTCCGGGATTTAAATGCTCTAATAATTATTATTTTATGGCATAAAAATTCTGAATAATGCTCTAACATCATGTACCTACCTAATACATTTATTTTTTACTTTCAATAATTTCAATATAAATGACTGTATACGTTACAAGCGATTGTAAAAAGTTGTACAGAACTGATCGTCCCAGAATTCTTTAATCCGAAAAAAAACTATTTCCACAAAATATTACAATTTTTTTGTTTGATTTAAATCAGAGGTTCCCTGCAAACTGTGCGCCGCGGTGTGTTGTCAGGGGAGCCGCGGCTGTGCCTCGCTTCCGACTATGTTATCTGGTCTAAAAATAAACAACGATATTTTACGATGAAAAAAAGGTCGTACATTTTATTAAGAGTGCCATGAGAAAACTTCTTCAGTTCTAAAAGGGCGCCACGAGTATGAAAAGTTTGGGAACCTCTGATTTAAATCATAAATTTATTTATTTGTACATAGTATTATGTATAATTCGTTAAATTTATACAAGAATCATTCAAAACTTAAAAGCATACTTAAAAATCTTGAAATAAATTTAAAATGCTCTAAAAATGAAAAAAATAACAAATAATTCTTATCATTCCAAAATATACGAAACGGAAATATTATTGCATCGGGTAGCATTCGGAAACAATGCAAAGCACATCGAAAACCTAACCTTGTTGATTGGAAATCCGGGAAATACAAACTACAAACACGAAAGCATTTAATAGCATGCTGGTGGATTTTGTAATTTCATGTTGATTAGAACTTTTATTTTAAAATAACTAATAAGAGATGTATCTAAAATTTATTGAAATACTAATCCCCAAAAGGACGACGCACCTTTTTGCACTTTTTTCTTCACTAGGTTGCCAATAATCTCCCAATTTAATATCTTCCTAAACCCTCTCTACTATTCGCCGGGACTGAGATTTCGATTTAATTAACATTTATTATTAGTTACTGAACTTTTTTTAATTATCTGTATCATGTTTAATATATTTTATATTGAATTTATGTAATGCACTTGATAAGAGCAATGGGGAAAAAAATTATAAAACGATGAATAGTGTATATTTCTTAATCGCATTGCAGATGAAGGCTCAGATGTTTAGGATTTAAGTCATCGAATCACAAAATGAAGTGATATACTGATATATTTAATGCTATAAAAACGCAATTGTACCATTGAAAAAATTACCAAAATATATAATATACGGTGCTAAATAGGTATTTAAGTGTTTCTCGGTTTGTTAACACTTGTGTAGTTACCCCAGTTAACGAGCAAATTAGAGTTAGACCTAGACGAACATTCTGCCAGTGATGGATAGAATATATTACTTTGTAAATTATTCTCTGAGCTTTTCTGATATCTCAAAGAACAATCTCTGAAATTGTCTTCAAAATTGGTCGAGTAGTTTTTGATTCTCTGAGCTCTCAATCCAGTAACCATTATCTAGATTAAACGTCTTGAGTTTCATTAAACAAATCAATAATTTTCAGTTTAAACAATTGTACATTATTTCCTACTATCTTATATATTATATATTGCCAGAAGAATAAAATAAAGCTCAGCCACGATGGCAATTTCTAACGAAGATGATAACCAATCAAATTGCACTTAGGAAATTACACTAACCACAAAGATTAAAATACGTCTGATATAGAAAAATGCCGAATTATTATACAAAATCCAAGAAAGATATTTATAAACGAATTCGTGATTAGATGATCAATTTAAAGTTAGATAGATCGGGTGATAAGGTGGTATTTGGTATACCTAGAGTGACTATTTCAATAGTAAGCACTTATAATATCTCAAAACGTCAATACTTTTTGTCAATTGTTTTTGAACGAGTAAATTTAAATGTGAGAAAAATAAAAAACCATCAAGGATATCCTCGCGCGTGTAACTCCACTTCTTTCATCTACACTTTAAATACTTATTACTAATTAACTACCTACTCGCTCAAAATACGATTTTTTTTTTATGTAGTTTTAAAAATTACCATTAAAAAGTTCTTGTTTAGAATATTAATTTAAAAATCAATGCTATCATTTAAAAAAGTGAAACAAAATAATGATAAAATCAGAACGATAAAAATAATAAAAATATAATTTGGCTTCATCTCAGGGGAGTGGCAGTAATCATCAAAGACGATTAAAACATGACGGGGTTCGCAACGATTTATTATTTTTACGAATTCAAAATAGTCAACTTCCGATCCCCTATAATCTCATAAATGGACATTCTCTTCAACTTATCATGTTACTTATCACTCACATTTAAAGACCAAGAAATATAATGATTAAATTTTTTTTAATTCCATAATTTTTATTCGGTTTAATTGATAAACAATCAAAGAAATAAATTATTTCATAAAGTATTTACAATTAAATTTAACTTAAATATTAAAACAATTACCTATATTGGCTATATTGAAATATGAACAATTTATTTACATGGCATGTACCTATAAAGTAACTTAATTTCCAATTCAGGAAATAATACGTCTAGGATTAAAAGTTTTAGAAACACTTTTAAGAAGAAGATTATAATATGTGGTTGACTGTATAAAGAACCATGTCTGATGTAGTAAATAAAAATTTTATAATCTATAAATCAATGTGATGTGTTACAGATATACTTAGCCTGGTTAGAGTTATTCAAATTAGAAGAACATGTAAATAGAGTTTACTGCAGTGTATATACAGGCTGTCCCGTGAGGATTTACCCATTGCGATATCTTCCGAAATAATGGTGATATCGAAATTCTGGTTTTGTAATAAGACTCACAGGGATAAGAACTACAATTATTTCATATTTTAATTTATTTTAATGTTTTGGTAAAAAAGTTAAAAAATATATATTTTTATTTAATTATTTCAAAAAAAATTAAAGATAGCCATTTTGTTGAGTTTATTTTTTTGAAAATATTGATGTTTCAAAATTTTAATTTCATTAATTTCCTGGTTTTTAATATTTTTTTTAGTTTCGAGAAAAATTGCGAATTATTTAACACCGTAATGTTATCAAACATGTGACCCGCCGCGCCGCGCGCATTCCCATACGACCGGCCGAATATTTTCCGTGTTCCTTATAGTTATAAATTGATAATCACCAACCAACTTATACGAATCAATCGGACCCGACTGTCAACCCGAAAAATTCATGTCATTCCTCAGTACAACCAAAATAGATAAATACATTTAATTAGAATAAATATAGTCAACAGCCCTTATTATTGTAATTAAATTGTCACCTAAAACATGTAAATTTTAAGTAAATATAGTATAACGTAAATTATGTATAGCCCATGTCGCCGAAGCTATAAAGATCAATAAAAAAAAAAAAAATTATAATTATATTTTAATATTTTATTTCTTCAAAACTAGAAAAATATTAAAAATCAGGAAATTGATAAAAACAAAATGTTGAAACGTCAATATTTTTAGAAAAATAAACTCTACAAGACTACAAAATGGCCATCTTTAATTTTGTTGGAAATAATTAAATAAAAAAATATATTTCTTAAATTTTTTACAAAAACATTAAAATAAATTTAAAAATGAAGTAATTGTAGTTCATATCCCTATGAACCTTATTATAAAACCAGAATTTTGATATATCCATTATTTCGTAAGATACCGTAATGGGTAAATCCTCGCGGGACACTCTGTATAGTGGATGTGATATACAAGGTGTAATAGATAGAACTGAATTTTTTTACATTAATATTTTTTACTATTTTTTTTTTTTTTTGTGTTCATTAAGTGAACCTAGCACTACATGTATAATACATTTTTTTATGTTTTATTTTTTAGTATTGAAAATAAAATAAAATAAATAAAATAAAAAAAAATTTTGGATAAATTCAAAATAGGTAGTCTATTTGTGAATCTTATTATAAGAACAATTTTGATGGTAAAAATATTATTAGTTTATTTTTTAGAATTCAATATTTTAGATTCTGAACGAAGTGATGAATGTATTGATTTTACAAAGATGTGTGTTTTTTTTTTTTTTTTTTTTTTTTGGGTCTGTGTACAGCATAACTAGTCGAAATAATGCTTCGATTTCAAACTTTGGGGGTGGTTTCCGATGTAAAATTGAAGATCCTTGGTGCATTATAGAGGTCAAAAGTAAACATTTTCCAACAGTTTTCAAAAACATCGAGAAAAACAAAAAAAAAATGACAGAAAAACGGGAATTTTTACGCAAAATCAGTTTTCGACCAAATCGATTTTTTTATATGGTTGTAATTCAAAAAATAATCACTTTAAATACTTGAAATTTTCACCAAATGTTTATGTTAGTGTTCTCTATATACAGTTTCATTTGACTTTTTTTGAGTTATTTATAGACCACTGAAATTTACACTTTTTTTGAGAATTTTTTTTTGAAGTGTCGGTAAAAAAATGTTGGACGACCAAAAAAACTTGAAAATTTAATACAAGGTTCCTTATGAGTTTTTCTTATTGTAGCTAAAAAAAATTAAAAATCGTAAGTCACAATTTTTTTTAATAAGCTTTTATAGTTCAAAATTTTACGAAATCTGTCGAAAACGCGAAAATTTGCAAGTAATTTTGAAGTTGAAAAATCATAAAATTTTTTGCGTTTATAACTAAGGATTAAAAATACAACACTAAGTTCTCCATAAGTTTTCCTTCAAGTAGCTATAGAGAAAACTCGAAGTATCATTATAAAAAAAATTTGAAGTGCGTTTGAATTTTAAATTTTTACGAAATAGCGTAACGATAACGATTTATCCTGAAACAATTTTAAATATTTGTTATTATTCAAAAAGTATGAGTCCTAGATACTTGAAAACTTTACCAGTTATTAAGATTGGCATTTTATTTACATGATTTATTTTTCAAAATATTTTGACTTTTTTTGAGATATTTATAGACAACTGAAATTTTCAATATTTCTGAAAATTTTTTTGGAAGGGTCGATAAAATTTTTTTGGCCCTATCAAAATACTTGAAAATTGAATACAAAGTTCCTCATAAGTTATTCTTATAGTAATCAAAAAATTATAAAAATACATAGGCACAATTTTTTTTATTAGCATTTGAAGTTCAAATATTGACTTAATACGTAAAAATTACGGCAATGTTCAAATTATCTTAGATAGAAATTCATAAAAAATTTTCTTTTTTGATCTAAGATTTGAAAATTTAATACAAGGCTCCTATCATATTTTTACAATAGCAGTTGAAAAATAAAAGAAATATATTGTCACAAATTTTTTTTATAAGATTTTACAGTTCAAATTTTGACCAAATACATAAAAATTACGGCAATGTTCAAATTATGTTAGATCGAAATTCATAAAAGTTTTTCTTTTTAATTCTAAGATTTAAGAATTTAATGCAAGGCTCATAATATACTTTTGCAATATCAGTTGAAAAATAAAAGAAATATATAGCTACATTTTTTTTTTACATGCATTCAAATTTTAATTTTGACAATATACGTAAAAATCACGAAAATTCGTAAATTATTTTATTCTATAAATTCATAAAAAATTTTCTTTTTATACCTAAGATTTGAAAATTTAATACAAGGCTCCTTACAAGTTTTTCAATCTTTATCACAAAAAAAATGTCCATCGGAAATTCAAATTAAATTTTTATTAGCATTTGAATTTCAAATATTGACAAAAATTCGTCAAAACCATGAATATTTGCAAATTATTTTGTAGTTCAAAATTCATAATATTGTTTGTATTTATATCTAAGGTTATACAATTTAACACCAAGTTTTCCATAAGTTTTGCTTCAAATAGCTATAGAGAAAATTTGAAGTGTCATTATAGGAAACATTTTTTGAGCGTTTGAGTTTTAAATTTTTATGAAATCGCGTAATGATAACGATTTATCCTCAAACCAGGTATTCGTATATCTATGATAATATAAGGTATTATGAATGATGATAACTACACTAATTAATTAACCGTGCCTTACGCAAAATGCATCTCAATTGAAAAATAAAATATTTGTTTCAAAATAGAATATATGACAATATTTAAATATAATATATCCTAGACTGACAAATCATCTCCGTTCAGAATCGTTTTTCGTATACAATGATACCTATCATTGCATTCAAATTTAATCCCATCCATTACAGTAACCTACTGTACAGCAGAACGACATCCACGGCTTACCCGCTTTTTTTTTGGTTGAACTAATTTGGAAGGCAATAACTTATTAAAATACATGATTTTTGAGAATTTGCGTACATGTGTATATTTCTTAAAGAGACACCGGGTCCCAACGGTCTGCCTTGATAGTGTGATACCAATACTATTACGAGTATTACGTATCGCATTTCACAATATATTACGCATACGTATTTATGCGCCGAACGGCTGGACAACACGTGTGTGGTATGTCGTAATCTGGTAGTAATTATAATTATTTATTATAATAGGTAATAAAATATAAATTTATTTATTTATAAAGTATTGTTATATAATAATATCATATATACCAATAATATAATATTAAAAATTATATAAATATTTTTTATAATGGAAAATGGTTTGAGTGAAAACGACATTTAAAATTTACTTGGTGGCGGAACCGTATCTGATCTTTATGAGTCAGATGAAGAAATAATTGAAAACTTTCAGAATGAAGAACTAAATAATTTACTTGGACAGTTTGATGAGTTGGAAGATTTTATTATAGATCATGATTCCGTTTTGCCAGAACAATTAGAATTTAATTTACCATCACCAGAACCTAATATTGCTAATGTTACACCCGAACCATTTGTCATATCTAATAAAAATCAAATTAAATGGCAGGCAAGCCCTTTTAAACAACCTAACATTAGTTTAGATGATTTAGAAGACATGATATATCCTTCTGAAATGCCTAGTGTATTAGATTATTTCACAGAATATCTCGATGACACAGATTTTTCAAATATTGCTTATTTTACTAATTTATATTCTGTTCAGAAACAGCAAAGTAGATTTAAACCAACTGATTCATCTGAAATAAAAACATTTATCGGTATACACATTATAATGGGTTGTCTCAAATACCCTCGAATTCGACTGTACTGGGAAGATTCTTACCAAGTCAAACTCGTCAGGGATAGTATGGCGCGAAACCGATTTTTTTTATTACGATCAAATTTCCATTTAATTGACAATAGTAATATTCCTCGCGATAACACAGACAAATTTATTAAAGTTCGGCCTATTTATGACGCGATTAACAATAAAATTAAGTCAATACCCAAAGAAAGAAATTTGAGTGTTGATGAACAGATGTTCCCTGTCAAAGGTCATTTACAAATGAAACAGTATGTCAAAGGAAAACCATGTCCTTGGAGCATAAAAGCATTTCTTCTTTGTGGTTCTAGTGGAATGGTTTATAATATTCTTTTATATCAAGGTAATACGACAGAGATAGATCAAAATATACTTAAAACATTTGGATTGGGCGCAAGTGTAGTCTTACATTTGACAAAATATGTTGAAAAAAATAAACATTTTTTATTTTTTGATAACTTTTTTTCGACATTTAATTTGATGGAAAAATTAAGCCAAAAACAAATGTATGCTGTTGGGACTGTCAGAACAAACCGTTTTGTAAAACCTCCGCTTTTGTCTGATAAACAAATGTCCCGAATGGGTAGAGGAACTGCGTATGAAATTTCTATGAATATGGAAAATTGCAATTTGTGTTTAGTCAAATGGTTTGACACGCGAGCAGTGACGTTAGATTCAAACTTTGTTGGATCGGGAAATTCGGAAACTATTCAACGTTGGGATAAAAAGACAAAATTATATGTTGATGACGAAAGACCTGAAATTGTATCATTATACAATCGATCGATGGGTGGTGTTGATAAATTCGATCAATTGATTAGTTATTATAGGACATTTATTCGATCTAAAAAATGGACTATGAGGATGATTGTCCACGCTGTGGATTTGATTGTAACTAACTGTTGGATACAATATTTAAAGGATGCCGAACATTTTAATATACCGAATAAAAATATAAAAGACCTCTTACACTTTAGAATGGATATAGGTGAAAATTTAATTCGAGCAGGTAAACCTTTAGCACCCAAAAGAAAAGGACGACCACGAAGTAATGGAAATGAAGACGAACCAACTTCTAAAGCGGCAAAAATTGACTCTACTCGTCAATCAGATGACGTTCGCTTTGACCAAGTTGACCATTTGCCTGGATTTGACGAAAAAAACTTTCCATCAAGATGTAAGAACCGAAATTGTGTGAAAAAAGGTAGAAAAACTCACGTGTTTTGCATCAAGTGTAACGTTCATTTATGTTTAGACAAAACAAGTAACTGTTTTTGAATTACCACCAAAAATGATAATCATCAAATGTATATTTTTAAAATTTAGAATTTTTAAATGCCTAGTGTTTTATTTAGCAGAAAAAATTTATTTTATTAATTTTTACATTTTTTTTATTACAAAAATGTTGTTATGGTTTGTATCATTTTATTTTATTTTATATTTTTAAAATTGTTAATATTGTTATTGATGATGATAAAAGTTAAAGATTGATTATTATTATTTTATAATATTATGTAATGTTAAAAATAAAAAGGTTTTCATTTTATTCTTATAGTATCGCAATTATTATAATTCTACAACCATTTGAAACCAGTGTCTCTTAAAGTGGACACTTCCGTAACTTTTTTAATTTTGAAAAAAAAAATAAAATAAATTTTTTTTATTTTAAAGAGTCATTTTTATAAAAGAAAGCAAAAAAATAAAAATAAAAATGTATGTATAAAAAAGTCTGGGACTGAAAGGGTTAAATTATTTATTTATCATATAACATTAAAACATTTTGTCATACTGTGTTTGCAGTTATCCGACGAGCGCGTAAATCTTTTTTTATCTACCGTGAATTCTGATAGCAATATTCAAATGCGAGACAAACAGACGGGTATTTTTTTTTTAAACACAGACCACTCGACTATACATCAGAAGTCGAATAATATAGGAAGTCGAATAATATAGTCTTTTCGTATTCATTTCTTTCCTGAAAGACTCTTAAACCTCGAGGGTGGATTTACATGTCGTATAGGTGATACGTTTTAGCCAAGTTAAATTGATTGTCAAATTGTCATCGATATTACTTTTATTTTGTCGAACGAGGAGAAAAGTTAAAATTTATGCACGCCTAATTACCTCACCCATGCCCAAAGTAATAACAACTCCATTTATCTCAAATACTCTCGAGACCCGACAGTCAAAACCAAGTTTTTATTCAATTAGTGGCTAATGCATTTTACAAAACTCTTCAGCAAAACGCATTCTTGGAATATTGCATCATCAATGAAATAATAAATTGTAAAATCATTATTACGTTAAACTTGTGTTTTATATTATAAGTCAGAGGGAATAGTAATACTGTTACACGTACATTATCGAAATAATGTTTAGTATAGACGACGGTATGTATACGGTGTGCCGTGACATGACGTGTGTAGTATACTTAAATGACTATTAAAATAATAATTAGATACGAAGCATGGTAAAAAAAAGCGGGTAAGTCGTGGGGGAGTTACCCTTTTCTGCCAAAAACGAAAAAGGTACGATTCCCGTTTCCACCAAAAGACATTTCCGCAACAAAAAAGTTTGGAAACCAATGGTCTTAATTTTTAAACAATATATATGTTGTGGTATATATAAAATAAAATAGTAATGTAAAATGTAGGCAATAGCAACGTGCGTGAAGTTGGCCCACCCATTTTTATTTTGCTTGCTGCTCATATACGGCTAACTCACAAATTCTAAAAGTGAACTCGCAAATTTTCGCAAATAACTTGCAAAATATTGGTGAAGATTTTAAGTCACTACTCCAAAGTGGGTGGGCCAACCCTCCAACTTCACGTACGTGTAATAGCAATGACATTTGAAAATAATTGCGAAATTGCAAATAGGTACAACAATATATACAGCGATAATCTTCGATAGTTGTTGATAATCGTCGATAACGGAAGGAAGTATATTCTGTATTACTGTATCATAGTTTATTTATAATTTGCACACAATAATTATCTGACTAATGTTAAATTTTTATATTCTAATTCAGTATCTGTTCTGTTCGTCATCAGTTAATACGATTTTCAAAATGGAATTTGTTAATAATTTTTGTGGCATTTTTAATTATTTAAAAATAACGATATGTTTTTTCAAAACTCTATTGAGACTATATTTGACCTATACTTGTATTATAATTTGAAATAGTTTAATATAATGTATTATTATTATCTACATGTATTATTATAATTTATAATAGTAAAAATATTTTTATATGATAAGAATATATAATATTTGTACATGGTTCCCAAATTGACGGAAACCACTTTTCACAAAAATACATTTTGGCGGAAACGGGAATCTTACCTTTTTCGTTTTTGGCGGAAAAACGCTATGCCTAAATCAGGGAACTGGTTTTTTGGCGGAAACGGGCGATGCCCAGTCGTGGGTGTCGCTCTGTTGTACAGTAGGTTACAAGTGGGTTACTGTAATGGATAGAATTAAATTTGAATCCAATGGTATAATTATATCATTGTAGATGAAAAACGATTCTGAGCACAGAAGTTTATCTGTCTAGGATATATTATAGATAGATATATTAAAAAATTTCAAATCTTAAAAGGATTTAAAAGGAACATTTTTTATGAATTTCTAGTATAAAATAATTTGCGAATTTTCGTGATTTTTACGCATATGTTGTCAAAATTCAAACTTTGAATGCTTATAAAAAAAAGTCGCTAAAATATTTTGAAAATTTTACCATGTCTAGGTGAGGCTAATATAAGTAGACAACCCAAATTTCAAGTTTTTACGAATGTTTTTAACCAAATTACATCAAAAAAACTCCCAAAATTAAAATGTCTATATAACTACCTCAAAAATGGCTAATATTTTCCGAACTTTAAACCGCAAGGAACAAACTCCAAAATACAACAAAAAATATCTCTTGTCATTTTTCATTTGAAGTAATATTTCTGGTAGAAAACGTCGTCCGTAATTATTTAATATTATAAAATCGTGAAATCGTACGTTTTTTCTCCTTTAACCGCTTTTTTTTCGAGTACCGTTTCGAAAATCGAAAAATTGCTCTTTAAAGTACCAGATAAAGAACATAAACTTCCAGAAAAGATGTTACACTTGATACTTTTGAGCAAATTTAGAAGGTGAAAAAGTGTTTACAGAATAAAAAAGAAATAAACATCATTTGTATAACCAATACCTATACATTCTTCGCTCCGCTCAGAATCAAAAAAAAATTACACTGTATAATTTTAACTAAATATTATTATTATTATTTATTTTTAATAGAATTTACCTTCGGTGACATATGTCATTATAGGATACAAGAGCTATTATTTACAAATAAAATGTTAATATTTTGTTTTGAAGTTCTACCTTTGAAATGAAATTAAAGAGGGCTGCGAGTGATTCTGATAAGTTTTCTTGTTGAGGTCAAACTTGGTTCGGAATATGATCGACATTTGGTCATTATGTGTTTAATTATTGTTAGTTTGATGCCGCATGTTGGACATATTGGGAGATAATATTTTTTACTTACCTATTAGATAACTATGAGTGAATTGGGTGTGTGGATGTACCCGATCCGTAGTCTAGTTAAGGTAACCTCGAACTTTCTCGGAAGGTATGTGGTCATATGAACTTATTATTATTATTTATGCTCAATTTTAGACATAATTATATTCTACCTCCCCGCGGTTTGTATAGTGTTGCCATTTTTACTGCACTCGTTTTTTATTACAATAATTAAAACGCATAAATAAAAATAAAATTTGTTCTAATTGTATACATTTAAATAAAAAAATAATATACAAACAACTATTTTACGTGAAAACCATTTGCGCCGATCAATACAGCAGTGTAACCTCTTTATGGCGGACACCGATCATACAGGGAAATTGAAATGTGTTCGGTATTAGGAGGGTTATTTTCCAACAAAACTTCCGGGAAATTCAGGAACATTTCGCCAGTTTCTGTAAACAGTGCTGATGAACTACATTCGAGCATGTATTTTCTATTTAAAATTACTTCAATAAATTAAGAATAAAATTAAAACTTTTTTTCAGAAACAAACATGATTATAATATATACATACGTTTGTATCTTCTATGTCAGAGATTTTCATACTTTTCTCGGTACAATCAATCATAGAAAATTTTTGAAAATGTTGACGACCCACAACCTACAACATATTACAATGGGATCTTTCTTTTTTTTTTATTATTATTATTGATAATCACTATTATTGCGATAACTTTTAGTCCAGCAGCGAGATGGCGATATGTTACTGGTACAACCGGCCTAATTGTCATCGTGGATTATGATAAATATGATAAAATTAAATGTATACATAAATGTATATATTTTATATGATTTAGTTACATGGAAAATACTGAACCATATTTATTTTAATTTGTCCATATTATTAATATAATATCTTTAATTTATATATTTTTATAAAAAAAGGTAATCTAATATTAAATACCTATTTAACATTTTTGAAATACATATATAAATATACTAAAACTTAATGTGGTCCACCAAAAATGTAAACGCAACCCACAGTTTGGGAACCTCTGTTCTACTTATATATTATTTTCCTCCGTGTTTGTACGCTAGAACATTGACAATTTTTTTTATTATAAGTAAATATAAGTTGTTTTTCAAAAGTCTTGTTTAAGATAAAAGTTATATAAAAGCGAGAGATAATGGTTCAATATACAGTGAAATTTTATACTGCAAACATTTTCTTCGTAAAATTGATTCATTGCTGCCAATATACATTACTGACATAGTTGTGTACACTTGTAAAATATTGCAATTCTTTTTTTGTTTTACAAAACATCTATATTCACTTACTTAATACTGATGACATAATATGACGCAATGTTTTATAGGTATTCGTAATATTTTCAAAGCTATTATGAGGAAAACGGGAAAAATACAATAGACAATAGGAAATATGTAATATGTATATTATTATTTCTTTCAACAAATCATTATTTAAAGTAATAAGAGCTATTTTTATGTTCACGTTTACATAGTATAGGTATGTTTCAAAAAAGATTTTAATATTTACTACTTTTATTTATTGCTGGATCATAGGTAGGTAGGTACTCCCAAGCAGGGCGCATGTAAACTCCGCCACAAGTACCTTTTTTTACTGTAAACTCCGCCACTGAAAAAAATAAGGTAAAATTGAGTTCATGTAAACTCCGCCAGTGAAGAAAATCAAATAGTAGTATAAAATATTAGTATAAAATCAATATGATGTGTTATTAAAAAAAAATATTATAAAATAATATCATATCATATCGTTCTCGTGAATTATTTAAATCATAGTAAAAAAATTATAATAGATAATCGTTATACCTAATAATATAAAATCATATTTTTCATAATACCTAATAATTAATAATTGTTATTGCACCTCCATTTAATTTCACCAGACGCGTATTTTATATTTTTATTATACTTATAATTTTTAAATACAACCAATAAATTGCCTCGTTGACCAGTAATTAATTTTATATGATCACTTTCTTACGACCTATCTCGTTTGGACATATAAAAATATCGGAAGTATCGGAAATATCGAAAATATACACGATTACACGGAAACGCGCAGACTACGAATGATTATGTTTGTCAAAGTATACGTCTTTACGTATTCCTGACCTGCAGCTGTCCATATCATCATTGGAAATCCTGATTTCAGATAATATCAAGATAAAATTATTAATGAATCGATCTAATTTTGACAATGTGAGAAGGCATGTGGCAATATGAGCTCTGGCCAGGTAAAAAAAAAAATTGGCGGAGTTTACCATAGACCTATTATTACCTTTTTATCTTGACCGATATTCTGGCGGAGTTTACAATCGCCCCCCCCCCCCATGCGCGGGTCGTTACACGTAAAAAATATAAAATAAAAAGTTTAGCAAGAAAAAAATTGGACCCATGTCTACTTGACATACATCATACATACATATATACAGGGTGTTTCGCCATGCATGCTGATCTCCCATTTTTTACCTTTAATAATGAATTTACTCAAATTCTAATTTTTGGAATTTTCAAATATAAGACCATGTTTTCAAATTCTTGAGATTTTTTGTATGGGAGATTTGGCCATCTTTTGGAATTTAGAACTACTCCTCTACAAATAATTTGTGTCACTGAAATGTTACATAATTAAAAACAAATCATCTTAATAATAATCCACTTTAAATAAAATGAAACACAAGTGACACGAATGAATGATATCAAATTATCAAAATGTGAAATATATTATAAGGAATATGGCCGGAAATTATTATAAATAATAATTGTTATCTGTCACGGAGTGTGTAGACCATGATTTAAGATATTATAACTTAAATCGTGGAGTAGACCGCGGTTGTTAAAACAACTATACATATATTAATTGTTCGAGGGTAAACAAGAACCTGATCAGCTGATATAATTTTGTGAACCGTGCTAATATAATCACAATATAACATTCTATGATCGCGAATACGAATTATGATAACAACATATCCAGAGACCATTGATAAAAAATAAAAATAATGTAATTTAATATAAACATTTAAACTGATCAATTACTATGTAAGTCAGTCCACCTCACGATTACCCTCCCCCCACCCCAACATAAGGACGCCCCTGAAGGATAGTCTCCTGTGGTGATACAAACTTTTGTTTTGTAAAATGAGAACCCTTTCCCCCTTTTTGCTGTAAATTATTTAGTGGATAATTTTTTTAAACATTTTGATGTTCCTATTGAAAAATTAAAATGAATTGTTTCTTAGTTATTAAATTGTTTGTACTAAATATAATAAGTCCTTAAGAATCGTTTTACAAAAGTATAAAATACACGTCATACCTACTAATGGAACTAAAATGTATGATACTGGTCGTTTTTACAAATTATTTATGTTGATAGATTAATATTAATGATTAATATTTTTAAATCCACCTTAAACTACATATCTTATAAATCTAAACCATTGACCTTTTATCCTTAGCACATAAAGTTAAATACCTCAAAAACTACTAATTAGAATTTTGATTTCAATACATCAGAATTCTCAAAAAACTTATCCGCTAAATAATTTACAGTAAAAAGAGGAACCTTAATTTGAAAAACAAAAGTTTGTATCACCACAAGACGCTTCTTAAGTGGTACAAAAAATCTCGGACATGGCCATTTTCGACCAAAAACGTACCCTTCCCTTTTCGGCCGATTTACTTTTTGACCAAATTTCAAATAGATCAATTCTCTTTTTGACCAAACAAAAATTTATTTAATACATTAAAATAAAATATAGAAAATAATTTAAAATATAAGAATATCTTTATATTAACATTGTTTTTATATTTATTTTATACTTAATAATTATTGACAAAAATTGTAAATCATTATTTTGGCTGAAAAGGGAAGGATACGGTTTTGGTCGAAAACGGGCTCGCCCAAAATCTCAAGTATTTGAAAATATGCAGGTCTTTGAGTATATTTAAAGATTCCAATAATTAGATTTTGAATAATTGCATTATTAAAGAAAAAAGGGGTGAGCATGCTTCGTGAATCACTCTGTATATAAAATAAAGGAAAGAATATGTACTGCGAGCAGATACGTTTACGCCAGATTGTTCATTAACTTTTTTATAATTTTACCCACCGGAGAGAGGTGATTAAAAGAGAAGGTAAAAACAATTGACTTCCGTCCAAAACATTCGATACCTATTATAATTAATTTTAAAGAATTTAATCGAAATTTAAAACATCCGACTTTGAGGCAGTGGCGGACATGTTTCGCGCACCATTAAGGCTATATAATATATAAAGTTAGAAATTTCAGACATTTGGGTGAGGTAGACTGTTTCCGAGTTGGTGGTTTATTTTTTGTCCACTGCAATTGGGGAAAAGTCCACAAACTTTTCGTTTCGTTTTCCTTACCGGTGGACGAAAGTTACAGAGAGACACAGCCTTTAAAAATTATTCACAAGATAATCCGATTATAGCTTACCAGTCTTATTACTCCATTCACTATGTATAGTTTACAATGCATAAGTCGTAACGTTTTTAAATACCTACCTACCTATACAGAGTCATTCACCAAGCATGATTACAATCATTTTTTTGCTTTTAACATGAGCTTATTAAAATTTTGATTTTTGGAGTTTTTTGGTATACTTAATAGGTCCATGTTTTTAAGTATTTAAATTTTTCAAGCATTATAAAAGTATCCTGTTATACCAAATTATTATTTTTTTTTTAATGAAAACCATCCTTTTATAATGCTATACGTTGTTGATTGGATGATTTTTCCAAAAATGTTGATATATATATATATATAAATTGAATTTCAAACGAATAACTTTTGAGTTGTTTATTTTTCTAAACTAAAAATAATAGCCTACGATAATGGGTTTGAATTTAATGAGTTTATGATGATTTACACATTCTTTTACAATATTCATCTAAAAAATATTATAATTTATGAGGATATTTTCAAAGTATAATAAAGATCCAATATTACATATTATGTTTTACTTATATTGTTTTACAACTTTTTTTAAAGACTACCTATTATCTTTAATATAAACTTTAAATAACTCAAAAACTAATCGTTAGAGGTTTTAAATTCAATACGTCATGAACATTTTCAAAACATCATCTGCGTTTATGCTATGGAAAAAGATTAGTTTTAATTTTTGATAATTTTGTATTATTACAAGTTTCTATACACGCATTAAATGGAATTAAAAATCTTAAGTACCAATTGAATATATGGTACTAAAGTACCTATTATACTTAAGATCTACAACAATCCTAATTTTTTTTTTAATTGAACAAATTCATTATTAAAGAGAAATACTGTTGGTGAGCACTGAGCATGATTGGTTTGATGAATCACTCTGTATATATATATATAATCGTTGTGTAAACGATTTCCAGCGATTACATTACTATACTACATTGTGACCTGCGGGTAATGCAAACTCAATTATTTCGTGACTTTAAGTCCTCGTGGGAACTCGGTTTTCGTACATTCTCGATTCTAGAAGATAAAACGATAATTTGTACGTGTCTATATCCTAGGAAATAAATTTCATTAAAAGGTTTATCACGAACGGAGCACTATCATAATAACATCCTTGGTCTTAAGTATCTGTATATAAAATAAGGTCACTGTAAAATAAAAATAATATATTACTGTATTATTTATTTTAATAGAATATCAGGGGATAATATTATTACGAGTACTTTGTAGAGCTAAGGTATTGATATCTTTAGAAAAAAACCATAGCGCATTACTCGATATATTTCCTCGACAATAAAATTTATAGGTAAATCTTAAATATTATGTTTTCGTCAATATTGTAACCCTGGCAACGAAAATGTTTAGAAAATCAAAATATTTTTCCTAGCCCAAAAACAATTTATGTTAAAATTAAAAAAATAAAACTTGACCTGAGTTGAATAATTAATAAAATGCACATATTTTGTATATTTTACTTGCTCATTAATTTCTCAACATTGCCTATAGATTAAGTATTAACAGTATTTACAAAAAAATATAGCATACAGTGATTATAGACATTCATGTGCTCTGTGGTAGGAGGGAGTCTGACCACCCCTGGATCCGCCAATGGTTCACACAACTAATTTCATACTGCGTTATAGGTACTTTCATAGAAATCTTGTACCATATAGACACCCAGGGGCGGAGTGGCCCACCGGGATACCGGGAAAAATCCCGGTGGCCTGGAAGCCAAATGGCCCGTTTACCTAAAGTATAGATAATAATAATGTAGAGTAATGAAAAAATTTATTTATCTATATATATACGAAGACGAAATCAAATTTAATTATAAGTATACCGTATCTAATATACGCACGTATATACCCACTTCAGTTCAGTTCACACTATCTATTTTTATAACTTTCGCTGTAGCCTTCTATGTCTTCGACACGGAGTATTATGTCTATATTATATTATATCTGTGGTCTACGACAATATCTTATCGGTTTATCGCCTCGCTATACTATCGAATCAAATGTACATTACTATATTTTTTCGTTATTTTGTCATTAGATAAAATACGTTGCGAGTGGTAACTACATTTATATTTCATACGTATTAAAAAGTTTTGTTTTTAAATATTATATTCATTTCAACCTAAAATATTTCTCATCAAAATGAGCGATAATAAGAAAAGAAAAGGTGGCGCTGAAAGAGAGAGGGAAAAAAGTAAAAAGTTATTGATGTTAAGTGGAAAACAATGTATGAGATTAGATTCATATTTTGGTAAAAGAAATCCAGTTACACTTTCAACGGATTCGGAAAATATCTCTGATCATAATGATTTATCATTTGAAACGGATCATACTTCCCAAGGTAAGCTTATCAAATAAAATTATTTTTTTATATAGGTACCATATAAGTTATAAATTATTTAATAAATTTTAAGTTATAACAAAAAAAGTAAAAAGTTTACCCCTTGACCACCCTTTTTTTTATTTAACAGATATTAACGAGTTTACTAACGATGAAAAAATATTAAATTCCGAAAATAGTAGTTCTGCTCTAATGCAACTTCAACATGACACTCCGGTTATCAATCCAGAAAAAAACGTAGAATTAAACAAATTTAAGAAACCAAATTCTCATAATTTAAAGTACTTTTTTCAAATTCATCCGGTACAACCGTCTGATGATTCAATTTTACCATTTTCGAGTAAAAAGGTATTTTTTCGTAACAACAAATTAAATAGGAATTGGTGTACATACAATGAGCATTCAAAACAAATATTTTGTTCCGTTTGTTTGGCTTTTTCGACTGACAGTAATGCATTTACTAATGGTATGAGTGACTGGAAACATGTTTACCAGCGTATTTCAGAACACGAGGCAAGTAAATGTCATATGCAATGCTCTGAAGCTTATTTTATGCATGTTCAACAAAAAAATATTGAAAATTTATTATTAGTTGACCAAAAAAGAATACAAAGAGAAGAAGTTAAGAAAAATAGGGCAGTACTTGAGAGAATTATTGAAGTTATCAAGGTTATTGGAAAACGTGGTTTAAGTATACGAGGTAAAAATAATGAAGCTGCTTATTTACTCAATGACCCTATCTTAGATCATGGCAATTTCCTTGAAATGATTATATTATTAAGTAAATATGACGCTGTTTTAAATGAACATTTGAATAAAATTATAAATACGAGCGAAAAAATGCATAAACATGGATCTCAAGGGCGTGGAAGTTTTGTTACTCTTTTAAGTCACTATTCAATAGATAATGTAGTTACATCAATCTCTTCATTAATAAAGTCTACTATTTCAAATCAAATAAAACAATCAGATATGTTTTCTGTTTTGATTGATACTACCCAGGATATCTCGGTGATAGACCAGTGTTCAATTGTACTAAGGTACGTAATAAATGGAGAAATAAATGAAAAATTAGTCGCTGTTAAGTGCTGTACTGATTCTACAGGGGAAGGTATGATGAAGTTATTACAATCTGCATTATTTTCATTAGACATAAACATTACTCGTTGTATTGGGAATGCTACAGATGGTGCAGCTAATATGCAAGGCATGTATAAAGGTTTTACGTCTTGGCTTAGCAAAACAGCGCCCGAACAAGTTCATGTTTGGTGCTATAGCCACGTTTTAAACCTGGTAATATGTGACGCTACAAAAAACCCAGTTAAAGTAGCAACGTTCTTTTCTATCATTAATTCATGTGCCGTATTTTTTAAAGAATCATACCAGCGTATGAATATTTGGAAGTCAATAAGTAATAATCATCACGATAATATTCGAAATAAACGTCTTCAAATCATCGGAGAAACGAGATGGACCGCAAAGCAAACAGCCCTTAACAGAATTTTTGGTACTTATGATAAATTTGACGATGCTTTGTATACAGAGTTGATTATTTGTCTATCTAAAATATCTAATAATGAAGGTTTTAAGCCCGATATTCGATCTAAAGCTAACTGTTTATTGTCATCATTATTGAAGTATGAAAATATCCTCATTGCACATATGTTTATGAAAATATTTTCTATAACAGGTCCCTTATCAAGATACTTGCAAACAAGTGGCTTAGATTTATTAAAATGTCAACAAATGGTCGAAGGCACTTTAAAACAAATAGAAAAACTCCAACGAGATATGGAAAATATAAAAATAACATGTGATAAGTTTATAGAAAAGGCTCAACGAATTATTGATTTAGAAATTGAAAATACTGAAGATGAAAAAAATAAGAAAGATTTAGAAATGTGTGATATTCAAGATCAGTTTGAAAATAAACGTATTCAAAGAAAGAAAAGGATGTCTACTTATGAAACGGAAGATGAACCAATAATTAATGCTGCAAAAAAATTTGAAGTTGAAGTTTATAATAAAGTATTTGATGCTATTATACGAAGTATGACTTCAAGGTTTATTAAAAATAATACATTATACTTTGATCTTTCTCTATTATCGCCAAACAATTTTGAATCATTCAAAAATGGAATGCCGAGTGGTGCATTATCTACATTATCTTTGAAACTTAAACCATTTATTGAATGTAACAATGATGTTGAACAAATTAAAAGCAGTTTATGTGAAGAATTATTACATTTTTCTAGCTCATGGGAATTTTTAAAAAAATCAGTAAATGACGAATATAATATGATATATTGTGAAGATAGTGAAAATTCTGATGACAAAGAAGATTCAAATTCATGTAAAATAAAGCCATGCAGAAGTTGTCAAAATTGTCCTCTTTGTTGTTACAAGGCCTTAATTAAATATAGTTTATTTTCTAACACATATCCAACTTTGATGTTGGCATATCAATTCTTACTGACATTACCCGTAACACAAGTTGCGTGTGAAAGATCATTTTCAACACTGAAGTATATAAAAAACCGATTAAGAAGTACGATGAGCAACGAACACTTAGAAAATTTCATGTTAATGGCAATCGAGAAAAAAACACTAGTCGAACTTAACAATGACGAAATAATAAACTCTGTTGGAGAAAAGAGTAAATTATTAAACAAATTATTATTGTAAGCATTGATTAAGTAGGTATGTTATGAGTAATGTTATAAGTTAATGTTAATGTTATAAGTAAAACAATTATTATAATTATATCTGAAGCTAAAGTAGTTTATTCTTTGTAAGTTAATATATTTATTTTAATTTTATTAGAACATATTATAGGTATAAAAACAATAATGATTTATTATTATTTTGGTTTGTGTATTTTTATTTCGGTTTTATAGTTTTGTTAATAGTTTTATCTGTAAAATACATGCACTGTTATATTGTATTTTAGTACCTACCTATTTGTTGTTTGTCTGCCTATATATATTTACATACAAAATTAGATAAAATACAATTTTTAATCAGGAATTGAAAATTTTGAGTGGCCTGGAGAAAATTAATTTTCCTGGCCTGAATTTTTTTCCCACTCCGCCCCTGTAGACACCTGTTGTAAGTACAGTATAGAAATAAAATATGTCCTTTTTTTTAAAAATAAATCACGTTTACGAGTTCTTCAACCATGTGACACAGATACGTAACTATTTTGGGCTATAATTTGTTTGACAATACCGAAATCTAATAGAACTTACTATTTCGCTATCCTAACCTAACCTACGATAAACCTTTTTTTGCGCTTTCGCTCTCGATCGCGCAAAGTCTTATTCGATTCGGACCTCTAAAACAGTTATTTTGAACATTTAACTGTATACACTCTGTATTCCACGGCGTTCGGGTGTTTTCGAAGAAATGTAACACGCATTCGCGTACAAACATTTAATATAGGTTACACAGTTGGTTACGGTGGTGGTGGTGTATAATATTTATTAAGAACGCGTATAAAATTAAATATTATTATTGTTATATTATATATATGCATGTTAATGAGATTTTTTTCGAATTTTCATCCAACGAAAATTGTATGTAAATTATACACTATAGAATAATATACCTATTATTATATAAAATTCGTATCACAAGTGACACGATCCATCGCGTGGACGTGTCTATATATATTATATTTATAAAATAAAAAGGTACCTATAGCCTATAGATGCACCGAGGTGCTTACTACCTCCTACCTGAATGTATTTTTATAATATCGACGACATGATAATTTTTTCCTTATAAAATTATGTCTACTATAAAATAAGTATATGTTTCTACTTGGACTTTTCGTGATTACTTATAAAGTGATGAGTTGTTATCAAATTATATAGTTATTCAATTTCCTCGATAGTAATAAAATATCTAAATTATACTTATACGTCGTAGTATTACGATTTCACCATAATATTTATATTGCAGTACGTTAAACCAAGGTACCTATATAGTCATTGTCATTAATCTTTTTTCCATCATAATAATTAAAATATATTTTGTTTTGTGCCGTCGTGTCAAATTTTGTTAATAAATCGCACGAAAAACAGGTTGTAGCGGTGTGTAATAATTATAATTAACGGTTAATATTATAAGGATAATATGATAAAAAAATAAAATCCGATGTTTCACAGTAAATTTTCCGCAGTAGAATAATTTATTGTACATTTTTACGTCGGTGGTGATAGTTTTGTGTTGTGTGTGTGGGGGGAGGGGGGGTGCTACCATGGCCCGTGCCAAAATATTGCTTTTCAAATGGGAAAGATCAAAAGTGTTTTACAACGCGTTTTCTTTCTCCTTTCACTTTTTATCTAACCTTGTGGCTTACGACAAGTTCACATCATGTCATTTTAACTATTTCATTGCGACATAAATGTTTTCCAAGTAAAAAGTCATGGCACTACAACTACAACACACAACACTACGCATACAATAATACTCTATATATAGATCATAATATATGACGTAGGTACACTTCGTGCTTTATTGTAGTGCGGGCTGTGAGAAAAATAATAATAACAAACCAGAACATTATTAAAACCACAGATCAATATAGAATAAACACTCGATCAGCCAATGTTGTTAAAAATACTTTTCAAAAGTATTTCAAATAGGTATTTAAATACTTCAATTAAAAAGTATTTAAATATTTATTTAAAAACCTTTGCTAATAAATTTAAATACAAATACAAATATATTCAAAAAGTATTTCAAATATTTTTAAATACATTTTTTTAAGCTTTATTATTTACTGATTCTTAATTCTTAAAACTAATTATTTGTTTAATGTAATAATGTGTATTGAATATAGAAGAATAAAGAATATTGAATATAGAGAATATATAGAATATATTATAGAATATACAATATTGTAGGTTTATATAGAATTCCTTTATTTATAAAAAAATTGTATTTTAAAATTTATTACATTTAAGAAACATAACCTTTTCAAAATGGTCGTCAGTTATTCTCCCTCTACGTTTTGTGAGTATAGCGTTGCTTACACTAAAAATTCTTTCAACAGAAGCACTGCTTGGTAACGGAGTGTTGTGTTCTATAAAAACTTTTTTAATGTTGGTTGTGTCTTCTAAAACCAATAAATTCTTCGTAGGGCTCTTA
Source organism: Diuraphis noxia (assembly GCF_037042655.1). Lineage (NCBI taxonomy): Eukaryota > Metazoa > Arthropoda > Insecta > Hemiptera > Aphididae > Diuraphis > Diuraphis noxia. The sequence goes on from NW_028301717.1 coordinate 1,310,500, forward strand.
TTCAAAAAACTTGATATTTCATTTTCAATGGAAATGTTGGAATTTGAATGAATTTTGGACCAAGAAAAAAATGAAGATGTTTCATCATCATGTTTATTAGTATTTTCAATTTTTTCATTATCTATGTTAGATGTCTCAATACCTTCAGACTTTGATTTTTTTTAAACAGCTTCTTTGAAGTTAGCAACAGCCAAATCTTTGATTATATTATTATTTATCCACAATGTCTTAAAATATGGATGAGATAAAGCAGCAATAACTAAAAACTTATCTGCTTGTTATTTTTCACGTAATATCTTTGTTTGTCGATAACAACATTAAAAATCGTCATGTCTTTTCATCGACGATAAGCAATTTCTTCATAATCGATAAACGAAACTAAATAGTAAATAATTAAATAATATCTTGTTTGAAAATTTTGGATTTAATATTTTAAATACAATATATAATAATATGTATTTGAAATATACTTGAAATACTTCTGTCTAAAAGTATTTAAAATACAGAAAAAGTATTTAAATACTAGTATTTAAATATTAATATTTAAATATTTAACAAGTATGCGATCAGCTGATCGGGTTACTGTATCCCTACGGTTGAAGTATTGGAAATTGTACCGTATTCGTAATCTGATAGAATGTTAACAACGTGTATCCCTCTTAGTTACGGAATTATAAAAACGGAAACAACCAAACAACGCAATGGCCAATGGGCATTACAAAACACTATATCAATTCTGTCTCTTTTTGTGTGATAATAATGATATGATTTATTTAAGTGATAATGCATGCCACTCCCTCCTAAAGACCGTGTTCAAGGCCATAGTTACCAGATTTTGCCATTACACACAGTGTCTATACCCTGTTAAAACAAAACACATAATAATATTATTATATTATTAATCCCAATTATTTATTTTATAGTTTTCGACAAAATCGATTTTTTTATATGGTGGTAATTCAAAAACTAATCACTGTAAATACTTGAAATTTTCACCAAATATTTATGTTAGTGTTATATATATACAGTTTAATTTTCAAAAATTTTTGACGTTTTTTGAGTTTTTTATAGACCACTGAAATTTTCAATTTTTTTGAGAATTTTTTTTTGAAGTGTCGGTAAAAAAATGTTGGAAAAACTTGAAAATTTAATACAAGGTTCCTTATGAGTTGTTCTTATTTTAGCTAAAAAAAATTAAAAATCGTAAGTCACAATTTTTTTTAATAAGCGTTTATATTTCAAAATTTTACGAAATCCGTCGAAAACGCAAAAATTTGCAAGTAATTTTGAAGTTGAAAAATCATAAAATTTTTGGAGTTTATAACTAAGGATTAAAAATACAACACTAAGTTTTCCATAAGTTTTCCTTCTAATAGCTATAGAGAAAATTCGAAGCATCATTATAGGAAAAATTTAAAGTGCGTTTGAATTTTAAATTTTTACGAAATAGCGTAACGATAACGATTTATCCTGAAACGATTTTAAATATTTGTTATTATTCAAAAAGTATAAATCGTAGATACTTTAAAATTTTATCAGTTATTTAGATTGGCATTTTCTTTATATTATTTAATTTTCAAAATATTTTTACTTTTTGAGATATTTATAGACGACTGAAATTTTCAATTTGTCTGAAAATTTTTTTTTGAAGTGTCGATAACATTTTTTTGGCCCCTATCAAAATACTTGAAAATTTAATACAGAGTTCCTCATAAGTTATTCTTATAGTGAATAAAAAATTATAAGAATACATAGGCACAATTTTTTTTTTATTAGCATTTGAAGTTCAAATATTGACAAAAATTCGTCAAAACCATGAATATTTTTTTTTGTGTTTTTCATTACATTTTGGGGCAGTAAAAATGCTTTGACATTTAACTTCAGTACCTTGTTAAATCAGAAAATGAATCTAGTTGATACTTTGGGGCTCAAAAGTAAAACATTCTTATATATTTTTCTAAATAATCGGGATAAACAAACTAAAAATTAACGGAAAAACAGGGAATTGTTCGTACAACCAGTTTTCGACAAAAATCAATTTTGATTTTTTATATAACTTTAAAACGATAGACCATTAATACATGAAATTTTCACCGAATGTTTATATAAGTACCTATTTTCTATCCACCATGAAATTTTAAAAAAAATTTGACTTAAATTGAACTATTCATAGGTATATGCAATTATCAATCATTATTAGTTTTTTTTTTAAAATTAAAATCGATAAAAATTTATTTTTTAGGTAGAAAATCTTGAAAATTTAATACAAGGCTCTTAACATATTATTACAATAGCAGTTGAAAAATAAAATAAATTCATAGTTACAATTTTTTTTTATAAGCATTCAAAGTTTGAATTTTGACAAAATACGTAAAAATCACAAATAACAAATTATTTTAAGCTAGAAATTAATAAAACATTTTCTTTTTTAAACTAACATTTAAAAATTTAATATAAGATTCCTTACAAGTTTTTCGATCTTTATCACAAAAAACATGTCCACCGGAAATGCAAATTAAATTTTTATTAGCATTTGAATTTCAAATATTGACAAAAATTCGTCAAAACCATGAATATTTGCGAATTATTTTGTAGTTCAAAATTCATAATATTCTTTGTATTTTTATCTAAGGTTATAAAATTCAACACTAAGTTTTCCATAAGTTTTTCTTCAAATAGCTATAGAGAAAATTTGAAGCGTCATTATAGGAAAAATGTTTTGAGCGTCTAAGTTTTAAATTTTTATGAAATCGCGTAATGATAACGATTTATCCTCAAACCAGGTATTTGTATATTTATGATAATATAAGGTATTATGAATTATGATAACTACATGATAACTACACTAATTGATTAACCATGCCTTATGCAAAATGCGTCTTAATTGGAAAATAAAATATCTGTTTCAAAATAGAATATATGACAATATTTAAATATAATATATCCTAGACTGACAAATCATCTCCGTTCAGAATCGTTTTTCGTATACAATGATGAGTATTAGCTAGAAATTCATAATAATTTTCTTTTTAAAACTAAGATCTGAAAATTTAATACAAGATTCCTTAAAAGTTTGTTAACCTTTATCATAAAAAAAATATCCACCAGAAAGTCAAACTAAATTTTTAGAACATTGGATTATCACTAGATTTCTCATTTAGCGATTTTCTTATTTTGGCGTAACTCTAAAAAATATGACCGCAGATACTTGAAATTTTTACTGAATGTTTATATAGGCATTTTCTATATTTGATAAAATTTTCAAAATAATTTGATTTGGTTTGACCTGTTTACTGGCATTTTAATTTTTCAACTTTTTTAGTTTTTTTTTCTATAAATATCGATAAAAATGTATTTGTTGGGTAGAAAAGCTTAAAAATTTAATACAAGGATTCTAACACATTGTAACAAAAGCAGTTGAAATATATTAAAAATACATTGACATGATTTTTTTTATAAGCATTTAAAGTTCAAATTTTGACTAAATACGTAAAAATTTCGGCAATGTTCAAATTATCTTAGACAGAAATTCATAAAAGTGTTTTCCTTTTTAAATCTTAAATTTGAAAGTTTAATACACGGCTTCTAACATATTTTTACAATAGCAACTGAAAAATAAAATTAATATATTATAGTCACAATTTTTTTTATAAGCATTTGAATTTTGACAACATACGTACAAATCACGAAAATTCGTAAATTATTTTATGCTAGAAATTCATAAAATTTTTCTTTTTAAATCTAAGATTTGAACATTTTTAATAATCTATAATATATCCTAGACAGATAAACCGTCTCTGCTGAGAATCGTTTTTCGTATACAATGATTTAATTATACCATTGGATTCAAATTTAATTCCATCCATTACAGTAACCCACTTGAAATCTACTGTACAGCATAGCGACATCCACGAATTACCCGCATTTTTTTTGTTTTTTAACGTTGTAAAATTATGTGGGTGCAGGTAGACTCATTATTAACAATAAAATTATAAATTTAACTATTCAAGTATACTTCAATTTTAAAACTTTAAAACTTACAATTGAATAATTCTGCAAGATTTTTAAATGCTTTTTAAATGTTTGTTTTAATTTTAAATTTGGAACTTAAATACTCTATAGGTACATAAAAACAGTAAAATAAGCATAACGGATGTTATAATGTTAATTGCATATTTTCAATAATTTTAGAATAGTAATAAGTCTTAAACCATAGTCATTATACTTATTTTAGTTATCATTTAGCCGTATATAAATATTATATTGATCTGTTTCGGACGTTTCGGTGGATATTAATTATCTCCTCTGTGTGGTATTTATAAATAATTCGATTTTTGTAAAGTATATGATTCGAACGACATTCTGTTATCCGTCTCGAGAAAACTGAGGGAGGGGAGGGGTGGACAAATGCAATTTCACATGTACGCGTCGTTAAGTGCAAATAATCGCGTGTGTTACATTAATAAAGGTGAGCCTTTTTTTTTCCTTTTTATATACCGGGAACGGCTGAGAACTGTTTAGCACAATACTGCCACCCGAACCCCAATTAATAAAGGTGAGCCTAACCATTAAATCATACAACTGTATTCAACTCAGTTGCACCTATATATAGGCCACTTCATCCTAACTTCTACAAGGTACAGTCAATTATCCAGTAGGTTATTGCATGTACAGAGTGAGCATATATGATCGCACACCAGCCACTATTTCTTCTCCATGGTAAAATTGAGACTGTTGGGGAAGTGTTCTGTATAACGACACACCTCATATTTTTATTTAGAATGAGGATTGTCATTTTTTTTTTAAATTTTAAATCGTGAAGGATATAAGATTTTTTTGAAAACAGTTATGCGTATAGACTATAAACCAAAATTCGTGCTAATCGTTTCTGAGTAGAGGTTTAACAGTTTTCGATAAAATCAGAATTGCATTAATACATTTTTAAATAATAAAAGTTGGTGATCGTGTTTGGTGAATTATCATGTGTACACTGCTGTAGGTACTATAAAGGAGGAAAATAAGTTCATGATTATTCATAATAATATCGTCTATAGTCTAAATAATTTTGAGTTCTATAGACTTTTGTAGATAGGTATAAATGATATGTATATTTTATATTCAGCATATACATTCAAACAATTAATTCCACCGAGAAAGTGAAATTTGTCTGTCTAGTGACGAATCACGAATACACATCAAAAAAAAAAGATCAACTATTAAAAAAAAATTGTATTGTATTTATTCTTCTATATTCGTCGTATTGAATTGTTCATCTTGAGATAACATGGCAGTTTATATCCTTATAAAAAACAAATTTCATGATTGTTTTTTTTTTTATTATTATTATTAAATATAAAGACCGTGGCAGTTCTTGCCATTGGTCTGACAGTACATGTTATAATATAATTTTAAGGTATATTATATAAAATATATTCATATTAACTTAAAGTTTTAAAGATTTAAATTTCACTATACAAATTAAACTTTTTTTAAGTATAAATAAATTGTCGATTGTGATAGAATCCGGGCTGAGAATTTCGTGTAGATGTATGGAACGGAGGGTATCTTCTCGATATATTTGACGATTTCTACATCCAGTTAATATCTGCTTAATGGTTAGTTAGACACCACAAGTAGAACATTTGAATGGGATGACTGTTTTATTTTGATTAACTTATCTAAACATTTTTATTCCACACACATACACATTCAATTAAATTTTCGTACATTTATCTTTTTTGATAAAAATAAATCATTTTCCAGAACATCAGACACTTCAGTAGTTGTTGAGTCTATAATAAATTAATCTAGTTTGTGGTGTCCACTGATTTACTAATATTGATGGTGAATAAAAATAAAGTGTCTTCTGATTAATTCGATACCATAACATTAGCCACGCTAAATAAAATATCACACGATTCATATTTAATAAACATTTTGAACTTCAAATTGTCGAAATTAAAAAGTGTGTAACTTTCTCGATAAATGTTGAACAAATACATTTTATTCAATTACACATAGGTATTACTTTAAGTACTACAAGTACTTATACGCTATAAATATAATTCATTAAAATTTACATTTTGATATTTGATAAAATAATAGTTAAGTACTATATTAATTCTTATGACTGGGTCTTATTTAGGGAAGATAAAATTTGTTCGATTTAACTAAAAAGTTTTGCAGAATAAACAGGTATTTCGTTTTTCAATTTTTTTTTTAAATAATAGTTACTTATCAGTTCAATCGTAATTATTTACTTTTAGAACAAACGCCACGCCAAAGGTAATCTAAACTTTATAAATTATATAGGTACAACAGTTTTGAGATTTGAGACTTTGTTTTCTTTAATAATAGTACGAAGAATATTCATTAATATTTGTATGATGACATTTGGTTAATATTATAATGTGATATGCAAGTATTTTTAACAAGACTTCTACAATAATTTTAAGTGGGTACACTAATTATCTCGAAAAGTATTTACTTTTTTCAAAACATTTTTTTTACATGGTTTCAATTTGTTAAAAAACCGATGTTTTTATTAAAAAATTATATTTTTAAATATTTTTTATCCTTATCATTTTTTAAATTTTTTAGTTTTTTGAATGACAACATAGAGTTTTAATTTCATGTTCTAAAGCAGAATATTTTTCTTAGTATTTCGATTCATAAAAATCGAATTTAGGACGAGTAGTTTATGAGTTATATGTATTTAAAGTTTAGACAAGCGGAGTAGTGGACAAACATTTTGCGGGGTAACCCAAAAACTTCTAGCCCTAAATTCGATTTTTATGAATCAAAATACTTAGAAAAATATTCTGCTTTGGAATATGAAATTAAAACTCTATGTTGTCATTCAAAAAAGTAGGTAAAAACTTAAAAAATGATAAGGATAAAAAATATTTAAAAATATAATTTTTTAATAAAAACGTTGGTTTTTTAACAACTTGAAACCATGTAAAAAAATATTTTGAAAAAAGTAAATACTTTTCGAGATAATTAGTGTACCCACTTAAAAGAATCACCCTATATATATATATATAATATCTACAATTTATTATGATTAAATGACTTCATTTTTTCATGAGTTTTTTATTATATGAAATTCCATTAACTCGTTTCCAAAATTGAACGTTTTAGACATTATATTATTATACAGTCTTGAAAAATTTTTAATTAAAAATCTTGATAAGTCTTGATACTTAAGTATTTTATTTCAGAAATAATAAAAATTAATTGTTTCTATATGTGACTACTTCAATATGTTGTGAAGAAATAAAATGTTTTCTTTATTGTTCATTGAAATGGTTGCATTTTTATTCCAAATAAAACGTAGTTTTTTTTTTTTTAATTGATCTTATTAACATCAGCAGCAAAGGCCATTAGTTACAATATTGTTTATAGTACATTTTTAAATTTAAATTTTACTATACAAGTTTGTCTTGATTAGGAATTTGATGATTTGTGTGGTTTTGATTGCGTCGGGTCCGAGGGCTGCATCTATTGTGTTGGGTATTTCAAAATTTCTATGTTCGTCTGCGTATTGGAGGCATTCGGTAATTATATGGTTAACCGAGAGTTCAGTTCCACAAGTAGTGCATTGCGGTTTTTCTCCTCTGTCTATGAGGTATCCATGCGTTAGACGGGTGTGGCCGATGCATAATCTGTTTATAACTACCTTGTCTCTTTTATTCGGAGGGAAATTAGGCCAATTGAAGATTGAGTTTTTTATTTTTCTTAGTTTGGTAGTCTGATTGAACCAGTACATAACAGACATAGCAAAATTTATACAACAACAAATAACCCATTCAAAAACCATAGGATCTAACATATCCCTCATCTGCATTCCCGGACATAGTAACATAGAAGGGAATGTAAAAGCAGATGAATACGCCAAGAAAGCGGCAAAATCTTCTGACGCTCAAAAATTAAACATAACAACATACGCAGATCTAAAAATCCTAATCAAGAAACGCATTCAATTAAAATGGCAAACGTAGTTTTATATGTTTAGTGTTTACGTTTAGATTTGGTCGTCAAAAATAAAACTAAATTAAACTTCCTTCCGCTGACCCAGTAATAATTAATTTACTCGGAACAATTTTAAATTAATTTTAAAAATAAAATATATTGTACGTGTTAAATGATTGGCGTTTTTATGTATCAATATTTTTGTAAACTATAATATTTATTAGATATTAGGCCGTTATAAAATATTAATTTGTTTTAACATTAGGTACATGGGCCAGATGTTCATAATTATAAACACAATAGGTATGCTCTTTATCAAAAGCTATAAAATATAGTTTTTAGTATGATATAATCATTATACAGCGTATAATCAAAAATTGGAAACATTATAACTTTAAAAAATATTAAATTTATTTGAATTCTGTTTGTTGTTGGTGCTTAAAAGTAAAGACTTTGTTATAGCTTATTAAGCTAATTAAACTATTTTTTGCCATTTCATTTCGCGCATGCGCATAACAACTTTTTTTCCTAAATTCCAACCCCACCTTTTTTGATTTATTATTTTTACTCTAATTTTTTAATGTATTTTAATTGTCAAACTAACTTTCTATGTCAATAAATATAGTCGAGTTATTGAGTTATAATTACATTTTTGACATATTTTTTTTTGTAATTTTTGTGTATGTAAAAAAGTGTATATTATACTTTATATGTAGTTCAAGGCAGTGACTGATATATATTTTTGTATGGGGGAGGATCAATGAAAAAATCTATTATGATGTTCAAAATATAGAATTTTAAAGTTATCTTTAAACCCTATTAAATAAGTCATATAATTGTATGATAAAACAATCGTATGCGATACTCAAACCTTCAACATTTATATGCCTAATATGTGTATTTATCAAGATATTAACGCAGTCACAATTCCGAATGTCATAGTTTACTATCATCTCGTGAACTCAGCGGTGACATAAATAAATCTTACGATGTTAATTAAATATTATGTTTAGGTAGGTACGCAAAAAAAAAAAAACGAAAATCCATTAAAATGTGTTTTTAGAGTAAAAACTGAGAACTTTTAAAAACATTTATACAAAAAAAAAATATATTATTTTAGAGAAAACCGTATATTGTATTATTCTAAATAATTTACTTCTCGTTAGGTACAAAAGGCACAACAATACTTTATTTTCAAAAACGCTATAATGGGGTCACGTCTCTTAAATATTGATTCAATTATAACATGTAACGACTCTTTTTACTCTCAAATTACTTTTTTATACTATTTTGTTTGATTTGCGTGCACTTGTTTTTACCACTGCTGGTAATTATCGGTATAAATCCTCTCAATAACAATTCGTAATGGCAATTAGATACATCCGCTTGTGTATAATATTATATATATTTTTTTTTAGATTCTGAGCAGAGCGATGAATGTATTGATTTTACCATGATGTGTGTGTGTGTGTTTTTTTTTGTGTCTGTCATCACGTTTTGGGGCAGTAAAAATGCTTCGATTTTTGACTTCAGTGCCTCGTTCGATCAGAAAGTGAATCTAGTTGGTACTTTGGGGGGTCAAAAGTAAAAAAATCCTAATACTTTTCTAAATAATCGAAAAACACAAACTAAAAATTAAGGGAAAAACGGGAAAATTTACGCACACTCATTTTTCGACAAAATCGATTTTGGTTTTTGATGTCACTTTAAAACGAATGACCATAGATACATGAAATTTTCACCGAATGTTTATATAAGTATATTCTATCCACCATGCAATTTTCAAAAAATTTCGACTTAAGTTGAACTATTCATAGGCATTTCAAATTTTCGATCATTATTAGTTTTTTTTAAATTAAATCGATAAAAATGTATTTGTTTGGCAGAAAAGCTTGAAAATTTAATACAAGGCTCTTAACATATTGTTACAATAGCAGTTAAAAATTAAAGAAATTCATAGTCACAATTTTTTTTTATAAGCATTCAAATTTTGAATTTTGACAAAATACGTAAAAATCACGAAAATTCACAAATTATTTTAAGCTAGAAATTCATAAAAAATTTTCTTTTTAAATCTAAGATTTCAAAATTTAATACAAGATTCCTTACAAGTTTTTCAATCTTTATCACAAATAAAAATTCCACTGGAAATTCAAATTAAATTTTTATGAGCATTTTAAATTTAAATTTTTACAACATTGGATTTTCACTTTTAGAGATTTCCTTATTTTGGTGCAACTCTAAAACAAATGACCACAGATACCTGAAATTTTGTCTGAATGTTTATATAGGTATTTTATATATTTGATAAAATTTTCAAAATATTTAAATTTGTTTTGAGCTGTTTACTGACATTTTAATTTTTCAACTTTTTTAGTTATTTTTTCTATAAATATCGATAAAAATGTATTTGTAGGGTAGAATAGCTTGAAAATTTAATACAAGGCTTCTAACACATTTTAACAATAGCAGTTCAAAAATATTAAAAATACATAGGCACGTATTTTTTTTATAAGCATTTAAAGTTCAAATTTTGACTAAATACGTAAAAATTACGGCAATGTTCAAATTATCATAGATAGAAATTCATAAATGTTGTTCTTTTTAATTCTAAGATTTGAAAATTTAACACAAGGCTCCTAACATATTTTTACATTAGTAGTTGAAAAATAAAAGAATTACATAGTCACATTTTTTTTTTTATAAGCATTCAAATTTTGAGTTTTGACATATTATGTAAAAATCACGAAAATACACAATTTAATTTAAGCTATAAATTCATAAAAATGTTTCCTTTTATATCTAAAATTTGAAAATTTAATACAAGGCTTCTAACACATTGTTACAATAGCAGTTGAAAAATAAAAGAAATATATTGTCACAATTTTTATTTATAAGCATTTAAAGTTCAAATTTTGACTAAAGACGTAAAAATTACTGAAATGTTCAAATTATCTTAGATAGAAATTCATAAAAGTTTTTCTTTTTAATTCTAAGATTTGAAAATTTAATACAAGGCTCCTAACATATTTTTACAATAGAAGTTGAAAAATAAAAGAAATACATAGTCACAATTTTTATTTATAAGCATTTAAAGTTCAAATTTTGACTAAAGACGTAAAAATTACTGAAATGTTCAAATTATCTTAGATAGAAATTCATAAAAGTTTTTCTTTTTAATTCTAAGATTTGAAAATTTAATACAAGGCTCCTAAAATATTTTTACAATAGCAGTTGCAAAATAAAAGGAATACATAGTCACAATTTTTATTTATAAGCATTTAAAGTTCAAATTTTGACTACATATTATGTAAAAATCACGAAAATTCGTAAATTATTTTATGCTAGAAATTCATAAAAAATTTTATTTTTAATTCTAAGATTTTAAAATTTAATACAAGGCTCCTAACTTAATTTTACGATTTCAGTTGCAAAATAAAAGGAATATATAGTCACAATTTTTATTGGTAAGCATTTAAAGTTAAAATTTTGACTAATTACGTAAAAATTACGGCAATGTTCTAATTATCTTAGATAGAAATTCATAAAAGTTTTTCTTTTTAATTCTAAGATTTGAAAATTTAATACAAGGCTCCTAACATATTTTTACAATTGCAGTTGCAAAATAAAAGAAATACATAGTCACAATTGTTATTTACAAGCATTCAAATTTTGAATTTTGACAACATACTATTATTATGTAAAAATCTCGAAAATTCGCAAATTATTTTAAACTAGAAATTATTAAAAATGTTTCTTTTTAAACCTAAGATTTGAAAATTTTTAATAATCTATAATATATCCTAGACAGATAAACCGTCTTCGCTCAGAATCGTTTTTCGTATACAATGATATAAATCATTGGATTCAAATTTAATTTCATCCATTACAGTAACCCACTTGTAACCTACTGTACAGCAGAGCGACATCTACGACTTACCCGCCTTTTTTTTTTTTTTTTGAATTAAGAACATTTAACAATCTGTACTCGTGGTACAATAAGCTTAATAGATATTTGAATTACAATAGTGATAGAATTAATACAAACACAAACGCAACAGCATTCAATTTATATGTAACGCTATTCTTAAGCCGGTCCCACACGACTGGTGTACTTGGCCAACATTTGTCACTGGTGACATTACGCCAGTCGTATGGGAGGCTTCACAAGTACAATTGTTGGTTACTGGCTCGTACCGGAGGATTGTCGGTAAACCTGATACAAGTCAAAGGACCACCAATGTTTACATTCAACTTGGCGTTTGCTCCCACACGGCATGGCACTACATGGTGACTGGCCGTGCGAATTTTACATATCATACAATCCATGTGGGAGAATATACAATTACCATGACAAGTATACCAGCGCTGGGCATTGAATATACACCAGTATATACTTGTGAATATACACCAGTCGTGTAGGAGCAAAGACCAATGTTGGTCATATATCACCAGTGACAAATATTGGCCAGTTCACCATTCGTGTGGGACCGCCTTTATTTTACATGAAAATCTTGAATTGAAGAGACTGTCCAGCAACAGCACTTCGGCTATATTATATATATGTTTAATAAACTATACTGACAATTTTAGTAATAATAATATCGTTTACTACGAAAAAATATGTCCCATTTATATGATATTTAACGTCATATAAAACAATTGTAACATAATGATTATTTAAAATAGAATAAATAAATAGGTATATGTGAACTACACGTATTATATAATATAATTAATATAAATATTAAATAACTACAGATTTGAATAGATGTATAAAAATCTTTTAAGCGAAGAATAATTTATAGAATTTTCTGAAAACATTATATTAACAATATTACGTAAATGTGAAAAATTCAATATTACATTCGGTTGATATATTTAATATTATATAAAATAAATGTTTATTAGATCTAGAGTTAATGTAAGTTGGTACGCACTATATAGGTAAAATGCTTACTGTACCCTATATAGTATAATGATTATGTTACCACTATGTATATACTATATATTTATGTGAACTATGTATTTTTAATGGGATAAAAGGTATTTTTTGTTTATCGACATGAACAACCTTTTTAAGGTTTAAAAACATTGTTTTATGATATTAATTTAAAAAAATCAATTGGTGTATCTGACGCCCACGCTAGGGGTATATACAGGGAGTATATATTTGAGGGTATTTATTTTTTTTTGTACACGTCGGTGAAAAAAATGCAAAATCTTATGTTAATATAAAAGCCAACTTATACTATTTGACTGTACATATCATGCATAATAATGCACGCTATATTCAATATTTTATTTTCTGATTATTATGTTTCAGGATCTCAGAGTTTTGTTCGTACCTTGGATATTTGCAATGATCTTAGCAACTACTGTTGACGTCGCACATTCAATATATTTATATGGACTTGATACGGTAAATATACATTCAAAAAATAATAGTAAAATGCTCCATTAAAAATGGGCAGTAAAAGTTAGTTCAATTATATTTATTGAAAATTGAAGTATTGCAAATTAAATTGCATTGGGTTTATGATAGTGTTTACTGTATACCTCAAATTATTTACTTGGCCCGTATACTATGTCGTTGACGATAACAGACTTTTTTTGATTTAAGAATAAATACCTATTAATTTACGAATTATAAGCTGATAACTGTGTTGACCCCCTCGTGTATAATAAACACTTATTTACTCATTTTTCAATCACTGGGCAATTTTCAGTGAATTATCTGATACGTATATAAAACTTTCTTTTCATTATTCATTCGGCTAATCAATAAATGACTCAACTAATAAATTATTTTAAAAGTTAATATTAAAATTTAAAATATTTAAGAAGATTCTTTTTTTATTGATTTTGAATTTATAAATTTTTACTTTGAAATTTAAAGCCGTTAGCATTAAATTTTTATATACATTTTCATTTTTATAATACTTATTACCTAATTAAAAGTCGAGAAAATAATATAAATAGAATAAAAATAAATAAAGTTTTAAAGTATAATTTATTAGTTATGTTGGTATGTATATTAAAATTGTTGGTATTATCTTATTCCAGATTTAATATTTTTATTGTTTTAAAGAATTTAAGATTCTTTTATATCTTCTTAACAATCAATATATTTATTATTTATAAATATTATAATATTCTTAAATCAAGTTCATTAAAATTACTCAAGAGCTCAATTAACTCAAATTACTCAATTTAAAGGATATACATTTTGTAAACCTATTATTAAATATCGCCTTGTTTATGAGATGGCGCACTTGGTAGTTGGTATGCAAATTAACAATATTCCTATCGTGGGAACGATATTAAAATTATAATGAATAATTAAATGTGATTGTAATAAAACGTCTATGCTGACAGTAGAAAAACCATCAACTCAATAAAAAATATTGAACTATACAGCTTAATTTAATCTTACATCATTGTAAATATCACTCTTGGTACATTATAATGTATACTTAATTAATATTTACATTATAATTTTAACTTAAACCTTAATTATCAGCGTATATAACGTATATTGTAGTTGATGCTGTAACAATAAAAAAAAACATCAATACCTAAAGCCAAGTTTATAATATATACTTAAAACGTATAATGCAACGGTTATTCAGTAAACCGTAGTCATATGCATACAATTAATTAGCAAACCAGGAAAATATGCAAGTGAATCACATCTTGATACGGTCTATTTTGCATGAATCGCATGAACCTTAGACAATGACTCTCTCAAATGCCTTTGGGACTCGGGTATTAATTCGTAGTTCTGTACCCAATTTATTAGCATATTATTTATTAACTTTGAGATATATATGTCATCTGATAGCACTTTTGACTCTACGCACTGACTTCGACCGCTCCTCAGTTTATCGCGGTGCATTTTTCAAAAGCTGGTTTAAGTCATCATTGCGACTCTATTGACCAATTAAAATTGATTGAAACATGAGTGTATCTATTAAATTAATTTGGCAATCTCTTCAGCTTCGTCAAGTTTAAATTGTAAATAAATGTAGTCTTGACTCTTGACATCGGTCGGCGATAAATGTGTTCCCTCCATAATCCGATTAACATAAGATGTCTATCAAGTCAACATGACGTTTATAATCAACCCATTTGTTCAATCTACTTACATAATATCTTAATATTCTTAATTATATAACTACTACTCTCAGTTAAATATCATCATAATAAATTCACTACGTGCTTAGTGAAAACGCACAATGATTATTTATTATTTTTATTTTTTATTTTTTTGTGAATTTTACTCAACACTATAAATGTTCTGTATGGTTTCGTATGTGTTCTAAAAGGGCAAATACGCGTATTCAGACAAATAATGTAGGTACTCTATAAAGTATGTGGTCATTATATACCACCGGTGTCGAGTTAACGCCAAACCTATTAAAATGAATAATATGATCCAAAATTGACTTTTCTGTGAGTTATATTTTTGCGAACTACTTCTCTTCTTTTATAATGTCATTACACTTTAAACTCGTTAAGATGAACTAAATCTTCATAATAAAATTAATTGCATTAAAGGATTCCTGGATAGGCTGTTCTCATGGTCGTAGTTTCAGTTGTTCTCTAATTTATTAAATTAAATAATAGTTAGAACAGCTAGTCCATATACATTTGAGCGCAATTATTTAATTTCACTCGCGTACTCTGCAATTATTCATGATGATGTATTTTTTTGTGTAATCAAAATGATCAAAGCCAAAATATTGAGATATTACTTAATTTCCATACTGGAGTATATCGTTTTATTAATTAAATTAGTCGAGTTGGGGAGTGATTACTGATAACAAAATAAAGCTTCAAACATAGACAACGATAATACTTACATAATAAACATAATAAATGCAAACCTCGCAAGAATAAATAAACTACGAATATCACCGTTGAATAATAAATATTATGTTGGTATATTATTATTACGTATGATAATAATGCTAGTTCGCGATTTCAGTAATAATAATAATATATAATTAGGCACATAAGTGCACACATATTATAATATAATATAAATAAAAGAAATTGAAAATGTAATAAAAATGAACTAATGGACAAAGTAATGTAATAAAATTAATGAGCATACTTATATACATAATACATCTAATTAATTATGTAACTGCACGAATATATATTAGTAATATAGGTTAGGCTAGGTTATACCAAGAAGAAGAAAATACGAATTATTCGAGTTTCTAAATATGGGTAGGTATCTGGACAGTTTTCATGTTGGAACACAACCGTGCAGTTGGTTCATTAGTAATTTATCAAATATACCGTTTCCTCATTGTTCTTTTATTACGTCATTTAACTTCATATTAAAAGAAAAACATACTCGGAGAGGTACTCTTGAAAACTATAAGTAGAAAGTTTTTTTTAACGGTAAATCGTTTATCACATTATTATAACGCGGCTCTAAACACAATAAGAGAAACTTAAATCATTAAACTGTTGTCGTCATGCTTTCCTGAACGGTAACCAAAGTTCAGGACTTCGAGTCTACGAATGTATTTTGATGTACCTACTCTTCAATTTTATGTATGACATTATATGACTACCACTTGAATATTAAGTACTTAGTACCTAGTACTCTGCTTTGAATACATTTTACATCAAGGACCTATAATTATTATACCATGACTGTAAATTGACCGCCCTTTTGAGAATTATCGGTACGACCATCAAAGCAGAGAGCACATTTCGTGTGTGACTATTACGACTGCACTGGAGAAGTGTGCAGTAGTAATTCTTGCATTTAAATCAAAAATAAATACAATTTATTCAAATTTCCTGTGAATGTTGAAAGGAATATTTATGCATAGATGAATTTTTTAATATTTCGTTCGAATATTATTAACTATTATGTTTTGTCAGTTGAAAATGTCGATATTATACTCCATTGAAGTATGTTAAGTGATTTTTATCTATATAACACCCACTTTCACAATTATTATGATTAAATTAAATTATAATATTGTAATTTAATGTCTTATGTTCATCAAACATAACTCCGATTTTTAGCTGTACATTTTTTTTTACATTCCATACTTAATATAATATTATTGTGTATCTGGATTCTGAAGTTTTATGAAGTTAGTTTTTTACTTTTAAGCGTTTCTCTTCATTGAGAAATAACCATTTTCAATAATATGTTTCGCATATTCTCTAGGACATATAGCATACCATATAAGAATATAATTTCCTCTTCTAACTGCAAATTACTGTCCTAAATGTGTAATAGATTTATTTCTCAGGTGGCGTCGGTTTGAGATTTCATTAATTAGTTTTAAAATGTAATTATATTTATTTTACGACCTAATTCATAATTATTATAATATCGCATTACATTCTTACAAAACAGCACACTTATGCAACATAAATAAAACCGAATTTTTAATCAATTTCACGTAGTTGCTGTCACGATTTCATTGTGTAGAAGACAAACTATACCTATCACGTTTGTACGCACGCAATACGAAGCTTAAACTAATTAACATTGGCAGTTTCATTAAATCTACACGTACAAAATGATAGGTATGATATATTATATTGAAAACGAACAATAAATGATTAAATCTTGCTTAAATTATAATTTTTTATTTTATCAATTCGTAGATTTTTCATGGACATAATCGATATTATCGACGTAGTGCCCAGATATTTTGTATAGTATTTGATTTATGTGGATGACTTGAAGCGATCATTATTTTCAGTACAACAGGTAGCTTATTACAAGAGCAAACAAAATATGCACTGTAATTTTATAGACACTTGATATTATGAATAAAAAACAGGACAACATATTTTCAATTCAGTAGTGGCATTCGATTAAATTACGTTCAAGACATGAATTCATGATTTAATGTTCTCCAAATTGTTTGAAGAGTTCACCTAAGTGTCGTAAATACTTTTTATTTCAAAATAATTATACTTAACACGAGTTATATACAATTATTGAAAATTTTAACCATCAGAGTGCGCAGACTTTTAGTTCCGCGGGTATACATTAAAAATTTTGGCACACAAGAATTTAGAAAGCTGTTTAAGGCATATTTTAAAATTTAATGTTTAGTGAATTTAATGTTTAATTACACGACTACCTTATAATTTGTAATAAAATACTGTGTTTTGAGAAATTTTCAATGAACTGCTCAAACGCAGTCGGTTATTTTTTGATATTTAAACGACATTTTTGTTTGCTATTTATATAATATATGTATGTATATCATATATTATGTTTGAGTAAAACTTTTAGAATATATTTCTGAACACTAACCAATTCCTGTAGTATTACAATCGAGAACAGTATTTTCAAAACTATTTTATCAGCATGTAATGTGATTACTCCGGATATTAAGTCGTATAAGTAATGGGTATTTTGTACATTATATGTTTCTTCGTTGTAAGCGTTTTAATCTCGACGAGTATTGTGTTATTCAAGTTTTATATAATATATACACTTATAGGTAGTATATGGCTTGCAATTTTAATCGACCGCAGCCAGTATATTTAATTGAACGTGGGATAGGAAGTTTAAAGTATTGGTTACGGAGGCTGGAGGACTTGTATAGTGGTCGAACAAACTATTAATTATTAATCACGTCTGGTTCAACATTATTCCGCCCATATCGTGGAGACTAGACTAAAGGCACGCTCGCTCCTAGAAATGTTCGATAGGTTACGTGTTTTGTCGACCCTTTAAAACAACTTTAACTTTTAGACATTAATTTACATCCATTCAGAAAGGTTCATTTGGCACGTAATTGTGTTTCAATCAAAAGTTTCGGTGGTTGTTTTTTCCAAATCGATTATAAGAATCCTTTGACTATGATAAATTATACGGAAAATACAACGTTTCTCAAAATTGAATCTTTTTCGTTGTGTAGTTTTTTTTTTACTGACATTAACGGTCTTTTAGGAGGGTTTTTTTTTGTATACGCGCATCATATATAATTGCTTTGTACATGTATAATTTATAAGACGGGTTGTTGTTTTTAATCTTATCCCGTAAGGTTTCTGGGACGCAACATCTTACGTGAATAAATAAAATATTTTCAAAAAAAATACTTATTATTTAAACTAATTTGATACGTATATACAACTAATAAAATATTACATTTTCGAATTTTTTTTACAAATATTTTATTAATTTAAAACTATATTTATTTGTCTTTTAGAACTATTATTAACTATTTAACACATGTTATTAATAATAAATTAATTGATATTGGTCATATTTATAAGTTTTTATTGATGCTATCTAGTTAAATTTACACTAGTTTTTACCACAATATTATTATCATAATAGATAAATTAATTTAGTATTGACAAGCCTTTCTACAATCAATATACATCATAGTACATGAACAATTATGTAATAAAAAATTGATTTAATATTATTGTTTTGTTTCATTTTTTATATCATCAATCTTATATCATGTTTATCCACGCGAACACGAGGTATTAAAAATATAATTCATTTGTTTTTTTTTTTTTTTTGTAATGACAGAAAGGTATGTTTCAAATTAATTAATTATAAACAACCCTCTTCTCTCTTATATTGGTGTTGAATATTATATTGTTTTATGCGACTCGATAAAAGACGTGGGCGTAGTCCTTCCGCTCCTCAAGCTTAATATTTTAGCTCGGTTTAATTTTTATTCTAATTATTGCGCCCTCGATGTTCAAGTTGACAGTTTCTTATTTTCATAGGTACATATTATATTTTATTGTATCGTAGCTTGTCCCTTAAATAAATGTGCTGGCATTTTGAAAAAAGATAATACTTTTAAATTTTCACTGGGTGAATTATTAATTGCAATTAAGTAAGTTGATCGACAAAATGATATCGATCAATTTGCTCTACGTGATTTCCAATATGTTTTATGTGCTTTTTAATCAAAATGAAAATGAATAAGTAAAAATTATTAAAGAAACCAGTTTTGAACCTCCTAAATTTTTGTTATCTATGTATAATAATTTTGAAAAAAGCTGATAAGTGAATGTCGCTCTGCTGTACAGTAGATTACTAGTGGGTTACTGTAATGAATAGTACTAAATTTGAATTCCATGGTATGATAATATCATTGTATACGTAAAACGATTCTGAGTGGAGACGGTTTGTCAGTCTAGGATATGTTATAATATATATTAATTATAATGTTATAATTTAAAAAAAAAAAAAAATGGAGATATACCTATAACTATAAAACAAATTCCAAATTAATCAAATCAGATTCATTATGTACCCAACAATCCAACAAATTGCAACTATAACTAAAATTGTTATTCTTGATTGTTTAATATGTAATTTTATCCAAATTTGAACTTAAAATAACTACAAAAAAAACTGTGTTTGAATAGTTTTAGATTTTTTTTTGCAACAGCATTATCTATCTACGTGGAACCTTGTTTTAAATCTTAGCTATAAAATTTAAACGTTTTATACATTTTTAACAACTGAAGAATTTGTAAATTTTCAATTAAATACATTTTGTAAAAATCTGAACTTTAATTGGTATTAAAAAAACGTGCCTATGTATTTTTAATGTTTTCCAACTGCTATTCTATAAACTTATGGGGAACCTTTTATTAAATTTCAAGTCTTTTGACCCAACGGATAAAATCTTATTGACATTTATAGAATAAAAAACTAAAATAACGGAAAATTTCAAAAGTCTAAAAATAATTAAAAATTTTTTAAAATATTTTATCAAGTACAGGAATTAATAAATTTAACATATCGTGTGAATTTCAAGTTTCTACGGTTATTCGTTTTTGAATAACATTTAAAGTAAGAATATTGGTACACGAGAAATTATTTCTACAACTTATCGTGTACATAGACACACACACAAAAAAACCACCCATAACATTGTAAAATCAATACATTCATCGCTCCGCTCAGAATTTAAAATATATGAACATATTATATAGTAAACTTTATAAAACTACAGAAATTACGCTAGTTATTTCAGTATAACATAGATGATAATGAGTGAAGAGTTTTTGAAATTTCTTCGTGTTAGTTGTGTTACCGGAGAAGGATTAACAACTGCAACACTTATGACAGCTTATGATGAAATTGAGATTGATTTGAAATATACGGATGACGTCAAGCACTCCATGGTGCTGTGGCCAGTGGCCGACATCAGTAATCAATTCAAGTGTGAGTGTAACTAAAAAAAACTAGCCATTTGTACATTATGTCGGTACATTATAGTTCTAATGGTATCAATTTGACAATTCCAAAACATCCAAGTAACCAGTCTATCAAATAAGAAATCGTGGCAGAATTTAAATGCATGTGTTTTTATTTCATAATAATCTGAGGGCTAAATTTTATCTCCCCGACAAGAATGATATAGACCAACATGATTCTATATAATTATTTCCCTTGAATTATTTTTAGTGAAAATATAGTTCAACATTTCAAATAAATTTTCCAAATGAGGTGGTGGCTTCAACGGGGATATATTAACAACAGAGTACTTTAAAACAATTACTTAAAATCGGTAAGATCGTTTGTTTTTTTGTTAACCGTTAATTTTTTTAGTATTTAACTTGGCTCGATTTAATTTCAAACTTAATACTGCAATAACACAATACCTACTATAGCTATGTTATATTATTATATGTATAAATATTTATACGATATTGTTTATAAAATGCCATTCCATGTGATGTTCAAGACTATAATGTTATCAGTACATATTTCGAATGGTTGTCATTTGATTCGATCTGATTTTTTTTTTTGAAAACCATAGGTACAACCTCGTATTAAAATTCAATACAGCACATCATTCGGCCACAACTCACACGTCATATTCAATATAACATAGCCGTGACAGGTGACAGGTGTGAACGCGCTCGACGACTTGATTTTATAATGTTATGCAGGGTGAATCACTGAGAATGATCGCCCACATTTTCCTACGTCAAACAATTTATTAAACAATTTGATTTTTTTATATAATTTAAGTCTGGTTTTTGAATTTTTGAATATAAGAGACCATATTTTCAAATTCTTGAAATTTTTTTTAAAACTTATATTTTCTATATGAGAATCCCCCTTTTCTAGAACTATCAATTATGTAGTGTATAATTTTTCTGAAACTTGAAGTATCAAAATCAAAATGTTAACGATTAGTTTTGGGTTATTTAACTTTATGTAGGTACTGGGCTCGACTAATGATAATAGTTCCATGACGTGTTTAGAATAAATGGGAGCTAGGTATGGTAATTTTAAAGTTTTGGTAATTAATATTAATCAATCAATACTTATAATTTGTATAAATGACCCTAAAATCTAACCTAACCTATAATAAACACAAGCTTCAACGTTACATATATTTTATAATTTTTAAAACCATTTTCATGGACCATCATAGGTCCACTTAAACACTTTTAAATTAAAGAACATTTTTTTGTTTTTATTTAGTACATCAAAATTTTCAAAATTATTATCCACTATATAATTTATAAACCTTACTTTTAAAAAACGCATATTTGTGTTACTACAGCTAGGACACTTCTTAGAATTATAAAAAAAGCTTCCAAAATTTAAAAATAATATGGTATTTTCGTTTATTTAAAAAATTCCAAAAATCATAATTCGAATCAATGTATTGTTGAAAGAAAAAATGCTTAGTAACTGTTTATATATTTGATTAGATGATAAAAATAGAAATCTTCTACAGATAGCTCGTGATTATGAAAAATATATGAAAAATTCATCATCACGTACACCTTTAGAGCATTTAAACCTCGTTATATTATACATTAAGTAAAAACCATTAATTAATATTATTATAATTTATTATTATTATTATTATTATTATTATTATTATTATTATAAAAGGCTTCAACAACAAAGGTTTTTACTTTTTAACTATCATTTAAACGACATTTAGATAAATTAAAATTATATACATCTCATTTTAGTACAAGTAATAATACATTTATTATACTGAATTTCTGATGTTTTAATTATTATTACAGGTTGAATTCAATCCACCGACAGCAATTTTGTATACTATCGATTTTTTTCTACTAATTTTAAACGTAAGTAGTTTATACTCATACTTAATCAATATCAATTATTTAACTTTGATTGTTTATTATCATGCCTAAATAGATAGGTATAAATAAAAAAAATGTTGATACTTAATTAATGCAAATGTGTTATAAATAAGTAAAAGTAAAAGCTTCAAGCAATTAGTAAACAGCGTTATTTCTAAACATATCATAATTGAAAATATAAGTTTGTACTGGGTGACTTAACTTCTTGGCAGCAAAAGATCAAAAAGTTGTATGATGGGCCATTTTAAATATTTAAATATTTAAACTTAATTTTTCAATTTCTCAACTATTTTTAAGAAAGTTACAAAAATAAACAAATAAATACCAAACAATCCCTTTTGGTTCAGTAATCTTTGGTTTAACCATAAACTTATAAATGATTAAATAAATTATTGTAGACCTAACTCCTGGATGTGGCAAGTTGAATATAATAATAGTGTGAATATTATTAAAAATTATACTATAGATGTGATCGACACAAATATTGAGTGTGTAGTTCGTAAAAATATCTAACCGGACATCTTATTGAATATGAATTATTATTATTATTATTATTATTCATCTCTTTTGTCGTCTTGATGTAATTTGCATTTCCGATTACTGAGACTTGTGTAAATCCGTTTCTATTAAAAAAGATCCCAAAAACGCCACTGATCAACGTTTAATATCAACACGATTTTATGTTTAATTTTCAGAAAATGTCTTCACTCTAGTGCACACGTATTTTTAATAAGTCCAAAAATGTCTTTATTTCATTTATTTTCAATTTCATCCCTCACGCTGTACTTTATTCCAAGCCGTTATTTCACGTCGTACTTTTCACGTTTAAATATTTAAATTAGAAATGTTGACGCATATAATATTTTACCCTCCTGTTAAGTAAACAACTGTTATTTATATTATGTTTAATATTGACTTAAATGTAACCAAGCAAATCACGCTTCAGTTTATATACACGTCTTCACGATATTAAACACTCTTATCCGAGAGTTTTTCATATTATTGGCTCTTGTTAACTACACAATAGCCCAAAATAATTAAAATGTATTATTATTCTAACGCTGTATTTTAAAATTGTAGACATATTAGCTTATTTATAATAATAGCCATCATGATCAATAGTGTACTTACTATGGAGGGAGGGGAGATAACAGCGTATTTTCTGCATATTATATAATTAATTTCATGAAATGGTCGCACTTTAAAGGCCGCCCAGTCCACCCTCGATTAAGTGCGAGCTCTGTATAATTCATACTCCCTCGACCCTCCTCCACGATACAAAATCTTGAATTAACCACTGTAATAAATATTTAGGTAAATATCAATAAACTGTTAACACCAATAACATCAATGAAAGTAGTATTTGATATGTGTATAATATTAATAATGTGATAGGCATCTTTTAGATGTAAAAGTAAATAAAATTAATTTAACCCTTTGCCGACCAACGGGACTTTTGAGTCCGCTGTGTATTTTGTCCATTTAAACATAGGTAAAATAAATTAAGTACTATCTGACCATAGTGACTTATAAGTCATTCCATTTTTAATCAATAATGTTCCCGAAAATTTTCTGTGAAATCAATAGATAGCGTTAAATACATCACATAACAAAATAAATATAGTTTAGCCCATAAAATAAATATCGATATTTATATAAATAGCCACAGCGCGAACCAGTATAGATAAGCAATGGGTTTTATTATTATTCTTTTCGTTATAATCCCGAGAAACAGAACGTACCATTGAATATCATTATTATTGTGTATAAATATGTGTTTATTGACAATAATCACAACGGACTTTGAAGTCCCTATGGTCTATTGCGACATTTTTATAGTTTTGACGAATATTCTCGGTCAAGCACTCGCGCGCCAAGTATATTGTTTATACGCATGCTATTTTTTTCGCTCTTGAGTGTTGTTTGTTCATTTATTAATTATTATTTACTCGTTAATTTTTTTAATTTATTTAATTGGTGAAATGAATAAATTTACAAAATTAAACGATCGTGAGATCGAAGATATATTAATTGAAATTCCTGGCGATGATGGTGGTCTAACTGATCTCGAAGACATAAGTGACGATGATTTGATCGAAGAAAACAATTATTTAGACTTTTTAGATTCAAGCACGAATATACAAACCTCAGAAATAAATATAATGGGTATGTAATCAATAAAAAAAATGTATATAATATAATTATAATATTTTGTTTTTGCATTATTTTATAAATATAAATATATAATATAATATATTATATATATTATTTTATATTATTATCTGTTAAATATTATGTATGTAATAGTGTATTATATTATTAATTATTAATGTCATATAAATGTCAAGGGCCTATCCCGTTTACTATTATAATAAATAAATATAATAATATTATATTTTGTATAGATCTTCCAATAGAATTTGCCGAAGAGACTGAAAATATTGCAGGGCCATCTAATGCTGTGCCAATGCATAATCCTATGTTTGAAGATGTGCTTGATGATCATGTTGATGACAGTTCTGAAGAGACAGATACTCAATGTAGTAAGAAAAAAAAAAGAAATAATAAAAAGAAAAATCGTCCTGATAGTGACATGGGCTGGAAAAAAAAATTAGATCACCATGTCAATATTCCAGACTATAATGATTTTGAAGGTATTTTTAATATTACTTGTTTATTCATAATTTAATTTAATTGTTTATGGTACATTATAGGTACTTAGTATGTTTAATATAAAAATAAAATTGTTATTGAAATTGTTATATAGGACCAATTCATGGATTTTTTGTCAACTGTGCAAGTCCAACTGATGTATTTCTTCAAGTGTGTGGCCCTATTTTGGAAAATATCTGTGCACAGTCTAATTTGTATGCCACTCAACGAGGGAAAACTTTGAATTTAAGAATTGAAGAATTGAAAGCTTTTATTGGTATTAATTTTGTAATGGGATATAATAGATTACCATCCTGGAAAGATTATTGGTCAACAAGTAATGATTTAGGTGTAAAAATAATTTCTGATGCTATGAGTCGAAAGCGGTTTGATGATATTTTGTGTTTTTTGCATATTAATAACAATAATGCTAAGACTTCTGATAATAAGGATAAACTTTTTAAACTAAGACCACTCCTCGATTCTATCAATATTAGATTCATGGAATTATATAAAGTGACTAGAGAAGTGAGTGTGGATGAGTCAATGGTTTTATTCAAAGGACGTAGCTCAATAAAGCAATACAATCCAATGAAGCCAATAAAAAGAGGTTATAAGATATGGTGTTTGGCTGATCAACATGGATATATAAGTAAGTTCTCTGTTTATCAAGGGAAAGAGGAAGTAATTGATGACTTTGTGGATTTTGGTTTGGGTGAGAGAGTAGTTCTAAACCTAACAAAGCCTTATTGGAATAAAGGAATGAAGGTATTTTTTGATAATTATTTTACATCTATACATTTATTAGAAAAATTAAAGCTAGAAAACACCTTTGCATGTGGTACCATACGATCAAATAGAAAGGGTATTCCACTTCTAGCTCATGATAAAACTTTAGAAAGGGGCATGTATGATTTTAAGACC
Organism: Diuraphis noxia; assembly: GCF_037042655.1. NCBI lineage: Eukaryota > Metazoa > Arthropoda > Insecta > Hemiptera > Aphididae > Diuraphis > Diuraphis noxia. Next base: position 1,337,164 of record NW_028301717.1, read on the forward strand.
TCTCGTTTAGGTATTACTGTTTATAAGTGGAAGGATAATAGAATTGTACACTTGGCATCTAATTTCCATGGTGTTGAAGAAAGTAGTGTATTGCGAACTGAACGTGATGGAACAAAAAAAACTATAAAATGTCCTACTGTAGTTAATGATTATAATAAATACATGGGGGGAGTAGACAAAGCAGATCAATTACGAGCTCTATATAATATCAATAGAAAATCAAAAAAATGGTGGCATAGATTGTTTTGGGGTGTTATTGATATTATATTTGTCAATTCATTTGTTATTAATAACAAGCTTAGTGAATCAAAATTAACCGTTCTTCAGTTTCGAAGAGCAGTTGCCCAAGGACTAATAACACAAGGTAAATGTGGCCTAAAAAGAACAACGGATATATCTCCAGGGACTTCAAAAGGTAGACCATGTCTACAACCAAGAAGGGGCAAACAGTTGTTTTCAACAACTTCAGATGTGAGGTTAGGGAACTTAGGGGCCCACTGGTTACAATTTAGTAAAACAAGAGGTAGATGTGAAGTGTGCAGCAAAAATAATATAGAATCTAAACCATATACTAAATGTTCTACTTGTAATGTTTTTTTATGTTTAAATGAAAAGAAACCATGTTTTAATGAATATCATTCAAAATAATGTGTTCATTTTTAAAATTATAATTATTATTTTTTTTTTTTGTACATTACTATTATGTTTATATATTTTTAATAAAAGTCTTATTATATGATAAATTATGAATTGAACATTTATAATATTAAACATAGTAACCACTCAATGTTCTTAATATTAGTCTGCTATATAAAAAAATTGACCATTTAGTTTTTGATACTATAACTATTTTTTTTAAGTTTATATTGTTGTTAATTTGAAACATGAATTATATACATATTTAAATGGTCATTATATTTTTAATTAATTAATTAATTAAATTTTAACTAATTACTTATTATTATTACTTATTTATCATAGGGAATAAGAAAATAGTAGTGTCGTAACTGACCATAGGGACTTTTAAGTATAGTCCTTAAATGACCAATGGGACTTATTTGTCCCACTCCTTAAAAAAATATTAAAAAACCTCCAATTTTAAATTTCTTAATTTCTAAATTCATCAAAAAAATAATAATTTATAAAGGTGCAAAAAAAAAATCAAATTTCTATCACCATTTAATGTTGGTCTACAAAGGGTTAATGTATAAAAATATTTTTTTGAAGTCAGCTTTAGAACCTTTTATGATTGTTTCGGATTTCAAATGTGATGTTTTTCAAAAAAAATCTTAAATCGAGAAAAGTTTCATGTAAGGTTTCAGTTCGAATATTTTCAAATCGTTCCGATTAAAATACCGATATTTTAATTTCAGTTTTGAGCCTTCAATTATTATAATATGAAAAAATATCGGGTTGCTTATACTTAAGCGTATTTTATATTTTTAATAATTTAAAGTAACTAAAAACACTGATCATAATAACACCAATTTCAGATTACAGTTATTAAATATAACACAACTTTAAATACATTTTTATGGACTATTTATTTTTAAACAAGTGAACAAATCCTAAGCATTTAATAAAATAAGCGAAAGCTCCATTTAATTTCTGAAATTATTTGGTTTTCACCGTATAATAATATACCTATATATTATAATCCCTAAACATTTAGAAAATAAAAAAATGTTTGCGGCTAATTTTCCCAATATTTTTTAACAAGCAATATAATTTTATCTTATTAATAAGATATCTTGACATGATGGTATAATTATGATCCAACCGTTAGAAAATTAAGACTAACAAAACCAATTCCCCAATTTGATTTCAAAACATTGATCAATGTTTTGATCAAAAACATAATCCTTACCGTATCTTAAGTAGATAAAATATCTAGGCTTAACTTTTGACAAGCGCCTGACTTGCACTTATCGCCTTAAATCTAAACAAATATCAACCAATTCCATTCTCAGCCTGCTTTATCCGGTAAGATAAGAATACAATATAAATTTCCAACCCACTGCGAAGTAACAATCTAAAAAGTCATAATAAGACCCGTCTGAGCATATGAAATACAAGTAGGAACCCTTGAACCTCAGCACGCCCCAATGCATGAATTTCGGTCCACTTGTCTCCGATCCATTATGGTATATACATAACAAATAATAATTTTCACAAGATACCGCAAAATCGTCAAAACACTATTAAAACTCGTTTCCTCCACCACCATCACTAAAAATCTAAACTGACAGCTAAAAAAATTCTCATCTAGTGACTTTCTTTTACTAAAAAAGTGATCATGTACAAAACAAAATATAGTAATAATATTAATTGTAAAAAAATATTAAAATAAAATTATTTGTTAATTCCCATCAAAAATAATTGAATGGCTTTTTTAATAAAAATGCATAAAAATATTTTAAATACTTTCATGAACAATGTTAAATAATTTTTATTGAGCTCTGCGTTTTTTTATTTTTCATTTACATGAAAAATATAAGTTTCGGAATTAATTTAAACTAGAAATTAAATTTAAGACTACTGTAGCGTATTGTTAAATTCAAATCAATTTAAACAATTCAATAATGTTATATTCATCTGAATGAATTATTCATTTTTACCACACATAAATTAATTAAATGTAATATATTTAGTACTAATTTAAGTAATTTTATAATAAGTTGCAAAAAGTCTTGAAAACTTTGATAAAAAAAAAAATATGTATTTCCTAATTATTTACCTATATTTATTATGTAATAGATACCATAATAATTTTTCGATTAGACATCTTTAAATTTTATTAATTTCGGTTTGTATTTTTAATTACGGCTACTAAAACCTTACTAATCAACAGTGTTGTGCAAAGATAACCAAAAAATTATCTAGATAAGATACCTAACAGATAATCCATTGAATATTTATCTAGATAAGATAATAGATAATACTTTAAATATTTATCTAGATAATAGATAAAAGATAACCACATTTATCAAGATAAAAAACAGATAATTGAAAAAAACTTACACAATTTAAACCTTGCATTTGTAAAATGGAAATCTCGTTATAAATAAAATAATATAAAGTTTGTTCTCTTTTTTTTATTATTTGCACTTTTCTCTAATATTTTCTAAGTACATTTAGGATGCAAACAACACTTAGGCTAATAATATTTTATAAATATAACTAAATAATATTTGAAAACATAGGTACTGTCCATTTTCACTGATTAGAAATTACTGTCGTTTGTTTGCTATTCTCAGTAGTCAGTGGTAGGTTTTATTATTATTTATTACTTTAATCATAATATGATAATCCAAGTTTATAATAAAATATCGTTATTTATGAAACATTTGAACGTTTAGGCCAGTGACTCGTTGCTATACATAGTAAAAAGTCGCCAATAATACAATACGTTTCCAGAATAGACCTATTAACGAGCCACTAATTATTTAATAGGTCTATGGTTTCCAGAAACCAACTATGTTTAATTGTATTGATGTCTATATTAATATTTCTGTATTATTATTGATCACAAATACTATTAGCCATTAGGTACTTGGTATTTATACATTTATAATCAATAGTATTATATTATATTTATATGGGTATATTGCATAAATTCAAATTAATAAAATAAATACTACGAATTATTCGACGTGTAAATATTTACAATTATTATAACTTGAAAATAAAATCGAATAAAAATAGCAAAAAAAATTATCTAGATAATTTTTTTCAGATAACTATTTTATTTATCTAGATAAGATAAAAGGTAATTTTTTTTATCTAGATAATGCACAACACCGCTAATCAAATTACAATTTTAAATTGCAACAAATTATAATATTACTGTTTAAATAATAATAATTGGTCCTTATTTCTATATTTAATAAATCAGTTCATCATACCCATTAATTTAAACTACTTACAATTAATGGTTTTCGTGCTTTCAAAATAATATCACAGGTCGATGACTGACAATGTAATCCGATTTCCATTCTCTTTTAGTTTCATATTATTACACGTCTAATTCCCAAACGTATGCATAATAATATATTAATATTATGATACATTATACTTTTGAGTTTTAAAGACATTTTACTACTTAATAAAAAAAATTGAATTGTAAAATCAATACAATTTCTTCTCGTCTCTCTGAAACTCTGATATCGGTAAATAACCTATATTTTACATTCTGAGCGAAAATATGAAAGTATTAAATTTACAACGATGCGTGTTCATTTTTTTTATTTTTTTTGTAACTGTGGTTTTCTAAGTTTTCTATTAGGTTAGTAGATTTGGATCTAGTTTGTAAATTTTGAGTCAAACAAAAAATATCAAAGTACTTTTTAATAAACCGTGAAGTACAAAAAAAAGATATTATTGAAAATTGAAAATATCTACGCAAAACTCGTTTCGAACAAAATCGATTTTGTTTTTTGTTGTAATTCAATAATGAAAAGCTGACTTTAAATGATCACCAAGTATTCAAAATAGAATTTATAGACATGAAATAATTTTATAATTTTATAGATCATATGGTGCTATATTTGTCATTGCCAAAAAGACAGAATCAGTGAATAACTGTAAACAACACCACAGCGGTAATGATAAATGATTAATCAATAAATAAAATATATATAAAAATAAATACTTCAAGTTTAAACCCGCTCATTTATAAAATATCGTTATAAATGTATTAATAAACTATATATGAATATAAATACCACGCAAAATGTTCGGATGTAATTATTGTACCATGATGTGTGATACATGTCCAGTACACGTGACTAGAAGAAGTTTGAAAATCAATATTAATTGAAATTATATTTATATAATTTGAAAATACCAAGGAAAATAAATTATAATACTTGAAACTACATGGAGACGTTGTATTCTAAATGTTACTTCGCTTAACTAGTATACGAGATTCATTTTGAAACCTATTATAGCTTATGGTTATGTGATATTATTCATATGTTAAGAAATTAACATCGAATAATTAAACCTCTCTATAACTATACAATTTAAAATTATCAAACTTTCATTTAGCGCATAATATTAACTACATAGAGAAGTTAAATTTTAAATAAATATAATTTGTACACATATACGAGATAAATTTTGGGGATTCCTATAGGTTACATAATTATTAAGTCTCTTATATTCAACTTCATTAATAATTATTTTAAAATGTATCATTAATATACTATAGAAGTCTAATTGCGAGGTTACGATTTAGAGTTAAAACGACCATCGCTGAGAACTAATCATTTTGCTCACAGGGATGATAATTGTCAACTTTTAATAGTTTTTTTTTTCTATTTTTGTGTATACTGTATACTGCACAACTGCAGTATAGGTACTTGTACTAGATAAGATAATATTTTTGTTATTAGGTTAAAATCTTAAAAATGTAATACAGTAGGCTCTTCCTTATAAACTGTTGATATTCCAATTTAAATATTTTGAAAATATAATATAATCATAAATCATATTACTTTTTTACAAGCGTATAAAGTTCAAATTTTCACGAAACTCGTTAAAATCACCAACAATTGCAAACTATTTTGTGATATAAATGTCATACAATGTTAAATATTAATGTTTAAAATTAGAAAACTTCCTACAAAACTCAATTTAATTTTGTCTTACAAAAGTAATAGGAAAAAACTAAGCGTAATTGCCGCAATTCCTCAAATAATTTGATTTTTTTATTCTGATGATTGAAATTTCGATGAAATTAAATATTTTTCATTTACCTACACTTAAATAACGATCTCTGAACAAACGATTTTCTTATTTTATTGTAATTAAAAACAAAGAACCGTAAATTCTTTAGATTTTCACCTACTTTGTATAGGTATTACTCTTTTTTCGGTTTATTCTATGCTTTTTTAAGTAAATTTTCTAAGTATACTGTAACTTTATATTGACTAAAAAGTTAATAACAATATATTATGATAAAAATATACAATATACAATATAGTACAAGCTGTATGAAATAAATGAAACCGAGATGAGCTATCCACCTTTGGTGAATTGTAAATTGTAATAAGAAACTTATTTCCTTACGTGAATCAATTGCAAGTATAGAAATAAACAAATATGTGGTTACATACGTGTGCAGACTTCAATTTCTGGTCGAGCCACGAACATAATAATTAGGGCTGGGATTTTAATGCCGTAATAACCCCCAAAAAAATTTCCTGAAAAATGCTTTCATGACCTAAAAACTCTAAATAATGCCCTAAAAAGCCCTATAAAACGCCCTTAAAAAAATTAACTAGAATAATAAAACGGTGTTTACGACGACAAAACTCGTACTGAACGTCGAACGATATCATCGGACGTCGATTTTACCGATTTAAGATTATTTAACAGGAAATGCGGGTATAGTGGTTACTCAAACCTTGTCCGATAATATAATACGAATTACGCGAGTACCTAACCTACCTACTTATAATCTGTTATAAATATTCATATAAAAGTCATGTTGGTGTAAAAATCTTAAAATAAAATTTCAATTCATACTTGATTTTCAAAAACTCTAAAATGCCCTAAAAAATTAAGAAAATTACCTAAAAACTAAAAATCCCCAAAAATGCAAAATAAACTTTCTTATTCTTATTCATAAGTACATAAAACAAATTTGTGCCCAGATGAGCATCGCACAGTAAGCTTTGGAAAACAATGCAAAGTGTATCGAAATCCCAGCCCTAATAATAATAAATTAATAAAATTTTCATTTCTCAAACATGCATTATTTTATATGGTATATTAGGTTACAACATCTCGCATAATATATAATACCAGGTTTCATGGAGTGTTATGTGACAACCGGTCCAATCGGTGAGGTCGCTAACCAGAGCCAGAGACCGAAGTCAGAGTACCTACTCTGGATTTTTATAAAATAATAAAACACCGCAGGTTATTTTTTAATGACAATTATATTGATTAGTGAATAAGAGTTAAGTTAAATTAAAACAAAGAAAAGACTTACGGCATAAAAACTTTGTTTGGGAAATAAAATAGTAAATGTAATATAAAATGAAATATCTAACTTGACACATCACACCTAATAGACAATATCATAATAAGAATACAATGTAACGGCTATACCAAGGGCGGCCGACCACGTCATAGGGTTAATGATGATAAATGATAATGTAATAATAATATTTAATAATTTTCCTTATGTACCGTAGCCTATTATGCGGCACGCCTCGGGCTGCCACGCATAATAGTATCACAAAAATATAATAGTGATGCTAATATTAATAATAATAATAATAATAATAACAATAATAACATAATAACATATCATTCATATGTATATTATATTATGAAATAGTTGTGAATACCGGCCAAGGATGTCATATGTCTGTATATATATATGTTACTGTACTTACGTACTCCGACCCACGTCTTCGGCGACCCTGCACACAGGTGCACCGGAGATGTGTTGAGGTTTTACTCCATATCGTTCTTTGGAACGATATCCAAATAAAATATATTTTGCACGCGGAGCTGGTTCCGTGTACGTGCTTCGAGTACGGTGACAAAAAAAGACAAAAAAAAAACACTGGCTAATATTCATATTATTAAGTTATATAATTGTTCTCGCGTCGGTTATTATTATTCGAGATCGCGGCAGTGGGAGAGGGCTTGCAGCACGGCGGTGTCGCGGTATCACCAACCAAAGGAGGGAACATCATATACCCACTAGAATAGATATATTATTTATGATACGAATTGACGACCCTGGTGTGTGTGTTTACGTCGGTATAATTTCGAACGTTATAAGGTATCTACTTTACTAGGTAATGTAGTGTGTTAAGACTCGTGAAAAATATGTCACCACTGTTTTTCGAACATTCGATAGGTATAATATATTGCGCCTGTAGATCAATCAATAAATTTTCGTCATTCGTATAAATTCAGTAACGCTAAACACGTGCCTACAATGATGTGTGAGGTAAATATCCTAGATACCTAGAACCTTTTTAGATTGTTGGTGGGTAGGTGGATGTCTGATTGACATGATATAGATATTCCTTAATATACTATGAATAGTGTAAATAGTATAAATTAGTTTACCAATTAAGTATTAACTAACTTCTATGGCGAATGAGTATTATAGGACCTTTTAATTATTTACTGAAGTTAAAATTATATCTGCTCGAAAAACTTAACTCACAAACATATTGTTAAATTGTTGAAGTTTCATCAAAAAGATTCGTTTTTATAAGTTAAATTATGTCAAAGAATATTTATTACTACCCAAATGCATAAATAGATGATGAACAAAAAATTCATTGTGGCTTGGTGAAGTGCGGTCGTACGCTCAATCTGCGGAAACGCATTGAGCGTACGTACCGGCCGCAGTTGCTAGCTCCCGGATGGGTGACCACCCGGGATTTTTAGCAACATATCCTTGCCACACATACATAAACACGCGTTACAACCCTACCCACTTAAAAACCTACGAACAAATACAAAAATAACCCCTACCGTACCACCCCACACCCAATAGCCTATGTTGCCGCGGGTTCCCATACAAAAAAAAAATTCATTCTGTCGTGACTCGTGGCATGTTTCTTACAAAACCGTATATGCTCTAAACATTTTACGGCTTATATTTTACGTATTGGACATAATGTTATAATATACTTAATGAAATCTAAATCTACTATGTAGGTGTGTAATAAACAACAGGTAAAATTATTTGATTTTATGTACCATCGGCGCCAGCGATGGCGTTACAATACCGAATCGAATACATTTAATTAATTCTTCTGTACGTTTGCAACGGTCTCGAGAAACTGTTATTGTTCCGTACTTTATGATATTCAATCGGAAATTATATAATTGCATCATAAAAAAAGACAGAAAGGTCGTATCTATATTCGACCGCTACCTACATCATAATATAATAATATTACATATTATATCGCGGTAGGTGTAGGACATGTACATAAAATATATAGTACGCAGGTGGCGATTTTCCTCGCAGTCGTAAATAAACGATCAACATTAAAATATCTACTGCCGTGTGTAGATAGGTATATCGGTTAAAATTGTATTACCGCCGCATTTGTGCGTCGAAAATGATTAAAACCGTACGAAAATCACCCCACATATTATTATAGATTGTCAGTTTTACACACGTATTTGATTGTCTGTAGTTTTGTAAGCTATTGTGTACGTATATAGCTAATAATATCTTCTCTTAAGAGGACGTGATACCCGCATGTGTTGTTTCCGTCTTACAGGCGTGTAACATACCAAATTCTACGCTCAGCAGGTCACGTTTAGCTCTGTTAACTTAAAGTTTAGGGTAATTGTCTTCTCTTAAAATTTAAAGATAAAAGTATTATTTAGACAACTTCATAGGCATTTTACTATATTTAAATTTTGAAGCGATTGTTGTAAGCATCTTAAAATTGTAAATTATTTAAATTTTTGTACATTTTAAAATACTATTATAACTCACTTCAAAATTAAAATATTGTAAAAATCCTACGAGGCCATCTAAATAATACTCCAACCTTTAAATTTTTAAACAGGTTAATTCTCTTTAATATTTAAACTAACTGAGCTAAACGTGATCAGCCGAGTGTTACTCTAACCTATTTTACACATTTGTAAGACGGAGACAACACATGCGGGTATCACGTCCTCTTAAATCTAAGTTAATAAAGGTAGAGCAGCAGTGGTGATCAAATGATTTTGTCATGAAATGGACGTGGCATATTTTTAAAAATGTCATGGGGGTTATTCATCTATCTACCCTCGACCGTCACCGATTTTACAGCCACTGAGATATACTATTTGTTCGCAGTTGATAGTGTCATCAGCAGTATATTATAAAGACGCGTAATATCACAACCAGACAATCTTGCCGAGGGGAGGAGTGCAGATCCCTTTTAAGATGTCCAATTTGTTATAATCCAAAAAAAAAAAAAATGAATTTTTGATGTTGAACTTTTTAAATAATGAAGAGTGTCCCGTTTCACCACCCCCTCCCCCTAGATCCAAAACTGCAGATTGTTAAACATCATACCACCGTGTGTCAACGCCTATACTGCTAGGACATTATGACGTGACATATTATTATATTTCCTATAATTTACCATCATTTTTTGAACCATGTCTGTAGATCAACTTTTTAACCATCCATCATATGGCATATTATGTTGTAAGTATACGTAATAGTTGCAGTTGTTCATCCCAAATACGTTTTAGATGTGTCATATGATTCTAAATTAGAAAAAAAATTGTGTACTAGCTTTTACAAATGAGAGTTGTTAAAATATTATGAAACATTAAGTAAAATTTTATATTTTTTGAGATTTAATAATGTAGGTATATTCTGTTGTTATTGTTTTGGCTAGGAAGGTGAGAGCTATACAACTTTGTGGCCATAAATTTTGAAAGTTTTTTGTTATCATCCTCCATTAAAAATAGGCGCACTTACACAAAAAACATCAATATTTCCTACATATAATCCTTAAAATTGTTCGCTGAACCGTGTTTCTGGGTGAAGCTGTTTCTACTTATATAATTTATTTTATTTTTATCACTGAAACTATTGTATACGTGACCAAAGCATAATAATATTATCGATCTAATTATATATTGTTATCATTATTATTGCACACGAAATTGTTGGGGCATATGTTTTCCACTCGGAAGAGTTTATTCTAAAAGATAAAAAATCATTGTGATAAAATATTATTATTATAAACCAATATAGCTTTCCGCTCTGCTTAGAATTTAAAAATAATTGCTTATAAAACTGTAACGGTGGCGAACGTTGAGTTTCTCAAAACGGTGTCTAGCGCGCGCGCGCACACACACACACACACACACCCGCGCACTCTCACACAATCGCAATGATTCGCCGAGTGCGTCTTTGCTTCGACCCACGCCACCGACCCACCGATAGATGGAAATTACTTCGCAGTACACAGCACCCTTTGTGTATTATATTTAATCACTTCCACTCGCTGCAGAGAATATGCAGAGCTGTCTTCACCAAAACACCCCCCCCCCCACACATATATTTATATAATATGGTACAATTTAAGCGCATCTAATAAGCGGTAAACCCTCAAAACAGTAAAAATTAAATTATGCATAAAATATAATTAGCGTTAACCGTGGGTTAGCGTATACATATATATATATATATATATTATTATGTAGTACCTATATACTTACTGCAGTATAATAATTCAGTTGCGATGCATATTTTCACGTATAATAGAATTATCTGCAGCGATGGTAGTCTGTCTTCCAATCGTCGTGTAGGTAATATCCTACTCGATCAACTGAAAAAAAAATAAAAATATTAAAGGATCGGAGCTGTTAGTATATAATATTATATGTGCATACTTTGTAGAAGATCTATTTTAACTTTCATTTTAATTTTATTCTTAAAATGTTCGTTTTTTACGCAAAAGTCTAGCACAGGTTACTTTACCTGCTGCAGCCTATCATAATTTATAATATATTTCTATAGCTGTACTCGCTGTCCTGGCCAAAGATCTGTATTTTCCATGAATATATTTGTAAAAAAAAAAATTAAACCAAGCGTGGACTACCCTTTTATATAATATATATATATATATATATATATATATATATATATATATATAGTTACCTATAAGAGTTGAAAAATAAATATAATGTATACAAATCCTGAAAGTCTCATCTAATCTATCTTTATATATGACTTCCAATAATTGTTGAGTCAGTTATTAACATTTCGAAGGAACCGAAATGCATTTTAGCTATTCTTTGCAAAGGGATTCTTATCATTCTTTGCTATATACGAATTCGCGATAATTCGGTTTTAGTGTACTTCTGCAGTTTGTGTATAGAACACGATTCGGTACTGTCCTTATCAGCGAACTGGATTGTGCTCATTTTAATAAACACACGGTCCCGTATGTTTTGTACCCAAGATTTTAGTGCAATGTTGCCAGATTTCCATATGATTATGCAGATTATGTATAGGTATTTGACTATTATTTGACTTAGATGAAGCGTTTTACATACGTTTTGCGTACACAATATATATATAACTATAAATTAGAGTCCGAAAAGACGATCGGATTTTCCCGACGAAAAACAACGCAGTCATTGTTTACTTGCACGATTTTTAACTGTGTGTGTATAAAAATCCGGACGGCCAAATCTATTTTATTGATTTAGGTATCCAATTATAATTGTTTTATAAAATTTTATACATATTATATTATAAATATATAAATATAATTTATGGTAATTTTTAACTGACTTTTTCAAGTTCGTCAGCTATTTTTTTTAACAGCGAATTGCGACAATAATAAACGACAACATTGCACCGACAGTCGTATACGTAATCGTATTGTTATTTAGGTCATTTCGACAAGCCATTGTTTGATTAAAAACGAACGGAATCGTGTTCCCAAAAAAATAAAATGGAATCGCCCGTGCTTTACCGCCTCAGTTCACGGGCAAATTTGCGCCGGGATATACCTCAGCGATTTGTGAACTTACTCGACCGCAATTGACACTCGTCCGCAGTGGATTGAGTGTGGGTAACACTTGATAAAAATGGGGCATGATTTGAACTTCTCTCAGTATTTTCTTAATACCTGTCTCCAAGAATGATTTGATATTTTTACAAAATCGGTTAAGTATTGTAGTTTTGTAGATTACCGTATGATCGAACATCGTAGTGATTTATCGATATATATATATATATAAGAAGACATTAAATACATCATTTATCATTTATTCATCATTTTTATTTTTTATTTTTTTTATTAAGGGGAACCCGCGGAAACAGACCATTGGGTGTGGGTTGGTACGGTTGAGGTTATTTTTGTATATTTGTTTGTAGGTTTTTATGTGGGTAGGGTTGTAACACGTGTGTTTGTGTATGTGTGGCAAGGATATGTTGCTAAAGATCCCGGGTGGTCACCCATCCGGGAGCTAGCAACTGCGGCTGGTACGTACGCTCAGTGCGTTTCCGCAGATTGAGCGTACGACCGTGCCTCACCAAGCCACTATTCATCATTATCGCGGTATTAAACAATAATAATAGACTAATACAATTCTATAATAATAGTGCCTATATATATACGTACTAATTCCTGATGCATATGACCTCCGGGGTGTCGTATAATCAGTATATGAGTTATAATATTAAACATTTATACTATCATTAGGTATCACTTTGGTATAACACAACACACATACATTAATTGTGCAAATTAATTAAAACTAAACATTTTTTTCTAAATAAATTTATTGAAAAATATTCTACAGTGCATTATTGCCGTCAATCGCCCAATATATATATTTAATTATATACATATATATAAATTAAGTTTTATACAAATTGTCTATCTTATAAGTGACTCTTAATATTCTTAGTTTTTCTATCAAAAATATTAATAATAATCTAATGACTTTTATCTTTATATTATTTGGTAATAATTTCACTACAGCAGAGAGTATACGACCTTAATCAGAAATTCAGAAGGTATATACGGTCAGTTTATTAGAAATAACCAGAAAGTATACGTCGTATACCACCGTATACCCTCGGACCCTCCACTACAGCACTGCGTATAATATGCATAATTGTAATATTTTAAACAATTTATGCTAGGGATTCTCAAACTATGGTACGCGTCCCCACGTGGGAGTACTCGACATTATAAGCAGGGGGGTAAAACACGATTGCATACGTTCGTTATCGGCGATACCTTTTTAAACAACACGATTCCGTACGATTTTACCTGTTTTTTAACTACACGATTGCGTACGAAGTTTTAAGCGTTGTTCCCAATTTTCATACCGGTATAAAGAGCCCCCACAAGGGGGTCTGATGGACCTTGAGTACAGGGGCCCGAATACTTTAAGGGCCGGTGGGCCCGTTGAAATTTATTTGTAATTTTTAAAATTTGAGTAGAAATACTTATTTTATATTAATTAATATTGTAAAATAACATTTTATGAAATATATAATATATTATATAGTCATTTAATATTTAACCATTGATTAAGCTGAGCTCAAAGCCCTCAAAATAAAATTTTAACTTAAAAAAAGTATATTAAATATAAATTAAAATATAGGTACTTGTTTTTTCTTTTTTAATTTGGATAATATTGTAATAAAAAAATAGAAAAGACATTATTAACGTTGGATTGTTTATGAACGAAATAAAAATGATTTTTTTAATTTTTAGTGCTTTTTTTGGATTTTTGAGACTTGTTTGGATTTTTAACTGTTTCTGAATTAAAATCGGTCTTATTTTATGAAATTATATTTTTTTGCCAATCGAATTATCAAGTAAGTTGTAAATGTATAGATTAAGTAAATAGAACGATTACGTTGATGCAACGTCCTTTTTTCACATAATTTTTAATTTATTTATTTATTTATTTAATTTTATTAAAATAATAATTGACAATTTATTTATTTATTAATTACTTTATATTATTAAGTTAATCTCATTATTTTTTATTTTTTTTTTTTATGTATTATTATAGAACTGTAAATGTATTCCATATTTATTATATTATTATTACATATTATATTATATTATTATTTATTTTATATACGATGAAATATGGTAAATTTGACAACGTTTCATACAATTTCATATGCAATCGTGTTTATTTTTTTTTTCTGAAAGGTACTTTTAACTCATCTACAAACATACGCAATCGTCTTCTACCCTTTAAGGGGCGTACTCGTACGGTTAAAGTTTAAAATGTATGTGCCTTTAAAGTTTTTATATATATATATATATATATATATATATTTTAGTTTAGTAACTAAGAATAAGGGAGTACCCAAAAAATGTATTGGTAAAAAGCGGTACAGTGTTCATATAAGTTTTGGAATCCCTGTTTTAAACCATTTACAGTTTTCTCTCTTACATAAACAACAAAGGTGTAAAAATGTAATTTTATCAAAATCAGTAAAATATATTACCGCGAACATAAAAATGTATTCCAAATAAAAACCAAAACCGCCAAAATAAATATAATTTGTACCAATATCAATAGTGTATATAATAATAATAAGGTTCATTTTTTAACTACCTATATTTTATATTTTTAAAATCGTCAATAATCGATATCAAGCGCAATTTTAATCGTGATGATGATAAGATGATAGGTAAGGCCATACTTAGTTTTTAAAATACAAATTTTCAATTTAAACTGGTAAATTTTTTGACCTAACGTTTTTCAAATATTCTAATCTACTTATATTTCATCTGTTGTAAAATTATGCCCTCATGAGGTGTCTTTAGTTTTGAACTAGAAGGAAAAGAATTCAAAAATAAATATGTTTTTGCAATTTCCAAATAATTCATCAATTAGGTACTATATAAATGTATAAACTAAGCAATGAGCAACATAAGATTGGTCTTTTAAATTCCGATGACTCAGCTGCATATTTTATGGTTCGTATATCTAATATCCTTTTCCAGAATTCAAGCCCATAAATTTCTGAAAGATATTTATAAGAAATAATATGTAGGTACATCTCTAAAATGTAATAATCACTGCAGGTAGCATTTATTTCAAATAACTATATTTTTGCTTATTAAATAAAACGCCTTTGTTTGTAACCGTTTTTGTAATATTATAGTTTTCATTATAACTTACGCATAATGCGTAATCTTACAAAAAACCTACATACCAAAAATTTTAAGTAATAATATAATTTATTAAGTTGTAATATTAAAATCTCTGACGCTCTATCATGATCATAGAATATATTTGTCAATAAGGTACCCGCCAGGGATTTTAGCGCTTTTGTCTTCTGCCGGTTTTCTCCAATGGCAATAATATTTTAATATTAAGTCGCAGGTAATATTATATCGTTTACAATAATATTATAATTTTGTATTTTATAGCTGTACGCGGTACTCTGCGT
This sequence comes from Diuraphis noxia, assembly GCF_037042655.1. Taxonomy (NCBI): domain Eukaryota; kingdom Metazoa; phylum Arthropoda; class Insecta; order Hemiptera; family Aphididae; genus Diuraphis; species Diuraphis noxia. The sequence goes on from NW_028301717.1 coordinate 1,353,113, forward strand.
GATATCGCAATATCAAGAGCTTATGGCGGGTAGAGGTACTGCGCGTTTCGAACAAACCTTGAAGGTAAATATTCAAAGCATATATTATTAACTCTAAAAGTTTTTAATTACTTCTAAAATTAAATATTTGGTACATTAAAATAAAACTTAATAGTGAATTAAATATAATTTTGTATAGATTATAGTTGTACACTTGTACACTGTACACATATATATAATATCGTTCACGCGTATATGGTTTGAATACGTTTCGAACGAATATTATGGCGAAACTTTATCCCCTTCAAAACATATCATTCCGCACAAAGTTGAATATTTTTTAACGCATAATTATTGTTCATAATAGTATACCGAAGGTCGAATGAATATAAGTCCCAAATTTCAATAAATTATAAAATTTTAAATTTAGGTACATTAAGTTTTTGATATATATTATTATGTTGTAAAAATTGTGTCAAATACAAAAGGTGTAAACAAGAACCAGAGCTATGTGTGGTATCGGTTAAAATGTATTTATTGCCATGAATAATTCATACCTATATATACATGCCACTGCATTTATTTTCTAATTTAATGTATTTTATTGCGCCATGATTTACATTTATTTTAGTGTTTGAGCGAACAACATTATACAAATCGTGGTAATGTAATAAAGTGTAATTTTTATGGGGATTTCACTTCACATAACAAAGATAATGTTCTTTGGTTTAATTTCCAATATAAATTGAAATCACCTATATATTGTTGAATTGTCGTAAGTCTTATACAAATTCAGAGATCCTTTGAGATATAAACCCACCATAAAAATAAAAATTCAAATATTGTATTTTATTAAATGCTTTGTATTCGGTATGCGTAAGTTCTTAGCATCATATTAATAACTCGTTACAGTATTATTTAAATTATAATCATTCGTATTAATCCCAATAGTTATTATTTATTAATAGTGCGTTGTTTTTATTTTATCACAATTATTATTGTGGCAGTATTTATGATTCAACATGAATTTATTCCAATCTGATACGATTTTATTTAGATGGTAATGGTTTACATTTTTGAATTCGCTGTGGAAAATTTTAATAACGTCATTTACCAATATGAACACATACATTCACTTAAAACTTATCCAGAACAGAAAGTATATATAAGCACTCAATCTATCTAAAACTACAAATAAAGAGATATAGGGATTTTTATACTTTGAAAACCATAAGATAATGTTATTTTTTCCACAAATAAAATGCATTTCGAATACCTAATAAGAACAATTTTATTATAATTAAATAGGGGTTTTTTTTTTCATAACATACGAACCATAATAAATATCGAGTTAGGTTTTATTTAAACTTTCGCTATTATATTATTTTGTATTTGAACTTTGGTGTATTAATAATAATCTGTTTCGTTGTGTGCTCGTACAAAATACATTTGTATAAGCAAACATGCCAATGTAGCTAGGTTTGCGGCAAGTTAGTTGTTTATTCAGAAAAACGATTGGTATTGAAACAGCGTTTCTCTTTAACGGGTCACTGCAGTAAACTTTTATACCTATATTCTACATTATAATAATTGTGCGTCGAGAAAAGGCACGTTTTTCGTTCGGAAAGTGAGTAATTGCTGTGAGCCAGTGTATATTTCCCAGAGTATATATATATATTATAGGTACACATAATTTCGCATGTGTACACAGATATCGAACCCACGCGCATTATGATTAACTCTGCGGTTAAATACATTTTATATAGAGATTCGATATATTTTATTTTATTTCAAGATTTTTATACGACGTTTTAAGTTCGTAAATTCTAGTGAATATTCTCTTATAGATATAGCCGTATAGGTTTCAACGTGCAATAAAAGCTGCAAAATATGAAGCAATAGAAAATTTAAATTATATTATTTAAATTTATATTTAATAATCGAACTTCGACGTGATAATCATTCGAAAGTTGAAACTAAATTATAATTAATTCATTATATCTCGTTCACCACAGTATACACGACGCGTATAGTTATTACTGTTAAGAGGACGTAACACCCGCATGTGTTGTCTCCGTCTTACAAGTGCATAATATTGCAAAAACTGTTTCGCGCGGGAAAGAACCGAGAAAACTACAGTTATTACTGAGAAACAAAATATTCACCACATAAAAAGGAGAATTCTGTCTGTGCAATATCGTTTTTATTTTTTCGATATCACTTATTCAAAAAAAAATTCTTATTGTTTCATAATACATTAATTTTGTGTTTTTTAAGCATGAATAACTTTGTTTTTAGTTCTGATACCGAAAAAATAAAAACGTTATTGCACAGACAAAATTCTCCTTTTCATGTGGTGAAAATTTCGTTCCTTAGTTATAACTGAAGCTTTCTCGGTTCTTTCCCGCGCCAAACAATTTTTGCAATGTTACGCACTTGTAAGATAGAGACAACACATGCGGGTGTAACGTCCTCTTAAGAACATTTTCTAATTTCCAAATATACTTTTTAAATCTATGTATAATCGGTTTTTTGAAACCATCAAAAGTATAAATAATTTAGTACATAATTTAGAACTTTTAGAACGTAATTATCGACCCTTTTTTTGTTGAACTTTTTGTAGCATTACATTCCCAACTATATATTAGTCTTTCGAGCAGTGGAGCAAATCCACTGGTGCAGAGAGGCACCAGCCCACTCCTCTCCTCATAAAGATCAATGATGGTTGTTGGGTGCCGACTGTTAAATGTCTAGGTTTGTTAAAATAAAATAATTCGCACCATTCCGTCTGAGTTATAGTTATATGATATATAGGTATCTCACTTGATAACATAGTTTTAATTGTATTATGAGTATTTATACACCACGTGACGTTAATTATGAGTAATTCGTCGTTAAAAGCTTTACTTCGTTATTAATAGTGCAGAAAGAAAAGGAGATAGTTATAGGTAATAGGTACTTATAGGTGTATATCAGAAAAGTAAATTTAAAACTGCAGTTGTGCACGCGCAATCACGCCGTTGTAAATCACTAAGGTCTGTGTTATGACAAGTTAAGATGTGCAGATCGTTTTTAGAATTTTATTAATTATTTTAAGTTTGATTTTTTTTTAAATTGCATAGTTATAGTAGATTATTACAACCTACCACATATTTCTAACTACTCTGCCTGTTCAGAATTATAGTTTTATTGACTCGGAAATAATAAGTTTGATGTGTGCGCTACGTTTATAATAGATATCGCCGGTGAGGTACACGTGTCAGCCGACGGGCACCAGTTGCCTGAGTTCGAGGCGCCCGGCCACACTTCCGGCGTCGCCAACGCAGAGTCCCACGAAGACCACAGTGACCGCGACCACAGGTTCAGTGGTATTGACGGCCGGCGGCGGAAGTTCTCGCAGAGGTTCCAGGAAACACGTCCAGTTTCCGGATTTCGACGTGCCAAACCTAAAGTCCACGGACCTGTTGCACGCGAACTGGAAACAAGGATCATCTCCACCGCCCGAACAGATGACCGGGACGGCCGCAGGTTACACATCCTCTGGTAAGCCTCGGTTGTCTATTCGTATTAAGTTAACCCGTTAGGTTATTGTCGAATTTTATTCGAGTTTTTAAATATTATTATAGTATTTTTTATTTTATTTCGAATTTATGGTCGCCGTGTAGGCAACATAATAACGATAATATACTTGCTGATCATGATATAAATTTGAGCGATTTTCACGATGAATTCGAAAAATATGTGCATAATAGGTACAGTATTGCACATTTGTTTTCTTAGGTATATGCTCGCAAACTATATAGTAGTACCTAATACTGCTGTTGCGTGTGTACAGAGAGATTTCGTTGTAAAACTGAATAGGTTCTATATACAGTGTACTTATTATACACAGAACGATTCTATTTTATAGTAAACACGACTCATCTTCTCGAAAATGTTTTTTTTTTCAATGAAAAGTAATTATCTTTTTTACTACGCGTCTTTTGTATAGTCATCGATTCGACTGACAATACATACATATTTTTTAAGTACCGTAATCCAAAACGATTTTTTTTCTTTAATTTTGATAATTTTGATATATATATATATATATATATATATTTAATATATCATCATAATATATATTTTATATACAAGTCAAATTTTAAACATTTAGTAAATTATAGTCATATTATGATATTTATAATATATCCGATGAAGTGGATATAGTGTATAAATACATCTCGAGTGGTAGGTACCTACTCTTATCCACTCCATTCCGTTCATTAAAACTGTACATACTTCTGTATATGTATAACTAATTAACTATACCAGTCCGAAATTCAATTAGTGTATATAAAAATTCTGTGAAAAAGTCAGCATTGGAATACAAAATTTAAAATATACTAAAAGTGTAATGTCACACACCAATATTGACGTTAGTTTATAAAATGAATAATAATTATACATCCGTTAAAAAAGTAAAAACTTAGAAGATAATCATGAAAAAAAAATGTAAAGCGTTAAAAGTGATAGAAAAAAAAATCACCACGATAAAAATAAGAATTTTTGCGGAAAACGTTATTGTATTTTCAGGAAACACGACGATTACTTGGATGATTACGTGTATGTAATAGTATATTAGTTTTAAGATCATTCTCGTATTTGGCATTCAGCAATGTTGGTGTTTCAGTGTGCATTTTAGAATTTTTGGTACAATAATTATCTTCGCGTAGTGTATTTTTTTTATGATTCTTATGAATAAATATAAAACGATTAATTAAGCCAATTAAATATTCATCGCCTGATTGCCAAACCTCGACGACCCACGCCGTCAGCTGCTATATAGAACTCAAATTGTTAGCGGCTGACATTACACACTTGCAAATTCTTCATGTGTGCCGTGTACGCATCTTAACCTTATTAATATTATACGCAAAAGGGGAATTCGGTTTTTCTTTTTTTAACGAACGGAAAACTGTGCACGCTCATACCTACATTGTCGGTGCCGCAGTAATATAATACATTTATATTGTTGTGCAGTTGTACTCGCGTAGAGGTAGCCCGGCGTTTTATTACCTCAGTGACTGCACACACTTTTGTAATCGTCGTATTTTTCCTTCTTTCATCCGTCGTTATTTCTTTATAGCGTCGTATTATTATGAGGTGACCCGTTAAGGCACTTGTCGTTATATATATTTCAGACTGCACCGACGTTTTTCAAAGATATGATTATGAAGGTACTTTAGTTTGCCGTTTTGTGCCATGATTGAAAACACGTGACCGTTGATGATCATTAATTCATTGTTCAATAGACATTATTACATACACACCAACGAGTGATGTTGACAGATTTCGGGGTTGGTAAATTGAGTTCCAAAATACCCTAACTCGGTAAATTGAGTCCCGAGGAAAAATAGGTAGTAGATAAGTTGAGTCCCGGAAAAAATAAGATATTAGGTAATTTGAGTCCTCGCAGGGGAAAACGATTTATATGCGTTTAAAATTTAAAAATATGCACTATAAAATTTTTATTTGTGGACATTCATTGACTGCATGTATATGATTTTGAAAATAGCAACATGCATTTTTATTAATTATACAATTATTTTTTTTCCCCAACGATAACTAGGTATCGTGTTTGTAGTAATAGTAACGTGTTTGAGTGTTTCTTTTAAATTTTGTAAAATGGAAGTAATGATTAGTGAAAAAAACAAAACTGTAATTATAAAATACGGTTTAAGTTTAGGTTTCATAAAATGTTTAATAATGACGTACAGAGATGGACCTGCTGTAAAAATACATGGAAGTGTTTTTTTAAGAGACATAAAGATGTTGATACTGAAATATAATGTAATGTATAATAATAATGACATTAATTTATTATTTTTTATTATTTTTATTAATTTATATTTTTAATATTTTTAATCAATATAAATCTAAATATTGCATCCTTTTACAAATAGCTTAGCATAAGTCAAAATATTTACTTACTAACAATTTTTTCCCAGGACTCAACTTACTTACTAGGTACCTGTTTTTCCCGGGACTCAATTTACCGCTTTCAAAATGTACCAAACTTATCTCGGGCTCAATTTACCCTGACAGATTTAATCGATTGTATATAAACAGGTAAAATTAGGTTTAAATATCCTAGGCGAGTCATTAGACGCCGCAACCATCAAACTTCTATAGGTAATGAGGCGAATAAAATAGGTCTTCAGATTAATGACGATAATAGGTACCGAAATAATGGAATTGATTGGAAGTGATGAAGACCCCCAAAGATTTGGAACAGTTATTGTACGAACATTTCGAAGACTTTAAATACCTAAGCACAATTCTATAAGGACGTAGTTCACTACTGTCATATCGTGTGTCGATTAAATAGGATTGTGATTGGACGTTACTTTTTTGCTGTCGTGTAATAATCAAGTTGCAACCAAATGTACCAAGAATTGACTGTAGCTCGAATTTTTCCTTAGACCCCTTTTAAAATCTAAACTATCCCTAACAAACAAGGTGACAATATATAAAGCGATAATCCGCCCGGTCTAGCTCTATGGCATTCAGCTATAGGGGTCTTCAAAGCCTTCCAACATCCAGAACTCTACAAGCTTTTCAATCAATATGTCTACGCCTAATAACCTCCGCCCCCTGGTACGTAACAAATAAAAATCTCGACAAAGATTTAAATCTACCTACCCTTAACGATTTGGCCAAATCCCATTATACCAAATTCTTTTCCAAACTCCACACTCATTACAATCCTTTAATCCAAAAATTATCCTCTGCAACACACGCTCCCAAAAGACTAAAAAGTCTGTGGCCCCGAGACATGCTCAAAGCATTAAAAAAAAAAAAAAAAAACAATTAAAACTATACCAAATAACTAACTTAATGTTTCTTGTCAGGTGGCACTACTGAGGACCTTCCTTTTCTAATATTCTTAATGTCATATAAATAAAATTTTGTCATCATACTTACTGATTATTGTAAAAATAGATTTTAAATAATATATTCTTCTAAATAAAAAAAAAAGCTCGAATTTTTAACCATAATGGTCACCTCAGTTATAACCATAGTTATACCACGCCCACGCACGGCACTACAAACGACGTAGCTTTGATTCCGGCTTAAGTATGAACAATTATTGGATCAAAAGGATATAAGTATCCGTGTATAAATTAGGCTGAAAAAGCGTTTTTTGCGTTTGCCAAATCATGCATCGCAATAATAAGACCAACCTTAACATACGGTAACAAAGCGTGGTCCAAACAAACTTAAAGAAGATTTAGGATGTTTAAAAACATATGACGTGGCAAAAAACATGCCTATGATAATGAAGCAACAGATCATTATAAGAGAGGATATAATAGGTAAGAAAAGCTGTATTACGATATGGTTGATGTGGTTTCATTCAAGGACAAAGGCTTCAATGGCCTGGACAAATTGAGGACTTCAGAGGAGAACGACAAAGTTAAATCTAGTAATAGAGTGGAAACCACTTGGAACGAGTCCTCGTAGAATACCTAGGAAAAGATTAATTGATTTAGTCGAAGAAGACCAAAGGAAGATGAAAATGGACACTCAGAGAGACGTGTGTGGCGCAATGTTGGATTGACGGGAAAAAAGTCTTAGAGATTAATATTGTAGATCCCTTAAGAAGAAGGTACCTATAATTTATGCACATCTCAGCAGATATTATTGTAGGCTGCATGTAAGTAAGTACGTTTATCAACAGGTCCCGACAGGAATCGACGAATAAAACTGTGAACGCTTTGCATAGTTTTGTGATATCGTTATCCTGAAAATTTTTCTATTATTTTGACCCACTTCGCCGATGATGAGTATATGTTTTTTATCCTATAATGATTGATATTGATGGGATCAATTCAGGAGAACCCGCCCGACAACCGGTGCACAATATTTACCCACATCGCGAATTATTTACCGTGACGAATAAACGAGGACGATTTATCATTATTTTACACGAAAAATTATGCGCAAGAAGGCCATCATAGACTTCACGCTGTATTTATTTTGATGGAATATTATAGTAGCTGTCGTGGCCTACGCGAAATCGATGCGATAAATTGCTGAATATTATGTTATTCACCTATATATATATTATCATCTATTTTTCACTCGTACCTATATACATACGTGATCTCGTACTCACAAAAAGCGGAGTGATGGTTACGAATTTCGATGGATGATGGGTATAAGAAAATAAATACGAAATGCATTTCGGTTTCTTCCTGCACACTTATATATTATCATTGCTCTGTATACTATATTATGTTAACCTAACCGAGTTTGACGCGTAGTCGTTGGTTTTTAAATCCCACGGCGCGTTTATTTTTATATAATATTCTAACTTTCGATACAATATTATATTGCTATAACATGACCCACAAGGCCGCAGCGTTGTGTCCTGTACGAAATCATATTTTCGCGATTGTGCACTCGAAATCTCATCGGTTTCGCAAATTTGTTTTTCGATCGTTTTCGGTAAACTTCCTAACCTACATTTATAGACAACTTTATGGTACAATTATTTACTATAGAAATTAAGTATTCCAGGTTTGTTCACGGTACAGAAAAATGCCTTTGTGCTTATATTATACTGCGATTACAATATTATTAGATGCGTTTTATTTGATTAAAATTTTTCTAAAATTTTTTTAAGCATGCTATTTGTATGCTTAAATTATGCATATATTCGAATTAGGATTTTGAAATTTTTTTGAAGACCATAAAATTACATTCAAAAATTTTGGATCGTCTGATAATATGACTTACGCTTTGTATAACATTATTAATTGGTATAATATTATGAGAGGACGTCTCATCATCCAAGTGAGTTGTCTCCGCATATTACAATTTTTAATGTTCAATATAATACCCTTATAAAACTGTTATTCTGTTTGCTTTAATAATACAATGAATTGACATTTTATCAAACTAAAAGTTTAGAATACATATAATCCGGTTTTTAAGTCAGTTTCTTTACGATATTTCGTTTGTGAGGGAGTTTTGAGGAGTGCTTTTGAAGATTAATATTTTACAAAATTACTAGTCATTAAAATTCGCTTAAATTTTGAAATATCGTAAAAAAAAACCAACGTAATTTACAATCACATATAATATTCAGTATTCTCACTTGCGAATTTGAAAATAGTTCAATTCTATATAATATTAAAGCTAACGACGTGATATTCGTTATACCGAGAGCGAACTTTACTGTATTTACGCGTGGTGTATAGCCTATATTGTATAAGATCCTTTGTAAGAAGGTGTGATGTTCTTTTTGTTCAAAAGCATGCCTTGCAGGAAAAACTCTACTGTTCCATAAAACGATTCAATAAGGATAAAAACATTTTTTTTTGTGATAAAATGAAGACTTTTTGAGTGCTTACTTTTCGTTTTATTGATTTTAATAACTTTTTTTGTTAGAAACAGGAAGTTATTCTACCGCAGGTGCATTATTAGACATTGATTTTTAAACCTCATATAGTTCTTAACGCTATTATGATAACAGTTTGGATGTATAGTCCAACTGTCTCGCTAGTTGTTAGTTTTTAATATTATTTTTGTGTTTAGCAAGTAGCAACGCAATCAAGAATTGTCAAAAGTCAAATAATACATGATGGTGGAAAAGTCTTCCTGTGTCTAAGAAGAAAAAAAAGTTACTCTAGTCAAACTACTGTATCTGTATTTTCGTGTAAAGCGGATTTTGAGCAAAAAATTACGATATTCGTTTTTCTGTCTAGTGATCTGACAAGGGTGACCCTGTAGCTCGTACACGCAACTTTTGTTTAATCACACACAAATTAATTATCGTATTTTAAGACCAACGACGGCGGTAAGCCGATATAATACACAGGCCAACACATCCTACTTTTGGCCTTGGTACAGAACTAAAGCTAAGAGCCCCTCTTAAATAATAATTAATTTTTCGACATGAATATGTATACCTTAAATATTAGTTTTATGTATGGACCATATAGGAGTAGGTGTAAATAAAAAATAAAATATCAACACATTTATAGGTATTAAAAATTGAAAACATAATATGTAATATTATGCATAGAACAAACTAAAAATGTATGTTAAAAGTTAAAATTTTGAAGAAAAAAAAGTTTGTTAGGTAAAAATAAAATAGTGCGATTGTTATATTTATCATATTTGATAACTAATGACGTGATAAGAGTGATTTATTAATAATACATTTATTTTTACTTTTATATCGTTTATTATTATTTGTGAACAATTTTGGAGAAAAAAATTATATTATCTGCATATTTACAAGTTTAAGGAATATTTAAAGAACATTTTAGGGTTTTTTTAGAACATATTAGCATTATTTTTTAAGCTTTTAAGAACCTAAAAATCCGCTCTTTAGTTATAACTTATACTGTATAATATTTGAATGCATGTAATATGTATGTATAGTTCTGGTACAATCAAAAAATTATAATACTTAATACACATTGTTTGCATGAACGCCGAGCCCCTGTAACATGGATCCTTCTGGCTTCTGACCCCCCCTCCCCCTTGTGGGGCCCTCAATAATACATAATATTGCTTCAATTATCGCTCTACCTTAAATATAGACACGAAAAATCCCCTTAATCCTGATTCGATGGCCACTGTGGAGTTTATGTTATAGGACATTTTCTAAATATCTTACCTTATTAATTATCCTTAAAAAACTTGACATCATCATTGACTACATCTGGCCTCATCACAGCCATTATATTTATTGTGTTGCTGCGTAGTCTGTAATCCAAATGTATCTCTTTTGTTTCTGGACCCGGGCCTGTATTTTACTCAAAATAAAATAAAACAAAAAAAAATTGTAAAAACATTTTATTAGATAAACAAGATTATATTATATATATTGTTGATTGAGAGTATCAGCCATATATATATACAGGGTGTCCCACAGAGATCTGACATTCTGACAAATGAAATAACTTTTGTTCTAATCAATATTAAAAAAAAAATTTTTTTTTTATTGGTCTTGAAATTTATACGATGTTTGAGTAACTTGGTTGTTTTGCAGAATTCAATGGTGTTGGTTTCATTGTCAGGATTTGGGCCTAGGCTTGTTCCAATTTGATGGCTTATATTGAGATCCTCTCTTTGTTTGATGACGTTCTGCATTAAAAATTCTTTTAAATATAATTCATAGACACTTGCGCTACATTTTTTATTTTTTAATACTGAAAATAAAAAACTTAAAAATTGATTTTTTTTTCGAAATATTCAATATAGCCAATTTGTAAATTTGATTTTCAGAAAAATGTATATGGTAAAAACACTTATTTAAGTCGAATGGCTGATTTATTAAAAAAATTTTAAATATCAATATTTTCGTTAAGTAAATTACGATCTAGTTTATGTTAGAAACCTTGTAATTTCAAATAACAATAAAGTTTTTTAAAAATATTTTATAAGATCATTTTTAAATAAGTGCATGTTAAAATCTAATTATTTTTTTTATTGTATTTACTTTAATAATATGTGATGTATAAACTATAAATTACTATAATTTACCAAACGAAAATATTGATATTTAAAAAATTTTAAAAAATCAGACTTTTGACTTAAATAAGTGTTTTTACCAAATAAATTTTTCTGAAAATCAAATTTACAAATTGGCTATATTGAATATTTTGAAAAAAAATTTATCAATTTTTAAGTTTTTTATTTTCAGTATTAAAAAATAAAAATGAAAAATGTATTCTAAAAATGTAGCGCAAGTGTCTATGAATTATATTTAAAAGAAATTTTTAAAAAATATTGATTAGAACAAAAGTTATTTTATTTGTCAGAATGTCAGATCTCTGTCGGACACCCTGTATATATATACAGGGTGATTTTTTAAGCATGCTCGCCCCATTTTGATGCTTAAATTATGCATATATTCAAATTTTGATTTTTGGAATATTTAAGTGTAGTTAAAGGCGATATTTTTGAGTACTTAGATTTTTCACAACTTTTAAGGAGTATCCTGTAGCGATACCAACTTTGATTTTTCAAATGACAACCTATATGTTTTAAAGCAAAATGTGATTCAGATAATTTTTCTGAAAATTTTGACATATTGCAATCAAAATTCGAACGAAAACTTCCAGAGTTATTCTACTTGAAATACTAAGGAATAAGGATAAAAGTCTAATACTTAAATGCCTACGTTGTAAATGGATACGATAATTATAATTCGGTATACAATATAAAAATAAAATATTTGTTAATAATCACTACTTATTACTAAATGGCCAAATATTGCATCTGACAATTTTCAAAAGAAAAGAAAATATGAATAAAATAATATCCTTTTTATTTTATCCATGTTACCTATACCTTACAGGCAACGTTAATATTTGTATAGCATAGGTATACCTACTTATAATAAAATACCGAACAATAGTGTACAATAGCACAAATGCGAAATATGAACGTGTATCCATTTACAACGTAGGCATTTAAGTATAAGACTTTTATCCTTATTCCTTAGTATTTCAAGTAGAATAACTCTGGAAGTTTTCGTTCGAATTTTGATTGCAATATGTCAAAATTTTCAGAAAAATTATCTGAATCACATTTTGCTTTAAAACATATAGGTTGTCATTTGAAAAACCAAAGTTGGTATCGCTACAGGATACTCCTTAAAAGTTGTGAAAAATCTAAGTACTCAAAAATATCGCCTTTAACTACACTTAAATATTCCAAAAATTAAAATTTGAATATATGCATAATTTAAGCATAAAAATGGGGCGAGCATGCTTAAAAAATCACCCTGTATATTGTTAGGGAATATTACCAATTCACAGCAATACCCATCAAATATTTTATAAAATCGATTTTCTGAAAATCGTGATTCTCCCGACTTATCCTATAACTGACATAGATTTTGTCATTTTGGAAAGTTTGGTGTAAACGCATGTATATATGAGATTGTATTGCTCTTGCCTTTCGTTTCCACACAATGAGATTTACACAAATGTAGCGTGTGCGTAGTTATCCCGTGTCCAATCATATCACATCGCAAACTAATGATCATTTTACACTCATATAGGTCATCTAAAGACGACGGGAATACGTATTACTTGAAATATCGTTCCTTATTGTTAAATAGACATGAAAAGTCTCCTCAATCCTGATTTTATAAGGAGTTCGTTATGGACAACTTTCAAAAATTGTGCATAGAATGTGCATATTATTAGTCTATTGTTTGTGTGGATCATGTTACCGATACTAAACAATAAACATTGTAGTTTACGACATTATTTTATAAGAATACAATATAATATACACAAGGTATAACAGAAAGACTTGACAAAAAAAATATGTAAATTATGCCAACTAAACGTATGACAAAAATTGTTAATATTATATGATAAATAAATAATAATTTAAGAAATATACTCATGTCAGCAAATTCTCAAAAATCATATTTTTAAAAAAGTTATATTATTACGTTCCAAATTAATTAAACCAAAAAAATATTAAATTTTAAAGAAATTCTAAAAAATAAACTACTTGACTTAAATACATCTTTCTACCGTAAAAATTATTCTTATAATCAGATTCACAAATACCTAGGCTATTTTGAATTTATCCAAAAAGTGTTTTACTAAATTAATATTTTTTTTTTCTGTACTAAAAAATAAATTTATTATACATGTAACGCTAGGGCCACTTAATGGAAAAATAAATAAATAATATTAATTTGAACAAAAGTTATTTTTATTTTTCCTAAAGTTATTCCAAAAGTCAGTTCTATCTGTTACACTTTTTATATATTATAAAAATATTGTTCTGGTGGACATGTATAACTGTATATAAGTATCTATTATTGTCTGACATAATAGGTATATGGTAACACATTTAGTAACTGAAAAACATAATATTTTTTTATTGTTTTTGAAAAAACATAATTTGAAAAATGTTTTGATCGACGCCAAGTAAACTTTATGACCAGCTTAAATTGTTTTCCTCTTTTTAGCCTCTTCTTGTCATATTACTAGTTTACGGTAGACAAATGATAGGGACCATCGAATTTCCATAATTTTTTATAAAATATTATATGTTTAGTGCCTATATAAATTAAAATTAACGTGCATTATATCGTTTATGTTTTTATTTCAGAGTTATCGAGTCAACAGCTACTGATCGCCGATAACAGGTCAAGCCATTTACAAGCCGAACTTCTGCAGATATCCTCGCAAGATTGTCCAAAAAAGTTTACTGCCGCCAATCTTTAGACGCATTTCAGAAACAAATTTTTACGCGGTGTCGCACATCCAACATAGCCTTTATTATTGTATAATTTAATATAAAATAATAATATGTAATATTTTATTTGATATGAAAAGTTTATTGTGTGACAAAACATTATTTTAAGTATACTATTATCATAATAATGTTATTTTAATATGTCATTTGTAAAATATTTGTTTGACCAATTTAATGTAATAAAATTATAATAATAATGAATATTATTATAATATCAACAATGCTATTATAGTATTATCACAATAGTTCATCCGTGGCCAGTGTTGAACTATTGTTAGTTGTTACAACTTACAAACACCACAGTGTTATTATTAGGGTAAGATTATTTATGACCTTAAAAACTAGAAAAATGCCAGAAAAAATTTCAAAATACGTCCTTAAATAAATAAAATATGACATAAATAAATACGTTAAATTTTTTATATTATTATACAAATGTGAAAATAATATATTTAGAGTTTTATTTTGCAAGTTTTCTTCTGAAATATACAAAATATATGATGTGCATATTCCTCAAAACCTCTAGATATGCAAAAATATGCAAAATAAAATTTAATATATTTGATTTTATGTCGTACGAAACGAATTTATAACTTGGTCTGCAATGTGCGTGACAAAAAGAAAAACTATGAAAAAGTCATAAAAATCCTAATATTAGTTATTTTGTGACACGAAGCTACAAGCTGCGCAATTGCCGATTGTGGTAGGTCGTATGGTTAGGATAGGTAAGTCGTATGGTGATTTAAATATTATCTAACATGGTGGCATAATATTATATAATTTAAGAACAGAATTTTATTTTTTTGTTTTTATTAATATTATTTTATACGACATATTATGCAACGAAGAATGGTAAACTATAACTTCTAACGAGATGTCCGAAAAGCCGGAAAAATGTAGTTGCGACAGCTATGTACCTAATTTGCATAACCAAGACGCCGTGTGATAGAAAAGAGCGGTTATTAAGTTAGTAAATATTACTAAAATATCTTTCCAATGTAATACAATTAATTATATGACACTATGACAGGTATACAATTGTTTCTGAAAGAAAATTAGGTTTAAAATATTTTATTTTAATTTGGTAAATTACATTTTACTCCGTAGTAATAATCATTTTTGATAAAATCGAATTATTTTCAAATTTCAAAAAGCTTTTAACCTAACCTAACACAGTTTAATTTTAAGTTTAAGACGATAGTCAATGAATCATAATGACTTGCAAAATAATAAATTATCTGCCTACATCTTTTGAAAAAAGTAGGTGTGATACTCAAAAGAAACTTGAATGACATCACGCATACGGGAACCAAAATAGTTGAAAATTTGTAAATTTCCCAAAATGTATAGACTCTTCTGTACCCCCTCTCCTACATATAGCTATCATTTCAATTGAGCTGAGCAATTAATGTATGAATGTATCGATAATATGGGGCACATTATATAATTTAAATACAAAATCGAAATTCGGCTACTCGTTATAATAATATGTTATAAATTTATAATACGTATACAGTCTGCGTGTTTCAATTATTATGTCGTTGTAAATACAGGGTGATTTTTTAATCATGCTCATCCTATTTTTCCCGTTAATAGTACATTTATTGAAATTCTGATTTTTAGCATGGATTGGCATTTCCCTGTTTGGTTAAATTCGACGACGATTATTTCCGGAAATCATAAATAAATTGCGTTAACGAATTATAGTATACTAAAACCTAACCTAACCTTATTGTAGCTAAATATTTATATTAAATTTAAATGTTCACTATTTTTGTTAATTCTTAATTAAAATTAACACATCTTATTATAACAAATAACATTTTGAAATAAAATGTTCAAAAAAACATTGAAATAGTCTTTTTGCATACTACGATACTTCTAAAAATTATTAATCAACATTATTCAAGCATATATTGTGAAAAAAAAACTTAGTTATAATAGTAACAAACAATAATTTTGTAAAAAAATAAACCACTCTTAGTTTTAGTAGTTCGATTAATTATTATAAAATACATAAACACTTATATACAATACATTGATTTTTCTGATCAAAGGTTTCTTCGGGAAATCGAGTTTTCAAATAAAATCTGTAATTTTTAAGATCGATAAATCTCCATTAATAAATTTGACATGTTTTTTAGACACAACGATAGTTTTTTTTAACTTTAGATATTAAAGTGTTTGAAGTATGAAATAATTCGCGTGCGAAAACGTTAAACATTGAAACTTTTCTAATACAAAATATATTGATGATAATTATTTATTTATCAACAACCTACCAGAGAAAACCATCACTAATTAATAGTTAGTAAAATAATAACCCAAACTAACCCTAATATTATAAAATTGTGTAGGTATAAATTATGAAAATTATACGTAAAAATTAAACTTATATTAGTTATTTAGAAAATATTGAATTCAATATAATAATGCTAAAATGTTTCACTATTTTAAATTACATTCAATTTTCAAACATCAATTTTATAATATTATATTAATTCAACAACAAATCTCTATTTTTATTGTAATTTACAGTAACACCAATATTCTACGGTAACTATGTAATTTATTGGTATTTGATGGTAGTGATCAAACAATGCAATACAAATTTTTTGCAACCTCATAACAAATTATTAGTGTATTTGATTTATTTAACACTAACAATACAAATGCGAAACCAATGAATTACTTACAATGAAAAATGGGTATAATTGCAGTTTAGCTCCCAAGCGATTTTTTCGATTTTTCTTATTGAAACATATGTATTTCAACGAGTTTAGAACGATGGTGCAAAAATTAGTTGGTTCAAACCATTATTTTGGAAGTTATAGCCTTCCAAAGTATGCGGTTGTATGATAAATAGTACGTATTGCAGCGTGCGGTGCGCTTATCATATAACACAACAGCTGTTGACTTATGTTACTCTTAGGGTCTTAAGTCTCTAACTGGCCATCGAGTATGGCGACCGAAGCCGGTAGGCGGAGTGAGGTCCCTTGAGTTTGGCGATCGGAGTCGTCAGCCGAAGGGAGCCACTATACTTGTGTTACTTTTACTAACAAGGTTAAATTTACTTGTTAGGTCATCCGCCTGCCCGCAGGTCAGGTATGCTCTCCCCCCCCCACGACCCCGTAGGGTAGGCCGAGCCCCCATCTAACGAGAAGTCCGGAGGACTTGATAATTTTGTTATTTAACTCTTAGCTCTGTTTTTACCTTAAAATTTAAGTAAAATCATTTGAATGCGAGAGTACTTCATGAAACACATCACAGAATCTACCTAGTTAATATAATTATAATCCTAAAAAAAATAAAAAAAAATTAAAACGTCGTAATACGCATGCGGCGCACGATAACGTAAAATCGCATACTTTGAATTTAAAAGGCTATAACTTTCAAAATAATGGTTTGCACCAACTAATTTTTGCACCATCGTTCTTAACTAGTTGAAATACATATGTTTCAATAAAAAAAATCGAAAAAAATCGAAAAAAATCGCAAATGATGATGGTTAAATTATCAATTTCGGTTCGCTAGTTATATTATAACTACGGTAATATGGTCCCCTTAAGCTTAACAAATTCTACAAGGGGCATTATTAATTGAAATAATTAGTAAAAATGAAATTTACTCAAATTAAATAGCCATATAAACATGACTACATCCTATCTCTACTTAGACACAACCACAGAATAATAATATTCTGTGCTAACAATAATCAGTGATCGTCAATGACGACTAAAACAATTGTTTTGGGTGGCAGCATCAAACTATTGCTTATTGACTAAATTTAGCACTTTGTTGGCCTTGGCCTCATTAAAAGACAAACGAGCAGGTCACTTGAAAATTCAAATCCAATGATCGCTTATAAAGTCCTTGGATAGCCGTACTATCGATAGTTTATAATCTCCGATTGTACGGAAAACGAAACAACGAAAGTAACCTCAAAAAATAAACTTTTGAAAAACAAACTGGTTAACGACGTTAACGTTAACGGAATTTGCTGTTCATTGACTCACTGTTCAGTTCAGAATTTCAGACGTTCAGTATTCAGTATTCACTAATTTACCATTAAATAATAATTATTAATTATTGTTTACGTAATTTTTTTGTCACTCAAACTTTTTTTCGTAGTTTAAAATTCAGATTTCCGACTTTGGTTTCGTTGTTAAAACCACGTTCACCGTTTACATCTTGTTCGCCAAGAACCAAGGATATAATCCAAGAAGTGAGTTAGGTATTTCATTATTAAGCGTTTGACATCATTAGGTGTAAATTTGTAATGCGAACAACAATTTTTATGAATTTTACAATATTTTTTATTGCATCTTGTAATAATCAAAATCAAGGTTTAAGCACTCCGTTGAAAAATTGAAAAATAGCAATCGTCACGTTTGCTTATACATTTGTTTTTAATAATAAAAAAATAGAAATATTATATAGTTACCTACTTTACCATTTTGCAAATTTTAATTTTCTGTTGGATAAATTATGAAATATTAGTTTTCCACCTACCTGATTATCATGTTATCTACAATATTGTTATGAAGACCAATCAAGCCGTTTGAAGGCTCTCACATAATTTAATTAATTTTACTACATGTATAAATAGTGGTGATGTATTTTTTTTCAGATTTAAGAAATACAAATGGGTACGGAGTTTGTTGAAGGATGGAGAATTGCTCAAACGCTGGGCGAAGGAACATTTGGCGAGTATGTTCAGATTATATTATACAATATCAAATCTTTGTATTACAATTTCGTTAACTTCGCCTTGGCCTTAAATTTATGGCACAACTTTATTAATTTTAGAATAAATAATGAGATGAGACAAAACCAGTGTCAACCATGTACTTATTGGTTATTGTTTTTTTCAGTTTTAACATTTATCTTATTTCTGTCTTTACCTGGACTGATGTTGAGGATTCCCTATCCCATATTTTTAAAGCACTGTACATTATTTCTCTATATTTTAAAAATATAAATGTAGGAAAATAAATGCTAATGAACTTCCAAGTACATAATATTACAGTATTTTTTATTTTTACTTTTGATAAAATAATCTCTGAATTTTATTTTTTGCTACTAATAGTTTATTTTGAGTAATAAGTATAATACCTAATTATTATATTCATAATATGTTTAAGAGTAAAACTTTTGATAAATCAAAATACCAATGGCACTGTAGCTATGAAAACAGTTGATCTAAAAAACTTTCCTGATGCACTGATGATGGTAAAAAAAGAAGCAGCTATACATTCTCGATTGAAGCATCCAAGCATTATAAAATATTTTGGACATCGTCATAGCAAAGATAATTATTTTATATTTTTAGAATATGCATCAGGAGGTGAGCTGTTTGACCGAATTGGTAAGTTAATTAGTAATTATAGTTTATCAGATTTAAAGTAATACATTTTATTTGTAACAGAACCGGATGTTGGAATGCCTCACTCAGAAGCTAAGAAGTTTTTCAAAGAGTTGCTTGCTGGAGTTGTATGTTTCCTGTTTTTATCAATGAGTTTATATTTAAACATATTGGTGATTATATTCTATTTTTTTTAGGAATATTTACATAATAATGGCATTGCACATAGAGATTTAAAACCAGAAAATTTATTATTAGATGAACATGGAAATTTAAAAATAAGTGATTTTGGATTAGCAACTTTATTTTTATGTGGTGGAAAAGTTGGTAATATTTATTTTATATATGTTTCTTTTCATGTGAGTCTGCTAATATATATAACTTATTTATCGTCAATACAATTTAATATATAACAATAAATTATAATCTATCTGCTAATGACAATATTCACATTTAAAGAATCATTTTATGCTTACATATTTTTTTTTTTTTAATACCCCAAAAATTATTTAATATTATATTGATTTAATTTAAATAGCGACGTAAACTTGAAAAGAGGTGTGGAACTCGACCTTATTTAGCTCCTGAAGTTCTTTCACAGTTACCTTATCAAGCTGAACCTTCTGATATTTGGTCATGTGGTATTATACTGGTTTCTATGCTTGCTGGAGGTAATTATTTTGAATAAAAACTAATAAATAAATAACACTAATTCACTAATAACTTATGGTAATTTATTAATGTGTCAATGTTGATCTCTTTGGTACTTTAGCTGTAGGTATATTTTAAAGAGACGCCCTAAAGCTTCTGTACCAATGTTATTGGCGATTGATACGTCAACAATATTTTTTATATTTAATAATTTTAATTACAGTATTAATTATACCGTGTGTTCCATATTTACACATATACCTAACAGATTACCCCAAATTAAATTTTGATATTTTGCTAATTTGTAGGGAATGCTAAAAATAAATATTTTTATAAATTTATATTCTGAATTGAAAGGTTGACAACAGAGTTTAATAATGAAACAATTTTGAGTTATATACAATTCTTTCTTGCACTTGTGTTCATTTTGTTAAGAGAATTTCTTGGTGGTTACCAATTTTTATCTGATTATAATTTACATAATTTCTCCATCAGATTTCTGCACAGTCAAATAACCCCACACACCACTTCCATGAAATATTGTTTGGATAAATTGATTTCATTAGGTTTATTTGTTATAACTCAACTATAAAAGTACTAACACATCCCGTAATACCTGAATTATGTATTCCTAAAATAAATGTATAAAATATAATATTTTATACATTTAAGTATTCTCTATTATTACCAAAATTCCTAGTTATAATTAGTTAAATTCCATCTTAAGTGGATATAATCTTGCTTAGTTATCTCTTGATTAAATTCAAACACCAATATTAATAGTTATAAAACAGTTTTAATACTGTGTGGTGTGTAACTTAAAAATTTTAAGTTTTAATGTTAATTAGCTATAATATATAAAATATTTACTTCATTAATTATAAGTTAATTCACAAGTGTTTTCTCAAAATGTGTGTGGATACTTTGTATTTTTGGTTAACATTAACTTTATTTCTGTTAAATTTAATTAATTTGATTAAAATCGCTAACTTAACAAAACTGTTTATATTTTAGTTTTTTGTACATTCTCTTAAAATGTAATTAAATTAATATAATATGCATGTAGTGATACAAATTAAAATTTAACAATATTAAATTATTAATTTTTATTAATTTAGAGTTGCCTTGGGAAATGCCGTCAGTTGATGATGAAGATTATAAATTATGGAAGACCACTGATTATGCTAGTCATTCGCCATGGTGCAAATTAGATACCTTGGCTTTGTCTCTTGTAAGAAAAATATTAATACCCACGCCGTCCAAAAGATATGATATATCACAAATTCAATCTCATCAATGGTTCACTAAGTCAAAAACATGTGGTACATTTTTATTTATTCAAGCTTATTACTTAAAACGAATAATCTAATACACATTCAGGTACCAAGTGATTTCTGAGTATATAAACAAACATCAGTAATCTCTGGGTATCTTAACTCTGTGTTAGAATAATTATTTTCAATAATACTTTAAAATAATTTAAAAATATTCATTGAAAATAAAAGTAATGCAATACTATACTGTTTATTTAGATAACAAGAAAGTGGGCATTTCTGTTTTGTCCGATAGAGGATTCGATGATGCTCGTCCATGTTATTCTCAACCTGCTCCAGCAGCCATTCCATTTTCAGTTTCTATTCCACCTAATGAATCTGATATACATTCATTTACCCAGCCTACTCAGGTTGAACATTTGTTGCTGTCTTCGCAAATTCAGACATCACAAACAGTATCGACTACAGTAAATGTAATTATTCAATTTATCTACAAAAAAATGTAAAATGTACCAATATTTACTTTTTAATTTTCAGAATTCTATTCAGAAATTAGTGAAGAGAATGACGAGATTTATTGTTTGTTTATCATCAGACGAAGCATTAGCCACTCTGTCGCAGTTTCTTGATGATTTGGGTTATACCTGTAAAATCAATACATCTGGTTTGGTAAGTTGACTATTAAAATAGTTTTTAAAATAAATGAAATCACAATATATTTTGTTTGTCTACAGGTTACAATTACCACTGCTGATCAGCGGTTAGTGTTTAAATCTAATGTAATTCCAATGAATCATCAGACGCTCATGGACTTCAGACTTTCAAGAGGCTGTGGTTTAGAATTTAAAAGACATTTTGTTGCCATTAAAAATGCAATGTCAAAATTGATATCTAAAGGGCCGATAATGTGGCCTGTTGCTATGGCTACCAATACAGTACCATGAGCCACAGAAATGTACCATATTTAATATGATAGAGAATTTAATCAAGACTGATGTATAAAATATAATTTAATTAATTAATTGGTATTATTTTATATGAAATAGATCAATCTTTTCAGAAGTAATTTGTTTTAAAAAAATGTGGACAGTAATTAATTTATTATGATTTATAGTATTTTTTCCTTAATTTATTTTGTATATAGTAAACTACCGTGAATTATAATGCTAGCTACAATACTGCAGGATGATACAACATACCATATTGTTACACTCATCAAATATTTTATATTTATTTTATGACTAATAGCCTTACAAAATGACTAGATTTTTATTTAATTTTAAATACGATTTTATTTTATACTTAAGTTTTGTACAGTGCACTACTGCACTATAAACAATAATTACAACCAGTTATGGTTACGTCTGTGATTATATCATCATGTTTCAATTTTGTAAACTTATAAAATACTTTACTATTTATTTTTGTACATTCTTTCTAGAGTATATTATAATTGAGAACTAATAAATTCAATGTTTTCAATTAATGACTAAATAATCAGTTCTTTTTGATTTATCCAATTGCTTGTATTTTATTCTAATTAAAAATCATGTTCTAACTTTTGAACGTCAAACAATCAATAATGAAAATAATATACATATTATATTGTTTACAATTCTGTAAAAACAATTTTCAATTAAACAACTTAACTAAATAATAAATCATACTAGTAGTTTCTATGACAAACAGAAATGACCATAAGTCTAATCCAAATAAGTGTTAAAACATTATTTTGATCAATCCGTATTATGAATTACAATTATTTATTCCAAATTTTGAATACATCCATTTTATCAGGATTCAATCTATTGATCCAAAACTTTGAATTAAATTTGGCTTCATTGGTTTTGAGATAATCAGCTATTTTTTCAATATTATCAACCTAAATAGTACAAATATACGGTGATTAATATTGTTAATAATTATTATCAAAACTCTTTTGTAATCCGGATCAAACAGATTGTAACTTTTGTTCTGATCCGAATGGCTCGGCACCAATTCAAATGTTCTGTATTTACTGTTATAATAACCTTATGATCGGACTTGAATTATTAGTTATACATTTGACATTGATACAATTCATCTTCATATTGGAGGATTCAAATAGGAACGAAATAATGTAATAAAAATGTTCTAGATTTATGTGTTGAAAATGTCTACAGAAGTTTTACTGCGTTTAGTTAATAAGTGCAATAAAAAAATCAAACCACAAATTCTGCGAAATAAAAATTATCATTATTATGGTCTTCAGACATAAAACATTTAATTATTCTTGTAAAAATATTTACAAGATAACAGTAGTGCACTCGTGCCATTGACTAATTAGTAATTAATGTCTATGCAATTGATAAGAATACCAATTAATTATAAATTTACAAAAACAAGTTTACGTGATAAATAATAAATCTAATATTATAGAGGTTATAATTATTTGATTTATAAAAAATAAATACATTTCACAAACATGGTCTATGGATATTGATTACTATGGAATATAATGTAAGCATAATTTCTAATTATAAATATTTTTAATCATCTCTTATAAATAAATCTATAATAATCAGTAATAACTAACAATATATTATGGCATTTAGTCATAAAAAATAACTTATCTACCATACCAAAGTATGTTTTTTTAACAATATATTTTCTTTTATACGAGACAATCAATTTCTTAATCATATCGTATAATTAACATTAATTCATTGGTATTAACTGTATACTGTATAAAACTATATTTTATATAAATTGTTATTTTAACTGTTCAAATGATTATTTTAATTCAACCAAAATATTATACATTTTTGATTTTATAGTTTTATCATATGTATAGGTAAAAATATGAATTATCAACAATGTTTTAATACAACAAAATTATTCAGTCTGAACAACCTTAGGAAATGTATGTGGCACAAAATTGTGTAAAACAAATAATAACATTGAAATTTCGGTGCCTCTGTTATACATATTAAATATGTACACATTATTTGGCAAAACTGGTTACAATTAACAGATCTTATGCCTATAGTAACAACTAACGTTTTAAATTTATAACAGTCATTATTTATCCCAATTTTTGAGAAAATATTTTAACATAATTATCTTAAAAAAAAATCTGTGTTGTGAAAAACACATCACATTAACTTTGGCATGATTATTAAATTAGTGAATTTATAAATTAACAGCTTATATTATTGGGAATTATTAATATTCCTTAGGATTTTAATATTAATTTATGACCTTAACACGACTAATTACTAATTTTGATCTAAAGAAGTCTCTCTCAAAAAAAAAAAAAAAAAAAAAGGAGGTACCAAAACAATAAAAAGTTGGGAAGCAAAATTATGACTCAAAACAAGAAATAATTTATGTAGACAACGAGCAAATAAAGATCCTCATAAATATGCTGGTGCTACACATTTGGTTGAATATATATTTATAATTGGTCTCCAAATTGTGTTGGTTCCAAGAACACTAAGGATTGCTCATCGTAGAATCATGCCTAGTTTTCCTGATGCCAGCATCTTCGCTTCCTCTAAGCATTTTCTGACTTAAATGCATTGTTTGATTGAAATCAATTGCTGTATAACTAGGTATTTCTGTGGGGGAAGTAGGTAACGACTCACTCTTCCTTTTAGGTGTGCAAGCAGCTATTTCCACTTCAGTATAAGTGGGTGTATCTTTGGGTAACTCAAATGGATCATTGAACAAATCGTCTTCTTCATTGTCGTTCAGCATGTTTACGTATGAAGGTCTTGGTAAAAATGCAGTATCTGGGTCCAGCATGAGATCAGGAGGTTGAAAGTTGCTGTTTGACTCGCTACAAAACCTTTGTCCATTGAAATTGAATTCGTCATAGACTTTTTCAATTGTATTAGTACTTGTATATGACTGACCAGAATAATTACGTACTTCAGAAGCGATATCTTTGACTGGATCTTTTTCACTTTCAATCTAAAACACGTACATTTTTCTTAATTAAAACATAGATATTAATGTATGATTAATATCAATTTTTGAGATAATATCATGCGTTAATGGCAGTGCCATTTGACAAGTTTTTAAATCTCAGGTCTGAATCCTCATCTAAATTATATTTTAACCTCATAACTCAATTTTGTATTAGATGTATTCAGGTTAACAGTTACTCACAAGAAAATTAAAACCAATAAATTCTACCTATACTCTGTTTCAAAAGAAAATATACCAGATTTAAGTAAGAAAACCGGTTTTGCCCGTGGCCGCCTGTTATGTTCTCTTTTGAAACAGGGTATATACAAATAGCATTTTATTGTAAATTTATAGGTCACTCCACGCGTTCAATGCTATATTTTGCTCTGTCAATTTTATTTAAACGTTTAGTTTAATTTTGATCGTTGAAATGTAAATGAATAATATGTTTGATTTACCTACTTAATGTTTATTAGTAGTTATATTCAACGGATGTTAATTTTACCTGTAGTTTTTCTTTGACGGCGTTGAAAATGTTTTTAGCGTCTTTACTTCTGAACGCAAATATGCCTTGGCCAAATGGAGACGAGCGGCCGGCTTCAAAGCAGAACATAAAGTCTTCGTATCCATAGCGGCGAATCGTGCTCAACGGCCATATTATAGACGGTTCTCCGGTTTTATGCAATATCAGGTTGGAAGTAGCGATTTCCATTTGGCCATGGTATTTTTCTCTGCCATTGTCGTCTATATTTATAACCTGCAGCCATTAGAGGTACGCGTTAATAATTTAAATTCGCAAACGACTCATCGGGAGCACTGATGTTGATAGTACTTACTTTGAAGAAAAAAGGTGGTAAAGTTTTTCTACTGCTATAAACACAGCCCATCGTCACCACAATTACATACCTCGAGTAACACAAATTTTAAACCAAACCTATCCTCTTGGTTATATATTATTACGAGTTAATTGACTGAGAGACGATAAACAAAAAAGGGAACAAAATGAACGATAACAGACAATTAGCGGGTTGCGATTTGTCACTCGATGGGAGTAGACAGCAAGCAGCTGCTACAGTGACTTAACCACTTAACTACTAAAACTAAATGCACACAGCACTACTGCACAATTACTGTTTATTTCGTTTATGATCTATGGCCTATGCCCTACTAGACCAGTGGTACCCAACCTACGGCCCGGCCAGCCAAGCTAGTTGTTTTAAAAAATAATATTTATTTGGTTTTTTAATTTGTTAAATATTGAGGAAAAAAAATTAAAAAACACCAACTAATAAACATCCATCGATCGATCACATGATACTCATATGGATATGATAGCATTATCGTTGTTGCGGCGGCGATCGTTAACTGTTATCAGTAAACTGGAACGAGCTGTAGACCATAGACCTTATACTCATAGACGGAGCATCACTGGTTGGCGGGGTTGGGTGGTGCAGTCATAGCTATCACCTTAGCAGTGTTGTCATTTCTGATAACATAAAATATGTTTATTTATTTATATTATTAAGATATTAATGTTGTAAAATAATTATTAGGGCTCGGGATTATGCATTTGCAAATTTCAAATTTGCAAAACATTTGTCCAGAAAGCAAATAGAATAAATCTGATTCATTATAAATTTGTTTTGGGGTGTCTGGATTTGAAATTTAAAAGTTTTTTGCACATATTTAAGCATACCTACCTATTTCCAACTTTTTCCTATATATGCATATTTTTAAAAATTTATACTGCATATTTTATCTTTTTTTATAAATTGGAATTTTTTTAATTATTTACATAATAAATTCATTTTGTATATGTATAAAAATTATTAATACAATTATGAAATTCAATTTTCTGTATAAGTATTTGTTTTTAAGGACAGCATTTAAACTAATGAAACTTAAAGACAAAAACCATTATAAATATATTATACCTAACCAAAGTAAAAAAAAGTTAACGGTGATAGATTTTTTGATATTTAAAGCATACTCATGATTTATGTCTTCTAAAAATTGTGAATAACTTACATTAACACACATTTTATATTGTTGGATGCTTAAATAGGTACATATATTTGTGATTTTAAGCACATAGTCCCAAGTCCAAAGCCCTGCTAATTATTATAAAAAATAGTCTAGACTGAATATATATTTGTCTATGGTCTAACGCAAGTTATAATTTTAAGTGGTGTAGGTATAGTTATACTAAAATTTAATCCATGTATTATAGCTATATAGGTATTTGATTATAAGAAATTTTAGTGTAATTCGATTTTGATATTTCAAAAATTCATATTTTTATTAAAAGTTAAAATGCTTATTTATAGAAAATTTAAATTCATACAATTTACATAAAGGTAGTCAACATAAATATATATATATATATATATATTCATTGAAAATATTTGGTTTCTGGTATATTTTGTGTTTTATTTTATTAAACATTTTGTGTTTAATATTTGGTAAAAAAACATTAAAAGATCGAAAAGTTCTTTCTGCTTCATGACATATTTCTACTATTGATAATACGATACGATAATAATAAGCGTTTTATGCACAACCTGGTTTGTCCTACGCACATGCGCAGAAGTATGAAACAACATGTGCAACGCAGCCATCGATTACCGCGGGAACTACTAGCTTGCTCCGTCTATGAGTATAAGGTCTATGCTGTAGACAGCTGATTGGATGGTAGGAGGTTCAAAACCATAGACAAGTATATTATAAACCATTGAGTAAGACTTACTCTGATCAAACCGTTCACCCATCATCACAAAACGAACAGTACAAAATAGCATTAATTATGTATCTATAAACATTTAAAACATTTGCAAAATATTTTTTTTTCTCTGACGAACCCTCCCACCATTTCAATTCCCTTCTAAGCAACATGGGAATAATAGTCAACTTTCACATAGCGCCAAGAGATTAGTTTTATTTGTTTGCGACAGTGTACTGTGTAGGAGTAATGGGAATATCATTCCACAATTATGCTTGCATAGCAATTAACTATTTTTTCAAATCCATTTTCCAAGAAGACCATAAACAGTTATTTAATTTGGCATTTATTGAGTACAGTCCGCCTGTTCCCATTCGGAACATTTGTTCACATTTCAAAAATCAAACAGCATTAATGTTAAAACAATACAAAAACGCTCAAATATTCAAAATATAAATTTACCACGATATAATAGTTGTCACGAGTTAAATAGCAGTGATGATTCTTTGTATAATATATGTTTCTCATTTTTTGTAAAATTTATTGTTCTCATGGACAATATTAAATAAAAATAATTTATATTTATACAAATCATAATTCTTGATTTATGATGGAAAGAATATAGCCATCAACAACAGCATTTTGTGCTGATACTCTGGCTAAATAATCCAAACTTAATATTTAAAATTTACAAAATGTAACATTAAAGGTGTAATAATTTCACTGAGAACATCATACCTGATATCCAGATATTGGTGAAAAATGTAACTACCAATAAAAATTTTAAAGATCACATTTGCCGTGAAAACCACCAACAGGAACAAAATAGGAGATACTTAAATGTCTTTTCAAGGATGTAATTGATCTTGATGAGATTTCTGAAGTTCTGTTATATTATCAGCATTTAGTGTGCCGAAGAGTTATGAAAAAATTAACTACAATGATAAGTGGTGGACTGGTGATTTGCATGATTTTACTCAATTTAAATTTAGAAAAGTTGTTCCTAAACAATAAACTTTTTAATACCTAGGCTTTTAGGTATTATTCATAAAGGTAAGTCACATAAAACATGTTCTTATACAATAATTTTAAGTTATTCTTTAATTAAAGTTTAAATACATTGGGATGGTTGGTCAAAATAAAAGTCATATAAATTAAATATTACAAATGATTACAACCAATGGTGTTGTCATTTTATATAAAAACAGGTACTTTAAAATTTAATTAAATGATAGATTTTCTAGAATTTTTTTTTGCAGAAGTTTTAGTGAATTTATAAAATGGATTAATACGGTTTGCATCTGGCGTCAATTTCAAAACTCCTTGAACTGGCTGTTTGGTAGCATCATGTGGATTTTGAGGTTTAGTCACTAATGATGTTCTATACTCCATAAACTCTGGAAAAAAAATATTAAAATAATTCACTATCGATTCAATTATAAGCAATAACGATGAAACAAACATTTTTTACCTTGCTCAACATTGTTTTTCAATTGAAATTCAACTCTTTTCTTAGCAGAATCAGTTTTAATTGACAGCCTTGAACTTTTTCTAGGAGTTCCAAAACCATCCTCAAAAGCTTCACTACGCTATGATAAACAAAAATAATGAATGCAATTTAATTTTAAGCAACAACATAGGTATAGTCTGCAACATGAAAAATGGCCTCTGATCATCATAAACTTAATGGCCGTTGTACCTCAATGATTCAAAATAAAGCGTCTTACAGCAACTAACGCACTATGTTTGATAATAAAAGGTAAAGGTAGGCTGAGCGCGTTGTGGTACTTAAGAGGCACTTTTCATGATGCGTACTATAATTATTTTAACTTACCACTTTTTCAAGTGCCTTATTTGAAATTTCTTCAGGTTTTAACATACTTATTTCTTCTCCTGCAATTGTCTTCCTACGTTTTTGTGATGCTTTAGTTACTGAAGTTTCTTTTGCTTTTCTTTTAGGTGTACCTTCATTTTGTCCATCAGGTTTTTTCTTGGGAATTATAATTGTTCTTCGTCGTAATACCCTTTGTTCAGGAGTAGGGCTTTTAGGGCTTTTAGGGCTCTTGGAACTCTTATCTGGTGTACTCACAGATGTTAATGAAACGCGTTTTTCTACTTGAACAGTTTCGTTACTTTTATCTTTTTTAGATGCAGAACCATCATTGTCAGCAGAAACTGACCAACTAGTGTTTACGATATTAGGTGAAGAAATCTTATCAAAGGGAGAGTTTGGTTTTTGAATATTCTTTTTATTTGGTTCATTAGCAATATTTGATACTAGAGATTTGCTTTTACTCAATTTCAGTTTTTCATCACTGCACACACTCCAGCTTTCATTGAGATTTGAATTTATTTTAATTTCATCAGAACGCCGTTTTAATTTGGACATAACTAAATCATCAGTTTGATTTTTTTCCTCAATTCCACTATCCGGTGCAAGACTTTTATCATTTAAAGGTGATGCATTTACTGCTGGTGATGCTTTGGCAGACTCAATGCATTTTTTAACCTTTTTAGACACAGACTCTTCATTGTCTGTTGATACCGACCAACTATTGTTCTGACTCGCATTCAAAGCATTAGGTGTACCAATGAGAGGAGAATTTTGTTTCAGAATATTTTTTTTACTAGATCCATCATTAATTTTTGAAATTGGACTTTTACTTTTGCGTTTATTAGAATTACTTTCTTTTAAAGATGAATCAACTGTTAAAGATTTGAAATTTGGGGTTAAAGAAACCTTTTTCTGAACTTTAGTTGGTGTTTTTTCTGTAGTCTCTGAAACTTCAACATTAAATCCTGCAGGTACCAGTAGTGGTGGTTCATCATCATTACCAGACACAGTGTTAGAGTCGTCAGTTTTTGTTTCATCTGATACTGTCCAAGATCCATTTAAATTGAAATTCTCTTTTAATGCATTGACATTATCAAATTTTCTTACTTTCCACATAGATTTTCCAATTTTTCCACGTTCTACTACTATTTCACCCATCTTATTAAGTTCTTTAAGACTTTTAAGGTCATTAACTTCACGGCCACTTTTTTTAATCTTAGAATCAACCATTTCTAACTTTTTAACTCCTTCTTTTACCATTTTAGATAAATATTTTTTCTTTTTTCGCTTTAATACTTGACTATTTAGTTTCAAGTCTTTTGGCTTATATGGTAGTATACCATCTCCCAAACGATTATACCATTTTACTAATTTAGTTATTTCCAATAAACATTTTCTAGTACAATCAACTTCAGTCACATATTTATTCAAAATCTTTGCTACATCTTTAGGATTGAACTTGATACGAGGTATTTCAACACTTACATTTCCAGCACGAGGATCTAATGGACTGTCATTTACTTCATTGGAATCACCATCTGCTATATCACCTTCAACCAATTCTAAGTCATTATAAGATTTGCCTGGTTTACCCATCTAAAATATAAAATACTGGAATTTAAGTATATTGTGAAACTACAATAATATAGTTACATATTAACTGTAGATTCATTTAAATATATGATTTGATATAAATAGATTGAAATTCTAACGAAAAATTAAAAATGTTCTAATAATATATCTGCCTTATTTCTTAAATCAAACTATGAAAATAAAATGTATTTTATTCAGGTATTAAAATTTAAGAAACAATTTTATTGAAATATGAATACAAGTACCTACATAAACATGCATACACTATAATATATTATATAATTATCATTATTATTGAAAGTAGTAATTACTTAACATCCCTAATAAATAAATTTCCACTCCTCATCACTTACACACGTATCACATATCTAAAACGAGGTTGTCCCCACGACCTCTTACACTAATCCACTTTTCAACATCCAAATCTTCACTCTACGACTTCAGTTACTTATACTATTGTAAATATGTAAATATCAGAATATTATTGTTATCTTAAAATTACCAATTGCTAATATTATCCTTAGTACTTTAAAACAAAAATTTAATTATCATGTTATAATGTTAAAACTATTACTATTAAAACTGTCAAACATCCCTAGATTTAGATAGCCATAGGCTAGGAATGTCTTGTTTAAAAAAAAATAAAAAAAAGTAATTACTATAAAAACTATTATTTACTCAAAAAAATGTTTTTAAAATTTTACTGATGCATACATTTTGTTTGAAAATTATTATAGATTAATAAGATATTTGAATAGTTTGATTCAGTTTTGTAAATATTTTTAAAATAAGAGGTAGGTTGGGATTTGAACAAACACTAACATTAATGTAGTAAAATAAACTGAGAAAGAAAATAGTTGTTAAATTACTCACTTTTCGCCAAGCTTCAAACTTAGCTTCTAACATTTCTAGATCAGGTGATTGAGATAGAAGATTTCTAAATACATTTTGTGTAACTTCTCTGATTAACATAAAGTCATTGAGCTCAGAAATGTAATGAAGGAATGAATCTAAAATAATGACTAATGCTTCAGAAGGCACTCTTCCTCTACTTACCTAAAAAAATATATTAAACAATTTTAATAATGATGTACATAAGGGGCTAGGTAAATAGCTAGGTAAATTGAGTCCGAGATAAGTTTGATACTTTTAGAAAGCGGTAAATTGAGTCCCGGAGAAAAATAGGTAATAGGTAAGTTGAGTCCCGGAAAAAATAAGGCAGTATAGGTAATTTGAGTCACAGGGAAAAACAATTTATATGCATTTAAAATTAAAAAATGTGCACTATAAAATTTTTATTTGTGATTTGTGGTCAATTTGTTGACTGCATGAAGGTATATGGTTTTGAAAATAGCAACATGCATTTTTATTGCATAAAAAATACTTATATAATTAATAAAAATGCATGTTGCTATTTTCAAAATCATATACATGCAGTCAATGAATGTCCACAAATAACAAATAAAAATGTTATAGTGCAAATTTTTAAATTTTAAATGCATATAAATTGTTTTTCCCTGGGACTCAAATAACCTACTACCTTATTTTTTCTGGGACTCAACTTACCTATTACCTATTTTTCTCCGGGACTCAATTTACCGAGTTAGGGTCATTTGGGACTCAATTTACTAACCCCGGTACATAAAACAAAAAAAAATACATACTTTAGCAAGTTCTTCTAAGAAAATTTCTTGTAAATGAGTTCTTAAACTAAGAGTAAATGATTTGAGAGCTCTGTATAAAACTTCACTAAATTTATTCATATATTCCAAATTCCAATCACAATTGACAAAGGTAAATAGTAACTGTCTTAAACAACGTCTCACCAACATCATAAATTTATCAATACGATGCTGACTTATTGACATCCAATCATCTTTGATGGTAAGAAAAAATGCATCCAAAAATAATATTTTACCTTGATAAGAAGTGCAACTATGGATAAGATTACTTATTTTTTCAGTAGCAGTTTCCTGAAATTTTTTTTAAATCAAATTAACTTACAATACTTACATAGCATTCTATATATATATATATATATATATATATATGGATGTATAATAAACATATATTAATTGTATCGCTAAATAAAAGTGTCCACTAATTTGATGCATGTGCTTTCACTGAATTTAATGATACAACTAGGATGATCTTCTTATAATCTTTAGATATAAGCATAGACCTTACAACATTAACAGGTCTATGGCTATAAATTAATTGTAATTATTAATTCAAGACATTTATTATTACAGAATATTTTAGTATTAATATTTTAATTAGAACATACAATTTTGAATAATTATTATGTTTCTTATGGAAAATTGATGTACAAAATAATACAATTTTAAGTTTCAATTACTATTTCAAAATACTTAAAAAAACAAATGATGAATAATTTATAAATATCCTGAAATAAAAGTATCCAATATTAAATGGATGTATGCATGCTTAATTAAAACAAATAAAATATTATTTACTTGAGGTAATGGTTTATCAGACATCCACATAAAGTAAAATAATCCTCTCCAAATAATCAAATAATCATTCAATTGAAATGCTAAAAAAATCCATTAAGTAATAATTAATAATTAATTTCAAATAAAGAAATAATGTATAATAGTAAAAGGTTTTTTTAATCTATCTTATACTTTCAAGTAGAGGTAGAACTTAATAAAACACATGAATTAAACATAGTAATCCCTTTACTAACACTTTCAGTTATCCACATTGTTTAAGTAATTATCCTAAGCGCCGTTCATACAATGTCTGGTTAAAGTAAACAGACACTTAACTTGGGGAATTCTGCTGGTAAACATCCCACTAACTGTCGATTAACTATTAACGGACAATTAACCAGACATTCTACATTAATGGTAATTGTTTTTTAAAGCCTTTTAATTATGCTATTGTGAAGACAATATACTTTTTCTTGACTTCATTTTTCAAAATAATGTTAATTGTGCACCTACTTATAGACTATTATATACTAAAGGTCTAGAGAATCAAATTACAATGAGTTTTTAATTTTGATCACCACCTATACTTATAGATTAGGTATATAATAAAATTATTATGATTTGATTAATATAGTATTACAAATTTAACCGAGATTTTAACTAATCAAAATCTCAGATTTTAGCCTTTAAGGTAAAATACTAAAAACTGAATACCTTATACCAAGTATTTATTACTTTTCTTAAAGGTAATAATATGAACATTTATATTTTATATTTTATTGGTGTTTAAATCTGAATTTCATTTGATATTTAGAAAATGTAATAACATTTACACGATAAAATTGAACTTTTAATGTCAAGCGTACTCATATTCAATACACATATCATTTGTGGGACAAATTACTTAATCCCATAGAGGTAAAACATACAAATAATATTAATATATTTAAATATGTATCAAATATATAATAAAAATAAAGATTAAGTGAATAAAGAGTAAATGTAACAAACCATCACTTGTATCTCCAGAATGTTTTAGTAACAGTTGTTTAATTTGTTTGATACCATCACTTCTAGTTTTGGGATCATTCGACGCCAATAACTTAGTGAGTTCAATCTCTTTTGCCACCAAATCTACTTTGTCTTCTGAGGCTTCGGTAGCCATTATTTGTTCTAGAATCTAGAAGTAATGTTTAAATTATAGGGAAACACGAAGGGGTGGGCGCAATTAATAACAATTTGTTAAAACTGAATGAAATCACATACTCACATTAAAGATAAGAGCACAACAATTTTGAAAAACAAGAGTGGAAGTAATGATTTTAAAGTAATATAAATATAATAAAATTAATAATTATATAAATTATTTTAAGTTATAACACGTGTGTAGCACGAATAAATAAACCAAAGTCTAGATAAACTTGTTATCACAACAATTCACTGCGTAGACCGTTATTTCTAACCATGTTACAAAACACAGACTTTGTAAATAACCTTACCTTTTATACAATGTCCGTGTTATATTTACTAGTGTTGGCGCGTTTTTGATCGAATATGTTTCAAATGTGTCAATACGTTCAACCAAAATGTGGCCATTTAATAATTCCACAACTGTTTAAGGTTGTCGGTTAAAGATCGGAGCATAGATCTTGTATACTTATGTCTATGGTTTGTGGAGGAAATTTGAATTTGTTTTGACTTTTTGAGGTGTATTGATTTGAAGTTTACAAATTATAAAACATATTATTTTCTATAAATACATTTTTCCATGATTCAATAATTTTAACCGTTTAATCGAAAACTCAATTTCTTTAGTTAAATAAATAAATGTTATTAAAATACAATTTTTACCTATTGTATAGCAATTACACCTATATACAGTGGGATTCACCAAGCACGCTCACCCCTTTTTTTTTCTTTAAAAATGAAGTTATTCAAAATCTGATTTTTGAAATCTTTAAATATGCTCAAATGCTATAATTTCAAATTCTTTAGATTATTTTTGTACCACTTAATGGGTATCATGTTTTTCAAATGTAAACCACAATTTTGACTGTAAATTTTTTTGAGAATTTTGATGTATTAAAATCAAATAAATTTCTGAGTAGTTTTTGAGTTATTTAACTATGTGTTCTAAGGATAAAAGTCTTCGCTTTATAAGATATGTGGTCTATGCCTCTATGGTGGATTTTAAAACATTGGTCATTAATATTAATCCATCAACATAAATAATTTGTAAAAACAACCAAAGTATCATAAATACTAATTCCAATTTAGTATGTGTATTTTATACTTTTGTAAAATGATTTTTAATGACTATTATTCTTTGTACAAACATTTTAATAACAAGGAAACTACTCATTCAAATTTTGATTTCGATACATCATAATTCTCCAAAAAATTATCCACTCAATAATTTACAGTAAAAAGGGTGTTCTCGTTTTAGAAACAAAAATTAGTATTGCCACAGGACATTTTGTATGTGGTACAAAAGATCTTAAGAACTTGAAAATATGGTCTCTGAGTATATCTAAAGATTTCAAAAATCAGATTTTGAATAATTTCATTATTAAAGAAAAAAAGGGGTTAGCATGCTTGGTGAATCAGCCTGTATATATATATTTGTTGCTTGTTTAAACTGTACTCATATGTCCAGTGGTGTAGTGGGGCGTATACCCACTTCTCTGTTTTTCTGTAAGTGCGTATACTTATAGAATAACACATGATACGCGGGTATACGCGTATGGAAATGCATTTATTCTATAAACCAATTTGATAAATAATTTTTTTTTAAATGTACAAACCTTATCGATTTGACGGTTTCTCTAATGAAAACAGTTGTTTATACAGTTATACTAAAGGTATTTTAGTATATATGAATGAATTACACTGTAATTAGACATTAATATCTATTATACAATATAGCCGCTGGTATCCTATAATTAGAGCGCGGATTTCTATGCAATTGCATATTTTTTTCCTTTTAATATTTTTGGATTGTTGTCAGTTATGTCCACGAATCATCATAATTTGAAGCTAATGGTGAAATTTTTTTTTACATATTTCTGCATATTTAAAGGTTATTGCATATTTTTGCATATTTTGACAAAATTCAAAATTTATTGCATATTGAAGCGAAAATTTAAAAAAATGTATAAAATAATATTTTGTCAAGTAGAAAAATTAAAACTAAATTTCATAGTCACTAAATATTAATTTATATATATATATTAATTTAAACCTTTGTAAAATAAATTTGATTGGACGCTGCTAATCGATGCCTTTATGCACTATCGACACTCTTTAAATCTAAGTTGTTGTCAAGAAAAACAAAAGAACATCTATATATTAGTTACATTCGCCCTGTATTGACATATGCATGTGCCACATGGGCAACGACAAAGGGCGACGATGAAAAACTACGTCAATTTGAGAGAAAAATTCTTAGAAAAATTTACGGACCTGTATTCAACAATGCGGAACAAAAATGGGAAATAAGAACCAACACCCAACTATACCAGCTTTACAAAAAAGAAGATGTGGTCCAATTTATCAAAGGGACAAGGATAGAATGGGCAGGCCATGTGTGGCGAGCTGATGGAAGTTTATTGAAAGGAGCACTGACATATATGATAAGAGGAAAGAGACCAAGGGGAAGGCCACGGAAAAGATGGAAGGATAGCGTCAAGGAAGTATTATATAGAAGAAATTGGAGGAGACTGGGAACAGGCATACAATAGAGAACAATGGAAGGAATTAGTTTTGGCGGCCAAGAGTCTAAATGGCTCGTAAAAAGCCTAAAAAAAAAAAATAAATAAATAAAATAAAATAAATAATCGATTACGATTAAAAATTCATTCTATTTCTGGATCGAAACCCAACACTTACTACAAAATTACGAGCTTTCCAACAAAAATTGAGGTCTGAAGATTCTACAAAAAATTAATTCAGTGTTATTAGGCGAAAACGTTCAGCTCGAAGATCTTTATCAAGACCCGACAATACTAAGTTGCTTCAAATATACCCCAATAACTTCGGTTGACGTCGAACGTTCGTTCTCAGTCTTTAAAAATATGTTAGCCGATAAACGACACAACTTCACAGAAAAAAAACTTGAAATACATATAATAAATAAAATTTTAAAAATAAATTAAGGTTTTAAGAAAATTCCCTAAATTTTTTTTAATAAGCATTTCAATAATTAATTATTATAAGTTTTACTGTAAATTTTAAATAATTAAAAATGTTTGCATATTTTTTAAATATTTTCATGATTTTGACTGCATATTTTTTGCATATTTTCATGATTTTTACTGCATATTATATGGCATATTACGATACTTATAAGTGCATAAAAATCCGCGCTCTACCTATAATGTTTATTGTTTAAGAGTACGTAACAGTGGTATTTATTGTCTCCGCCTTACCAGTGCGGAATATACCAAATTTACGCTCAGCAGAACACTTGTAGCTCCTTTAGTTTAAAAATTACAGTGAATCAACCTATTCTGAAACTTGATGGTAAGAACATTATCTGTGTTTTGTGGTGAGATCTCTCCAGACCACCATGTACAATATGTCAGGATCAATAAAATAATAACAATTAACCATTGACAAGATTACACACACATAATTAACACACGTTTATTAATTTTTAAAAAGGAACAACAGTTGTACATCACAGGCATTTTAGTGCCGTCTTTGAGTATATTTAATAAAGATTCCAAAAATTAGATTTTAAATAACTGCATTATTGAAGAAAGAGAGTAAGCTTGCTTGGTGAATCAATCTATACACATAATTTAGTTAAGTGATTAAAATTCATATACTGCAGCAGTATTACAGAAACAACAAAGAAATAATACATTATGTATTTATGTTATTATGGGTAATGTTTGTTACACTTTAAATTTAATTATTATTTTATAATTCAACAATTTTTTTTTTTTTACTTTATTAATAAATATACAATCTATACGCAATCGGCACAATAAGAGTATGAGCTAATGACAATGACAATATAATGAAATTTTAAATGAAGAAGCCACCCACCGATGACACTTACGTGATTCAACAATTTAAATTTAAAACAAATTTGCAGTTTTGAATTTTTTCCAAAAAAAAAATAGTTTAATTTCAATTTTTATATTTTTGATGTTCTTTGATTTTCTGGTTTTTTTTGACTAGATATGGTTCTAAGAAATACAGTTCATGTAAATACCAACAAGGCAACAAAATATGTTTCCGAAAAAAAAAATTTTTGTATACAAATTCATTTCATAACATATATTAGCCAACTTTATGTGCGCCCCCATCAGAGCCGTTCCTCGATGTTACTTTTATTTATATTTTATTGGTTTCAGACAAAGCATTACTATTTTTATATAAATTTTAAATGTCAATTATTTACAAACATGCCCCCTCTTCCCCAAAAAATAAACAGTAATCAAACACTGCCAAACCACTCCCAAATACAATAAAAGTATAAAACAACATGAATACAAAAAGTAGCAAAGACAGAATTCATATAATATTATATAAAAATATAATAAATGTAATATTTGAATTCACTTTAGATAATATAATACACAAACAATTGATACTAAAAATATAATCATTTTAATAATAATATTTCAAAATAAATAATTATTAACAAACATATGTTTCCGATAAATAATAACTGTATTATGTTTTGAATAAAGATAGGATAACTTTTTGTAAATAAAGTAATTAAAAATAAATAAAAACCTTAGTAATATTCATAAATAAATAAAAATTATACTGTAATTATCACAGGCTGTTTTAAAATGCTTATTTATTGCACGACATTTTTAGGTTAATACTCAGGTATATTATATCACTGCATATCCATTATTTTGAATATGTCGTTTGAGGAATTCAATTGAA
This sequence comes from Diuraphis noxia, assembly GCF_037042655.1. Classification (NCBI taxonomy): domain Eukaryota; kingdom Metazoa; phylum Arthropoda; class Insecta; order Hemiptera; family Aphididae; genus Diuraphis; species Diuraphis noxia. The sequence continues at coordinate 1,393,131 of NW_028301717.1, forward strand.
TTTAATATGTGATTTCGTATCTGTGGACCGACCAACAATTTATGTGTTTGATCAGGATTATCTGTTTCAGTTTTTGATTCCATATTTAAAAAACTTTGAGATTTACGTACATAATCAGCAACTCTAGAATATGCTGTATCATTCTGTAGATAAAATGCAAATTATTTAAAAACTTTTTGAATATAGATTACTGAATATTTTATTATATTAATTTTTTTTATTACCTGTGCTGTTATACAAATAGTTATTGTAATCAATGATGGATCATGGTGCCGTAGACAGGGAGTAACAATTTGAGTTATTGGTAAGCGCAGTACATTCGGCATCATACAATTTGGATCTTTAATTAGATATAAAAATCTATTTGTCAAGACTAATGTCAATTCTGATACTTTAAGTTCTTGGTTTAAATTATCCACAGTTGCATCACAAGTCAATAAAACTTGTTCTGTTGTGTTCAAATATTTGTTTAATATTAGCCAAGAGTATCTGAGTTCTGACACACCAAATCCTATTTCACTGTTGCAAAGACTTGAACGCAACTAAACAATAGAAATAAAGTCAGATAAGTAAACAAATAAAAAATGAATGTAAAACTTATGTATACGTAAAATTTTAAAAGATTATCATTTATTATATAGGCTACCTGAGGACTTTTAATCCATCCTACGCCAGCTAAAAAACCTTCGCCTGTCATTGCTACTAGTTCAGCAGCTCCACTTATTGGTTTCGTAATGGCTTCGACAAAACCTATAGCTACAGTATTGACAAATCCCCTTCTTCTTTCAGGGCCTTCTTGAATCGCATATTGTATTGGATGGTTTACTAATCCACCAACTGCTCCCAATAAACTAATTCCAAATTCACTTAGACCTTGTATGATTCCCTGTGATAAATTTTGTGGTCGTAAACGTCTAATCTCTTCAATTTGTTCCAAATCTTCAGCTTCTAATGTTAATCGGTTGAATGTTCTAGACCAACTAGATGCAAATTTTGTTACTGATGATAATGCGCCTGTTGTAACATGCTTGACTAATGATGCTGATCCACTTAAGACACCAACAAAAAATTCTTTTGGTCCTTCAGTTATGCCTTGGGCAGATAATGTCACAAAATCATACAATCCAGTTCCAACAGATCGTGCTAGACCGCCAGGAGAGCCCCAGAATTCTAATGAACCCAATGCCCATCCAGTACCATATATTGCATTTAAAAAATAGTGCAAAGACAAACTCCGACCAAGTTGATAATAAGAAGTAATTAAATCTGTTTTTGAGAATTCTGTAAAATCTAAAGGAGACCGGTCGAGAGCCACATAGAATGTTGTTGATGTATGTAAGCTTATCATTACTTTGAAAGGTTTTATAGTAAATTTTCTAAATACTAAAGGATTACGAAATTCTTGGGAATGTGCCAGTACTAAGTAATGAAGTGGAATGAATTCATCCATCACAAGATTATGTTCTTTTGTAGTAAAAATTGTTGATTTAAAACTTTTCAATATTTCCAACATATAATAACAGTAGCGATCTTCTATAAATACTTCAAAAGTAAATAATGTTATTTCTAGATCCAAAATTACTAAAACAAACATAGGACAAAAAAGTAATTAATTAGCACTTTTAATGTTTTTGGTTATTTATAATACGTCATAAAAAGCAATCATATTGTATATACTATGATTATTGATTTTTAAATACCTGGTGTTAAATAGTAAGATTTATCTAATGTTAATTTTATAATAATGGCAGAATTGAATTGTCTTAAATCATTGATTACACTTGACAATGGTTTCAAGAAACTTGTGTCACAATAAACTTCTTCAACATTTTTCTTTTGTTTTACGAGTATCACAGGAAAATCATAATGCCCATCAATAAATGCATTATTATCAATTTGAATGTTATTTATTGAAACTACAACGTTCATTTCTCCTATTGAAGAATCCTAAAATATGGTTAAATTTTATTATTATACCATAAAATAGCTGCATACAGCTTTATAATATATTTAAAGGGGGTGGAGTGGCCGAGCGGCCTAAGGCGTCCGTTGCGACGCACGCAGTCGCCGGTTTGAATCTCGGTCACGGGCGGAATCGCTCTTTGGGCATTTCGCGATGTCTGGAGAGAGAGGCCAACGGCCCCCAACCAGGCATGGCAGAAACCCACGGGTGCCCATTCAAAATTCTGCCAAAAAAACCCACTGAGTTAAAACCTTACAGTACCTTCCCCTACAGTTCCCCAGGCTAATGACCTTAGTTGTTGAAGCCCTAACCATATAAAAATATATATATATATATTTAAAGGGGGGTTTTATTAAGGGGGTGATCAAATAAAAATAATCATATTATCATATTCATGTATATGTATGAGTAAGTATCTGTTTTACATAAACCTAACACAGAAAAATAAGAAAATATGATGTTGGTATCATTTTAGTAATGTAAATTATTATAATATATAATTATATAATATATAAATAAATAATAATATAATATATAAAAATTATTATATATGTTATATTTTATATTATATTATATTATATAATATATAATAATAATATAATATATAAATATATAATTATTATAATTAAAGATTTATTCAAAAGGTATATACCGAATTTTCATCTAAAGTTGCAGCAATATTATCAAATGTCATTGAAACTACAGCTTTAGAATTGAATCCAATGTCATCAATAAATAAAATGAGTATAAATGTATGAATATGGCATTTTATTGAAGGCCAAAGCTCTGAAAAAATTTTAATTATATGATTAATTAAGTATAATCTTAATATATAATTTATATAAAATGTATATAATATTATTTTATATGATAAAAACAAAAAAATTAATTATTACTATTATTCGATAATGAATCCATATTTTGTAAAGGACTTGTAGGAGTCCTAACATTTTCTAGTATCACATTATTCAGTGCTTCATTGTTTGATAATAAGGTACCTAGAATAATTAAAAATGTCACAATTGAAGTACAATTCAATATATATATTTTTTTTACCTTTAAAATTGTCACTTTTAGATAGTCTTAACCTCACTTCATTAGCTGAAAATTCAAACTGTGCAGCTGGTTTGAAAATGACATCTAACGTAAATGCTCTTTTTGTAATTAAAACTTTTATGTCATTCATTTGACCAGGCACTGGCACTAATCTGCTTTCACAAACACTCAACTCTATACTTGCAAACCAACCTAATAAGTGAAAAATGTTATTAGTTATTATGACTTTTTCACCTTATATATGAAAGCGTTAAGATAATAACTTACCTTTAAAAGGTTTTTTATCAACTCCAATTAATATTCTAGGAATTTGTTTGCTTGATACTGAGTATGGAAATGATATGTTTGCGTTTTTTCCAGAAGATATCCTGTATGTCCAGTTCCAATCATTTGAAAAAGGCATTGGCTCTTTAGATTTGAATTTAGACTTAGATTTCTTACTAAGGGCAAGAGTCAATGACACTGGACAATAATTGTAAAGAATAAATTGTGGATATGGTTGATTATATATCGTGAAGAAATATTGATTATCTAATTCTTGTAATGTGACACAAATTAATGGATTTGAATCACAGCTTGAAAATAAAACAGGAAATGGACGTTCTTCTTTCATAATGTCAGTTAGTTTGATAGGACAACTAATATTACCATTTGAAGTAAGTATTAAATATTGCACCACATCTTCATTAGCTGATTGTTTACCAATTAATGTCCACATTACTAATGGTTTACCACTAAAATGAATAAATATAAATTACTTAATTATAGTAATTACAGAAAAATATATTTTAAATAATTTATTGTGTTAAAAAATAAAAATACTGACCATTTTTTGATAGTTTAACTGTTTTACATATTTGTAATCATACTTAGACTAACTATTAGTTAATTTATAATAAATTATGATAACATAACATGGACATTTATTGTCTCTGTATACCATAGGAAATTTATACTCAATAGATCACGAGTAGCTTTATTTTTAAAATCAAAATAAATTTACATTTTACGCAAATTATGGTAAAAACATTATCTGTGTTTGTATGAGGGGTTTTCACAAAAATCCAATGTCTTAGTAAGTTGTCTGTGTATTAAATAGCATAAATTTAAAATAACTCACTCAAAAACTGAATTTTTGTAAAAAAAACTCATAAAAACACAATGTATAATATTCCTACCATGAAGTTTCATAAGAGATTGATTCAATATAATTTTTAAGCTAACAGGTTTAAAGCTACAGGTCAGTGTATTACCTAACCTTATTACCTAACATTTGGTATGTTACGCACTGGTAAGATAGATACAACAAATGCCAGTGTTATGTTTTCACAAAAGTTCCCTTACTGTAGTGGTAGTGGTTACAGAAAAATGAAGCTAAATACAATATTTTACTACCACTGTAGTGGCACCACCAAGGAATAAGAATTTTACCACCACTGCTGAAGTGTGTGGTGATATTAAACAATATATTGTACATAAGAACAAAAATATTTTATTTATAACAAACTTATGAAGTTATTATTATTTAATATAAAATTAAAAAACTTACAGATCATTTAAATTTTTAGGTAAATCAACAGAAATCTCTTCAACATTTTCTGGAATATCTAAGACACCAGAAGATGGTATCGCACAAACTGCTAATACTTTTAGATCAATTGAACTATGATTTGTAGCAATGTATAAACTTTGAATATGAATAACTCTCATATTATTATGTTCCAAAGAGCAAACATTTAAATAACCAATCTAGTTTAAATGTGCATGTGTTATACTTTTTGGTTATATAAATAATAATGTAAGAAAACTTACTTGATTTTCACAGTTTATAACAACAGATGTATGACCTTTTAAAGGGATTAATCCATTGACTGATGGCATATAGAATGACTGACTATTAGATAGTTGAAGAGGTTGTGATCGATGAGTGGTATCTTCAATATTAAGATCAATGTAAAATGTATTCTAAAAATGAAACAAATTTAAAATAAATTAATCATAAATACAAATTTCATGAAAATTTACATTAACACTGTTCATTAAGTGAATTATAAATATAACTTATTTTAATATTATATATATAGGTAAAATTATCAAACAAAAGATATAACTATTTTATGAATTTTTTTATAATATAAAATTATATACAAAATACAAATAATAAAATGAATGGTAATCTATAAAGATGAATTTTTTTTATAAAAAACCTCACTTCAATAACTGGAGGTGCCACGACACAAAAATTATCTATGTTACAAAGGACATCAGTTGTACTGCATAATGTTATGATTTGACTCGAAGTATTGACTATTAATGCCCAAGGTTGTATGACAATTACACGACTTAAACCATTACTGTGATCAAGATGCCCATAATGTTGAACCTACGTTTTAATAGATTTTTATTTAATTGAATTGTTATTTTTCATACAGTTAAGATGAAAATATATGTACAAACACATTATATTATAATTGCTAATCAACAAGTTATTATCTGAGTACATATAATATAAATTTTACTTTAACAGTAGTTTCAGTGTCTGGAAATTCACATTGTTTCCATTTGATGCTTGAATATTGTTGACCAATAAATGGCCATTGAAGATCAGAATCCATTATAGTATATTTTCCATTAAGGAGATCTTCAATGGTAAAATAACTATCATTAAATAACTCAGGAATTTCAATATTCATGTAATAAGTTATAGATACAGGTGGAGAAAACACCGAAGACTCCTCACTAAAAATATTACAATTTTTGTTGTAATAATAGATTTATTATATTATTTTTATTACAATATGATTATAATTTTTAATATAATAATTTACTGACTTTAATTTAATAGTTAAATTGTAGACATCTTTCATAGTACCAGGTAAATCAATATGTTGTATATCATTTAAGGCCATGGCAGATTTAGCTTCTATAATAGTATTACGTTCTAATTTATTATCAACTAATTCAAAGTTTAATAAAGTACTATAAGGTAAGTATGAACGAACAACATACATTGGCATTAATAGAATCTAGAATTGTTAAAATTTAATAATTAATAAGACGAAATAAATATTTATTATTTTACTACGTACCAACATACGAGGTATTTTATTAATGTTTTCTATGATCAAACGACACCATATACTACGATATTTCTTCATATTATCTTTCATTGGAACTATTAAAAAATTATTATTTTTAAAAACTTATTCTTTATGTTTTATAAGCAAACACTTACTTTTGACTAACCAAGAGTTTTGATTCCCATTAACTAATTCAATAGCATGCAATGGAATAGGTCCAGACCAAGGACCTTCATGATTAGGAGTATGAAAACTTAATTTTAAAGTAACTTTAAGTCCATTATATAACATTATTGATGGTGAATTATTTTCTGGGGCAACTGATAAAGTCTGCAAAACTAAGTTATGGTGATCTTTTTGCTCTTCTACTTGTTTGACTTTGGTAAATTGAGCATCCAACAAATAATTTGTTTTATTTAAAACACTTAATTGACTGGATACAATAACCTAATATAACACATAATTATAAAATAAAAAGCGGGTCAGAGGTTATTGCTCTGCTGTATAGTTAGTGTAGTATAGAAAGATGTATAAGTGGATCACTGCAAAGGATGCTATAAAATTTGAATTAAATGATATAATATTATTGTTTAAAAATAACGGTTCTGACTTCTGAGTTTAGACCATTTGTCGGCCAACAATATTTTATATTTTATTTATATTGTTATTATTATAACTGTAGCAGGTAAGTTGAATTAATATTATTTGCATATGATAATATAATAATTTGTATAAAATAATGTACTTTAAGAGTTTCAAGTACCCATAATAAATAATATTTTTAAATTACAACAGTATAACAAAAATTGTTATTTTTGATAATCTAATAAGTGATTTTGTCCAAATTTGAGAAATAAATACAAACAAACTGTGTAAATATATTTTTTGATTACAGAATGGACTATTTACAAAGAACCTTGTTTTAAATTTTCAATCTTTAGCTATAAAATTTGAATGTTTATACATTTATAATAACTAATAACTAATTAAGTTATAAATTTTTAATTTAATAAATGTCAAAATTAGAACTTTAAATGCTTATAAAACAACTTATCGAGTTACAGAAAAATAAAATATAAAAATCAAAACACAAATCATTGTAAAATCAATACATTCATCATTCCACTCAGAATCTAAAATATTTTTAAACAATCTAGGACATACTTTTATAAGAGAAGGTGACACATTTGTGATTGATACAATTAAAATATGAGGTTCTCCTTTATGGTTTTTTACTGTTATAGACATCAAAGCTTCAGTTCGTAAACTTATTTCATCACTCCATGATAATCTAAATATTGATAAATTATTAATAAATGTATAAGAAATAATTGCATTTTACTTTAAATAAGTATTACTTTTTGCCAGCTCCAACACTAAATCTTATATGAGGATTCTCAGTAGGCACTCGCCATGTGTATTGATAAGATTGTAAACTATTGAGAGTAATAACTTCATTAGTGCATGCTTGGCCAAATCTACAAAAATAAATAAAAATTGTCTTTAATATACTCTATTTTATTCAACTTACAAAATGTAATCAGCAACCAATTTTTGAAGGCGGCTGCCCATTATTTCCCCACTGTTCAAATGCACTACCGATGTGCAATGACACACAATGTATGACATGTTTTTAGTTACGAGCCTTTTTGTTGAATTATAAATAATAACTATTAATAATATTTATTGTAAAATTGCTTAGTATTATTCAAGGTGCATGATCGTAATGAAGCTACACCTTTTTGCGCAAAAAATTGGCTGCCAACTACGTTTCTTAAATTGAATAACGTAAAGAATCTTAATATTGTAACTTATGAGAAGCTAGATTTCATGATATTATTTGATAAAAATTCTATAATATTATGTGGTTCTTAGTTCAAAGTTAAAAAATTTAATCTGTAATTGTATAAATTTAATGAAACTACATAACTTCTATTAGTACATACTACATAGTAACACTGTCTCCAAAAGAGCCTAAAATCTAGCCTAAATAATAATAATTAGGAACTCACATTATTTCAAAATTGGTATCATTACAAATAATATATGGTGTGGTTATAAAATAAGTATTATTTTTCCATAGCTGAACTGCTGCCATCAAAGAGTTAATCATATTTGGACCAAATTGACATGCAATTTCTCCAGTTTGAATGTTGTATTGAATATCTGGTTCTATTTTAAATTAAAATAGTATGAATATTATACAATAATGGTTGCAAACATTGTTTTTAATAATATATAATATAATAATAAATAAAATATTTACTTGGCTTGGTGATATGATGACTAGTAAATAAACAAAATGATTTTACAATGGGAATTTGTGTTAATGTTCCATAATTTAATAATTCAACTCTAAAATGTGCTTGAGCTGATGTATTCATTTCTCCTAAAAAAATTTAAAAAAATATTCCAAGTACACAATAAGTGATTGTTAAATAGGCTTATAAACAGCAAATTAAATACAAATTTTCTCCTAAACATATCTTACTTTCTACATGACAAAAAAAAAAATCACAATTTTATTTTATTAATAAATATAAAATAGAAATCAATATTTGTAGAATTTTTATTTCTCCCATTATTTGAAAATATTTTGGTATAAATATACATCAGTTCGGATAGTTTAGCTAGTTAGCTCTGACAAACTAATAGCTGGTTTTAATCAAAAAATATTGCATGATATTGCACTACTAAATAACAATATTTAAACTAAAATTAAAATAATTTGATAAACATTAAATAATAAATACCTTCTTGAAGTTTAAAGCCAACATTTACTTGATCCAAAATAAAAATAACAAGTTTATGTTTTGGTGGATCACCAGAAATGCAATTGTATCGTGATAAATAGGGTTTTTTTTTAAAATTATAAGAAATATTAATCTATAAAATAAATTTAAATAAGTATTAAGATATTATTAGTACATTTTTAAATGTATTATTGATGGACATTATTTACTTTAATTGATGAGGCTGATAACGATAGTTGTAGTTGTGGTACTAGTTTTGGTGAAAAATATGAGTCAACTCTAAGACATCCAATTAAACTCCTATAAATAAATAATTATAGCCCATATTATACAATAAACAAGTGATTTATATTACTTAATCTGTAAAGGATAATGATTTGCACATAAATTATCCATAATTATACGCCATGTATTTGAAACAGCTTCCAATGATTCCAGTTGCAATAACATCGGTTCATATTTTGGAAATATGAAAATAGTATGCTCTCTAAAACAATTCTGTATCTCATCATGCCATTGTAAATGAAATTTAATGTCTATGTCCGCCTTGAAAATATTACGAATTAGAATTGTATGTATACAACAATGAAAGTAGTTTATATTCTGAAATTCAACATACATCCATAGGAACTGGTTGTATTTCAATTTTTGTCAATGTTCTAGGTTGAGGATATCGCCATGTAACTTTAGGCGGATTATTAGATATATGTTCCGAAAAAAATATCTGATAAGGCAAAGGTAAGTCAGAACTAGTAGTTTCAATAAATTGAAAAGCTCCAGCTCTAAGATCATCTTGATAAAATTGTTCATCAGATTCAGAACCTTGAAAGAAATATTAAGATTAGTATAATATATTGTATTTTTATTAGAGACTGAGTAGAATTATGTTATAAGTTGTTAGTGCTTTAATACAATATTTCATAAAAATTATAATTTCAAAAATACATATAATCGTAAACCAATAATTTATACTCTGATCTACTCAGAATCTAAAAATAATTAACTATTTTAAATAATTGCATTGGATAATATTTATTTTGAAAATGGACATACTTTGATTTTGATTATTTGTAGTATATTTGTTATATTCAAATAAATATTTATAATCATTCCATATTAGTTTTAATGTATTATAATGATCTGGAGAAATTTGGAACGATATATAATCCGTAAATATTTTTAGTTGCTTTGTCGGTCTTAAGTATTCAGGTACCCAAGGATCAGACGACAAGACAATTTCTAATGTCATTGTCCATGGATGTAATATCAATTCATTTGTATTATGATTTGAGTAATCGTGTCCAATTGATATTGTCACACTATTTAAAGTTATTTCACCATTCATTCTTTCAGATGGTTTTCGCCACAGACAGTTTAATTTAGAGAGAATACTTTCAATACTGAGCACAACATTATCTAAAATGTACAAATTTATTTGCATTAAATCAACAACAAAAAAAACTGACATTTTTTAACAGCATACCATTATTTTCAGTAGATAATTGAAAAAATATTTGTTGAGTTGTTAAATTCATAACTATTGGTTTGGAGTACCAATATTCATTAACTGGTGACTCTGAATATTCAATTACATTCACATTAGTTATTTCACTAATTACATTTGTATTTGTAGTTAAATCAAGTATTGGATTTTCATATTTATGTGGATCAAATTCATCAGTTACATATTGAGATACAACAGAATCAATTTTAAAAGACGGATTAAGAATTTCAAATTCGTCAAACCTAAAAAACATAAAATGATAAATGATTATAAGGAAAAAATATTTTATTTTTAGCAATATAATATTAATATTTATCATGCTAATTTATTCAACATGAGTAAAACATTTTAGATAAAATAATCAGTTTAAATATCAATTGTTATTAAACATGTTAACTTCTTCTTACTAAGTAGTTTTTTTTTTTTTTTTTTTTATTAAGTAGTTAACATACTAATTTTCTATTCAGAATAATCCATTTTATACTATTATTTTTAATTTTAGTGTGGATTGAGATCTTATCAAATTTAAAGGTAAGAGAAAATAATAATATACATAGGATTATTTTTGATATTTTAATATTGAAGCAACTTAAGAGTTTTTTATCTTTTCCATAGTAACACTGTCTTTACTCTGTTCAAAATAAGAAACGCCTGCGGCGGCGACTAGTTTACGTTGCCAACGGTTAGATCACGCCTATTGCCATGGCAGGGTTGGTAAATTGAATCCCAAATGACACTAACTCGGTAAATTGAGTCACGGGGAAAAATAGGTAGTAGCATTGATTATAAATACTATAGATCGCTCACTGCCGTGTAAAATCCCCTGCGCGTTCAGCGGCGTTTGCCACTATAAGCCACTATATTATATATCAATGGTGGGACTAATAAAGCGCACTAGCGATTCAAACGTGAAACGCCGGTACTCAAATCCGACTACAGCGGCTTATAGTGGCAAACGCCGCTGAACGCGCAGGGGATTTTACACGGCAGTGAGCGATCTATAGTATTTATAATCAATGGTAGTAGGTAAGTTGAGTCCCGGAAAAAATAAGGTAGTAGGTTTGAGTTCCAGGGAAAAAAAGATTTATATGCATTTAAAATTTAAAAATATACACTATAACATTTTTATTTGTGATTTGTAGACATTCATTGACTACATGTATATGACAACAATTGCACAAATCTCAAATAACAATTTTATAGTGCATATTTTTAAATTTTAAATACATATAAATTGTTTTTTCCTGGGACTCAAATTACTTACTACTTATTTTTCCCCGGGACTCAATTTACCGCTTTCAAAATGTACCAAACTTATCTCGGACTCAATTTACTTAGCCCCGCCCATGGTCTAGTCTATAGTGAAGCTTATGCGCAAATGCTGGCTGTCACAGGCATTTTATATTTTGAACAGAGTATATAATTTACTCTAATATTTAAATGACAGATTATTCTGATCATACATTTTGGTTAGTTAAGCGTTAATAAAACGGAGATAATATGGACGGGTATAACATTATCTTTGTAATATTATAAAAGGATATAGTTTCTTAAATTTAGTTACTCAATATAATTATCAACTTACTTTGAATCAGTTTGAGAATTATAATTGTTAATATCTTCATGAAGCAAAATACCTTTATGTAACATTTTTTTCACAAGATCTAATACATTATAACAGTGATCAATCTTTTGTTTGTTTAATAATAAAGAAATAGCTCTTCCTAAATTTAATTCAACCTATGAAAATACAACTATTTATAACATACAAATTTATAAAAAAATAAAGAAATATTATTCACATACTTTATATTGACTAATTGTAATAGGACGAGAAATTTTTAATGTGAAAAGTGCTAAAGGAATTTCATCCATTGTATTAGATTTAGTTTTAAACAGAGGAACTGAGTAAATTTTGGAATCTGGTATTTCGATGCATGATTCATTTTTTGGAGCTAATGAAACTGTCAGATCAAAAAATATTACCTAAAATAAAATATATTAATATAAATACATCAAAAACAAATATATATTACAAGATATTTTTAATTCATACTTGACAAGAATCAGATGTATTAGATAGTGAAAAAAATATATGAGGTTGATGAACAATAGCAAAGAGCAAAGGTTCAGATACATTGATATCATTTTTTTGAATGCAATTAAAAAAATTGAAATTGATTTGATTTCCCGTGATGATTACATCAATTGGAATTTTGTTTACAGTATTAGTATCCCTAAAAAATAAAGTCATTAGTTATATTCTATGAAAATTATTGTACATTTAAAATTTATCTGAATAATAAATATTTATTATAATGTAATACAAAGGTTTTAACAGTATGTCTATAAAGTTCAACATGATCCTAAGTATCACTTTGTAAAATACATTTATTTATTTGTTTTATAAATAATAAAATATGAATTTAAAAGCATACATTTATAAAAAAAAAATGTGTGTGCAATTACATTTTCTAGCTGAAACAGGTTCAGTTATTTAGACTTGTGATAGTCATAAATTCTACCAAGCAGCTAAAAAGTATAAGATTTTATCAAATCTCAATTGTAAATGAATTTTGTTATTAGAGTACACAAATAAGCTCTTAATACAATTTAAAATTAGTTTTTTTTTTTTAAAAAAAACTGGAAATTTGTATGACATAAAAATTATGTAAATATTATTCCTACAAAAAATGTCTATAGTTAATTTATTCTCAAATATGTCAAAAACATAACTTGATCTAACTTGATCAATTTCTACAAAATGTAAATAATTATTTGAAAATTCATTAAAATTGAATTACATGGAAGATATTTTTTTTAACCAATGCTATTAAATTAGATTTTTTTTTAAATTTTTGATAAACTTATATTGAACTTATTTGAATTGCCATGAAGATACATAGAGTAAAATAGGACTTATAGGACTTGGACATACTGTAATTAATTTTAAACGGAAACTTACTTTTTTAAGCAAAGTGCAATATTTGATTGAGTATTTATTTTATTTTCGACCAATGACGTTGAACCATTTTCTTGATAAAAACATGTACCATTATCTTCATTCGAATGAATACCGCTATCCTGAGTTAACGAATCTGTTATGTATTTTGATTGTATTTTTTCACCTGGTATAATAACATGAGTATAATTTGTTTTTAAATGACTAAATATATATTCATTGCTTTGAGATGCTAATATATTTAATAGGTGAAGTTGTTCTACTGATAATGTGATTGAAATTTCATTTAATGTATTCACCTGAAAAAAAATATATAACAATAAAAAATAAAAACATTGAAAGATTAGATTTAAAATACTAACTTCCATCCAACTTCCGCAAACTAATGTATTTTCTGGTTCAAATATAATTGCAGGTGCAAATACTGAGTGAAAAGATACCTTACTAAACAAAGTTGATGTATTAATGTCATCTAAATTGGAATTTCCTATAGCCCTAGGTCTTTTTCCTTCATTCCACAATAATGCAGCATTTGGTTGATGATCAGTTTCCAAAGTGGACAACACTTGATAACATTCCAAGACTTGTTTGAGATCAATCCAAAATCCAGTTCTTATTGAAAATCCATTTATAACAATTTGATATTGACGATCTTCAACTATTGATCCTGGAATAGTTAATAATCCTCTTTTTTCAGCTTCAGCGTATAAATCCTTTCTGAGTGGTGTTCGTGTAATTGGGTTCTCAGGATTTTGATTTATTTTTATCGAATTAACCTAAATTATGTGAAAAAATTACATCCAACACCTAATTTAATTTAATTTAATTTAAATGTGTATTACTTGAATTATAGCAGTATCTTGATGTTGGTTTTTTTTATTTTGCACAGAAATTGGAATGAAAATTCTTAATAAAGCAATATCCAAATAAAATAATGGTAATGTTAAACCTATTAATTCATTACTTGGTTCTAACTTGTTATGAGAGTTTGATAAAGGGTTAAGTATGTATTTTGAATTTATAAATATATCTAATATAGGATCAATTATAGATAAAAATTGGTGAAGATTTAAAGGAGATATTACAATGTCAATTGGTTGCACTTTGATTACAATTTCCATAATATATTCATCCATTAGTTGTTGGTTTAACTTAAGCATTTCGTCACTGACCTAATAAAAATAAACAACATAGAATAATGTTAATAACTAATAATTTAAAACTCTTAATTTAATAATGTTAACTACTCAAAGTTTGATTTCCAATTCATTGGGAACTGTTTAATTTCCAAATAACTTTTTAATGTATACTAATGCAAACTAATAAGTAATTTTAGTAGAATGATTAAATTTTATCATTAAGGGGCCTCCTTACTGCTGGATTCTTGAACATTGTATAGGCGACTTCTTATAAATTTACCAATTAGCTTTGTCGTTTTATTAGTTGTAAATAATTGTTATTTGTTGCAATCTGTATAGTAGTAAAAAATCTGGCATGCATATATCAGATAAATTTTATGATCACAAAAAAAATATTAATTTTTTACTCCAACAGACAACTTTAATTCCAACAACAGGTTGCAACAATTATGTCGATCTAATTTTCTACAATATGAATAGTGAATCTATCAAAAAACATTTTTGTAATTTTATCTGATTGATCAATTATATAAATTTGAAATTTTTGAAAATAATAACAATATTTATTGCAATCTAAAGCACAACAATTAAAATGTAGCTCGATTGATTTTTGTATATGTCGCAAAATTGATGAATCCTTATATTTTTTTAGAATAGTAATCTTGATGATTGTTTATACGTATCATTGGAATTAGAAGGAACAGTAGTCTTTGACAAAAAAAAAAAAAAAAAAAAAACACTTTTATGAGGTACCTTAATAGTAGATAACTTTATCTATGATGAAAAATCTCGAGGAACTCTAATATTTACTACAAACTGTATTTATAGGTATAACTAAAAAATAAGAATGTATTACCATATGTAAGGATGTGATATCCTTGTTTGACTTGGATCCTTGGAAAGAACTTTTAATAGCTCTAGTTAATGTAAAATTTAAAAAACCATCAGTTTTTGACGATTTCTCTGAACTGTTTAATGGATCATAACCTTTTAGTATAAGCCCTAAATATGGCCCATGTTTCCATTGATCTTCTTTCATGTTTCTAAGAGAAATAATGGAAAAAATAGTTGAATAGATTAGGTATGATCCAATAAAAAAAATAAAATAATTATTTATTAATTACTTTGTGAAGTGTTGAATAGAAGCAGATGATATTTTTAATTTTAATTTTTGGAATGAAAGCCCAAAGTCTACAGAACTTATAACATCTTCTAAATCTAATACCAATTTAACATTTTCTGATGAACTGTGTTCTGGATTATTTTTTATGATTAATGAAAATTTGGCCAAAGTCCATTGAAACCAACCAGATAATTTGAGTGTTTCTTCTGTCTTGTTTAAATCTTAAATTACAAATTATATGATTTATAAGCTTAAAAAAAACAATGCTATGATAAATAGCTAGTATATTCAGGAAGGAAGTAGTTTGGGGGTTCCCAATACCTGGAAAATGTATTATATTTATGTACAGAGTGTTTCTGAAATGGAAGAGGTCACTGTATATGCTGGTATCACTGGTAATGACTGTTATGTCCCAATGAAAAATTTTTTGAAATTTTTTTTCCATCTTTAAATTCTGGGATTGTTTTATTTATTTAAAGAGTAATAGGCAATAAATTATTTTTGCTCTTGTTGTGCGTTTTTCAACCTCTACTCCCTGACCAAAAAGACTGGTGTGACACACTGATTTGTATGAGAACATTACATGATAGACAGTGTTGATAGTTTTACATTTAATAAACATCACTAATTAACTCAGTGTTTTCAATAATATTGATAATAAAATTTATGCAATAATAACAAACTAAGGTTAACAGAGTTTTAAATAATTGAATTAATAGCTATAAATTTAAGTTATGTGTCTTAGTTCTAATTAAACTTAAGTTAACTGAAAAAGATAATATTTTGAATTTCAAATTTTAAATGAAGTATATTCTTACTTACAAATATAAAGTTTTAATTTTGAGGTGATCTAAGATCTGTTACACTTAAAACACATAACTTAGATGTTAACAATAAATTCGAACATTTAGAACTCTGTTAAGGGACAAAACTCTATCATTTATTGTATGCATCTTACAAGTATGTAAACATAGACTTATAAACTAATATTATAAGTTTATATGCGAACACACCAAATATACACCCATCAGGTTAATACAGGTACAGGTGATACACCGACCTGTAGCATTATTTTATTTAAAGCTAGAGTGATTCTATTTCTTATAAAACTTGATTGTAAGAATATTATGTGTCATTGTATGATGGTTTTTTATGATATTAAATTTTTAAGTGAGTTATGAGCATTTCTAATTAATGCTATATTATTATATACGCAAAACTTGCTAAAAAATTGAATTATTGTAAAAAAAATCCACGTACAAACACAGATTATTTTCTTACCATCAAGTTTCTTAAAAAGGTCAATTTACTCTAATTGTTAAGCTAACAAATCTTGTTATTACTTATGAATTACAGATTTTACCAAATTGACTTGTTTTAGATTCAACCGGTTCATCTTCAGGAATAGACGACATCTCATGGGCTACTGATCGGCTAAAAAATGTTCCATATTCAATATTTGAAAATATAACTTTGTAAACTTCCATTTGTTTTTTCAATAAATTAGCTACAAGGAGTACCTAAATTAACAACATTTTTTATAATTTAGACATTTATAAAATATGTATTGTAGATTTTAATTAAATAATATTTTTTATAGGCAAATACTTACTTGTTGTTCTGATATGCAAATAGAAATTGGATCAGAATCACAATGTATACAAGCAGCTAAGCTTTTCAATGTTTGGATATTATTGTTATGAAATTGAGTTGTAATAGCTAATGTACACTGAGCACTAAATGGATAAAGAAGTTGTATTTTGTGTGAATATGATCTTTGATATGTGGTATCATAAGTATTATGAATTGTATAGCATTCCAATTTACAAAAATTAATTTGCCATGGAAAATATACGCCATCTGGAAAAATATAAAATTGAGAATTATAGTACTTAATTCTTTTGTTATAATATTATTTAAGTACAAAATCACAAGGATTTTTGAAATTAATATTCTTTAAATTGTAGATAATTGTAAATTAATTTACATCAACACTTTTGAATACATCTATCTCAATTATAAACAAAATTAACTAAAATTTGAAAATCTTACCAGGAGACCATAATGTGTTAGGAAAACGCACTGGAGTTGTATTTAAATACTGTTCCATTTGATTTTTTGGTACAACACATTTTAAAGAAATGTTTGATATTCTTAATGCAAGCAATCCTTCTTCATTAATACTTAACATCTCAATTAACTCCTTTAGATCCAAATTTTTAGAGCTTTGAGATTTTTTTAACACTGATAATGATTTGCTAGGAAAATATAATGCGATTCTTGATGTATCAACAAAAACCATTGATGATTTCCATTTATTGAATAAGCGTACAATTTTATTTTCTTTAGACTAGAAATGGACAAAACCAAAAAAAAAAAAATATAGTCAATCTAACATTTTAATGTATGAGAGATACATTGACTTTACACTCCTAATAAAATGTATATTGTTTTCAAAAAATAAGTTCATAAATTGTACTAACTATGATATCATATTGATAGTATTTAAAATTATTAAATAATAAATTACTTTGGATTTTAAATGCATGTAGTTAGCTGAATGAAATGAAATATTATCCGAAACACTACTGTGAACAGATGGTTTAGGGTATTTTTTTTTTGGATCACTGCTAATGCTAGTTTCTGAAATTTTTCTACTTGGAGCGCTGTAAATTTAAAAATTAAAATGTTAAAAATATATATTATAACTCAATAAATAGAAATATTACCTGAAAAATGCTAAATCAGATGTAGAAGTTTTCTTTTTTATTTCTTTTTGCTTATACACTTTAGGTACGTAAATTAACCATTCAAATAACATAGGGTCTAAATTCATATCCAACTGTCCAATTTTTAAATATATTAGAGGTGTTTCATTGACATTTATTTCAGATGGAAATTGAAGAATTACTGGAATACACAAAAATAATTCTTAGATTATTATAAATTTTAGATTTTGAACGGAGCAATGAATTTATTGATTTTAAAAAAAATTGCCTTTGTTTAGTTAGTATTAACCAAAATTAGTATAAGAAATGCTCCGATTTTCTACTTTAAGGATTGTTTTTGTTATAAAATGTGATATAGTATTCTGGTTCTTTTGAAATTTCATAATAGAAAATTCACAGTTTTTAATCAGGCAAAACTTTTTTTTTTTAGCAAAACTGGCACTTTAACACAAAACCAGTTTTAATTATGTTTTTATTTTTCAGTTATAAATTCATAAAAAAAGTCCATCTGAGCTAACATCTAGAATCTAATCTCTTCGTGATTATTTACAAGCATTATTTTAAATACATTTACTTACCATGAAGGAATGGTATGGAGTGTTTAATAAATTCTTGAGTTGAGAATATAATAGCATTTGGATTAATATCATTTATTGAATTGTGTTTTACCATTTTAGCATTGATGTTATTGAATATAATTTTAGTACAAGTCACTTGATTTTCTGATTTATAGTATATTTTAACTCCTTCTAAATTGAATTTCAATACAACTGTACCTAAGTATAGTTATGAATAAATATTGTTAGAAATCAGTACTATTGAAATATGTTCGTGCATTTTTTTTTTAATATAAAATACTAAAATTTACATAAATAAACTAAATATAGGTATATTATGTTATAAACTACTCTCAAGTACCTTGGTTTTTAATTAGAACAAAAACAAATTCAACTTATGTATTTATCAAATTATTGAGGCACAACTATGTAACAGATTCTATATAAAAAATTTTAATATCTCACAGCAACTAAGGCCATTGGGAAGGGTAGTGCTGATTCTATATAATATTATGAAAAAATATGAATAATTCTTTTATTGATAAATATTCATCATTTTAAATATTAACATTTTTGAGAATATATTTATAACTATTTTTTATTGTAATAATTTTTGAAGTTTTTATTATTAAAAGCCAACATAGTTTTAATTTTTTCATATTCTGAAGTAGAATATAATTTAGGTTACCTATTTCAATAAATGTACAAAAAAATCAATTTTTGGGTGAGTTATTTATCAGTAATTAATTATAAGACATGACTTAAAAACCAACATTTTACATGATTGGAATTCCTATACCGATTTGATTACTGAAACATTAAATCCTTATAATTTATAAACTAATAAAAATATGATTATTATACATTAAAGTACACTGAGAACAATTTCGATTTGTAAAAAGAAATTAAAAATATGCATTACCATTCAAAAAAGTAAAACCTTGATGATGATAACCAAAAAAAAATTTATTTTTTATATATTTTCATCAGTTTTGAGTACAACTTAATTTAGCCTAAAAATTACTTTCAAAAATTTTAACAATTTTTAAATAATCAATATTTGTTGATAAAAGAATTATTCAATATAAATTGATAAATAATAAAAAAATGTAAAAAAATTAGTTCATATAAGCTAAGGAATTATAAGGTTTCATGCAATGAATTTTTATACTTCAAAAAACAACTAAACTTATGATTATTACCTGGTGTATCATCTAACAAAGAAGATCTAAAAATAACATTATTAACTTGTAAAAGTTGTCGATGATTTGACATAATTATTGAATGAACTATGTAATACATCAATAAGCAGTTTTCTTTCGATGTCGAAAAACTGATCATATCTAAATGTACATAAATACACAGAGTTAGGTAAACATTTAGAAATATGAAATTATTATAAAATGATGTAATTTTTTACCTATATCTAATATGCAATCTGAATTTGAATCAATATCTATTGTAGTATTAAATCCTATATTATTAATAACGAACAATTTCTGTGTTGATTCAAAAAACACAATATTTGCTACCAAATCCTTTACCTTGAATTTCCAAAAATAATAATAACAGCAATATTATTTAATAGTTTAATCAACCCTTATTTTGAAAACAATAAACGATCTTAAACAATAGAAAATTATTAAAAATACCAACCCTAAAAATAGACTTGGTTTTCAATTGTGTTTTTTTTTCTTCAGAAATATTTTGAATTATATTTCGAGGTAATATTGACCATTTAAATTTTTTTTTAGGTGTCACAATTCGACCATCTAGAACTTTCAATTCAAAAATAGCAACTGGTGGATTTTCAAATACAGGGTCAAATTGTTTTGAACAAATTTTTTGATTTTTCTGTTAACATATTGAATACCTAGATTAAAAAAAATTCATTTTATTTAAATAAAATTTTACCTTGTGTTTCTGAGTTGAAGTTGAAATTGGAACATGACAAGCAGGAAATACTTTAATCATAGGATTAAAAATTGTGAACTGGTAAACCATTACTTGGACATAGGAATTTATCAATGCATTATATTTTTCTTCCATATCTAAAAAAAAAAAGAAAGAATTAATTTATGTATATTAAAAAATAAAATATACAAACATAATTGTTATAAAATCAATATTACCTGAACGTTGAAGTTGATGAGGAGCAGTAAATACTAATAAATCATGACCAAGAATTAGTTTATATATGAATTCAGCTCGATGAATTAGGCCTGATGATATGTTCAAACTACTTGGTCCCGTGACAAATCGTAATAAGCATTTTTCTTCCGAACTTAATTGCATATATATACATATCAATAAATAAAATTAATGAAGTATAGTTATGTAAAAACTTAATTATTAATATTATAATAAGTAGGACCCGAACTAATATGCACTAAAAATATACATAATATGCATGCATATATGTACTGATCTTCATTCAAATCTGCAATTACAATATGCATAAATATGTGAACAAAAATGCATTTTAATTACATTTATTTAGTTTAAAAATGTATGTAATTCATTAAATAATTAATATGGAACAAAAAATATATTAAATGCATACTTATAATTTAATTATATTTTATATGATGTATACAATTGTATGTTGCATTTTTAACATTCACTCATTTAAACTCATGAATAAAAATCAATCAAAACAAATTTAGTATATTTGTATAAAACAATATTTTAACTTTTAAGGTTACCAGGAGAGTTACAGTTAACAACTAAAGACTGGGATAAAATTTCAAATTAAAATGAATGTTGATTTTTAGCAAAGTTTTTTCTTATCACATTTGCTTCAGGTTTTACATACAACAAAGTGTTAAGTATTATTATTAATAACAATTTTACTTTAGAAAAATGCTCAAATTTTAAAATATTCTAAATATGCAAAAATATGCAACACTTAATTAGGCATACCAACAAATTAGGTTAAGGGTAATTTTTAATTTAATAAATAAAAATATGCAAATGCATTCAATTACGGGCCCTAATAATAAGTTAAAGAGCTAAAAATTAAATAATTATAAAAGTATAAATAATATATAGATAGCTACAATAAGTACTAGTACTAGGTTGGAAAATAATAAAAGACTTAAATAACAAACATAATAATTTTCTCAAAAGTTTTATTAGTTGATAAGTATATATTTTAATTTATTATACTCACACAAAATTAACATTTTCATTATCGTCATTACAATTACTCTGGTATGTATTAGGTATTTGAGTGAATAAATAGTCAATTGCAAATGCAGTTGTCTTTTCTAAGAGAATTGTTTCTAGAAATAACACAATTATAAATATATAATTAGTAAATTATAACAATAGTTTTAAGTAAAAACTTATAAAATTTTTAAAAAATAACCAAAATAAAATAGTGAAAAACTTAACCAATTCCACACTTATTAGTTAATTCCATATATCTAACACATTGTAAATTATTAATAATTAGAGTTTGGATCTAAAAACAGTAAAAAGTACTAAAACATGCTAAGAATGCTTTAATATACCTAAAAAGTTTTAAAATGTGTATTATAATATTCCCTAAAATATGAACAAACAGAAACAATTTATTTGAATAAATGATATGGAGAACTGACTGTTGAGTTATAATTGTTAATATATGGACATTGGTAGTTGAAATGTTCAAAAAATGCTCTAGTCAGAAACAAACAAATACAACTCATTTAATAATACCCCAAGTTCTGTTAATGATAAAAATTATATCTTACCACTAAATTTACTCAAATGATCATTAAATGAAAATATATTATCATTAAAAGCATTAATGTTATTATCTTTAAATAATGACTTAGATAAATATGAATTTTGTACCAAGCCTGATGAAAAATAATTAATCTGAAAACATAAAATATAATACTTTTATATTATTTAAAAATATTATTAACATATCATGAGTATGATGTTTTTAAACTAACCGTATAACAATCTTGAGCACCACAAGTACAATCTCCTATAGAATCTATACTCGCTTTACTAATACCAAACTGTACATTAATCCAATCTGGTGGATTAGACACCATTTCAAGTAAAGTACCATTAAAAGTAATTTGTAATAATGGTCTATAATCATTTAATTTCTTATTTGATTTGATCTAGAAACACATAATACAAGATATTAGATCAATAATAATGTTCATTGAAACCTCCCTTAACGGACACAATTAATTAGTGAACACCTCTCAATGATGGACGCAGACAAGTTTAAGGAGTTCTATGAGCTTGAATACCTCTAAATGACGAACAGATATATCAAGAAACAAAAACCTATGTAATCAATGTAACGTTTACGACTAATGGCCATTGTCAGAGAGGGTTTTGGATCAATAAAAAAAAAAAACCTATTTGTATTGTACTTGAACATTATATTTTCGATAAAGACATTTATGATTTAATTTATGTGATTTGTACCTTTATATACAGTCGATAAGCCAAAACAAATGATAGATAATTAGTAATTACAAAAATATATGTTACATGAACTTCCAACTTGTTATGTACTGTATCTACCAACTGTTAACTTCTCCCAGGGAAATAACGTCAAAAATCTAGCCGCCGGACCGGGAATCGAACCCAGGTCTCTCGCTTGCCGGGCGATTGCTCTACCACTAAGCTACCAGACCGCATAGACCTAAGACGCTATTATCCCCAAGTTAATGGATGTTTACAGTACCTACATATAACTGTATTTTACCAATTATTATTAACTATGGTTTATATTCTATAACTCTCCAGACCTGAGAAGAAAAAGATTAATTGTATTTAGAAAAAGTAAACATAACTATGGATAAATAATTTTATATAGCCAAACAATATAACAAATTGTTAATTGGCTTTCTTTATCATAGTAATTTTTTATAATAGATTTTCAAACATTGATAGCCGTGTTAAATAAAATAAGTTGAATTTAGAAAAAATCTTTGGAAATACCATCTAGATATAAAATATTTTAGTAATTTATTAGTAAGAATGAAAGATAACTGCACATTATTTTTTTCAAAGAACAATATTATGTGATGATAAAAATAATAATATGTGATACTAAAAATATCTATAAATAAGTACAAAACAATATAACTATAATTACTTACTTTAAGAACAAGTATAAGCGTATCAATGTATATTCCAGTATTTAATGTATGACCACCACTAATGGCTGCTTCTGGACTAAGAGAAAGATTATTTACTTCACTAGTTAAATTAACACTTGGTACCCAATTCCACATCCAATCAACCCAACCATCATTATTGCCTATATTTGATTCTGAAACTATACGTTAAAATTATAAAGTATAATAAACTTTTGATTCAGGGTTTTGAGTTTTCAAAAACTTTAATTTAGTTAATTTACTTTTACATGATATGTATTAGTGATGGGCATATACAGATTTAAAAATTCAAATTATTCATGGATTATCCGGATTATTCAACTTGATTTTGCAAAATCAATGACTAATTTTAATTTACTAATAATATTTTAATTCTATAACATAATTTTTGGACATAGGTATACAAAAATTCAAACACGTTTTAGGTACCAGTGATATCATAAAGCTTAAGAATCAATTTATTGTTAAATTTTCATAATAATAAAATAATTTATTTTACTATACATTAAAAATAATTGCAAGTCTATAGTCACAAAAAAAGCAAATTCGGACAATCCACATAAGAATTTGATTCAAATCCAGATTTGGATAATTCAGATATTCAAATTTCATGCCCATCCCTAATACGTATATCTAAAAACATAAATGTATTTTAAATAAATATGAGGTATCAGGATGTACAGGAAACAATAAAAGGAGATTGAATTCATAAAAGAGTAGATATTTTGGTTTATGTAGGTTACATAGTAGTAATCGCTGAAGTATGGGTAAGTTTAGCAGGATAAAATACATTATTTTTTATAACAAAGATTGATTTACTTGAACTACAGCTGCTAGGACTTCTGTTATAAATTTCATCATCAATACAGTTATTTGTTTCTGGTGTGTCAGTCGGATTTAATTCCAATATTAAAGTTAACAATCTCAAAAACATTGGTAACTGAGGTTCAGTTAGAATAAAAGCAATTTTAGAACAAAACATATCCATTTGAGTTGCATAAGGTCGGGCAGAATGAGGAGTTCGAAACATACGACATAATCTTATGGATAATGAACATTTATATAATAATGGTTCTAAGTAAGTTTCTATACATCCTGAAGCATTTCTTCTATCCAAGCAAATAGTTACGTCTGACAGATTAACAATTTTTCTTAATGTTAACTGAGATGGTGTTAACTCTAAAAAATCACATGAAATATATATGACGTATAAATAGTTATATTACAGAAAACTGTAATCATGTTTCATTGTTATACTTACCAATAATATCAGGTATCCAGCTTGAATTACACGAATCTAGAGTAATTGACTTAATATTCATAGACAGTACTATATCATCTTCAATATATTTTAAAATAACATTATTGCACGTTACAGAAAGATTTCCAACAATTTTGTTGATCAAACTTTGTACGTATGATGGAGGTGGTAACTCATTATAATCGGTATTTTCTCTATTGCTAAAAAATAATTAACAATTAATAACAATTAATTTAGTAATACATCTCTATAATAAAAAATTAAGTTAAAAACTTAACATTCAAGATATAAATTTAAAAATCTGATAATTCTTTATGATTTTCATAAAGAACAATATTAATAAAAAAAATTTTTTAATATATTACTGCAAAAAGAGGTATAGCGAAATAACATTTAAGAAATTTAAAGCAAATAAATTTGCCATTTGATATTAGATACTTTTTATTAATCTATATTAATTCAGTACCAATCCATTATCATTAATAAACATACTAAATGTAGCATAGTAAGTGTAAAATTAAAATCTGATATTATTAACTTTTTTATTAATATTTATACAAACTATCAATAACTATAATTGGTCCTAATTCTATTTATTTACTATAAAACTACCAACAAATCGCAAATCAATAACAATAACTAACTTGCCTTGTATCATTCTTTTTAGCTTTCCTCTGTTGTGGAGTCTTTAATTTTAAAACACATTCTAAAAAACACATAAGAATGTAGTTAAGTACATTTAAAACGTAATAATCAAACAACCAAACCCAATTAAAGCCAAGTGACTACAAACAGATATTTACCTATTGTGTCAATAATAATTTTAACTGATTCTGATCCTAGTTTAGTCCATGGAACTCTAATTAACAGTTGATTTATGTGACCGCTTATTACAATAAACGGTAAATTTAACTCTTTCTCCAAAACATCTAAGTCTAATTCCAAATTTTGAAATAAACCTTCTCCGTCCCATAGTGATACCTAAAAATTATATCAACCATTAAACTATAATAATCATTCTTAAAATATTCACAGTTATTATTAATATTTATAGTTTGTTATAATTAATATTATATACTTGAGCATCTTGACGTCTTAAGTTTTTTACATATTTTTCAACATAACTTAGTATAATCGATGTAATATATGATTCGATTCTGAACATTGTATATAATATCCTACAATGAAAATAAAATATAGCAGAACTACTGAAGTACTGACTAATCCAATTCAAAATTCATTTTCTACGTGTCTGTCGAGCATCTCTCTACCTATAGTGAACCTCTGTAATCTATATTCTATATATTATTTACTGATTACTGATTATTCTGTGAAGTCAATTCAGTTTTCAAATACAAAATAATATTATTCATCAAACATATAAACTGATAGCTTATCAGTAATCAACCAATAATAACATTGATATATCACTAAACTCTATAGAGTAAGTTATACCACAGAATAACCTGAATGGACACTCGCTGAGCACTCAAAAATATCAGTGTATCCATGTATATTGCAATTTACGACTTTATTACTTATTAGGCTAAAGGTAATTGCCCCTGTTCGGGGAATAACAGCCGCGCTAGAAACAAAGAATAATGAGAATTATCTTTCTACCGGCAGCACTGATATTCCACCAGGTGTTGCAAATCTGTACCCTATAAGAATTAAGAACCCATGCAAGCCGCTAGGTGGATTTATAAATCCACCTTGAACCTATGTTAAACTGAAAAAGTGTCTCTTCTGGTTATTCTGTGGTTATACTGTATATATACGTGCTTATTGTTCTTCTATTCTAACAGGGTATAGACCAGTCATGACCAACCCGCGGCCCGCGGGCCACATGTGGCCCGTTACAAATTATTAAAATAAAACAAAATATTCCAAAAAATATTCCAATTATTACAAAATACGATTTTAATTAATTTATAAATAAAAAATACAATAATAAAAATAAAAATAAAAAGTATATAAAAATGTTTTTAATGTGAAATTTGAACTTGTGTTTCTTTGACTAATAATGAAAAATCTGGTTGGAATTTAGTTGTTCCAATCCTCAAAATTGAATGAAGGTGTTCATCCGTAAGTCGCGATCTATGAACTGATTTTGTTTGTTTCATCCGTGAAAATATTTGTTCACATATATACGTCGAGCCAAATACAGTTGCCATTTTCATCATAATGTCTCTCAAAGCAGGGAAATCTTCGTGTGAAAGCGTTGAATAAAATTTTAAAATATCATTTTTTTTCATTGTTTGAAATTCATCATATTAAAATGAATTTGTTTTTAACTCGATAAGTTCAAGTTGAAAAGAAGTATCGACATCAAAATATTTAAATGTGTTGTTACGTCTGTAAGAAAAGCTAAATCCCACAACCAATTATCATCTTTAAGTTCTAAAATTTGTTTTCCCTTGTCGATCATGAACATTTCAATTTCTTTTCGTAGATCAAAAAATCGTTTCAAAACCTTTCCTCTGCTTAGCCATCGAACGTGATTATGATACACCACGTCATTGTACTCAGCTTCTATTTCGAGAAGAAAACTTTGAAACTGTCTATGAGTAAGGCCATGAGACCTAATAAAATTAACCGCTTTTGTTACAACAGACATAACATGTTCGAGACCTATAACTTTTCCACAGAGAGCCTGCTGATGAATAATACAGTGAATATTAATAGGAGGTTCAGTATTTTTCAATTTTAAAAGTTTATTTACTCTACCAACAAAACCAATATTCTCTCCTCTCATATTTGGAGCGCCATCTGTTGTTATGCAACTTAGATTTCTCCAATCGAGCTTAAGATCTTGAAGACAAAGACCTACTTTTTCAAATATATCAGCCCCTGTTGTTCGATTATGCATACTTTGTAAAGAAGCCAACTCCTCTGTTATATTAAAATTAATATCAATGCCACGAATAATTATTAGCAGCTGGGCAGTATCGGTGATATCGGTACTCTCATCCAGTGCTAGCGAAAAATATTTGAAATCTCGTGCTTTGTTCTATAGCTGTGTAAGTATGTTATTCCCTATATTTTCAACACGTCTGGTAATTGTGTTTCGTGATAAACTTATTTCCTTAAAAAGTTCTAATTTTTCAGGAATTATTTCTTCAACCACAGTTAAAATACATTTTTTTATAAAATCTCCCTCACTTAGAGGTTTAGTTTCACTAGCTATCAAATTCGCTACTTTATAGCTCGCTTGTACAACATTTGTTTTAGTTGAATTTTGTTTTTTAAATAAATTTGAAACATTTTGGGTGTGGATATCTTTTTTGAATGCTTCTAACTTAGTAACACGTAATTCTCCTAATTAAATAATATTACACGACATTAAGTTTTTGTATAACTTAATTATATTGAAAATAATAGCTTACCTTTTAAATTGCCGAATTTTGCTTCATGTTTTGTTTCATAATGTCGTTTGATATTAAATTCTTTAAAAACTGAAACCGTTTCACGACACACAAGGCAAACAGCTTTTCTATTAATTTCAATGAAAAAGTAACTTATTGACCATTTTTCGTTAAAAATTCGGTAATCATCATTGTATTTGCGCTTTTTTCTGTCGGACATTTTAAAATAGAAATTTTATGATTTAAAATCGATATCACCCGTGCACTATAAAGAGCGTACTGACTACTGATCAAGTTAATGTGTACCTACAACGTGTACCTCAATTTGTAATCTGTGCTATAGTCAATAAAAAAGATAAGAAAATCAGTCCAACATGTACCTCCATATTATATTGCAACCTACGATGTGTAACTAAATTATATTAAGATTGAGATTATGAGTACTTTTATATTTGGTGGCCCGCTCGATTACAAATGTTTACCAAAGTGGCACGCCGAGGAAAAAAGGTTGGGCATCACTGGTATAGACTATAGTGCTGGACATCAAATCCGGATAAATCCGTATCCAGATTACCAATCCGGATCAATCCGGTTTGAAACAATCGTCATTCGTCATTAATCTGTTTATCCGGATTACGGATTAAAAATTATCAATCCGGATTATGATACCAATCCGGATTAATATAATTAATTAAAATTATAATAAAAAATATTTGTGCATTCCGTCCACCTCAACACCTTCAGAAAGAGCGTTCTCATAAGTCATAACACAAAGCAGCAAAATTAAAATAATATTTGTTTTTTTTTTTATAATGTAACATTTTCTATGTACAAAAATTAAATAAAAATAGTTTTTCAAATTAACCATGTGATTTTTATTTAGTTACTACTTAGTACTTAGTACTTACTAGTTACTAGTTATATTTTCATCAGTGTATGGGGTAGTAATTTGTTTATTTTATTATAAATCAACATTAAAGTATTAAACACCTTTTTGGAAAATATAATGATCTAATATGAATTAGTATGTGATAAATAATCAATTTACATAGAAATAAAAAAAAGAATATAGATTGATAGTTGATACAATAATTATTATTAAATTAGTAATTAACTTAATTAATAATTAATATAACAAACAAATATATTATATGTTAATTATAGTCGATACTATATTATATTATCATACATAATATCATGATGTCTATACTTTGTTGATTGTTCATAAACATTATTTTAAAATTATTAATTCAGCTTTATAAATTAAACCCGTTGCTCGGATTTACCGATTCAATCCGTAAATCCGGAGAACGGATTGAATTCGATAATCCGATTAAAACCGATTGAATCCGTCAATCCAGATTCTGTATTTCAATCCGTGATCCGGATTAGGCAAGCCAATGTCCAGCACTATAGTGCGGCCAGCGAAACTAGGCGGGTGATCGCCGCGCGCCTGGTGGCCAATTTTCGTCAGTGTTTCCAAGACTTCATTCCCGCGTAAAATAATTTTAAAAAAGCTCTGGAGTTGTAATAAAAACTAAACGACAAACGTTCGATATTTCTATACGTAAAACTTATTATTTATTAATTATCACATTCGCTAATAAGTAATAATATTAATATCATTATTTTTTACGCAATTACATAATATGTATGTACATTTAAAAACTAATAACTAAGTAATGAAACTTAAAACTATTATAATAATATTTACATAGAAAAATGGTTTTCCGAATTGAAATATTCTAGTCCTCACAGCTGTCGTCTTCATCTTCACTTGAGCTGCTTTCGTCAGGATTAATGGTCAATATTATTGGTTCTAATATCTCATCCCTTAGTCCCGCCTTGACGTAGTCCTCTTCCTGGATCTTGACGCAATGCTCACCACATTTGGCCCAATCGTTCGAAGTAACTGCATCGATCTCTTTATGCACAAGTTTCTCGACATCTGCAATTTTGAAAGTTGAATTTTTTTCAGCCACTCTGCCTTTAACTTGCGCCCAAATAAGTTCTATTGGGTTATACTGACAGTGGTAAGGGGGAAGCCTTACCACTTCATGACCCATTTCGGAAGTTAGTTCATCCAGTTTATATTTTTTTCCGCGCGGCATCGAAAGTTTCACCTTTTCCCGTAACTCGTCAAGTGTTTCTACAGGAGAAAAATCTATATTTTTATCCCGTAACCACTGTTGAACATCTGACTTTCTACTGTTGGACTTCGGATAGTTCTCGGCCAAAGAAGAGTGATATGAAGCGTTATCCATGACAATAATACTCGGCTCTTCTAAGTTAAGTAACATTTGTGAAAACCAACTTTCAAAAATTGTGACGTTCATTTGTGAATGATAATCCTTGTCACCAGAATTACATCGAAAAATAAGTTTTGATTCTTTAATGAATCCGAAGGAAGGAGATCCGGCGTGGCATACTATGAGGCGGCTGCCTTTGTCTGTAGGTACTTTTAAGCCTTCCGTATTTTCTTCATTTTGCCAAATACGTCCACGCGTATGATTTTGATTAACCCAGGTTTCATCTAAGTAGATTACCGGCCGAGTATCACCGTTCCTACGAAACTCGTTCATTTTTCTAAGAAATTTAACGCGCGCAGCTACTATATCGGACCGTTCCATCAAGAATTTGCGACCGTCGTTACATTTTTTGTACTTAAAATGAAGTTGTTTTAAAATTATTTTTACCGACGATTTTGATCCACGGTAATTTAATTTTTCACGCAGTTCCGATAATATTTTAGCACTCGTTGGAAATTCACCTTTGTCGTAAAAGCTATGGACAACTCTTCTGACCACTTCATTGTCAAAATCATCAAGTTCAGTGACAGATTTCTCGCGACAGTATTTTTTTCGTGGCGATTGAAATTTAAGGTCATTAGAACTTCCGACACATAATAGTTCTTCTCGATTTCCAGTTACTTTACTTTCATGACATATCCGTTGTACAGTTCTCAGACTCACCGCACAAGCTTCGGCCGTCCTCTCCTGTGATTGTCGAAAATAATCTGCTAATTCCGGCTTATCTTTGCAGTTGGCTAAGGTTTTAAAAAATGTATATACGTTGTATATTGTTTTTTTCGTTTGGGAATGTATATCGGGTCTAATTGACATTTTGAAAAAATAATTTACACAAACGATCAGTAAAAAAAACAAACACAAAAAAAAATTCAAATATTGTAAAATATTAAAACAGCCGTGTAAAAAAATCACATTAAACTTAAACGATAGCAATCAACAGATACACGAAGGGCAGAGGATCGAAGACTAACACATTATGAAGAAAAAAATGGTTCTTGTACACAATTTGGTTTCAATAAAATTACAATAGGTACAATAAAGTCAATGGAATGTGGTCTCCAGTGCCAGATGTCCAGTTTCAATAGAAAAACGGCGCGCTAGACGGTTACCCTCACCCTCGGCAGTATGTAGTACCCATATTATTATATTATATATATTGTATAAACGATGTACCTCATACCATGGAACACTACATTATATAGTGTTCAATGCTTATACGCTAATAAAATATTTGTGTTGTAAGGACACCCAAAATTTTTTATAAAACAGCTGAAACACAACTGCATCAGCTATTCATTTAATAAGCAATACTTTTAGAATCCCTGGTTCACATGAAAACAGCCACCAGGCGCGCGGCGATCACCCGCCTAGTTTCGCTGGCCGCACTATAGTATAGACGACAGATGTAGATAACAGGGTTAGGTTAGATGAAACTATTAGAATTAATAAAGTATTTGTGTGATATCCAATGCAATGTACTTAAAATTTAAGGTTTTTTATGACTTAAATTAATAATATCTATTATCTAACTACTGCCTTGACTAAATACTGTAAGGCCATACTTTTACAGTCACTTAAGTCTGATGATACGTCTACAAAATATAATAGTCAGTAACCACTAAGATTAGGTTTCATAAATACAATTTCAATAATTATATTAATATATTAATGTTATTATATCTTAGTTCATGACACGGTTTAAGACATGATAAATTTAATTTAATTAGATAGAATGGTTCGGTGGCTGACAGTAAAGTTCAAGTGTACATCGTCAAAACACGGTATATGTATTTTTCATAATTTGATATGAAAATGATTTTTGTAAAGTACGTCGGGCCGCCAACTTAACTTCATACTTATCATTTGAAACTTCATATGGTTATCAAGGAAATGCATATAATTCAATTTAAATCGACAAAATGGTATTTTTAGCTTTCCTTAAGCTGTAATAGTTATAGTAGATACTGTGTTTTGAAATTTATAGAAAAATTTGAAAATCTTATTACATTTAATTTAAAACACAGTATGTGTAAATTATATTTGTTAAATAAAAATTAAGCCCATTTAGGGGGGTATTTAAGAGGGGTGATGCATAGACATAATATAAAACAACCATCGTACATGCCTATAAATTTTTTTTGATTCTTAAAAAAATGAATAATAAATATTTAAATAATTAAGGTATATATTTTACATTTTACATGTCTATTGTCTTATCAGTTATCACTTTTATTTACACAAAATAATACCTTGGAATAAAATCAGTAAAAATGTTTTATCCATGCTATTTTACCTTCTCCGGTCTTGTTATTTAGGCTTAATTTATTGATGGCGAGGGGGGAGGAACGCGCAGTCCATCTATATTATGTCTATGGGGTGATGGGTCAACCGTCACCTCCTAGATCTATATTTTGTATTCAATATTTTGAAAAATCATTAATCTTATTTATCATTTGGCAAGAAGACGTGGCATAATAAAAAATCGAGTCGCCCTATTTCTCCTAAAATAAAGTCTAAATACTCCCCTAACTCCAATGAACTAACAAATGTTTAAATTGTTTTATGAGTGGAGTATTTTTACAAACTAGTATGAAAGTTCCAAACCAATAACCAATTAACAAATGCTTATTTCGCACTAGTTTACTTAAACTAGTATTGAATTTATATTTAAATGCTCAATTAGTAAGTATAACGTCCAAATGGTAGTGGTTGAATCTAGTCTTTTAAAGCACTACACTTTGTTGGTATTATGAATCATTTGCTTTTACTTACCACAAACTGTATTTTGTTAATGCTCTTTAATCTCAATCTAAAAATTATCATACTAAATTGCATAATTTACTGGTTTCAAACTAAAGAATAACTGGTAAATGACAGATTTAATAAAATTATGTGAAAGCTAGAAATAACCACTTAAAATAAAATTCAAAAATAAAAACAAATATGTATCACTTTCTTTATTGCATAAAATATATAATTTGAAAATACCTAGTCTTCAGGTAGAACAATTTTTACAGTTTTATATAATAATAACAACAAATATAAACAAAATAAATAATAGTAAAATATAATAAAATAATTGTTAGGTACTTATTCAGTCTTTATTAAGTCTTATTCATAATCAGAAGTTCTGAAAGCATTACCAAGGCCCATCTCATCAACCAAATCCTCTGAAGTGTCAGACACTGGAAGATTTATCCAAAAATGTTTCCTGTTTTCTGGCATTACTGGAACAAGTTTGTCAACGATTCCTTTTTTTTTATTGAGGTTAATTCCTCTATGTTGAGTAATTTTTTTAGGGGCATATGTTTTAATGTCTTTCAAAAAATTTTTTTGTAAGAAGTCTAAAGTCTTTGGCTCTCCATCAAAATCTGTCCAGTATTCCATACAAGTTGATCCTCTTGAAAATTTGGCCATGACAACACTGTTCATTTTAAATCCATACAATGTATCTGTTTTCGCATTGGTAGTCCTTTTTTTGTTTTGCCACTCATAAAAATCTTTCAATTCTAAAATATTTAAATTTTGTCGGCTTTGGGAAATACAATTCTTAAGGTCTTCAAAGTCATATATATTCCTAATTTGTTTAAATTTTTTTTCAATGTTTCCATGGACCCCATCAGCAGTCATATGGGTATGACCCTTAGTTAGGTATTTCATTGTTACTGATTTTGTATTTTGAAATGATGAATTTGTTGAATTTAAGTTACATACTAATGCCGTATATAAGGTCCAATTTTTGTTCTGGCCAGTGCAATTATCGGCCCAGAAAATAAAATCTTGTACATCTCTTTGTTTACTAATTAAAGCCAATATTGAGTCTGTAACATTTTCAGCTTTACGCCCAGCAATGGCTTCATGCCAAAGTACACAGTGGCATAAGGCATTTGGTTTTAATTGAGCAAATGTTTCATTAAATACCACTAGTCTACTGGTGAAAAAAGAAGATTTAGTATCCGGCATATTAGGAATTAATATAACTTTTTGTAAATCCATAGAGTAGATACAAGTTGACTCGATACTCAGTTTTGAATCTTCCTTATACTTCGAAGTTGCTGCTAAAGCCTTGGCTTTATGGTTTTCCAAAAGTGTAATATTATCTTTAATTCCATTCTCATCAGTAGAATTTTCGATTATATTTTGATAGGTAGAGCAATCTTCACATATATCAATTGTGGGATTTCTTAAAGATATATTTAAATCCTTTATGATTTGCCTATAAAACTCTTGAGAACAATAGTTTTTATGTTGTAAGCAAAAATCATCATACATGGCTTTTACAGTTAAACCAAAAGGCAAGTACATAATATTTGGTGCATTAAGTCGCCGATAATGACTTACAGATGGTTTGTACAGCCTTATATGATCAGCTACAATATCCTTGGCTATACATTTTTTAATATTTTGCTGTCCTCTATTTTCAGTAACAGATGACATACAAAAATTACTGTTCATGTTTTTTACTAGTTCTGTTAAAACAGAATCATTTGTATAGCCAAGAACATTTAAAAGAGTGGTCTTACATACCTGTACTTCATTTTTTTTGGAGTCTGGAAGCTTATAAACCCTGGATTGTGACTTTTTAAAGCTATAAACAGTACCCTCCACTGTTGTTCGACGTTTTACAGATGTTATTGTTACGCATTTTGCTAAAAATTGTCTCCTCTGGACATACGTTGTTAGAGACCAATAAGTTTTCCATAAAAACTTTTGATGATCAGTGGATAGATTGTCTCTACACTTATTTTTACACTCTACAGGGCATGTAAGAGAACGGTTTGGATGTTTTGTCTTGGCATTGACATTCTTTAATTCCCTTTTTTCTTCTAGTACTGCTTTTTTATCTGCCGGACTAAACTTCTTCTTTTTCCTTGCAGCTTCAATAATTTGATTATCTGGAATATGTTAAATACTTATATACAATATGTAAATATGATGTAGTAACAACTGCATGGTTGTATATATAAATTATTTAGCACCTTGATGTTCAGTAATTGGGGTTAAATCAGGATTAAAGTTACTGTCATCCAAATTTTCTTCAACTTCTTCAACTAAAAAATATAAATACTAGTATACAATTTGATGTGACATTTTTATATGATGTATTAACAAATGCATTGTTGTGTATATAAATTATTTAGTACCAAAATGTTCAGTAATTGGGATATAATCAGGATTTAAATCACTGTCATCCAAATCTTCTTCAACTAAACAATATAATAAACACTATAAAAAAATAATATAAAATATAACATGACATGTTAATATGTTGTGCAACTAAATACTATGTGTGTATAAAACATTTAGTACCTTCTTTGACAGTAATAGGAATAAAATCATCTTCAACATTGTCAACTAAAAATAGAATTACATGTTAATGTAAATACATAATATAATAATAAGTAATTACTTAAGAAAACTTACTTAGGCGTCTTGGTAATGCATAATTGTGATCCCAGTCCATAATTCTTTTTTTAATTAGTTATTTAATGTAAAAATTTTAAAATAAAAACAAAACGTTGCTAGCAGTTACTATGTTTTGAGTTTGAATTTCACTATGCTTCAAATATATTTTAGCAGATAACAATCATAACAAATTTAAAACACAGTATCTACACTTCGTGTAGTAATAATTTGTTATTGTTTTTTTATTTATCAGAATAAAATGCTGTAGTTACTGTGTGGTAACTCTTGATATAATTGTATGTTTCCAAAGAAGATATTATATAAAAGATCTGCACGAGTTGGAACCAAAGAGTATATAAAAATGTAAATTTTGATAAAAATGTTGATTACTGTGTTTCGGACAACAACTGCCCCCAACACCGTCATAATCACGGCTATAAATTAATATTATCTATAGCCGTGGTCATAATATCAGCATTTAATCATAGACCTTATACTCTGAGTATAAGGTATATGCATTTAATCTATTCTGTGATAATATTATGTTCTTGGATACCATCGCTGTTACAGATTTCAAGTGAACTAGGAACTACATTACAACAATAATACCTAGGTAAGAAAATGCATTTATAATGAATTCAATAATATATTAATTAAATTATTTAATAACCCACCAAAAAATAATAATATCGTGATCTTGATAATACCAAAAATATTTTATAAGTTGTTTATATATTAAACCAATCTTTGTTTTTATTGTTTTACATTATTTTAATAATATTAATTCATAATTAATAATTAATATAATAATATAGGCTAGAAAGGTAAACATATTACTGTCATTATAATATTTTAGAAATATGGTATTTGTGAATTATTATAAATATTATTGAATGTGGATATTATACATTATAAGGAAATTGCAATGGTAAATGGGAAAATTAATTATAAATAAAAAGTCCTTCCATTTTTTTTTTTCATGTTATTTATTCAAAATTGCGCTTATGGTCCTAGTGCCAGTTTTTCAAATTTTTAATTTGAAAATTAAATTTCAAATTTTAGTTGCCTATATCACTCTTATTAAAAGTCTTAGAAAAACTTCCTACCACCCACATCGATCTCTGAATGCTTTTATCTGAGATCCATGCGGGCTGTAGAATATTTCTCTCTAGCAATTTAAAAAAAAAAATTATGAAATTTGGTTGATTCTTCAAGGTGGTATCGTTATTCCTGATGAGTGCATTTTTGAGGACAAAATGGCACAGGGCGCCTTAAGTCACCATTGCAACGGTTAAGAGGAAAATGGTTATGGCTAAATAACCGGACGTTTAATACTAGGGATTTATGTGACATGAATATATGTTATATATTTGTTAGCAATGATTAACACGTGTAGTTTACACAATAAACAGAGCCAAGTGCAATGGTACATTCGGTTTACCACAAATTAAGAGAGAAAAAAACCTACAAAATTAAAATGCATTCCTCGCTTTACTCAGAATCTAAAAAATATGAGTAGCTTGTGTGGCATAAAATCCAAGATGAAGAAGAAAAAGGAGATATTAAAATAAAAATAGAACCATTCACTGATGACCTAGGTAAATAATATGTTTTATGTTCAATTTTATGTTTCTGTGTCAAATAAAATACATTTTTATTTTTATGTGAATTATTGAATATGAACTTGCAAATGAAATGAGTCTGTATAGATGTTACTATTAAGGTAATTTTGTATTAAATTAAAATGTACCTTAGCTACCTGGGTTTCATTTATTTTAGATTAAAATGGCTCTGCAAATAGGTTTTTGTCCTTTTGGTAGAGGTTGGGAACGGACAAAGCGAAATGATTTTAGTGATGATTTATTATTGTACATTATTTTTTAGATTTTAGCTGATAGTTAGGATAAAATGATTTGTTAATTATTTATATTTAATTTTGGTACATAGGTAATATCCACATTAATATTTATTAATATTCACACAATTCACAATTAACCTATTTCTAAAATATATGATATTACTACCAATTGGCAATTAGTAATTACTAATTAATATTATAATCAATGAATAATAATTATCGGATTATCACAGGCATTATCATTGTTATATTGTTATCATTTATATTTTCCGCGCATGCCCATTTGTTATCATAGTTGTCTTTATTAAAGACCCGACTGTCGGGGATATAGCCACAGCTTTCTTTTTTATTTTAATTTGTAATTTTATTGTAATTCAAAAATATTCATGAAGACTTGAAACTTTTACATACAAGATACCTAATATTTTTGTAATTAACTATATGCAATGATATTTTGTATTTTAGCTTTTGATTTTTGAGGCCCCTTTATAGCCGGAGGAAAGTGTACATTGGGCACCTAATAGTTTTAGCACTTGAAAACAACAATAATACAATTGTTAGGGCACGTCTTGAACTATGTTAAACGGTTTGGGCTGTTCTAACTTTTAATTATAGAATTTTTAGATGTTTCATAAAATGTATACAAAATAAATTTTTATACTAAGATTTTGTTGGATACACTACTTTAGGATTATAATGTGTGAGCTGCAATACCATAATGAGACTTCAATTATAATATTATGATTGTTTTTAGAAAAAAATTGTTATTACAATTCTCGTACTACAAAAAATTCAAAAATGCAACGCGAAGACAAACAATTGGAACTGGTGCTTGAAAATTTCCAGAGCAAGTTGAATGAGTTTAAAGCTCAGATATATGCTCTTATATTCAAGTTAGAACATGAACGAGACAATGTCAACTGGACGACGGTGCTTGATACTTTTGCAGTGTTCTCAACACAGTACACTGCCATCATGAAATATCTCTCTTACGAGAAACTTCCGCAGTTGCGTAACTACAGTGTGTTACCACTGATGTTAAACCCTGAGCGCGATGAAGATCTTGCACGCATCACTGAGAATCGAGTGCCAGCCCTGTCCCACGATATTGTACCAGATTTCTTACGTACCAAAACCGAACCTGAAGTTGAACACAAACTCATGCAGGTCACTAAAATGTATTATTTATATTCTCCTCTCATTATGTCCATTTATCACTATTACATTTTCTTATTTTATAATATGTATAATTGATTCTGCAGGTTGAGCACAAAGCAGGTGGCTTACAATTTGAAACAGCACAAAAACAGTTGGCAGCATTCAACAAGGTAGTTAATCATGTACTGGACCTTGTTTCTAAAGCTAGAGAAGAATGGGAAGTGGAAACTGGAGCTCGTGTTGGTATTGGCCAAACGTCATCAGTTGCAGACCTGCATACACTTGTGTCCGCTGTAAGCATGGGTAAAAATTTAAAACCGATGGTACCACAAGTATCTCCTGGTGGTATGATGGTGCCTCCGACTGGTAGACCAGTTACTCCTAGCATGGGACCAAATACACCACCAATGGGAATGATGCCCAAACCACCTCCTGGAATGAAGACCAATGTAAAGGCAGCTGGAGCACCTCATCCATATAGATGAACAGTTCTGCAATGTTATTCTTCTTAATGTTGTATAAAATATTTTTTCATACCTATGTTAATAACTGAAACATTTTAACATAAATTAATACAACATTGAATATAATGTACATATTAGTACATTATAATATTGTATAACAAATTTAAATGTTTTTTTTTTCTATAACATAACTTAAAAATTTACAGTTAATTTAATTATACAGTAAATAAAAATAATTTATACTCTTTGTATATCGAATAAATAATGGTAAATTAATTTTTCTTTTTATTAAAAATAGCTGGATATTATCTGTAAAGACATTGAAGACATTATGATTTTAGGGAATATGGAATGATGAGAAATGGTTTAAATAATATGAGCTGGCTGGATAATGCAGGGTGGCGTAGAAGATACAATATATATCTTATAGAGTTAGAACTCGCAATAATATGAAAGGAGGATAACAATTTATTGGAAAAATCAAATACATATACACAATATAATACACTGATTTAGAATTAATACGCTTAATTGGTTATTAACTATAGATTATAGCATAAATAAATGCTGTAAATTTATTTCTATGGATAATCAATTCAATATTTTGTATACAATGATTATTAATTTTTGAGGAAAATTAAAACTAAGTTATTTTAATCTATAGAAAGTAGAAGTACAGGTTGTAGTTTTGAATGCATAGCATGATAAAGTCAATGAATAACTTAAAATATTTTTAGTGGCACTCTGAGGTCTCACTTAATTTTATTTTGATTATTTTTATTATATTTCATAATATATAAATGAAAATAGTCTGTAAAAAATATTCTACATTTTTGTACAATGAAACAACTCAATTTAAAATAATTAAATATGTCAAGAGAAAAGTAAATTCTTAAAGGTTAATAATAAATAATAATACATACATTGAAATAAAACAATGTTTACATAATAAATAATTTAGTTTTTTTTAAAGCTTTTCAATATTGGATAAATATTATCGTACGCATCATAAATTTCTTGACGCACTTTGGCACCTGCAAACATAAAATTACTAAAATTAAATAACACAAAATAAAGTTAACAGTTTAACATTTATCATTATAATTTATTATTATAAGTTATAATATATTTTTTTAGTATCAATTTATGATTTAGTTAAAGGAGCACGCAACACAAAACCATGTTTTTTTTCAATAATTAAACATGAAATTATTGTAGTTAGAGCTATTAGTAACAATTTGATCAAATGCAAAGTAAAAAATACATATATTAGGTATTTAAGGAGATAATAGGGTATTTAAAATGACTGAGTAACATTATATCTCAATACATCTGTTAATCTTATAGGTGTTAAAGTTGCTCACCACACACTATAATTTATCCATCTAAATTCTAAAATATTGATTTTTGATGTACCTAACTTTACGCATGAAAGTGTAACTGTTCTTAAGATGGTAGAACAATAGAAGTATTAGAGTTTCAATAAAACGTTTAGTTTTTTTGAAATAATAATACTAAAAGAGATAATGGTAAATATTGTGCTATGTCATGTTTCATTAAGCGACTGCTGAGGTTAAACAGAAAGGTTTGAGACAAAAATTACTATGACAAGATATTAAATATATAAAAAAATCTATACACTAAGTCTTTAGACAAACTCTGGTCTCGCCAGCATCTTCAGTGCATAAAAACACATCACAAAAATTCAAAAATATACTTTCAAGGCAAGTAAAATGTAAAAAATCATGTGAAGCGAGACACTTACATATATAAAGTTGAGTAGTTATGGCAATTTTAGCCCAATGGCATCTTGTGTTTTTATTCAAATTGTCATAACTAATAAAGTAATTTGAGTAGAAATGTTAAACCTCTACCACTGTTCTTAGAATTGATGAATTTAAATTAATATAACTTAATTTTTTGTGTTTTGTAATATTCTATTACCATTAACAATAATTCTTTATTAAAATAGAATAAACCTAGTTTTTGTATTAATTAATCGTTGCAGTTATAAATTACCTGTGAGTACAACTTTTCCAGAAACAAAAATTAGTAACACAATACGCGGTTTAACCATTCTGTAAATAAGTCCAGGAAACAGTTCTGGTTCATAACTAAAAAATAAACTTTTTATTAGTAAAATATAAATACTTAAATTACAAAACTTAACATAAAAGAATAAACTAACCTGCTAAACTGGCCATGAGTGAGTACCAATCCCTCAAGGCGTATAGGAAACTTCACGTCACAACTGCCAACCATGTTTTGAATCTTAAAATCTAAAAACTTGGCCTAATAATAAAAATGTTTAAATGCATAAATAAATAAACATAATATCATTTTCTCAAAGACTTCAACCAGACTCACGGGAAAGCTGAGTTTTTGAATGATCCTAGCATATTTCCTAGCCGCCAGTCTGGAATCTTCTTCACTTTTAGCGCCAGTACACACCATTTTACCAGAACTAAAAATTAGAGCTGTAGTACGTGGTTCACGTATTCTCATTATGACGGCAGCAAATCGTTTTGGATTAAATTCAGCATTACGTGCATGTAAAGCAATAGTTTTTAAGTCAAGCCGACATCCAAGATTTACTGTCGACACTATATTTCTTTAAATAAAAATAAGAACATAAAATTATGTAAATGATGCACTAAATAAAAAACAATAACTCACTGGAGTTGAGGTACAATCCCGGGATCAGCAGAAGCTGGTGTCATAGGTGTCATTGGAGCAGGCGTTGCTGGATTTTGAATAGGTTGTAGAGCTGGAACTGTTGAAGATGATGAACTAATGGATGTCAAAGATGGCATACTTTGATGTACCTAAAAATAAATTCTGTGATTAATGTCTGGTTACTAAATAAATACTATTTATTTAATAAGTTGTTACAGGTGTTTGTGAATGCATCATGCTGTGTGGTGTGGCATAACCCATGTTGTTTGTCTGATATATTTTATTAGACGGCAGACTACTGGTACTCATGGCTAGACCTTGTGGTTGTAGCGGTGGCATTTGCATAATCTGTTGATCTTCTTCTGGTTGATGTACTGGGGTTCCAATACTAGGAATACTGAACCCTGGGCTCGGTAACATTTGATCCATTTTAGAAGGAGTTTGACACCTTTTCTCTAGCTATGAATAATAATAATAAAAAAAAAGTACATAACTACTACAATTTGGGGATTTGGAAAGGACTGTAAGCTTGGACTCTGGATAATAGTAGGAAATAACTACAAAGTACCAGATAACATATTTACACGGAATATAATCACTTTAAATATATATATACTAGTCACTACTCGAGAGCATCGAAATCATAGATAATAAAGATTCTTTATTATCTATGATCGTAATACAAGTAGTCCAATACAAATCCCCTATACATCAAACACACATTGACTCCTTCAGCTCACTTACCCTAAATTTATACGGAGCAACTACACTATACAATGTTCAACCTTCAACATCAACAGTCCTCGCCAATTGCCGGCAGATTTCGACAGGAACAATACTTTTACAGTTGATGGTACTAGCATCGAACCGCCAAATTATGTCATTCACGATTCACATAGTTTGAAACGACAAAAGTGAGAATGAAATGTGACGAGACAAAAAACACCGCGATTCTTCGTACCGTTTAACGCAGAATTGCGGAAATACGATAAATCACTACTAAGCACAGGAACGAAATAAATATGGAATAAAGCACTTTTTTAAGCAAAGGCTATCGAAAATGACGAAAGTTCGAGGACGTATATAGGAATATAAATATTTTGTTTGTACTGTACACACTACACACATCAATTGGCAATTACCTACCAGCTCTCCTATATCATAAATGGCTAATCGCTAATGGCTATATGGTATAATACACTTTATTAATTTACTATTAATTGTATCGCAAATCACGGCGGTCGTCTTATCAGTAGTTGTCATCGCGTTGCTGCCCGTTGGAAGCTTAAAGCCACAGATATATAAAAATATATTAAACCACAGAATAATTATTCTGTGCTTAAACCACGGTCTTTAAGATGATATTTTTTTAAAATCAAAACCATGGTTTTTACGGTGGCGCTTCCATGGAGATCGTTGTAGAATTATTATTTGCCGCCAAAGTTTATTTTTCAAATGCCCCCGCCTCATAGAGTAATACCACAAAACAATAGCTGTACCGTGCAACTGTGCAAGAAGCATTCAAATTTATCTGAATTTGATAGACCAATTTAGTCGTAGAGTATAACATCAAATCAATTACTGATAGAGAAATATACTATACCATAGACCTTATACTGAGTATAAGGTCTATGTACTATACACATATTAAATTAAAGTATTCACCCGTACTGTTAATGCGTTGCGGCAGATTGTAAACATTTGGTATTCAGGACATTCAGGTTGGTATTTACTAACCTCATTTCTACAGTTACCGTTTTACCAACAATTTGCCGGCGTTGAGGGTTTTAAACTTCTAGTTTCTACCATGGATGGTTTGTCTAGCCATGAGTTTTACGAATTCACGATATTATAGTTTAATACAAAATTGCAAGACTTTTATATTACACTATATTGTATCGTCACCGCTCCATTGCTCCATATTTGAATGGCTATAGGTTTTAACTTTCTAAGCGTTTATCGTCTAAAAGAACGTAATATATTTACACTTGCCGAGACTCGGTTTGCATTCCAGACAGCACACCGAGATGATGGACTCTTCGGCGAGCAGCAGTCCGAATTCTAGCAACCGTCATCATCCGTACGGCCGAAGCACGGGACCTCAACCGACGCCTGCGTAATAATATTTTCCGATTTTTGTACCGAACAATTTGTTTAATTTTTTGTCGATGATTTTTATACGGATCTTACCGTATCTTTGCCTCCTTATCTTAAATTTAAGCACTGGATAGAATGTCCCACTCGGTTGATATAGATTATAGGTATTTAATATGAAATAATTTGCATACATATTATGCTATAGGCAG
This sequence comes from Diuraphis noxia, assembly GCF_037042655.1. NCBI lineage: Eukaryota > Metazoa > Arthropoda > Insecta > Hemiptera > Aphididae > Diuraphis > Diuraphis noxia. The sequence goes on from NW_028301717.1 coordinate 1,437,935, forward strand.
CAGCCTGTTACCTGGAAGTTTCACATAGTTAAGACTCATAGGTAACATTTATTTTTACCAAAAAAAAAAAAAAAATGACAACTATCAAGGAAAACGTATTAGGTAACTAACTAATAAACTTCTAAGAAAACTATTTATATTTTGAAAGTTTCATATTTTTTTATACAAAGAAAATCCAATGTAAAATTTCATATTTGAAATTATATTTTTACACTTAAAATATGAATAATACAATCCATTCAAATTGAATTGGTAGTTTTAGTGAATTTATTATTTCGTCCCTTTTTTGGTGTTAGGTTTTGCTTACCCATTATTAATTTGAAAAATTATTATTTTCACATATAATTTGATTGGCATGGTCCACTATTAACACTTTTCACAATCATAGTAACAAGCCTAATGATGAATCCAAAGCAATTATTAATGAGGACAAGAAGCTTTTGGTTGGAAGTGTTAAACAAGTGGCCCATTGGTGCCGATTGTTATCGTTTTTGGAACCGACCAAAATTATTTACCAAGTATTCGGTAAGTTTTAAATATTATTTATTGATATAAAATCTATCCAATAACTATAATAATATATTATTTATTAAAAGATTTCAATACTAACGACTATATTTTTTCATATATTTATATATATTTAAAATTATGTATTTTTTTTTAGTAAAATATTGAATTTAATGCTATAATGGCATTAGTTGTCTAAGCAGAAATTAATAATTTCAAGACCAATAACTTAAAAAAAAAGATTATGTTCAATTTTAATATTAATTAGAATTTGGAAAAGAATTGCATATTATTAATATTTATATTAACAGATTTTCTTACATTTTTTATTTTTAGGAATTATGGATTCTGTGAAAACTGGCAGTAATAAATGCGAAAAAATATTTTGTTTGCGTGATGAACAGAAAAAGTTTGGAATAGTATGCGTATTTTATGAAATAGATAGAAAAATGCCTTGTATATCAAGAGGAACATTAGTATTGTTTGTGTTATTTGTATTTTATTTATTACGATATATTATAAGATAAAACTAAAAATTAAAGCTAAACCGTGTTTTCATAGTGATTTTTAAATAATTATAATTTATTATATTACATGTTGACATTAAAAATGAATTTTTAAATTTTACCTGAATTTATTAATAGGTGTACTGGTCATGTAAAAGGAAAAAATAAATTGCAAGTATTCACTATTCGAGAAATACATGAAGACAAAAATTCTTTCGACAGAATATCTTTGGTCAGCCATTGGACAATTAATGATATTTTAATATATAAGGTTTAGTATAGTTATTAATAGTTTCAAAAGTAAATTTATTTTTTATTTTTTCATCCTACAGAGAAATAATTTGATTTATTTAATAATAATAATTTTACTTGATATGTATGATGTATAAACAAATAATAAGATTCAGTGTTTAAAAAATAAATTTATATATTTTTATTAAATAAATTTATAATCTATCACTTAAATCATTTCCGTTTTCTTTTTTATTGGCTATTCTTGAGCCAAATTGTAGAGCTCGTTTTGGTAAACAGGCTGCATTTACAAGTCCCAATTTGAATGCTGCTAATCGTAACAATAGTTTTTCACCCAAGTTGATTGGGTATGGTTCTTTTGGCCAACATCTAAAATATTTATATTAATAAAAATAATAAATTTCTAAATATTATTTAAGTAATTAAAAATGTATAACCGTTGCCATGGTGCAAGTCCTCTAATAAATTCTATAAAATGTTCATCTAAATACGGTGTACGTAATTGACGACCATGGTCACAACATACACGATTATCTCGACCTAGATTACGTGATGGTATTTTGGAAAAATCTTTATCTAATTCTTCATTTAGTGACTGCCATCCATGTCGCTGCAAAATTTTTCTGTACCTTGTATACCCACCCAATAACTCATCTGCACCCATTCCAGACAATAACACCTATGTAATTAAAATTATATTATAAACATTGAATAATATCTAGTTATTTAAATATTGTAATCAATATGAAAATATTTCAGTTTCACTATAAAACTTCCGACCAATAATTATAATTTGTATCAGCTTTCATCAAAAAATTAGATTAATATTATAACATTAAGATAAATATTTTTAATTATATAAGTATTATAGATATTAAAACAAATATTATTGAAAAATTAAAAAGTTAATAAAGACATTTTTAGTGATATTCAACTTTTTTTTTATGTTTTTGCATTGTTTGTAAGCAGCTCATTTCTTTTAAAGTAGAGTAAATGACAATTTATTGATAATGTTTCAAGAATTCTGTTGAATTTCCTACTTTATTTTACAAATCTACATTTTACTATCACCACATAATCATAATTAGTAAAGATATGGTGTATCCATATTTTTTTTTTGGAGGGTTAAACATTAATTTTTGACAATTTTTATCTGAAAATGTTTTAATAACTTAATTCTAATATTTAACAATTTATAAATAGTTGTGCAATATTACATGTGTATAATACAAATGACAAATTTCACTGTAGCACTATCTAGATAAAGTACCTATTCATTTAATAAATTATCATAACTAAATCAACTGAGATATATGATTACTGCTTTTGCTCACTTTAAACATTTTAATTAGTTGAGGCCTAATAAATATTAAAAGTGAAAGTTCCAGGGTTTAACTATAATGAGCATTTTCAATAACCAATCTTAAACATGCTATATTTAAACAAATATTAATAATTTTAGTATAATTTATAAAATAATGGAAAAATAAGTACACATTAAATTATTTGAACTAGTATAATATTATGATATTTAAAACATATCATTATGATAAAATTATTTACTCGTGCAGGGGTTTTATAAGATTTTCCATTACATTTGCCAAGTCCTCGAGAGGCAAACCATAAGGAACAACCAAGGCTATCATCCAGAACGGTTTTTAAAGGGTAAATAAGATGGCGTATCGTGTCTAAACGTTTTTGTTGCAATTCAACACTTGGAATGTCTATCTAGATAAATATTATATATATATAAAAAAATCTAATTGTTTTCATTTTTTAAATTTATAAATTGTACCTACCCACTAGTACAATGTCACTCACTTTTATTAAGTTCCACTGTCTAGTTGGACACAAATTTTTTAACTCTTCTAATGTATTTAAACATGTTTGTCTATCTGGGCATTCAAAATTGCCAGAATCAGCTGGTCTTTCAAATGAAACATTTAACAAATCAATTGGTTCATCAGATTCGACATATTTGGAAGCTAATAGAGCTAGTAATGCCGAATCTATGCCTCCTGAAAATAAAATAGCAACTTTTGCATGATCACATTTGAACTCGCACATTTTACAAGCCTTTGGATTGATTGTTGTTCTTTTTTCAACTGATAGAGATAAATAGTGAATCAGATTACTGACATTCTTACAAAATTCTTGGTGCAATAATAGCTTAGATATGTTTAATTGATCATTTTGTTGTAATATAGAGTCTTCAGGGTTTGTAACATGTTGAACACAGGTTTGTTTAAAATATTGCAATTCATTTGGAATATCGTAATCACAATCAATACGTGTGTGTGACCACTGGTATAATTGAGGTTCTGAAAAGTTAATATACAGTTAAAAATTTACATATTGAAACAATATTTAGACATTTATATACCGAGTTTACAAGCATTCAAATCAAATCTGAACAATCCAATGGCTGGTACTTCTTCTAGATCTGCGATGTCTTTATGTCCAACTGAAGTGACAATCAGTTTGTCTACACTAATGTTCCATAACAAACTTATGCGGCCTATTGGATCTCTACCCACCCACAAAACATGCTGTTCACAGTCGTAATAGATAATGGAATATGGGCCGTGGACAGAAGTCATAAGCAGTTCCATGCTGCCTCCATCACACAGAAAATCTGATATTATTTTTGTATCACTATCCTTAATGCTAGCATTCATCTGGTAATATGACTTTTTAATAATATATACATGTCGAGTATATTTATTGATTGTAGTAGACTCACCGTCAGATTCCAACTGTACACATCACCATTCCACAGCAATATATTTCCTTTTCGATCAACATACGGCTGACTGGTTGGGTGCTCCCCTTGGGTCCACAGTATGTTGCCTGAGAATAATGCAGTGTATCCATTGACATTGATCTGATTAGTGGAACCCACATCTGGGCCTCTCTTCTGAAGTGAAGATCTACACTTGCTGATCTGCGAACAAAACGGGTCTAGGAAATCTAATTAGAATGAAATGGCTACTGTGCAATAGCAGCAGCCACAGTGGACGCCAGTAGTCTTACCTCACCACACGGGGTTGACCCTTTGATGAACGAACAAAATATACCGCACATGCCAAGATCGTAGGTACACCTGCGGCGAATAACAAAATCGATTTGTGTTGAGGGATTGGGAACACGTCAAAGGCTGTTCATTCACCAAACGCGAGGTTAGTACAGTGGCTACCTATTAATTTGTTGTGCTAATTTTTTCGCAATATGCGTCTTACCAGCAACAAGGCCGCGTACCGTGAGTAGATGAAATTATTATTATAGCCACAGGTGGATATACTTTTTATCTCGCTAAAAACAATTGACCCATCACTACGACGTCGTGGTCGTTATCAGGTCGAACGACGACGGCGTATGTGCGAATCCGTCCACAACAATACACCATAGGCCAACAATCGTCGAGCCAGAAAATGCGTAGTGAATTATTGCTGAAACGTCAGAAATAGTATTTGGATCGGTACCTTGCGTTCAGCATTATTACGATTAACGAACAGCTTATCAGTATGTAATCATATATTATCAATGAGCATTGATCACCGCCACGATTTAAGATATACCTTAAATCGTGATCACCGCCAAACCACAGAATTGAGAATAGATGAAATATTGGTCTGTGGCCAAACGTTTATCACGATTGTGATTTGTGATGTTGATTACAAATTACAGGTAATTAGATGTATAAACATCCTTACATATAAACTATATATAACATAACATAATATCAATTAGTCAAAAAGTCAAAAAGTCAACTGGTATACATAAAATAAAATAAAATAAGATATGAAATAATGTGCTAAATAGATGCAATATTATGTCTACAATGTAGATAATAATGTGGTTTTTTCGCCATGCCAAGATTTGTAGGATAGGTGGTAATCGTAGATTTATTGAGAACCTTAGATCATATACTAGTAACCTATTATATGATCCAAGTTGAAAACATTCGCAGTATAACATAGCCAAAACTGTTTAACGTGGAGAAGAACCGATAAGGCTAGAGTTATAATTTATAATTAAAAAATGAAATTTTCACCACATAAAAATATAAGTGATCAAAAAAATAAAAACGGTGTTTCACAGATAATGTTCTTAATTATATTGTATTACAAGATTAACAAGATTACAACAAGTTTAAGCTGTCACAACAGTCCAAGTCATGATATTCTATATACGCAATACAGTTTTTGATATGTTGTACATTTGTAGGACAGAGACGATAGCTGCTGTAGCGTCCATATACCTATAAACTAAGTTTAAACGTGTGTGGTAGGTACTGTGGTTCTGTTCTCTTATTATAATTTCTTTTTAAGTCTATGGTTGTAAATCGTAATGCGGATCAAGACGTATTTGTAGAACTGTATAACCATTAACCATGACTAAATAAAATGTAGTCATGATATTGACATTATCTGTCATCTGTAGAATGCCGGAAAAAAAGTCCCCGTTAATAAAATCATACGAAAAACATGATTGTACGTAATTATTAATTTTATTTGTAAAATAAACGCACTATATTTGACAACAATGTAGTAGTGTATTACATGGTATAGCCGGTATAGGTATTATGAGTAAGTTTCAAAAACGATTAGATGATATTATATATTATATCAGTATATTACCTGGGTAATTTACGAAATAAACGTAATATAAATAATATTTTCACTTTATCTAATAGGTATGGGTAGTGGATAGTATAGCTACACCTTACTCATCTATCTAATTTACGAGCCTGTTTGACGATCGATAAAATTGAAAATATTGATGTGCTCACTATTTGTACGTTATTAGTCTGTATTTGATCGATTATTCGTTTTGTGCTTCGCATAATTATTAAATGTTTTGATAAATGTAATAATTACGTACAATCATGTTTTTTCGTATGATTTTATTAACGGGGACTTTTTTTCCGTTTACCCTTTAATATTATTGTATTGTATATTTATACTTATGTGTACTATCACAAATATATTGTTATAATAATTTGTTATTTATATTTAGTTTTTTTTTATTTAAGGGTTAAAAGTAGGCAATTTTCCTGAAATCTTAGCCATAAGCCCAAACGGCATAAACCGATCAAAAATTCAAAACATTGGAAAATGGAAATGTTTTCTCTATGATTATCACTTCTCCTCCCCCCCCCAATATACTCAACCAATGATAGATGCTGCTGCTGAAAACAAGACCGTTATCATGGAATAGAGATTAACAGTTATTGACAGACGTGCCAAATAATGCCTCAATTCCGGTGGCAGAAAATTTGTGTGGAGCCAAATTATTTTATCCATCAGAGTTATTACGTATTGCTTATTATCAGTATATTTTGATAAGATTATTTGATAAGATGGGTATTTTGGATTTTATAGAAACACAATATAGTTGTAAATTATTAATACATAATATAATATATTAAGCCGGGTCCACACGATGATATTTACTCTCGCGATAGTTATTATCGTGATAGTGCTATCGAATACTATCGCCGTGTGAACATGGCAATAGTAACTGTTGAACCGTCGTGAGAGCAGCTCTCAAACTATCATACATGCATGATAGTTGAGAGCTACTATCACGATAGCGACTCTTGCGAGAGTAACTATCATCGTGTGGACCCGGCTTACACGGTTTGTCGTTTAATAGATCTTTTGCCGTCAAATTAAGAGGACGCTACACCCGCATGTATTGTCTCCGTCTTACAAGTGCGTAACATTGCAAAAACTGTTTCGCGCGGAAAGAACAGAGAAGGTTACACCTATAACTAAGAAACGAAATTTTCACCACATTAAAAGGAGAACATTTACTGTGCAACGTTGTTTTCAATTTTTCGATATCACAAATAGAAAAAAAGTTCTTATTGTTTCAAAATTCATTATTTTTGCATTTTTCAAAATCGAATAACTTTTTTTTCAGTTCTAATATCAAAAAAATAAAAACAACGTTGCACAGTCGAAATTCCCTTTTATCTGTGGTGAGAATTTCGTTTTTTAGTTATGACTGTAGCCTTCTCGGTTCTTTCCCGTGAAACAGTTTTTGCAATGTTACGTACTTGTAAGACGGCGACAACACATGCGGGTGTAGCGTCCTCTTCTAGTCATAGGTCATTGACATTGCCCAGGGTGTACTACGTGGAAGCGATCTATCATTACACCCCATATTTAAAAAAATTAAATGTAAAATTTTAAAAATTAATCAAATGAAATTAAAAGTAAAATAAATGTAGTCATATTCAATATTAAAATAAAAAAATGTAAATGTAATAGGTAGTAAGTCAAAAATTGTTTTTATTAAAAATCCTTTTTTGTGGTGCCATTTTTCCTCTTTCCGATTTATTGTTTTTTGTAAGAGGAACAGTTTCAACATTGGATGCAGAAACGAATGCATGTATTGGTGCAATTAAAAAAAAATATAATAATGTGTGTATCTTTGAAAGTCGATCGACCAACTATGAGATCCCCTTTTCCATTTTGACATAAGAAAATTATTTATTTATAATAAATTGGGAATTTTTGCCATTTTTGGTCATAAATATAAAATTTGGATCAGTTTTATTCAAAGTTAAGCAAGTTTTGACCAAGTATACTAAGTATATGACTAAAAAAACAGTAAAATAAGGTAATAATTAATAATATAAATTATTATAGATTATTATTTAGAAATGTGTATACTGGTATACTCTAAATGTTATAATTATTAATTATTAAATAATTATTCTAATCAATTCAATATTATTATTATGAAATATCTTATCAAAATATACTGATAATAAATAATACGTGATAACTTAAGCTCTGATGGATAAAATAATTTGGCTCCACACAAATATTCCGCCACCGGAATTGAGGCATTAGTTGGCACGTTATTGACAGTTATTGCGCACATGACAAAATGTATATAGGCTTAGAACAATAGCCAATAGGTATGTCAGCAACATCATGACACGCAGTGGCGTGGCGAGGTAAAAGTTACATGTGGGCGAAGTGGACTTAAAGAAGCCCTTTTAAAAATTTTTTTAACTTCTGTCATATTTCTCTATGGTTAATTATAAAGCCCTATGGAACGCGAGGCCCTTTGAGGTGTGAGGCCGTGGGCAATGGCCCACACCGCCCACGCCTAGCGCCGCCACTGATGACACGCATATAATTCCCCACATTTTTCCGAGTTCCGTTCTCCGTCTCTCATTTGTCGCATATGTTATACCATGAAAATCGGAGAACTCAACACATAGGAAACAGTGGGGATACGCATACAAGATTCAAATACGTATTGTTGCTGAATACAGATATACCTCAATTATTTGTCTTGACTCTTGATTGCGCATTTCAGACATCAGACTGCACTACTGCAGTGTGCGGCGACGCCGGCGTGCGCTCGCGAAGGATGACCCACCGCCGGAGAGTTTAATTTTTAACGGAAAACTCAACTGTAGAATTTCTTGTTTTAATATTTAAATATTATTGATTAATAATTATTTTACACTATTTATTAAAATGTTGTGTTATGTGCCTTAGCATGTCTTATTCCAAATTCCTTTAGGGAATTAGTAATTAGTGTACAGTACTATTTCGTAATCCGTTCACCGTTGTCGTTGCCCTTCTGTGGTACGTACCTACTAGCGTATTTAATTATTTTGTTCGTTAGTTAGAATTTTTAATTATAAAATTTCGTACCGGTCGTATATATGTTGAGTTGAGTCATTTTCCGTTGTCAATAACTACTTGTACAAATTGTACAGTACAATATGTGTGAGCAATAATTGTGAACATTGTGCATTTTAAATTTTGTCAATCTCGCCTACCTTACTATAGTTATTACTAACTTTTTTATGACCATAGTAAGTTACAGAAACAATACTGTTGGAAATTTGAATGCATAAAATATTGCATCGGCTGTTGGATGCAGCAGTTAAGATTTTGCCGGATTAATTAAAGTTTTGTTTTAAATTAAATCAATTTTTAATCTAAACTTTATGCTAGGTATTATTTTAAATAGCAAATTGACGAGTTCTACTAGTCTTTGTTATTTAGTTTAGTGTGTATTTTGTAAACCGGCTGGATACCACATAATATAAACACTATGACATTGTGGACAATAACCCTGACCTGTAGGTTGTTATTGTCTGCTCTACAGCTATCTATTGCAGGCTCTAAAATTGTAATTTTACTGATTTATCGTACCTTCTTTGAATGATCTGATTTTCTTTGAACTATATTTATAATTTATAATACTATTGTACAGCGTTAAACGCGGCTGTGTCTAGAGCACCGGGCGCCCGGAAACACTGTAGAGTACCGGGTCACACTGTAAATTACATGCTGCTTTTGAATATTGGCGTCTAATTTAAATATATAATAATAGTAATTTTATTAGGAAAACTCGAAAACCTTAATTAAAAAAAAAAAATTGGCCTTACCAACCTTTATAAGTATCTTGCCCTTCAACCTCATGGCGAGTATAGTACAGTACAGCACAGTATATAATATAGTTTGCAGTTTTGTTTTTTTCAAAGTTAAAGTTTTTTCCAAATATGAAACTTTTAGATGTTTTTTCCTCTTTCGATGAATGTGAAAGAGTTTTAAGTCACTACAAAGACAAAAAGGCGGGTAAGTCGAGGATGTCGCTCTGCTGTACAGTAGGTTACAAATGGGTTACTGTAATGGATAGAATTAAATTTGAATCCAATGATATTAAATCATTGTATACGAAAAACGATTCTGACCAGAGACGGTTTATCTGTCTAGGATATATTATAGATTATTAAAAATTTTCAAATCTTAGATATAAAAGGAACATTTTTTATGAATTTCTAGCATAAAATAATTTATGAATTTTCGTGATTTTTACGTATGTTGTCAAAATTCAAACTTTGAATCCTTGTAAAAAAAAATTGTGACTATGAATTTATTTTATTTTTCAACTGCTATTGTTAAAATGTGTTAGAAGCCTTGTACTAAATTTTAAAGTTTTTCTACCAAACAAATATATTATTTAATAAAGTGAATTTCTGAAATGCATACTAACCGACAGTACTTGTAAGCTTTTGGAGAGTAATAATTCAAAGTAAGTGCAAATTTTTTAAGCTCATCGCTGTATCTTCGACCTTTAGCATTTTTATTTTTGTTTTTCAACTGATTATCGAAGATTTCCCTAGACATGCCATCAAAGTCTTCTAATATGACATAAAAACCATTTTCGTCAATTAAATCTTTCTCTTTTATGTCTTGTAAAAGTTCTTTTAAATTATTAATTTTTTTTTTAAGTCTAAGTACTCTTTTTTGTAATGTTTTAAGCTTTGTTTTGTTTTTTTTTTTGTTTTTGGAATGATAATTGAGTTTTGGGGTCTACCTCTTTTTGGTGTAATTTGAAGTTCTGGAAATAATACAGTGGATGTTTTAGGTGTAGTTATAATATCACTGACCAATACAGATGTCTGAAGTGTGACTGGAAGTTCTTCATCTAACTTAGACATACTCAAATCAAGAGGACCTTCTACTTCAACTTCATGATTTTCTATTAAACTCTGGCAAAGAACTTCTTCAGTTGTTGAATTAAATACTGATGGTATTGCATTATCATTCAAACGTAAACGACCATTTTCCTTATTATAAGGTTTAAAATCACTAGGGAGAAAATGCTTACTACACAACCTACTATACTCAGTTGGAATAAACCCTTTCCTATTAATATTTTTTAACCAATTTTCAGTACGTTCTTTATTTTTTAAAGAAAAGCTGAACATTTTAGAAATAATTAGTTTGTCTGAAACTGTCATTGATGTCAGTTTTTTTAAAATATACTTACGCAAAAAAATGAATGCCACTATTAGGCACTCTTTTATTTGAACAGCCCCAAGCACAGCAATAATAAACCATAGTAATATGTATATACTTAAAAAAGATTAATAACAACTGTACTTACTGGAAGTCTTGTACATTTATCAAAATTTATATTTATAAAATAAAAAACAGTATGCTTAATATGTAATATTTGCTCGTTTATAATTACAAAATAATAACATAATACATGTATCTTATTATTATTATTATTAAGATTCATCAAGTTGTTTATGTGTTTGAGATGCTTAATAGTTATAAATAGCTCGCGATTACCATATTGTTCTATGTAATTACATGCAAATATAATATTAAAATATAAAATTTTTTTACAAATAATAAAAGGTTCCAAATTTTAGCTCCAATCAAATAGTTCCAGATAAATATAATAAGGAAAAAAAATTTTTTAAGTCTTACGTCCCAACAAAATTTAAAATATTACAGCCCTCCAAAATAGTATCTTATCACTTATCATATCAGTTAAATTTGTAAACCACGGTCTTAGAAGCACGGCTATGGATATAGCCGTGGTATGTACTATAGAAGTCGGCTGCAGCTGCTATCTAGTATTTTTATATATCTGTGATTATATACATCGAGATCACGGACTATGATTATAACTATAGTTTATATATCTCGATCACGATTTAAGATATACAGGTTGCCCATCGACCTATACCGAAATGATTGAAGTATGAAGATGAGATTGACTCACAGCTGTGGAAAACGACGCTAGCGCTCCCTACTATCACAATTTAAATCTCGAACGACTCGAACTAATTATCAGTTTATCACACTAAATATTTAATAATTTGAATTTATGGTATATGCAATATGCCATATTATGGCCATATTGGTAGGGTAATAGGTATGGAATATTGGAATTATAGATAATATAGATTCTATTCCACGATCTAAGATACATACATATAAATATACTTTAAGTACTTACTACTACTACTTGGTCGCAATCGCAAACAAAACTTTGTTATTTTGATAAATCAAGCAAATAAAAAACAGTGCCGAACTAAAAAAAATTGTCATAATTAGTTAAATCATGATTAAGAAGGTAATAAGTAGCTAGGACATAAATGTAAAAAGTGTATAAATTAATTAGTTCATAAATAAATATATTGGTTGTTTTATATAGCTTGATAATTATAATAAAATAAAAAAATCTATATAGCTTACATTATAATTTATTATTTATTATTACTGTTATACTTGTACTGCTTGAAAGTAGACTTCAATAAAATCTTAAATGTTTGGGAAATAATATAAAATTGTAAAATTAAATTAGTAAAAAGAATAATTCTTTTGTAATTATTATTTATTACACGAAACTGAAAATAGAAAATTTAAAATTCAGCAGGCAATGTGGCAACCGGCAGCGATACGGTAGTTAACTTTTCTTTCACATGGAGCGCTTACTGTAATTTCCAGAACCACAAAGAACTCAATTTGGTTCTCACCTTATATGCCGATGGGCAACCTGTATATCTTAAATCGTGATCTCGATGATTATTATCATATTTTTACAATTACAGTGTGACCCGCTACTCTACAGTGTGACCCGCTACTCTACAGTGTTACCGGGCGCCCGGTGCTCTATTATCCATCCGGGCGTCCAGTACTCCAGACCAGTGGCGCCGGTGCTCGGTGCTCTAGACACAGCGTTAATTTAAAGATGTATCATAAATGTTTCAGTATTCCATATTGAAAAATGGATTGTCAATCAACAGATATATTTGAAATTTATAAGTTGTTTTCATCATTGACAGAAAATGGTATTACGGAAATGGATAATTGTTTTCAGGTTAGTTACTTAAATTATTCACATTTATTAAATCTGTATAGAGATATAAGATCAAAAGTAATTAATCCTTTTTGTTATTAAATATCTACCTAAGTAAAATTTTTACGTTTATTATAGATACAATCATCTAAACTAGATACTATTTATAATGAGTTATTACAATCAGCACAGAATGTGCCTGAAAAAAATATATCCAAAAGACAATCAAGTAAGTTGTAGACTTTATTCCATGTAATTAATGAGCTACTCCTGCAATATGTGTTTACACAAATTTGACTGTTGAGTATTTTTAAGTTTCTGATAATTGACTAGTGAAATTTTTATTTAAAAGTAAAGTTTAAATTGATTATTTATATTGTTTAGAAACAAAAATTGATCAGGTTGGAGATCTCTTTGCGGCTGAACCAAGTTTTCAACAACCAGCTGTTCCACCTGTTCGCAGAACTACAAGACAAGCCTCAATTGTATGTAAAACTAATCGCAATAATAAATGCCAGAAAAACGTAACCGGGAAAATAAATTTATTAACACTCAATACACAAATTACGTTTTACATGTTATACTAATTTGTTTATTATACCAGTAAATGTTTAATTAAAAAAAAAATTAAATCACATTTCATCTTTATATTATGTCTTATATTAGATAGGATTATAGGAATACATCAACACTTAATTTTCCCTAGTAAATTATACACGTACAATTTTTAACACTCATACAGATAAGCAATGTTTTTTCGCACTTATCCATAGGTACCTATTAGATAAAGTAAAATTATTATTTATTTAATATTTAATGCATGTTTGAATGTAATTTATTACCATCGTAACTTTATTTTTATGAACTATATTGGGCTTTAATGAGAAAATCTTGTGTGAAAATAATAGTTACTTATTATTTGAATAATTAGAGTCAATCAAAAAATAATTAATAATTTATGTAGGTACAATTATGTTTTTATTTGATTTTATTGCAATAAATTTATAGTCTTTTCTGTGAACGTTTTTCCATTTACCGCAATAACACACACAGTGTTATATAACCTATCATAAGTTTCCGTGCCATTCATCGTGTCTAACTTGGAATGCTGCAATAATTTTTATGCTGATAAAATCAAAAATTAAATTCAATAAATGTTTTAAAAAAAATATTAATATTGCATATTAAATAAAATATCAATATGTTCATTGATTATTTATGCATATTTTTTAAATTTCTTGAAGAATACATTGAGAAGATTTAAGATTTTTAGTTAATATTAACATCATGTTTTAGATGTTTTAATAAAATATAAATTGGATCTTTAATTATAACTTTTAAATCGTATTATTCCAGTTAACTTAGAAATATAATATCATGGTAATTTAACAAACCCATAATTGTTTTATATTTTGACTATGGCACTGAAATTTATGACTATTTTAGCACTTTTTTTTTAAAATTATATTTATTTACCTGTTGTAGTAGAAACAAACTGTATCAATAATATTTTTATCAAAGAGTACAATCATTCTGCAATTTTCTTTTCATTTTGGTTATAAGTACTGTTTAAAGTTCATTTAAGTCAACTAATGTTTTACTTGTCTGTATTATCTTGAAATATATATGATAAATTTACTTAGATATATTATTGTTTTCTATGAAGTATATATGTTATATCATATTTAATAAATTATCAATATATATTTGAACTTTTATAGATTGCATCAGATAAAATAAAAGGCATTAGAGAATCATCAACTATCAGCAGTTTTGGATCTTCTACAAGTAATAACTGATTTATATATATATTGTTGTGTATTTAAAAAAATAAATTAGTATTCCTCTTTATATAAATTTTATCTTGACTAACTCTTGGTAAATAAATAAATTAAGCTATAAATTAATTGTATTTAAATGTCATGTTTTTAATTGTTATATGTTTGTTTACCTATCCCCAATATCATTGATTATAAATACTATATTGCTTACTGTGGTAAAAATAAAATTTGTACCACAGTTAGTGATCCATAGAGTTTATAATCAATGCTAATATGTATATTTATAATAATTACTTTTAAATAAGTTATAGATAATTTTGGATTAAAAAATTTCTTTTTTAATTATTATCTTGGTTTTATTTTAGGAGCCAGCCGAGCAAGAGCTTTATCTACTTTTATGGATATAGCCTCTATTGCTTGTCCAACAGCGAATTCAACTTTTGTAATTGATAAAAAAGTTAAGAGAAATTTTGAAGAACCTGTATCTCCTGGAATGTTTTCTCCAGATATTGGAACCCATATAAAGGAAACTAATGCCAATAAAACTTATGATTTAACTAAAAGATTGTCAGCAAAAAATCCAACAAAAAAATTGGAGATAATTGTTGATTTACCAGAAGAATCTTCAATTAATACTGAACAATCCAATTCTAAACAACCTGAAACATTAGTAAAAATTAATTCTAAGAAAAAAAAGTATAACATTTTTTTTAATATTCAAGATAACTAGTAATTATTTTTCTTAATTTTATGTATTTATATAATTTGCAGTCTTGAATCTCAAATTAAGAATAAACGGCGTGAAAAATTAGAAGATATTGATGTTAATATAGAAGAAAAATCACTTATGACCAGAACAATGAAAAGAAAACTTCAAGAAGAAAATAATATTGATGCAAAAAAAACTAATGTATTATATGTGCCATTAGAAAAACAAATATCAACGCCAGTAAAATTATTAGAAGATCTTCAAACACAAACTCCTCATCAAATCAGAGAAAACGAAGCTGAAAAAATTAAAGAAAGATATCTTAAATCCAAAGCAGACCAGAGGTATTTCAGTATTATTAATTTTTATTAATAGTCTGTCTGTCTTGATACTTATTGCTTAAAAATATTGTTTATTTATTATTAATACTGTTTATAACATCTTTCAACATCTAAATGTTCTCTTGCACAGATTTTATTTGTGTTTTAAATTCTTTTTTTAAATATTTTTTTTTCTATCATATCATGCTTATGCTGTTAACTATTTCTGATAGATAGCATAATGAATATTAATTATACATTTGTACTAAAGAAAGGCCACTATTGATTTCTCGAGTTTTCATACAATTCACAAGCAAGATAATCTTCAATCATTACACAATTATTTTAATTTTGATGAATATACAGGTTGAATTTTTTATCATGAACAACTCATTGTTTCAAAAAGTATCAATGTTTTTGAAAATATTTTTTTAAAGCAGAATATTTTCTAAGTATTTTGATACGTAAAAATCGAATTTTGGAAGAGTAGTTTATGAATTATAAGTATTTAAAGTTTAGATTGGTAGTGTGGAGTGGTTCGAGGTTACCCCGCAAAGTTTTTCCACTACTCTACTTCTCTAAACTTTAAATACTTATAACTCATAGAATACTCGTCCAAAATTCGATTTTTATGTATCAAAATACTTAGAAAAATATTCTGCTTTGGAATATGAAATTAAAACTCTAGGTTGCCGTTCAAAAAAGTAAAAATCTTAAAAATTATAAGGACAAAAAATATTTAAAAACATATTTTTTTAAATAAAAACGTTGTTTTTTAACAACATGAAACTTTAAAAAAAAAATATTTTCAAAAACATTGAAACTTTTTGAAATAATAAGTGGTTCATGATAAAAAAATCACTCTGTATAGGGATTTTACAATTTTTTTTTTTGTTTTTTATTATTCATGTTTATCATCCCCTTTTAATGCAGTAAAAATAATTCAACATTTAATGGTGCTTTCTAGTAGAAAATTATATTTATTTGATATTTGAGTGTCAAAAGCATAATATTTATCGTATTATAAAAAATAAACAAAAAATAAAAAAAAAAATGTGGATAGACTAGTTTCGACAAAATAGATGTTTTTTTTTTTTTTATGTACCTAGTTCAAAATTAATAACTGTTGAGACTTCAAATTTTCACCAAACATTTATATTAGCATTAATTACACACAATACAATTTTCATGTACAAATGTATGATAAAATGTTTTATTTTTAGTGAAATATACAAGATACCTTGTAAGTTCTTTCTTCATATCTCAATTATTAATTATCTTTTATTAGTACTTGGTCTCAATTTTTTATCACGAGTGATCATTTTATATATCAAATATTTGTCAAACTTGTGAAGAATGTAGGTACATAATGTTATAAATAGATTAGGAACTTATGTATAGTTAATATCTTGACATTTTGAACATAAAAAATTGTTATTTTTAATACTTAAGGTTTGAAAATTTAATACAATATTTCTTATAAGTTTTAATTACCAGAAATTAAAAATGTCCGATAAAATTTATTTTCTTAAATATTTTAGTTATTTTATAACTAATAATCAATTAATCTTAATAGAACGTCATGTCTCTCATCTGTTGTCTCCTTCTTACCAACGCATATGTTGAAATTGGAGTTCAGCAGCTCCAATTTGGTGTTTTTCACTTAATTTTTTTTTGACCTATAATCAAAGTTTAATGTAAAATCATAATTTGTGTTCTTGATTATTTTTCATGATGTTTTAATTTTTAAGTGAGTAGTGTTTATAAGATATTAATATTTTAAAATGCTCATGTTTCACTTAAGAATTAAAAAAATATGGTAAAAAAACCAACAAGAGAACAGAGATAATGTTCTTACATTTAAGTTTGATAATATGTCAAATCTCTCTAAGTTAACTGTACCAAATTTGAACTGCTGAAGATACATTTTAGTATATTATATATTTTAGTAAGACGGAGATAACATAGACAAGTACGACAACACAGTATCCTCTTAATCGTTAAAAATTGAAACATTCCATTATAACTAATTTCATCCACAATTTTTAATAATTTGTTATTTTGCAATAAATCTATTGATTGCTTTTCCATGTTAAAAATAAGGTGGTATTATTATAATTTCCTCCATTTGTTTGTAGAAGATGGTATGTATTTAGTTTGAAGCTTATTATTATATTCTAATGAATATTCAACTACTTATTATTTGTATTTAATTGTCCATAGAAAATTTGATGATCAACATTTAAGGGCTGCTAAACAGAGAGAAGAACAAATAAAACGTGCTGAAGAAAGAATTAAAAAAGCTGCTGAAGAGAAGAAGAAAAAAGAAGAAAAACAAAAAGAAAAAGAAACAATGATGAAAGAAGAAGCATTAAAGAAACAAAAGCTAGCTGAACTTAGATTAGCTGAGATTAATGCTAAGCGTAAACTAGCCGAAGAAGCAAAACTTTTAAAAATAGTAATAAATTATTTTATGATTAATTTTTACTGTGTATTTGTAATTTTATTAAAAAAATATTCTAACTTAATGTAATTATTGTAGCAAAAACTTGAGATGAATCGCATTATAAAAGAGAATGAATTAAAAAAGAAAAATGAAACTAAGTAAGAAAGCATATACATATATATTTTTAAATTGAAAATAATTGTACTTAGTTTATCTATAAATGCTAAATAAGCACACAATTTGTTTATTTACGTATTAAATTATTTACAGACCAGAAAAAAGTAAATCGGCACTTTATCCTAAAGCATTACCTTCAAATATATCTACTTCATCAGCAACATTACCAAAGTCAAAAGTAAGATGGTTTCTTTTCTAAAATTGAATAAATCAAATGTATACATGCGTTTTTAATTCCTCAAATTGAGAATAAAAAAATGTATGTTAAATCTCCTAACCTTACCTAATCTCTTCATACATTGTTACGTATTACTCATAATATTTAATTTTATAGATTAGTTAATCATATTAGGTATATTGTTCATATATTATTGCATAATAAATATTTTATGTATTTAGTGTTTTTTTTTTTTACTATTATTCAATTTGTTACAAAATAGAATGATTAAAAAATGTATGGAATAATCATACGATAAAATGATAGATTAGACAGACTGTGGAGGTACTAGAACATGATAAAATTAAGCTAGTTAGGCTTGGGGATCACAACATCAATGTCTTTTAAGTCTTTTAATTGGGTTACTTGGGACAGATGATAGATTGGAAATTAAGGAATTTTTATGGTGATCTAAGAGACCTTTTGATAAAAAGTTTGTAGTAAGTTTTGACTAGCTCAGAGACATACAATAATTTAAGATCAGTATGAAGATTGTGATTTGAGACATAAAATGGTGCTTTCAAAATTATATGTTGAGCTTTAGATTGGAATCTTTGTATGCAGTTGATGTTTAATATTTAAGCAGTGCCTCATGGTTGTATTCCATTTGTCCAAATTTTTCTTTTTTTCTTTTAATCATTTCAACTTGAAAAAAATTAGTGTTTTGTTGAGTTGATACACGCATGGTATTGTTGAGTTATTCTAATTAATTCTAGGTATGTTTATTCATACCTAAATTTTAATTATTGAGTCTTGTAATTTATTAAATTGTTTATTAAAGATTGATAACAAAAATGATTATGGTTTGAATGACGTATCCGCTCGTGATTCTTCTGAAGATGAATCTGGACCCAAAAAACCTGTTCCAAACTGGGCAAAACGTATGTATATCTATCATCAACTAAGTATAACTAATATAGCTGAATAAACTAATTATTATAAAAATATGAATTAAAAAATCTTTAGGAGAAAATAGAAAAGCTGTACTTGAACTTCAATATTATGTTGATTCTAAAGAAAGGGACTTATTCTTTGACTGTCCAAAAAGTATGAGTCTTAAAGAAATGTTCAAAGGCTGGAATATCCGTGATAAACAACGTACATCGAGTGCTGTTTGGAATACACCTCCTCGTTATAGTGAATATAGCAAATATTAATTCACTTGTATTAATTGAGTAAGATGATATTTTTGCAAGATATTTTTTTATATTAATTGTATTGTTTTTGTAATTATTACTTTTATTAAAATGTATTATAGTTAACACTTATTGGTATTTTTTATAATGTATACAATATTAATATAGATCAAATTTAAATACTTTAATTGTCTAACTATACTCAATTTTTTAATACATTATTTTTAATAATATTTAATGTTAAGTATAAATTCATTTTTAATAGTTCTTAGAAGTTTCTAATACATATATTTATGCTTAGAGAACTATCAAAATCTGAATAGAGGATATTTTTAATAATATTATTCTCTTGTGGTAGCCGTTTAAATTTTTAAAATAAAATTTTTTTTAAGTTATAATAAAACTAAAAAAAATTGAATAATAAATCATAAATATATTATACATATAGCAACTTACAGGGGCGTATTTATAATTTTTTTTTAGGGGGGGGGGGCTGTGGTATTTTCTCCAACTGAAATTCCCAATTCAGCCTATATGAGTTAGAAAATTTACATCTGATAGGACATAATAAGCAGACTTCATAAACAATTCCTGGATTTCGGCTGAAGCCCCCTCAGCTCCCCCCCCCATAAATTCGCCCCTGGGAACTTACTCACCCATGTTGGCACTAATGACCGTGGTAGTCAATCAATCATTTTTAAAATAATATAAGTCTTATTATAATGGTGCCTGTAACACTATTCATGTTGGTACCTATAATGCCATTTATTTTTTGACAAAACTTATTAAATTATTAATCAATTCTGATATCTAGATTAAAGGGAATATGTAATTAAATATGTATTAGCGGGAAAATGATCAAACATTATTACAGCCAGTGGCGGCTCGTGGGTGCTGGTGATGGGGGTGCGACTTTAAATATAATACATTAATGCCCTGCCCCCTAGTCATAGATATAACAAATTGTCAAATTAAGTATAATGAAAATAATAAAATGAAACATTTATTATAACATTATTTGACATGTTGAAATAGGTAATTAAAATAAAAAAATAATAAATTGTTCACTTACAAGTTATAAGATGTATGCAATGACGACAATCTTAGCCGCTTCCTACTAGTCGCAGCCTCGCAGGCCGCAGAAGAAAATAGAAATGAAAATAATATTATAATTATATCACGGACGACGCTACCAGTCGTCAAAAACGCGTATATAAGACCGCAGTTCAAATGTACACGCATGTATACATGTATATATTATTTTATTATTAAAGTGTCATAAATAATAAAAATGTTTCAAGATAATAATTGACAATAACAATAGCGATTAGCAACCGATAACAACGAGCGTATACGGTTAATTTTAAAAATAAACACTAATATTTTTCTTTATGGACGACGCTGCCGGTCGTCCAGACCCCGCAATAAGTTCGCAGCTAAAACGTACCCGCACGCACACGACTGCGGTGCCATCGGTTATAATGTACGTATTCAGAATTACGTCTGGACGACGCTGCCGGTCGTCTATACACTGCTCGTGTGTGCATGCGTACCAGCGTACCCATATGCTCCTGGTATCTAAGGGAAACAAATTTAATGTTCGCATACGACAAAATATACTAGAAATTTAAGTTAGGTCTTAATAAAAATTATTTTTTTTAAATTATAGAATTAAAAAAATTAATAAATTTTCTTCTTTTAATTAATTTTAGTAGGGGGTGCGATCGTCCCGTCGTCCAAGCCACGAGCCGCCACTGATTACAGCACTACCTATATCGATGTATGATGGTTTCAGTTCATGTGCAAATTGACAATGGTGTACCTTGCTTTATTTAATTCAACCAATATTTAAAACCGCTCTCCAGTCTCCAGATTGGGCTGCGACACGATTGAGCATAAAACACCTTTTTCGCAACACGATTGAGCATAAATTGTCGGCGTATCAAAGGAAATTGGAATACAAAAGAAAACCAACACGATTGAGCATAAAAAACTCTGCAACGTTGCCATTTTCAATTTTGAACTGTATTATAGGTACAAAAATATTTATTTAAATAAGTTCGTTGGGAATAATTTTAAGTGGCCGTGGGAAAATTGATTCTTCAGCTTTTCTCTTGAAATTTTCTCTCAAAACTTGTGTTTCTATTTTTTCAATAGAATTTTGATCGTGTTTATGTTGTCTAGCAGTTTCAATCACTTTACGTTAACTAAACCTGAGAACATTATTGCTGAACATTTACTATTCGTAGTTTCGTACACCTCCGTCTTAAAAGATTAATCTTTTTTGCGCTATCCAGTTAATTTATATGTGTATAAATTCACTAAGGCCAATTCTTTGCCTCTCTCTGATAAAATAATTGTTATATCACTTATATCCATATTAAAAAAATTGAAACTATAAAAGCACTTATACGAAACGCACTATAACTGTCTACACACGACTATAGTATGTGATCGAACATCAAACACTGATATTATTTCTTTAATAATTTTGGAATTGTATCTTAATTATCTTATATTTGGCATTTGCCCCCGATGCTAAATGTCTAAAACATCGTTTTGCTCCGGAACTAATTTATTAATCGATAACATTGTCGATAAAGTCGAGGAGCTCGGCTCACGGATCACGGTTCGCGTCATATATCATAATAATTGGTGTAATAACGTAATAACCATAGACCTTATAAGGTCTATATAAGGTCTATGGTAATAACAAGTGATAATAATTTTAAAATGTTGGCAAAGTGAATATGGCAACATCGCATAAAATATTCTATGCTCAATCGTGCTTTACCGCCAGATTGGGTACCTATATAACTCTGTGTATTTTGAAATTGGGTTTAAGCTATCAACACTCCATAATTTCCCTTACACCTTTTATTTAATTTGGAATAATTTTTGAAAATTTCAGTTTTCAGTTTCAATATCAGGATAATATCTTATCCAACATTATAATATGAAGAATCGTCATTATTGAATTTTTTGTTGTTTCACTATGGTATTTACTATAATAATTTAGTAATTTCAGTTCAGTGCTACCGAATTGCGATTGAAAATATATCGAAGCAGGGCCAAGTCAACTGTTATCTCAGATAGTGTTGTAAATGTTGTAATAGCCTTGAGCCCTTGAATAGGAATATAATATTATCATTAAAAGCGATTTATCCGTCACATGGTAATTCGTTTGAACGTTTTAATTTATATTTTTTAAATCAAACTTACAATTTTTTTTATCTTTTCCGTATGATTTTAATTTTAATCAAACGTATTTTAATATTTGGGAACAGTTGACAACACTATATATTTTAAAATGCCAACATCTTGTTGTGTACGTGGTTGCAAGAGTAAAGGCAATGGTAAAATCAAATATTTCAGGTAAGTGACATATTATCTTAGATTTTGTTTGCTTCTAATGCTTGTATTCGATACAATCATATCAATACTCTATTATCATTTATCAGTAGTTATTAAATTGAAGTAAGTTGTCTACCTGCAATAGCTTCTAACATTCTTTCTAATTGGTTATTGGTTCAAATTGAACAGCAATAATGCCACAAATCGTTGGTGGTTTCTGTCGGCGGATAGTTAGAATAATTTACTTACAATTATTACGAATTAAGTTCTTTATGTCTATTATGTCATAGTCATAGATGCAAATATTGTGAGATTCGAAAGGTCAGGTCTATCTATAAGGGACCTTAAAAATCTTCAAATTTATTTTTGGGGGCTATATTTTTTGTGGGAGGAGGGGGTCTAAGCCACTGCTTTTTTCGCAAGTGACTATAATAATAATAATAATTCAATTTTTACAGATAGTAAAGACAGTTATGTAGATGTATTGTTTTTTTAAATTTGAACTGGTTAATAAAATATGCTATGACGCTACTGCTGCAACTTGTAAAAATCTATAATTTTTTGTGTTTTGATAGATTTCCTAGGGACGTAAACCGTAGATCACAATGGATACAAGCACTTGGTAGAGAAAACTTTGTTCCCACAAATAATACCTTGATTTGTGAAGCACATTTTACTATTAATGATTATCAAAAAAGACCTGATCTTATTAAGTTAACACATACTGCTGTTCCAAGTATTTTTAACTCTCAGGAAAATGAAAAACATAATGCTTCTCTGAAAAAAGTTATGGATTTGGGATTAAAATCCTCTCGAATGCCTGCAAGAAAACGTCATGGTAATTTATCAGACCATACTTATGTGCTGAAACTTCCTGAAGAGTCGATTATATCTGAAGATATAGGTTTCCAAAAATCAATCAATCCATCAGATTGTGTAGTCCACACATTAAATGCCAGCGAATCTTGTGTGTTAGATATACCCCAATCAAGTATTCACACATTAAGAAATAATGAAAGTAATTTTTATCTACCTATATTTTATCATCATATGATTTTTTTTTTCATTGCGTTAATTTTTGTATATATTTTTAGATCCTGGCTTTAAAATATCAGAGAGTTTCAAAATCACTTTTCAACCCCCAAAGAAGAATTGGGAAACTATTGCAATGACACAACAAAAAACTATACATGATTTAAGAAAAAAAATAAAAGTACTTCATCAAAAAATTAGACGCTATTCCTCAACAATCGAAACTTTAAAGGTTAGTGTTTTGTAAATCTTTATACAAGGGCTTTTGCAGGGATATGGTTAAATCAAAAATCTCAGATAAAACAATACGTACAAACTATTTTTTTTCTTTTTACAAGTGATAAAATAATTAACATTAAATGGAAATATAAGAAACTAATAAACCTTTATGAAAATCTTAAAAAAAAAATTATGTTGTTTCAGGAACAAATGGATAAAATGATTCGTTACTAAAATCAAATACCTTCAATAATATAAAAACATCAGTAAGAATATTTTAAGAATTTAAATTGCAAAGTAATATTTATTAAATTAATTGTACTATCAAAAATCATACCTATTGTATGCCACTTCTAGAATGTACACCCAATACATTTGCTGGTATTAAATTGTGCTTTACCAAAGATAAAAAATGTTTATTTGAAAACTTAAAGATGGAATTGATTGAAGGTAGCACATAACAATTATGATCATTTGATAGGTAAAGTTAAAAGCAACTATTCAATTTATTACAATTATTTCATATTTAATTAATTATGTATTACCAACAGGCAGTAACTTGTGTCTAATTTGTCACTTCAATGAGTAATGTCAATAAACCAAGAACTCCATATCTGTACAGGACAATATATCAATTCTACATGTTTACAGTAACGTTTTCTGTATTAGATGAATGAAAGGTACTCAGGAAAAAAATTTGAATTTAATATATTGGCTATTATGTACATTATGTTTAGAAAGTATAGATAATTGTTATTGGTTACAGTTTTGTAATACATACAGATAATTGAAAATTGATTATTGACTTATTGTTCTATGTAATCTGTTTTATGTGTCATGGTGATCTCCAAAAAATGAAGGTTCAGTTGTAAGACCTTCTGCGCACACTTATATATAATACAAACACAATAATTTATTACTAATAACTAATTAAGTATATTGTTCGAGTATGTTAATTGTTAATGCTACCATATTTTATAGAATTATTATATTAATGATTATTTTTAATGTTATACCTATCAATCAGTTCCATACATATTAATTTATTTTATATTAAGTTTGTTTTGTTTATTCAACAATATTATTTATAAATTACTTTAATTTTTATTGAAATATAGACTGGATAATAATTGTATATAACATATGTATAATCTATGTAAAAGAGTAGTTATTTTTTTACCGAAAAATTATCTTATTATAAATTTAGTTATCATAAGCATAAAACTTGTTACCAATTACCATTAGAATAAAATAAATAAATTTATTATATTATCATAATAAGTGACTTTTTTTTTATTCTGCTTCTTGGCTTTTTAAGAAATGTATTGTGTAATTATTAAGTATTCACAAATAAGTAAGTATAGGAGTGGTACACAATATTGTTTTGAAGCATGGTTATGTAATTTTTAATTTTTTTGATATTAAACGTGAAACAACCATTATTATTTGTTTGTTAAGCATCAGCTTGTATTAGACTTTTACATGTGTAAAAGTTTTTGGAAACAACAATTAATTTTGAAGTTAAGGACAAGGTACAAGGTATTTGCTCGCACGTCGCACACATGAACCTACTTTTTGAACTAAACATATAGTGGATATGTTCACCTATAGAGTAAAGGTACCTACCTATTTGTGTAGTTTTTTGTTCCAATATTTTATGTTACTTATTTAAACATTAAAGGCTAAAAAAATCTATAAAATAAAAATTGTGATAAGTATGATGAATGATAACTGACAGTCGAAAATACATAACTGCCATAATATGTTTACCAAAGTCGATACACATTACACGCGATGTTGTAGTTCATTGTGCATCAAAGTGAATTATTAATCATAAACATAATATTATTTTAATCACGTTCATCTATGATGATCTTAGTTTGTTCTTCTATCTATTCGTTTATTTGTTTCATGAGGTACAATAATTGGTGGATGTGACGTGTATCACATGCCTCGTATTAATAAGTACAGTAAATGAATGACTACATTTTAATTTATTAAACCTCTAACCGAAAGAGATATGAACCTTCTATCTTCTATATTTCATACCTAACGAATGTATTATAATTTATAGGTAAACGGTAATCTCCGATGGAATATTATCGACAAAAATAATTTTAATTATCAAACAAATAATTACTCATAAAGACTGCAGGTTAGTTTTTACTATTTTTAGATATAAAGGGAACCTTGCTTTACAATGCTTGTTCGAACACGAAACGGCTTCGCGCCGTCGTGCAACTTTTACGACCTGCCGCGTTGACGGCGCCGATGAGCCCGAGCATCTCCCCGCCCCTCCCATCATCGTTTGTGTCGCCGGCTGCAAGCACCGTCGCGTCCTGTTGGTGTCCGACGATTTGACTTTTTTCGCCGTCTGCGACCTCTCTCTGCCGTGTGGTTGTCGTACTCGACACACCGCGTTTTCGCTACGCTTGATCGTTTACCGTGACCGTGTGTCGGTCGCCTTTGATATAACACGTTGTTTTCGTGTGTCAACCGACAAGTTATATGCCGTGTATCGATAGCATTATAATTTATAATAGTTTGTGGTAATTGCATCGATCGTCGGTCGGTTTTGTTGTATTTTTTCGTGTGCGGGTTGACTCACCGACGTCCGACACCACCCGTCACACGTTGTCGCAAGTGCTCGCATTGTCGCGTGCATATGTATTAAGTCGCGGAGGTCTTGTGTGGCTGGTAACATATATATATATCGGGAGGTCAACGAACTCACCATCGCCGAGCTTCTAAAATATAATTTGGCGATTTCGGGAGATCGCGCAAACCATCCACATCAATATATATCCGTCATCGTCGTGGGATCCCGCCATCATTGTGACCAGCGGTATCGTTGCTATTATTATTATTGTATTTTTTTTTTTGTATTTGTATTAGATTTTGCATATTGTGCACTTATTGTGCCTTTTATCTTATATTATTGGTATATGGTTGTATTTATTCCAGGGCGCGCTCCCCTTTTTTATATATTGGTTTTATGTATAATTCATTGTATTTTTCGCGACAATGGTTGTATTGTATTAGTCATTAATTAATAAGTTTGTATTCATTTGGGTAACCTTACGTCCTATACACCGCAAGTCGGTATAGCCAACCGCCGAACTCGTAGAAGCTATATCGGCGATCAACAATGCTTATATTTTTGTGTGTAAACGCGTATTGTAGGTTAAAAAAAGTGATTCAATCTTTAAATTCGAGAATATAGTTTCTGGTATAACGTATAAGTACCTAGTAAATTAGACTACTGTAGTCAGTAGTTTGAAGTCAAAAATTGAAAATTTCCTTTAATTTCACTAAATAATCTCGGAAAAACAGGAATATATTTTATGCAACACCAATTGTTGACAAAATCGATATTGCTATTGCAGGTTATATCTTACAGACTATAAGACTATCATGGCTAATATAAGATAAATTAGTATTTTTTGCCTTTGGTAACTGGTTTCTCGGCCACACGATGAAAAAGCATGCATTAAATCGTCGTATTTCTTTATATTGCTTCATATAAAGAAATTATATCTAAAAACAAAATACTGTCTTAAAACACGATTCTGCAATCCGCACACCATAACCCGAAAAAGGCATTATATTGTCATATTTTTTACTACCTGTCGTTATAAGTATTAAAATACTTAAATTATTACCTGTCGGTCGTTATATCCTCTCACTCATCACCACCAACCCTGAAAATGCTCATAATAAGTATTTGGTTCTCGGTATAACCCGCTTCGCCGCGCAATTATTTCCCTTATTGCCTGCGAGTTCATAGTGGTACGTTGGTATAGGCACCATAAACATGGTTAAATAATACAGACTATCATTTACCCATCTATATTTAGAAAACGGTAATACTTCTGGAAAAGCCACGTCGAGCTCCGCCGTGGTGGTGATTGTGTTTTACGTGTGGCCAGCGCTGCTTCAGTTGACGACCGCCGGTGCCGCGAACATCCTTGCGGTGTAGACGGTCGCTGGCAAAAGCCACTGGAACGTGATGCGAGCCGTGCTGCATGCTTTGACTGACCGCGGCCACACCGTGACCGTGTTCACTCCGTTTTTGGACGGCAGTCGGAACGGTTACACCGAGTTGGACGTATCGGATCCAACGGAGTCAAAACTCGACCTGGACGCCACGCTTCTGATTGAAAACTTTGGCTCCACGTAAAAGTTGATGACGAACATGGTGAAAATCACGCGGGCAGATTGTGACATGGTTTACGAACACCAACAGATGGTGGGCATCCAGAAGTGTTCCCATTAATTTTGTTGAGAGTATACTATATTATCATCAAATATAAATATTTAATACAGTAAAAATATTTTTCTTATGGTTTATAGAATTAAAGCCAGTAAAGAGTGTGTCAATAATATGGAAAAAATGTTTAACCAAATTTTTTATTCATTCCTATAATATTATGTATATTTCGTCAATCTTTATAAATATTGTATAATAATGGTATAATATCGATTATGATTGATAGCATACGCAGTATACCCATAATATTGAAAAAAATTCTTGAGAGTATACGGCGTATATGTAGCATACCCTATGGGAACACCCCTGTGGGCATCTATCTTGAACGGGACGGCGGCGCAGGTGTTCGATTTGGTCGTCACCGAACCATTGGTGTCAGAGTGCGTGGCTTACGTGGCCACCGTACTCAACGTGCCCATGGTTAACGTAGTTCCACCGCCGATCATCACGTACCTGGAACGTTCGATGACCGGCCACGTACCGAATCCGGCGGCCCCAGGGCACGTGCTGTTAAGCCGCGGCACTCCAGAAACGTTTGCCGAGCGTTTCGCGAATGTGGTGCTAACGGTGTACTTACTGTTCGGCGCTGATGTGGTATGCTGAATGGCAGCTCCGGCGGACCGATCCACGACCGTACGACATCATATAGAACATCGGTCAGACCGTCGATGATTTTCTCTAATACGCATTTTATAATATTATAATAATATTTCTCTAACATCACCGAACCAGCTCGATCGCTAACTCCGGGCGTCGTTCAAATCGGTGGCATACATCTGACTCCGCCCAAACCGATACCAAAGATAATATTAAGTGGACGTCGTGATGGGGTACATATTGTATGGATAAACAAAAAAAGGGGTTATTATTATTTTCAAAATCAGCTGTAGAAAAGAGAAAACTATAATTATTTTTTTGTTCAATTTTTACCGCGTTTCATAAAAAAATTAGCGTTTACAAAACTTTATTCCTCTAGTATAGGGGTAATTCATAAGATATCTATATGTAATATGCATAAAACATACATCTTACAAAATGTATACATTATTATTAATAAAGCGATAAGAATATTCGCACTGTGCTTTTCGAGATATCTGCATATTCTACGCAACAGTACCTGCGTTATGATCTTTTCGAAGTTTTTTTTTTAAATAATAGATTTACTTGTTGACAGGATATTTTGGAATTTATTAAAGACGCACCTCATGGGGTGATTTACTTCACATTCGGGTCGGTGGTTTCGATGTCGTCGTTACCAAAAAATGTTCAGAACGCGTTTCGAAATGCGCTCGCTCAAGTTTCACAAAAGGTGTTGTGGAAATACGGAGGCGAAATGGCAGATAAACCGAAGAACGCAACGACGCGAAAATAGTTTCCGCAACGCGATTTACTTGGTGTGTGAAAACTTATTTGAATCACGACTAAAATATAATATGTAGTTCATACCAGACTATAATATTATGATTATACCTATATAATAATTGTCTAATGTTCACGTAAATTATATAATCTGACATTATTATGTATAGTGCATCCCAATGTGAAACTGTTTATCACTCACGGAGGCATATCCGGAGTGTAGGAAGCTGTGGGCGGGGGGGGGGGGTGCCTGTTATAGAATCCCTTTTTACTACGACCAACCAAGAAATATTGAAAATCTGGTCGACGCCGGGATGGCTATATCTATGGATTTGTTATCTGTTACCGAATAAGAAAGTTTTTAAATTTCGTTTTGGAAATTGCCAACAACGACAGGTAAGACATTCTATGCCATTAAATAAAATATTTTAATACTATTCCCTCAACTCACAGGTACCAGAAAAACGCAAAAATCGCTTCTGAACGGTTCAAGGACCGGCTCATGTCTCCAGCGGAGTCAGTGGTTCATTGGGTAGAGTATACGTTCTTCGCCATAACGGAGCACTAAATTTGAAATCCCATGCTCTGAATTCGACGTGGTATCAATATTTTTCGGTTGATATAATAAGCACGTTTTTATTCATCACATTTGTCGTTTTGTTTATAATTTATTGTGGTATAAAAATGATTTATAAACATATTTTTAGTATTGCCATGAACAAAAACTGTAAGTCTCTAACAGAAAAATATGAATAGAATTCAATTAAAGGTACACGAATAATCAATATTATACGTATTGCGCGTATTATATTTTATGAGAACATTATGCGTATATAATAACATTGGTATATCTAATTGATTTCTAATGCTATTCATTGCACACAATAGAAATACTTATATATATATATATATTTACATAACTTGATAAACTAGATAATACAAAGCCCTGATTTAGGCTAGAATACTAGATATACATATATCAGCGCATTCGAATTGTGTCTATAAATTATATTTTGTCCGAGTTGCGTCCGTAGTTTTGTCACGACCCATCCGAGTTGCGTCCGTGGTTTTCTCGCGACATGTATAAATTGCGTCCACAGGTTTTTCAGCCGCGCACTGTCAATAATGTTTGGTAATAATCTCGTAGATAATCTCGATTATGGATATCTTATCTGTAAATACCACCTTTCAATTTGTTAGTTCATGTTACTACGTTAGCATTAGTCACACTTCTACATTCCATATCAAATTATCATAGTTTTATTTTATTTCTTTATCTTTAAAACGGAAAATCTAGAAATAGTTAAAATGTTCAGTGAAAAAAATTAATTATTATATTGCATTAAAGGATACAAATTCGCTTTCTAAAAATTTTTAAACGATAATGTTCAGAGTAAGTCGTGTTCAAAACGTTTATGCAAGTGTTATTTTAAAATGAACGAAAATAATGAAATAATTTTTAGTGCTTTAAATCATGAGCACGACAAGGAACTTTTTAAATCGTCAACAACTCGGTAACAAATTGAAGCGTAAAGCTTACGATGACCCATATATATTTAATAGCCTTGTATAGTGCTTTCGCCCTTGTTTGTCCTATCCTGATTAGAAGACTATACTCGGTTGTGGGCCCTTATCAATGGAAGAAAACAAGTCTTACTGTTATCGCTATTTGAACATTGAACATTATATTAGGGGCCACATATGCGTACACATAATTTTATCTAATAATACTATAATCATATATTAATCATTTAATTTAAAATTAAATACTAAAATGTTATACATTTTCCTTAAATTATATAATTTAAAAGTTAAAATTTTATAAATTATAATACCTAATACAAATAAATAAGTACTATTAAAGATTAAACAACAGAATTAATTAAACGATATTTTTTAATTACCCCTTAATTTAATGTTAACATATTACTATATGTATTATTGTACCATGTACTTAAAGTAAATTGTGTTAGCTGCAGTCTTTAACCTATATTGATAAATTATAAAGGTATATATTATTATTAATTTTTATCTAATAATTATAGGTACACATTACATATAATTAGTATACTATGTTTAATATACAAGTTAGAAGTTGATTGTTAATATGCATATAATATATTAACGTGATTTAGTTAAATTTAATCATAAATTACTTATATAGGTTCACGCCGTGTAGGTACTTTTATATATGTACACATATTAGTTATACCTACTTATATAATGAACGATTTATGTTTCGTAGATATTAAAATGCTAGTGTTAAGTATATTAAATTCCAACAGATTGTATTTCATGTGAAATTTTTACATGTAATTTTTCTTTGCCTTTCATATTTTAAATTAAAAAAAAATAACTACTATTGTACGAGGCGATACAATTTTTAAAATTTTAAAGGTAAGTATCAAACAAAATTGTAATAAACCAATAACTAATCACTTATTAAAAATAGTGATAATAATTAATAGCTATATTATATGTTATTAACTTTAAATTATTTTTAGTTTTAAACTAGGTAGGTACTTATGAAACAAAATTACAATAACCATATAGGTACATGAAGTCATGAAATAAGTATGCTACCTCCTAACATGTATATGATGCATGAACTTACAAAAACCCGTACAACAATTTGTACATGAATATATTATTGGACGTTGCTGGACACTCCTCGTAAATTGTTATAACACGAATATTTTTAATACCAACTTTACGGTTGACATTATAATAATTCTGTTTGAACTTTACAAAAATCATCCAAAAGGTCCACGTTTGCCTTAGCACTGAAGATTAAAGTTTTTGTAAGGTTGTACTACAACTACACGTACCTATATTATGGCAACTTTTCGTAATAACCTAAAAACCAATAAGCAAATTTACATATTTACAGTAAACTTTATTGCAGCATTTATTATTAAATAGTTAATATTATTGTTGTATTTTTCATCACTAAATCTACAGAATTACATCACAAAAGAAAATAACAGGTCTAAAAAATTATCTTTATCGTCCGGGAAAATGAAGTATAATACGTCGACGTTTACGATCAGACAAGGAAGTGTTGGGGATTTTTAAAACAAAATAGAGCTATAACTTTGATTTATAAAAAAAAAACTTAACCTAACAAAGTTACAGGACGGCAAGAACAGGAGAACGCTAAAACGAAAATAAAATAATATTTTAAGAATAAGCTATTAGTCATTACATTTTTTTATTGTAACTTATGTTCGCATGAAGGAGTAAAATGCACTTTTAATTAAGTTGTATGAATAATTCCAGGTCACAGTTCTTAATGATCTGCGAACAATGACTTCGCGTCTTCTGATCTTATTGATCGCCTTATCGTTTGTCCACCCGTGGACGTCGGTCGGAGCCGCGAACTTCCTGGCTGTGCACACAATCCACAGCAAGAGCCACTGGAATGTGATGCAAGGCGTAATGAAGGCGTTAACTGATCGCGGCCACACCGTAATCGCGTTCACGCCGTTCGTGGACGGTGACAGAGACGGTTACACAGAGGTGGACGTTTCCGGTAACCTGGAGGTTAGGGTAGGATTGAACGCGACGTTGGTTACGAGTTGTCAGTCCACGCGGACGATAATGGATCACATCGCGAACTCGTCGCGCACAAACTGTGGAATCGTATTCGACCACCCGCGGATGCGAGAAATCTTGAACGGCCACCGGTCGCGGTTATTCGACGCGGTAATCGTCGAAGCTCTCGAGATGGATTGCGTGTCGTACGCGGCCACCGTTCTCCGCGTACCCGCCATATACGTTATGCCACCACCCATTGTCACGTACTCGGAGCGTTCGTTCTTCGGCCACATCCCCAATCTCGCGGCTGTCTCCAACTTGTTGTCCCGACGCGCTGTACCCAAGACGTTCGTTGACCGTTTTTCCAACATCATACAAACGGTTTACGGGTCATGGCTGTTGTGGAGCTACGAACGGAGACTCAGAAAATCCGAGCCCCGACCGTTCGATGCCGTGGATTTGGTCAGACCGTCATTGACATTTACCAACACGCACTTCATCACCGAACCTTCTAGGCCACTGACACCGGACATCGTGCAAATCGGCGGTATACATCTGACCCCGCCAGGATCGATACCAAAGGTATTCGAATATTTGATGTATACCATAATAATATGTTATAAATAATATAATAACAGTACCATATATAGTTTATACACGTAAATACAGTACCTAAAAATTTGTACCAAATTAAAGCGCATCCAAATTACCCTCGGACCCCCCTGGCCGAGTCTATTCGCCCTGTCATCATTGGTCGCCAGTCCATGTGCGAGTTTCGACCGATTTTCGTGTGCCACCCGGCGCGCTTTTATATATTTGGTAGTTTGGTACAGACTAATAATACATATAGTAGATGCCACGCCAAATAAACTGAAAAGTGGGAAATGGTATTTCATTTCAGTCGTGTACAATATTTTAATGTTTATGAAACATTTGTTATATACAATCACTTTTAACATGTTTTTAACCTCACTGATAAAAAATTGAAGACACTTCAACATTTAAAATTAAATCTTGTAACCTTATAGAAATTTGCATTTTTGTCGTAGGGTTCCATTTGCCTATAACCTTTCCTATGCAACTGAACTTGAATTATGGATTTATGACTTGTATTTAAATTCTGAAGAATTATACGGTCGTTTTACATCATGTCGACAGGATATTTTGGAATTCATTGACGATGCGCCTCACGGTGTTATTTACTTCACGTTTGGTTCTGTGATTTCGATGGCGTCGTTACCGAAAAATGTTCAGAGCACGTTACTAGAGACGCTCGCTCGGGTTCCGCAAAAGGTGTTGTGGAAGTATGAAGGCGAAATGGCTGGCAAACCTAAGAATGTGATGACGCGGAAATGGTTTCCACAACGCGATATACTTGGTACGTGCCGAGATAATTAAATGATGACATATACACTATAATTTAGTACTGAACAATATCTCGAACTATTGATTATAATATGATTAAATTATGTACATATAGTGCATCCCAATATGAAACTGTTCATAAGTCACGGAGGCATATCCGGATTATACGAAGCTGTGGACGCGGGTGTACCTGTACTTGGATTTCCGTTTTTCTACGATCAACCGAGAAATATTGACAATCTGGTCGACGCCGGGATGGCTATATCTATGGATCTGTTATCTATTACCGGAGATACGCTAATGAATGCCATTTTGAAAATTGTCAACGATGAAAAGTAATAATTGTTCCGTTTTTAAAAAATAAAATTATTATTATTATTTTTAACCATTTTTAGGTACGAGAAAAACGCTAAAATTGCTTCCAAACGGTTCAAAGACCGACCCATGTCACCCGCGGACTCTGTAGTTTACTGGACTGAGTACGTATTACGCCATAACGGAGCTTCACATTTAAAGTCTCACGCACTAAATCTTTCGTGGTATCAATATTTTTTGGTTGATGTAATTTTCACATTATTATTTACTGCGATTGTCATATTGTTCACAATTTATTATTGTTTAAAAATGATTATTAAACACATCAATAAATATTTCTATAATCTCAAAGCAAAACGTGAATAAACTAAATAAAACAACACGAATCAGTCACGTCTCCTATATAGGGTCTATAATATAGGTAATAAGTATTTTCTCAAGTCTCAATAAAATTGTGGAAAAAAATTGTTTTTGTTTTTGTATATTAAGCGATTCATGTCTTTATCGAATACCTATACGACTATACCGCCTACTGAATAACAATATATATATTTTTAATATGAAAATTATTTTACCGTTATAACAATACTTCGACGATTCCTTATCGATATATTTGAGTAAATATATTTAATATAATAATTATTTATATTTTTATTTTTTAAAATTTATAAAAATTACTCAAATGAAATTTTGGCTGTTACCAATAATACTTTTTCCTTATTACATCAATGTTGTAATGTATTAAATATTAATGCAGTCAATTAGTCTGGAGATCAGTATAGATAATGTCATATATAACTTACTATAGAAGACTTCCTCTTAGTAGGTACTCAAGACTTTTTTATTGAAATTTGATGGGATCATCAATGTAAACCATAATTTTATACTTATCTTAAATAACTTATACCTATATATGTATATTATATATATATTATAATAATTTTATTGTATTTAATATAATTGGTTTTTATTGTTCCTTATTTTGTGAACTATAAAATGTACTTCACTAAGGTTCCTTATATTGTAAGTTATGACACTATATTACGATATAAATTATGTTTAATTTAATTTAGAAGTTTATTATTACGAACTTTTAATTATTATTATTCATAATAAAAGTACCTATAATAGTAATTCATAGTTCCTTTAGACGGCGCTAGAAGTTGTGTACAGGTATTGTGCTGAATTTTAAACATCCTAGATTCCTAGCCTATCCATTCCACTATACCGTATATGGAATATGGGTATACATTCGTTTTACTTATAACTATTATTATTAATATTACAATGTTGCATAATAAAATGGGACTGATATAACTTAATAATATTGTTAAGGTTAATGAGGTAATAAAATTATAACAAATGGGGATTCGTTTTGATTACACTTAATAAATACGTATCACATAAAAACAGTAGCTTGATTTCTCGATGTAATTTTCAATCCTTAGCTATACAATGTAAACGTATTATATATTTTTAACAACTAAAGAATTTGTAAATTTTCAGTTAAATAAATTTTGTCAATATTTGAACTTTGAATGGATATACAAAATGTCGTGCCTATGCATTTTTAATATTTTCCAATTGCTATTATATAAACTCATTGGGAACCTTGTATTAAATTTTGAAACATTTTTACCCAACGAATACAATTTTATTCTCATTAATCAAAAAAAAAAAAAAAATTAAAAACATATAATAGACTTACTCGGGTCCCTCGTATTTAAATCATCAATCGACTATCTTTGAACAAAGAGTTCAAATTAATTTAACTAAAATTTCTCCTTTCAATGCCAAAACATTTCATTGATTTTTGATATCTTGCAATTTTAGTTATATCAAATTGTTTTGGCCCCTTTTTCCTTGAATTTTGTGTTACTCTCAGGAGTCAATTTTAATTAAATTTTTTTCATCTTGGAGTTTGATTAATTCGATCATGGTACCATTATTATGAAATAGTTTTAAAAAAAATAAATGCATTTATTAATGGATGTACAACGGTTCCTAACTTTCTGTTTTAGTTTATTCAAATTTTGTGTGTGTGTGTTTTTTTTTTATTTGAATTAAGCTTCGGCAACTATGGCCATTGGCAACAATGAGTTTAACTCTAAATTATTTAGATGTTATTTGGGTTACATATTAAATACTATTGATAAGGTTGGACTTAGTAATAAAGCTTATTATTTGTCTTATGTTGTCTGGGTGGAGAACTTCTGACAGGATGTTTGAGATGCTTGCTTCCCGTCTATCCATTTGTGTGTTTTAACGAGTGAATATTTAACAGGGCTTGAAACCGATTGAAAAATTTTGATTTCGGTTTCGATTTTGGATACCGGTTTCTAAAATTTTCGGTTTCGGTTTCAATTTTTCAATACCGGTATTACGAAATATCGGTTTCAGTTTCGATTTTGGATACTGGTTTTGAAATTTTACGATTTCGGTTTCAACTTTCCAATATCGATATTATGAAATTATGGTTTTGATAGTGATTTTGTAATTTTATACTACAAATTACAAGCTTTAAGGAACCTAGAACAAAATTATGTCAATGGTTTAAACTTTAAAGATAGTACCTACATTTATCACTAGACTATATTTTTTCTGATGCAAACCTTCTCCCTGTTCTGTTTTTTTTTATATACATTTTATGAATAACAATGAAATAATACTAGATTGTTTTAAAGACAAAATAAATATAATACCTATAGTAAAAAAGGATTATAAATTCACAATAATATAGTATTTTCACACTTGAATTTTTTTTTTTTGGATAGTTAAACACAAATTTATGAACACTGAAAAGTATAAAAATTAAAATATAATTTTAACTATTTATAACAGAAAAAAATTATGGTTCCTGTTACCTATAATAATCAACTATTATAATTAATTATTATTGCAAGTACTATTTTATATTACCACATTGTTTTACACCAAAGCCAATATTTAAATTTTTTAAAGACACATATACGGGCTTTCGTCTGTCAAATGTGCTACCGATAAATAATTAATATTTTTTTTTTTTTTTTTATTGAACTAAAAAAACATCAACAACAAAGGCTATTAGTTTTTTGTTAAGATACAATGTTAAGAATATTACAATGTTTATATGATGCTAACTACATATGGTTACTATTTAAGTTAATGTTACAATTTTTTTTTTTTTATCAATATGTTTAAATTTTGTTGTATAAATCCGATCCTTTGAGAAAGGCTATCATGTTCGATGTGGTCTCGTTGCTCGGTCCCAGAGCTCCATACAAGTTGGGTGGAATGTTGTATTTCTCCAAAACTTCTGAATATTGATAACACTCTGTTATTATATGTTTCACAGTTAGTGTAACCCCGCAGGCTGCACATTGAGGGGGTTCTTCTTTGGCCATGAGGTGTTTATGTGTCATCCTTGTGTGGCCTATTCGGAGACGATTTATAATAATTTTTTCTCTTCTGCTGAGATATTGATTTTTCCAACTTAGGATTGTGCTTTTTATTTCATTGAGTTTGGTCCGTTGTTTTGACCAGTGCGTTTGCCATTTTATTAGTGTATTGCTTTTAATTTGGGTTTTGATGTCGTCATATGTTACTATGTCCAGGAACTGTATATATTCTGGTTGTTAGGTTGTGCCGCTTCCCTTTGCTGCTTGGTCTGCCGTCTCGTTCCCCCTTATATTTGTGTGTCCTGATACCCAAATGAAAGTGATATTTGTTCCCCTAAGCTTTAGTTCGTTGGTTTTTTCTTGTATGTTCTTAGCAATGTCAGATGGGTTTGTAGTATTTTCTAAGCTTCGTAGTGTGCTCAATGAATCAGTGAGTATCAGATTATTTGTTAGCATTTTGTTTTGTTTTTGTATGTATTCTATTGTTTTGATGACGGCTATTGCCTCAATAATTAATATTATTTATTATTCATTACTACCTATTATAATTTATAATAAAACAACTATATTAATTTTTCAAATAGTGAAATGGTTATCAATATTTTAATCATGATCCCATGGGTGTATCAATTCGATTTACGTATTTACGTACATTTTAAAATAATTTACGTTAATTAAACAAAAGCATTATTTAAAATATTAAAATTAAAAAAATTGAGATGTGATAATAACGGTTTCCAATTTTTTCCGATTTCGGTTTTAAATTTAATACCGGTATCAAATTTTTTGCGGTTTCGGTTTTAAATTATAATACCGGTATCCAATTTTTTTCGGTTTTGGTTTTAGATTATAATACCGATATTCAATTTTTCGATTTCGGTTTTGACTTTAATACCGGTATCCAAATTTTTACTGTTTCGGTTTTAGACTACAATACCGGTATCCAATTTTTTTCGGTTTCATTTTCGATTTTGATTTCGGGTTTTTAACGGTTTATACCGATTTCTCAAACCGGTTTTGAAATCGGTTTCAAGCCCTGATATTTAACATTGAATAATGTGTAAAACGAGCAATCTTTGATCAAATACTCAGTTATATTTATTATCACAATACACCGAAAAAAGATAAAAATAGACAATAGTTGATATCATTCAACAAGTAACATGAGGAAAATGTATTGTATATACGACTGTATTCACTGATTTTGCCTAAATTGTCTTAGACAAATTTTTGCTGTAAAGAACATAGCTCTGGCCATTTCTACGATTGTTCTCATTGACCTTTCCACTTTGCTATGTTGCTGAGGTGTGATGGTAGCCCGTAGGTACACTCGTCCCATGCTTTGATACCAAATTTATCCAATATGGCTTAAACTTCAGCATTTTTATATTCCAGATTACAACCACCTCTTAAAGAAATTACTGAAACATTCAACTAATTTTTTACTGTATTTAAAAATAGTTCAAATTTATTTTTCACTTTTTATTATGTAGTTATTTAGGGAACTTGCGTCGTATGCTATCTACATGAAAAATGTATCTACTGTTACGTCCCGACTGAACGTCGATTCATACATCAACGTAGAGATGAAATATTGATGTATACAATGTAATAATGTCTTTATTTTCACAATTTATTAAAACTTGATTCAAAAATACAGTTTATATGCTATAAAGGTGTTGGTGAGCGGTGTTACGACCTTACTCTGAAATATTGTTTTAAATGACAATGAGTGGTTTTACGACCTGCCTCTAAGCGTCTTAAATGTCCCTAACCGTCTGGCTCACATTTTAAAAACCGTCTGACGAGCTCTTGTCGTGGTTTCCCTTATATATGCTCGTATCAGTAGGAGTAGGTGGTAGTATGTGGTGGTGAAATCTGGCACAAGGCAGAGTTTGAGTCTCCTGGCGTAATTGGTTATTCTGGTCGATTCACATCCTTTCTTAGTAACAGAGACCTTTTCCGAGAAGAGACGTGTGACAATGCTTTTATAGTTTAATTATCTAGTCTGGTGTTTTACAATGACCTCGGCATGTTATTTTATGTTAATTGCCTACTTAGTTATATCAACCACTCATAGTAGAAACGTACACTATGTTTTGAATATTGATAGGGTACGTAACACTACCACAATTATTGTTTGTTGGCCTTGTATGTTATCTACAATTTTCCGCCCTGGAAGCTGTAAATTGTAGGTATCGTCTGGGCATCTGGGCATTATTAAATGAAAGAACTTTTTTTCATATCTTCAAAAAACTAGTCAAAAAGGTTCTTGGATGCATTAAGTGAACCACTCTCCCATTAACTGCCATTCCAATAAGTTGGTGGCACCACTTGTTTTTATGCCTATTTTACTTTGACACTTTTTTCCATTTTCGTCAACATAAGTAAAAATTTATTTTGTTTTCTGATGGACTGAAATATTTGGCATCCTTTCTTCTGACAACGTTAACATTTTTCTATAATAATTTTACCTTCTTCATCACTTTTTTGGGTATTCTTCATATATTCCTTAATAGCCCCTCATCCACATACTTTATTATTTGAATTTATTGTTGTCATACTTTAGCAGTGGTCAAAACACCATGTTGTTTTAAAAAATCGTTGCAAGTTTTGTCATTGCAAATAACATGTCTATAAAAGTCAATACAATTTTTCATTTTGATTCGACAAAAAATAATTTAATTACACACCACTTTTACGAGCCAAACCGTAAGTCATGTATCTACTAACTATTATATGTGTAAAGTGTAGGCTGTAGAGTGTATTATAGATGTTTATAATTATACGGTTATACCTGCAATATCAATCTCAGTACAAAGTAGATATCAACCGAAAGGTAGATAACATATATAACGCGACCAAAGTACAGGTAGGTAGCATACAACGCTAGTTCTTTTTTTAGTTTTAATATTACTCGATGTGAATGACTCTGTGTTGTTTACCATAAATACAGCTTTGCAGAAAATTATGTTTTTCGTTTCTGTAAATTGCATCTACATATATTTCAAGTAGCTCCGACCAAATTCTACATTCCGATGACTTAAAATTGCATACCACTGTAGTAACCTGAGATTTTTAATCGCAACATTTGATTGGCCACCTTGTTGTCATGGTCTTGTTCTCATAACCATTGAAAACATTTACTGGGCGGAGTATCACATTCAAAATCGCACGCGCTCATAACCTGACGTGGTAAGAATATTTTTTGATTGATATAATCATATAATTTTGACTTTATTATTTATTGTGTTTGTTATATTGTTAATAACTTATTATGGCCTAAAAAAGATTCACAAACATATTTATACATT
Source organism: Diuraphis noxia (assembly GCF_037042655.1). Classification (NCBI taxonomy): domain Eukaryota; kingdom Metazoa; phylum Arthropoda; class Insecta; order Hemiptera; family Aphididae; genus Diuraphis; species Diuraphis noxia. Next base: position 1,479,771 of record NW_028301717.1, read on the forward strand.
TTTCCATAGTGTCAAAGAAAAACGTGAATAAAAAAGAGAGTATTGACGCTTCATGCAAATATATCGATACATGTATATTATGGCATGCGATGTCATGCGGCTACTGTAGATTTCATTTGATATAAGAAGTAAAAAGTTAATAATTTAAAAATATTAATTATTATCGTTATGCTTAGAATCTATTAAATATAATAAGGATGGCAACGTTATTCTATTATTATTAATAATCTGTTGCTAGGGGCAACCCAACACTCTAACATTAATTTTATCTTTGTTATTGTTTGGTTGTCATGGCAACTCGAAATCTGTCAGAAAAATCGCCACGCATACGGTGACTATGTAATGGTAACGCTCTCGGTGTAGCATACATTTATATAATTATTAATTGCTCCTGACAGAAGACATATCAATTAAATTACACAAATATTAAATGTTTTACTATATGATGACTATTTATAACAGTCGTGTTCTGCATGTACTTAATTGTTATTACTCTTTAACTGTTGATCATAGTAAATTATACTTAAACAAAATTTACTGTATGACAATTCATCTGAACTTATTAAAATATGTTAACATGAATATTTTGTTTTCAACCTGGATACACGAAAATGTTTTTTAATCAATGTTTTGTACAGTTTTCGTTGCCATGGTTAATAATTAACAAAAATGGGTTTATGATTCATAGATTTTTTTGTAAAAGGAAAATGTTGAGTAGTGTGCTGTGATTTTTACGGTAGACCTATTGTAATTTAGATAATATTATACTCTATATAATATCAGTTGAATCATCTTATCGTTCTTAATTTTTAAACTTAAATAAATGAATATACATAGATAGGTATTAACTACCTTATATTTTTATTAGTTAAAATTAGGAAAAATCCAATGTATGATCTCATTTCTGAACCCTACGATGAAGCATTAGTCAGAAAAACTGTTGTGAAAATTAAAAAAAATAATGAGTTTATAAGCCACAAACATTCAACTATCATATTTGAGATAATATATAATTTCTATATTCTAGGCTTTAAACGCGACTTTTTGATGCATGTTTTTACTTCATCTTCCCAAGACGTAACTATATATAATGACAATCATTTATATATTAGGTACAACAAAAATACTTTATTCTACTATAAATATAATATTCTGTAAAATATAACCTTAGCGTAGGTATATGCTTTTTGGTATCGTGACATTCTCATAGGTTTTCGTCATTTTAATGGTTTAAACTTCTATATTGAATAAGTATTATGTTACGAACTTATAGTACGTGTAAACACAATAAACACTGGTGTACCTAATCATAAAGTCATAAATAATTATCTTTTATATATTTAACATTTGTCTTTTTATATTAGTGGATTGATAATTGATGTATTATAAATTGTAGGTCGTTATTGCAATGTAGCTGTTTTATCTTTTTATGCGATTTATACGATCGGCCATGGCATCTATAATATAATTATATTAATTATTATAAGTAGCTATGATAGCTTAATATTTAGTAATCTAGTGAACTTCAACAATCCGAAAGGTGAGTAATATGAGTGTTCTATTATATAGGTATTGAAAAAGTTATCTATCTAGTTCTAGGCATATAATATATTTTTAAGTATCGTAACGTACCAATAGCAGTAATATAGCACTACATAATAAACAGCAGTCTTGTTAAAAATACTTTCAAATTGATTAGAATACGTATTTAAATAGGTACATTATTATAGCATTTGTATTTGAATAGTCTTTAAAATATTTTTAAATTCTTTAGAAGTCCCTACTTCTTTGAAGTTCATCAGATTGTTTTTGCGTTTATCATATTTTAGGTTCTGAGTGGAGCGATGAGAATGGATTGATTTCACAATGATGTGTGTTTATTATTAATTAATTAATTTTGTGTATGCGTGTGTATGTACGCGATACGTTGTCGAAATAATGCTTCTATTTTTAACTTCAGTAGCTTTTTTGGTTGGAAAGTCAATCTAGTTGGTGCATTAAGGAGGTCAAATTTTGAAATTTCTAGTAGTTATAAAAACACCGGGGAAAAAATAAAAGCGGGTAAGTGGATGTCGCTCTGCTGTACATTAGGTGGTGGGGTGGACGTCTGACTAGAGTTGGTTAGATTTGAATGCAATGATAGGTGTCATTGTATACGAAAAATGATTCTGAACGAAGATGATTTGTCAGTCTAGGATATATTATATATTTAAATATTGTCATATATTATATTTTGAAACAAATATATTTTTTTTCAATTAGGACGCATTTTGAATAAGGCATGGTTAATCAATTTTTCCAAAAACATTGCATGTAGTTATCATAATTCATAATACCTTATATTATCATAGATATACATATACCTGATTTCGTAAAAATTTAAAACTCAAACACTCAAAACATTTATCCTATAATGACGCTTCGAGTTTTCTCTATGGGTACCTACTTAAAGAAAAACTTATAGAAAACTTAGTGTTGTATTTTTAATCCTTAGTTATGAACACAAACATTTTTATGATTTTTCAACTTCAAAATAATTTGCGAATATTCATGGTTATGACGAATTTTTGTCAATATTTGAACTTCAAATGCTAATAAAAAAAATTGTGCATATTTCTTCTTATAATTTTTTAATAACTATAAGAATAACTTATGAGAAACTTTGTATTAAAATTTCAAGTCTTTTTATAGGGCTAAAAAAAATTTAGCGACAAATTTTAGTAAAATTGAAAATTTTAGTTGTCTATAAATATCTCAAAAAAAGTCAAAATATTTTGAAAATTAAATCATGTAAAGCAAATGCCAATCTTAATAACTGGTAAAATTTTCAAGTATCTACTACATATACTTTTTGAATAATAACAAATATTTAAAATCGTTTCAGGATAAATCGTTATCGTTACGCTATTTCGTAAAAATTTAAAATTCAAACGCACTTAAAATTTTTCCTATAATGACGCTTGGAGTTTTCTCTATAGCTACTTGAAGGAAAACTTACTGTTATATTTTTAATCCTTAGTTATAAACACAGACAATTTTATGATTTTTCAACTTCAAGATTACTTGCAAAATTTCGCGTTTTCGACAGATTTCGTAAAAATTTGAACTATAAACGCTTATAAAAAAAATTGTGACTAACGATTTTTAATTTTTTTAGCTTCAATAAGAACAACTCATAAGGAACCTTGTATTAAATTTTCAAGTTTTTTTGGTCATCCAACATTTTTTTACTGGCACTTCAAAAAAAAATTCTCAAAAAAATCAAAAATTTCAGTGGTCTATAAATAACTCATAAAAAGTCAACATTTTTTGAAAATTAAACTGTATATAGATATTACTAACATAAATATTTAGTGAGAATTTCAAGTATTTACAGTGATTAGTTTTTGAATCACAACCATATAAAAAAATCGATTTTGTCGAAAACTGGTTTTGCGTAAAAATTTCCGTTTCTGTCATTTTTTTTTTGTTTTTCTCAATTTTTTTGAAAACTGTTGGAAAATGTTTACTTTTAACCTTTATAATGCACCAAGGATATTCGCTTTTACATCGGAAATCACCCCCAAAGTTTGAAATTGAAGCATTATTTAGACTAGTTATGCTGTACACACACACACAAAAAAAAAAAATCGGGTATGTGGGTATCGCTCTGCTGTACATTGGGGGTGGGGTGGACCTCTGACTAAGGTAGGTTAAATTTGAATGCAATGATAGCTGGTATCATTGTATACGAAAAACGATTCTGAACGTTATAACATCCTGTATATTATAGATTATTAAAAATTTTAAAATCTTAGATTTAAAAAGAAAATTTTTTATGAATTTCTAGATTAAAATAATTTACGAATTTTTGTGATTTTTACGTATATTGTCAAAATTAAAATTTGAATGCATGTAAAAAAAAATTGTGGCTATATATTTATTTTATTTTTCAACTGTTATTGTAAAAATATGTAAGAGCCTTGTTTTAAATTTTCAAATCTTAGATATAAAAGGAAAATACCTTATGAATTTCTAGTTTAAAATAAGTTTTGCGAATTTTCGTGATTAATATGTATTTTGTCAAAATTAAAATTTGAATGCATGTAAAAAACTTTTATGAAGTTCTTTCGTTCAGAATCTAAAAGTAGTAGTCGTGGGTGTTGCTCTCCTGTACATTAGGTTACAATAAGTGGGTTACTGTAATGGTTGGAATTAAATTTGAATCCAATGATATTTTATTATTGTATACAAAAAACGATTCTGAGCGGAAACGGAAAATTTCATGTATGTATGGTCATTTATTTTAAAGTTATATCAAAAACCAAAATCGTTCCTAGTTGAAAACTGATTGTGCGTAAAATTTATCGTTTTTCCCTTAATTTTAGTTTGTTTATCCCGATTATTTAGAAAAATATTAATAATTTTTTACTTTTGACCCCCCTAAGTATCAACTAAATTCACTTTCTGATCGAACGAGGTACTGAAGTCAAAAATCGAAGTACTTTTATTGCTCCATAACGTGATGACAGAAAAAAAACACACTTCATGGTAAAATCAATACATTCCTCGCTCCGCTCAGAATCTAAAATTATGAAAAACTGTGATTTTTACTCAAAATCAATTTTTGAGAAAAATGATTTTAGATAATGGTTTAACTCTAAAATAAATTACGGTAGATACATGCAATTTTCATTGAATGTTTAATGTTTATATTGGAATTTTATATATTTGATAAAAAGACTGAAAATTTCAAATGTCCATAAATAACTTAAAAATATTTGAAATATTTTAAAAATTTTATCAAAAATATTAAATTCCAGTACAAAACATTCAATGAAAATTGCATTTATCTACGATAATTTGTTATATTTTTGATAAAATTTTCAAAATATTTCAAATATTTCAAATATTTTTAAGTTATTTATGGAAATTTTCAATCTTTTTTTTTATTAATGACAATAAAATTGTATTAATTGAGTAAAAATGCTTGAAAATTTAATACAATACATAATATATTGTCATAGTGGTAGTTAAAAAATATTAAAAATAGATAGTCACAATTTTTTTAATAAGTATTGAAAGTTTGAATGTTAACAAAATACGTAAAAATCACGAAAATTTACAATTTACTTTAGTTGAAAATTCATTAAAATTTTTTTTTTTAAAACTAAGATTTGAAAATTCAATACACGATTCTGCATGAGTCTACTTTTATCAAATAAACATTGCTACCGGAAAATCGAATTAAATTTTTATGAGCATTTGAAATACAATATTGGATATTCATTAAATTTTTTTGTACCGACATAGGTACTTATTATTTTGTTGTTATTCAAAAACAAATAACTGTAAACATTTTAAATTTACACCATATGTTTATTTTATTAATTTCTTTACTTGATAAAATTGTCAAAATATTCTAACCTTTTTTAAGTAAGTCTAACCTAACCTTATAGACTTTTTAAATTTGCCGTTTTATTTAGATCTTATTCTTTAAATGTCAAAAAAATTTTATTCACTGTAAAAAACTTGAATAATCAATACAAGGTTCCCCATAATTTGGTATAATACCAACTAAAATCAGTTTCAAGTAAAAAATCTCTTTTTTAAAAATTTTTTTTATCAAACCGACATTTATTAAGTACTTCTACAACCTTTGTCCTATACCGAGAATGAAAAAAAAAAACATCTTATTGCAAAGTCTATACAATTCATACCTTCAATCAGAATCTAAAATAGTAGCCAATAACGTGCTATGTGTATTATGTTTAATGCATGCAGCAATGCCCATTTTCTTAATTTACAGTTCGTTTTAACAGAACTTAAGGAACTATACAATGAAAACCACGAGATTAAGTTTCTTGGTGCTAATGATCACGTTATGTGCGTGTTCAACACCATTCCTGCCGTGGACGCCGATCGATGCAGCCAACATCTTGGCGGTGCAGACGCACGGCGGCAAGAGCAATTGGAACATGATGCGGGCCGTACTACGGGCATTGACTGACCGCGGCCACAACGTGACCGTGTTTACACCGTTTTTGGACGGCGATCGTCCTTTTTACACCGAGGTGGACGTATCTGACGCCATGGTGATGAGGGTCGGGATGAACGTATCGCACTTTAAAAGTTTTCAGTCTACGCGGACGATGATCGCGTTCAACTTGAACTCTACCCGGAACAACTGCGGAACCATATTCGAACATCCGCGGATGCGAGAACTCTTCTTGGACAGCCGATCGCATTCAATTGAAGTGGTGGTCGCCCATGCGCTCATTTCGGATTGCGTGTCGTACGCGGCCACCGTTCTCCGCGTTCCCGTCATATACGTCGTCCCACCGCCCATAATCACGTACACGGAACGTTCATTCTTCGGTCACGTCGCCAACCCTGCGGCCGTCTCTAACTTGCTGTTCCACCGTAGCGTTCCCAAAAAGTTTGTCGATCGTTTCGCCAACACGTTGCAAACGATTTACGTTTCATGGATTTTGTGGCAAGAAGATCGCCGGTTACGAGAATCCGATCCCCGGCCGTTCGATGCAGTCGATCTGGCCAAACCGTCGGTAATTTTCACCAACACGCACTTCATCACCGAACCTTCGAGGCCACTGACACCGGACGTCGTGCAAATCGGCGGCATCCATCTAACACCGCCAGGACCGATACCAAAGGTATTCAATATAATATAGTCTATTACAGTTTGTTTATTTGATATTAGTTATATACTTTATAAGTTTATAACACCTTGGGAATTATACAAGTGCCATACTTAATAAGGTCTACATTTTTAACAGGACATATTGGAATTCATCGACGTAGCGCCTCATGGTGTGATTTATTTTACGTTAGGCTCGACGATTTTGATGACGTCGTTACCGGAAAATGTTCAGAGCGCGTTACGAGAAGCTCTCTTTCGGGTTCCGCAAAAAGTACTGTGGAAATACGAAGGTGAAATGACGGGTATACCAAAAAATGTGATGATACGGAAATGGTTTCCACAACGGGATATTCTCTGTACGTGCAGATATGTTGAAATTATGACATGTATAAATATATATTATAGACTATACAGTTATACTGTATACCATCACATTTTACATACTGAATTATAATGTTAATTATTAATTTTAATCTGGCATTATTTTTATTATGTAGTGCATCCTAATATGAAACTGTTTATCAGTCATGGAGGAATATCTGGAGTATACGAAGCTGTTGACGCAGCTGTGCCTGTACTCGGGTTTCCACTTTGCTTCGATCAACCGAGAAATATTGATAATCTGGTCGACGCTGGGATGGCGATATCTATGGACTTGTTTTCCGTCACCAAAGAGACGTTTTTAAATGCTATTTTGAAGATTGTCAACAACGACAGGTGAGGAAGTTTACGCCATTTAATAAAATGTTAAATTGATATTCACCACTACTGTGATGTATATCTAACACAGGTACCAGAAAAACGCTAAAATCACTTCTGAACGGTTCAAAGATCGACCCATGTCACCTGCAGAATCTGTGGTTTACTGGACAGAGTACATTTTACGTCATAAAGGAGCATCACATTTAAAATCTCACGCTCTTAACCTGCAGTGGTATGAATATTTTTTAATTGATGTAATAATCACATTTTTATTCATTTGGTTTATTGTCTATTTCATAATTTATTACAGTTTAAAAATGATTTGTAAACATATTTCAACATTATTTAATAGTGTCAAAGAAAAACGTGAATAAAATAAAATTAAAGTACACAGATAATAAATGTTTTACTTGTTAAAAATAGTGTACTCGTATAATAAATGTTTAATTTAGGGCCCGAATTTATATGCATTTGTGTGTTTTTTTCTAAACAGTCCAAAAAATAGTTAGGAAGCTATAAGTTTTAATAATAGTTAATAAATCTGAAATACAAAGTTTTATTTCGCATATTTTGACATATTTTTGACATGCACTACATATTTCTATACTTTAAAAATTTGTATTGCATATGAACGGTTTTTAAATACATAATGTGTTATATTTTCTTTTCTTTTTTTTTAGATTCTGAACGAAGTGATGAATGTATTGATTTTACAATGATGTGTGTTTTTTTTTTGTGTCTGTGTACAGCATAACTAGTTGAAATAATGCTTCGATTTCAAACTTTGGGGGTGATTTCCGATGTAAAATTGAAGATGTTTGGTGCATTATAGAGGTCAAAAGTTAACATTTTCCAATAGTTTTCAACAAAATCGAGAAAAACAACAAAAAAATGAAAGAAAAACGGGTATTTTTACGCAAAATCAATTTTCGACCAAATCGATTTTTTTATATGGTTGTCATTCAAAATATAATCACTGTAAATACTTGAAATTTTCACCAAATGTTTATGTTAGTTTTATCTATATACAGCATAATTTTCAAATTTTTTTAACTTTTTTGAGTTATTTATAGACCACTGAAATTTTCAATTTTTTTTTGAAGTGTTGGTAAAAAATTTTGGACGACCAAAAAAACTTGTAAAGTGAATACAAGGTACCTTATGAGTTGTTCTTATTGTAGCTAAAAAAATTTAAAAATCGTAAGTCACAATTTTTTTAATAAGCGTTTATAGTTCAAAATTTTACGAAATCTGTCGAAAATGCGAAAATTTGCAAGTAATTTTGAAGTTGAAAAATCATAAAATTGTTTGCGTTTATAACTAAGGATTAAAAATACAACACTAAGTTTTTGATAAGTTTTCCTTCAAGTAGCTATAGAGAAAACTCGAAGCATCATTATAGGAAAAATTTTAAGTGCGTTTGAATTTTAAATTTTTACGAAATAGCGTTACGATAACGATTTATCCTCAAACGATTTTAAATATTTGTTATTATTCAAAAAGTATACGTCGTAGATACTTGAAAATTTTATCAGTTATTTAGATTGGCATTTTCTTTTCATGAATTAATTTTCAAAATATTTTGACTTTTTTTGAGATATTTATAGACGACTGAAATTTTCAATTTGTCTGAAAATCGAATCTAGGACGAGTAGTTTTTGAGTTATAAGTATTTAAAGTTTAGATTGGCAGAGTGGAGTGGTACGGGGTTACCCCGTAAAATGTTTGTCCACTACTCCGCTTGTCAAAACTTTAAATTCATATAACTCATAAACTACTCGTCCTAAATTCGATTATTATGAATCAAAATACTTAGAAAAATATTCTGCTTTTGAATATGAAATTAAAACTCTATGTTGTCATTCAAAAAAGTAAAAAACTTAAAAAATGATAAGGATAAAAAATATAATTTTTTAATAAAAACGTTGGTTTTTTAACAACATGAAACCATTTAAAAAAATATTTTGAAAAAAGTAAACACTTTTCGAGATAATTAGTGTACCCACTTAAAAGAATCGCCCTGTATAAAAAAAAAAAAACGCTGCAGCACATTAAGTTTTTCCCAATGCGTTGTAAAATTTCGGTTATGGTATTATAAATAAAGAGGGGGTAAAGTTACCACGCTACAATTTTTTTTACATATTGTACGTTCGTAAGGTAGAGACAACATACGCGGGTGTGGAGTCCTCTGAAGACAGAACTATAGGTACCTTCCTCTTGTATGTGCTATCATAAAGGAAAAAGTTATTATGTGTGTAAATTGTTGTTTAGTGACTAAACTGTTTATTCAAGTTAAGTTAACCCACTGAACCTGAGCCCTACAATCACAAAATACTATGCGACAATACACTTTGCGGTATCGTGACATTTTCACTCCAGGCTCTCATCGTTCGAGTAGTTACTTGGCTTATGTTCATAAATTTAAATGTTCATAAGCCAAGTTTAATAGTATTATAAGTATAGTAAATTTTATAATCTTTAACTTATTTTTATAACTATATGACCAAATTATCTATTTCAGTACATATTTCGACTTTTTATCGATATTAACCATTCCATACTAAACATTACCATATTTCATTACCATTTACTAGGCACTTACATTTAAGGTAGGCGGGTGATCATTCTTATAAAAAAATAAATGGGACAAACAGTTTAAGGTAGATACTCTAAAAAAAAACCATGACCATTTTTTAATAAGTTTTTTATCTAACAATTTAAATAATGTTGAAAAAGCTTAATATATTTTATTTTACACATAATAATAAGGATAAAACGGGATTACAAGGGATCATCTTCTAAAAACGGGACAAAAGGCGTCTCGTTTGATGTTTGTCGGGACAAATAAGTAAATAAATATAAAAATTTATTAAATATTTAAACGCATTTAAATTTGTCAAGGTACTGTAAAAGTGTAAAGTCTGTAAACATAAATTATTAAATTCGAAAAACTTCTTCAAAAGCTAAAAGTTTTACCACGGTATTAACTATCCAAGTCTTCACTAGATTACTGACTTTCTTGGCTCCCTCATATTCGAATTAATCCACTAGCTTTGAACAACCTCAACATTTTTTCTTCAAACGCTTCAACACTTAAATGGTTATTAATCCCGCGTAATGTTTTTTATTTGAATACCTTATGCTTCTTGAACTTATTTTTACCTAAAATCGACTTTTATTACATTTTTTTCCATATTCGAGTATGATTGATTTGTCTTTCTAGTAGTTTTTATAGTTAAATAATATTTAGTTGTTAATATTATTTAAATCTTAATAATCTCAATCCTTATTAATGATGTACCTATATTTATTGAAATTTAGCAGTTTTCAGTTTAAAATATGAGACCTTTAATTACTTCAATCATCGGTCAATCTAGCGTTTTGTTTTTATTAAAATTGCAGGTACCTGTGTATAATTATAATATGATAATTTTATGGTATCGTTCCATAAACGAACGTATTACTGCTTCTTTCTTAGTTTATTCGGATGTTTAATGCATTACATAGGTAAGTGAAGCGAGCACTGGCCACACATTTGTAATTGTGACTATCATAACGCACTGAAAACAGTATTCAAACGGATAAATGCATTTGACCATTCGAAAAAATAAAGCAAATCGAAAGTTCATAGGCTCGTTCTATTTTGATAACTGTACAATAACTAATTGACTCTGTAAAGTAATAAGAACGCATGTTTACTTTTTTCCTAAAAATGTATTGAGTGTACGTCTCTATATAACGCACGTGGTTTCCGAGCGCAGCGCTTCTAAAACATTGGCCGCCGAACGAAATGCCGATGTGTAGCGCTGACGGTCTGCGCCTCTTATAGGTTCGACGTCGATGATGATGATGTGGCCCCAATTGAACAGTAGCTCCAGGGGAACGATCCTTAGCTGTACACCCTTAATGCCAGAATTAATCTGTTTATTAAACCGTGCGCCATTCGGTCAGCATCCGGTCTGATGATTTTTCACCGAACCACGTATATCGCCCGTCGTATAATATAGCAATAGTACCGGATGCATCGTGCAACTAGGCGGTTCATACGTCATTTTTTTCACACCGACTGCGCGACCGAACCGATACCATAAGTAATTATTTATGATATTATTTATACGGAGACGATGTTTTACATCGAACCCATTACAGTGGCGTAGCCAGGATTTTTTTTAGGGGGGGGGTTTTAATAACAGAATACATTTTACCACGACCAAATGATTGTATTCCTATATTATAAACATTATATTTTTGATATAAATACGGCTGAGGGGGAGGGTTATAACACCCAAACCCCCCCCCTGGCTACGCCACTGGAACCCAACGATCGTTTATTTTAAAGTTATAAATGGGCGCTGATTGTTTATATCAGTACATCAAGTATATCATAAATTATATAATATGTGATAAGTATTTATGATACTTACAAGCACCTACGGTGTATAATCAATACAGCCATAATATATAAATTATATTTATTAATATTTTTTGTTGTCCTTCTCCCTTTTAGAAATCCTGACTACGCCAGTGGTTTATGAACTTGTGATAAAACAGACTATATGTATTCATTATTTTTTCTAGATATGATTTGAATACAGTATTACAAAAGATCGTTTTTGAAAAAAATGAAATCACATATAATTTTTTTCTGTATCAGCATACAATTCTTATTTTATATCGATAAAAAAAATATGCCTAGTATACCTTGTACATAATATCATCATACTGGTTAAGTTAAATACGTTTATTGATATATAGCGACTATACGTCTATACACACTATCTATTCAAGTTAAATTTACTCACTGGCCTCTGAGTCAATAACTATGAAAACGACGTGACAATATGCAGCTTGCTAAACGTATGTGATAAACGATAATCTACACTGTATATGCTTTGTAACACCTATCGTGACGGACGTGACGTTCACACAAGTTTTTATCGTTCGAGTGGTTAAACTTAGATCGAATAAATTTTAAGATGTTTACTGTTTATTTCATATTAACATTTATTATTTTAGTGAGTAAGTACTTACTTATAAGTTATAAGCAAACTATTACTTCATTTATATACATTGACCATAAATTATCTTTCCATCAGTGATTTGATTGAAGTATCCTATAAATGAAAAATAGTCATTGCAATATAATTGGTATATGGATGTATGGATTTAATCTTCTCAAATTGTGTATGCTTTAAATGCGACCGGCAAAGATTTTATATTATTGTGTATGTAGTAGTCACATATTATACGAAAGTTTCTTCTTTGGTGCTCGAGTAAACATTCAACACATCATAAGTGAGTAAAAGTGTTTTTATATTGCATAACACATAGGTTATTTATCTAAACATATTATATTTTATCAACTATTGTAACGTAGAAGAGAAGGCGAAGGAAAAGAAAAAGAAACTATTCTAACGTACCTAAAACGCTATACAAACAGTTAGGCAGCTAATTTAGTAATAAATATAACTAAGTTTAAAAATGTAAATTATACTGTATAGCAATGATGAATTTAAAATTATTAGGTTAAGTTTTATTCGTTCAAAATTATGAACAACATTGTCTGTACATAATTATAACCTAATGAATAATACTTAATATATTTCAGTGCGTACATTTAATTTTTAAAATATAATCATGTTTTTGTATAATATTCTATTGCAAAAAACAAGTTAGTTTGACGTTTTACCACGATAACATATGTAGGTATACACCGAACCCTACACGTCACCCATACGTACCTACAATATTACTATAGATCATACCATATTTTAAGTTAACTGTCAAAGATAATAATATGCAGAATATATATATAAATTAAAGCTTAATATTTCTTAAAAACAAACTCCTACGAGTTATTTGTTCAATCTTATACCGCCTTTAAGTGGTTTATTTTTGTTATCTATGAGGTCTTGCCTTGAAACTTCCACATACTTGGTTCAATAATCATATTACTCAAATTCATGACTTAAAGTAAATTTTTAATAACTTCTTAAAATGTTTTTCCTTCAAAATATGCCATGATGAACGAGAACTCATTTCGGTGTATGTTGCGGAGTTTTAAGTTTTGTCAGTATTTATACGCTAGGTACATTATAAAAGAAATGAACAAAACGTCCAAAACGATTGCTCTTATCGAGTGCTTTTTATTTGAAGTAGGTACCTACAACTGATAAGTGAACTAGAGAAATGTTCTACATAAGCAAGTATGTTGGTATCTTTTCCTATAAGTGTTTCTTATGGTAGCAAATAATACGGTTTTTGTCGATTTTTTTTTAATAAAGGTAGTATTAAAAATGAGTTCCCATCGTGTTTAAATATGAAAAATAAAAATTCATAATTAATAATTTAAAATGTTATTAAGGGAACAATTATTACTTATGTTAGGTATATTATACTGTTCCTCAATGTGTTATTAACTTATTACAGTTTTTACTCAATAATTCGAAAAACTCCATAAATCGAACTAAACGCGCAGTCCCCTGAGAAAACCTCTATAATTAGAAGAAAATACATGTATTCCAGTCCCCTCGATAATACGAAATGTCTGTCGGTGGGACATACTCTATAATTAGAATTAAAACCTTACTATCAGTAAGTTAGACAACGCTATATGGACCAGATTGTGGCCAGCAATTTATCACAAAAAAATAAAATAAATAACAGATTTCTTTATTATGTAAAATATAATAATATAATAAATAAATGTCAATTAATAATTGCAAAATATATGTATTTATAATAAATAAATGTAATTTGTACATACATACAATTGTTTACCTCTTTTTAATTTGAATTAATTTTTTTCCCTCGATTATTCAAACATATGCACTCGGTAAATCGAAAACCTCTATAAATCAAATTTTTAACTCGGTCCGTTGAATTTCGAACTATCGAGTAACTATACTGTGTTTGTAACTTGAGTTTTTCTCTCCGTAATAAAGATTATTTTATATTGTGTGACAGAAAACGGTGAAAAACCATGTCGAGCTTCGTGTCAATGTTGATTGTATTTTGTGCGTGTCCAGCAATATTCCAGTGGACCGAAGTCGGTGCCGCGAACATCCTAGCGGTGCCTACGGTGCCAGACAAGAGTCACTGGAACATGATGCGACGCGTGCTGCGAGTGCTGACGGACCGCGGCCACAACGTGACAGTGTTCACTTCGTCCCTGGACGGTAACCGGGAAGGTTACACAGAGGTGGACGTGTCTGCAGTGCAAAGGCCACCGCTCTTGGACGTGGATGCCACGTACCTGATTGAAACGATCAGCAGCACGCGGAACTTGATGCCGATCATGGTGAACATCACACGAGCGAGTTGCGATGCGATTTACGGACACCGACTGATGGCGGACATCATGAACGGGGTGGGCCAACAATTCGACTTGGTAGTCACCGAACCGTTTATGTCAGAGTGCGTGGCGTACGTGGCCACCGTTCTTGGCGTGCCTATGGTGCACGTGTTGTCATCGCCGCTCGCGTCGTTCCACGAACGTCCGCTGACCGGACACTTCTCGAACCCGGCGGCCGCGGGGCACTTGCTGTCTGGCCACGGAACTCCCAAAACGTTTGCAGAACGATTTGCCAACGCGGCGCTAACGGTGTACTGTTCAACGTTGACGTGGTACGCCGAATGGAAGCAGCGGCGGACAGACCCTCGGCCTTACGATGCCGTCCATCTGGTCAAACCGTCGGTGATTTTCACCAACACGCATTTCATCAGCGAACCGTCTAGACCGCTGACGCCGGACATCGTACAAATCGGCGGCATACATCTAACCCCACCCGAACCGATACCAAAGGTAATAAAGAGGACATCACACCCACATTGTTATCAAACGTAAAGGTAAGAACGTTATCAATTTTTATTGATTTCTAGTAGTTGTACGAGAGTATACGTATTTTTCACAGTACATATTATTATTATACAATATATCATAATTCGTTAAAAATGTTTATATCCAAACATAGATAATAATGTTCTTAACTTTAAGTTGGATAACACCTGTAAATTTACATTAACATACATAAAGAGCATGTCAGCGCGATCTGTGTTTTCTTTTTCTTTCACCCACGCGGACAAAACGCATTTTTTTGATATTTTTATTAATCTTATAGAGTGAAATTATTCATTACTAAAATTACCAAGAATAATATTTTTGATAGTGTGACATATCGGTTTGCCTAAATATTGTTTCAAAACCATTTAAAAATCATTTAAATATGCATTTTTTTTTTTTAAATCGAATATAAATTCAAATAATAACAAAATATAAAACTGATATGTCATAACCTAAAAAATATTATACTTCATAATTTGTATAGCATGTTATTTTACACTCTAAGATCATCTACTCAAAAATTTTAAAACAATCGATTATAGAATTATAAGTGAAAGCGTTTTATCTATACTGTGCGTGGCCACGTGGGCCAGAAAAAAAATAAATATTGCGCTCTGACATCCTCTCAAAGGTGACCAAACAATAATATTAGTTTTGTACAGTAGTTATCAAGGTGTGCTCTACGGAGCTCTTCGGGAAGTGAGAGCAATCTAGCAGGTCGTGGACATATCTGCATTAAATGAAAATAAAATAAATATTTGGTTTATCATCGATATTATAAAGAATTAAGGTGATAAGAAAATCATCCAAGCATCATTTCTAGAGTTACCTTACCTATATTTTATGAAAGTTCAAACTTTTGTACCTAACCTATACCTACAGAATTACGAATTATGAGAATCACTGTGCTAATATATGCATAAATGCACCAATTTTTTATAATTTCGTATGTTTATAAGAAATTATATTAAGTGGTTAGGTTAACTCATATGATTTAGATTTTACAGACCTTATATGTAACACACATAATATAGCAACGTGATTCGTTAAACCGCCATACGCGCGCAGATACTTAGTTTCCTGCAATATAACGTTCGAATTATTATGAAATTTAAAAACTTTTTTTTTTAAATATGATTTTATTTTGAAATATTACAATCCATACAGGGGAGTACAATAAGTAATAATTATGGCGAATAGAAAGAAAAACTATGAACTAATGATAACATGGTAGGAAATCCCTCATTAGAGACACCTAGTGATGGCTTTACAGTAGAATTTAAAAACTTAAAATACCTATGTTTTATTCATACAAATGGCTTAATTTTTAAAAGGATATTTTGGAATTCATCGAAGACGCGACACACGGAGTGATCTACTTTACATTTGGATCTATAGTTTCGATGTCGTCGTTACCGGAAAACGTTCAGGGCGCGTTCCGGGAGGCGCTGTCCAGGGTTCCGCAGAAGGTGTTGTGGAAATACGATGGTGAAATGAAAGACAAACCAAAGAACGTTATGACTCGTAAATGGTTTCCACAACGTGACATACTTAGTACGCGACTAGTTACTGATATCATGTCGTATTGCTACTATTAATATACTAGACTATATAACTATATATAGTATTATAATAATTTAATTCCGAACTTACTTTTTAGTGCATCCTAATGTAAAACTGTTTATCAGTCATGGAGGAATGTCTGGAGTGTACGAGGCAGTGGACGCGGGTGTGCCTGTACTAGGATTCCCGTTCTTTTACGATCAATCGAGAAATATTGACAACTTGGTAGTTGCCGGTATGGCGATCAGTATAGACCTGTTATCAGTCACTGAAAAAACGTTGTTCAACGCCGTTTCTAAGATGGTCAACAACGATAGGTGAGAAATGTTATGTCTTTCAATAAAACTCAATAACAATTCTCACTTTATACAACTATTGTGTACAGGTATCAGAAAAACGCCAAAATTGCTTCCAAGTTGTTTAAAGATCGACCCATGTCGCCTGCAGAATCTGTGGTCTACTGGACGGATTACGTTTTGCGTCATAAAGGAGCGCCACACTTAAAATATCATGGTCTGAATCTGACGTGGTACCAATACTTTTTGATTGATGTAATCAGCACACTTTTAGTCATTGCGTTTGTCGTCTCGATATTACTTTATTATGGCGTAAAAACTGTTTGGAAGCACATTTCTAAATTTTTCTATACCATAAAAGCAAAACGAGAATAAAATAAAATTACGCAAATAATACACATGTTTTAACTAATCAAAATAATTTATGGGTACATCATTATTTTCGTGATTTCCTATGTTATATATTTATTTATTTATTTTTTTTTTTTTGGTAGTATTGAGTATAGTAAATAAATACTTCAATTAAGATTATTTTAAAGATATTTTCTATAGATACTTAAATAATGAATAAATATTTACATGAAATCGATTGTGTGATAAATACTAAATTTATGTGTATCAACTTTTATAGTAAGTTTTTAATGGTAGCACATATTGCTACTATTTATTATAATATGTTATTAGTATTTAGTAAATTAATTATCTATTATAAATATGTTATAAAATATATTTATTAGATTAAAAACAACAATTATTATACTATAAGTGGTCTTAAGTTTATAATAAAGCTTACTGGTTTGAACCTTACATGGTTTTATTTGATGTATAAAAGCTGCTACATTTTGTAACTTATACGGTTTTTACTTATACATTATAGATGGTTACAGTAATTTCTACTTTAGTTTTCAAGTAAATATTTAATATTTTATGGGCGAGTAACGAGTCCATTATAATATATAATATAATAATATATATAATATTATATATAATATATAATATATAATATATTATATATAATATATAATATATAGATAAACGCTGATGGCATGCACACATATTTTAAATGAAAACAACTCGAAAAAAATTAAAACTTGCTTTATTTTATGTTTTACCTCAGAATTAACTGGAAAACCATGTCGAGTCTCATTTCAGTGTTGATAGTGTGATACGCATTTTCCTCACTAATCCAATGGACGCCAGGACCTGAGTACTGAATTATAATTATTTAGCTATATGTTACGTTTTATAATGGGTATACCTATATGTGTTATGTATACAGCAAAAACACACCTAGTGTTTTAAAAATGCAGAATCGTCATATCATTGAATTCAAATTTAACACCATCCACTTACCCACTATTTTTAGAATAAATTAGATAAACAAATTGTACTCTATTATACATTAAGTAATTTATATTTATTGATTATAATTGTTATAAAAAAAACATTCGAAGCTCGAAAAACACCGTTTGAAATTTACTAATTTATGGATTACACTCGCATCGATTCTGATGTTTTAGCGACCCCAACTGGGTCGTAAGCTTAGTAACGTACGGCGAAGGTGAATTTAATTTGGTGATCATGGCTTCCTTTTCAAGTCGAGATATTCCAACTGTTTGGTCAGATGATCTATAAATATATTTAAACAACCAGACAGCGTAGAAACAATGATCATATCAATTCACAACCAGCCCAACCAGGGGTGTTCCCATAGGGTATGCTACATATACGCCGTATACTCTCAATAATTTTTTTCAATATTATGGGTATATTGGGTATGCTATCAATCATAATCGATATTATACCATTATTATACATTATTTATAAAGATTGACGAAATATACATAATATTATAGGAATGTATAAAAAATTTGGTTAAACATTTTTTCCATATTATTGACACACTCTTTACTGGCTTTACTTCTATAAACCATAAGAAAAATATTTTTACTGTATTCAATATTTATATTTGATGATAATATAGTATACTCTCGAAAAAATTAATGGGAACACTTCTGTTCACAACGTTGTTGTTATTATTGTTTCAATTATTTTAATTAAAGACGGCTGTTTAATGTTCTACGAGTATTATACTGACATCTTCGTTGACCCTTTCAATCTGTACCAACTTTCTGGTTATGGCCTCCAGCAGACGTATTTCATCATTGAAAAATATACATACCTGTCATATTTTTTACTGTACGATAAATAAATAAACTTTTTGGGACATTTAGCACGTTACTTATAAAGCGTCAATATTGCATTATATGATCATAAAATGTGTTAATGATTTGACAGAATAAAATTGAAATCGTTTTACTGTGAAATTGTTTAATTATTATTCTTTGTTCATTCGTTTTATATGTCTTATTTCAGTAACGTTCTGCTAATCAAATGATTTAAATATTTTGTATGACAATCGATAGTTTATTAGATGGGGTAAAATATTTATCCACCTAAAGTGAAACATAGAATAATTACTCAAATTTATCTAAAACTAAAAAATATTCATTATAAAATATAAAAATATTGCGTATTTGCGTCAGAATTTAAACCTACTTAATTGTAGGAACAATATAAAACTACGGAATTCGACCATCATTAGGTAATGATATGATAGGCATCACATATGAATAGGTGATAAAAAGATTAATAATTACTAATCGTTTTTTGTTGTGTAATTTTATTTCATTCGAATTTTAGAATATTTATATAATATAATATACCTATATATATTTATGTATGAAGACTTAATCAAACGAATCTGTTCGATTTAATTTGTCAAAACACGAACTTTTTGCTTGGCATTTTCACTTACCGAGTATCTTTTTTTCATACATTACTCCAGCCCACGTTATTGACCTAACGTTGACTATACCGTCTATACATATTATACAAGTTATCTGAGCGCACGGCAGTGCGCCAGGCCAAGTTACAGCAATGCCAGTGTATCTTTACACGAACCAATTCGCCCTTTTTTTCTAACCCATATATCTCTGTTTCCTCTTAAGATAAACTTTTGAAATTTAAAACACAGATTAACCTCTAGTAGCTTAGGACACTGTAAGAAAATGAGCCCTTAATATTGTGCCATTTCAAAATGGCAGGATTTCAAAATTTGCAATATTGTTACTGACTCACTTACTCACAATTTCGGTCACGGGCGGCATCGCTCTTTGGGCATTTCGCGATGTCTGGAGAGAGGGGCCGCCGCTTCCAAACCAGGCATGGCAGAAACCTACGGGTGCCCATTCAAAATTCTGCCAAACAAAAACCCACGTGTAATGTCCTAATGAATGTTATGCATGTAACGAACTCCACGATTTTGATGATCTAGAGCGGGCGAGCGGCACATATAAATGAATAAACTGATACAAGATAAATTACGAAATTAGGATTAAACATAATATACAGCTGATTGCGCAACGAACTATGATAAGAACAGAAACACAATTGTTATCAGTCAAAAGTTGATGACGCTTTATACGTTTCAAAATCATAAATTGTCGCTTAATCAGTATATTTTTAATCAATCAAATTCAGAGATAAATCAAAAAGAATGACGCACCAACCCGCCGAAAAGCAATCACAATAATAACAACTAAGAGCGTAGCAACACGTAACCACAACACCGTACGGCAACACGCAGCGTCCGTGACGTCAGGTTAAACGGAGCGCAACACCCAATGGCAGACAACTGTGGGCGGTACCTACGCCGCGCAACGCCAAATTACAAACGACTATGGGCGGCACCTGCGCGACGCATCGACGCAATCACCATGCCTTTAAATACAAGTGCGTATCACAAAATACATCAGTACACTCGCAGCTGAACAATGAAGAACATCTACTAACAACTGGGATCATGCGAACACAAGACACGGCCAAACAGTTTCATTCCACTCAGAGTTCAAATGGTTCACCGAAACACTCTTGTCCCTCTGCAAGGAACACGGTCTTCATTCGAAGCTCTACAGCACACCGGAACGACCATGAGTAAAAAATTTATTATAGTACAAGTATTATCCATACTCTCGTGGATTTAACTCTGTAGGTCTTTTTACATAATCTCACGGTGCTAATAATTAATTTGGTATTTCTGTGTTTGATTATATTATTGGACACTTTCTGTTGATTTTCCTTTTAAACGTTTTTCACCGCAGCTATAGAACGTGTCTGCCCACTCTAACTATTTATTTTCTGATTATTTTTCAAATTATTACAGCGTTTTAGTTTTAGCACTTGGATAATAGGATTCAAACATTCATAATATGTTTCGCATATTCATATTGATAGTGTTTTTTGATTTTTCCCATATTTTCAATTTTACCTTCTTCCGTATATTTTGCAATTACACGAATAACTTCCCCATGATATTTTGTTTCTCAAACAATTATCTCCGTTTGAATTTTTTTTAGATATTTTCATTTCTCAATTTTTTCTACTTTACCACTTTGTGCATTCATTTTGTAAATTCAATAAACGATTGTATATTCGTAAAAATTCTTGGGAATTACGTTCTGACGAAGTGGTCGGCTGTACTGGTACGACGGACCTAGTTCGCAGATGGCATAGATCCAGTGACTTTCGAGTTCCACCCGGCGCACGTCTGATGGGCGCCCGCTTGGTGTGCAGCTATTACGGTCCGTCAATGCCTTCAGTCCGAACCCGAATCCGATTATTCGGTGGCGTCAAAGTCGTGGAATGACATACAAATCTTTTCGAATGTAGATTATATTTGAATGCTCATTTGTGTTAAAGTCGTTTCGACTGTTTTACTTAGTTTTCAATCACTAGATTAGCTTGTCCATATGATGTTCTTCATCAAAAAATGTTCCTTTTTTAAATTTTTTTAAGTATATTAGATCCAATCCAATCAGAATTTGAATGAGGAATGTATTGTTTCACTGTAATGTATGTCTTTTCGTTTTTAATATGTTTAGAAATTTAAAATTCTCAATATAGTTTTCAAGTGCCGGGGGATACCAAGGAAAGAGAAACCATTATTTTTGCTATAGGTGTTAACTCTTGACGAATTATTTCGGATACATGAAATTTTCACTGAATAATTATACAGAGTGATTCTTTTAAGTGGGTACACTAATTATCTCGAAAAGTATTTACTTTTTTCAAAATATTTTTTGCATGGTTTCAAGTTGTTAAAAAACCAACGTTTTTATTAAAAAATTATATTTTTAAATATTTTTTATCCTTATAATTTTATAAGTTTTTTTACTTTTTTGAATGACAACATTAAGTTTTAATTTCATATTCCAAAGCAGAATATTTTTCTAAGTATTTTGATTCATAAAAATCGAATTTAGGACGAGTAGTTTATGTGTTGTATGTATTTAAAGTTTAGATTGGCGGAGTTGAGTGGTACGGGGTTAACCCGTAAAATGTTTGTCCACTACTCCGCTTGTCAAAACTTTAAATACACAACACATAAACTACTCGTCCTAAATTCGATTATTATGAATCAAAATACTTAGAAAAATATTCTGCTTTGAATATGAAATTCAAGCAACTTCCCCATGATATTTTGTTTCTCAAACAATTATCTCCGTTTGAATTTTTTTTAGATATTTTCATTTCTCAATTTTTTCTACTTTACCACTTTGTGCATTCATTTTGTAAATTCAATAATAGATTGTATATTCGTAAAAATTCTTGGGAATTACGTTCTGACGAAGTGGTCGGCTGTACTGGTACGACGGACCTAGTTCGCAGATGGCATAGATATAGTGACTTTCGAGTTCCACCCGGCGCACGTCTGATGGGCGCCCGCTTGGTGTGCAGCTATTACGGTCCGTCAATGCCTTCAGTCCGAACCCGAATCCGATTATTCGGTGGCGTCAAAGTCGTGGAATGACATACAAATCTTTTCGAATGTAGATTATATTTGAATGCTCATTTGTGTTAAAGTCATTTAATATGATATTTCTAGATTATTCGCAAATATTCAAACCCAATTATTTTCTTATATTTTATAATCACTTGAATAATTTTCTCATATTGCGGTGCTCCAAAAATTGAAGTTTTTATTTTTTTTAAGTATTTTTCTTTTCTCAATATTTTCTACTTTACCACTTTGTGCATTCATTTTCTAAATTTAATAACAGATTGTATATTTGTACTTCATAATTTCTAGAGTATATTTACATTGAAATATTTAATGTCGTTAAAATTACTATGTTTCAGTGTTTGGAAAGAACGTCATCGTTGACGAACACGTTCATGTTCTTAGTAATACAACGATACGCGAACGCCACTCGTTTTTTTCAAATAGAACGTTAATGACGTTTATACTTTTAAATAAATTTGACAATTTATAAATCAATACATATGGTTTAGATACTTTAGAAAATGTATATGCTCTAAAGTCTAAATTGTTTTTTCTTTTTCGGTTGTCCTATATGTTAGTGGTTTTTTATATAAACTGCCAATAAACTGTTCCTTTTTTAAGAACTGAACGTGCACGAATTCATTTTTTTAGTGTACGTTCCGAACACTGCTTATATTTATGTTTGGTAATAATATATTGAATATATACCAAGAATGACAGTCGGTTACATAATGAATCTGGTTCTATTAAATTGTATATTATTTTACGGCTCAACGCAGCTGTATGGGTTCAATATAGGCGTATTGCATTGTTTGAAAAACCATCATATGAAATTAGGCCTCAACATTTTTTAATATACCAAAGGAATGTATTAGACGATCATAATGATACTTTAAGGAGATTGATGAAAGGTAAACCATTATTTACTTTTTATACAGGGTGATTCTTTTATCAAACAACACTCATTATTTGAAAAAGTATTGACTTTTTTCAAATTTTTTTTTTTTCAAAATTGTAGATTTATGCTGTTCTAGAATTGTATATCTTTTTTATATTTTTCACCCTTATATTTATTAGGTAAACCACTGTCAACTTTTGATTTTCAAATGGTAACCTATACTTAAAATTTCATAATTGAATAAAACTATTTTTTTCATTAATTAATACGTTCTAATTTTCATTTTTCGTTAATCCGTTGATGAGATATTGCTCCTCAAAGTTAGGTGGTTTTGGGAAATAGTTATCGTAATATGTAAATGTGTTATACCTCGTCAGCAGATACCGCAGCTATCAGGATTTTTATGTCCCAGTGCAAAAGATATCACACTTTTCAAATCAGTTCATAAAGTACTTAGAGCCCCTAAATGTATTTTATTATGCCCATTTTGCAGGGAGACACGAAGTTCACCCCACGAAGGTGATTACGTCAATGGTCAGTGGTCGTAATAATTATTATCAATTATAAAGACCAGAAGTTATAAGTAATAAATTCGATATCGTTCAACCCAAGATATAGCGGCGATAATCTTTGTACCTGATCGCCGATAATACCTACATACAATAACACACGATCATAATATTACTTTTATTATTGGTCTGCTTCTGTTTGTAGCTTCGATCACGATCTCACCTCTATTCTATGCTCCAACACACCATAGAATAACATACGGAAATACAGAATTATTTTAGTGTTTAGTCCATAAAAGTTACTGTTGTCCATGGTTTATCATTACAACTAATACAACAACTGTCTATCATAAAGAAAATACAGTGTTACCAATATGTGTATTTACAAAATAAATAGTAACTTACTGTTTATTTGTCACAAATAAAATCCCGTTTTTGTTACTCTAGTAGACAGCCTGTACTACAGTTGTAACAACTGTTAACTGTTTTAAATCACTGCTGTAGTGTACAGTAATTTATTTTCCGTTGTCTGTTACTCGTTACTGGTCAGTATAATTTATAGCATGGTGCTATGGCGTCAGCGACCGATACTACCAAGTACTAATTACTTGTGTACTACAGTCTACAGTAGTAAACTTAATAAATTTCACATTTTCACAATAATATTATCATAATAAATAATATTCTGTGCCTTTGTAGTTTTAACGAACTAGCTGATCTAGTTAACTGGAGCTCTAGTTAAATATTTAAATATGTTTAATTTATCAACTTACTTATTTTGTTATTTTCAATAAAATTCCAAGACCAATTTATTAACTTGATGTACATGTGCCTGCCAAAAATTCATTCGTTCGTAAGTATAAGAATTCATATTAAATATAAATTTTAACAAACTTTGGTTAAGAATGGAAAAAATGTAACATACATACATAAATATACATGTATGTATTTGTATACAATTTGAATAAAAAATACATGTTATTTATATTTTAGCTTATGTTCAAATTGCTTGCCATCTTCAGTTAAACAAAAATGTTTTAATACTTCAGAGGAAGTAGATTTTTTCAATATTGAGTTTTCAATTTTGTTGCAACAATCTCTTATTCTTTGTTTAAGTTCCTCCACACTATTGCATTTTTCTTTATACACTTCATTTTTTAGATGGCCCCAAAAAAAGAAGTCAAGAACACTCAAATCGGGGGAACGAGGTGGCCATTGAATAATGGGGCTGTGAGTTCCAAACCAGTTATCGTCTCCATACATCTTATTGAGGTATGCACGTACAGCCAAGGTATTATGTGCTGGTGCACCATCTTGCTGCCAAATCAAATTCAAGCGCTGTTGAAGTGAAATATTTTCCAATAGTATGGGTATATCATCTTTCAAAAAACCAAGATACTTATTGCCATTAAGATTTTCCTCAAAAAAATATGGACCAATTAAATACTCATCAATAATCCCACACCAAACATTCACACCCCAACGAACTTGCTTAGTTCATTAATTTTAAGATTTTTAAATTAATAATAAAAACAAAAATCTAAACAGTAAGCACTGAATACGACTTCAAACTTATTAATCCTACACCATCCTACCATCCTACACACACTATTGGCAAAATTAATTTTAGTTATTTAGGTATTCTATGGTATTATCAAAAGTAATAACCAATGGTATTTTCAATGATAAATGAGTGCAATAACAATTAATAATAAATGTACAATATATTATATAATAACCATATCTAATAATGGACCTTAATGGCATAATATTAACAATAAATTAACTTAATAGGTAACTTAATTTATTTTTTTATACATATAATATACATATAACTGTGTATAGCTTTGGTAGATTTAACTAATACAAAATAATGTGTTAATTATTATTATAGATTTAATATATCTTTTTAATGCTGTTTACCATATGGATACTTTGAACATGTAAATGCCTATTAGGATTTAAGTTTTTTAATGATAATTTTGTTTTTTAACAAATCAAATATTGTACCTCTTCTCATATAAAGTATCATTTGAGCACATGCACATTGAATAAAGAAGTTAGACAAGTACATAACACTATGGTACATATGTTTATTACAAATCTGGAAATACAATACTCTGAACTAATTTAATATTAAGTATAAACAACATTTTTTTTTATGTTTACAATTTCAATTTAATACATTTACAATTTCAAATCAAATATTAGTATAATATAAATAATTCACCATACATCGCTTCAATAGTTGTAATATACGTTGTAGGACTAGGTCTTTTTGACCAATCACATGAATTTAATCAATATGTAGCTATTTAAATAAACAATGACATACGTCCAAATATACATATATGGCACTGATCAATTTTTATAATTATATTTTATGTAAAAAAAATCATATTTTCAATGTCGCGAACAGGGTTTGAGACCATTGGCACAACTAGAGTGTGCAAAAGGGTCTTTAGCACCTCTTATTTTTTTAGATTTAACTATCATTATTATAGTGAAATACCCTCAATTTAATGTTTTTAAAATATAAAATATTATAGCACCCCACGTTTTAAATTTTTTAATGTATATTTTCTACTTTAATAAGATGCAAGTGATAACCACTAACAAAAACTAGGGAGAGAATAACCATTTTTTAGATTGCTTAATTTTGATTATTTAAATGTTTTTTTAAGCGTTTGATTTGATGATTTTAGGTTCTGTTTAGCCCTGAACCCTGTTCACAACAAAATTCCTCACATATTATACTGATATTATTATGAACCGTTAAACAATTTTACTTTAATAAGCCTAGGACTATGAAAAACCTATTTCAAAATGATGATACAGTTTAATCTAAATGTTCGTTTTGCAGTTAATATGCAAAATATGAGTAAAGATAAAACATGTATTCAAAAAATTAAAACAAACTTTTCAATCACCCCAGACTTAAAAAGTAAAATTTAAAAATGGTATTAATAATATTCTAACTTGAATTTAGTACTAATTATTATTTGGTGACAACACCAATCATTGACAGAAATAATTTAGTATTTATCATTATGACATTATACAATGTAGCACAGTAGACTAATGTTTTTGGATGTTTTGATTATTATATCTTTTTTGTTAAAGGGCTTGTCCGTAAAAAATAAAAATAAAATAATTATTAATCACATAGCCACTTAAAAATTCTTAATTTGATTTAGGACATAATCTACATATTAAACACAAAATAAATATCTATATCTATGTATATTATCTTTTAAGTTGTAATGATTGATGTTGTCACCTAATTTAAATTATAAACTAGCATACAAATTATAAAGCTTTAACATTAGCACAATTTTTAGTTTTCAATACATTTTTTTTTTCATTCCGAAAATCGGTTAAATGATTTTTGATGTCCCTCTCCACTTACATTCCTCTTCAACTTTCAGTATGTTCCTATTCTAGTACCTTCAATCACTTGCTTCAGAAATGGAGTTCTAGCCCTTCCTTTTACAGGTTTCCTCCTTATAACGTGTCCGATCCATGCTTTTCTTCTCAATCTTAGCGTACTCCGTATTGATTTTTGATTCTCCTAAATACCTCAAAATTTTTTTATCTTTTCTGTCTATTGAATTTCAGCGTTTTCCAACAATAATACTTTAAAAGCTTTTATTTTGACTTTCTCAGTCTTCAGTAGTGTCCCAATATCTGCTCCATATATGTAGATCTACATTCCACACAAAGCCTTTTATAAGTGATTTTCTGTTGTCCAAACTTAATCTATTTGAGGTAAAAGATTTATTTTTTTATAGTAGGCCTGTTTGGCATGCGCTATTTTACATACTGCATCTGTACAACTTTTCTCATCGCTTGTGATTGAATAGGTATGTGAAGTTTAAGTGTTCTTTAAGCTAATGAGATAGATTGTTTTATTAATTTTAATTTTTGCTTGCATTTATCAACTAGTAAAACTTACCAATAGGTACATTGTACAAATGCACTTGCAAAGTATCCAATTCACGTGAGATTAACCAATTTAGGTACTTAAATGTTTAATTAAATTACTAAATAAAATACAATATGTGGTAAATATTATAATTTAAGTATATACAAGAACTAATAATATTATAAATTCACCATTAAAATTTAAACATTTAAAATTGTTAAGTATTAACAAATAAAATACTTTATTAGTTATTACTTATTACCGACTCACGATTCAAATATTGTTGTTATGACTTGTCTTATAACATTTTAACCTAAATTATAACCGTTTATTCACTCAACGTATTGTTGGTATGTGATTTACGTTAACCAGGTATAAGGTTTACTTCCATATCATGTAACCATGGTACCAGACTTTAATCGTCCACAGCGTACAAAACAAATAACAGCTGATCAAAATTAGTTTTACTCACGATTTTACCTAATCGCAAATCAGCCTAATAAACCATATCGTATTACCCGTGTTGTTCTGTCTTCTTATCCGTAGTCCGTCACGGCCATAGACATAATGTTATGTCTATGGTTACGGCGTACTCCATAGATATGGAGGGGGGTCGTCGGGGGTATACGACGTGAGTAGGTATGCCACCACGGCACCACGAGTGACACTAATGGTCCGATTACTTAAAATATGACATCATGACAATAAGTTAATGTAGCGAGTTAGTAGGTACAATTAATATCATTTATCACTATTAGGTATATCTTGGGTTCGAATGATATCGAATTTATTACTTTTAACTTCTGGTCTTTATATTAGATAAGTATTATTATGACCAGTGGGGCGAACTACATTACACCCAGTCAAATGGGTATTATAAAATACATTTAGGGGCACAACTTAAGCTTACTGTACCTACTACTTGAATTGATTTGAAAAGTGTGATATCTTTTGCCCTGGGACATAAAAATCCTGATAGCTGCGGTATCTACTGACGAGGTATAAGTGGTATAACACATTTACACACTATAACTATCTCCCAAAACCACCTAACTTTGAGGAGCAATATCTCATCAACGGATTAACGAAAAATGAAAATTAGAACGTATTAATTAATGAAAAAAATAGTTTTATTCAATTATGAAATTTTAAGTATAGGTTACCATTTGAAAATCAAAAGTTGACAGTGGTTTACCTAATAAATATAAGGGTGAAAAATATAAAAAAGATATACAATTCTAGAACAGCATAAATCTACAATTTTGAAAAAAAAAAAATTTGAAAAAAGTCGATACTTTTTCAAATAATGAGTGTTGTTTGATAAAAGAATCACCCTGTATATTTATATTAGCTAATTTATTTTACTTTTAATAACAGGTTTCAACGGAATTTTACAGTAAAGAAATTCAACGTTGGTATTACAGAATACAATTTTATTAAAAACATTTCTGATCCCCATTTTGCTGAATGTAATTCCAATTTAATTTCGACCTAAAACTCTGAAGATTTAGCGTTGAATATCGTAAGGGATCAGAGTCTTAACATGCCCCGGATAAATAAATTAAACTTAATTTTTTGTAACTCAAATGTAACTGCCAATAATATATTAATATCCTATATAAAAATAAAATGTATTAAATGTATCTTAATAGATTTTTTTTTAAAGTTTATTTACACTTCAACAACAAAGGTTTTTAGCTTACATTTGATCATAAGTTAAACAAGAAAAAAACATTTAGGTATATACATTACATTTTGTTTTAAATTGTACAACTTTAATATTATTAAAATGTACTGATTGTAGCTGTATTGTTAATGTATCATCTATAACTGCTTGGTGGAGTGAAACAGGATTTTAAGTATCTTGCGTGGTTCGGTATTTGAGGCTGATGATGCCAATGTGCTCAATTGTTAATGTTTCATTGTAATTATCACATAACTTTCGTTTATATTTGTATAAATTTTCAAAATAATTAAGACTTTTTAAGATGTATTTTTTATAGACATTCGAAATTTTCTGTTTTATTTTGTTTTTATTTCTATTAAGTCAAAAAGTTTGGAAACTTAGTACAAGGTTCTCCATAAGGTGATATAATAGGAGTTAGAAAGAAAATGCATATTATGCACGTTTTTTTTATAACCATAGTTCTCATTTTGACAACACTAAGTAAATTGAAAATTTACAAATTATTTAGTTTTTGAAGTGTATAAAACATTCAGCTTTCATAGCTGAGGAGTGACAATTTAAAACAAGGTTTCATATAAATAGTGCAAAAAAAAAAATATGCAGTTTTTTATTAAAAATTGTTTCAAGTCCAAATTTGAATGAAATTACATATTTATTAATCTAGTCGATTCATCTAAACAATTTTAGTTATATTCGATTATTTAAAATTATTATTTGTAGGCACTTAAAATTTTTAGATTATGTTTTTATTATTATTATTTTTTAGTGGCACCCGTGGCAACATATTTCATTGTGTGTTGGGGTTGATAGGGTAGTTTTTGTTGTTGTAGGTTTTTGAGTGGGTGGGGTTAAAACGCTTGTTTGTGTGGCAAGGATATTTTGCTAAAAATGCATCATCCATCCGATAGCTAGCAACTGCGTTTGGTACGTACGCTCAGTGCGTTTCCGCTGCAGATTGACCGTACGACAGCGCCTCACCAAGTCACAGATAATATTATTATTACTACTACTTTTTTATTCATACTGTAAAAGCTGATGGCGTTAAAATTACCTATATTAATAGTTTTTTTAAGTTTATTGTTGTATTAACTACAAATGACCGAGTGAGCCGGATACATAATGAATGTGATTTGTTTAATTTGGAATTTATTTTATAGGTACCTACATTATTTATATTTTTTTAAATTTTTTTTAAATATTTTTTTTTTTTTTTATTAAAAGAATAATTACAATCTATACAAACATTTTATACAATAAGCAGTGTTGGGAATAGATAACTAATAATTTATCTAGATAAAGATAAAGATAACAGTACCTAATTTTATCTAGATAAAGATAAAGATAGTTATACTAAATTTTATCTAGATAAAGATAAAAATTATTACATTTTTATCTAGATAAATATCAGATAATTTCATGTTTAATTTTGCAAATATTCAGTTATATAGCTATTATTTTTTTTTAAATACATCATATATTTAAGACATTAAAAATTTACATAAAATAAAATAGTTTATTTTTCAAATACATATGAAATGTCATTCTCTGACTTAATTTTATAATAATACAATGAAGCTGTTAGCTAACATTTGAAAAAAAAATAATAACAGTTTTTAAAATAATAATAAGTCAAACCCTACAACATAAAATCATTTCAAAAGTTCTTTCATTTAACCTATTATGCCTAAGTGTTACAACTTGTATTGCCAAAAAAAAAAAATACATACTTATTTAAAACATATTACTTATTAACATAAAATAAAATAGTTTATTTTTAAAATACATATGAAATGTCATTCTCTGACTTAATTTTATAATAATACAATGACGCTGTTAGCTAACATTTGGAAAAACAATAATGATAAGTCAAACCATGTTTGATCTACAACATAAAATCATTTCAAAAGTTCTATCATTTAACCTATTACGCCTAGGTGTTAAAACTTGTATTGCCTTGCTAAATAATCTCTCAACTGGTGCTGAGGATGGAATTGTAGTATTATACTTTAGGAATACCTCTTTAATAATAGGGTATTGGTTTAGAATGTCTAAGTCTTTTTTTGTTGAACTTAAGAATGATATAGCTTCTAAATTTGCATTATTTAATGTCTTTGTTTCGGAACCAGTGTTACTTATACCAATTTTATTTGTTGTACAGATATTGCTATAAAATGCATTATCACTGTTATCAGAATCTATTTCTTCATCTTCAATAACCGAGTTTATAAAATGTTCGGAAGTTGTAGCTACCACGCTGCACTCTTTTAAAAATAGAGTTTTACAAACATTTATATACCTAACAGGTATCCAACTGAGCTTGAATTTGGGGTGGCTTATGGAAGCAATAACGAATATTTTACTTTCTGGACTACTTAAATCAAATAGATAACTATATAAATCTAGTTTCTATGGATTTTATAATTATAAAACTTAATGGCTTACAATGTTTCAGATCTGTAAATGCTATTAATAATCTCCTTAGTACCAGAATAGTTGGTGCTACATAACCCAAAAAACTACTATTTTCACCCTGTAATTTGTCCAATGATATAGCTAAGGGTTCCATGGTTTTGCTATATTCTTCTAAAAATACCCATTCATTTAATTTTAATTTAGTTAAATGTAAATCATCAAATAACTTAATAATTTGTGGTCTATGTTTCAAGATTTTTAGTGATGCACCATACAAAGAATTCCAGCGCGTTATTACAGGTACTGGAAATTTACAACTACATATTTCAAGTACTTTGTCTGAAGCAACAGTGCTTCTACTAATTAAGTTCCAAAAACTATACAATTTTTTAAAAGTTGATTCAGAAAGACGTAAATAGTTAGTATCAGTGATTTTAGCAATGTCTGTGGTCGCAATCAAATTTAATGTATGTGCACAACATTTTAAATGATGTGGTAAACAAAAAGAATCATCTGAATTAGGTAAATTATTAAAAATTTTCTCTACATCCATTATTTCCATGGTATCTATTTCTAAATCAGAATTATCATAATCAGAATTATTTTCATTTAAGTCACCAACTGAAGTTGACTCGGACTGAAATGATGAGTCTATTGAAAATGTTCTAAATGACTTTCCAAAATTACTAGCGTTATCAGTCACTGTATGCGTAATTTTAGAATAATGGATACTGAAATTCTGTGTTATTTCTGTCATGACTTCAGCGATATTAAAGTAGTTGTGACTCCCTTTGATTCGTTTGCAGCCTAAGACAAACGATTTACGCAGATATGACTCGGAATCAATAAAATGACAAGTCATTCCTAAAAATAAAAATATAAATTAGAACTCTTCATATCTCTCTCTAGTCTAAAATATTATTGTTAAGACTTAACAGATATCAGACAATTTCATGATAAATTAATAATCATAAATCATAATTATTTAAAATAATATAGTAGGTTTAATAAGTTAATAATATATTAGGTATCTAGACACTAGGACAGGTATACATTACATTAGAAACTTTATTTAACAAAACTGTAAGTGGCCTGTAACTACTTAATTTATTTGTTTACATTTTAATAACTAATTTTAGGGAATCATGAAATGTTAACTTAAAAATGTTTCTATAAATTTATTTAATAAATTAATGTTTTACCATTTTAATAATAATAGTGGTAAGTGTCTTTATACAATGCTATTCCTTTAATAAATATATAATGTAACATATTATTATAAATATTAATTTAAAAAATGTATTTTCAAGATACCTACTTTATTAATTTATGAGAAAATTTAAACATAACATATTTTTTTAAGGAAGCTTCAAGTTTGCTAAATAAAGGTTTGACTGCATATTGCAAAATGTACACAAATATCATACATACCCATGTAACTTTTATTATTCCCACTCCAAATATCAGCAGTTGTGCAGATATAATTTTGTTTTTCAATCAAATCAGTTAGCATTAATACATATGCATTGTAATTTTCTGTTAGCTGTTTTGATATTTGTTTTCTATTTGGCAGAATTGTTTCATCTTTAGATTGAGTCAGTCCCAGAATCAAATTGCGAAAACTTGGTTTTTCACAAGTTACAAGTGGACGCATCTCACTTATGATATACTCAAAAACCAAATCATTTATCTATTGACATAAATTTTACTATGAAAATCAAATTAATTCAAAACAATTAAAAAATGCTATTATTTAGGTACCTAGTTAAAATTAAATTAAACAACATTAATATAATTAATTTGGTAAATAATATTATAGTTTATTTATGTATACTATATACATATTACATAGTAGCCGTGGATTATTATCTTCCAGTATGGTATGGTCTACCGACATTTTGTGTACTACCTACCTAACTAACTATAATAAATATAAGTATAGTATGCAGTCTACAAATTATATTTCTTATGGGTACTTTTCTACATATTAAACATCTTTCATGGTATGTACTAAATTGGATGTTTAATATTGAAATACAAAACAAATAATTAATACAAAATACAAACTATGTAAATGTAAATATATTTAAATGTTAGGAAAAACTTTAGAAGTAGGGTATTAATTATTTATATGTAATTTATATTAATAATAATATACCTTATAAAGTTATACCTAACTATTTTCCGAAACAAAATAAACAAATCTCAGGACTGAAAGGGTTAATTTGGTTTCCTACTTACCTAATAGATTTAATTATATTATTAATTTATTCAACTTTATTAATATTATATTATTATTACCTTTTGCTTTGTAATTGCTTTTGAATGAATATCCAATAATTTTGTTTGCTTGGTATTTGTGAATTTATCTTTGTCCATAAGATTATTTTTTCTAGATTCTTCAACTTTGGACATGATTGAAGCATGTTTATACTAAAATAGGTGTAAAGTATTATTTATTAATATCTTAGGTGATTACTATTTAAAATTAAATCGATCTTCATAAAGTTATACATACCTTGTAATGGCTAAGGAAATTGCCACTTGAATTAATACTCCCATTCACAATTTTTGAGCAATTTTGACACGATGCAGATAATTTATTTTTTTCTAAGGATACTATTTTATAAAATTCATTAAATAAATACTTCAATTTCGAAGTATTTATCAGAAGATTCGTAGATTCCGTTGTTTCAGTTGATTGAGTAAATCTTGTATCATTATCTGTTTTTTGGACCTTAGATGGGCCACTTAAAACTTGCACAAACCGCTTCATAATTATTTAAACAAACAATTAATAAGAAAACTAAACAAAAAATAATAATAAAAACGGAAAGTTGCACAAAATGTCACAGACGACTGACGAGGAATAACTGAGAAGTGAGCTGTGAGAACATTAAATGATAACTGAAAACAGCCAACGACGACTTATAATTAGTGGGAATAATATTATTAACTTCCACAATGGTATTATAAATTTATAAATATAAAGAGTAAAGACGTATCACTCGTATCAGCTAATGACGATCGTCATAATATTATGGTGGCGGCCGGCGGGTAATAAGGAATCCTTATTAGGGATATATCATAATATAATGTTATCGCTTTTGCTATTATTAGTTATTCTTCTATAGAACGGCCAACGAAACTATTGTGACTGCGGTCGCTGTCGATGACCGTTTTTGTGAAAACCAGGGGTTCTAATTATAGTTACCTTCTGGCTTCTACATAACATAGGTATTTTATATTTTTAGGTCTTTTCATTATTTTTATTATTTACGATGTAATACTCGAGACTATAAATGAACATTCATTATTAAAATACATGGTATAATGACGTAAATATAAATATTTTTAATTTAAAAATTAAAAAAAATTTTTAAGTAAATTAAAATAAATTATCTAGATATGTTACTCATAGATAACTAGAATTTTATCTAGATGAAGATAAATATGACAGAGTTGAAATTTATCTAGATAAGATAAAAGATGAATAATTTTTATCTAGATAACTTATCTAGATATTTCCCA
The DNA here is from genome assembly GCF_037042655.1 of Diuraphis noxia. NCBI lineage: Eukaryota > Metazoa > Arthropoda > Insecta > Hemiptera > Aphididae > Diuraphis > Diuraphis noxia. The sequence goes on from NW_028301717.1 coordinate 1,515,622, forward strand.
ACACTGACAATAAGTAATTTTTTTAGATGGAGAATAGCGTTGATATAACAGAGAGGGAGGGTACTCAGTAGTACCACCCGACAGATCAAGCTAGGAAATCTCTAGGCCAAGAACGTTTCAGTCTTCTTCTAGGATTATCGGGAATTGTACAAGACAGACGTTTAATTAATGGGTTAGTATGGTGGTTTAGCTTATAATGGAATGAGAGGAAGTAGGATTTGGTTAGTTGAGAAAGAGTGGGAACGTTTAAGTCTTTGTGAAGATTGGCGTTTTTTATATACCAAGGGGCAGAAACGATTTGACGGAGACATATTGATTGGCAGGCTTGTATAGTTCGCAGGTTTGAGGGTTTCGCGGAGCCCCATATCTGGATGCCGCATGCCCATACTGGTCTTAAGATAGCTTTGTAGATTAGCAATTTATTGCTGGTGTTTAGTTTGGAGCGGAGAAGTGGACGGAGCAAGTGAAGTCTAGAGTTTACAGATTTCCTTTTGTTTTTGAGGTGTTGAGCCCAGGTGAGTCGTTTATCAAACGTTAGGCCCAGGTATTTGACTACTGGGGTTGTTGGGATTAAGTTATTATTGAATGAAACTGGAGGGCAGTCTCCAGGTCTCAGTGAAAAGATAATAAAGGAGGATTTGGAGTCATTTATTTTTATTTTCCATTTTTTTGACCAGATCTGAATCATGTTTAGATGATTTTGTAACCTATCAGACACAATTTGAGGGTGATCATTTGAGGGTGATCATTTGAGGCCAGGATTATTGTATCATCGGCGTATGTGCCTAATGATGTATGTAAAGTTTTCGGAGTGTCATGTGCAAATATGGTGTAAAGAAAAGGCGCTATGTCTTTTTAAATATTAACATCATGTTTATAACTTTCCAGACTGACAAACCGTATCCGTTCAGAGACTTATGTTTTTTGTATACAATGATAATATATCAATGGATTCAAATTTTAATATCATTCATCACAGTAACTACTTTACATCAGAGCGACATCCATTGCACTTACCCGCTTTTGATTAATAAATATGGTTAATTTTAAAGAACAAAGTTTTTCAAATAGCAATTAGTGTTACGTCATAATAAATAATTGCAATCGTTTAATATTGAAAAATTCAAATAATGATTAATTTTAGTTGATGGATAGAAATATTTAACTTTTTATGAACTTCGATTATGGGGTTATTAGTATTTTTATATTTATTAAGACTTCGACATCAAAGGTTTTTAGTTTGCATTAAATTATAATAGACAAGTATATACATTATATGTTTTACAAACAGTTACGTGTGCACTATCGACCGAGCAACACGTTAATCGCTTCGACCGCGCTCTCGTATTTTTAGCTCTCGTATGCACTCAGAATAATTACGTAAGACCATCAGGTAATATGAACATTTTTCATATAACTACCACCTTCTTATATTTACCCGCCTAATAGAAATATTAACTCCAAAATGGGTGATTCACCCAAGAACCCCCCTAACCTAATACACAAACTTTTAAATTCAAAAAAAAACCAAACACACAAACCCAATGAGCCAACTCGTATTTCCGTTACTGCCATTGCCACCGTAGATAAAGAAACTAATGTATCGCCGCCTATCGTCACCTCAAACACAGATATCGTCACTAATGACCTCACATCCAAGCCATCCGACCAAAATAACGCCAATATTATTTACACCGATGTAACCAACCATATACAGAGCGTTCCAAATGAAAAATCGACATCAATTCAAAACTACCCCTCCGAAACCGATGAAAACAACTTTAAAAAAAAAACGTTCGCCGAGACCACTCAGAACAGGCAATCATCTTCGATTCTATCGATAACATACCACAAATCGAATACGTCATAGCCATCAGCAAAATAATTCCACCGAAAAATATTAAATTCGTTTCTAGAATGTCAAACAACCGTTTTTGCGTTTATTTCAACGACAAAAACACTGTCGATCTTCTAATCAAAAATCATCCTATTATCAAACAAAATGATCTCACACCTATAAAAATTAGACGGCTAGTAAACCCAACCAAAAGAATCATTATTTCTAATGTATCGCCCGCTATTCCTAACGATATAATTATTGCTGAACTACATAATCGCAATATCCAACTCCTATCACCGATAACACACATTAACGCTGGATTCAACTTAAAAGATCTAGCGCATATCTTAAGCTTTAGGCGGCAAGTTTATATAAACCATGAAGACTTTCATAAAATACCAGAATCCTTACTGATTAAGGCCGAAAACGAACTTCACAGAATTTTTCTCACAGACGACACCCTTACTTGCTATAAATGCAAACTCACTGGACACACATCAAAGCTATGTAAAAATCCCCCACCAGATCCTCCAAACGCTATGTTATATGAATCATCCGACCCCAACATCACTACAAGCAACTCAATCATCTCAAAAGATAAGCCCGGGCATATCGTTCCGTCAATAGTTATTCCTTCACATAATGCAAATGATACTTTTGATACTTCCAAAGTGCAAAACTCAATTCAAACATCTCTCCTCGACGACCCAATAACAAGTGAATCAACACAAGAATATAGTACACTAATACCCACATCTGAATCGAAAAAAAGATCTGCGCTCTCCTCTACATCATCAAGTATAACCACTAGCATAACTTAAAATACTTATAACTCATAAACTACCAAGCCCAAAATTCGATTTTTATGAATCAAAATACTTAGAAAAATATTCTGCTTTGGTCCTTTGGAATATGAAATTAAAAATCTATGTTGCCATTCAAAAAGTAAATAACTTAAAAATGATAAGGATAAAAAATAATTTTTTAATAAAAACGTTGGGTTTTTACAAATTGAAACTATGTAAAAAAATATTTAGAAAAAAGTAAATACTTTTTTAAATAATGACTGTCCTTTGATAAAAAAAATCACCTTGTATACGAATATACATTATTTCTCATAAGCAGGTGATCGCTGACTATTTTTGAAATTTGTAAATGTGTTATTCGAGGATACAAAATGTCGAGAACCTGCACCGTAATTGAAAAACTGTATAGCCAATATGCTGCAACAAATTGCAGATAGCGGAAAAAAACGATTTTTGCTGTGTTGCAGCAGTTGATCGCGTTTTGCACTTATCCCGCACTGTTCCAATTACACCAGTTGGCGTCGCGAACATCTTGGCCGTGCAGCCGAGCCCGGATTGAAGCCACTGAAACAATTTTACAATATAGAAAGATGTCAATATCCAATAGCGAACGAAACTAATATTGAAATTATATAATTTTACTTCTTTGCAATCTTTTGCCAATTATGTGTTTAAAATTTTTTGCACTTTCTTGTTGATTATATTATCAAATGGCTTATAATGTTTAAACAGATAGATAAATACGCGGTATTTTAGGTATACGTTCGTAAATTAATACATTTAAATAGTAAAAACTATTCGCTGACTTTCACATTGTGCAATGGAATATTTCTGAGATATTTTAAAATATTAATTTACAACTTTTATCCTAAGAAAGTATCTTTAAATGTAGTATGAATAGAAAGTTTTATAATTTATTCAACCAACATGTTTTGTACATTATGACTATAGTAATACACAAATATACATTCGAATAATTTTAAACCTTTTTAATTGTATTCTTAAAATAAATAAACCATTTTAATAATATCCATATTCCATACATTTCAAAACTCACTCTTTCAAGTACTCTCATTATTAATTCACACTATTATAAGATATGAATGGGTAAAAACTACAGTTAAAAACGAATTAACTCACAATAGGTGTTTTATTTTTATTCGGAAACTTTGACTATAATGTATAAAATTATAATAACAACTGAAAAATGCATGATAAATATGAATGGTCAAAAGATTAACATCAAGGCACATATCAAAAAAAACATTTGAAACAACTTTGATTTAACATTTTATATACTACAGCTTCTTCTTCTTCTTTACTAAAGGCCATGCCTTGTCGTTGCAAATCTGGTACGCCATTATGGTTGTCCTTCATTGCTTAATGTTTGGGAAAATTAATACAGTGGTTTCCCGTTGCCTTCTGTATCGCAATGACATCACTTATAACTAAGTGATGCTATTATAAGTGATGCTATTCAAGTAAAGATGAATCTCTACTTGATACTAACAATGTTGCTGGCCATTGTTAGATCCATTTTGGTCGCCTTTTACGACGGGCATGGACTGCCGTGGGTGTATTCTGATCCCCCCCTCCCACACAGGGATAATACTACAGCTAACTTAGTTTAAAGAATATTTATAATTAAAATCATACAAACTAATAACAAATGTATACATACCATGGTCCATAATACATACAGGTTGATTCTTTTAAGCGGGTACACTAATTATCTCGAAAAGTATTTACTATTTTCAAAATATTTTTTAATGAAAACGTTGGTTTTTTAACAACACATGAAACCATGTGAAAAAATATTTTGAAAAAAGTAAATACTTTTCGAGATAATTAGTGTACCCACATAAAAGAATCACTTTGTATACAATATTACTATTTATGTGGTTCGTTAAAAAAGTCAATGTTTTTATTTGACGATTTAAATGCATTTTATGCACCATCAGTATTTATAAATTAATTATGAAGAAAATAAATTAAGTAACATTTGTAATGAAATGAAACTGTTTGGCCGTGCCTTGTGTTCGCATGATCCCAGTTGTTAGTAGATGTTGTTCATTGTTCAGCTGCGAGTGTACTGATGTATTTTGTGATACGCACTTGTATTTAAAGGCATGGTGATTGCGTCGATGCGTCGCGCAGGTACCGCCCACAGTTGTCTGCCATTGGGTGTTGCGCTACGTTTAACCTGACGTCACGGACGCTGCGTGTTGCCGTACGGTGTTGTGGTTACGTGTTGCTACGCCCTTAGTTTTTGATTAGGACATGCATGATGTGCAGTTTATACACCATCTGTATTTATAAATTAATAATGAAGACCTTTTTAAAAAATAAATTAAGTAACATTTGTAATGAAATGCTATTTAATAATTTAGTTACAAACGGATATTTTTTATAGAAATAATTTCAAACAATGTAAACAAATTATTGTGATCGAATAAATTTATTTTAAAGTTAATTGTCATAGAATTTATTCCTGATATCACATCTTTACGAGTCTCAAGTCTTGTAAATTACTAGTTTTTTGTTTTAACTTGGTCATTTTTTACACGGATTTCGACGAAGAGTTTTTGTTGGGACCACAAATATCGTTAAAATTTGAACTATTTACAGTTTTGAAAAAAAAAAACGTGCCTACGTAGTTTTAATATCTTCCAACTGCTATTATATCAACTTATAGAGAACCTTGTATTACATATTTTAGTGTTTTTACTCAAAGGATAAAATTGTATTGATAAAAGTATACAACTTAATAAAATGGAACATTTCAAATGTCTATAAAATATCTTTAAACGGTCTGGATTATTTTGAAAATGTAATCAAACACAGAAAAAGCCAATACAGGATGATTCTTTTAAGTGGGTACACCAATTATCTCGAAAAGTATTTAATTTTTTCAAAATATTTTTTACATGGTTTCAAGTTGTTAAAAAACCAACGTTTTTATTAAAAAATTATATTTTTAAATATTTTTTATCCTTATTATTTTTTAAGTTTTTTACTTTTTTGAATGGCAACATTGAGTTTTAATTTCATATTCAAAGCAGAATGTTTTTCTAAGTATTTTGATACATAGAAATCGAATTTGGGGCTAGTAGTTTATGAGTTATAACTGTTATAAGTATTTAAAGTTTTGACAAGCGGAGTAGTGGACAAACATTTTGCGGGTTAACCCCGTAACACTCAACTCCGCCAATCTAAACTTTAAATACATACAACACATAAACTACTCGTCCTAAATTCGATTTTTATGAATCAAAATACTTAGAAAAATATTCTGCTTTGGAATATGAAATTAAAACTTAATGTTGGCATTCAAAAAAGTAAAAAAAACTTATAAAATTATAAGGATAAAAAATATTTAAAAATATAATTTTTTAATAAAAACGTTGGTTTTTTAACAACTTGAAACCATGCAAAAAAATATTTTGAAAAAAGTAAATACTTTTCGAGATAATTAGTGTACCCACTTAAAAGAATCACTCTGCATAATTATTCAGTGAAAATTTCATGTATCCGAAATAATTCGTCAAGAGTTAACACCTTAGCAAAAATAATGGTTTCTCTTTCCTTGGTATCCCCCGGCACTTGAAAACTATATTGAGAATTTTAAATTTCTAAACATATTAAAAACGAAAAGACATACATTACAGTGAAACAATACATTCCTCATTCAAATTCTGATTGGATTGGATCTAATATACTTAAAAAAATTTAAAAACGGAACATTTTTTGAAGAAGAACATCATATGGACAAGCTAATCTAGTGATTGAAAACTAAGTAAAACAGTCGAAACGACTTTAACACAAATGAGCATTCAAATATAATCTACATTCGAAAAGATTTGTATGTCATTCCACGACTTTGACGCCACCGAATAATCGGATTCGGGTTCGGACTGAAGGCATTGACGGACCGTAATAGCTGCACACCAAGCGGGCGCCCATCAGACGTGCGCCGGGTGGAACTCGAAAGTCACTGGATCTATGCCATCTGCGAACTAGGTCCGTCGTACCAGTACAGCCGACCACTTCGTCAGAACGTAATTCCCAAGAATTTTTACGAATATACAATCGTTTATTGAATTTACAAAATGAATGCACAAAGTGGTAAAGTAGAAAAAATTGAGAAATGAAAATATCTAAAAAAAATTCAAACGGAGATAATTGTTTGAGAAACAAAATATCATGGGGAAGTTATTCGTGTAATTGCAAAATATACGGAAGAAGGTAAAATTGAAAATATGGGAAAAATCAAAAAACACTATCAATATGAATATGCGAAACATATTATGAATGTTTGAATCCTATTATCCAAGTGCTAAAACTAAAACGCTGTAATAATTTGAAAAATAATCAGAAAATAAATAGTTAGAGTGGGCAGACACGTTCTATAGCTGCGGTGAAAAACGTTTAAAAGGAAAATCAACAGAAAGTGTCCAATAATATAATCAAACACAGAAATACCAAATTAATTATTAGCACCGTGAGATTATGTAAAAAGACCTACAGAGTTAAATCCACGAGAGTATGGATAATACTTGTACTATAATAAATTTTTTACTCATGGTCGTTCCGGTGTGCTGTAGAGCTTCGAATGAAGACCGTGTTCCTTGCAGAGGGACAAGAGTGTTTCGGTGAACCATTTGAACTCTGAGTGGAATGAAACTGTTTGGCCGTGTCTTGTGTTCGCATGATCCCAGTTGTTAGTAGATGTTCTTCATTGTTCAGCTGCGAGTGTACTGATGTATTTTGTGATACGCACTTGTATTTAAAGGCATGGTGATTGCGTCGATGCGTCGCGCAGGTGCCGCCCATAGTCGTTTGTGATTTGGCGTTGCGCGGCGTAGGTACCGCCCACAGTTGTCTGCCATTGGGTGTTGCGCTCCGTTTAACCTGACGTCACGGACGCTGCGTGTTGCCGTACGGTGTTGTGGTTACGTGTTGCTACGCTCTTAGTTGTTATTATTGTGATTGCTTTTCGGCGGGTTGGTGCGTCATTCTTTTTGATTTATCTCTCTATTGATTGATTACGTCAATGATTAAAAATATACTGAAAGGAATTATTTCGAAATGTATTATGTGTCTTCAACTTTTGACAATTTTGTTACCTACTATTCTTATCATTGTTTGTTGTGCAGCCAGTATTATATATATTTTTTCTTTTTTATTAAAGAAATATCCTTTGGAAACTCGGCCATTGGGATAAGATAATTTTTTTTTTTTGAAAGGTGTTACATAATAATAAAGGGAAAGTTTAATAACAATAACAATAAACGCCTAAATTATATGAGGCTAATAATAATAATAAGGTTGTGTTTTATTTTTTTTAAATTATTAAATAAGTTTGTCCAGTCCTGTATCCTGGAGAAACACGAATATGTCTGATGATCTCAGAAAAGGTCCTAGTATATCGTATAAATCGCTAGATAGATTATTGCGATTTCTTGCGTCGAGGTTTTGTACGACATTCCGTGAGAATATGTTTAATTGTAAGTTCGACCCCGCACGTCATACATGAGGGAGTATTATATTATGTTCAATCCTAATTAAGTCATATATCTGGTATAATACATTTTTTCAGTTTTGTGGTTGTTCTTTTATTGAGAAATTTAGTCAAATCATCATCATATATTATGATTATATACAAAAATAATCATTATATACAGTCGTCAGATAAATACCTACTTAAATCCGAAAGGAAGGAAAAACAAAACAATGCTACAACATATACACTTATTATATATTATTTATAAATTTTATTTAAACGTTGAACAAATAAAAGTACAACTAGCGTGCTGTAATAAAATAATAAAACGTTACGGTCACGGCAATGTTGAAATTCGTTATTATTATTATTATTATTGCTATTATACCTACCAACTATTGCATTAAAACGGTAGGTACAAAATGAAGCAATAGATGATGATATCATTGTTTTGGACAATAATTTTAATATTTCCGTAATATGATTAATTATTATTTATTGCGGAAAAAGAATGGTTATTATAAAGGTACTTCCGATATTAATTCAGCAGGCATGATTTTATGCACTAGCAGCTATTTCCGGTCTGAAAGACATTTTATACATCCTAATTAAACGCATATTTCTGCAGCCGAATCTCGTTAACACAATAAATTATGTCATAATATCACGTAAAACTGTTGAATTATTTATAACACAGCTTCGAACGTTAAAGTTTTTAATACACGTATATTATTATATTCTAGTTAATGTACACCCTATTTATTAAGTTTAAATCGTTTTTGCATGTTCGTAAAATGTTTAATGTACCCATCTATGTTGATTATATAAAAATAAATAATAATAATAGTTGTTGCACAATAATAAATATTGTGCTACTATTATTATTCAAAATTGGAAAATAACGTTTTTGATTGAATAATGTTGTTATTAGAATAATTGAGTTGGACGATCGACATATTATTGTAACAATAATATAATACCGTATGTAACGTATACGTACCTGATCAAATCCATGATCAAAGTCAAACGGATGGTGTTTGTAAAATTATTCTAAATAAAAACTTTTATAATGAAATCATATGAACCAACGTATAATATATAGATATATAGATATTTATTAATTTTAGTTCCTAAAAGGAAACGGAACGAGTTCAATTTTATACGTAGGTACAAAGACCTAAATTGCGCAAATTCACTTTACTACCGGTCCCATTTTGCGGGGTATAATATTATTAGCATAATTTACAATTAATCGATCGGAGAGTACGACAAAGTATGTTTTATCGTATTGGTAGATAGTTCGTATGTATACTTTAATAAATTGATGAAAATATTACGTTCATACCGTTTCTAAAACTTAAATATAAAATTAAAAGTTTCGATTACATTATCTCTCGATATTGCATCTTCAGTGGCAATATATTATAAAATGTATTTTCAGACAAAAAGTTCAAGTCTACTCATCATTTATACACTCAAATAATAATAGCTTATAAAATGGAATACACCTTATAATTTCAATCGACGTCAAAACATCGCAATCACCCGAACCAGAATCGGCCACTCCTCCCTTACTCACTCACATTTAATTAGTAAAGATCCACAACCAATATGCAAACCTTGCCAAACTCCTTAAACTATAAAACACATAGTGGAGGAATATTGTGAGCATTCTTCAACCCGCACCAACCTCAACATGCCACCTACCATAGAAGAAGCGTTGGGCGAAAGTCAAATTACAAAAATAATAATATTTTTAAGTACCATTAATATTATCAAAAAATTGTAACCTTGTAAATCAATAAATGTAATTTGTATATATACAATATATAACACTAATCTTAAGAAAATATCATGTAAAAACTAATGTCAGGCTAATAACCTAAGTTGTTGAAGCCATATTTCTTTACATAAAAAAAAATAATAATAATAGCTTAAATGCTTTGTATAAGATAGCTAATACGTAGAAATTTCCAATTGTGAAAATTCTACTCGTTGCCTTCTTTTCACCGCCACTTTTTAATTACTCACATTTACTTGTTGTACCAACCATTTATTGTATAGATTGTAAATTTTCATAAATAGATTACATTTTTATTAAAAAAAAAAAGATAGCTTATTGATCATAAACCCGTATATGACACTCGAAACGCCCATCGAAGTGATTTCAACAAATGTCTGACGAAATCTTTAATATGGCGCAGAAGACACTTATATTAATAATTGGCCTCACGCAATTATCGAAAACCATTCGAGCTCGCCCGATATTTCCGGAGTAACCGAGTTGGTTCCAATTTGGCCGGATAAAAGGATTGCCATTTGTAATTAAGTCAAATAATTATTTTGCGACTATATGGACTAGTTGACTTCAACGATTTTAAATTGTATTTATATATTATATATATATTTTTGTAACACACATTAACGCACATTTTTAACCAAACTTACTTTGAAGTTTACAGTTCTAAATCTATAAAATTGAGAGGGAAAATGGGGCATAGTCCGTTTCCGCCAAAACGAATAAGGTATGAATGTATGATTCCCGTTTCGCCAAAATGTATTTTTGTGAAAAGATTTTTCCGCCAATATTATTATTTGGGAACGATGTAAAAATGTTACATAGGTATTCTTATCATAAGAAAATATTCTTTTCATTATACATTTTACAAATAGATAATAATAATACATTAGTCGAATATAGGCACAATTAATTTATAGAGAAATTCGGAAATGGGTTTTCCAAGTATAGGTTAATTCTTTCTTGTTTGCTAGTTATACTTTTCTTGTGTTATTACTTCGAAATTAAATGTAATATAATGTCTGAATGCTCTTTAAAGTATCCATAACAACCATAACTGAACACAATTAGGAATCAATTCGGCTCAACTTAATAAAATTCATTTTTCTAACAGGAACCATTTCGGTACCAGCCGATAATTTACCCGACAAATAGGTATACTTAGCAGAAAGAAGAAATTCCTCAATTGTTAGCTAAAAAAGGAAGTATAGGTACTAGTCGCCTGCAATAATGACATGGTATATTACTATATTATATACTATATATACACATCAGACATTTTGTTATTGGCTATACGTTTTAATAACGTTATAATGGAGTTAATACAAGACATTTGCATTTAATAGTATTTTCAACTATAATAGTATGACGAGTACAAAAAATTGCGTATTTGAATTAAGTAAATATTATATTTATACAGTAAGGTATAGCTTAATAATAATATATATATATTTTAGATGTAAATAACGGAATTCCATTGTTCCCAATGGCCGATGTCGCCGAGGGTTTATTCTTAATAAAAAAAAAAAAAAAAAATAATAATATATATAATATGATAGATATAGTCACTATATTAATCGCACATCGCACAAATATGAAAATATGTCTGTGTATTATATCTAACGTGTTTTTCACGTATCACATAATAGGTTTGTTTATTATTACTGTACTATTATAGCTACTAAAAGCAGTAAAGTGGTTATGCCGTAAAAACTAAATTTAACTTCCGTACGGTGGTATATTATAATCGAGTTCATCGACATGGGTACTAAAATACATTAAAATGTAATATCCATGGTCTTCGTAGTAGTTTCAAGACATATCTCTATGGATGTGCAATAATTGTATTTTTTTTTTTTATTACGTTCGATTATTAGAAAAAAAAAATTATATTTCAATTTACATTACAGTCGTCCGTTTACTATGTCGTTAAAAATATTATGGTTTACTTGCTTATGTATGAACTATATTAAGTAGGCACATAAGAGTAGTCGAATACCGAGTCTTGATTAGTAAGTAGGTATATAATAATTTATTTAAAATATTTTATGACATAATTATAATAAATAAAAAACTGTAAATTTTGTTGACTGATTTGTTTTTATTTTCATTGTTACTGAAGGGCGAGGCTTTTTTTACTGATGAAAGTATTAGCATCAAAAATTTAAAGTTTTTGACAAAATTAAAATTATAGATGATTAAACCGATACGGTTTTAAATGTAACAAAAAGATTTAGATTGGGCCACAGATATATAATAATACTAGATAGCCAACTTCGATATTATTATTGTCGCCAGTAAAATGGCCGCCATCCTTATCTAAGAGGTGAATGTTTATGTTTTATATTATTGATGATAAGCAATTGAAGAACAGTGTTATAAAATATACTGTTATAGGTACTTATAATTATAATATTATAATGTTTAAACTTAATAATCTTTAAAAACAATTATTATTTTATACAGATTTTGAGTGGAGTTAAGTTTTTATATATGGTTTATGCAAGAAAAATTGCTATCAATTATCTTGCCTGTGTTCTTGAAGATAGGTACAGCTTCAAATAAGATAAATGTGTGAGTCAAAAAATAATTTATTCTAATACAAATACCAGTATACCGAGGGATATAATTTATTTGAACAGCCCCAAGCACAGCAATAATAAACCATAGTAATATGTAGGTATATACTTAATAAATATTAATAACAACTGTACTTACTGTAAGTCTTGTACATTTATCACAACTTATATTTATAAAATAAAAAACAGTATGCTTAATATGTAATATTTGCTCGTATATAATTACAAAATAATAACATAATACAAGTATTTTATTATTATTATTATTATTATTAAGATTCATCAAGTTGTTTATGCGTTTGAGATGCTAAATAATTATAAATAGCTCGCGATTAACATATTGTTCTATGTAATTACATGCAAATGCAATACCTAAAAAAATATAATATTAAAATATAAAATTATTTTTACAAAAACAGCTACCATCTAATTAGGTTTGTTGTATATGGGTGAGTGTGTATGTAGGCAAGTATGTATGTGTGTACATATATATATTATGTATACATGTATGTACGTAGTGTGTATGGAGGCTTGCATATAAACGCTCAGTTGTGTTGACTCAGGGGAAAATGAGTGTGTGACCATTTTGGTTCTCACGATGGCCTACGTGACCATTTTCGGCTGGGTCAGCACATACCAAAGTCCCCGGACAGACCGTTGCGACGGGCCCGGGCGGTGCCCGGGGAGTCGGTCGAGTGAGGTCTGATGAGAAGAGTGAACGACGCCAGCGTTACTCTGCAAAGCATCTTTTAAGTTTTATTACAGAGCGTCACGTATATTTTAATCAGAGCCTCTCATAGTATTAATTTATCAGTGTTAATATTTTATTCATTTATATTCTATACCGTGTTTAATTCAATAAATCGATAAGTATACATCTATTCAATCCTCGTGTTTCTACATTGTACACCAATACCCAAACTTTGAACGTCATTCGACGGTGGACTACACTTCATTGGTGGCAGCGGTGGGATCTCTAAAAGGGAAAAATTGTCGTAATTTATTTTGCGATAGTACAATTTTGGAGATCTCTAAAGAACCTACGTAAGCTACCGCCGTCTGAATTCAATCGGTTTTGGTGTCAGAAAATCTACAGAAAATCGTCAGAAAATCTTCAGAAAATCGTCAGAAAATCTACAGAAAATCGACAGAAAATCTTCAGAAAATCGACAGAAAATCTACAGAAAATCGACAGAAAATCTACAGAAAATCGTCAGAAAATCTACAGAAAATCTACAGAAAATCGTCAGAAAACCTACAGAAAATCGTTCAGTAATCAGAGACACGAGTGACATAAGGTATATAATATACATATAATATAAGTAATATAGTGTATTAGTGTTTATCGATAACATACGCGCTACTGCCAGTAGGGTCGTAGCTACTTGTCGTTACATCTGACCAGCGGAGTATACGATATTAAATATATATATATATATACACTCGGGTATATACATTATACGTATATTCAGTGTCATTATATCACCGGACGATCGCGCCGACATTATCGTCCCGCGCCGTCGTCAAGGCTACCCGTTCGCAGAGTTCGTAAGATACGCGCCGTCATTACATTCGTTGTCGCGTGCCGTATATAATATTTAAATCTTAATACGCGGCGTCGCTAATACATAGTAGCTGCGAAACAGCGCACCGTACGCACGGGCGAAAAGAGTTCGGTCGGCTTCGTCGTTGTCGTCGTCGTCGCCGCCGCAGCCGCAGCCGCCGCCGCCGCCGGGACAACCCGTTACTACGTTACGATACTAGACAGCGCTCCGAGCACATCTACGGGAGAGTTCGGTCGTCGTCGTCGTCGTCGTCGTCGTCGTCGCCGCCGTCGTCGTCGTCGCCGCCGCCGTGTTACACGGTGTCACCGTCAGGGAGGAGTCTTCGTTTCGGTACGCACCGTCGCAGCACGAGAAGGGGCAAGGTCAACGTCGCCAGCAGTGGGTCAACGACACCAAGCAGTAGGTCAGTGGAACAATTCAATTATACAGCGCACAATCTTATCACGCGGTAGATAACAACAATCAAGTGTCAACACAATCATGATGCAACAGTATTTACTATACGTCGTTTCGTAAGTGTTATTTGTAATTACTTGGGGCAGTAAAATTATCTGGTACTTATTTCTTTAGTATAATAATTATTGTTATTATTATTATTTTTTTTCCTTATCTAGTATTGCTCGTATTGTTTTGCTAATTTAATTAAAAAAAAAAAAAATATAATAATAATTGGCTTCAGTATATTTAATTTATCTAATAATCAGGCCTTTTTGCTAGTGCATGTCGAACTCAGGGTCAAATGATGGCATTGATTTAAATTTAATAGATTTGGATAGCTCTAGTAGTGAGCCGTCTAGTGGTGAATTTTATGAACCAAGTAGTGGGGTCTTACAAAGGGCAAGGGATACAATAGACCGAACGGACGAACTGCTAGGGTCAACTAGGTATTTATTAAGGAGTCGAAAGACCAAGCCACACACAGAAACTCCAGAGCATCAACAAATTACAGAGCATCCAGAAAATCAACAACAAGCAGCGCATACAGAAAATCAACAAAACTCAGAACTTCCAAAGCATCAGCGAAAAACAGAGCATCCAGAACCTCGACCAAATCGTGAAAAGCAACAATATTCACATAAGACAGAACATCAGAACAACCCAGAGCAACAAATAAGAAAGATGGATGACCAGCACAAATCTGTAACTTCAGATTCTATGACGGAAGCACCCAAGGTTGGAGTAAGTGTCGAAGCAGCAATGCGAGTAGTACCGAACTTTGATGGGGCGAGCCCCGACCAGGCATACCACTTCTTAAGGGCATGCGATTTTGCAGTCAGGATGGTCAATCCAGAACAGATAGAGATGCTAGTACAGGGATTGATAATAAAGCTATCAGGAAGAGCATTGCGATCATTGAGGTACAAGGACATAACGACCTATAAGGAGTTCCGGAAAAATATTGTGGAAATGTCGGAAACGAAGAAGCTGCTTCCACAGTTACACATGAAATTACTAACATGTAGAATGATTCCTGACGAAGGGGTACAGGAGTATTACAACAAAATGGAGCAACTGTTACACGATTTAATCGGCGCAACAATGGAAGGGGGAGGTTATACGAACGAAACGGACATTGACAGGCTGTTACACAATCAAGTGCTCAACGCGTTTATAAGTGGTCTACCCGAGTCTTATCGAATATTATTAAAAGCGCGAAGCCCTAAAAAACTGAGCGACGCACTGATATTCGCTTTAGAGGAGGAAACGGAACAGAACCTGGCAAAGGAAACACAATTATTTAGCCTGCAACTTAATGCCAAAAATCAGCAGCAACATTCGCCCAAACCCAACCCCGGAACGTCTAAACAAAATGAGAACAGAAAGAACGTCAGCGCCAATAAAGGTTGTTTCAAGTGTGGCAGAACTAACCATTTCGCTAAGGACTGCAGAGCCTCACAATGGGACCAAGAAAAGTATAAAGCCAGCCAGCAGAGCGGAAACCAAAATTCAAAAAATGCCGTTAAAACAGTATTAATATGCCGGTATTGTAAGAAAGTAGGACATGAATTGGAAGAGTGCCGGAAAAGGAAATATGTTAACAGCAAAAAGGAGAATCAACAAGAGAAGGCAACAGAGAATCAGGAAGCGGAAAACGGGCACGAGCCGAGCACAATCAGCGCGCGTTCGGTTCAGCAGATTCAAAGCGCTGTCTTAAGCCTGCAACGGCCCTCCACTTCTCAGCCACATTAATAAATAATTCGATCTCGCTCAGGATTGCTCAATGTATAAAGGAAAAAGTAAAGTTGCTGGTGGATACCGGTAGTGAAGTCAACATGATAAAGCTTTCAGAGTTAAAAAAAAATATTCTGGTCGATGAAACCACCATCTACAAGCTAACAGGAATCAATTCACAACCAGTGTTCACCTTAGGTTCAGTCTCCCTAAGTGTCCAACTTGGAACGAATGTCACGACTGCCACGTTCCAGGTCATACATGACAACTTTCCGATATCAGAAGCAGGAATCTTGGGCACCCCATTCCTTCGGGACAAGGAAATGAATATTAACTTCAGAACCTCTACGCTGTCGATAGAACCTATAAATCAGCCGGAACCTCCAGAACCTCCAGAACCTCAGAAGTTTTCACCAACATTAATCATCCAACCACGTTCAGAAACTCTCGTACCTATTTTGACAGACGAAAAAGAGGGAACAACCCTAATAATACATGCACAGAGCATCGGAGAAGAGGGAATTTTATTGGGAAACATTATCAATTGTGTAAGGGATGGACAAGTTGTGGTTACAATAATAAACCCATCAGAGGACTCCATAAAATTCTCCCCACCCCCGCTACGAGGTGTACAACATGAAGTCTTCAAGGAATCAAGCGTCTATCTCTGTAATCAAATAGAAGAGCAGGAAAGCAAGGCTAACCGAATGACAGAATTAGCAAAATATATCCAGACGGAGCATCTAAATCCTGAAGAACAGGCCAGCCTGTGGCGAATTTGTAAAAAGTATCAGGATCTGTTCCATCTCGAGGGGGAGCCACTATCGTTCACCACAGCAATTCAACATGAGTTTAAAATTCCGGAGGGAACAGCTCCAGTAAACATCAGGCCATATAGGCTTCCTTACGCTCATCGGCAGGTGATAGTCGAACAAATGGAAAAGTTGGAAGAGGATAACATTATTCAACCATCAGAATCACCGTGGAATGCACCTCTTGTAGTAGTACCTAAGAAGCCAGATGCGAATGGAAAACCGCAATTCAGAGTCTGCGTAGACTTCCGTCGTCTTAATCAGTTAACTATCGGGGATGCTTTCCCAATCCCAAGAATCGATGAGATTCTGGACCAACTAGGACGTTCCAGATATTACACCACACTAGACCTCGCCAGTGGATATCATCAAGTCGCAATTCGTCCGCAAGATTCTGAGAAAACGGGATTTTCAACGGACAAAGGTCACTTTGAGTTTGTTCGAATGCCCTTCGGACTATGTGGGGCCCCTAGCACTTTTCAGCGTCTAATGAACAACGTGTTGACAGGATTAAATGGCACCAAGGCGTTTGTATACTTGGATGACATAATCATATACGCAGTCGATCTGACTGAACACGAGGAAAGATTGGAAGAAGTATTCCAACGTTTACGAAAATTCAACTTACAACTTCAGCCAAGCAAATGTCAATTCCTCAGACGCGAGGTTATCTACCTTGGACATCTTATTACAGATGCTGGTGTGAAACCAGACCCGGCAAAAATTAGTTGCGTTCGAGATCATCCAGTACCCAAAAATCCGACGGAAATTAAGCAATTTCTCGGACTATCGGGTTATTATCGAAGATTCATTGAAAACTATAGCCAAATAGCCAAGCCAATGACAAATCTACTAAAGAAGGGACAACCTTTCGAGTGGACTGTGGAGTGTCAAGCAGCATTTGAGGCACTCATTCAGAAGCTCATTCAAGCTCCTATACTTCAGTATCCCAACTTCGAGGAACCATTTATCCTAACAACCGATGCGAGTCAGTACGCAATTGGGAGCGTGATTTCGCAAGGTCGGGAAATAGGGCAAGATCTTCCCATTGCTTACGCATCGCGTACGCTAAACAAGGCGGAGCAAAATTACAGTACCACGGAAAAGGAACTGCTGAGCGTTGTGTGGTCAGTCAAGCACTTTAGGCCTTATCTACTGGGCAGGCAGTTTAAGATTTATACGGATCATCAGCCACTTACGTGGCTATTCAATGTTAAGGACCCTGGATCAAGGCTCATGCGATGGAGAATCAAATTATCAGAATATCAATACGAAGTTATCTATAAACCAGGTGTCGCAAACACGAATGCGGATGCACTCAGTCGCATGGGGCGAGTTATGTTAAACAAAACATCTATCCCAGTCACCCGCGTTAGTTTTGATACCTACTTGGAACTGATAAAGGGCAAGTCTATAATCAACAGTATGGTAAAAGAGGAACCGGGAGACTTATTCGACGCACCATCGGATTACAGCCTCGCGCATTGCATATCGCAAGACGTAAAAATGAGTCAGGGCACGGCCCTCATGTTTCGCAGGAAGATTGGCAATGTAGAGATGTTAAAAAGTCAGCATCCCAAAATGCACGAAGTATTATACATACGTCAAGAGAATCGATACATTCTGTATATGGTGACGAAACCAAAATACTGGCAAAAACCATCTCTAGAGGATATGTTCCTGACATTACAGAACCTCAAATTTGTGTGCATTGAGCTCAATATTGACAGACTAGCAATGCCCCGTATTGGCAGCGGGCTGGACCAACTGGATTGGTCAGCCGTTCGGACCATGATCAGGTTTATATTTAAGGAAACAGTTATTAACATTCATGTTTATTCTCTAACAGAGCTGAAACATGCGGAAAAACAAGAGATCATTGCAGAACATCATTCCAGCTTGCTAGGAGGACACCGTGGTATGAACCAAACCTTAAAGCGCATTCAAACACAATTTAACTGGGAAGGTCTAGCAGATGACGTGAAGGAATATGTTTCTAAATGTCCATCATGCCAGATACACAAGACAGGCAATAAGAACATCAGGCAACCGATGGTCATAAGTACCACGGCTACGGAACCTTTTGAGAAGGTATTTATTGACGTGGTCGGACCCTTACCGAGAACAGACAGCAAAAATTCCTATATCTTAACGATGCAGTGTGATCTAACGAAATTTTCCATGGCCAGCCCAATGGAGAATCATGAAGCCAATACTGTGGCATATCACTTCGTGACCTCATGTGTATGTCTACATGGAATACCCAGCATGTTAGTTAGTGATCAGGGCACAGAGTTCTTAAGCAAAATCTTAGCTGAGACATGCAAACTGCTGAAAATAAAAAAATGCAATACATCCCCCTACCACCCTCAGGCTAATGGAGCCCTGGAGAGGAGTCATCGGACGCTAGGGGAATACCTACGACATTTTGTGGATAAAGATCAAATGAACTGGGATACGTTCATACCATATGCTATGTTCGTGTTCAATTCCTCGGAACATCGCTCCACAGGAAAACAGCCCTACGAATTGTTGTATGGTCGCACAATGACAATGCCAAATTCGTTCACAAAACCTCCAGAACCTCGGTATAATTATGACGATTATCATACGGAGTTGAAGCAAAAACTCCAAGTAGCGCACCAAGTAGCTAGGGATCGTCTGTTGGAACAGAAACAAAAGACCAAAGAAGCCTACGATCAAAAACAGAATCAGATTGTCGTTCATGTGGGAGATCGAGTGCTACTAAAAGATAACGCACGAAAAGGGAAACTAAGTCCCAAATGGTTGGGACCATATGAGGTGGTCGAGGTTAAGTCAAATGAAAACGTAACGTTGCAAAAGGACCGAAGGAGGGTGACGGTCCACAAAAACCTCATCCGTACCTTTGTGGAATGAGTATTGTAAATATTCAAAAAATTAATTAAACGATAAGCTAACAGTATTGTAAATACTAACGTAGACGTAAGAAACCACGGGCTGTACATAAATCCCTACAGGGAAGAGAAACCTTTTTTTTTTTAACATAACGGAATCTCGTTCCAGGATTCTGATTCAATCCAGTGTACCTACCACAGGACAAGTAAACTTCGAAACGAAACTGCAATTAGTCAATAACGCTTACAACATCACGACGTTCCAAGGTCACCAGGGGTTGTATTTTGAAAACCATGGGTTAGTGAAGATGTCACACTTCAACTGGGATTTAGTGGCGTACGTGAACCTTGCAGATACAGGCTATAAATACCAAGCTATAATGTCACAATATGAAGCTACGGCAAGAATTTGCGAACTAATGACACAGCGATTCGGAAGTACAGAAATATCGGATGCATGTGAACAATTCGTGCAGTTATTTGCAAGGGCAACATTACCTTACCTATATGAAATCGAAACCAGTCACCGTAATATGCTGCTTTCCATTGGGAATAAGGACACGAGGGAAGTTAGGTTACGACGAAGTTTGGTCCACACAGTTCAACGGATGGTAAACGTTTTGTATGGCATGTGCTCCAATATCGATATGGAATTCATATTTAACAAAATACTAGCCCTGAGCCAAAGCAAAAGTCAGAACATCACCCTAAATTCAGAAAGAATGAGGATCATGCAGGTGGAAACAGATAATCAGATAGCAAAGATTTCACAGCATCAGGAAAAACTCGAAGAAAATCTTCAATATTTACAGGAGCAAACGAAAGTAATAGTACAAAAACTCGACCGTATAGAATTCAAGACAAGGTTACTAGAACAGGCACTTCTTTTCGAAATTCTACTTAACCAATACTCATACCAAACCCAAAATTTAATGTCCATAATCAATTCAGCGATGAATGGAAAAATACATACTAGCGTGTTTTCATCGGAGAGGTTCCTTACAGAATTGAGAGAAATTAAGATGAATCTACCAGCTGGAACAGCATTACCATTAGACATTAAAACAGAATCTCTAACAGAATTCCTCCAAATTTC
This sequence comes from Diuraphis noxia, assembly GCF_037042655.1. Taxonomy (NCBI): domain Eukaryota; kingdom Metazoa; phylum Arthropoda; class Insecta; order Hemiptera; family Aphididae; genus Diuraphis; species Diuraphis noxia. The sequence continues at coordinate 1,536,669 of NW_028301717.1, forward strand.
GGACCTAACAATCTTTCATCAAGAGCAATACTTAGTTTTCTATATAGGAATACCTTTAATATCTGTTGAGGAGTATACAATGTACCACCCTATTTCACTACCCATCCAATATGATAAAAATACCATAGCCCTAATTGCCCCTGAGGTCGACTACCTGGCATTAAGTAATGATAACGAACATTTTATTTCATTAGAGGTTAGTCAATGGGAATCATGTGTCAAGGTGGGGGTATATACACTTTGTAAGGGTGATCAACCGATCCACTACCGAACGGGATCCGACTTGTGTGAGTTGTCACATCTAACTAACTTTCTTAACCCCCTGAAAGACTGTAGATTCAAACTGGTAACATTAGAGACACCTATTTGGCATCGGTTATCAAAGGCAAACTCTTGGCTGTATTATACTAAACCAGACCTATGTACAATTACGTGCACAGATCCTCCGCAGACCTTTAGAGTTGAGATCTCGGGTGTGGGTAGGTTGACCGCCTCGCCGTCTTGCGAAGTTCATACGGACAGCTGTGTACTCGTACCATTTTCTAAGACCAATAGAGATATACAGATAGATATAATTCCAGAAAATCGAAAGTTTAATATAGAATCAATGTTGACAGAAACTCTTTGCTCTGTATTACCGCAGAACCTCACTAATGTAAAAATTTTTAAGGATTTGAACTCCCTAGCCCATAAAGCGATAGAATCGAGTAAACTCGAGCCCAAAACCATAGCACCATTGTTTATATTTAAAGTAGAATTCCACATAACCATTCTTTATGTAACAATAACCTTTTTATTAATATTTATAGGTACAATAGTTATAAAGTTTAGAAATAAGGTTGTAAAAATGTATAGTCCAGAGGTAGCAGACAATCTTTCAAATAATGACCAAGATAACCTTTAAGTTTATATAAAAAAAATATATATATTTTGTATTGCCTTAAGATAAAAGTTAAGTTAAGTTAATTTAAGCATTACAGACACCATGTGGCGGTATTGTAACTAGGTGTACCCGTAGTTTAAGAGATTTGTAAAAGTAATGAATTAGGTCGCAGGGACTGCTCCAGTTTAACGCTGGGGGTATGTTGTATATGGGTGAGTGTGTATGTAGGCAAGTATGTATGTGTGTACATATATATATTATGTATACATGTATGTACGTAGTGTGTATGGAGGCTTGCATATAAACGCTCAGTTGTGTTGACTCAGGGGAAAATGAGTGTGTGACCATTTTGGTTCTCACGATGGCCTACGTGACCATTTTCGGCTGGGTCAGCACATACCAAAGTCCCCGGACAGACCGTTGCGACGGGCCCGGGCGGTGCCCGGGGAGTCGGTCGAGTGAGGTCTGATGAGAAGAGTGAACGACGCCAGCGTTACTCTGCAAAGCATCTTTTAAGTTTTATTACAGAGCGTCACGTATATTTTAATCAGAGCCTCTCATAGTATTAATTTATCAGTGTTAATATTTTATTCATTTATATTCTATACCGTGTTTAATTCAATAAATCGATAAGTATACATCTATTCAATCCTCGTGTTTCTACATTGTACACCAATACCCAAACTTTGAACGTCATTCGACGGTGGACTACACTTCAGGTTATATTTTTTTATTAACTGTAATGATGTAATAAAAATTGAAAAAGATTTGATGTTGTGTCAAATGTTTAGACAAAATAGTATTTAAAAAAGCAGGTAAATGGATGTCGCTCTGCTGTACATTAGGTGGTGGGGTGGACCTCTGACTAGGGTAGGTTAGATTTGAATGAAATGATAGGTATCATATTGTATACGAAAAACGATTCTGAACGGAGATGATTTGTCAGTCTAGGATATATTATATTTAAATATTGTCATATATTCTATTTTGAAACAAATATATTATTTTTCAATTAGGACGCATTTTGAATAAGGCATGGTTAATCAATTTTTCCAAAAACATTGCATGTAGTTATCATAATTCATAATACCTTATATTATCATAGAAATACATATACCTGATTTCATAAAAATTAAAACTCAAACACTCAAAACATTTTTTGTATAATGACGCTTTTAGTTTTCTCTATAGCTACTTGAAGAAAAACTTATGGAATTTTGAAAATTAAATCATGTAAAGAAAATGTCAATCTAAATAACTGGTAAAATTTTAGCATTAAAGCACCCGCGTTTATAGGAGAGCTTTAAAATTCCCATTTCAATATATGTCATAGGAGTATAGGACGTATTATATACTCTGTTCAGCATGATGACACGCCGCGCGCCGAACAAAACTGGTTCAATAACGCAACATCTTACCATGGGACAAACTGGTTTCGATAACAATATTGTGTCACGGGGGCATGATCAGATCGGTGTGTTCTCTTGCGCTGAACAGAGTATATATATTACAGGGGTCGCCAACCTTTTCAAACAAATGAGCTACATTTGAAATTTTTAGCCCCAGGTGATCGACATCCAGGAGAATTTAGGTCTTTAGAAAGAGATTTGTTTTATGAGCAAAAAAAAAAAAAGGTCTAAGCTCCAAAGAATAAATATTTATTGTTTCTTCATGATGATAATAATAATAATTTAATATATTGATAATACACGAGAAATAGTAAAAAAAAATATATACAAATATAGTAATCCACATTATCCGAATATTTATTACGCGATCGACCGATAATGCTAAAATTAATTTTTATAACGATCGACCTATAATTCCTAGCAAGATCGACCAGTCGATCGCGATCGACTGGTTGGCGACCCCTAATATATAATACCTGGTAGGTACATTATATTATTACATATTATAATATGATAAATGCAGCAGAAATACTAAATATACGGAGTGCTCACCACAACAATATTTCTTGAAAATCACTTATGAAGGTACGCTTTTGGCATGGGCTGATTATACAAGGTAGTGATTAATGCCCAACCAGACACACCCCCTTTTTCCTCCTCTAGTTATTCAAAACATGATTCTTGGAATTTTTGATCATACTTAAAGATAATATTTTAAAATTTTTGAGATTGTTTTGTATTATGTTTACGTATACAACATAAAAATGTATAATATAACATATTAAAAAAATATAGGCAAACAGACCGTCTAAATCGTGTTTCGTATATTATAAAGATTTATCAATAAATTTAAATTCAACACATCCGTTACAGTTATCTTCTATCAATGACTAAGTAAAATAAACACATTTTGTTCTCTCAATAATATAATTACCTCTATGGATTATCATATCATACGATTAACGTAAATCCGATTCAACTATTAATTATTGGATACCTATAAAATAGAAATAGGTATTTGTTGAAAAAATCAAATTTAATTACTGTTCCGCTATATAGGTATCTTCAATAAGTTAAGATGAATGATATTCTGAAGGAAACTGCAGTTTGTAATTATTAGGTGATGGCATAATTTAGCGTGAAAAAAAATTAGTCTTAAAAAACTTAATATTTTAAAAATATAAAATATACGACAAGCGTTTTTTTAGCGAATCGCTCTATACGTGATACATCGTACGTATATGTTTTTAAGACATTTCAAATAGTGGCTCGTCTATATGGGAACGGCGAATAAGGGGATGCATCGTGAATAATAGTAGTAGGTACGACGGAATAAGATTGAATAAATATGGCGAAGAAAAAACACATAAAATATACATCTATATTATATAAAACGAAATCTGTCAGAATATAAAATTAGAAACGGAGAAAAAAGAGAAACGAAATGTAAACAAACACATGAGAATAATTCGAGTGGTAAGTGCGAAAACGCAAAAGAAAATTGAGCTCAAACATTTTATTATTACAAAATATATGATGGCACGATAAAGGTGTGTGATTTACGAATTTACAAGAATATAATAATAAAATAATATAATCTTAACCAGAATCGGCCACTCCTCTCTTACTCACTCACATTTAATTAGTAAAGATCCCCAACCAATATGCGAACCTTGCCAAACTCCTTAAACTATAAAACACATAGTGGAGGAATGCTCACAATATTCTTCAACCCGCACCAACCTCAACATGCCATCTACCATAGAAGAAGCGTTAGGCGAAAGTCAAACTACAAAAATAATAATATTTTTAAGTACCATTAATATTATCAAAAAATTGTAACTTTGTAAACCAATAAATGTAATTGTAATATATATACAATATATAACACTAATCTTAAGAAAATATCATGTAAAAACTAATGTCAGGCTAATAACCTAAGTTGTTGTAGTCATATCATGTAAAGAAAATGCCAATCTAAATAACTGGTAAAATTTTCAAGTAACTACGACTTATACTTTTTGAATAATCACAAATATTTAAAATCGTTTAAGGATAAATCGTTATCGTTACGCTATTTCGTAAAAATTTAAAATTCAAACGCACTTAAAATTTGTTCTGTAATGATGCTTCGAGTTTTCTCTATAGCTACTTGAAGGAAAACTTACGGAAAACTTATTGTTGTATTTTTAATCCTTAGTATAAGCACGAACAATTTTATGATTTTTAAACTTCAAAATTACTTGCAAATTTTCGCGTTTTCGACAGATTTCGTAAAAGTTTGAACTTCAAATTCTAATAAAAAAAAATTGTGCCTATGTATTCTTATAAATTTTTAATAACTATAAGATTAACTTATGAGAAACTTTGTATTAAATTTTCAAGTATTTTGATAGGGCAAAAAAGATTTTACCGACACTTCCAAAAAAAATTTTCAGAAAAATTGAAAATTTCAGTTGTCTATGAATATCTCAAAAACAGTCAAAATATTAAGAAAATTAAATCATGTAAAGAAAATGCCAATCTTAATAACTGGTAAAATTTTCAAGTATCTACTACATATACTTTTTGAATAATAACAAATATTTAAAATCGTTTAAAAATAAATCGTTATCCTTACGCTATTTCGTAAAAATTTAAAATTCAAACGCACTTATTTTTCCTATAATGATGCTTCGAGTTTTTTCTATACCTACTTGAAGGAAAATTTACGGAAAACTTAGTGTTGTATATTTAATCCTTAGTTATAAACCCAAAAATTTTTATGATTTAAAATTACTTGCAAATTTTCGCGTTTTCGACAGATTCCGTAAAAATTTATTAAGCGTTTATAGCTTATAAAAAAAAATTGTGACTAACGATTTTTAATTTTTTTTAGCTACAATAAGAACAACTCATAAGGAGCCTTGTATTAAATTTTCAAGTTTTTTGGTTTTCTAAAATTTTTTTACCGACACTTCAAAAAAAAATTCTCATAAAAATTGAAAATTTCAGTGGTCTATATAAATAACTCAAAAAAAGTCAAAAATTTTTGAAAATTAAACTGTATATAGATAGATCACTGACATAAACATTTGGTGAAAATTTCAAGTACTTATAGTGATTAGTTTTTGAATTATAACTATATAAAAAATCGATTTGGTCGAAAACTGGTTTTGTGTAAAAATTCCCGTTTTTCTGTCATTTTTTTTTTGTTTTTCTCGATTTTTTTGAAAACTGTTGGAAAATGTTTACCTCTATAATGCACCAAGGATATTCACTTTTACATCGGAAACCACCCCCAAAATTTGAAATTGAAGCATTATTTTGACTAGTTATGCTGTACACGGACACAAAAAAAACATATCATTGTAAAATCAATACATTCATCACTTCGTTCAGAATCTAAAAAAAGGTTTCAAATGTTGAACTGATTAAATTTTTCTTTATATAAAATCAACACTGCAGTGGGCTTTGGCACTCGTCTGCATAGGTAAAATGATCTCGAAGTTATAAGCGAAAGAAAAAAAAAACATAAACATTTTTTTGCCCCCTTAGGATTCGAGACGAAAAACTGTCGTCCGTATTTTTTGTAAGTTGCATCGTTTGTTCCCCTTCACGACTATATAGATACTACAGTAAGTTATGCATTGTTTGACGGAATTTCAGATAATGATGAAACGAATATGGAGGTTATTATATTATATGAGGAACGAGTTTTATTTTGGGATTTTATAATAATATTATGTGTATATATAACCAACGGTGAGGTTTTTATTATCAAGTATACGACTTTACAATGTATAATATTGTGAAATATATATCTATAAACGTCCCAGTGAATCGGGAGCTTACCGCTTTCGTGGTATATAGGTAGGTATAACATAATAACATATAATAGTGTGGGCGGCCTACTGCGTATAGCGTATTCGATTTTCTACAATACCCCGGCGTCGATGACATACTATATCTATATATTATACAGGGTGATTCACGAAGCATGCTCACCCCATTTTTCTCCAATACTGCAATTTTTATAAATTTATAAACTTATTAAATACGTAAAAATGCCTAATATTTTAAGCATTTTTTACTACTTCATGCTGCGGAGTTCTCGTATTAAAAATAAAAGTTTGAAGCTCCGCAGCATGAAGTAGTAAAAAATGCTTAAAATATTAGGCATTTTTACGTATTTAATAAGTTTATAAATTTATAAAAATTGCAGTATTGGAGAAAAATGGGGTGAGCATGCTTCGTGAATCACCCTGTATAATATATAGACAAACTTTAATTTTTAATACGAGAACTCAATGTTTTTATATCAAATTATTTAGTGGATATTTGAGTGATTATATTATTATTATAATATTATTCAACATAAATAATTTATAAAAATCACTCGAGTACAATAAATACTAGATCGTGCAATATGCGTGTATTTTATATTTTTGTAAAACAAAAGGACTATAGGACATAAGGACTATAGGTACATGATTATATCTTTAGTGCAAACACTTTAATAACTGAAAAAGTACTCGTTTGAATATTGAATGAGGGACATAAACATTTTCAAAAAAAAAAAACTATCCATTTAACAACCTACAGTGCAAAAGGGGGAAGGGATTCGATTAAAATGCAAAAGTTTGTATCGACACATATGATGCTCTTTATATGTACCTAAACCTAGTAAGGAAAATACAATAAATTGGGAATTTTGAGTTTGAGTAGGTTTGTTTAAAAATTTCAATAATCAGAATTCGAATGAATTGTGATTATTAAATGAAAAATACATTGTACTTGGCGAATCGCCCTGCACACGGAACCATTAAACCCCATTGTATATTATATAATATATTCTGCACAACATTGTGTACAGTGCACTTTCGTCCATACGGTATAATATTATTATTAAATTCACTTTACCTGTATCGCAGCGGTTTATATTTATTGTTATGTACAGCAACAATACCACCATATCAAAAACCTTGTTTACCGCCACTGGTGGGTTTTGTCGGAACGATGACGAAGAGGAAAACGGGATCGTTAGCGTTGGATTTAGTCTCGGCGGAAACGTGTGGGTCAAATGCCAAAATTCCTTCGAGTGTGTGTGAGTATATAATATGACGTACACACACGTATATATATACGCGTAGGAACGCGGACTAGAGCCGAATAGAGTTATTATTTTGAGGATCAGATCTAATCGAGAAAAATATAGTAACAATCGTTCGTTGGTTGGAGGCTCGGTATAGTGTTGTGCACAATATCAGAACAAATACGCCCCAGAAAATGTCGAGTGTGCGAAAAAATGTCACTTATATATATATATATTATGATTATAGTGCTGGCTGGCCGCCGAGAATAAGTTATTATAATACTACGAAAATTTTCATATTTTTCGCAATAATGATTTCTAAGACGTAGCTTATAGCGACATGGAAATATTATGCATAGTACATTGTGAAACTTCCTTTTAATGATATTTTTTGTTTAATGAATTTTATTGTTTTTAAGGACAATGACCTTCATTGTTATTCATCCTTAATATCTTTTTAAGGAATGCTAAAATTTTTTTTTATGGTTCCCCATGCGGCTTCGTTACATGGAATAAGTTTTATTTATTTACTTACTCTTTTTAATTTATCTACTTATTTAATCATAAAGTATAATATAAATTTAGGTTTAATTTGAAATTCATACTAGATAAGTATAAATACTTGATATTTTGTTTTCTAAATAATAAAAATATTACAACCGTTAAGATTCATTCGGAAAAGTTTAGATTAACGAATAGTTGGTTAGAGTTATTACAATGCAGTGAAACGCCAGTATATTAGTGCTGGGTAGTTGATATGGGTAAGTGGGTGGTTTGTTGAACATTTACTAACCACAAAGTATTATATTCATTGAGACTGCAGATTGAAATAATAACAATTCCTTCGTATTATGATTCCATGGAATTAGAAATTAAGAATTCTATGCATGTATGGCATACATACACCTAAACATAGACGTGTTTACAATTTGTATACATTTATATAATCTTTATAGTTTATAACCATAATTTTTCCTTATACTTAAACGCCACCGCACTGCAGCTTGATGAAAAATTCGGATGCTTCGGAGGTTTTTTAACTATTCGTTTATACTGTGATTATTAGTATAGTATGCAGGAGATCATAATTTTAAGTTATGTTAATATTCGCCTTTTTCGTGAGCATATCATCATCTGCCTCTAGGTTCATGAAAATACTTTAGTAGGTATTGCATATAAAAAAAAAGATCAATAAATTAGGACGTCTTTTTAAGACAAAAACATTTATTATTGTCTCATCGACCGCACCGCATAGGTACTAGGTTAAGGATAATTGGTTTTTAAATTACTGTTTGTTTATATTTTCTGGATTGATATTGTCTATACATGAAAATTGAGTAGGTATCAACAATATTTTCATATTATATATATATATATTTTTTTATTATTAAAAAGTTAATCTTACAGTCTGTGTACATCATACACAAAAAAATACATTAACAATGACCAACGACACCAACACTTGCATCCTACCACTATATAATAAATTTTATATAAAACAGTTCTTTCAGCTATTATTCTGAACTTATCAAAATTATCGTCCCTCACAATATCTGAAAAACCTCCCCACTGTCAGAAAATGGCAACATGATCTTCCATATATAACATTACTTTATGAGTTCGCGTCCGGAAATAATCTGAACAGACCTTCTATTCTCTCACGTTGTTACAATGTCTAATATATATATATATTGTTTAATTTAATATTTTATGAGTACTACGTCGCACCCACAAATGATGTTATCAGCTCCGTCTAAAACACGTACCTACGGCATAGCAAATTTCCGTTCACTTGCAGTTTCATTATTGTGCTTTTAGTTTTGATATTAGAGTGAGTTGACCTACATATTTTAAAATTTAAAGGTAAGTTTACTATTATTTAAAGCCGTACGTAGGCTTTTATTGATATTGTTGTTTTCCAGTAGATTATGATTTTATGACATTTTTGAGACTTTACATCTTAAAAATTATCATAAATTCATAAACTTACTCGAATATAATAATATCAATTAAAGCCCACTAACGTTTAAATTTTATCATAGGTCAATTCACTGTAATATCAAAACTTACAGCACCCTGTTGAAACTAGTAAGCGAAAAATTTGCTATTTCGGACACGTGTGTGACACATATTATTACGTGGGTGCGACGACGTCCTCTCAAAGCAAATATAATAAATATATTATATTTACTTAAAATATCGTCGCATTATGCCTAATTTATTCACGCCTCGCCACTGCGGGGCATATACATACCTGTTGGCAGTTTGATTTGACGAGGGAAAAAAATCCTTTCCGGTCCGATCGTGGACGAGAGCTGCAGCACAGCGGAGGCGCCTCACATACACGGGCGCCGTCAGTGGCGGCGGCGGCGGCAGCGTCGACGACACATCATGAGTACATGGCCGACACCTCGACACGGCCGTCAGTAGTTTCCCGCGGATCGCCAACGCCGGACGACCAACGCCAACACGCAAGACGCGGACGCATCACACGACGACGACCGTTGCACCGGGCGAGTGTTTCGAAACAACCGTTTGAATCCGTCGCGGCCGCTCTTCCCTCATCAGTGTGCCTTGCGCGCGCTGTCCGTCCGCCCGTCGTTCAGTCGGTCAGTAAGTCAGTCAGTCAGTCCGTCCGTCCGCGACAAAGTGTTGCAGTGTACGCACGATTTCACAGTCTTATCGTCTTAACACGTGCGCGGGCGCGCTCGCGATCGCGATTTTCGACTTTTTCGCGATAACGGTTGTATTGTTAATATTAATATTCAACGACGATCGCTGTGACACGATATTGGTGTCGGTCGATAATAATAATATTAATCACACGTCGCGTACGCCGCTTACCGTTTGCCGTCCGTGCCGTTAATATAACAACGTACCGTCCGGTTTTTCGGTCGTCAAGCTGTCGTCGTACAGGAGCGACTCGTCGGTGGCCGGCGGCGGCGGAGCGAGCAGCACCGGAAGCGGTAGCTATCCGCACAGCGAATATCACGGTGGCGGTAACAAAACGTACCGGCACAAGGGCCGGTCAAAGTCGGCCACGTGTAAGTACGTGGACGACAAGCCGAAAAAGAAGAAAAAGTCGTCCACCGCCGACTCGTCAACGTCCTCCAACAGCGTGTCCTTAGCATCCATACCCAACACCATCAAGCTGTCCATGCTCAACAGCGGTCTGTTGCCGTTATGTAAGTTGTGCCGTATGAGCACGAGTTTTTTTATAATTTTTCGTTTCCGCCGTCCTATCCGAGTGCAAAAATACATTAATATTATATTATAGTGAAAAAAAATACTTAATAACAACAGATAAATGATCAATTATTAAATCAGTGCTTATAAGGTTGATTTGTCTCTCTCTCTCAAAAAGATATATATATATATATAAGAAGGGTTAGGGGGATGAAAAAAGTGCAATACGAGATGTGTGGTGCGTACCTGAATTTTTAAATGTCTTATTGATCAGAATATGATTGGAAAGGATATATTTTTCGATTCATAACGTTATTACTAGTGCCTGATCTTGAACTTCTTAGGTGCAAAAAAAAATTAGAGGACTTCTAATTTAAAATCTTATAAAAAAAGCCAAAATATTTCAAAGAGTCTGGGTTCCGGTGCAATGCACCACTTGCAGCGGCGGTTTGTTCGGAACTGGTTATATTATACGTGCGGGTACATATCCTACCTACTGCTGAAAAATATTATATTGGTCCATATACGAGTAGTGTGACTATAGGTAGTGAGTAAGCACCAAATCGGATCATGGAACATGTGAGAATTGTTTAAATATTAAGAAGCTCGTTTTAGGTATAGTTTGGATAAAGACCACATCGCCTTGAATAATTAAACGGTTTGGATGGGTACGTTTTGAGAAAATCATATTCGTATTTTCACGAGAAACATATTATTATTACTATGATCAGGACGGACATGTTCGCAGTGTCTATATATATATATATATAACGAGTCAGAATGAATAATATAAAATACTAAGAAAACTTACACTAAATATTCCTTTCGTCTCTTCTGTTCTTATGTAAAAAAAAAATTATACATACAGTTTCAACAGACTTCAATACTGACACATCCGTAATAGGATTTACTTCCGGGGTAAACCTATTACAGGATATAAACGACTGCTATAACTTGAAAAACTTCGGCCTAATATAATATAGATTTTTCTTTATTTTTAAAGGTCGTAGTTTACATATTAGCGACCATTTTTAGTACAATGCTTACTCGTGTAATACAATCATAATTTTAGAAAACTGGTGAACTCACTCTGCTGTATAGTAGGCAGTAGCTAATGTATTTTTTAATTACAAAAACTTACTAACATCGATTAAGGAAACAAGGTTATAGATATTTTACATTCGATTTAGTTTTAGTATGAATGTACGATTTTACCCAACTTTGAATTTCAAATGATTATAAATAAATTGAGATTCTATTTTCGATATTTCTAAACTGCTGAAGAAACTATTTATGAGGAATGTTATATAACTAAGTTTAAAATTTTATAAAAATATATCGAAAAAAACTAAAAGAAGTTAAAAATTTCAAACGTCTATATATAAATAACTAAATAAGAGAATAAATAATATTATGTTTGGAAAATGTTAAATTAAAGGTTTTGTAAAAATGACAAGTCCTTACTGTTTTAAATCACTGAGTTTGATTGAATAATCTTTTCGATAACTCGTTTTGTGTAAAATATAATATTATCATCGTTTTTTAAATTGTTTTTTCATTAGTTTTTCCTAAACAACATTTCTTCGAATTTCCTACTTTTGACCAAAGTACTACAAGTAAAAATTCCTCATAGAATATAATATACATACCCTACATACTGCTATTTACCTTTTAGTTTGGTCGCATTTACTACTTGAAACTATAAACTACCCTTATGGTAATATTAATGATTGAAGTGAATTTTGTGCTCCAAAATGAAGTACTCTGAAATGCAAAACACAAATAAATACGTAAATCACAATCATAAAAGTAGTATATTATTTCTTGACAAAAACAAAATTTAACTACTATTTAACAATATAGAATCTTATATTAGAAAATTTTTTTATACATATTTTATCTAAAATTCTTCACAGTTTTATATTTATGAATACGGAAGGATAATATTATGAACGGTCTCAAATAATTTATAACAAGAACAGTTTAAGGCGTTTGTACCGCAGCCTTGTGCGTCCTTTAATTCTGTATAAGGTATGAATTATAATATTATAATTTTAGTAAAGAATATATTATTTCGTTATTTACAAGACGTATAATTTAAAATCTACTAAACAGAAATATTATGATTACACCAAAATTTTTAAAATATTATATGTCGATCACCGTCATGCATGCCAAGTATTCAACACTCGTACATAATTGTGTGTCAATTTGACTAATATTTAAGCATAAATAAGTTTCAACCAGTTATAATAATATTTTTGGTAGATAAACGCAATAATAATTCAATAAATATACTTCGGAAAATTTGCTTTTTTACGATCAAAACTTACGGATGTTGCACGATTTGCATATTTAATTATTATATAATACCTCGATTTTAGTGGCACGTTATATTGAAGTTTACCCAAATCAATGGCCTGTCCCGCTTTTTATTGGTTGTCCCCATCCGACCATTACACTGCAGAACCGCAATTGAGGTTTAAAATTGGATTGGAACATTATTCATTAGCAACGGCCGACATAGTTATCCTTCGTTTTTTGTGTTTTGAAAGCGATACAGATTTTTTTTAAATAGCAAAACTATCAAATGTTACCAACTATAATGCATAAAACAAACTTTATCGATTAAAATTAACTTATCTCGTAGAACTTTGTTTAAAATAAATACATAATAATATAATCTATAATCATTATTTATGTGTATATTTCATATACTAGTATATTACCTTATTTTGCCATAAAATATTTCATTTTTTACAAGTACCTATCAAAAAACATAGCTCAGTCTTACAGTCACACGTAATTGTAACAGATATTATAACTTTGAGAGAGATGCCCTCTTGAAAGTTGAAATAATATTATTTGTAAACATATATTTGTTTCATTATTTTATATTTTATAATTTATTGTCAAATGCTAATCGAACACATGGGAATTTTCAATTCCCCGTTAGGTTTTGCTAAGACATAAATATTTACTTCCTGTAGTATCAAGCTTATAATGGCTTTTAAAAATGCAATTGGTCTTTGGTTTATTTAAAATTCTAAATTATATTTGTATTAAAAACATTTAAATTTATATTCAAATCATTTGTAATTATTTTACGTAAAAAATAAGGTTACGGTTTTACTTTTACTGAAGATTTGCAAGACATTCGTGTAATTATTATATTATGGAAGAAAACAGAGCAGTAAACATTATACAGACACACAATAAAAATGTACACAGTTCAATAAAATAAAAATTGTTAGGTCACTGAAATAAAACAAACATTTTTAATTGTTTGTGTAATCTATTATGGATAAGCAAGGTAGTTTGTTTTTTTAGACATTGTGCTTAACTTAAAACTCTACAAAAAATATAACTTTACGGTTTTAATAATAATTATCGAGCAAGTACTTAACAAAATGTTGTTGCTTAATATTTTATAACTTGTAACAAATTAAGAAAATACTATTAATGACACGTTTTTCTTCCATAACACATGGTGTTTTTTATAACCAACCCATTACATAGAATGCCAAGACTCGCATGGGTCAGACATATTATAATAATATAATATACATTGCCCACACATAGTGTTTAGACGTTATACATACAAAAATATAAAAATGACCCATTGAAAAGACGGCGAATGTGTTTTCTGGTAGAAATATAAAACGTCTATTTGTTACACACACACACACACACACACACACACACACACACACACACACACACATACGGGCTTATAATACTCTACGAGATCCACTTGGAAAAGTCGACGTTGTGAGATCCATGACTTTAAATAAGTATTTTTAAACGGGATCAGAATATAAAATTTTAAAAATATATTTGGATATAATATACTCATTATATACACCAACATACTCGTGTTAAAATTATAGTATAGTAGACGTTGTGAGATCCAGTGTGTATTAAGCTTAGTCACTATATCTACACCACCATACGAGATCCTAAATTGTATATTATTTTAAAGTATCAACTTTATGAGATCCATGCAATGTTGCCGTCTTATGAATTCATACTTGTATACGGTACTAGTACCCTGACCTATGTACTGTTTTAACTGTTCTAAGCCGAATCCACGGCTACCGATCGTCGCCGTAACAATAACGTTGAATCGGTTTTCCGTGACCGTATTGACAGAAATATTATTTTCTACTTACCTGTACTGTAATTTGCTCTTATAGCTCAATCTTTGATAACGTCTTTTAGGTTTAATATCGAGATAACAATTTAAAGCAATTTACTACATCATGTAATGCGACGTACGACATATAACTATTTTGACCTTTCGTGATTTTTAGTGTTGGAACATACCTATCTAACACTTCAGTATAAAACTACTTACCTTCAAATTCATTTCTCAGCTAAGATAAATATGATTCTTTATATTAATAAATAAATAAGAATTTTTATTTTTAATGTATTTAGGCGTTTTCTTGTTTAATTTAATATATTTTATAAGAACTTTAGGTAATATTCAAACGAAAATAAGATAAGATAAAATAATGATATATTAGGGACTTACATATTAATTAATATTGCAATTTATACTTATACATAAAAAGTCATAAAATAAGTTGATTGATATTAGTTAAATAAATGAGTGTAATTGATTTTTTATCTGAGGAGTGAACTGCTGGCTAAAATTACAATTGACAGATTTTTATGTTTATTTTTGTATCATGATAATTTAACAATTAATAATGTATTAATATTATTAATTGTATAATGTATTAACTAATTATATAATTAATAATGTATATCGTTTTATTAACAATATATTCAGTAAAACAAAAAACAAAAAATAGCTTTAAACATAAAAATAAAAATAATATAAAAAACACTTTTTATAATATTTTTGTTTCTCTTTAAAATAATTAGTAAAAAATTAAAAACAATACAAGTAGGTATAATTACTGTCGGTTTATTACTTTTCAACTTAAGTTGAACTATTCATGGGTATTTGCAATTTTCGATCATTATTAGTTTTTTTTTAAATTAATATCGATAAAAATTTATTTGTTAGGTAGAAATGCTTGAAAATTTAATACAAGGATCTTAACATATTCTTACAATAGCAGTTGAAAAATAAAAGAAATGCATAGTCAACATTTTTTTTACAAGCATTCAAATTTTAATTTTGACAACATACGTAAAAATCACGAAAATTCGCAAATTATTTTAAGCTAGAAATTCATAAAATATTTTCTTTTTAAATCTAAGATTTGAAAATTATTAATAATCTATAATATATCCTAATATATCCTAGGCAGATAAACTGTCTTCGCTCAGAATCGTTTTTCGTATACAATGATATAATATCATTGGATTCAAATTTAATTCCATCCATTACAATAACCCACTTGTAACCTACTGTACAGCAGAGCAACATCCACGACTTACCCGCTTTTTTTTTATTGATCAAAAGACATCGGCGACAATGGCCAGTAGTCGTAAACGTTACATTGATTACATTATTTTTTTTTTTTTAGTATCTTAAATTAATATTTTAAATTTAATTGTACTATTCATATTTTCTTAAAAAAATAATAATTTTTGTAGAGATTATTATGGAACAGGGTAAAATACGTAAATTCGCACATAATATAATTTCTGTACCACTACATATATCAAATCTTAACTTTTTGTTACGATTTATGCTGCGCATATTTTATAGTTTAAGCTGTGTATCGTTATATGTACCATGTTAGTTTAATTTTCCATGTTACTATGTAGGTAATACAAGTTAAAACAATTAAAAGTTCAATAATGAACAAATACAGTATCAAGTCTCAAGTAGGTAGCGTAATTAGTTATGATTTCTTTTTCTTAGGATAGAGGGATGAGTATAGTTCTAGGAAACAGTATCCTTTTAAACTTAATAAAAAAAATATAGTCGGCTTGTACCATTTGGTATATAATACAATGCATATGTTAAAATCTTCTACTAAAAAATATTTCGATACCTAAATAGTAAACGATCAGATAATAAAAATGAAAATATGTATTAAAAAATAAAATAATAATGAGCATAACTAAAAATTCGTAGAACTGATAGAAATAATACCTATATTATCAATTCTAATTGACAAATAATAGTTTATACAGAGAAGCCTTATAAGTAGTAAGTAGTAAATTATCTTCTTCAATAAATATAAAAATGGATTTCTGTCCATCTGTCTTTTATGCATTCCTAAACGGCTGGACCGACTGTGATAACATTTGGTACAGAGATATATTAGACCATTGATTATAAATATTTATGTATTTATAATCAATGATTAGACCTATGGGCAGAAGATACGCTAAGTTAAAAAGTGGTAGGTCCAACGCCTGGAGGTGCTCCAACGGAAATTTTGAAATTTACGATGAACATTTTTGTTTATAGACAACTGCTTTTAGTTACTGTAATCACAATTAGTTGCTATTGGTTTCAATAATAATAATAATTAGTGTAAAAGTAATTATTAATTAATATCCCTGAATTTGTTATTATTATTTACAGCATAACTAATCGAAATAATGCTTCAATTTCAAACTTTGGGGGTGGTTTCCGAAGGAAAAGTGAATATCCTTGGTGCATTATAGAGGTCAAAAGTAAATATTTTCCAACAGTTATGAAAAAAATCGAGAAATACAAAAAAAAGTGACAGAAAAACGGGAATTTTTACGCAAAACCAGTTTTCGACAAAATCGATTTTGGTTTTTGATGTAACTTTAAAACAAATGACCATAGATACATGAAATTTTCACCTAATGTTTATATAAGTATATTCTATCCACCATGCAATTTTCAAAAAATTTCGACTTAATTTGAACTATTCATAGGCATTTCAAATTTTCGATCATTATTAGTTTTTTTAAAATTAATATCGATTAAAATTTATTTGTTAGGCAGAAAAGCTTGAAAATTTAATACAAGGCTCTTAACATATTGTTACGATAGCAGTTGAAAAATAAAAGAAATTCATAGTCACATTTTTTTTTATAAGCATTCAAAGTTTGAATTTTGACAAAATACGTAAAAATCACGAAAATTCACAAATTATTTTAAGGTAGAAATTCATAAAAAATTTTCTTTTTAAATCTAAGATTTAAAAATTTAATATAAGATTTCTTACAAGTTTTTCAATCTTTATCACAGATAAAAATTCCACCGGAAATTCAAATTAAATTTTTATGAGCATTTGAAATTTAAATTTTTACAACATTGGATTTTCACTTTTAGCGATTTCCTTATTTTGGTGTAACTCTAAAACAAATTACCGCAGATACTTGAAATTTTGACTGAATGTTTATCTAGGCGTTTTATATATTTGATAAAATTCTCAAAATATTTAGATTTGTTTTGAGCTGTTTACTGACATTTTAATTTTTCAACTTTTTTAGTTTTTTTTTCTATAAATATCGATAAAAATTTATTTGTTCGGTAGAAAAGCTTGAAAATTTAATACAAGGCTTCTAACACATTGTAACAATAGAAGTTAAAAAATATTAAAAATTCGTAGGCACGATTTTTTTTATAAGCATTT
Organism: Diuraphis noxia; assembly: GCF_037042655.1. NCBI lineage: Eukaryota > Metazoa > Arthropoda > Insecta > Hemiptera > Aphididae > Diuraphis > Diuraphis noxia. Next base: position 1,554,765 of record NW_028301717.1, read on the forward strand.
AAAGTTCAAATTTTGACTAAATACGTAAAAATTACGGCAATGTTCAAATTATCTTAGATAGAAATTCATAAAAGTTTTTCTTTTTAATTCTAAGATTTGAAAATTTAATACAAGGCTCCTAACATATTTTTACAATAGAAGTTGAAAAATAAAAGAAATACATAGCCACAATTTTTTTTTTATAAGCATTCAAAGTTTGAATTTTTACAACATATTATGTAAAAATCACGAAAATCACGAAAATTCGTAAATTATTTTATGCTAGAAATTCATAAAAAAATTTTCTTTTATATCTAAGATTTGAAAATTTAATACAAGGCTCATTATATATTTTTACAATAGCAATTGAAAAATAAAAGAAATATATAGTCACAATTTTTTTTTATAAGCATTTAAAGTTCAAATTTTGACTAAATACGTAAAAATTACGGCAATGTTCAAATTATGTTAGATAGAAATTCATAAAAGTTTTCCTTTTTAATTCTAAGATTTGAAAATTTAATACAAGGCCCCTAACATATTTTTACAATAGCAGTTGCAAAATAAAAGGAATACATAGTCACAATTTTTTTTTAAGCATTCAAAGTTTGAGTTTTGACAACATATTATGTAAAAATCACGAAAATACAGAAATTATTTTAAGCTAGAAATACATAAAAAATTTTCTTTTTATATCTAAGATTTGAAAATTTAATACAAGGCTCATAATATATTTTTACAATAAAAATTGAAAAATAAAAGAAATGCGTAGTCACAATTTTTTTTTTACGAGCATTCAAAGTTTGAATTTTGACAACATATGTAAAAATCACGAAAATTCGCAAATTATTTCAAACTAGAAATTCATAAAGATTTTTCTTTTTAAATCTAAGATTTGAAAATTTTTAATAATCTATAATATATCCTAGACAGATAAACCGTCTTCGCTCAGAATCGTTTTTTGTATACAATTATATAATATCATTGATTCAAATTTAATTCCATCCATTACAGTAACCCACTTGTAACCTACTGTACAGCAGAGCGACATACACGACTTACCCGCTGTTTTGTGTTTATAACTAAGTATTAAAAATACAACACTAAGTTTTCCGTAAGTTTTCTTTCAAGTAGCTATAGAGAAATCTCGAAGCGTCATTATAGGAAAAATTTGAGGTGCGTTTGAATTTTAAATTTTTACGAAATAGCGTAACGATAACGATTTATCCTGAAAAGATTTTAAATATTTAATATTATTCAAAAAGTATAAGTCGTAGATAATTGAAAATTTTACCAGTTATTTAGATTGGAATTTTCTTGACATGATTTAATTTTCGAAATATTTTGACTTTTTTTAGATATTTATAGACAACTGAAATTTTCAATTTTTCTGAAAATTTTTTTTTGAAGTGTCGATAAAATTTTTTCGGCCTTATCAAAATACTTGAAAATTTAATACGAAATTCCTTATAAGTTATTGTTATAGTGATTAAAAAATTATAAGAATACTAAGGTACAACTTTTTTTTATAAGCGTTTGAAGTTCAAATATTGACAAAAATTCGTCAAAACCATGAATATTTGCAAATTATTTTGTAGTTCAAAATTCAAAAAATTGTTTGTATTTATATCTAAGGTTAAAAAATTCAACACTAAGTTTTCCATAAGTTTTGCTTCAAATAGCTATACAGAAAGTTTGAAGCGTCATTATAGGAAAAATGTTTTGAGCGTTTGAGTTTTAAATTTTTATGAAATCGCGTAACAATAACGATTTATCCTCAAATCAGGTATATGTATATTGTATATCTATCACAATATAAGGTATTATGAATTAAGATAACTACATGCAATGTTTTTGGAAAAATTGATTACCAAATTAAATTTTTATTATTTTTATTTTTTATTTATTTATTATTTTTAATTAAATTAAATTTTTAATAAAATAAAAAATGTCTTATTTTAAAATGCGTCCTAATTGAAAAATAAAATATTTGTTTCAAAATAGAATAAGTATATGACAATATTTAAATATAATATATCCTACACTGACAAATCATCTCCGTTCAGATTCGCTTTTCGTATACAATGATACCTATCATTGCTTTCAAATTTAACCTACCCTAGTCAGAGGTTCATCCCACCCCCTAATGTACAGCAGAGCGACATCCACTTACCCGCTTTTTTTATTATTTGTTTCCAATCGACGACCAATGAGTTAATTGACACAAATCTACCACAAACGATAACTACAGTAATCGTCAGTGACTCAATGCATGGGCCATATTGGCAGCCAAAAACTATGATTTAAAATGTAAATTCAATCAATATTACCATTTTAAACGAAATTCTAGGCGAAACGACAACATACCAGTCCATCGATATCGTAATGAATCAAGACCGTTATCATCTATAAGTATAAAAACATACTGCTACATAGGTAGCATAATCATAGGTAACGAATTTAACACATAGTTTGAGTAATAGGTAGGATTTTCAACGGGCTACAAAATGCATGGGTTCAGCTAGTACTTATAATATAAATACATAAGTATATTCTACTATGCATAATAACAAGTGTAACTATAGTTTATATTATACAATACATTTGTCAATATATTATAGGTAGGTAGGTATACTATAATATAAATGATAAGTAATAAGTTATAACTTATAACTACTGATAAATGCATAATACAAATTATTGCAAATTACAAGCACAATAATGTATAACTATTATGTCCACTTATAATATTATTGTTATTTTATTTATTATTCTAAAATAATTCCAGAAAAATCATAACAAGTAATGATTATTATTATGTTGCTATTTATATATTATACTCGTAACGTAAATAGACACGGCCCGTCACGCGTAGCAAGTTATCGAATGTGCAGTGACAAACATTGCACTCTGACACTGCTGCTCGCAGATCATACATAAAATAATTATCTAAACTATACAAATTATAAAATATATTAAATGGGATCTCGTAAAGTGCATATACTGCACTATGGACACACAGTGCAATGTTGCCGTCCTCATTAAACGTTACGGAGCTCACAACATCTACTACATGAAACGCGAACATAGACAAAATACAATTGTACATAATAAAATATACACGGGAGAACACACAACATTTATAAAAATAGGTCTTTGCGAGATCCTGTTGTTTTTCGCTGGAAATCGTTCAAGGACACATATTATACCAATATATGGTACAAACGTTGCGAGATCCACCCATTCGGATCTCACAACGAAAACGGATCTCGTAACGCTGCTCGTTTTCCATACGTCGGATCTCCTAACGTACTATAAGTACGGCCACACACACACACACACACACACACACACACACACACACACACACACACAACAACCAACAATAATAATAATAATATATATCAAAGTTTTCGAAATGCAATTTACCATTGTGTGAATATAGAAGCGTATACGTGCCGTAATATACAAGTTTGGATTCTATGAATGAATGCCACTACGCCTTGTACACGCGTACAATGGAAAAGTTGTGTATAGAATAGATTAAAAAAAAATCGAAAAAATCGTAATTTAAATCGTCAAATAAAAACATTGACTTTTTTTAACGAACCAAATAAATAGTACTATTGTATTATATATACGGGAAAAGGTCTGTTACTAAAAATCCCTGTTTAGCATTTTCGATTTTTTAAATCATTTTTAATCAACAATATCATCGTGATTTATATTTTAGATATTCTATATACGTACCTACATTATATAAATTATAATGTTACTCTCGCACATTGGTTAAAGAAGTATATATTTAATTTGGTATAATCAATACACGCTCGCATAATAACATTTATAAACAATTTGATCGATAATGATTTATAATGTGTTTCAAATCAAGAAAAATGTATTTTATGTTTTATTAAACAGTGAAATTAATTCGAATATGTTAATATTATAGTTGCATAATTGAATTTACTTTTATAATATTATCTATTATTATTATTACAGCTTAATATAAAGTAAAATTATTTTGCATATAATTATACAAACAGGTCATAATTAATAATATTTGAGAATTGTGTGTATTTATGAATTGATTGCAATGCAATACATAAAATATGTGTATTTCCCTAAAAATGTATAGCACTAAAAATATTCTGAATTTAAATACATTTTACAAAAATCAATGAATATTATTCATCTATTTAAATTTGATAAATTAAATGTAAATTGTTAAGATTCTAAGTTTATTTTTACAATACTAACGACTATCGAGTATTCGAAAATTTCACTAATGTAGGAATTTCCATGGGCAAATTAATTTAGTATCTACGTAGACAAAGGAAAAAAAAATGACGAATTGTTTGATATTTATTCATTCTCGAACACTGTTGAAGACACATTTTATTTATGCTATAGAATTATAATTTTCTTTCCTTCAAATCGTTTTTAAAATCGTTTTTATTGACATCAAAAATGTATATTTATATTTTAAAAGAAAAAAGGTGCAACAGATAGATTTTTCCTGGTGAATGTCAACGTTTGAATAATAATAATATATTGTAATATATTATTATTGTCATTTAGTTTTTTTCCCTCACTGTTGATGTACTGTATACTCGCTTTCTTGTTTAGGTCTCGGGCCTGTTTTGCAAGTAAAATATAAAATAACGATGTTCAAACACGATATAAACTATATTATTTTATTGTAATAAGTCACAACAAATAAATAATATTATATATTATACGAGTGTATTGATTTTGGATATGAGCTATATAGGTATGTTAAAAAAATTATAGATACCAGTTTAAAGTTATTGCAATTTATTAACCATAATCAGCGAATAAATAAGTGGTACTTACGCAACATGAAAGAGAAAATAGATGTCTGTATTTGTTATGATTTTGGGCAAATACTGTATATCTGCAATAAAAAATTGGTTTCGTAACAATATAATATATCATAATATTTCGTAATCATCCGGTGTAATTTAAACATAGATAATAAAGAATGGATAGACCATAATCCCTTATTATATGTTCTCAAACAATTTATTAAAGTAGGTGCTTTTTTTCTAATCCATGATTTTTTTCCATGAAATTTTGTATATTTATTTCTAAAATATTTTTGAACATTTTATTTAAATTATAAAATATTTAAGAGTGAATAGTGCCCGAGTGCCATAGTGGATATAAAGTCCAATTCTCCAATTTAATTTATATAGTTTTCAGGTATTTGTTTATGTATGTATATAAGTATAATATTATAGACAATATAAATATGCATATATAAATATATTATAAAAGTAAGTGAAATTATAATAAAAATTATGGGAAAACAAATTTGTATAACGTTTATACAAATTCACTTTAACTTTTGTAAATAAATAAAATAAGTGGTGGGCTAAAATATTAGATTTTCAATTGTGTTATCACAAGTCGAGCTAACATGCACCTTTGTGAGACAGATGATATCTGCTCTCTCGGAACGCGGCACCTAATGTTATAAGCATAGCCGTGGCCTATCCATTCTTTATTATCTATGAATTTAAAGTTATGCCGAATCACTATCTTAATAATCAAAAATATTGTTATCCAAGTATCAAATTACACTTAAGTATATTTTTGTAAAAGACGTCAAAATAAATTCATTTTATAATTCTACAGTATATATACGTCGATAATGGATGTTTGATGGTTATAAATATAACGGACAATGAAATAATATTAATTATTATTAATGGACGTTTTTATTTATACATGTTTTATACCTAACCGTTATTGTAAATACATTATTTACCCTAAGAACCTTAATACCCTATTTTATTGTTTGATGTATTCTAATAGATATTTTTTTTCTCCCATTTAAATGGTTATAAATTTTTTTTTGTTATGTTATATGATTTATAAATTGTAATTTTTTTTCAGTTTCATTTTACGCTCGGGCATTTTTTACTAATGTATACCTACTAAAGGTTAAAAATATTTCAAGATATTTTTTTTTAAACGTTTGAATTGAAAATATTTAGTTAAAATTATATCGTTTCATTAAAATACGTAATTACGACACAGTAGTATTCTGTACTAATATTGGTACAATTTATACCAAGTATCACGTAAAATATCACTAAAGCTTAAATATAAAGCACAACAATTCACGAGATATTATATTATTATTGATATTAATTTGCACAACAACATAAGCAGGTGATCAAAATTTAAAGCCATGTCAAGTTTTGTATATGGAACTCAGATGTGTATTTAAATTAGTAATTACCAAACTTCTCAGAAGTCACTAAATCATCCACGGTACGAATTCAAATCGCTGTCTGACATAGTTTAAAAACCCATTATACTTTGTTAGATGCAATATTATATTAGTTAATTTCTAAGGATAATATATATTATATTATATTTTTCTACCTAACCTATGATGTGAGTTTTACTATATTGATACATAAAATGTTACTAAAATGACTTATGTGAACGAATTATAAACTGAGCTTGTCACAATTCCTCCGATGAATCTTGTGGAAAGTAGTACAGGATTGGAAAAATTCGTCCTACCGAGTTCGATCCACTTACAAACTTATAATACTAACAAACTATAAAAATCTAACAGAGTCTGTTCAAGTCCAATATTTAGTCTCCATTTCTTCAACTCTTAACTCTATTAAAATATTTTCGGTCAGTGGCTCTTCATGACTCAAATGGTCCAAAATTATCACGGCTCATCGAGTTATATCGGCCAACCCAGCCCTATTTGAAATTAAGAAATTGTATGATTATAAATATAAATTTAACGTTCTATAGTAATAATATTATCTTTCATCAGATTATATAAATATAATACATTTTACGAAGCTCTGATCAGTAACTTTGCAATTCATTTGATTTTAGACCCAAAAATATATATTTACGTGATCTTACTGATAATTTATAAAATATATGATTTATTTAATCTATCATGAAACATTTCTAAAAACATGTTAAAACTTACAAAGTGTAACGTCACAGAATTTTGAGACTTTTGTATTAGAATATTACATAATATCATTATTATAATCTTATAATATGTCCATGTCCTTTTATTATATAACTCATAGTATTTCCACAATCTATCATTGTGCATGCGCTCATTAAATAAAATAATGACAAAAACACTGTTATGTAATACTAGTCCCCTGACCTCCCCCACATGCAGTGTCCATCGCGTCGATGTCGCAGCAGGCGCTCCGACGTTGCTGTCGGGCGTTGCGGTCGCAGTCGCTGGCGCATACGGACAGGGCAACCTGTTTCCCCACTATATATTATACGAAAGTTCCCGACGCGACGACACTGACCACCCCTCTTACCCAAGAACATCAAGACGCCGGAACGGCCTACGACCAGCCACCGACAGCCGAGCTGTCTGTTTTTCGCCACCATCGATGATACATATTTTTTGTGATTGTTTTTTTCTTCTGCTCGACACCGTTGGACTTTCGAAATACGTCTCCCAGACGTACAATTATTATTTTTTGTTTGCACCATCGGCGGAATACCACCATGATGGGCTGATGCGATATCATAGGCCCGTGGCGGGCGAAGCCATCTCAAACATCATCAACTCAGTACAAACAGTCGTGGTCAAGTATTATTTTTCCCCCAACATTCCCCTTTTTTCATTTTGATTACGTATCACCCTAGTTTCTTTTTTATATACTCAGATTTTCCTCAGAGGTGCCCCGGTAACCGTCCTGCGGAGCCAGTGGCGTATTTTAGGGGGATATGTCCTCCATGTCTTGACACCCCCGAAATTTTAAAAAAGTCCTAATATATTGGACATTAGTGTTGTCACTTATTTTATAGTATACTATTTTTATCAAATGTAAAACTTCTTGTCAATTCCTAACATATTAATTTGTTAAAATATTAATTCAATGTATTTTTACATTAGTAAATAATACTAAAAATTTTGTTTTTGAGGTTCAATAAATGTTGACACCCCCCGAGAAATCAACCAAAATACGCCACTGTGCGGAGCCGTGGGTCGTTTCCTTTATTACAAATAATATGTTATAGATATGTCATACTGACGTATTATAAATCTCACATATGTGCTCGGTAACCGTTCGTCGGAGCCGTAGCGTTAATATTCATTTTTATTTCCTTCCTTAACACTGCCATGTGCCGAAATATTATCTATTTTATATTTATTGTATTTATCTGATTATATTTCTTATGCACTTGCCATGTGCCAAATTTATATTATTAATTTTTTTTTGTATTATTTGCTATGAAAATTTAGTGCCCCGTGTAAAATAAATCATATAACTACCTTTAAAATTCTAATTTTGTTATTTAAAATATTTTTTCCCCTTTATGATAAATCTTTGGTTTTCATTAACCACTGCGTGTACAAAACCTATAAATTCCATCGATCTGACTCTTGAGCCAACACGCGGTGCGGTTTATAGGTCATGTGGTCAGTGTTCCCCTGATCACATGGGTGGAAAGTAAGTCCCTAAAAAGACCGAAATCTCACGAAGGTTTATACTTAAATGAACCGATATTTTTATCATGTTCAAAAAAGAAGAACAAGTGTCAAGTATATTATATTATATTATATATTATTAAATTTTATAACTACAATAACTCCCTCTCTTCATCACAAGCCTAGCTTAAAGGAGAGAGGTTAATCGAATCTGTTATATGTATTTGTCAATTTGTTGAATGATAGTAAGAAAAAAAAAATATATATATATATAATGTAGGTACCCTCGTTTAGCTGTAATGTACATAGGTGTTGATAGTGTGTCACATAATCATTGAGTAAGTCACGGATGTGTTAAATTTAAAGTCAATTGTAAATCATTGCATGAAAAAAATTATTATGAGCAGAAACATATCAAAAACGAAAATGTTATCATAATTAAATCGAAAAACTTCAAATATATCTATGATTAACACAAAACAAATGATCAGTGTATTTTTGTAGTTTTTCTTGATTATTTCGTAAAGTACTGAATATTTTCATTTTTCAAATTTCCAAAAGTACCAGCTGAATTCGATTTGTTACTAGAGACCCCCGCCCCCCTTGAAGTTAAACGTCGAAATCTAGGTACTTAAATTCGTACATGTAAGCACACAAAGAACAAATAAATATTCTAAAAAAAAAAACTCTCATCATTGTAAAATCAATACGTTTATCGAACAGCTCAGAATAAAAAATAACAAAAATTGTTATTTAAATGAAGAAAATAACCAAATATAATTAGACGAATCCAATAAATATAGGTTGGGTAATGAAATTCTGTGTAGCAACAGAAAAGTAAATGATTAAAATAAATACATTGTATTTGCATTTAAATATAAGAAAGTAAATAAATTCCACGATTCCTAAAGACAAATTATTTCTTTAATTAGGAAAAAATACGAAAAAAATTCACATTTACAATCATAAAAATAAATAATCGTACCTTTAATCTCAAAAAATCGTTGTAGGTACATTTATTTTATTTCGGCGAATAATGTCTAAAAATTAAATCTTCGTCAAACTTTTCAACCAACCGAATTGTCGTATTGTTTGTGTGCATAATTTATTCATTAAATGTAAAAATTGTATAATTTCAAAGTTCAAACAGCCATACAATTTACGAATAATCTTTTCTGAACGTTTTATGAACTAAACTCACAATACAATACACAAACTCTGAAAAACACATCTCTTCATGGAGGCGAAAGGTAATATTATTAGGTACGTAGTTTCATGATTTTAATATATTTTGTATGTCTGAAAACTTATGTGTTTAATGCTTAAATAAACTACGAATATTATATTTTGATATATCACTCGTGTTGATTTATCTACTATAACCTATATATAGTTTGTTTAATGTACATAATATTATGTCATGTACTTACGATAATATACTTGTAATATAAATATAAATTATGATAAAATATGAAATGTATAAATTATTATGCAAAGTATATGTTTTTAACCATTCGATTCGATCATAATATTAATCGCCGTTTTTAAAATAAATATTAGCACGCAAATTTCATTTAATATATAAACGTATAATATAATATTAACTTCGGTTCCTTTTCATATCACAACATATCTATTATAATATTACTGTACAACTATACAGGCACTGTTTAATGAAATAATAATATTGATATACAAATCTATATCGTCTATCAATTAATTATTTGAAAGTACGTATTGAATTGAATTTTCCCTTTAGAGATATGTACATCAAAGACTGCATAAGTATGTGTGGATCAATTTGTTCAAAAAGGTGTTGTCTAGCGTTGGCTAGATAAATACCCAACCTCCTTGGACCAGCACATACCAAAATTAATATCGAACTCGGTAATCTAAGAAAAAATAACACACCACATATTGTGCTTAAAAAATAATCAAAAGCATAACCAACAATTATTGTAATGACTTCCTTGGATTTTACACTAATGGTTCTAAAATTCAAGCTGGTGTAGAATTTTCTACTATATTTATTCTTAATAAAATAATATTACACAAATCACTTACCAATTGCTCCATTTTCACTGCTGAAGCAATACTTAAACTATAATTAAGGTACTTATGTGGTATACCTACTGAGATCATTCTTCAAGAGGAACACTTCGAGTTCATCATTCTTGGCGATTTTTCAGCACTTCAAAAAGTTTTCAAAACCAATTTATTCCCGTAGATATTGCTACAAAAAATCTGAAACAATCTCAAAAAACCTTCACAACTTGGCAAAAAAAAAACTAACCATCATGCGGATATTTCATCTGGACACTCGGTGGTAATAGGCAATGAAATAACTGACGAACAAGCCGCAATAAATTGCCATCAATAATAATGAAACTCCCTTATAAGTTACAAAAAAACGAATTAATGAACAATTAAAATTATAGAACAATCAAAACACCACATCAAATGAAATAAAAATAGAGAAACAAACCGATAGACAAACTCAAATCTAAGTCGCAAGGAAGATACTGTCCTCGACAGACAACGCATTTGGTCACGATAGAGTTTCATTTCCTAATGGCTAGAGAGTGACTTCCCACTTGACAAACATGCAGACTTTCCGTTAAATATATTATAGCTGACGTTTAGTATATTATAATCAAGACTTTACATAAACTGGAAACCGCACTCGAACCCAATCACGAACATAACTTAAACAAAATTAATTATCTTAAACAAACAATATTATAGAATCATTAAAATCTAATTTAAAAAAATATATATTTAATCTCTGTAATTACTTCATTTATTTTTATTTTTTGAAAATGTGTTTTTATAAAATTACTATACATATATAACTAATGGCTTTTGCTACTGATGTTCAATTTATTTACGATCAATAATAAAGAAAAAAGGAAAAATAACCTTATTATATTCCTAAAAAAAATATATTTTAGCTTCTTATTATAACTAAAAACTACAGAAACAGTAGCTGTTTTATAGCTGCTCGTCAGGTTAACATAAAACACGAAGCCAATTAAAACTGTTTTATAAATTACAAATACATATACATATTTATATCGGCATTATTGTCGATAAAATTGATATGTCAGTTTGTCACAGATATCATAGTGAGATTATAATTATAATTTGAACGACCTTGTTTCCGTCATATAATTTAATATAAAAATATATAATATTTTATTTATTAAAATATTGTTGAATCGCAAGACTGAAGTCGTAAAATCTTGACGGAGTGAGCACAGTAATAATAATTATGACTCGTCACTGGTATTAAAGTCAAAGATACTTTGAGCTTTTATATTGTGATGTCTTGTAAATAATGTCTGGTAAGTATCTATATTTGCATGTCGTAGTAATGTACATAATAATACGGGAACAAATTATTATATGTTTGGGTTATGAAGTTAAACCAACTCAATCAAATAATATTATCCATTATTTTATAATATTTATTTAGGTATACGCCGTTTCGACGTTTCGAGTGCACTAAAAACAAAAAACCTACATTGCATTCGTCGTTAATACAGAAAAATTTTCAATTTTGATTTAAACCACACATTTATAATTATTATTGTTTATTGGTCTATTCTAATTTGTTATTGGTTTGCAAACATACCAAAATAGCATTATATTTTATCCAGCCGCGTAGGTGACTCACACATACACTGCGGCCTATTCACTTTGATGAGTCATCTGTATTATAGAGTATCGGTGAAGGTCGGCTTTGGACGACATACAAACTTTCATCTCCAAGTTTTCTTAGTAAAACTCCGAAGGCAGATGAGGTGTCACACTCTAAATAGTTGAATAAATGACACGTTTTATCGATCGTACGGCGACCACCTGTTCCTAAAATAAAAATGTTGCCTGTTAGTACTCTTTTTGTGCTCAAGTCAAACTCATAAGTTACGTACAAATATATTATAATTAACGTATCGCTCTTATGTGCGTGTTCCGCAGAGGAGTTAAAAAAAAAATAAATCCGTTTCACGGTCTGTCGTTTGCTGCGTGGACCGTGACGTACGGAGTGTGAGACCGAAAAAATTAACAAGCTCAGCAGCTAAAGGAATCATCCCGATACATAATATGTATATATATAAATAATAATATAATGATGTACAGAATCCATCGGCGACGTTACCTTGAAAACGATTGCCAAAAAAAACCATCGGTATAAATTAGTGGTCCGCCGGAGATTCGAAAACCCTGACCCACCGCAGCGGCCGTTTTAGCCGATACTTGGCGCATTTGGCCGGCTGCTATTATTTTTATTCGCGAGTTCGACTGGCAGCGGCGGCGTAGGATACCTATATAACATAATGCGAATGCAATTCCAATATTGCGCGTCTTGAATAATAATATAACCCACTCGCGTATGTCGGTGCACACGACATGACGATGGGTGAATACTCGAATGAATATTTGACCTTGATCGGACTTCTAAATAAAAAAATCGAACTTGGCTGGACACCGTGGTTGTCATCGTCTGACGACAGATCCGTATACTCGGGCGATGAGCTACAGCCCAGGGCTGCACTGACATCATAGGGCCTCCATTGAATTGCATGAAATAATTACTCATCGTTAACTACTTGTAGTGTGATTTATTACCTAATATTCTTGACAAATAAATTTAATACAAAAAAAATACGATATGGAAAACAACCTGCATTCGTAATTTAAGTCGATTGGTTCAACCAAAATATATTAGCCCAAATTCCATATATCAATACGTCGCAGCAATGATTGCCTCAATTTGCATTCTGACAAAATATTCTAATATTTCACAACATGATGGGGTCGATCGAGAGGCATTTTTTTACAATTTTATTTGACTGATAAAAAAATGTATAAAGTAAGAAAAGGTGTTGAACGCTTCGTCTGTGAAGTATTCACTTTGATAATAATATTATATACAGATTGTAACAGGTATATTTTACAATGGTGGTAGTTTGCAATTTTGCATCACTTGTTTGTGTTAAATAATGATAAAATATATGTATCTATTATTGATTACCTACCTTTAAATGATAACATAACCCTAATTAGCCAGAAATAAATTTTGAAAATTGTTTAAAAATCAATGACGTGACCAAATTAAAAGTTGTAAACGCCAAAACTGTTTTTAAATACTTATATTTATAAAATAGGTGTGTCTTGGATTATAAGAAAAAAATTTTAATTACTTAATTTTAGTTGTGAAAAAATAATATAAAATATAAAAATTATAGCGCAGAGCTCTATAAATCATTACAAAAAAAAGAAAACAACTTAAAAATATTGAATGGAAAAAAGTTATATCATTATTATTCAAATAACGACCTGTTACGTTCTGTATAACGCGTCGGCTTTTTTTGGTCGTGAACTTACAGATAAAAATTTAGTTTAGAAAGTTTACTGCCATAATAATCTTTTTCAAATTTTAAGAACAAAATATAAAATGCATCAATCGCAGTGGCGTTTTTTAAATACCTACCTAAAATAAGGTTAAATGTAGTTATACTGAAAGTTCTAAATAAAAAAAAAAAAAAAAATAATGTTAAATCGAACGATTGCAAAAGTGGTGTTTTATAATGCGCTTGCAGTATTCCCAAAGATATTCGCGATCGGTTACATTAATCGCGCCCTGTATATATGATGATGTATTAGGTTCGACACGCACTTTGGGTTAGCACATTACCTACACACGTGAGAAGTATCATCGCGTGTTTTCGAATAATTTATACGATTTAGTTCAGCGCATATATTATTATTATATTACTACTATTCTACTGCAGACATGTAATATTGATAATATATAGTAATATGATATATACTTAAACAACAACAATAATACACACACACACACACGTATGATGTGTATGTAGACAATATATAGTGTGCATTATATGGGTAGGCGAGGTATCTACTTAAGTATTATCGCTTTGTTGTAGGTTTTAGGATTACACGATGGCAGAAAACCTTCACACGATTTCGACGTGTACCTACCGTTTTCCGGTTGCTAAAATATATTAATGATGATAATAATTTTGTGTAATCGCGTGCACCACCGCATGAACCGCGAGAACTGGAAATATTTTAGGTATAATATTATAAACGATGATCACCGGATTATATTCATAGTGTGTCGGGTTTAAACGCAGACGAGACAAATCTCGAGTCTAACTTTTACACAATACTAATGATTTGGAAACTTTGTAATTTTTTTTTTCGGTCTATTAATACATTTAAAACAATTATTACGACGACCGACGCTGTTCGGATTTAACACGTAGTGTACCTACAATATTCACTAGGTAGTAAAAATTCTAAAATGTCAATAATTTTATGCAATTTAAAGATACAAACCAAAATAATGATAGTATTATGTTTTTCTTAATTTTATTCAGCGTGAAGATTTAAGTCTAAAAATAAAAATGAAATTAGTTCTCATCAATACATTTTAGGAAATAATAAAAGTCGACAAAAGTAAATTATATGAGGATTTAAAACATGTGCATAATATTATCATTTAAAAATTATATAATTAAAATATGAATTGATTAATTTAAGTGGCTAAATTCAGTATATTATACTGTAAACCATTACTCAATATTTAAATTTACTATTAATTTGACTTTTACTTAAAATTAGTTTATTAATTAGTTTATGGTTATTGCAGATATTGAGATATAGGTACTGATTGGTTGGAAAAATAAACTGTTATTATACTTGTAACAATATTATGTACTTACTTGCAATAACTAACTATATTTACGAGTAAATATCTTATTGTTTTCAATTTTGATACAACTTCCTGGAATAATTACTCGTATTTGTACATATTAGTTTAATACATTTCCGAGTAATGAATGTTATCAAATATTAAATAGCCTTAAACGTTTTGTTGTATTATATTGGAAATCATGCAATATTTGAGCTATTAGATTTGAATAGTTAAATGTTCACAGCTTTTGGCAAAAACTAAACTACACAATAAATTAATCATAATCGCATTAATCCTGCCACTGGAGTTCTAAATAGTACGTTAAGACTAAAGATTGAGTGCCTATGTTTAGTTTACCGAGTCAACTTCATTATAGTTAAATCTGATTACTATTGTGCAAACACTTGAACGTTAAACGTCGTCCGCTGTTTTCATACAATTTTAAAGTTTTTCTCGTCAGAACAAACACATAACTCATAAAATAGGTAGTTTGTTAAAAATGATTAATTCGTTTTTGCCGAAATGTACCGTTGAATGAAATAACTTATAAGACAGAATAGTTCTGGAGCAGTAAACGAGTCTGTATGTAACATAAAAGGTATTTAATAATATAAATTTCCGACATGTATCCAAAAAAGATAAGTAAATTTGTCGCACATTTAGGTAATGCAGCACTGCAACGGCACATTGGTTATATCAGCTGTGTTTTCTAAATTTCTAACCGTATTCAATTTTAAACTATCCTCCTCGCTGAAAAAAAAAGAATATAAACACTAGTACACTACTGCATCGAATGCATCACGAAAACACGTTTTAAACTCAACCTACTTCCCCCCTCACAACCATAGGATCTAATACCGTTTTGACGTCCGTAGTAACGGTTTATGATGTAATTATACAATAGTGACGGAAACCTAAATAGTTAATAAATGTGCTCTCCAAATTTATTTCGATTCGTTGGTATTCAATTTCAAAGCTATGTCTTTCATCGAAAAAATGAAATAGTGTAAACACTTCTTCAGCTGCAGCTTTGAGTG
The DNA here is from genome assembly GCF_037042655.1 of Diuraphis noxia. Classification (NCBI taxonomy): domain Eukaryota; kingdom Metazoa; phylum Arthropoda; class Insecta; order Hemiptera; family Aphididae; genus Diuraphis; species Diuraphis noxia. The sequence goes on from NW_028301717.1 coordinate 1,570,975, forward strand.
GTGTGATGGGTCTTTGTACACCACTCATTTTAGCCACTCCCTTCCCCTGCGAACCGTTTTGATGTACCTAATAATGATATACAAACGAAAGAAATATATTATTATTACTTAGGTATAGGTATCTAGTATCTACCTACCCATTGACACCGCGAATTTCAGACCGAGAGACGGCGGCATCGGAAGTGCGTTCTTCCGGTCGCCGTCGGCCACGCCACCATAAACATAGCCGTGGAGACCCTTCGAATTGACCTCACTTGACGAAAAATCACGTAAACGGGTAAACGTCGTTATGTGTATTAGTCACACACACACACACACACACACACACACACATACACTGTACGAACACGTATAAAACAGCGGACGCGCAGCACGAGTGTTAGGGAGGGAAGAGGGGGGAGGGGTGAAAAAAAATCGCCGACTCTAAATTTAGCGTACCCGTGACACATGCTGTGAACATTTTATCGGTGGCGTGCTTACAAAATGCCGGGCGCGGAGGAATATTTTATATTTATCTTTTGGCCAGGGGTTCGTAAAAAAAAAATCACACATGAACCGCGCGCCTGTGCTCAATGGTCTTCGCGCCGATATTGGCATAGATCCCACCCGATCCCGATATACATTATTGTTCTGCTTGATATTTACCAGCTGACCGGATATTATATAGCCACTGTCGGCATTTTGTCACTGGTGTGTTTCACGTCGGCGGTATTCCGATTTTTTTTTATATATATATATATATATATATTATTATCTGTGTCAATGTCGACGTAGCCTACATAAAAATAATAATAATAATAGTATTATAATTCCTTATAATCACGGCGCCCACACATTATTACGTTAATTATGTCTTCGCTCCATCAGGCTTACTCGCACGCTTTTAGAATAGTAAGTTCGATGATAGTCAGGTAAATCGTTTAAACTAATAGAATATTAGGTACATAAAATTATATAGTATTGTATACGCGAAAACAGAGTACGCTGTATAATTAAATTTCCACTGCATATTACTCGGTACCCTGAATACAAAATTTTGAATTATGTTCGCGGGACATGGAACTAGACTATATCTATTTCAGGTTCATCAATCTCACGCAGACGCAAAATCCTAAAATATATATTATAGGATACCAGGGTTCCGGTTAGGCATCGTATGTGTTCATGTAAGTAACGAAATCGTAGGCGTGTGTTTACCCTGTAGTGATGACGTGACGTTCGCGAACAAACGGTATAGTATTGTATATAATATCATCACGTTGGACGAAAGAAACTGCAATTGACCAGCTCCGTCACCCCAGCACCCCAAGTTTAAAATTTTAACACCAAAATTTCACAAAATTATGTAACCATTTTGTAACGAAATGTAACCATGATAACTTTTTTTGTAACTTACTAGAAACTTCAGAATTTCGAACTTAAATTCCGGGTTCTGGGGTGACGTCACCCCAGCACCCGGTGACTTTCAAAATGGTCCGATTGATTCGAAATTTTCAGGAGATTATGTAACCATTTTGTAACCAAATGTAATCCAAAATTCGAGATCCCTGACTTAACTCGAATCCCGTAAAAACCGATTCAAGTCTACCGGGTGCCACCGAGACGTCACCCCAGCACCTCGGAACCTTTCATAATGATTTTTTTCGCTCGAAATTTTCAGACGATTATGTAACCGTTTTGTAACCAAATGTAATCCAAAATTCGAGATGCTTGTTTTGAATCGTAATATTATTATTATACGCGCCGGCGTGTTTAATATAAGTTATAACAGTATAATATTATACCTATAATATATTATATACCCAACAACGTATAAAATATATTTTTGAAATAAAGGTTTAATACTATAATTTATTATTTGTTTTTAGTTTTTACTTATGAATGTTTTAATTTTATTAATATTTTCTTAAATATATATATATATACATTTATATATTATATATAGTGTTTGTATTTATATCATTATAATATCATGCGTATTATTTATACCTAATTAATTTATGTTTATATTTATAGTTTTGAATTTATCAAATTCAAATTTGTTTTGGTTTTTAAAAAGTAATTATATTCATTTTAAGAAGGTTAATATAGGCAATCTTGATGAAATACATTTTTATTGTAACACTGTAGTGGTGGTTTTCATCTAATAAATATCCCAAATTTTAGGGGCCCCTGAGACTCGAATCAGAAATATAAGAAAATTGCAATTTGGGACCCAAATTTTGGGTTCTCAAACTATATTTAAAAAAAAAAATAGTTTTAAAAATAAAAATTAATTAGGTTTAAAATATAAATTAAATTGTACTACGGTCGTTATTATTGCATTATCATGGTGACGTAAAGTTGAGGGTTGTATAATTACATGTGTATGTTTATACGAGTATATATTATAAAAATCATAATGTAATCTGTCACAAATCACGATGTAAAATGTTGGAAAATTCAAGACGTCTATAATCGTTATCGGCTTATCGCTGTTTATAGCGTTTATGCCTTTATTGTGAATTATTTATTATTTTGTACATTCCACTTTTCGACTAAATCTCGTTATTTCATTATGATCAGCCAATAATACTCATGGGCCTGTACTGTTCAATTGTTTTAATAAGTAAGTAATATTTATAATAAATAACCGATCTCTAGAAGACAGAATAACGGATTCAAATCAGTTTTCAGAAATATTTAATAAATGAATACCTACAGCGTGTATTATTAAAATATTCAATCTTTTATTTTTTTTAAATTTAATTTTCAAATTATTAAAGATTAAAACAGTGAAGTTAAAAAATAACAAAATGTAGATTAGTAAGGAAATGTGTAGAATAGACGGTGAACAATCATTTAAAATGTAAAAGGCAGAACATTATGTGCGTATTGTTATTTTATATGCAATGATTATTATTATGTATTACATTGATGTAGTTATTTGCCATTTTGTCAATTAGCAGATAAGAAGTAAAGCGAGTATTACAGGGTGAAGACGTGTAGTGCGAGACACGTACACATACTAATAATCATTTACTACGCACACAGTCACAAGTCACGCACGCACGCACTTTAAATATTGCCATACCTAACTCCTTAAATATATACCACCACCGATCCCCATAATGTATGTACATATTTTACTCATTATCTATTTTTGTGTAATTAAATACTTTTTATCTTTTTATAATCTGTCATTTGATGATATTTTATAGATGACTTTGCAGAAAAGAAATCAAGAAAAGTATGCAATTTATAATATTCTATTTTCTATGTAAACATAATAGGTTAATGACTGTAATAATAATCTTAACTTTTAATTGACTATTTTTTTTATTAAAAATATAAATACAAATTTTTGGTACAGTTTATTAATATATATGTATACCTATATTTATTAAACACATTTTAGCCTTAGATTATATTTTTTTATTTATAAAATAAATAATATATTACTGTATGACTTGTTCAATTTATTTAACATAAATAGTTATTTTTAGTTGTAACTATAGTCTATACGTCATATATTTTACGCATGGTATAAGTTTAGGTAGGTTGGTAGGTATGCAATTTTTGTTATGGACTATTTATGGTCCCAAAATATTTTTGCCCTGGGCCCCTAATGTTTAAATCCGGGCCTGAGTGGCACCAAAATATATATTTACCTATGAAATATTCATAGGCGATTTTAGTAGGTATAGTAGGTTACCTTTGTCATTCTAAATATATTATAAGTAGATTTTTAGGTTCTCAAAAGCTTAAAATATGATGCTAATATGCTCTAAAAAAACACTAAAATATTCTCTAAATATGCTTTAAACTTTTAAATATGCAAATAATATGATTTTTTTTTTCAAAATAATTCAATAAAAACATTATATAACTTTATAGTTATAGTTATACAGTATACACTATCATTCCTTTGGTAGGTAACAGGTAAATTATTTAAATATAAAAAATTTAAAACAATTCATACTACACATAGGTATATAAATAAAATGAAATATACGAGTATAATATTTAAAAATACAAAATATTATTATACGGCTCTATCCACTGTTTATGTAAATGTTTAATTTTCGGCATTTAAAAAAATAAAAATGAATATTAGGTTTAGGTAGGTACAATGAGTTAAAATAAATCGTAAGATATCAAACAATTTAAAAGTAAAAACAGTTCTTATCACGTTATCAGTTATCAAATACGATATTCTATGGGTACTATCACGGACTAAGAGGAATAGAATGACCAACGTTACCAATTTGATTACAAACAAGTAGATAACTGAATTATTTTTTATTTTTATCATTTTTACATCAAATTATTTATTTTTTCCTAGAAAATATTATTGCTAGAAAAAATCACAAATTGAGAAATTAACAATATACATGATATTTTAGAAACAATAATAGAATATATTATAACATATGTAAAATAGGCCAAATATTCTCTAATGTCCAAAATATGCTTTAATATGCAAAATAAATTTTTTCCTACGAACTCTTTGATGGATAAATCGTCCACATTTCTCATCCTGGTAGAGCTGCATAAAGCCAATAAAAATATGTAAAAACCTAAATATCCGCGCTCTAATTATAAGTAGTTGTATTAGATATTACAGTTAATTTATTGCGAACTAAAAGTCGATAATAGTACATAAAAACTATGCTCGGTGCAGTATATAGTAAGGTAATTATAAGAAATAGGCCGCGGGTGTCAAAATAATTAAATGTGGAGGTGTCTAATGTTATAGGTAAAATGTTAGTCTTTGGTGTCACTGCAGTATAATACTGTAGGGCTTAACTCACTAAAAATTTAAGATGATAATTTAATATGCATATGTTACGAACCACGACAATTCTCGAGCATTTGACATTGGTTTGAAATTTTCACAAAAACTGTTGCAGTACCTACGTCCTCATAGCATATGTCTTGATATTTTATGTCCGAACTTCATGACTTGTAGCTGCTGCACTAGTTGTGTATTTGTTAAGACTTACTTACAAGTGCGTTTATACAATATCATAATTTATGGCCATATTAATGACAGTAGGGTAACTGGGTAACAGGTTGGCTTTTATACAGCGTAACATAGGTGTAAGAAGTCTGTGTGATATGGTTACAACCATCGTATTGATATTTGAAACCTGAAACGATTGGTTAGCGTTTTTTATATAACAAAATATATACATTGTCAACGTGAATCTCCGAGCATTAAAAATAAACGAAAGTGTAGGTAAACAAGCATATAGAAGACAATTTTAGTAGTATAAAAAACTTTTACATTTAACTCAACGCGAAATATCAGAAACATTGAAAAACTGAATTTTGGTGTAAAAACCGGTTGGGCAAGGTGGGCAAACGCCATGAGCCCAAAACTGATGAGGGGCCTAGCCTACACAAAAATACCTTTTTTTTTAATGTAAGATAACAGATTTCGCAACAAAATGTTAAATATGAAAATAACATTATTTTAGTATTAGAAATAAATTTCAACTATAAACAATAAAGAGTAATAATTTGTTTATTTTTAAAAATTTAAAAGGCTTCAGAAAATGTTATGCTACGTGCCTTAAAATTCTAGTTACGCCACTGCAGTTGAATATATAAACTTAATATTTATCAATGAACCACCACATTTTACAGTTATACAAAGGAAAATAATATAGAATACTAACAAGAAAAAGAAATATTAAACAAATTAATAATTGTTGTTAATGTTATTCATTTAGCATGACGAGCTGTAAAACTAATCGAAAATTTTAATTAAATTAGTCCAAAAGACAAAAATCGTATTTTTCAAAAGTGGAGTCCTCAGATTACCGGAAACTAAACTCAAATAGCAATAAAAGCACTGTCGTGGAATGATAATAATATTTGTATGAACATTTTTAATTATATTAAAACTTTTAAACTGCATAATAAAAGACATATTATATTATTATTATTCGACAATAAAATTTACCATTAATTTTGTGTTGTAAAATTTTTTTGTAGAATAATTTTGTAACAATATACAACCAAAACCTACACGAAACGCGAATTTTTAATAAAAATATACGTTTTTCGATCTTTGATAGCTTCGGGACACTGGATAAGCTTAACTTGTCTTGCTGAAACTTTATGTAATTCATTTTTAAACACACCGAGATCAGATTAGGGGAATCGGTCGAAAATAATTAAATGTTGAAAATAAGGACCATCTTATATGGACAACAGATTACCGTTACACACACTTTACAAAATTTATATATGAAGTGGCGTAGTTAGGAATTGCGTGTGGAGAGGAGGCTAAGTCCCACTGAAAAATCCCCAATAAGCTTCCTTCACTTACACTTTTTGTAGAAACATTTTTTTTTAAATACAATATAAGCTAAAATATAAACACAGTCAATGAAGGGGAGACTTTATTACCTCCTTAGACCGGGTAATGTCCTCGCAGGATGTGCATATATATTTGATTATTTCTTTTAATACCTTCACATATAGGCGGAGTACTCAAAACTTTTGGGTATTGGTGGGTGTGTTTTTAGTAAACATAATATTCGACATGTTAACCTAACCTAACCCAACCTGTGGGTGTTTGGGTGAAAATAATTCTTATTTTAGTCCATATTTTTTGTTCGTTATAGTATTTATGTCGTTTTTGGGCATATCATTAAATAATAATACTAAATATTACTCGTATATCCAAAGAATAGCCAGCGTTTTCAATCACAACAACCCATTTAAATTTTTAACTTGGACCGCCTTTTGAATACGACTCCGTCAGATAGGTTTTCTAATACAACTGTTATACCTATTTGTATTCTGCCAGTGCCTTTCAGTCCAACAATAATTTTTAACTTCATTCATTTTGACTAATTCCTCGTCTTCTGCTTATCTTACCTATCTAATATCTTAGCTATAATTGTTGTCGTGAATGTGCAGTATTCAGTTGTTAACGAAATCATTATATCAAGTGCGATTAACTCCACGTCACTACTCTTAGTAGGTACTCTTTTGGATGAGTTATAGAATTCTATCTCATCGGACTCGTCTTACAGCCTCTACAAAATATCTCATTCCTCTCAAATTACCTAGCTCTCTCCTCTCATATAGGTAATGTGTATTGAGAACAATAAAATTGTTCGAATTTAATTAATTAAATAATTATCATTTGCCCGGTCTCGTTCATAGGTACTCGATCGTATCTTATCTGATATTAATATTTTACACGATCCAATAATGTTTTATTTGATAAACTTCGATTAATGTGTTGCTTATTATTAACTTGTACGCATTAAAATAAAAAGCGTATGCCTACGAAGATAGTTTGTTAAAAAAAAATCCAGAAATCCTAATAATTTTAGAAAATACCACCTATTATATTAGGTATCCAGAAAATAAAATGACAAAAAATCAGAAAATATTTTGATATTGCGTTATTTTATAAATTATAACTTCGTCATTATAAGACTTGTGTTTTTATCATTTTTCGCGATAATTAATACGCCATAAGACATAAGTGTTAAATACATAATATAGTTATTAAATATAATTACGTCACGATGTTTGGGACTCTCTCAGTATTCGTGTCTGTAGTAAAAATTGATGTTTTAAATCAGAAAACGACATCCAACACATTCATAGTATTCTATATATACTGAGTGTGAAGCGTACAACACTCATTATTTCCAAAAGTGTAAATGTTTTTGAAAATATAATTTTACATAGCTTCAAGTCGTTTACAAAACCATGTTTTTATTCAAAAATTATATTTTTAATATTTTTTTATCCCTAAAATTTTTAAAGTTTTTTACTTTTTTGAATGACAACTTGTAGTTTTAATTTGATATTCCAAAACAGAATATTTTTCTAAGTATTTCGATACATAAAAATTGAATTTAGCGCAAGTAGTTTATGAGTTATAAATATTTAGGGTTTAGATGAGCGGAGTAGTGGACAAATATGTCGCGGGGTAACTCTACTCCGCTCATCGAAACTTTAAATACCTATATCGGCTATATCTCGTAAACTACTCGCCCTAAATTCAATTTTTATATATCAAATTACTTAGAAAAATATTCTGTTTTGGAATATCAAATTAAAACTACATGTTGTCATTGAAAAAAAATAAAATACTAAAAAAAATTATAGGGATAAAAAAATTTTAAAAATATAATTTTTTAATAAAAATGTTGTTTTGTAAACGACTTGAAGCTATGTAAAATTATATTTTAAAAAAACATTTACACTTTTTGAAATAATTAGTGTTTTACGCTTCATAAATCACCCCGTATACAATGTACAATGTACATAATACATTCGTCATATACTAATGTCATTCTATCAGCACTAGGTTTAATCTCAATAATAATAGAATTAAGGGTCATTGCTGTTGCTATTACTGCTGCAGTATTTCGATTTTGATAACTCTGACTCTCCAGTGAATGTGAATCGAATTAGACTCCAATCAATCTCTTTCTGCCTTTGTAATTTTTCTTTCTCGATGACAATAAATGAGAGATCAGCTGACAAAATATTATCATTCTTATCACAGCAAATACGATTTTTCTTAGAAACCCATAAGCAGCTTTATTTTTTGACAGATTGAAATATTAGAGTGACCTGAAAAATAAATTATACTTTAGCTGATGTGTCCAAAGAAATAAATCATGCCTAATACAATTGTTTTATTTTTATTTTTTAATTATCCTGCGGCAACTAAGGCCATTGGGAAGGGGGTAGTACTGTAGGTTGTTATGGAACTGTAGGTTGGTTTTACACGTGGGTGAGAGTTTTGGCAGGATTTCTATTGGGACATCCGTAGGTTTCTGCCATGCCCCGGAGTGGGGGATGGTGGCATTTGTTCTCCAGACACCGTGACTTGCCCGGAGAAAAATGCCGCCCGATGGTCGAGGATCGAACCCGGCCCGGCTGAGCCACAGCCGACGCGGTAGACCACTCGGCTACCTCGTCCCCCAATACAATTGTTGTACGCTAAGCAAATGCAAATAAGACATTTATGGATAAGTAATAAACAGTGTTAGGACTTATCTAGATAAATTATCCAGGTAATTATTTTTTTATCTTTTATTATCTAGATAAATACGTATAAGTTATCAAAGTATTTATTTTAAATAAAAATTTAACTTATCTAGATAAATTTACAAGATACATTTTTTGGTGAAAATGATGATGATGTTGGTCAGTTGCTTTATGAATCAAATAGTTCTGATTGTACTAATTTCAGTTTGCCTGATCACCGGACATATTTAACAAATTTTATATTGTACCTTTAATAAATATTATTAACTAGGTGTATTTTGTTTTTGGTCTACTCGACATCTACTTTACAGCAGGATGACTTCCTCAATTCGTATTTATACCTTTGTTACTCCCTTAGTCCCTTGGCTCTTATTGGTTCTTTATGTAATATATGTTGAAGTTCATGTTTGGTGATACACATGATATAATAAATTAAGTCAAACGTACATTTTTTATATACCTAGGCATGAAATTAAACGACATTAAATAAAATATATATATTTTTTTTTAAATTAGTTGTTTTAATTTTAATTTTTATAATTATCTGTTATTTATCTAGATAAAATATTTTTATCTTTTTGTTAGATGAATTTTATTTGTTTATCTTTTATCTGTATCTTAGATGAAATTTAGTATTGTTGTCTTTATCTTTATCCAGATGATTTTTTTGTTATCTGTTCCTAACACTGGTAATAAATTAGTTATTAGATTATGGCAGGTACAAAATTGTATATTCTATGGGTGTGAAAACATTTTGATTTTAGCGTGAAAGTCAAAAAAATATCAAACTATTTAAAAATACATTTTAGGCAATAGTGTAGGTACATTGTAGGCACATAAAAATATTAAACATATGATTTTTAAATAACGGATTACATTAGAATTTAATGGTTATGGATACTTCGGGTGCTGAAGTTTGTCTGGTCGATAATATACTTTACTATAATTATTAAATTAAATTTATCATGACTTTCGTATTTGCAAACCTTTACGTTTTTGTGTATGTGTTGTTATTTACGTTTTCTTAATAAAAGCGTTTTTATCCAGATAAGATATCACCTATATATTAATACATAAGGGAGATAATATGAGCGATTCTCATTCGGTTAATAATATTAATTATGCGCATTAAACACAAACAGTAACTACAGAAGTTGTTATATTTTCGTTACTATGGATTAATGGAAAATACAAGTGTATAATATATGCACATATTATTATTATATTATATGAAATTATTTAATAATATGATGATATTAACATTTAGAGGTATATTAAAGGCTTGTTGAGATTTTAACATAAATATGTTTTTAGCATGGATACACGATAAAATGTTTCTGACTGATTTTTCGTAAGGTTTTCGTTGTCGTGGTTATTTATTCACAAAAACATATTAACGATTCTTAGATTTTTCTTGTAATGGAAAAATATCAAGTGGTGTGCTATAGATTTATTTCCAAGTCAATCTGTTTCCAAGTAGTCATATATATGTGTATAAATATATTGCTATTTTAGTTTATTTTTTTAAGCAGTGTAATAATAATAATCTTATATGATGTTTGAACATTTAAATACCATTGTAAAGTTTGTGCTTTTGGTTCAAAATAATAATAATAATAATACAAATCACAGCATGCAGCAGTTAATAACATACATATCTGGTAAACAATAAAAGGAATATATGGTTCTGGTGGAAAATGATAGCTTAAAACAAATGATACGTTAACACTTGGTTAATGTACAACAATAATGGCTATAACGTAGGTATATATGTACATCAACCGTGTAAACCTGCCCATTGTCAATTTTATATGTATACAATAACAGTCTGCAGTGTATAAAATAGCTATTTATCCGATGAGTAATACATTTACGTGACTATGCATACGTTTTTGGAAATAATTGACTACCAATCGTACGTTTTTAAAACAACGTTAGAAATATATCGCAAGTTATTGGATAAAGTTGATAATGTATTTTTATTTTTACAATAGTAGGTACACGAGTATTGTTATATGTAGCAATAATGGATAATATTTTGATATTAATTAATAAAGAAAAAGATTTACCTACTAGCCTTACACGTTACACAAAATATGATAAATTAATAACGAATACCTCTTGTTTACAACATTTGTATTGTAAATCATCTCAGATTATTTTCGAACGACTCGTTGAATTGGATTTAAATTAAGTACATATAACATATATATTGTGATGGGGTTTTGTTAAAAAAATAAAAAATAATGTTGTGATGATCAAATATGGTTACCTATCAGTATTAATCATCACTATGCTTTCAGTTAACTATCCGATTTCTAAAATAACTTCATCATAATTGTATTTAATAATATTTTACATAAAACTCATTCGTCCGGTGAAACGATTAATATTTCTGCATCGATTAACGATAAAATTTTATTCGTATTCCGTTTGACCGACTTTAAATGTAGTGGACGCAAATTGTATGCCATTACAAAAAAAAACCTATATAACAGATACCTATATATAGAAAGTTTAATTTTAGTGTTAATTTACTAATGCACTAGGTGTTTCACGTAGTACTAACTATTATTATCAATGGATTATAATGTTGAAATAATTTGATATGTAAATTACATAAGATAATGGTAAGTTATTTCAAAGGATACTTTATATTTATTGCTAATAAAAAATAATAAGTATATTATAAGACGAATTAAATAGAAAATTAAAATAGATATTCACCATTCAACCTTTGTTTTGTATAAATCCATTGAAATAATATATTATTTTTATTAATCAATAATTTGAATTTATTTCTTTACATTGATTAAATTAATAATTAATTTTTGCATACCATTAATTAAAATATTTTTATTAATGTATTACATTTTTATTGTAAAAACAAAAGCCAACATTAAAATTTATATAACTACTATTAATACAACGTATAACAACTAGCAAGTACTTTTATTATGCTATATTGGACCCATATTATTATAAGGTTCAATAAAATAAATATCGCGTAAAACCTATCTGTGTTTCGACTTTTTACGACAATGTAGTTTTCATCGACCCGACACAAAAAACTTCTATAACATCTATTAAAGCATAAAATAAAAAAATAATTATACTAAAACTATAAATAGTGTTTTTTTTTTTTAACCAAGGAAGTAGTTCTGTTTAATTGTCGATTAAAAATAATATATAATAGTGCATGTTAATAATATATTAACAATATCCTAATATTATGTACCATTCATTCATCATAATTTCTGCACATGCAACCACATAAACCCATAACATGGCATCACAGCTCATTATAAATGTTTTAAAATTCAAGTTCATAAAATTAATTGAATTCAGCTCATATAACTAAGTATGATTATTCTATTCTGTTATGATATTAGAAATGAAATTTTTTTCTGGATTTTTAGAATATGTTTAGATAATTTAATTGAACAATTAATTATTATTTGAAATATTCTTTTTTTAAAGATCCTAATGATTTCATTGAATTTGTAAAAATTATCTTAGAAAATTCATATCCTAAATTATATCTTGCGTCCTTGCCTAACCTAACGGCTAATCTGCCGTGTAAAGTGAATAAGGCAAATTCAATTTACTTACTATAAATGTATAGTATTCAAGTAATCTATTGGTGCTGATCAAAATTGAAAATTTCAAATAATTGAAGATGATAGTAATACCTATCGTTCTTACTCAGCAATCAATGATAACAATGAAATTGAACGATAATTATTTCAACAGTGAAAACATGATTATTAATTATTTTAAAACATTTTAACTTTTTGAAAATTTAATACGTCCTAGAAAACAAATCTTAAATGTTATGTTATAATCTCTGTTTTTTTCCCGATATGATAGTAATGAATAATTGTGGTTTTGAGTTTATAATAAATTGAATTCAATCAAAATAAAATATTTTTATATGTAAATGATCCAATTAAATAACGGTATTAACCATAAGCCACGCACCAAATGTGGTCGCGTACATTAATTAAACTGTACCTTCGTCAAATTGAAGATCGTGTCAAGGACACTGATGAGAGTTGCTGCATATGTATTCATTGTCAGTTTCTGCCGTGTGATGTTATTTTGACGTATTATTTGAATTTTCAATTTAAAATTCTGATCATAATTTGTTTAACATAATAATATGAAATATGGATTAACAAGAATGTTATCTAAACAATAAATAAAGCCATATTATTATTGCTGTGATATTAAATATTTAATGCGTTTTGTTTACTCCTATTTGAATTCAATTAATAAAATTATATTGTAAGTGATTTTGAATTTGTTTTAAAATATTAAAATCATATTTGTAGTTACTAAATTATGAAAGAGCTTAAGTTTCAATATTGTTGCCAATTGGCTGTGTATAGCGTCCAATAAATCTCAGTTTTTTTTTTTTGTTAAATGATTAAATTACTAGGCAATAAGTACTGTCTACCGACAGGAGCGTAGCCAGGGGGTCGGACACCCCCTCCCGAAATATCATCGACGACATGTTTTTGGAATCTGAGTTGAACAAAAGAACTAGTTTTTTACAGTAATAATTTCTTTTTTAATTGACCTCCCTCCCACCCCCAAATAAAATCTTGGCTACCAGTCTACCGATATCATACATATGTTTTTATCTTATACTCGAATAAAAGATAACTTATATGGAATATTTAAAGAAAATCAATGAATTCCGATTAGCATTATTGAAAAATATAACATAATATTATGGAGCGTATAATCATGCGTTATAATCATACACATCATGTAATAAAAATCCAGATTTTCTACTTACCTATAGGTAACGTTCTCCACTACGTTATAATACGGTGTAGTATACCGACTAAAACCACTGTACTGCTGTTGTTACCTAAGAATGTATTTAATTTAATATCTATGAGTAATATGAATTCAAAAAAACAGGAATTATTATAATAGTATATTATATTATTTTGAGTGGGCGTTTCAAGAAAAATGTCTATAGCGCTTTCGAGTGGATTAATTTTTAATCATCGATGGTAAAATGCTTAAAACAATTTTAAATAAGTCGTCATTAAAATATAATAATAATATACTTACTGTAGTATTGCACAGGAATAGTCACAGATATAGAAGATAAAGTGATGGCAAAATATTATGTATTTTAGACAGTTTTAGTAGCTCATTTACAAATTATTTCAACAGCGCCCTAAAACTATAATATTATGCAGACATTCAATACCAACCGATTTTATTTGATGAAATAATTGTAGGTAATGATAAAGTCAGCCAGATTTAGATTTTCATTGCGCCAATTAAAAAATGTTAATAAATTTGTTTGCTTTCAATATTTGGCGTGCATATGACATTATGAATTTGTATGACAGATTTAAAGTTTAGAAAAATCAACCTATATAATAATATGTTTACTGTACTACATAAATAAACACATTCATAGGTAGTCTGGTTACCTACACAGTTTACGAATTGCGTTTCGTATAAAAAGTATAAGAGGTGTATGTTGCTGATTGCGTCCAGGATTTTTGTTTTGAGCACATCTAAATAACTGCGTTTCCATTACCTGTGATATCTAAAATATTTAAAGGAAAAATTATCGGTTATTACTTATTATTAGGGCTCGGATGTTGTTGCATTTGCAATTTTTTTTCTATTGTTCGGATTCGTTGCTAAGTAGGTACCTAAGTTATAAATTTGTTTCAAACGAGTACCAATTAATATATAAAAGTTTTAAGTGCAACTTTTGACCTTTTTTCAATGTTATTGCAATTTCGTTGATTGTCGTCATTTTTAATACAATTTTATATATTTTTTTATGTTATCACTTTTTTTGTTTGATTATACAGTGCAATAATTTTTAAGGTAAGGTAAGGGTTTTTTAAAAAAACAAATCAAAAATAATTTAAATAAAAAGTTTTAAATTTTGATAAAATTATTTGTAGATTTCTGAAAAAATAAGAAGACCGCACAATTTACCAGATTTTTAATGACTACTGACGAGAATTTGAATTTGAATTTTTTTAATTATCTACTCGTTTAAAACCTATCTAATAAAACTTTATAATATTACTTAATAAAATGACTTAATCCATTTCATAAAATAATTTGTTAATATATTTTTTTAAATTTTTTTGGTAGAAAATATTTTTTTATTACAATTTTTAAGTGCAATTTTGGGTTTTTTTTCACAGCAATAATGCAATCAATTTTATAACATTTTTAGTGCAACATCATCCGAGCCCTACATATTATTATCAATTATTTTAGTCTTTACTTGTGACTTGCTTTCCGTAGACAAACACAATTATTATTGCCGCAGTACAGTTTTAAGTGTCTCATTGCTAACTTGGCATGTATAAAACAACGTAGCATTCACTTAAACGACAAACGTATAACTATAGTAATTAATAAAGAAAAATGTTTTAAAAAAATAACGCGGATTTTCTGTCGTATCTAACAAATTGCAGGTAGCTTAATAAAAAAGTTATCTTTTAAATTTTTATCTATACCATATTTTTTATTGGAGTTAAGATTACAAAATATACGTACAAAAACAATATAGTTTTTACCAATAGACAATAATTGTAATTTTTTTCATACAATTACAAATGCAATAATACAATATTAATATAAAAAGCAAAAACGATATTTTTTTAACCTATCTGTAGTTGTGATTGCCTTGTGAGCCTTAAATCTGTATAAAAAAAAAAAAAAAACGGAAAAGGAAATATTATAATAAAACAATTCGGGACGAAACCACCATGGTTTCCAAAATATAATTGGGACGCGATTAGGAAAGGATAATTCCTTAAATTATAATTTCGGTAACAATTATAATATTGTTACCGAAATTCGTATGCAGTTGTTACCTAAGTTAACCTAGTACAAGACGTGCGCGCCGATAATACTGTGTTTTTTAGATACCATATACACGGTGGTATAATAATAATATTATGATTAAGAACTTTGAACGCTTTTCATAAAAATAACATTTTCATTTTAAAACGATTTTCAATATATAAGTTTTACATTACCGCTTGCTACATAGTTAGGTATCTATATAGCAAGTTAACGGCATTGTGGTTTTTTTCCACGTTACTAAACGCTTTGATTTTGAAGGTACATTTTTTTATCGTTAATATTTCTTAGCGATTTTCTCATTTATTGAGTACCTGCCACCTATGAGTCTTGTAGGTACATTAACCATACATAACCAGATACAATACAATAACATTAAAAACTTATAATTGAAAATAAGATTTAAAACATAAGACAAAAAAAAAAAATGTTTGTTTTTGAAAATATTTGGCTGGTCGTACTGCCCAATAGTATTTCCACATTCGTTTTTAATTAAATATTTTTTTTTTATATATATATATATATTAATATTAATAATAATCATAATCAACAATTTGATTTAGTTAATTTGACACGCATAAATATATCATAATATGTAACTTAGCTAAATGTGCATTAAAAATAGTGAACGAAGGTCACATATATGCACTGAACGGTTCTAAAATGTTTAAGTACAACGATTTAATCTTCCTGACTACACGCGCGACGGTTCGTATTCGCCTTAAATATTATGCAATATACATAATATATAAGCTTGAACAGCTGACATTAACAATATAATATAATATAAACCAGGTGATTCGTTTAAGTGTCTACACTCATTATTTTGTGAAAAGTTTCAACTTTGTGAAAAAGTTATTTTTGTCATACTATATATAGCAGGTACCTATGTCATTTTTATTTCTTAAGATTTTTCATTTTTTAAATGACATCTTTTTTTTTAATTTCATATTTCGAAGCACAATATTATTCGGTCATTCGAAGTATTCTGTCTGTAAAGATCAATTATTCGGAAAAACAAAGTAGAAATTTATTGAAATAACGAATGCAAACACTTAAATAGGTCACTCTGTTAAAGAAATAATTTACCAGAAAATTCGATATGTAATTATGTGAATTGAAATAAAACGCTCGGTGATGATTAATATCTTACAGTTTATTACATATTATATTATTATAATTAATAACTATTAAATAATATTTCATATAAGTGCACAATTTAATACACATGATTTATTATATTACTCTGTTTGAGGTTAAAAAACAACAAATGCACTATAATACACATAAATGTCAAATTTACTATAATATCGACGAAATCGTAAGAATTTTGATTATTAATACATTATTATAGGACAAGAACAATATTATAGAAAGGTTAGGTTAAATTTAATAAATTTATTATAATATTATTTTAAGCATATAAAATATATAATTTTTAATTAAAAGAAAATTGGAATATATTATAAATGCAGCGTATGTTATAAAACATAATAACATTATTTGTAAAAATAATTTTAGAACATTTAGTTTGAAAAGTTCCGGGTTTTTAATATAACATTTCTTTTGTAGATTCACTGCCAAAATTAATTAGCCCTCGTGTCACGTCAAGTCAATTTATTACTATTATATAGATAACGTAAGCAACTGTTAAGTCGTATATTACCGTAACATATTGTACGCACTTAAAATTAGTTCCATTTTTAGAAATTCATACCTTTACAGCTATACAACTTTACTGTTTATATTTATTACTTTTAGAAATTTCAAATTATAAAATAATTAAACATTATAAGCATAATATGTGTTCAATCTTCAATCAAAATGTTGATTTTAATTTATTATGAATGCTAAAATACATTAATCTGACGAACTTTTAATGGATTTTTACTATAAATTATCCATTAAAAAAAAAAAATTATTCATTACAGAATAAAAAATACTACCTATGCTGGACTAGTGTACAATAATAATTGTAGCCAAGTCAATTAATACATCAATTAAACAAATGAAAATTTCAACTGAAAATGTATCATATTATAATTTTATTAAAATTTATGTCACTATTACTTAATTTTGAAAAGATTACAAAAGTTAGGCACATAAAATATTGTTTATATAATATTATTGTTAATTAATACAATTCATTTGAATAATAATAACAAATAATTAAGTTATAACATTTTATAACTGATGAACGATAATAATAAATTTCACTGAATAGGATACAAAAGGTGTACAAATTGACAACTCATAAAGAAAAGGACATAACTACGCTCTGATGAATAATTATATTTTAATTAGTTGTTGTTTTTTTACGAAAACAGAAATGTGGAACTCACTCTGCACTAAAGTATATTACGTGTACAATTTAATAAATCAATATTGATATGAATTTATTGTATACGATAAAAATGGTTCTAAGCGGACTTCAGTACGTACATATATTTCTAAGGCTAATTTTATTACATTTCAATATGGTCATCTATAAATAGTTAATTTTTTTTATTAGTTATAATAAGGTAGGTTACATTGATTTGTCCATGTATAATTCACATATAATATTATAATTAACGTATTATTTATTAATTAATATAATTATTATATTTTTAACTTATTAGTTTTACTTATAAGTTAATGCTTAGTACCTACCAACGTAGTTACCATAAGTTGTACAAAATTTGACATAAAAATGAAAAAAAAATTAATAATTTCAAATTGACAACAAGTCAATATATTTTTTAATTAAGTCTACAAAACAAATGTATCTGAAGTTAATAATTTTTAAATTTGAAAAAATTAAAACAGATTTGACCTTAAACTAGTTTTGCAAAAACATTTCCGTTTTTCTCTATGATTTGTTTTTTTGTTTTTCACGATTGCATTGATAAGTATTGGGATTTTCTTTACTTTTTACATCCTTTAAAACTAACAACATACAATTCACTAGCAGATATCACCCTTAAAAATTCAAGCTTTTCAAATGCTTCAAAATGAGATGACAGTCAAACAAACAAACACACACACACACACACACACACACACACACACACACACACACACACACACACACACACACACACACACACACACACACACACACACACACACACACACACACACACACACACACACACACACACACACACACACACACACACACACACACACACACACACACACACACGCACACGCACACGCACACGCACACGCACACGCACACGCACACGCACACGCACACACACACACACTATTCATCATTGTAAAACCAATATAGTATATACATTCATCGCTCCAATCACAATCTCAAAGGTAACAAAAATTTTGTTTGGCAAGTAACAAAAAAAAAAAAAAAACAGAGGGATAACGGTTTACGGTTGATGTGTAATAATATGAGCAGATCGTAACATATCCGTAGGGATAAGACAAAAGTCGGAAATGGTTGACGGTCGGTGGTTGTCTTGCATTCTCGAAATACATAGGTATATAGTAATATAAATTGATTGACGTGGAACGCAAAATATGCCAATACGATAAAAATAAATAATAAAACGGAAATAGTTAATATCTCAATATAAAAAATCTGTACAGCCATAATATTCAAATTTTATTTCATTAATATTCATCATGTTTATACATTTTGAACATCGAATAAATTATATTATACCATCGGCTAAAAGGTTCAAGATAATAAAGTATAAGCAATTACTTTTACTAAAACGTAGATGATGACCTTCGAATAAACCCGTGTTTTTTTTTTAGTATTTCGTGTAAGTACCTACGCTGTTTGTACAGAAAACCATTGGACAACCTTTGCGACGACCTTTTATTCGAATTTTTTTTATTTTTTATAGTAAATACAAAAACACCTTCACCGTACTAATTTTTTTTTTATGATTTTAACTGTACCTATAGGGTTCTATTCAAATTTTTTATAAGACCACTTTTCTGTACCCAAGTACAAACTTTGTATGGCAATTTGCCATATTATTGTAAGTAAAAGATTAAGTGATACACCGATATGTAAAACGAAACAACTGCAGAAACTAAACTAAAAATATGAAACTATAACAAGTGTTGGTAATTCGAAATTTAGCGAAAATTATTTTACCATACAATATCAGTGATTGTTACGATGTCTCTATACATATAATCGATTGCTATTATAATGATGATCTATAGATAGATACATGTTTTAAACTTCTGTAAAATATACTTTTATTTTTATTTTGTAGATTTTCATGTAAAATAAGAATAGCGTTACATATAAATTGAATGCTGTTGCGTTTGTGTTTGTATTAAATCTATTACTATTGTAATTCAAATATCTATGAAGCTTATTGTACCACGAGTACAGATTGTTAAACGTTCTTAATTCAAAATAAAAAAAAAAAAAAAAATGTATTTTGTGGAACTTAAATATATGCTTATTAATTATTATGTGATGGAATGAAAATTTAGTATATTAATGAATATACTTATTACACTTATTTGTATTGAAAGAAAACAATATTTGAAAATTATTTTAACTTAATACAAATATCCAATACACACTCGACACGCCTATGATATATAATCTGTTAAATTTTGATAACTAGAATTACTAAATATATATTTTATTTTTATTTTTTTATTAGTTTAAATTTATTTTGTTTCTTATTTATTTTAAATAACATAATAATAAGTGTCGTAATATACTGATTTTTATTGTTTTATTTTCTCCATTTAGATTTCATAATACGATTCGGTAAGGGGTCAACATCAGTCGATTACAGAAGAGATATGATTAGAAGAAATGTGTGCAAAAAATTTTAAAAAAACGTCAATATGTATATTATCATTATCGGTCAGGTAAAATGTATTGTACATTTCAATTGGATTTTGTATATAGAACGGCTTCGGAGAGAGACACTTCTAACCAAATGATAGTTTTAAAATATTTAAGTAGGTACTTACGCGTGTTATATACGTTTAAGTTAGGTCTTACTGGTGGATACAGTTCTCTGGAGACTTCGATGATGTGATAGTTATAAATCTATAAATAAAAAAAAAATCAGTTATGTTAATTAAACGAAATATACACTCGGCGACATAAAACATTGGGTTCATGATAATATTATAATATGATATTTAGAAATATTATAATATGACATTTGTTCAAATATATATATAAAAAAGGCAGAGAAAAAAAGAACACAACATAAGAAAAATTGAATTAGAAAAGGTTATACAGTTTGGTTATTTTTAGCAAAGTTATGATTTTGTTGGAGTTTTCATATGATCAACCTGATCAATGATCATACCCTAAACGTAACCTAGGCTTGTTAACAAGAATAAATTTAATGTGATGCAAAATTTCATTTGCTCACATATTTATTTATTTTCATTCGATTACATATTATTAAAATGTAATGAGTTATTTTTAAAGTTATATTTACTGTAAAGATACTAATACCGCAGAAATCAAAAACTGTTATAGGTACCGCGACTACTGAATGATCAGATACGGGTAACGTAGTCTATATACCTACTCTACATGGATGTGTGCATTGAGAGAGCGTTACAAAAAAAAAAACCTTTTTCGAATGGATCTTATACTCTTATCGCTCGTTAAATTATCAAACGAAAATATTAACCGTCTGTTGGAGATAATTTTTATTACAAATACGCACAATTGGTTTTCCCCGTATATTTTTATTTCAATGTATTTTATGTTATGAAAATATTTTTAAGAAATCTAAGAGATCAAACCTGGTGATAAGCTTGTAATATTCTAGTCAACTTGAAGAAAACAATGAATTACCTGTATGTAAATATGTTGCCCTGTTGTTTGAAAAATATCAAACGATTTGTTTGATATACGCGTAAACGTTGAAGTAAACCATCATCATTATAACTATGTTATGGTAAAAACGTTAATAGGGTTTAATAATATGATTTATTAATATAATTTTATTTTATAATACGATAACTAAAAATTAAAAGAATAATAATGATTGTTCTAACAATATCTGGCATTTTTATCGCGATGACCATTGGTCACGAATTTCTACGACTTAACAAAGTATTATACCACTAACCGTACAGTCTGCAGGGGTTGAGCCGACCCGGTGGGACCATAAGAGGTTTATCGGTGCAACTTGACTTGACATTCATGCAGTTCATGACCTGACTGGCTATAAAAAAACCCATTTCTTGCCCTGCCTGAAAATTTCACCACTAAAAGGGCGGGTAAGTCGTGGATGTCGCTCTGCTGTACAGTAGGTTACAAGTGGGTTACTGTAATGGATGGAATTAAATTTGAATCCAATGATATTATATAATTGTATACAAAAAACGATTCTGAGCGAAGACGGTTTATCTGTCTAGGATATAATATTATAGATTATTAAAAATTTCAAATCTTAGATTTAAAAAGAAAATTTTTAGTAATTTATAGTTTAAAATAACTTGCGAATTTTCGTGATTTTCGTGATTTTTGCATACTTATATATTGTTAAAATTCAAACTTTGAATGCTTATAAAAATAAATTGTGACTATGTATTTCTTTTAATTTCCAACTGCTATTGTAAAAATAAGTTAGGAGCCTTGTATTAAATTTTCAAATCTTAGAATTAAAAAGAACAACTTTTATGAATTTCTATCAAGATAATTTGAACATTGCCGTAATTTTTACGTATTTAGTCAAAATTTGAACTTTAAATGCTTATAAATAAAAATTGTGACTATATATTTCTTTTATTTTTCAATTGCTTATTTAAAAATATATTATGAGCCTTGTATTAAATTTTGAAATCTTAGATATAAAAGGAAAATTTTTTATGAATTGCTAGCATAAAATAATTTACGAATTTTCGTGATTTTTACATAATATGTTGTCAAAATTTGAAATTTAAATGCTTATAAATAAAAATTTTGACCATGAATTTATTTTATTTTTCAACTGCTATTGTTAAAATATGTTAGAAGCCTCGTATTAAATTTTCAAGCTTTTCTACCGAAAAACTAATTTTTTATCGATATTTATAGAAAAAAAAACTAAAAAAGTTGAAAAATTAAAATGTCAGTAAACAGCTCAAAACAAATCTATATATTTTGAAAATTTTATCAAATATATAAAATGCCTATATAAACATTCAGTGAAAATGTCAAGTATCTGCGTTCATTTGTTTTAGAGTTACACCAAAATAAGGAAATCGCTAAAAGTGAAAATCCAATGTTGTACAAATTTAAATTTCAAATGCTCATACAAATTTAATTTAAATTTCCGGTGGAATTTTTATTTGTGATAAAGATTGAAAAACTTGTAAGGAATCTTGTATTAAATTTTTAAATCTTAGATTTAAAAAGAAAATTTTTTATGAATTTCTAGCTTAATATAATTTGTGAATTTTCGTGATTTTTACGTATGTTGTCAAAATTTGAACTTTGAATGCTTATAAAATAAAATTGTGACTATGAATTTATTTTATTTTTCAACTGCTATTGTAACAATATGTTAAGAGCTTTGCATTAAATTTTCAAAATTTTCTACCTAAAAAATAAATTTTTATCGATAATAATTAAAAAAAAACTAATAATGATTGAAAATTTCAAATGCCTATGAATAATTCAACTTAAGTCGAAATTTTTTGAAAATTGCATGGTGGATAGAATATATTTATATAAACATTCGGTGAAAATTGTATGTATCTATGGTCATTTGTTTTAAAGTTACTTCAAAAACCAAAATCGATTTTGTCGAAAAATGAGTGTGCGTAAAATTTCCCGTTTTTCCCTTAATTTATAGTTTGTTTTTCTCGATTATTTAGAAAAGTATTAAGAATTTTTTACTTTTGACCCCCCAAAGTACCAACTAGATTCACTTTCTAATCGAACGAGGTACTGAAGTCAAAAATCGAAGCATTTTTACTGCCCCAAAACGTGATGACAGACAGACACAAAAAAAAATTAAAACACACATCATGGTAAAATCAATACATTCATCGCTTCGCTCAGGATCTAAAATAATATTGTCTCAGTCAGTCCCTTCAGCGTACGTGCGCCTCGGCAAACGGCCTATGGTGCACTAAAAAATGGCATGTACGCTATTTTGAATTTTTCCGAAAAATATTGTTAATTAATTGATTTGCCAGTCTTTCTGTTATAACAGCCACCACCAGGTATAGGTATCGATCGTATATAGTATATACCTACCAACTACAATATAATCAATATTATACACTTATCTGCCATTTACTTTTTAATATGTTATTATATTGTTGAGCACACCGATTATTTTGTTTCAAAACCTCCGAGGTTGCTCAGAAACTAAATTTATTTAACCGACCATTATGTAAGTCACTGTTCCAAGTGCTGCAGGTGTATACCTACAATATACGTATATAATACAATACTATGTATATATAGTGTACCTATATATATATACAGGGTGTCCCACAGAGATCTGACAAATGAAATAACTTTTGTTCTAATCAATATTTTAAAAAAAATTCTTTTAAATATAATTCATAGACACTTGCGCTACATTTTTAGAATACATTTTTTATTTTTTATTTTTTAATACTGAAAATAAAAAACTTAGAAATTGATGAAATTTTTTTTCGAAACATTCAATATAGCCAATTTGTAAATCTGATTTTTAGAAAAATGTATATGGTAAAAACACTTATTAAGTCAAATGCCGATATTTTACAATTTTTTTAAATATCAATATTTTCGTTACCTAAGTAAATTATAGTAATTTATAGTTTATACATCACATATTATTAAAATAAATGCAATAAAAAAAATAATTATATTTTAACATGCACCTATTTAAAAATTTTCTTACAAAATATTTTTAAAAAACTTTATATTATTTGAAATTAAAATGTTTCTAACATAAACTGGATCGTAATTTACTTAACGAAAATATTGATATTTAAAAAACTTGTAAGAAATCAGCCATTTGACTTAAATAAGTGTTTTTACCATATACATTTTTCTAAAAATCAGATTTACAAATTGGCTATATTGAATATTTCGAAAAAACTTTTTATAAATTTTTAAGTTTTTTATTGTCAGTATTAAAAAAAAAAAAATGTATTCCAAAAATGCAGCGCAAGTGTCTATGGATTATATTTAAAAGAAATTTTTAAAAAATATTGATTAGAACAAAAGTTATTTAATTTGTCAGAATGTCAGATCTCTTTAGGACACCCTGTATATATTATATATATAATATATCTGTTATCTCCTTTTAAACATAGATTAAATACAGCGATCTTGTGCAGACTCCACACATTATAGCTAAAACTACCACCGCGTCTTTCCGACAGTCGAAATTTATAGCAGTAAACTTTCTAACAAAATATTTTTCTTCCCATTTCCGCGGTGTCCGACCACATGGCACAACACCAGCCACCAATGTATCCCATCTTTTTGTTTTTTCTGTTTTGTTTCTTAAACAATCAACGTAAACATAAATGTACAGAGGCGCTTGCAGTTATTATTATATAGACGTACTCATAAACTAGTAGATAACGTAAATACAATATAATACAAACTCGAGACTGTATACGTCGGACCTACTATACGGAGTGTTACATTTAACATAAGGCACTCGTTGTTACAGAAAACACTAAAACGTTTTTGAAAATTATGTTTCACATATAATTGTAAGTCATTACAAGACTATGTTTCGAGAAAACATAATATTTTTAATGCTTAAAAAAGTTTTTTACGACTTTGAATAATGACAATCCGCATTTTCGAAATAATATTTCGAAGCAGACGATTATTCGGAGTATATCAATCTATAAAAATCAAATATTAAACAAGTTTATTTAACAAGCTGGAAGGTATTTAAACTTTAAAGTAGGTATATATATGACCTGATTGGAGTGGTATTGACGTACACCGCTAAATGTTAGTCTACTACTCCGTTAACCTAATTTTTAATATATAAAACGCATAGACTATTCGTCAAAAATTTGAATTTCATAAATCAAAGTATGTACTCTGATATTCTTATCAATTATTATTGAAAATAAGAAAAAAATATCGTTTTAGAAAAATTAATTATTGAAACAGCTTGAAATAATTATGTAACATATTTTCAAAAACGTTAATATTTTTTTTTAAATAATGGGTTTTTTATATTGATAAATAAATGGATTAACCCATATAGTCTTAAAATAAAATTAAAAAATGAAAAAAATAAATAATTTTAATGATTATGAACGCTTCAAGCAACCACACGAATGAGTACGTGAGTATAATATAATAATCTATAATAACCATAAGTAGCCAAATGTTTTTTCAATATGTGACACGGCTATTTGCCGAATTTCTCCGAATCAAAAAAATAGTTAAAATAATAAAAATCAGTGCGTACACAGAGGGAGAGGTTTAGGTGTTTAACTCTTACTCCTTAGTATTTTTATGTAGGTATAGTAAAAATTAAAAAAATTAAAAAAAAACATTTTAATTTATACTCAATAATTTTGTTCCTATACACAATTTTTTATGTAAATCCTCCCGTTGAAAATCTTTGCGTATGTTAATGCACGAATTTTATAAAATATTTTAATCTATGGACGTGCATAAATATTGCTAAAAAGAGTTACGGAAATAATTGATTTGTTCTATTAGGTATTCAATTCATTTAAGAAAGTTAATTTACTGTTTAACTTCAAAAACCCGATTTGGAGTACATCATTAATCATTATATTTTATAACGCGGTTTATAACACTATTACTTCGAAAACATTTCCGTTTTACTGGAATTTCTTATAAAAGTTCTGAGAGTTGTTTAATTTTGACTTCCAAAACAACCTAATATAAATCTTGCCCAAAATTAAAGATTTAAGTATTTTCTTACTTGTCCCAAAAAGTGATGTCAGACATAAAATATAAACTTATAAAAAATATTATACATACCTAATGGTCCGCAGTGGTCACGGTAAGATTATTGTCAACGGATTGCTGCAGTGCATCATATTTTGCCACTTTACACTGTAAAACAAGTACATCCATCGGAGCGATCAGAATCTAAAATTAGACATTTTTTTAAACATTAAAAGCATGTTGGATGTTTAGGCGTTTACTTACACTTTTCGATTTTAATATAATATGTTTACGGAACTATAACGAATAGTTTCTACTTTTTTTCTAAATCCATTAACTATATATACTTAAACTCTTTGCATCGACGAGATTTAAGAACATTATTATTTATTAATGTTTACTTTTAAAATTTAATAATGTTTATTATTCGAAAACTTTTTTTCGTGTATAGATTTATTGTTTGTAATCTTGATATTTGTTTTCGAAAAAAATATCAGATATTTTAAACTTCTCGTTAAAACTTTCAATAGTTGAGAATATAATTAATCATAAAAAATATTTTGTCGAAACACGTGAATCCAATACGAACACCGATCATGTTTCCAGGGTCAACAACATTTTTGCGCAATATCAATTAGTGTTTGAAATACAATATTGAGATCAATATATTCATTGGCGTAATTATAGGATCTATATTTTCGAGAAGGAGGGGATTGTGGCATAGATATTAATTTTCCAATAATAGCAAATAAATATTATTTTAATTTAACTCAAATAATAGCATTAAAAACGAAATTTAAACTCTCTTTGTTTTTTTTGGCTTAGCCTAAAATACATAATAATATGTACCTATATCTTCTTCTTCTTTAGTTTCGGCCTTTATGATCATACTAAAAACGATCAACTTTGCCACCTAACCTTGTCCTCTGCTGCTTCTCTCAAAAAAAATATTTAAATCATAATTTCTTGTAAGCAATTTAGTAGGTAACAATTTAGATTAGGCGTAGACCAGATATCTATAATACATAAAGCTAGACGACAGAGTTAATAGTAATAGCTGTTAATGGGTAGGCTACTCGTTGAATCAGTGTACATCCGTGCTGCTAAATTGCATATATAAGACGCCGACATTAACAACTATGCGAATATCGTGTTGAAAAATAACGATGATAATAATATAATATTAATATCACGTATTATTTATATATCTTTAAACGATCGATTTTGATCGTGTCTCACTACAAAAATAAGCGTTCTACGGTTTTTATTAGAATTGCTATTAAACTATATGTGCAATATTTTATTATCGTCGGATAGGATACACTACAAACATTAAAATAAAAAACGGTAATAATATGGATAAACAAACAATACCGTAGTAAAAGAAATAGTTTTTCTCGGTGTTATTTTTCAAATCATTTAGCGCGTGTTCGTCTATTTGCGTACCTGCTGTTTTTATCCTTCACAAGGAAATCGCAGTCGGTGCTTTTAATGGGTTTTGGCGTGGCTTTAATACGAATGTAGGCGGTTTGGATGATGGCAACATCTGGGATGTGACTTTCTAATTTTTGGCACACGTATATTAACCTTCCTCAGGTCGTTTGTATGTCTTGCAGATAAACGAATGTGTTTAATATGCAATATTTGGTGTGATGATATCTGGGAACTTTTACGATCTAACCGATATTAAAACGTTTTGCATTTTCTCGACGTTCGAAACGATTTGTTCACTATTTTATTCAAATTGTTTTGAACAAGAAATATACATAAAACGGCAAAAAGGAATGATTTATTGCTTTAGTAAACATAAATAAATGCTTTTAAATAATTCAATAATTAATTAATAACGATAACTAAAAACGATGTTTTTGTACTCGGGACTTCACCTTTCCTGTTAGTGTCTTTATTTAAATTAAAAATATAGAATCGTTGTTATTCTTCCTAGTTTTGGGCAATGTAAAATATTATTTTTCTTAAAACTTATCTTATTTCTCTAAAAAAAAAAAATCATTTTTTAAGAATAATAATATCGTTAAAATTCTATAACGCGGTAATTATAAATTATAATTTATAATTAAGTTCCTGCAGTAGATAGGTAAGTAATGTTCAAGAAGGGTATATTTAAATTTTATGCCGAAACGAGGAGCTATGCGATTAAAATATATTATACTGTCGTAATTTATTATTGTAATGCAATTCAATTACCTTAGTAGAATTATTTTACAATTATTTCAGTATTTCATATAACCCGAGAGGATTGTTTAACGAATCGTAGCGAGACAACTGTTGCGTTTTCGAGGTAGGTAGTTTAGTTTGGCGAGCCCACTAATATGAAATACTAAAAGGTGTGACGTTAGCCTGATAATAATACTTTTGTCGACTTTTATGATGAATTTTTCTGTGTATTAACCGGATGGCGAGTTTAGTCGTACCGTCTAAATATATAGTAACATATTTTAATATTTTATTAATAGAGCATGATATAATATTCTTTATTATAATCATATGTATTAGTGAATTACACACCTTAACGTAGGTATATATCATTAACATTTGATACAAGTCAAATAGTAATGATTGGTATGAAATAACTTAAAGGTAGGTTTTATTACCTATTACAACTTAAATATCACGATAAATAAAAAAATAACTAGAAATTATTATAAAAATAAATATTTTCTGGGTAAAATCAAAAATAAAGTCCGTAAATTAAAGTTAAATGTCATTCGTATTTTTGTTTTTTTACCTAGTAAATCGAATAAGCAAACCTCTTAAGAAAATTCGATAGATTTTTTAGTTTATACGGTTTTTGATTTGCTAAGCAAATATACCGTAGTACCTACCTAATTAATATATACAGACAAATTATATTATATTATGCTACGAGAAAAAGTCGTATAAAAACCCTCAAGTCATTAATTATGCATTAAAATCTGTTATTTCCGTTAAGTTTAATATATTATACGAACACAAAAGCATTTAATATGTTCTTCAAAATATAAAAATAATAGTAAAAAACATCATCAATTTTTTAAAGCAAATCAATTTATAGAACCTAATCTAATGTTTAATTTGTTAAAGTGTAAACCATATGTAAAATAAATGTATATTAATAACTAATGTCCTAGTAGCTGAGGTTTTTATGTTTAAAATAAAAATAAAAACATAATATAATACATCCTTTAAACTATTCAAGTAACAAAAGTTTGAAGAATTTTCAAATGAGTTTTAATTTAAATATCTAATTGACATCATCAAATATCTCATACACCTAGTATTTGTTCTAAAAAATATTCATTTTTTTTTTTTTTTCGTTTTAACCGACGACGCCGCGGGATCTGCTTTCGCATTGCTTCCGCGGCGCCGCCAAAAAATATATATCTAGGTATATTAAAAAAAAATGTATACCGTATGTCTCTTAAGTTAAATTATATGAGCGAAATATAATAATAATTAATTAATATTCAGCATCTACAGCGTCTACAACTTCTAATATTAAATTATATAAAAACTACTTTTATTATGTTTATAAAGACTTATAATGTATTGAATTAAATATACGTAAAAATAGTTATAATTTTGTTGAATGGAACGAAATCAATGGTACGTTGACTAAAATAAATATTAAATATATTAAGGAAAACTGTATTGCCTACTATAATATATTACCTTTTTTTCTTTGCCCTCTAATTTCTTATCCATATGAGTATGATATAATATAAAATATGCGCATGTATTCAAATTAAATTATGTATCATGCCTATAATATTCTGAAAAAAAGTATGAAATAAAAAGGCAATACTCTGCAATTACGCAGAGTATGATTGCTATATAGTATTTTATATTCATAAGTACTTCACAAAAAGGTTTATAGACAAGCTTGGAGTGTTTAAAAAATAAAGTAATTGTCTAAGTAGATATCAAGGTAAATAAATTTTTTTTTAAATAAAAATATCTGACCATTATATGAGTCTATCATAGGTAGTATACTTATTCAAATATGTATGTGTGGTATAGATTTTGGCAATAAGAACCCGGTTGGTCACCCATCCGGAAATTAGTGTAAACGGACGGTGCGTTCACTCAATCATGTTACGTTGAATGATTGCAGCAACTACGCCATGCCAAGCCACTTTGTATAAAAGATAAAACTATATTGTTTTCGGGACAAATCACCAAGTATTAATTGTATAATATTTTAATAGCTAATGTAGCTCACTAATTTGAAATGTATTTGTTTTAATAATATTGTAATGAGTTGGTGGTTTTAAATAATTGCTAAAATATTATATTTTAATCAATCAACAGCAATATAGCTCATAATGGTAGATATTGTAAATATATTACACTATATAAGACAGTACTAAAAAAAAGTAATATTTATAAATGTCGCGCGTTTAGAATTGAAATTCGTATTTAATTTGAAATAACATTAAAACTAACATTTCTTAGGAGGTGGGTAAAATGCTGCGTTTCTAATTAATATAGGTCATGCCTCGTTTTATGCAAAATAAACTTTACTAAAATGCACAGGTTACTTGTAATTAACAAATTCTTTATTTCATTTTCATTTATTTAATTTATACATTTACCATCATCAATGGTAAACAGTTAGGTAAATAATGTAAGTAATGTTCAGGTAGTATTAAGTTACCATCATATTATTCAGTAATATTATATTACATTATAGTGTCATTCACCTTGGGTTATAAAATAAAGTAGACGAGAGTTTAGACAAGCGATAAAAATCAAGTTGAGTACAAATTGGACTTTATCCAAAAGAACGATTGTTCTAGCTTTTAAATTTAGTACCGAAAAATATAATGTTCAACAATATACATAATTGTTTTTTAGTATAAATGTATAACATTATTACTATTTGAATTAATGTTTTCGCACTTCATTCCATCAGAAATACCTACGATTCTAATGTTCATAAATAGATAATTTCAAATGTATTAACTTAATTTATCTATAAATTACATAAACAATATAAATAATTAGATAGTTACGTATATTATGTGACCCAGTTCATAAAGTGATTAATAGGTAATCTAAAATATTATTATGAACAATCATCACTATAGGGATAAAATATGTTACACGATGATACCCGGATATGCATCATAATATAATTATTAAAAAAATAAAGACTCTAATGTGTACAGTAAATAATAGTAATAATAAGCAATATAAATTTGTTACATATTCTAAATTATAACTATTATAACCACAAAAATATATTTTTATAATTTAATGTTAATCAATGGAAAAAATTGTACTTGGCATATTTTATCTAAATTATATCTGATTATTATGATACTCTATTATAACTATAGATATTGTAGGTACTAATTATAAATTACGATAATACAATGTACAATGTATAATAGTTATAAAGTACTAAATACTAGGTTCCATTCACTAATTTTTAATTAAAAGATTTTGTATTTAGATATGCTATATACAAGGCCAGCTTATAATTCTATAATTTTTTTTTTTTAAATAAATAATTTGAAATGTTCACGACCATAATGTCAATGCTGAGGAAAAAATTCTTGATATTCTCCGTTAAGTTGTATTATTAATGAGTATCCTCTTCTATAATTAATTATTTATGAATTCTGAGGATTTTAATTTTACAATGCTGATGTTTATTGAGACTATAGTGATTGAAGCAGCAAAAATACTTGGATTTTAAATTTTAATATCTTTTCTAGTAGCAAAGTGAATTTAATTTGTACTTTGAGAAAAGCCGAACATTCCCAGTATACTTTTCACTTTTTCAATTTTATTAACAATTGAGAAAAACAAAAATTATTAGAAAACAGAAAAATCAATGTTGTCAAAATAAAGTTTCTTAAAAATATTTTGACTTTTCAAGAAATTAATATTTGATATTTTCAATCATTTTCTAGTTTTTTTTTTTCTATAAATGTAAAAAAATATATTTTTTATTAGTCAACAATTTGAAATTTAACACAATATTCCTCGTAAATATTTCACACTGAATTAAAAAAATAATATATAATGTATATTTAAATAAATTTTTTCCTTATAGACATTTGAACTATATTGTAGTTCGAATTTTTACAAAATTAAATATTTAAACGATATAAGAAATTTTTTTAAATTTAATTCAAAAATATTATTCGTAGGGACTTGATATTTTACTTAGGTTATTATAATTTATACACATCATAATTTATTTTTCGAAAGCAATGTTTTCATTAAAATGTATTGAACTAATAATCAAATTAATTACTCTAATAGAAATATATCACAAAAGTAATATAGGCTGACGGTGTGTCTTCGTTCAGAATCGTTTTTTTTTCGAATTCATTGATTTACAATGATAATGTAATTCAAATTTAATACACACAGTGACTTTCTCTTCAGTAACCTTGAGTCATTATAACTTACTCATAACCTAAAAAAAATCATTAGTATCAGAAAGCTCTACACTCGATTAGTAACTTTCTGGACACGCGAACCTTTCAAGTTAAAATTAACAACTACCTATAAGGAGAATGTGAACATTTAAATGGAGTGTCTAAAGAATCGTCACAATTCCTGTGTTATCTCTGATTGGCATAAACAGTTCCACTAATAATTTCAACTACTCAATTATTACCAGTTAAAGACGATAAAGTAACTTTCTACGCAGACGATTTTAATTTTTAATATAGAAGTCGAAACTTGGAAACTGTGATGCTACAAAATACAAACAAAAATCTCGTAGAATGGTTAAAAACTTATGGTTTCAATTTCTCGTCTGAGAAATCTCAATGAATTGTATTTACTAAAGAGCATAACAAAACTTGACATAAAACTCGGACAACAACAAATTAAGAAAAAAAAAGCGGGTAAGTCGTGGATGTCGCTCTGCTGTACAGTAGGTTACTGTAATGGATGGGATTAAATTTGAATGCAATGATAGGTATCATTGTATACGAAAAACGATTCTGAACGGAGATGATTTGTCAGTCTAGGATATATTATATTTAAATATTGTCATATATTCTATTTTGAAACAAATAAATTATTTTTATAAATTAAACTGTATATATATATCACTAACATGGAATAATCTAGATTCTAGACTAGCATAGAAACATCACATTGACAACCTAAAAACTCTATTGTTTTAGGCCTTAACATAGTAAAAATGTTTTCACGTACTTCATAGGGATCCAAAAAGAATGCTCTATTAGAAATATAATATAAATCTATATTATGTTCAAATCAGATTTTGTCATCTACATATGAGGATACCGGGAAAAAAATTCATGAGGAAATTGTATACATATAAAACACAATGTAGGTCTACGGTAATAGCTATTTGGAATAATATGTAATTTATATTATATTAGCTATCTACGACAAGTTAAATTTTTACAGAGGAATTATATGTAATCCTCAAAGGCATATAATTAGTTAGAGACTAGAATTTTTCAAAAGCTACAATTTTTTCAGATTCTTTTAATACGTTAAACAATATTAAAAATACGTAAAACACTAACGAGATAAATATACAAGTAAAACAAATTTTGCGAAAGATAAAAAGGAAACATTATTCGATTATGTTGGATACCTGGTAATCTAATACCATAGAAAATGAGATGGCTGATAAGGCAGCAAAATATTTAACCCTTTAACGACTGCAGCTGTTTAACTTGTTACGACACAAGATATAATACCCTTAACTTTAATGTGGCCAGTAAACTGAAAATAAATATATTTATATAAATACATTTGTTTGTTTTCAAAATGTTTTATTCAATCTATTACAAAAAAATATATATATATATATTTCCGAAAACAAGTGATTTGGGCTGTATATATCTATCTAGGTATGTCTGCAGAATCATTCTAATAATACCTAAATATACGACAAATGAACATTTTTGTCAGCTTGTGAAACCTAACCTCACCTAGCTATACTCATTATATTTATTAACTTTCGGTTCATAGATAGATGTCCGCAACTAATTGTCGGTCATAATAATATAATATATTAGTTTTTGGACGCCGAGCATCTAACAATGAACCTATTTATTTACAAAAAAATGTTGGCTGTATATTTCGGTTATTTGAATTGCGCGCATTCCAAAAAGATTTTCAGTGCAATAAGTCCCGAACTCTAGACTAATATGTGTAGTGCGCTATAATAAGCCATCGATAGTATTACGATGGCGTTTCACGGACCTCACAGTCAAAGTGTCAACTACACGGGGTCATAATATTATTATAATAAAGATCGGGCTGCCTGCCAATTGCTGCAAAAGGCGCCTCCAAAATACTGACTACAAACTGTATGTTAACTATACAACTGGAACATCACTCCGCGTACGCCTAATAATATATTATTATATACGAAAACAGCATATGTACATATTATTGTAATTGAACGATGGATGAGAAATTAAGTCATCGATACAATAGGTACACTATAGACCAGTGATTCTTAAATTTTTGTAGAGCACGGAGTTCCAAAAAAAGGCTTTTAGAAACCACGGATTTCCTTATCAATATTATATCAAAAACTTTATTTTTTTACAAAATGTCTTATCATAATCAATATTGACTAAGCCCCGGCCCCGGCATGAGTTTCGGGAACCCACGTGAGGCTGCAGACGACAGCTGCTTAAAAACAACTAAATTGGGTGTGGTCTCGGGAATATTGTTATTATAATATTTATTCGGTAAAATGAAAACACTGTGGCGGGTTTTAAAAAGATTTTATCGAGGCACAGAATCAATCTGTAGTGCGCGGATGAGAACGGTGCCCACTCGCCGACGGCAGTGTGTGTACAACAGACATACAGACAGCAGTTAGTACACGCGCACGCATCACTACTATTAATAACGCAGATGCCGCCCGCGTCGACGGCGGGACAAGGCTAATAATTATTATTATTATTATTATTATAAATATTATTATTATTATTGTAGAGGTGGCAGCGACATTACATTATTATTATTATATTAATAAATTATGGTAGAAAGGCCGAGGCGTGCATTGAAACCCCAAAATTGCAATTTGTTTTGGAGAGACGAAAATCTCAATAGTTTTGTTAATTATAAATGGAAGTAAAAATTGATCTGTAAATCATTTAACGAGTGTTATAATAAATAATAATTTATAGATAAAAGTGAGAAATGAAAATGACGGATTAAATTATGAGCTTTTTATTGGTTAATTATTACAAAATAATTATGGATTACAGCCAGGGTTTAACATTAATTTCCTATACTCGTTTACAATTATTTTGGGATGCGTTGTGGCTTACATCACTTTGAACCATATGTTACACCATTCGTTATACTTAAATGCAATTAGCTTTGATTTAGCTTTGAAGATAATTACTTCGACGAGATTTAATAAAGGATTCCAATAATATTAAGTTTGAGATTTTAAAAAACGAAATATCGACTTTCGTCGAAAAAACCATAATATGGTCTACGCTATTATCATGCCGAATACGGTTGTCGGCGACACAATATTTAATATAATATTGTTGTTGACCTAATTCGGTATGGAATTTCGAAATATATTCTTTTGAAAATGTTCCTTGGTATGCGGCCTCGAATTCCATCAATCATATTATATTATGTTATTGCGTATTATTACACTAAACGGAAACGAGGTGAAAGAGAGCGCAGTGGCAATTACGACCTAATACAGAGACTTTTTTTTTAACACGAGCCAAGCACTATTATTATTTCTTTAAAACATAAAAGTTGTAAAGTCTGCGCGATATAAGTCACAAATCCTCGACTCCTCTCGCACTGTTTAATGCTTCTTTTCACCTGGAAACCTTAAATTTTAAATTGCGATGTAGGCTTTAGAAAGCAAACCAATAAAAAAATGTGTATTCGTTGAATCGAATCGTTATAAATTTGACATTATGTCTTACCTATAACGCTGTAATAGTATTATGTGATTTTGTAAAACCTATTTATATAATAGTGCTCGAATTGGAAAAATAAAATAGATAGGTGACTCACAGACATTAAAACAATCAGCGTTCCTTACAATAATTAAACTCGAAGAAGTTTTGCTTTCCATCACACCCCTCATTCAAACTTCCATCTCCAAAAATAAGTATAGTTAAAATGTATAATATATCAATACTATAGTAGAATTTACCTACCAAATTTATAATTACTTAAGTAATTAATCATAAATTGCAATAATGATAAACAGATAAAATATACTTTGACCACATACTAACATATTATATACTTATTTCTTATATAATGATCTTGCCATTATCAATTATCATCAAAAACAAACATCTAAATTTGATTTTAATATTTTATTGAATAGATACAACTTCAAGAAATAATAATTACAAAATTAAAATATTATTTTAACCAAAGATAATTGCCCCCCCCCTCCGTACTCATGAAAACAATAAAAAGGGACGCTCTCACAAAATATTAAAAAATCGAGAGGAGGATTCTGCTTCCCCCCTCAATTCGGGGCAAACAATTAATTATTAAGTAATCTGACAATAGTAATGATAATAAATTATAGTTTATTACTTTCTATTTGAAAACAAACAGTCACACAAAATAGATTACAAATGTTATATAAATACATGAGCGGATAGACCTACCGGGAAATCGGGATTTAAGGGATAAGCTTTTATTTCTATATTAAACACAGAAGCCCCAATTCCCAAAATTTGCCTCTCTATACACATACTTGTACATGTTATATTACGTGTAGTATGAATTTAAAAATGTATAAAATATATGTAAAAAATATGAACAATTATAATATGCACAATGATAACAACAATAAACAACCATAATAATTTTATAATTAATATTTCAACAAGCATCAGTAATGATTATAAGAATAAATTATTCTCATTTAATTTATCATCTCGATTTTCCACTCTACAGATTAATATTAAAAGAAATACGATTTATAATAATCAATTAGGTTTGTTAATGCACGTAACAAATAACTGTCCATAATTTAAGTAAAAGTATTTTTTTTTTTTTTAATCAGATTTTAGTGTTAATTACCAAACAGCCTTAAAATGATCTAAAAATGATCTTAAAATTTAAAATCTTCGAGAGTAAAAATAGAAAAATAACTTCTTATTCTGATATAAAAATACATGAAACATAGTGAGCTAAACGAGTAGTTGTTTTGTGGTATACTTAATATATTTAGGTCATTATATCTACTAGCATTATTGGCTCTAATAAATATATATCTTGGTAAAAAATGTATCTATCGATAGGAGTCGTTATCTCTACCTATCGACACTATGGTGGTCTAATAAATATAAATTCTAAATAATCTAAGAGTTGGAACATTAATTTTTGTATAATACAATATCAAATTGAATGATTGTGTTATACTATAACGATTGAAAAAAATATTTACAAATCCCCTAAATGTTATAATTACAGGCTTACAGCTATCTAGGTTTACCTAATAACCTTCTGTATACCTAGTAATTACTAATTAGTAGGCAGTATACTGACTTGATGCGAGGTCGTGGTAATATACTAATATAACATACAATTTTCAACTTATTGTTTACAGAAACTCGAAGTTAATATCTTTATAAAATAATTCGTATCGGGTATGTAAAGGAATCCATTTAGCGCTGACACAACCAGTCATCGGTTTGTACATACTCAGTATAGAGTTATATAATAATATTTTAGTAAATAATGTAATTTTCAAGTAGAAAAATATTTCCATTATAGGTAACAAATAGTAATTAGGTGGCGTTAACCTATGGACGATATACTCATGGAGTGATGGAGCATGGGTTTGTAATCTATTTATAGTCTTTATTATTATTACATCACACATAGTTCTGTTTTGTATAGTAACCACTCGCCGTGCATAGAAGAATTTTGGATGTGCAGTAAGCGTTCTCTATAAGGTCTCTGCGTGGTACGTTTATTTAAACTCTATAATTTAATATTGGCTCTCGATCCAGCTAATGAAATTTATCTTTGCCATCATCATAATTATTTTGCTGCCAACAAGGCACAGTTGCATTTTGTTCCAGCAACGCGCTACTAAAACACGAACGTAGCTTATTATATATGGACGTCAAAGGGTCTAAAAAAAAGCCCCCTTTATTCTTTTCCTTTGCCACCGACATTTGGCGCTCATTTTTTTATACTCTAATGTCCGGATTTTCGGTATACCTACACAGCGATGGTCGGCAAAGTATATATTTTGTACCGTTCGTGATTAATCGAATTTCTGTGACATCCTTCCCCTCACGCTATAGATTGGGTGGGTTGGTAGGTGTATGAGAAAACATGACAAAAAGCAACACCGTAACCAAAAGGTATGTATGTACCTACGTCGATGAAAATAAACCTAACTATAACAATGATAAATCGATTTTTTTTTCTGCGCCACTGTAAATTTCAGAACATTAATTAGTAAAGTATTTTTATACATAAACGAATACGAACACCGACACTAAACAGTACTGAAACACATTGTTTTAAACACGGGTTGTTTGATTGTTATTTTATTTATTTATTTATGAAAATCATAACTTAATTGTTCAATAAACAACATAATAATATTATAAAGACCTACAAGCTACAACATTTACAGTATGATAAAAAAAACTATTTTTACGTAATAATGTAAATAGAACTAATATTATAGGTAACATGTCATTGCTTAAATATATAGTGATTCTCCACCAAAATATATTTTCACTCCTTTACTAAGCAATTTATTCAAATTTTGGATTTTTAAATTTTATTAAATATATCGAGGTTTTTATGATGGTAATTTAAATACTTAGATTTGTATCTAAATTAAGAAGTGTCCTGTGGCAGTAAAAATGTCTTTTCTTCAATACAATTTAGAATCGATTTTCTTTATTTAATTTAATTTTTACATTTTAAGATTATACATATTGATCATTGTAATGTATCTAAAAAAAATTTTAACGAGTGTCTAAAAAATTACCATAAAATGTGTAGACTATAAGGATAGTATAGTCCTAAAAATAGTTTCACGATTTCACAAAAATATAAAATAGTTATGATATTTAATCTAGATTAAAAACCCATAAATCTTTTTTAAAACGTCTAGGAAACATTACCTAGTCAATAAATGTCTAAAACTGTCTATTATAATATGGCTAAAAAGTTCTTTACAAATTGTAAACTAATAGCTGATATCTAAAACATTCTGTCTACTATATATTATAAAATGTTTAAAAATCGTCTCCTGATATAGACATCTAAAACTGTCTACTATAAATCGTGTACAAAACGTCTATAACTATTTAGCATGTCTTAAACTGTCAATTAATAGTCAAATATAAATTTTATAAAAATCTAGGTCTACCGACTTACTGAAATTACAACCATCTTCACAAAGTGTTTTTTATAACATCTAGTATTAGATATTACATTAAAATATGGCATGTAACAAATCTAATAATTACGGAATATAAATTAGAGTCCATGCCGGGTTGTAAAAAATAGATCAATAAAAAAATTAGAGTCTAATATTGAAAATAGATTATAGATTCACTATCAGAGTTTTGTAAACTTTAATTGAGGGTGTCGTGAAATTATTTCCAATATAATAAAATCATACATATTTTATTTTAATAGTTATTTATAATTCATATTTTAAGAAAGATAACTAAAAAACCAGAAGTTATGAAATATAGTTAATATAAATAGGTACAAGATATACTATTATAGGGTGCCTCTGGATTTTAAGAAAATTC
This sequence comes from Diuraphis noxia, assembly GCF_037042655.1. NCBI lineage: Eukaryota > Metazoa > Arthropoda > Insecta > Hemiptera > Aphididae > Diuraphis > Diuraphis noxia. Next base: position 1,611,439 of record NW_028301717.1, read on the forward strand.
TTTAAGATGCTGTGAGTCGAAAACAGTTGAAACCTCTGGGATAGACTGTACTTATATTGTTATTGACATTATAGACGTATAATATTACAATAATTGGGTAATAATAATCTCGATCAGACAAAGAGAAAAGCAAAAAGTTCTTAAAATACAGCCAGTTTTAATCTCAATTACGAACACAACTTAATATTATATAATTATAATAATAGAGTACTTATTAGCATCAATAAAAACTATGTGTTTTTTTTTAAAACATTAATTGCAACAATTTAATCGGAATTTGTGTTCTAAACCACTTACAAATAATTGTTATAATTCTATTTCATAACAGAATTAGCAATATAAAAACCGAGTAGGTAAGTCGCACTGTTATAAATCTCGTGTGTAGTACTTTGTCATTAAGAAGGTAATTGTAATGAGGGGTGTATTGATTGTACACTGCAATGATCATCATTGCATATAAAAAATGATTCTAAACAAAACAAAATATTATACAACAACATAAAAGCGGCTTAGTGGGTAACGCTCTGTTGTACATAAGGAGTCTATAGAGTCACTATAATAGATGTGTTAAATTTGAATTCAATAATCATTGTTTACGAAAAACGACCCAGAACGAAGATGGTCCGTTAGCCTATCATATTACTAAATAAATTATATGATATCGTGATTAAAGTAATTTATTTTACTACTAAGCATTAATACCTACTACAGTAGGTAAAATTACTCTTTGGTAAAGAAATTGCATTTGAAAATGTTATTGTGGGTACACTACTATTATAATGTACTCTAAAAGTTAAGTACCCACAAATAAAAAGACTATAAATAACTCCAGAACAGCCAAAATAAATTGAAAATTTAAATTATGACTAGAAAAATAAATATTTGATGAAAAGTTAAAATATCTATTGTTATTTCTTTTGAAATGATAAGAAAAAAACTAAATCAATTTCATCGAAAACCGGTTTTGTGTAAATAACTGCCGTTTTTCGTTTTTCCTGAATATTTTTTAAAGTAGTTTGTGATTTTTGATATCTCAAAGTATCAACTTTATTTGATTTTCTATCAAAGCCAACTGTAAAGTTGAAGACTAATCATTTTTATTGCTGCAAAACGTGATGGACAGACAAAAAAAATATATTTTAATCAAACATAAAAGTAAAACGAAAACGCTCATTGCTTCGCTAAGAACCTTAAATAATAATTAAATATTAAGAAATAAAAATTTCATAATTTCTCCGAAAACATAATTGGTTCAAACGGGTAACAGTCCAATAGAATTTACTCCAACTACTCTAATTTTACTTTGCATTTGTGTTTGAACTTTTACGAATTTCACTCTTAATTTTTGAACTCGATAAAAATGGTTTTAAAGTTGAAATGGCAGTCTATGATCATAATAAATTAGGGTAAAGACTAAAGAAATCCTAAAATATGCACTTAAAAACCTGGCTATCGAACGATTGAGAACATTATACCTACCTTTTTGGCCGAACGATTGAGAACACTTAAAAATAACAAAGAACTTACCGCTGGCACCAAAAAAACCCAAAAAAGGATACGATTGAGAACGAATTTACGTGCAACGTTGCTATATCATTTATTATTTATCATTTAACAAATATTCTTGAAGAAAATCATATGTAATATAAATATGTTTAAAAATAAAAAAAATGTAGAATTATAAGAATATGCATTATATATTATGTAAAAAAAAGTAAAACATGTAGAATATTATAAAAATATGTATAAAAAATGTAATAAATATGTTATGAGTTTATGACAAATGAGTTACCTCTATGAATTAGTTAAAGCGGGATAGCATAATCCAACATACTCTAGATATTTTAATAAATTATTAGAACTTTTATTTGCTACATACCATACATAACATTCTTTGTCGTTCGATAGTCGATTATCGTGCTCAAATTATTGTTCGATTAAATTTGGCAACGTTGAAAATAAAATAAAAATATTGAGCGTTCTCAATCGTGTTACCAAAAATAACGTTCTCAATCGCATTTTACCGAAAAACCTTAAGAAATTACATTTAAAATTAATTTTCAATAATTTTGTTTATTATTAATAATTCATGGGTTCGTTAAAACTATGATAACCACTATAATATGAATGCATGGTTGTTGATATAAATCTAAATCTCACAAAAGTATAGAACTGAACGTTCATAACTTAGTCTTAACGTAAAACTTAATTATTTCTTAATCAACTATTTTTATGGCTGTATAAAATAAGATATATGCAAATCCTACAAATCCTCTGTCTTAATCGCATAGCTATTTAAAATTTAAATAGTCATTAATCTGAACAGTTTTAGGTGAATTGTTAATATTTTTAAGTGCATTATAATTTATAATACTTAATACCTATAAACCTATTCCATTTATCGTGCAACAGTTGTGTAATAATATTATATTGATAATAATATATCTGAACATTTTCGTAAGACTTATTCAGTTTTTCACATATTTTCTTTAAATTATAATATATAATATTTTTAAATAAACCTACATATAAATACCGTATTTAAATTTTTTGATATTTTTTGTATCAATGAGTGTTCTACATGGATTCAACCTAGCAAACGATAGTTATTAGTTATATATTATAATTTAAGGAAAATATGTGAAAAACCAAATAAGTCTTACGAAAATGTTCGAATAAGTGTACATAGGTAGGTATACTATCGTTTACTAGGTTTAATCCCTGTAGAACACTCATTGATACAAAAAATATCGAAAAATTTAAATAAGGTCTTTATATGTAGGTTTATTTAAAAATTACGAAATTCAATTTTGAATAATTGTATTAAAAAATATGTGGTGAGCATACTTTGTGAATCACCCTGTAGAATAATGTGTGTACATTTGTTATGGCATACCTATCTTAATATGTATTATAGGTACGCAATAAGAATGGTTAGAAATATTCCGTCGTAGCAGTCATCCATTAGACGTTACTCGTTCTGCACGAGTCATGACACACATATGTAAATCTTGGACTAAATTAATGGTATATACTGTAAACACAAAACCGACATAGGAAAGTATAGATATATTTGAAGTTGTTTCTACCACGTAAGTCCATTCATTTGTTTTATTTATATTGCTTGTAAGCGATGTGAAAAAAAATAAATGGATTTTATAAATAAGATCAGTACAAACAGTAAGCCTATAGTTAGTGTGTGATACACCTTTATCATCGTATTAAGATGGTAAGTTACTAGTAAATGTAACTTAGTAAACTAAAAAAATGTCTCGTCTATTAATTAATTTCACTATTCATAAATAATATTGTTCGTCTACCACAGTAATTGAAACGCACCATATTATGTTGTCTCTGTATTTTACTGAGAATGTACGACGTAGCAAATTTGTGTGTGTTCAGAAGTTTCAATCAGTGCAGTAACCTTTAATAATAAAGTGAGTTGACGTATTTTCAAACTTAAAGGGATTTATCTGAGTTTTTTCAAGGTATTTTATTTTATATGTGAATTGTGAGAGTATCTATATTTTAATATTTTACATATAATATTCATAAAATCATAATAGTCATAAGTTATGACTCATAACCTATTTATAGATTTAAGCATCGTAAAAACCGGGTTCAAACTTGGATAATTATATTACCATCTATAAATGTAATAATAATATGTTTAAAATATTTCTATATACATATATTATCAAAGGATACTATACACAAATCAGAACTGCTGAACACAAATTTGTCTTGTCGTACATTTACATTTTCCCCTGTAACCAAAAATTTTTTTTTTATAAATTAGAAAATTGTAAAATTTGAAAAAATAATTATTTAATAATAAGCACAAATGGTTTAAGAATTAGATAGAAAAGATAAAATAATATAATATATAAAGTAACAAACAATAAGTCAAGACAACGTTTTTAAAATTACAATACATTTTGCTAGTTAGGTATACTCTAATAGGTAAGGTAAGTGTCTAATTAAGTGAAGTATCTTTCACATATAATACCTAGGTATTATATTATTTAATATTTTATATACACTCACAACCTGATTAGGATGGCGCTACACAAGGCATTATTTTTTGTCTTCGTCTTACAAGATGTGCGTATAACTTAGCAAATCTACACTCTGCAGATAACGTTTAGAGCTTCGATACCTAGCTTAAAAGTTATAGTAAATCAACCTATCATCAAACTTGATGGTAAAAATATTATCTGTGTTTTTCAGTCTTGTTTTTTAGGATAGTTCAATTTTTACCAAGTTGTGTATAGGTATATAGCATAGCGTAAATTAAAACGGCTCACAACCCACTTAAAAAATGAATTATCGTAAAAACTTGCATACAAACACAATTTATTATAATGTTCTTACCATCAAGTTTTTTAATAGGTCAATTCACTCCAAATTTTAAACAAAGAAGAGATTTATAATTTTATGAGCTTAAATTTGGTATGTTATACACTTTATGACGAGATCAACAAATGCTTCAGTAGCGTCTTCATAAGAACTTAAACATCGTAAACATCCCAGAGTGAAATCACGAATAATATTCTTAACAATGCCCATGATTATTATTAGTAACCATTACTTACTATACAAAATTGGGAACACAAATTTGTCATGTGAGTAATACGTCTCCATACAGAGTTGAACGCGTTACCTCGTGACGATGATTTTAAAATTACAATCCATTTTGTTTATTATATTATATGACATATTATCTTTCACAACTTTTATATTCCAATAGGCTCGTTTTATGATTATAAACCTACAGTAGTTAAAGCAAGTTCCTATATATTATATTACAGTTTCTTATTTATATTTTAGTGGAAATGTTTGATTTTTAACTATTTCGAAAAATGTACCCTTCGCATTTCAAGCACGAGTGTGTACCTTCATTTAAAATATTATAGTCTAGATATGTTTTTAGTTGTAGTTTCTTAGAAAACCAGTCGATATTTCATATCACACCATGCGTATTGTAACCATATCCCGTTTTTATTATATTTATATATTTTTGTGGACATTATATAAATCAATATCATATATATATATATATATATATATATATATATATATTTTAAAAGAAATCTAAGCAAAATAAAAATCGTCCACTTCGCGAGAATAAAATAAAAGTTTATTGCCATCAAACGTATTATAAAGGTAAGTCAAAATGTAGACATATATTTTATTGTAAAAATGTTTATGCACTAAAACATTAATGAATAATAAATATGCACGTACTTATGCACTAAAAAAAAGTTAAGTATGCATGAATAAATTGAAAAATATGCATTAAAATGTTTATATCTTAATTATTTAATGAAAATTTAAGAAGGTGTATAAAAAATATATAATTATTAAATATAATTACAACTTACAAGTATGTATAACCGTATAGGTACATATATAGATTACATAAAAAAGTCCTAATTGGGAGTGTAGAATTTAATAAGAATAACAAATGATGGACATGATTGTTACAATCGAATAGCTTTATCGAATCATCAATGATGTAGGTATATCTCTGAATAGCAATATAGAATTCATGACAAAAAATATAAGCGATATTTTTTGTATATTTTATATAAAATATACCGATATACAAACTATATTAAATTCAATTTCAGTTAATAAATATTTTGTTTTAACAACCAATAAGTGATTAAAATATGCACTTAATTATAAATATAAGGATGAAAATATTTAAAAAATATATAGTCTAGAACAAGATGGTTCTAAAATTTTGAAAAAAAAAAAATTTGAAAAAAGTCAATAGTTTTTGAAATAATGAGTGTTGTTTGATTAAAGAATCCCCCTGTACATTTCGAAAAAAATGTAAATTATATTATCAATACACTGTATTGTAAATACATTATTTTTATATTTTAATATACATATAATGAAACAAATTTCTATCAAAAATACATTGAATAGAATCGCCTAAAACCCAATGCAAAATGGTAAACACCCTAATCCTATATCACATTATATATAATAATGTTTTTAGGTACAGCATTTATAATACGCAATGCACATTCATGTTATAATATTACATTTTACTTATCCTAAATATAATATATAGAGCAGCGGTTCATAAAAAAATAATCATCATCATCTGCAAAATGAAAATATTAACGAACTTACGGAATTTTTTTTGTTTCTATATGTAGAGTATATTATTATTATATAACGATGCTTTTTTGAACAATAAAAATAGTATCTAACAATACACTATTATACAACACTGAAAAATTTTAAATTACGTTTCGTGAAGAAAAAATCAATTTCGATTTTTGATGTCTTATAAATCGATTTTATTGAAATTTTTACATAAGAGTATAAGAATTCCGAAAAGTTTGTAATATTATATATATATATATATATATATATATATATATATATATATATATATATATATATAAAGCGTAAATAATATGACGTGTGAGTACAATAAATGTAATATACATATACCTATAATGATCAACGTTCGAAGTAAAAAAAATTATTTTATTTTTTAATTTACCGTACTTATATTATATGATTCGACTTGCAGAAAATTGAATTTTCAGAATAAACATTATTTTCGCGTGTACTACCGATGATGGCATACATTTTTTGCCACGAGATGAATGTCGATGATGATATAAGTGAGTAAATACAGTAACGCTATAATACGCGTCTCACAAAAGTGAAAAATATGATATAAGATGAAATAAAAAATGGGGTGCGTCACGGTGGGTAGTTCGTGGTAATACAGTGGTATTAAATTCGAGTGAAAAACGTAAAACCTGCAGCACGAGAATAAAACTTTTCGTCGTCGACCGTCGGTAAAATGGCGCTAAACTGTGTGTAAAAATAAAAATTTACATAAAAGCGTTTACATAGATTCGAATCAATTCATGTTCGAGAGCACCCGAGTTTATAGGAGAGCTTTAAAAATTCTCATTGCAATATATGTCATAGGACGTATTATATAGGTACTCTGTTCAGCAAGATGACACGCCGCGCGCCGAACAAAACTGGTTCAATAACGCAACATCTCGCCATGTGACAAACTGGTTTCGATAACATATTGTGTCACGGGGGCATGCTCAGATCGGTGTGTTCTCTTGCTGAGCAGAGTATATAATACCTGGTAGGTGCATGATATTATTACATATTATAATATGATAAATGCAGCAGAAATACTAAATATACGGAGTGCTCACCACAACAATATTTCTTGAAAATCACTTATGAAGGTATACGCTTTTGGCATGGGCTGATTATACAAGGTAGTGATTAATGCCCAACCAGACACACCCCCTTTTTCCTCCTCTAGTTATTCAAAACATGATCCTTGGAATTTTTGATCATACTTAGAGATAATATTTTAAAATTTTTGAGATTGTTTTGTATTATGTTTACGTATACAACATAAAAATGTATAATATAACATATTAAAAAAATATAGGCAAACAGACCGTCTAAATCGTGTTTCGTATATTATAATGATTTATCAATAAATTTAAATTCAACACATCCGTTACAGTTATCTTCTATCAATGACTAAGTAAAATAGACACATTTTGTTACCTACCTCAATAATATAATTACCTCTATGGATTATAATATCATACGATTAACGTAAATCCGATTCAACTATTATTTATTGGATACCTATAAAATAGAAATAGGTATTTGTTGAAAAAATCAAATTTAATTACTATTCCGCTATATATCTTCAATAAGTTAAATTGAATGATATTTTGAAGGAAACTGCAGTTTGTAATTATTAGGTGATGGCAAATTTAGCGTGAAAAAAAATTAGTCTTAAAAACTTAATATTTTAAAAATATAAAATATACGACAAGCGTATTTTAGCGAATCGCTCTATATCGTACGTATATGATTTTAAGATATTTCAAATAGTGGCTCGCCTATATGGGAACGGCGAATAAGGGGATGCATCGTGAATAATAGTAGTAGGTACGACGGAATAAGATTGAATAAATATGGCGAAGAAAAAACACATAATATATACATCTATATTATATAAAACGAAATCTGTCAGAATATAAAATTAGAAACGGGGAAAAAAGAGAAACTAAATGTAAACAAACACATGAGAATAATTCGAGTGGTAAGTGTGAAAACGCAAAAGAAAATTGAGCTCAAACATTTTGTTATTACAAAATATATGATGGCACGATAAAGGTGTGTTATTTACAAATTTACAAGAATATAATAATATAATCTTAAATAAATATTACAATATATTTATAGGTAGTTTCTATGTCGATCAAATGACAACTTCTAAACACACTTCTACTATAAAATATTAATATTATATTAATGAAAGCTGAACGCGAGAATAATAATAATATCGATTATTGCGCACGTTTTATACCATGATGATATCGACACCGTGTATATAGCTTTTCAAGCCTGCAGATTCCGTTATGTCGTTTGTCGTGTAGTGGCGTGTCTATGGACTAGGTAGTATTGTGATTGGACACTACCATTTTCAATACCATGTAATAACCACATTACCACCAAGTATACCAAGAAGCAAGGATTTACAAATTGACTACAACCCAAATTTAAAATTATATGATTTGTTACCAGTAAGGACCGAAATTACTACGCCTTAAACGATACGCGACACGTGAGGTAGCTATGAATGCGCCTTTACTGTTGCCGTAAAGATCAGTTTTAACTTTTAAATATTGGTAGGTATAAATGTATATATAATAAATATTTATTTTTTTAAACAAAGAGTAAGTATAATCTAATCATTATAATATTATTAAAATTATTATTTATTACATACTTTGCGTATATTTTAATATTCTTCTTCTTTTTCTCTTGCGATTCTTTAGTAATTTTGCCACCATCGATACTGTTCTCCGATCTTCCTGATTCTGGATTCAATCTTCCTAATTATAAAAATCAGTTTTAAAGATTCACAACAAACTTGAATATATTTCAATTTTTTTAGCTCAGTGTTGTATAGGTCCCCGTATCATTTATTACTTACTAATTATTAAGTATCACGTATAAAAATAATATATTATAATACTCATTTGTTAAATTTGTTTCGGAATGAATCGTATTCGAGTTCGAATTAGAAAAAAAAAATCACAGTTGGTTGTAAATTGGATTTCAATTATATTATATTGTGTATAATCCATAAGAATATACTATTTAGGTATAGAAAGAGGCTACATTGTTCGGAAACGAAAGCTGTACAAAACTACAATGAGATTCGTTTTATATATATACAGAGTGTCCCACAGAGATCTGACATTCTAACAAATAAAATAACTTTTGTTCTAATCAATATAAAAAAAAATTGTTTTTAAATATAATTCATAGACATTCGCGCTACATTTTTTATTTTTTAATACTGAAAATAAAAAACTTAAAAATTGATAAAATTTTTTTTCGTAATATTCAATATAGCCAATTTGTAAATCTGATTTTTAGATAAATGTATATGGTAAAAACACTTGTTTAAGTGAAATGGCTGATTTTTTACAATTTTTTTAAATATCAATATTTTCGTTAAGTAAATTACGATCTAGTTTATGTTAGAAACCTTGTAATTTCAAATAATAATAAAGTTTTTTAAAAATATTTTATAAGAACATTTTTAAATAAGTGCATGTTAAAATCTAATTATTTTTTTTATTGTATTTATTTTAATAATATGTGATGTATAAACTATAATTTACTATAATTTACCTAACGAAAATATTGATATTTAAAAAAAATTGTAAAAAATCAGCCATTTGACTTAAATAAGTGTTTTTATCATATACATTTTTCTGAAAATCAAATTTACAAATTGGCTATATTGAATATTTCGAAAAAAAAATTTATCAATTTTTAAGTTTTTTATTTTCAGTATTAAAAAATAAAAAATGGGTTCTAAAAATGTAGCGCAAATGTCTATGGATTATATTTAAAAGAAATTTTTAAAAAATATTGATTAGAACAAAAGTTATTTCATTTGCAGAATGTCAGATCTCTTGTCCCAAAGATGGGTGTCCCAACCCTGTATATATATTTTTTTTTTGTAAGGATTAATCCGTGGCAACATACTAGCCCATTTGGGTATGGATTGGTACGGTAGGGGTTATTTTTGTATATTTGTCTGTAGGTTTTGAGTGGCTGGGGTTAAAACACTTGTTTGTGTATGCGTGGCAAGAATTTGGTAAAAATCCCGTGTGGTCACCCATCCGGGAGCTAGCAACTACGGCCGGTACGTACGCTCAGTGCGTTTCCGCAGATTGAGCGTGTGAGCGCGCCTCACCAAGCCACTATATATATTTATTAATAATAAATTATTATACTTTAATTGAAAAAACCCATTCAAAATTTTATGAATCGCATACTTTATATTATGTATAATGTATATAATACGTAATGATAAAATACGATAAGTAATCGTCGATATTTAAAAAACAAAATAATAATAATAAAAAGTTAATCAACCATAATTGTATTTTCGACTGTTACGATTAGTAATAATTTAATTTGCGTTAACATTTTTCAAAATTTAAAAATATTCTCATATTATACTTTTGTTACTAACGCAAATAATTTTTATTTATTTTTTTTTATAAGTATAAAAATGTTTTTAAATTTTAGATATTATTCAGTTTAAATCTTGCGGGAAGAAAAACATTTACAGTAAAAAATTCCGTAAGAACTAAGAAGACAATATACTTATGATATTATAGTGAACAATGATATTATTCTAGGTCAGCTTTTCACGAATTAACGTAAAAAGTTGTAAGTTTCTAGTTCGACACTTGTTTGACTTCGTTTTTATATTGCTTAATAAGATTAATGAGATAATGATAAGAATATTATAAACGGAGTAATTTTGTGACCAAAGTTTAAAGGAATTATTTTATATGCTGCAAATTATTATGATTATATTAACGACACATTTCTGAGGGTAAATGTTTCTTCCCATGTTTCCTATTCACCTTTTAACATAATGCATAATAGGTACAAGGTACATGTATAAGGAAAAAACATTTTTATAACACAAGTTTAAGTACGTCTGGTATAAGTTGTATAATTTTAATAGTTTTTAATCATTTTAGCGTCTGGATTAAAGTTTAATGCATTTGATATTAAATAATATATTATAATATTGTGATAAGTCATAATCAAAATTCAAAAACAGTTGTATCGTTATTTCGATAGGATAAGTGCTTATTTCATATTATTGTTACACTAAATAATAGAACTCGTATTTTTTACTTAAGTTGATAATTCAAAGATAGTATTAATTATTATAAATTGTATTATATTATAATATATTTTAATGGATATATAATATATACAATAATAATACAAAATATTTATCATACCCGGAAGAAATTCTAAAAATATATATAATAACAATATTTTGAATGAGATGTTTGAAATTGTTTTTGTTTTTAAATTGAGAGACTGAAAAAACACTTAATACTTGATCAAAATGAATGGGAAAAGTTAAAAAATACTTAGCGTGACTCTTCAAAGTTCAAATTGACATTTAAGTAGATATTAAGACTTGCAAAATTATGAAAAATGACTTGTTATTAAATTTTCGTTTAAGTTACATCCTATATCCACGTTTTTATAAACTTAAAACTCTACTGCATATATATACAGTTAAATGTATTATTGTATACAGACATTATACATAATATATTTCTATATACCTACAACGTTATATGGTTATAAATGCAAATAAAAGTATAAAACTTTAACAATGTACCTGAGTCCGAATGCCGTTCCATCACAAAAAGTAAGTGCCCTCCATCCGTTCACTTGTTATTTTTTTTAAATCATATAAAATACTATCCTCACCTCTTTCAATTTATAAATATTACATGACACCATAATGTTATTAACTATAAAACCAATACAATAAGGTTATGTAGGACCCTTCATCATCCCACTAGAATGCCTAGCTAGGTTAGGTTATTTATTATTAAATTATTAAATTATTTTTACGGAACTTATAACTCAGTACTGGTCCTGTTTAATATAAAACGTCCAAATTTGCTGCTTTTTTCTTTAAAAATTATTCAATGCTATTACCTATTGCTTAATTATAACACACTCAAACTAATAAAATCAGAATTTAAATACTGTTTAGTAGTTAATATCGATGATATTATGAATGTTACAAAAAAAATATTTATCTATGCTCATTTTAAGTTTCAAATTATATTATTTTATTGAAAATAATAATACAATGAAGTATTTTGTGAAGTATACCAAGCATATACAAATATATATTTATGTTATTTTTTCTTTTGTTAACTACATTTTTCACAAGGCCATTTTCCGCAATTCTCATAATATTTATTATATTGTTACCATTGTTGTTCTGATAATATTGATATCGAAATTCCAAACAGAATATTTTGTGAAGTTGTACCAATACATATACAATAAGTGTTTAAAATTTTGATAAGCGTAATAATAAAATGCAATACCTCGCAAAATATTGATCCACAAATTCACTTGTCTCAAATTTAAGCATTTCTATCTATAAAAAACAATTATCCGAAATTTGATTTGTATAGATCAAAAAATATTTAGAAAAAAAAATCTAGCTTATTATAAGAGGAATTAAATATACATATTATTATCATTAAAAAAAGTAAAATATTTAAAAATCATAAAAATATATTATTAATTTTTAGAAAAGTTGTTGTATTTTAACGACTTGAAACAATGTAAAAATGTTAACAATTTTTGAAATGATGATGAATAAACGCAATTTTACATTAAATGGATATATTAGTATAATACATTAGTCGCATATCGTATAATCGTTTATTATTGGAAACCTCAGTCAACAGAATTCGTATAGGACATACATCGCTAACTCACCAGTATCTGATGAAGAAGGAAGACCCACCCCTATGTGCCAGCTGCGGTACTCCTCTCTCAATCAAACACATCATAACTGAATGCCTCTCATACGAAACGGATAGACGGGAAGCAGGCATCTCAAACATCCTGTAAGAAGCCCTCCACCCAGACAACATAAGACAAATTATAACCTTTATTACTAAGTCCAACCTTATCAATAGTATTTAATATGTAACTTATATAACATGTAAATAATTTAGAGTTAAATTCATAGTTGCCAATGGCCATAGTTTCCGAGGCTTAATTCAAATAAAAAAATCGTGTATTATTAAATCATTACACATTATTAATATTATTCCCTATTTGTATTAATACAATATTGTATACGCCTGACATACCCTTTCAAAAAATGACTTGATGTGTTGGCGTATCACGCGCAGATGCACTGTTTGCATAGAACGCACCACAAGTGTACTGGTAAAGACCGGATTTTATGATGAATTATCGAAACTATTGACTGCAATCCAAAATAAAATAATTTACCGAGAAGATCTTGATAGTATTCCAATATAGCCTGAGTATAGTCTACACGTACATAGTGGCACGCGGTGGTAAACTCGGTTCGGAAATTCATAAAATTCATGCTGCCTTTGTTTGTCAGCTGATACTTCGCGGTACGATATTAAATTATTATTCAGCTGGAATCGATCATTAATATATACAGATTTTAAAAATTTTGTGTGAAAGTGATTATTAAGTGATTGTCGAAAAGGGTATAAATACCGGACACTTTCGACAATCTAGTCAGTCCACTTCAAGCCTTCAAACCGTCTACACTACCAACGATTCAGTTTAGTTCAGACTATCGAAGACCCGGACCACACAACAACATTAGCAGCCCAACGACGATACGCCGCTCCACGGATTCGAGCATAGTCCGACCGACGAACACCAATGCAAACCACCGCTCCACGGCGTGTATCAGTGCCGCGGCCAACAGAACAGTCCGGATTTCAATAAAACGGCCCTTTTCAGGGTCACACTTTCACCACCCAGGGCACTTATTTAAGTTGACCTTCCCGAGCCAGGTTCGTCGTCGGGGTACCACTTACCTAAGTTTGTACCGACGACGGCCGGCTCCCAAGCCCAATATTTGTAAAATTAAACAAATCTAAAATCATATTGTATTGATAGAGTCCGGTAACTACCCCAAGCGCCCCAGATTGTGTCGACCCACTTATATAAGTCTGGTCGACACAAATCGACGCTTTACTCACCCTTACATTGTATATATATATATATATATTATAAATAGAAAATAGAAAATAGAGAGATACCTAATTACCAAAAAACCAAAGTCTAACATTTATTTAAGACACGGGCCGTCCATCCGGGCGAACCGTTTCAAGTGTTTCAACCTGCACTAGTCCTGCGAAATTAACCGGACGGATAACTCTACTGCAGGGAGCCGCCTGCCCATCTGACATTTCTGTTACTGCAATTATGTCATAAAAATTATTAATTTGTTGTACATAAATTTGAAAAAAAAGCATCTGAAATTTATACTTATATTACGTGCCTGCTGTATTATGTATTCTTTAATTGGATATAATTTATATGCCCTTATGTCCTTATATCCCAACCTAATAAAGGCTACAAATGCGCCGTGTTAATAAACAATATGTATTAAAATATTATATAGGTATACTAAACTTTGGAAAAAGTCGTTGATCTGCAATTGAGTAATCGAGAAGATTCTTGATTTGTGACCTATCATCACTAATCTCGCTGCGCATCACATTATTATAATATAATATAAGGGTTGTCATAATTTGTCAAGTCGTACACAGAAAGTGGTTTGATTGTGTGGTGTGGGGGGAGGGTGTTGCAACCGATTGTGTGGCTGCGGCTGTGTTTCCTGACGTCGTCGGTGGCGGGGCTGAGAAATTACACAATCGTCATCACTATTGTTTTTATCTCCGTCAATGACTTACGCGAGGAGGCTTAACGTTATCAGATTTTCAGCGTTAATTATGACTTACTGACGATTCATAAAGTTTGAAAAAAAAACAACTCAAAAGCCAAAATTACGATTCGACAACAGGGATTTCAACGATAGGGGAGAGGGAGCCTTAGATGGGTTTTTAATTAATTAGAAAATCTAGATTGATGGCTGGGTTATAGTTAGGACTTCCACGCCGTCTGCAGATCAGTGGTTGCTTTAAATGATAGGAGATGCCTACTGCAAGCTCGCTGTGTGATGATTTCAATTATTTTACTGCATGTAAACACCACGCGAATGGCGAAAGTCTTTATAATTCTGTACATTCAAATTAAGAGCTACATCAACGAATTTATATGTTTTAGAGTACATATATAGTGTAACAATGTGGTGAACTGGTGACTGATGTTGCGAAAAGTTTCAAGTTTAATAACTATATTATTGTCTTAAAGTTCTGCGTATATGTTGTTTTCTAGTCAAATAGATTATACGGAATACACAATGACTTTGAATTCGTCTGTGGTGTATATAAAATAAATACATTTTTCAATATGAAATAAAGTTTAGCAAATTATATTTTCGAGAGTTTTGCGAACTGCAGCGCAGTTTACAGATCAACTAAACACAGGAACTGGTCTGTGTTCAAAACGTTGTTACCTAACTGTGACTTATATATAATAATATTCATAGGTCCGAATTTATAATGTATGGTCATTGCTATTTTTATTTCATAAAATAGACATTTTATATACATTTATATGCATCATGTTGCCGTTACGTCCATAATATTGAACTAACGCCATATTGGCACCGACATTTGACTTTTGGAAATGAGGAAGGCGAAGTCCATTAATATATAATACATAGGTTTATATATAGGTCTAACTAATGTAATGTTAACTATCTTTTAAGGACCATATACTTTATATTAGAAATAAAGCGTCGACAAAACTAGATATTTTAAAACAAACATGTCGAAACTTTAGAGATGAATCTGCATTAAAAATATACTACTCACTAATCCGTTCATATTTTGATTATGTCCTCCTAATCTGGCATCCATATTTAGTAACACAAATCCAAGATTTAAACAAAACTCAAAATAATTTTATCAGATTTTTATGTTATTAATGTTTTGTTTATAGAGCACTCCGTTCTGATTATAATGTTACAATTCGGTTTTTTAATATGCAATCACTAGAATAACGATTTATTCAAATTAAATTAAAATTTTTATTCAAATTATTAAATAATATGATTTATTGCCCGGAATTACTGCAAAATATAAATTTTAAAATAAATTCAATAAACCACCGATCTGTAAATTTATTCTTCATAAAACATTCAACTATAAACTATATGCGAAATTATCCATCCAATATTTTAATATCCACAGGCAACTCTATAAAAAATATTGATTTTTTTGTAATTCTTTAAATACTTTTATGGCGAATGTTTTAAGAAATAAATAACAAATTAGGCATTAGAAACAATATTAACATCTCGTTTTTATTTCATTATATTTTTTTATTATATAAATTTAAATATTTTAATGTACGATATTATTAATACCTATTTGTCCTTAAAATTTTAAGTTATTTTAGATTCTGAACGAAGTGATGAATGTATTGATTTTACAATGATGTGTGTGTGTTTTTTTTGTGTCTGTGTACAGCATAACTAGACGAAATAATGCTTCAATTTCAAATTTTGGGGGTGGTTTCTGATGTAAAAGTGAATATCCTTGGTGCATTATACAGGATGTCCCGTGAGGATTTACCCATTGCGATATCTCCCGAAATAATGGTGATATCGAAATTTTGGTCTTGTAATACGGCTCACAGGGATAAGAACTAAAAATTTTTCATATTTTAATATATTTTAATGTTTTGGTAGAAAAGTTAAAAAATATATTTTTTTATTTAATTATTTAAAAAAAATTAAAGATAGCCATTTTGTTGAGTTTATTTTTCTGAAAATATTGACGTTTCAAAATTTTATTTTCATGAATTTCCTGATTTTTAATATTTTTTTTAGTTTCGAGAAAAATTGCGAATTATTTTACACCGTACTGTTATCAAACATGTAACCTGCCGAGTCACGCGCATTCCCATACGGCCGGCCGAATACTTTCCGTGTACCTCTAATAGTTAAAAATTTATAATCATATTTTATTTCTTCAAAACTAGAAAAAATATTAAAAATCAGGAAATTAATGAAAATAAAATTTTGAAACGTCAATATTTTCAGAAAAATAAACTCTACAAAATGACTATCTTTAATTTTTTGGAAATAATTAAATAAAAAAAATATATTTTTTAACTTTTTTACCCAAACATTAAAATAAATTTAAAAATTAAATAATTGTAGTTCTTATCCCTGTAAATCTTATTATAAAACCAGAATTTTGATATCTCCATTATTTCGTTAGATATCGCAATGGGTAAATCCTAGCGGGACACCCTGTAGAGGTCAAGAGTAAACATTCTCCAACAGTTTTCAAAAAAAAGCAAGGACCATTAAAAATAAAATTGATCGACTCCATATTACATCCGATTCACTTTTTAGAGATGATTGTTTATCATCGGAGAGGTTTAGGTTCCGCGAAGCGTTGATAATTCGAACGAGCCGATATACATATAATATCTATACCACCCACACTTCTATACCATAACGTTTGCTACGTTTCACTGACGTGACTTACGTAGTTTTGGGGATCATGGTAAACATTTCAGAAACTATAGTAGTCACTTCAACCTCTTTTCGAGCGAAACAATACAAATTCGATGAGGTAAGCGAGCATTGTGTTGAATGAGTGGTTATGGCTGAAGGGGTGCAAATCCCATTAGTAATATATTTAATATGTGCCCAAAATGAATATAACCACGAAAAAGTGTTCTTTAATGAGAAATATTTGTGACACGTTTATTACATGTTATATGTTATATTATAATAAGTCTGCATTATGGTTTTATTTTCAAATTATGTCTCGTACATGCATTTCTATTCAAATAGAAATAATAATTATATAGGTACAAAAAGGAAACAAAATCGTATGTGTTCAACCGTCAGTCATTATGTGAATAAACCTTATTATATATTTATAGTTAAATAATATATTTATTATGTACATATTATATGCGTTACATTATACACGTTAAACCCCTTCAAACAAACATGTCAATCGAGGTGAAAATTGAATTGAATTTTAAATTGTCTTAATATTATTGTGCAGTTTATCGATTATACGTCAGAAACGTATTTGATACACATTTTACACGGTAAACTCTTGGGTTTAGGGTGGTGCGGATTTATATGTTTTTACATATTATTATTGAGTATAATTATACAGTCTTACTACAGCAAACTTGTGAACCATTCATTGTACACTGATTTCACAGAAAAAAGTTTTCTTTTGCATATTTGAGAATATTTCATCTTTTATAGAATATTCAGCATGTTTAGCATATTATTTTAAAATGTTTGGGTCATTTTGAGAAAAATGCTGATAACGGTTTCGGTTTTAGATTAAAATACTGGTATCCAATTTTTTTCGGTTTCGTTTTCGATTTTGATTTCGGTTTTTTAACGGTTTATACCGATTTCTGAAACCGGTTTTGAAATCGGTTTCAAGCTCTGCTTATGAGTATAAGCCACCTAAAGTTAAAAAAGTTCAGTAATGAAAGTTATTGAAAATGTCAGATAGTCTTTCTTGTGTTGTTAATGGTTTCAAATGTTTCGATAAAACACACTGAACGGACCTAGTAATGGTAATACGATTTATTCGATCCATCTCAGAATAAGAAAAAGAACCAATCATATTATGTAATATTGTCAGCTAAATGTATTTATAATTTACATTAAAAAAATAAGAAATGCTGTTAACGTACGGTGTACACACTCACAACGTGGTCTAGACCTGAAGACATATTACAATATACAGGGTGATCCATTTAAGTGGGTACACTAATTATCTCGAAAAGTATTAACTTTTTTTGAATTTTTTTTTTTTTAAACTTCTAGGTTTATGTTTTTCTAAAACCGTATAATATTTTAATTTTTTTCACCCTTATATTTATTAGTGAAACCACTATCAACTTTTGATTTTCAAATGGTAACATATAATAAAAATATCATGAATTAATAATCCCATTTTTATTGTGAATTTACGCGTTAACATTTTTATTTTTCAATGATTCGTTTGCGAGATACAGCTCCTCAAAGTATTGGTGGTTGAAAGTCGGTACCGCTGGAAAATTTTAATTTGTAAAGCCCAGAAGCTATAACTGATAAATTCGATACCGTTCGAACTAACTACCTAAGGTACCTAACATTAAACATATTGATAATTGTTGTGCTTTGAACCTCATTAATTGAATGTCGAGCTATTAGTGCTATTACACCTTTATGCTAATTTAAACATTAAAGCTACGTTTTGTTGACCTTGACTGTCGCACCAAATCCCCTCCATAATCAATATTACCATAGAACAATAATAATCGTATTACAATTTACAATTACCGATATTTGGCGATACCTTTATCATTATTTATAATTATCTATGATGACCAAGGTGTATTGATAAGGTGTCGTCACTCTGGACCCCTATACGTATTACGTATACACTCTTGATTGAAAATATTACCACAGTTCTATAGTCACCAGAGCGCGCTTCCTGTCCTATGAAGGCCTATGTATTCATACTTTTAAATGCAAAATGTCTTAAAAATTACGAATTATAATGCTATTTTTTTTTAAATTGAAGTTTAGTATTTACTAAAACAATGAATCATAATAAGTTTTTTTTTATTGAGTTGGCATAATAAATTGGAGCCTGTAATTATACATTAAATTTGCATTTTAATCATTTGCAATATTTTTTATCGAGTAGACATCAACTATAAAATATGATGTATAATTTAGTCACTTATTCTTTGGATATTTGCATCCTTCTTAAAATCTTTAAATTAAATTAAATCTATTATGATTCTGCTCCTAATTTTAATAGTAGTCTGGTATAGTGAAGTATTATTTTCTAGTGCTCATAAAAAACTCTAAAAACATGTTTAAAATATTTTGCATATTTTTTTACATGATTAGGTATATTATTATTATTTATATTTTAATATTATTCAATAATAGTTATCTTATAAACATCAAACTAATTTTGAAAAATTGTTTAGTTTTTTTGGTGTTTTCTTGTTTTTAACAACTTGCTCATTTTTTCTTTTGCAAGTGAATATCATTCTTGACATATTGCATTATGATATATTTGGTTAATATTTGACTGTGTAATGAGCAACCAACCTTTTTCAAAAATTTTGTCTGTATAATATATTTCTTTAATAACTACAAATTATGTTTGAAAAATAAACAGTGAAAAATGAATAAGAAGTTTTTAAATTAAAATGCAACATTACAAACATGATCTTTTACCGGGACATCTAGTTATATACATATTATTGTATATACATATTTAGATATTTTACAATATAATCTAGTACAGTGCTTCTCAAATTGTTTTGTCATGAGGCTCCCTAAATTTAATGTAAAACTGTCAAGGCCCTCTTAATCAAAATTATATATTGTTTTTTCTAAATTAGGTATATACCAAAATTACATGTACTATTTCACACAGATAAATTATTAAAATGTATAGTAAATTAATGTTTTAATATACTTTTGAAAAATATTAATAATAGTATTAAAATTTAAGTATTTAAACTTTTTCCATAAACGCTTAAAGTCTAAAGAAAATAAGCACTGATCTAGGATGACCATATAAATCTATCAACCATTTAGCATAAGGATATGTTTCTATCCCCAAGATATCGGTTAATAATTTATAATAATATATAGGTGATAGCATTGATTTTATAATATACTATAAAAACTATGAATATATTATAAAATCAATGGTGATAGGTACAACTGAGTAATAAATGCTTATAAAAAGGTATTCAAAATATATGCATTTTGGTAACACATAGGTAATATGAATACTAGTATTAACCTCAATATCAACAAATAATGAATTGTATTTAAAAATCAATATATTAATTAATAATTAATAATTATTATTTGTTCATTGTAACACTTTGAAAGCATTATGTATGATAATTTAGTGAATTACTCTCACATTTTTCATATATTTTTTTTCTAATAGGAAATTTAAAAATGACAATATTTAATAATATTAATAATTGTATTTGATAAAAAGAAAGTATTTAAATACAAATAATTTAGAATATAGAAGTCATTATGCAATGTAAAATTTTAAATTTTATTTCTTAAATCATAATATATTTTCAATTTTCTATGGCTTTGGTATACAAAAGTGTTCGTTTATCGGCCTCTTTAGGACATACAGCGCTCCCGGTGGTGACGACTATCTGTAGTAAAGTTTTCAATCAAGTTATCAAACAAGTAACGACACCTTATCAATACACCTTGATGATGACCCATAGAGTAATTATTATAATTATTATTATTACTCTATGTGATGACCACGGTCTTATGAGATAATAGAATTGATTAAAATATTATAATATCATATTAATTAATTAATGATAATAGTAAAGAAAAATCAATACTGATTACTGATAAAAAACTTTAAAACTTGTGAAATAAAATACTAAACCATGTGGCCATGCAGCATAGCACTATTACTTTAATAGTTAAATATGTATAGTTAGTTTATGTTGTAAACCGTTATAAGTAGACAGACAGTTTAAATTTCTTTAAAAGCATAATATACCTAACAAAATAGTTGTTGAATCAATAAGTTTGTCAAAAATATTCCATTGAACTTAAAATTACATTATACCTAAGTCCTAATTTGGGATATATTTATGTATTTTATTTGATATTTCAATCAAAAATATACCTATGTATTTAAGTTTATATTATGAAGTGTGATGTAAATTTGATAATACATGAATACCAACCACTTGGAAAGCACAACCAATTGTTATATTCTGTGGCACAACATTTGTACCTACATTCAGTTTATTGGTAAGTTTTCTTAAAATGTATATGTAGAAAAATTGTTATGATTAATACATTAATTTGTACATATATTACCATACATTATTATGACGTCTTAACAGTTTTTATTTAAATTTTATTTTCAGTTAAATCAGTTTTGTTCATTCAGTTACACCACCAATAAATGTTATTCAAAGTTTGATAACACAAAATTTGTTATACTCTTAAAATTATTGGCTGACACCAATACACCATAGCACAAACCTAATACAACTTCATATATATTATATTATTCATTTACTTATTACCATCTACTTGGACACAACAAGATGGTTGCCTATCTACATCATACATACTTAAAAATATAATGTTCTCTGTTCAGAAGTACTTATAAGTTGCATATATTCAAATTTTACATTCTGGCATAGTAATTATTACTAAGAACAGTAAGAACTAAGTTGATCTGTATTTACTACAAATATACTTGGCCAAATGATTTGGAGATGGATATTGAAATCACATAATTTTCTATCGTCCATTACATTTTCCAAACAAGAACAATAACAAATAAAAATGTTGTTTCCCATATACAATTTTAATAGTTGGGAGGGACTACAAAATGAATTAAGTATGTAAACATATTTTTTTACCGTTAAATAATTTGGTTATATTTATCCTTTTTTAATTTATTAGATAGTAAATACTCAACTACTCAAGTTAATTTCAAAGAAGATTAAAAATCAAGTCTGATAATCTGCATTCCAGAAAAAAACTTAATCCCAATAATATAGTAAACTAAAAATATGTTAAATGAAAATAGTACTTGCTAATGTTTTTTTTTTTTTTAATTTTAACAAATATTATACAATTAAGTTAATTTAGCTAACAACATCAATCAATCATTGATACTTAAATGGGTGGTAAAATATGTTTTTAGAAAATTAAAAAAAAAATCATAAATTACTCACCTTCATTATTATACATGGTATTATTAAATATTTTATTTAAATAACTACTTTGTTATAATATTAGGTAGGTATGTCTTAATCCTAATATTTATGTATCATAAAAATATTTGTATTTAAAATTATATTGTTTTAGTGTTTTGCAACTGAATAGTTCTTCTGTTTGATTGGTGTTGTTAGCTATTTATTACCACCTACGAAATCTAAGTTAAAATATTATTAGTCCCATTTTTAAATTTTACTGTATTTTTTTAAGTTAGGGGTTAAGTTGAGTTTGTTTCAATTTTTTTGAATACATGTTATGATCTTAACTCATATTTTGCATTACTGCATAACGAATATTTTGATCTAACTGTATCATTTAATTTGGAATAGATTTATCATAGTCCTGGGCTTTTAAATATTATGGTAACATTTTTGAAGGGTGTTTATCTAGCAGGTGCTCCATCAAATTTTATAAATGTGCATTTCTTTCATAGTAGTAATTGTAAAGTCGATCAAGTGCGCTTCTACTCCTTTATTATTTGCCTATTAATTATTATAGTTATTACTTATTACATACTTCTCAATTTAAGCCGAAAACTATAATGTATTACTATTATGATAATGTAGGTACGTGCCGTACTCCTGATTTTGATAATAATAGAAATATAATTTTCATATAGTAGCACTAATCAATGGCGGTAAACTGTGTATTTTTGAATGAATTCTTATTTGATTTGATAATCCTAAATAAAAAAATATCTTAATAATTAATGGTAAAATATATTTTAAACCTAATAGGTATGTACAATGTACATATTATACATATTATTATTATAGGTACCTAAATCTTGTAGTGGATCACTTCTATTAAATTGGTAGATCACCTGCTACACAAATGCCTTTTATAGTGGTTCATAATAATAGAAATATAAAATGGGGTGATTTCAGTCACGACATATTGAAATAGCTAAGTTGTTTTTGACATATTACCTTATTGTTTGTAACAATATTCATAATTATTGTATTGTTAAAAAAACATAATATTATATAAATTTAAATTTGAAATATTTAACTATCCATAGTCTTTCACTATTAAATTATTTTAAATTATTTAAGTGGTTCACAATATTATAAATATAAAATGGGGTAATATGTGGAATTTGCAATTTTGAATTAAGTTGTTTTTAATTAAATAATATAGATAATTGAAAAAAAGTTGTACAATTAGTATGCATTTAAAATTACAATATGCTAGATGTTTACTTATAGGTTAGGCACCATATAATATGTATATTTAAAATTATGATTATTAACTTGCTATAATTAATTCAAAACTAATGTGAAATAGTTTTGAATGGTAATTAAAAAAAAAAAAAATAACCTATTAGAAGGTAAATCATAAAAACAAGACCTACAAGTTTAGTAAAGTTTTAAATTAATATTGTATTGAAAAAATATTGGCAATAAAACATTGTTAAATTGTGAAAATAACATTTTAAATATGGCTCTAATCACCTCATTTTATAATTTATATAGATTTAGTTACATTTTTAAACTTTTGTCAGTTGTATCATAGGGGTGTGCTGAATATGCTTTAATTTAAATAAATAATAAGGTATATAAAACAATTTCTTAGGTAGCTTTGTATGCGCCTCTGAAGAGATTTTACAAATGGGTAATGAGCCTCGTCAATTTATCATAAACCATCTGAAATTAATGTCAGCATACACCTGTATTATATTGTATTATTAAAAAAAATTGTATCATTTACTATGTAATTTTTTATTAGTCGCTTACTATGTTTTAAAGCTATTAAGTATATTTGTACATATTGATATATCGTTTAAACCACAAAATCAATTTAAAAATTATTGTGTTCAAATTTTGTACTGGACAGTATTATAAGACATTAAACTCAATAATTTATTTTCATAAGATATTGGTGTTTATTATACCTGGTATATTTGTTTAATATTTATATGTGTGTATACTGTATTATAAACTTTAAGGTGTACCATACCCATTGATTTTTATTATACTATATTTTTTTGTAATTGATTTTTTTTTGACAATTTAAAAAAATAGGTATATATTATTCTAAAGATATACTTAAATGTTATTATAGTGGGTTATAGTTTATTTAAAACAAAATCATGAATAATTGTAATAACTAGTTTTTCCGATTATTCAAGTTTAGTCTTATTATTATAAGTTATCTAACCGACCTCATAATTACAGTACCTATACTACGAAAACACTTACCAATATGCCTACAGATTTAGTGTATACTAAAGAGTAATGAGTAATATTTATACCATATACTTAAAAATAATAATCATAAATCAACTAACAAACATGAAAGAATTAAAAAATAAAATTACATTTTCAAATACAACCAATATTTTTGTTATTATAACCAATTTAACTGAAAAAATAGGCAACAGTAAGTTAATTAAAGACCAAGATATACCTTCAATTAGAAAAGAATTCAAGCTTTCAAGATGTTTCTATTATTGTTTATATGATGTATCCTTAGATGAAACATGTATAGTGTACACCAAGTCAGTAGATATACAAAATATACGTTATTGTATATTACTTCACAAGTTTTAAAGTTTTTTTATCAGTAATCAGTATTGATTTTTCTTTACTATTATCATTAATTAACTAATATGATATTATAATATTTTAATCAATTCTATTATCTCATAAGACCGTGGTCATCATAGATAATTATAAATAATGATAAAGGTATCGCCAAATATCGGTAATTGTAAATTGTAATACGATTATTATTGTTCTATGGTAATATTGATTATGGAGGGGATTTGGTGCGACAGTCAAGGTCAACAAAACGTAGCTTTAATGTTTAAATTAGCATAAAGGTGTAATAGCACTAATAGCTCGACATTCAATTAATGAGGTTCAAAGCACAACAATTATCAATATGTTTAATGTTAGGTACCTTAGGTAGTTAGTTCGAACGGTATCGAATTTATCAGTTATAGCTTCTGGGCTTTACAAATTAAAATTTTCCAGCGGTACCGACTTTCAACCACCAATACTTTGAGGAGCTGTATCTCGCAAACGAATCATTGAAAAATAAAAATGTTAACGCGTAAATTCACAATAAAAATGGGATTATTAATTCATGATATTTTTATTATATGTTACCATTTGAAAATCAAAAGTTGATAGTGGTTTCACTAATAAATATAAGGGTGAAAAAAATTAAAATATTATACGGTTTTAGAAAAACATAAACCTAGAAGTTTAAAAAAAAAAAAATTCAAAAAAAGTTAATACTTTTCGAGATAATTAGTGTACCCACTTAAATGGATCACCCTGTATATACTTGGTAGTTGACTACAGAATTTTATTACTGCCTCTAAATCAAATAGGAATTGGAGTTTCAGAGTTATTATTACGATTTAGGTACTCCGTGTTTCTAAAAAATAGAAAACCTCACGTTAAATTTAATGGAGCTCCCGATAATAATGAAAAAATAGTGGTTGGTACCTATATAGGATTCCGTGAGGTGATCGTACTTTTCAACGTATAAATGGAAAACATTTTTTCACAATAACTATTCGCTGAAATGTGAAATCGTTTGTTTAATGCGAACGACACTAAATAATATTTTTTGTTGTGGTAATATAGCCGATAGATGTATGTTTTATACCACTGATATGGATTATGGATCACAGATAATAATATTTTTGACTTTATTTTCTTGTTTATCGAATACCCCAAGTAACTCAAATCACTCATCTCACAGTCGTCTCATAAACACTAATTTTTCTCTGATCAATTGCGCCCTCTAATATTTGAAAAACAAAGAGTGAGATAAAATTAAGAGAAAATAATTATAATTGTTTTTACGAAACCTGAAAAACCACTTAACACCCCGAACTAATTTAGACCAATAGGTTTATTTTCCTTCTTATTGATGCATATTGGTGGAGACTAGAGAGAGAGAAAGAGGTACTTAATGTTATCCAACTAGACTTAATAAAATTGCACTTGGTGTCCTAACAAAAATTCTTAGTAATCATTTATATTATGTTTGTCTTTTAATAATAATTATTTTAATTATCTGTTTTCAGCTGTGGGGCCCAACGGGGTGATATCTGGCGACAAAAAAATTCCAAAAGAGTGTTTTGTCAAACACTGTGATCAGAGGCGGAAATATCCGGTGCTGTACAAATTAGAGTTTCAGGTAATTATAACTAGGTATATTCAATAAACACCTACATTACATTATTGCGCGAGCGATAAAATCTATAATATCTACGTATACAAATAATAATTTATTTATAATAAGCATTATACAGGCTGTTCAGCGGTAAAATATCACTCAATCATATAATTGTTATCTAGTCTTGGAATTGAAATAACTTTTCTGTCAGAATAGAATAAAAGTAACAGTATGATAAATTGAACATATAAAATATAAACAGAAATCATAATGATTAATATTTTTTATACAATCATAAGTACTATACAGTCGTAGAACAAACGTATTGCGTACAAGTTTTCGTACGCACATAACTACTTAGGTAACAATTTGGAAAAAATACAGATTTACTATAAATTATATTTAGGTAGTTATGGTTAATTTTTAGTGTACTCGTATATTATGATAATAATTTTCAACTGAAGTCCGATCAATGTCCTATAAAATCTTAGTTACGGACATGCAAATAAAGTTTATAAAAATATTATGTAAAATAATATTTTATTTTCTACTTACCTAAGCTTTTCAGTTTAAAATAAATGAGTATCTAATCGTAATATTATATTATGTAAGAATATAATCAATGAACCGACAAAATTATTGGATTAATAATTGTAGTTTTGTACATATTTCAAACAACTTTAAAGTTAGTGAGTAAATTACTAACTAACTTAAAGTAAGTTATTTTAGAAACTTATTAGTAATTGTTATAGTATTATATTTTTCTTTTTGTGCGAGTAAGTTTATTATATCAACTTATTACTGCACTTACTTACAGTTTTCTTCAAATAAATTATTATAGTCCATTTATTTAGTATTTAATACCATATTAATATTTCATAAACGAATATAAATTTGATTTATAAATACTATTAGGTTAAATATACAACAATATATCTCTTACAGGCTACAACATACTTGCTGATTTATTTTGAAAATATAAAAATCATCAAGTTATGTGACACAAAATCATAATATTATCGTTAATTGATTATTATACACTCACTTAATTTATGTTACTATAAGTTAATGTAAATCAAAATATTTTTAATATTCTTATTATACTGATATTTCGTATGCTCATTAATGTTATATTAGTTCAAAAATATATATTTAAAGAATCTTATTTTTATATATAAAATTAATTTTATATACTATAAAAAAAATACTCATTAAAATGTATGATTAGGAAATATTTAAGTACTTAACTTTTTTTTAATAATCGTATATAATCCGATTTATATGAAATAAGATAATTTTAAAAATTAACTATAATGGAATGAAAAAAAAGCGACAAAAACGCGTAAGATTATATTATTGATTTCTATATTCTGTAACTTTATTATTACAATATAAGGCCTATAATATTATAATATTACTTTAGTTATATGCTATTATTATTACTTTGCGTTTTATTTATTTTTCTCCGAGTACCTAATAGAATTGGATACCACACCCACTTTAGTCCCTATTATATAAAAAAAAATTGGTTACTTTGGTTACTATAATTTGTATTTTGTAATACTAAATAGGTAGTAATGTCAGAATGTTGATCTAATTTTTATAAATTAAACTACAAGCTTATTGGCTCCGATTAAATTAAAAAAAAAAAAATACAAAATAAAAATAGGACCATAAGTCCACAATGGTATATTTTAGATTTCAGACATAATTTTGAAAAGAAAAACTGTTTTGAAAAGTATAAAGCTTAACTAATAACTTTACTTGTTGTTTTGTTCGTACAATATATAAGTATAATACCAAGATATAATCGTCTGTATAATGTAATAATACTTGTATATAATGTATTTAACAATATACTTTAACATCCTATAAACATAATCAGTGTACACGTAAACACAAAAATCAGCAAAACACCTCATAGTAGTTATTGCAGTTCAGTTAAGCGTAAAATATACATTTATGTTTTATTGAAATTGAAGTATAAAATATTTATTACCATGTCTACTGTTTTATAATTTCTTTTTTAGTGCTCATAAAGCTGTTTACCAATATAAATTTATTCCTGTATCAACACTGTTTAAATTTACAAAGTGTAGCAATGAAATTAATGTCTCCTTTTTACTGTCCAAATTAACGAATATTTCTAGAAAATATAAACATAATATGTTATGCTAGATCCAGTAGATCCGGTCTAGATAATAATATTATTAAATATTTTTATTTGCTTAGGATATATAGAGTTTTATAGGCGCTACATAAATTTAATTCTACTTTTCTAGAATACGAATAACTGTGTGGGTAGACGTGTATGTATGTATAGTTATTTTGAATAATATTTTTAAATTAAATTTAAAAAAATTATAGCTTCATAAAATTTAAATGGTAATAAAAAAAAGTAGTTAATGGAATAACTACTAGTTCTATACTTCTATGTGCATATAATCAATTTTATCGCGGTTATTATATCGTAATTCAAAGTTGAAATTCATCGATTTCATCGTTGTTTTACAATTATGTCATGTAGCATTTTGTTGTTATTCACACTGCATCAATACTCTCGGAATAAAAATTAAATCATAAAATTACTTGTTTCCTTATTTTAAAACGCATTCCTTTCCACATACCTAAAAATAACTGCAGAACATCCTCTTATTTTTATACAAAATCCCACTGAATTCATTATGGTTAAAATAACATCTTTGAGAGAATTTTTATGTTGAGAAATTAGTCCGGAGTGAACATTTTCCTCCACCTACTAATTAAGCATTTCCGAATTTCGTCAAAAGACGTATTGATTTTTTAATTGTTTCTCTTTATTTTTAAAATTATTGAAGAAGTAAATGTTTCATGCGTGCCATATGTTTGAGACCACTGCAGTACTGCGTATAGTAGAAATAAAATATTTCAATTAAAAATATTATATACATTAGACGCAATGATTTTATATAGGTAGACATTTGCGTACTCGACTTAAATTTCAGCAGTGAGACTAGTGTGTTAGCGTCATTAGCACTTAATTGCATCTTATAAAAGGTATACCGTTAAATCAATTTACACGAGTTTAATAACATCAGTAGTAAGTACGCATTATGAGCAAGTTCATAGAAAATATATCATTATTACGATGGCCATTAAGAATACTTTATGGTCATCTATTCAACGCAGAAATATATTAATACGAAACACATTAATGCTGCGGTCTTAAGCTGTATAGCGTATCCTCACCCCGTTTAATCGCCGTGTATTCATTACAATCTCAATGTCTTAAATATTCTAACGTTTAATTCAAAAACTGTAAAATCTTGACTATTCCTAAACTTTAAATTAAACACCTAAACCCGCTAACTATTTTTTTTACGTTTAGAATGCATTATTACATTTTATAGTAGCGATTCTCGAACATCGGGTCACGACTTCTTTGGTGGTTGTTAACAAATTGTTTGGGTGTTGGTCACCAACATGTCATAAGCATAACTCATATAGCATAACATAGCTAGAAAGAGTTTTTATAAACAATTTTTTTCAAATTAACTAGATTGTTCTAAATTTTAAATTTTAGTATAATGAGCTCATAAAGTATTTACGCGGTTTTTGTTTTTATTTTATAAAAAATGTTTAATGCAAACATTACACAAAGGTTTAAAAACCACGGTAATAATAAGATGAGTCATTTAAAAGGATGAGTATTTACCAATGTTCTATAACATAATACCATTATTTTTGTTTGAAATTAAAGAATAGATCTGAAGTGAATAAACTGAATTAAAATAATCTAATGGAATACCAACTAGAAGGAATTCCTTTATTTTAAGAAAATAGTTAATAAAATATTCATAAAATTACGAGTTTCTTCATTATTAGTATGACTTTTTTATACTTTACTTTGCTTAATGAAGCTTCAATCAACATCTGTTTTATTAAATTTACTGTGCAAACCACTACAATATTATCAAAATTAGGTTCAATTAATAGCTTATAAATTATAATAATCAACTATTACTACAACTAATTCAATTATAAAAATTTAAAACCAATTAATTATTTTACTATATGTTAAAATATAAACAAATACTTATATGTATCTAGTATCAACTTATAATGTATGGGGCTAACCTACCTACTATTATTATTAATGATAAGTAATTTGTTGTACACAATATTCATTTGGTTTACACTTACATATTTCATGAGGATATAATATTTATATAAATTAATTTTAAAAATTATATGTTTTATTTTTGATTATTATTTATTTAATTGTTTAAATACTGATAACTACAATATTAATATTACTGTAATATCTTTAACTAATGTGTTATACATATTTATTGCCGTATCATTAAAATTAGAATTATTTTTAAATAATTTTTTACTGTTATTTTTAATAAAGCAGTAAATATTAAATTTTTCGAAACATGAAGAGGAAAAAATAAGAAATTAATCTTATACATGCCTAGTCTTATTATTGTAAAAACAATGTTAACCTTGTTAATTTTGACATGTTTTTAATGAAAATAACTCGTGTACCTTTTATGTTAACCCTGCTATTACAATAACCAAAACAATATTTTATATTAGTAAACATCCGGCTAGAATTCACACCTTTATTGTGTGTGTTGAGTATTTAAAAAGAATATTGTAAAACTTCTTGAATATAACCACATTTAAAAAAAGCGAATACCTATTTTCTTGTTAAGGAAAAAAATAATTAAAAAATAATATTACACTCTCTGTTTAAGATGTCACTTTAAAAATTGAAATTGAAATATAGATTTGTACTGTGTTCAATAATTATATGCTAAACAGCATAGCTATCAAATAATTGAACAAACCTATATTTTGTAGTATACCGCCATCAATCACTGACTAACGATTAACGTTGCTATTAAGTATTAACTTTATGTAAGAAAATCATACATTCAATTGATTCTGCCAACTTTGATTTCATCTACGTCCAAACACTTAATTTCATAAATATTACAATAATATTCTCTTCTACCTAGTTACTGAAGCACTTTAAATAACTAATGGTTTTTTGAAAAAGCAACAGTTATAAACCTGTATGTAAACTAAGAATGAGATAATCTTTACAAATATTTTTATCTTATCTGTAGTTTTTACCATTCGGTTTTACCGAAATATTAATGTCATATACGTATTTATACTTTGAATTCGTACAATTTAAATAAACAATTTTTTTGGCTACATATTTCACGGTAATTTGTGACACATCGGTTGAGAAATACCGTTCTAAGGTGGTCTAATACCTACGCAATTGGTGCCGCGCGACTTATAAGTGAAATAAAAATGAAAATTCCCATTGTCCATAGTTTCATCATTATGTGTGGCCACCTCAACAATTCCCAAACATGTATCTTACACACTCTAAACTTAAAACAGGTTGTGTAGCATAAATTTGTAGTTATATGCAAACAAAATAAATACCTATAAATAATAATAACCTATACCTAGGTACTTGTTAAAACATTCACATTTCTTATTAGTTACTCTAACACTACTATATTAAATTTATTTAACGAATAGGTAGAGAGATGTGAATATCCGTATAAATTAAAAAAATAACTTATGAGAAAAAGTATTTTCATTATTTAAGGGTCGTTTATTCTGTTTCAATAATGAAATTCAGCGTGTGTACATTAAAACCCTCATTTAATGTTTATACTACGAAAATTCACATAAAAACTTGAACGACATTAAACTTCGAATAAAGTGTTGATAATAAATTTTAGCTGTTTTTTTTCCAAAATACTAATAATAATTTATTTATTTTAATCATTATTTGTTTTCATCATATTTTTATTAATACCGTTTAAACTTTGAAGTAATGGCAGTTGAATAATTCTCATTTTATAATCCCTTCGCAAAAAATTTTTTTGTATGTTAACTTTAATTTTTGCGTATTCTTTAGAATTTAGTTTGACTTATACACTTCCGTGTTATTATCTCAAATAATTTAAAACCAATAATACCGTCTATGAAAAAGTGCTTAATGCATGACTATACTTAGGTTAGGTTAGGTTCAATTCTATTGATGGAATATAATATAATATGGAAGATGAATAAAACATATTGTTATATATACCAGGGAAACTTCCAACTCGTTTTGAATACCAGAGACTAGTATCTATAATACCATTAGGTTGTCATGGTCAACGTATATGACTTTGAAAGATTTTTCAAGTAAATCTAGTCTCACGGGTCACGACCAAGAGTACCTATTACAGGAGAATAATTATTATTTTATACCTCTATGTATTATAATCTATTTATTTTATAGATTGGTAGGCAAATATTTGTATTGACGTTGAAGTGTATCGCTCAATAATATTTATTATTACAGTCAATATGGACTATTATCATATTATATAAACGAGACTTGGAAAATGTATTCATAATATTTGTGTAATTTTGTATTGTGACAACGTTCCATTAGAAATCATAATGATAACCGTAAAATGGCCAGAAAAACATAAGTTGGTTAATAGTTTTAGCAGTAGCAGTAATTCGCAGCTATTACTGTGTACTATAACATTATCGTTGTACATAATAAAAGTGTACGATATAATGTCATGGACCGAACATGAAACCTGATAAAGTGATCATTAAACAAGTCAGTTTAACATTCATCGTTGAAGGATTCACGGTAAATAATTACGGTCGGTCGTCAAATAATATATAGAGAGAAAAAAAGGCTATGGACGTTTTGTCAACCGACTACGATGACGTTTTAAGGGAAGTTTTTTCGTATCCGAGAATTTGAAGTGACATGCATAATAACGATGATTTCGATCCCTCTGAAGACGGAATAAGGGAATAAGGCCGGATACGACTCGCCACGAGAGAGACAGATAGACAAAGTGAGATAAACGGAGATAGAACGCGCGCGCGCACTGTTAACGCGATAATATCATGTTGTTTTCATTTCCTTTTACATAATATACATTTTCTTTGACCCGTGCACAGCTATATATTATGTGGTTTTTACGATCAAAAAGTATTGCAATCACAATTGTATGTAATATATATGCCCGCTGCTCATATAACATATTATATTAAACCCACATACATGGTTTTTATATCATATTAAAATGTATAGTTTTGTTGTCCATCTGCGACTTTATAGTGTGCTAGCTGCCTAGCTCAGACATGTGCTTTCATTCTGGCAATAATTTATTGAAAAATAGCATAAATGTCTTTTATATTAAATTTATTTATTCAAACTAATTAATTCTGTATTACTATTTGTATAATAGCAGATGATGTCCAAAACTTAAATTTAATATGATTTATAACTTAATAATAATTATGTATTTCTAGTTTACATGATGCTCTTTAAATACAATTAGTAATTAAAATATATAGGGTATAACAGAAAGATCTGACAAAAAAAAAAAAAATAAATAAAAAAATATGGTAATTCAACGTTTGATAAAATTTTTTAATATTATATGATAAGTAAATAAATATACTCATGTCAGCAAATTCTCAAAAATCATATTTTTTTAAATGTTATTATGTTCCAAATTAATTAAACAAAAAAAAATATTCCAAAAAATAAACTATACTTGACTTAGATAAATCTTTTTATCGTCAAAATTGTTCTCATAATCAGATTCAAAAATTTTGAATTTATCCAAAACACCTATTACTAAATTAAAATTTTTATATTTTCAATACCAAAAAATAAACATAAAAAAATGATTATACATGTAGCGTTACCCAAAACTCTGTTAACCCTAATTTTGTTATTATTTCATATTTTTTATTAGTCGACAATGTAAAACAATGTGTTAATTAATTGTGTATTATCAATAACAACAAATAATTATCACCGCTGGTTATCTTGCAGTATTCTCATACAAATCCATGTGTCGCACGACTTTTTTTTTAGTTAGCGCGATTTGAGCGCGAAAAACGCGTGACAAGCGCAAAAATGATGCGATATCTCGATCCGTATGAGAATTTTGCAAAAAATATGACTAGAGTGTTCATTTTTACATTCAAGATAAAATTCTAAAAATAACATTAAAAATCCCAGATTTTGAAGTTAGAAAAAAAAATTCCAAAAAAATCTTCATTGTGGCATCACAGTAAATATGCGTATACTAATTACCTCACACACTTCAGAAACACCCTGTATATATAATAAATATACTGTGTGTTTGTGTTATTGATGTACGGAATATGTGGTGTGTGTGTGTGTTATGGAGTAGGAGTTATAGGGAGTGTTATTTTGTTTATTAGGGATGTTAAAACAGTAAGAAGGGGGTTAAGTATAGATTTTAGTTCGTCGAGGAATTTGGTGGTGATGTGTAGAGATTGATCGGGTAGTGGTCTGTTAGCTGCGATTTCGGCGTAGGTTAGGTTTTTTTTTTAGGTTTTTTTCCTTTTGAGTTTGAACTGGAGGCTTCATTTCCACTTCTTCGAGATGAAGGTGGTATAGGCGGTATAGCAAGTGTTGGAATAGGTTGATGTTCTTTATTTATTTTTTTAGCTTTTGGTTTGATGCGGTTTTGTAATTTTTTAAGAGATTGGCATCCTTTGTAGTTTGCAGTGTGGTTTCCACCGCAATTTGCATATTTTGCGGGTTTAATTACGTATGTGTCCATATTTTTGGCAATTATGATATTGAGGAGGATCGGACCGTCTTTTTGGATATTCGAATTTCACTATTGAGTTTAATATTTTTGTTATTTTAAATATTTCTCGATTATTGTTGTTGCGGGCCAGGCCTATATTAAATAGAGGAAGTGGGAACTAGTTCGTTTCGATGAGTATTTTTAACGGACGTAAGAATAATGCAGAGAGAGTTTTACCTCAACAATGGATTTTTAGGGACATTTGTCGGGAAACGACGAAATGTTTTTTTGTAAATGTTAAAAGTCTACTTTTATTACAAGCAATAAAATACAACAAAAATCTAAGTAGAACTATTTATTCTAATTTATGGTTGGGTATAAAACTTATGAACTATACACAATGCTACAGGGCTTAATCATTTAACATAAATCGTTATTTTCACTTACAATTTTGTCAGTCCTCAAACTGGTGCTCACAATAGAATGTCGAAAAGTTGTGAGGATCCTCTAAATGGCGCAACAAAAAACATAGAGGTGCCTACAGGTCGTTAACATCTAGACAGGTTTTTGGTTAAATTCGCGTCGAATGAAGAAATATTTAAAAGAAGAATAATTATCGAAGAACGATAATCCATTTATAGGCATTTTAAATTGCATGACTGAATATTTCCTCCTTGAGTTAATTAATAATTTCTAATTTTAAAATGCATTCCTAGTTTTTATAATTTTTAATTCATTTTTTTTTTTCACCGCGTATAATGAAAGGTATTTCCTAACCTGCTACAATATATCAATTTAAGAAAATTTTACTAAAATGTTTATATGCAATATATATTATACCACAAAAAACAGAAATCAGACTTTTGGCTTCATATTAATTTATGAATAACTCAACTCGTGATGGATACTAAAACATTTTTTTTTTTTTTTTTTAATGTATTAACATTTGTATACCTACTATGCATGCGTGGTACTAATGTAATTTATAAATTAATAAATCTTATTGTAATAAGATACAGCCGTTGGAAAATATTTATATTCGTGCCAATATTAAATGTGTAGTATTTATTTAAAATAGTTTACGTTTTGAAATTCTTAATACCGAATACGCCTCGTTTACAATGGATAATAAATATGCGAAATAGATATATTTATAGATCTTTGTAATATATTTTTTCCAGCATAAGTCTGAAGAAATATTTTATGTATAGAAGTAAGAACAAAGCTACCATTGATTGAAAAAAAGAAGGTAAAAACGTTAAGTCCCGTAACAATAATGGAATCTAAGTAAATATGTATAAACTTATCGAACTCTACTTGAAAGGTATCGCCGACACAAACAGTCTAATCATTGTTTTTCTTTCTTAAAGAATTTATTGTTCATAGTTCATTTACAAAAGTAAAGATTAAATTCTGCACAGCATAGCCGTAGAGACATCTTTTGAATATTAACTAATAATATGTCTTTAAAAAATAAAAACGCTTAAATATTGACTAACATAATACAAAAGTCAACTCAAATAAAAAATAAACAATACTTGAGAAACACTTTAATTATTTAAACAAAATTTGCTTATGATGACAATAATATAGTGTGATACATTTATATTTTACTAGTATTTGAACTTCAAATACTAATAAAAAAAAATTGTGCCTATGTATTCTTATAATTTTTAAAATGCCAATCTTAATAACTGGTAAAATTTTCAAGTATCTACTACATATACTTTTTGAATAATAACAAATATTTAAAATCGTTTCAGGATAAATCGTTATCGATACGCTATTTCGTAAAAATTTAAAATTCAAACGCACTTAAAATTTTTCCTATAATGATGCTTCGAGCTTTCTCTATAGCTACTAGAAGGAAAACTTATGGAAAACTTAGTGTTGTATTTTTAATCCTTAGTTATAAACGCAAACAATTTTATGATTTTTCAACTTAAAAATTACTTGCAAATTTTCGCGTTTTCGACAGATTTCGTAAAATTTTGAACTTACTTGAAATTATCAAAACAAATTGTGACACGATTTTTAATTTTTTTTAGCTACAATAAGAAAAACTCATAAGGAACCTTGTATTAAATTTTCAAGTTTTTTTGGTTTGTCCAACATTTTTTTACTGACACTTCAAAAAAGAATTGAAAATTTCAGTTGTCTATAAATAACTCAAAAAAGTCAAAAAATTTTGAAAGTTAAACTGTAGATAGATAACACTAACATAAACATTTGGTGAAAATTTCAAGTATTTGCAGTGATTAGTTTTTGAGTTACAACCATATAAAAAAATCGATTTGGTGGAAAACTGATTTTGCGTAAAAATTCCCGTTTTTCTTCCATTTTTTTTTTGTTTTTCTCGATTTTTTTGAAAACTGTTGGAAAATGTTTACTTTTGACCTCTATAATGCACCAAGGATCTTCAATTTTACATCGGAAACCACCCCCAAAGTTTGAAATCGAAGCATTATTTCGACTAGTTATGCTGTACACAGACACACACAAAAAAAAACACACACACATCATTGTAAAATCAATACATTCATCACTTCGTTCAGAATCTAAAACACACACATCATTGTAAAATCAATAAATTCATCACTTCGTTCAGAATCTAAAACACACATATTATTGTAAAATCAATAAATTCATTACTTCGTTCAGAATCTAAAACATTATATAAACCTTTTGGTGAACGATAGAAACAATTATAAATAAATCATTTAAATCATACGAAAACAAATTTTAAGTAAAATATATTAGAATTGATCTCAAAAAAGTTCAGACAATTAAGTAAAATACTTGAAAACTTGCATAATATCATTATA
Organism: Diuraphis noxia; assembly: GCF_037042655.1. Classification (NCBI taxonomy): domain Eukaryota; kingdom Metazoa; phylum Arthropoda; class Insecta; order Hemiptera; family Aphididae; genus Diuraphis; species Diuraphis noxia. The sequence continues at coordinate 1,649,880 of NW_028301717.1, forward strand.
AATTAAATTGCCCTATAATCATTATTGTAGTTATTATTATTCGAGTATTGAGACTTGGAGATACAAAAATATTTGCAATTATATTTAGGTAGGTACCGGCTCATTACTTGTGCTTACCTTTCAATACTTTTTTACGTCTTTATAATTACGATTTTATTATAATGCTGCAGTTAGAGCACTTTAGCATATTTACGACTATAGTCGTGTTCATAAAAATTAATATTACTTTTCCCTAACCTAAAGTGTGGGGCCGTCTGGCTTGTTGTATAGAAAATAATATACACCCTCTTCTCTAGGACACGCTACACAGACTTTATTATATCTGTTCACCGGGGAACCGACTTTGGGCAGCTACAATTTGGAAATATTCCAATTGCGCACACGTCTTTATACTCAATTGGTTTCAATTAAAAAAAAAAAAAATACACACACGCAAACATTCCTAGGATTCGCACGTTGGCTACTCTAAACTGTATGCCTCTAATGTATACATAAACGCGCACAATAAATAAAGCAATTTCTTTTACTTCGGCCACCTTCGTAGGTTTTTAATAAGACAAGTCTTAAATTATCAAACAAATTTTGGTCGCAGTAATGAGTGCACATACAGAGTTTCGTCGCATGTGTTTCTTAATTTGTCCTCCTGCACACATTCAACCTCTTACAACTTTAATTATACTTGTTAAGGTAGATAGGGCGTATAGGTACTTGATAATAGACATAATCACTAGGTATTGACATTATGTAAACTAATTATTTAATTTATTATTTATCATACATTTTATATAAGTTAGCCGTACGTGATTTGGCCATCACAAATTTATGATGCGGGTGTTAAATTTTCTCATTTGATGATCAGATAAGTGAAAATACTAACTAGAGAAATTTTAATAATAGGAAAATCATGATGAAAAATCCTAATTGGGATATGTGACAGTTTCATTCTTAGATAAAAGACTTTTTAGTAGCTTTTATAGTAATTTTGCTTTATTTTTCGTAGTTGATAATAAACTGAAATTTATTGAAATAAAATATGTTATTAACTAAAACATTTTAATTAAATTAATATTGAATTTAAATTACACACTAATCCACTAATCAAAAAATTATCATCTAAAACTCTATCCGACAGCCCTCGACGGAGACAAAAAAGAAATTGGTGTAGGAATCTTTTACATTAATAATCATTAGTCAATAACTAACGCACGTGCTGGGTGTTATCAATGAATAACTTCCCAATCTTAATATTCGCCGTCATTTTATATTCTCTTCTTTTTTTTATCAAATCTAATTATTGTACAAAAATTTGTATAGATTGTAGATGTATTTAAAAAAAAAAATATATGTATATACATTTAATTTTTTGAATGTTTATTCTAAATAATAATTTAAGCAATATTTTGAGTTTATTTACTGAAAATTACTTTCTCATTATAGTCCAATGTCGAATATTCATACAAAGTGTATCTTTTATTTATTTTGCACTCACAAAACAAAATTATAATATTATTAGAATATAATCTATAATTTTATGACATGTAATATTTAAAACTATTTTTAAATAATACAATCACTGCACAATTTTTTTTAATAACTTGTAATGATAACTCTCTTTACGGTTAATAACAATTATAATAAATCATCTTGTGCTTATAATACATTATACTATCATGATTTTTTATAGTGTAAATTCACTTTTAATAGCCCAACTATTAGATACTTTAAAAAGAAAAATTAATATCCTAAATCACTTATGATTTAACTAGTATTAATAAATTAATGCACTGTACTATTTTATTTACAGCACTAATATAAAATCGTAAATGACTCAGATTTGGCTCAAGTCTCTGCAATTCTTATTTTTAAACAACTAAATTAACGGTTTTTACGATAATGCCAAAATGCCTGTTTAATACGAGAACAATGTTAACGACCGTCATTTTAACTGATGTATAATTTACGTGGCGAATTTATGAATGATAAAAATGTCTTTTTTTTATTTAAATACTTCAGTTGATAAAAACAAACAAAAATGTTTAAAAAGAATTTTAAAATCAAAAATAATATTGTTCTTAATCAAACAAGATAATCTCAAACATTATTGTATACGCAAATATGAAATAGTATGCATATACCGATATACCTATTATGCTGTGGTCATGGCGCACTTAAAGGATTTCATTGCCATTAATAATTGTTATTTTTCTTCAGTGACTTATTCGAACTCAACGTATTTTCCAGATTATATAAAACAAGAATTTGTATTATGGTCACTCTTTAAATTTTTCGAGTCAATAATATACATAAATAAGAAATTTAAGAAATAAGTAAAAATGAACAAATACAAAATTAAACCAATTGTTCGTTATAAAAGACACCATTCCTCGAACATTTTGTAATGGTTACACCACTCACCAAAACAGTCTTTCTAAGGACTACACAATCAACTAATTAGAACACGACATATAGGAAATAACAACAGTCAGAGACTTTTGACCAAATATAAATTATCTAGACTACACTAACAACCCGATATATAATACCATGGATAAGGGAGGTCAGGAAAAAGATAATGAGACGGGCATGGACCAGTTGTGCCTAAAACAATATTTGTATTTTTTGGTCAGTATACCAATTGCGTCGCTTAAATTTTAGGTCAGTACACCAATTGTGCTACTTATATTTTAGGTTCCTTATTTTTACATTGACATATTTAAGTTACTACACGGCGGAAAAAGTTAAATATGTATATAGTATATACACAATTAAATATAGCTAATATAATATACATTCAAAATTAAAATATACGCTTAGTTTAAAGCAAAACGTATACAAAATTACAGGAAAATACGACAAGCTACAAGCTGATAATAGTACCTATCCTGACTTGACTAACTTGATACTAGGTGTAATGTAGAATAATATTATAAACCCTGAAAGCAACTGAGCGCAATCGTTCTATCGACCCAAAAAATAATGGAGCGCAATTGGTATATCGACCCAAAAAAGACAGAGCGCAATTGGTATATTAAAAGGTCATTTTAAGCGCAATTGGTAAACTCCCAATGAGACCCTCCCCATGGCCGTAACCTAGAAATCCAGCAAACAGCATCCAGATTCGTACTGGCGGGAAACACAAACAACAGGGCGGCACACCCGATAGCTTACTATAGTCAGTACGGAACGCGGATTATATATCGGTCGTTTACCGACCGCAGACACATAAAATTAAAACCAAAGTTGTCATTATTATCACAAATCTACGAAACAAGCCGAAAGGTCACTGTTTCAATTTGTTGGTATAACTTCCGAACCGGCACAACCTCCAATAGGAATAAAATAGAGTCCACTAAATATACGCCACTAACATCATATAACTAATATAATATTATATGTGTTCTACCTAATACCTATGTTTATAATTTATTTCTGCATGTTGGCTGACGACGAAAATTAATCGGAAAAATAATACACTAAATATTTATGTGCAGTTGTCACTTTCTTTTTACCCCGAATATCTGAAAGCGTTTCATTCACTAGTGAATCGAAAGAATAGATAATATTTTTATTTTTTTTCATAAACGCGTACACATTCTTTTGATGATTTTCAAATAATACATTTATCCACATGCATATATATTACATATTACACATATCACACCTATAATAAAAGAGTAGAACCCTTTCCACCCAAATGAGACGTTGATTGAAACGATGTAATAAATTGTTCGACGGCAAGTACTTTCACTAGCCATACAGACACACACATACATACTATACGTACGAGCGCAAAGGTACCTATTCGTGGTCGTGTGGGATGTATCGTCTCCGATGTATGAAAGCAATCCATTTTCTCAGGGTATACCTGCGCGCTTTCTACTCGACGATGAAATATGCGAACGGATTCAATCAGTCGCCTGATCGTGCATATAATAAAATATACGAGTCATAGGGAAAATATCAGTTACTATTATGTGTAGATCGTAGTATATGCGACCGATAATATTACATGGTAGGTAAGTATAGGTGGTACAGCTACTACTATACAACTACCTAGGTATAGGCCCATATCACACTACATAAGTATATGTGTAAGGCGCACATTTTAAAAGAGATATCTTTAAACCAGCGGTTCCCAACCTGGGGGTAATTACCCCCTAAGGGGTAAAAACACAATTTTTTGGGGGGTAAAAGTTATACTATTTATTTGTATTTTAAATACTTATTATCCATTTACTCATGTGTATTATGACTGTAAATTAAATTGTAATAATATATATTTTGTTTTGTTTTTTTTTTTTTTTTTTTGGGGGGGGGGGGTATTCGTTAATATCTAACCTGACTTATGGGTAATAATCTAAAAAATGTTGGGAACCCCTGCTTTAAACGGTGTTATATACTACAGTAATTATTATTTAGTAATTTATTATTATCGTAAGCGGGACAACAATAATGCGCCTCGTGGATGTGGAGCCCAGGATTCTAATATTTAAATATGTCTAATTTTATTTCACTATATTTAAACGAATTACTGTATAACAAAGGGTTATAATATTATAATTATAATCAGTTCCATCCCAACCTTGATCCGTCACTTTCCGGAAGTACTTAAAGCAATATCGTTTTAATAACCCAGGTATTACAATATTAAACGTATATTTAAATTATTCAGATAGCGCATAGAGAAGTTGGTTCGAAAACGCTTTAACGTATTTTTTTAACATAATTTTCTCGTCTGTATCAAAATATAAAATATTAAGAACAATGTACAATATTGCTTAAAACATCTATATTATAGTTTATTTGGTACTTGTCCTTTACATAGTTAATCATATAAATTATATATCGTGTTTTACTATAACCATTGACTTGAATCAACAAAGTTTTTAAAAAATTGACATAAAATTATTTCTTACATAATTGTAATACGAAAAACTCAAAAACTTAATACTGTTTTTATCGTTTTATATTAATTGTATTATGTATTGTACCTCACGGGTACATATAGTAAATACATTAGTAAAGGGTTCTTGTAAAGGCTATATATTACTTCAAAATTCAATACCTTCTTGGTTAGTTTTAAGTACCCAAAGCTTGTTCCAAAATGTTAAAAATTAATGAAAAAATGTTTTAATTATCTCACCACTACTGCAGGTATTTTATGAATTATAATTTAATAATATTATATAAATAATTGTAATTAATTATAACAGCATTAATATAAGGTAATTTTTAAGTATGCTCATCCTATTTTTACTCTAACCCATCGTTGGTCTCATCTTTTTTTTTGTAATCTTTTGATCGAGTGACGAGAAATTCTCTCACTTTATTGATATTTCATATAATATGTTTTAAACTACTAAAACACATTTATTTTGTCATTTGTATTAACTATTCTGTCATGAGCACTAATAAACTATACAGAGTGTCCCGTGAGGATATACGTGTTACTCTATTAACCGTAGAAGGGGACTAGCCGCTCAGATAAAACCCAATTTTTCACCATTTTATCCATAAACTAAAAAAAATATTAAAAATCATGAGATTAATGAAAATAAAATGTTAAAAGGTCAACATTTGCAGCAAAATAAACTCTACAAAATAGGTAGGTATGTTTATTTTATTCAAAAATTAAAAAATAATTTTTTTAACTTTTTTACCAAAAAATAAAACATAATATACCCTATATGAACCTGTGTCTATGTGAATTTAATTTAAAAAAAAAACAGATTTATGATTTATTTATTATCTTAGGAGATATCATAATGGGTAAATCCTCGCAGGACAACCAGTGTATCGGGATTGGTAAATTGAGTCCCAAATGACCCTAACTCGGTAAATTGAGTCCCGGGGAAAAATAGGTAGTAGGTAAGTTGAGTCACAGAAAAAATAAGGTAGTAGGTAATTTGAGTCCCAGGGAAAAACAATTTATATGAAATTTAAAATTTAATAATATGCACTATAAAATTTTTATTTGTGATTTGTGGACATTCATTGACTGCATGTATATGATTTTGAAAATAGCAACATGCATTTTTATTAATTATATAATTATTTTTTATGCAATAGATAAATAAAAATGCATGTCGCTATTTTCAAAATCATATATAATATGCAGTCAATGAATGTCCACAAATTACAAATAAAAAATTTATAGTGCACATTTTCAAATTTTAAATGCATATAAATCGCGTTTTTCCCTGGGACTCAAATTATATACTACCTTATTTTTTCCGAAACTCAACTTACCTACCTACTACTTATTTTTCCCCGGGCCTCAATTTACCGTGTACATAATGTACCAAACTTATCTCGGACTCATTTTACCTAGCCCCCAGTATATATAATTTAATTTTCTTGACGTAATTTCACAAATAATATCAACTTTCAAACATTTTAGTCAGTCTTAGGAAATCATTAATACATTCAATACTCATAATAATATAGTTTTCATTGTTTTCAAAAGCATAAAAATGCATTTTATGAAACAAATTAGTACCTAATAATTAAATTTATTTAATGGTATAAGTGCGCTCGGCATAGTTTTGATATTTCTAAAAATATACTTTGATGTGAAGTATGAAATAAAGATTTGAATTTACAGTAAAAATTTGTTAAAGTTATAATTTTTGTTGCGAGTAAAAATTGTTAGCACGCGAGAATGCATGGTATTATATTTAAATCAACTATGTACCTATAACCCAAACGAGATATTTATAGAGTTTTAATAACCACTAAAAACTGTATTTCTTAGAATTTAGTAGATGTAGCAGTAAGGATTTGAAAAAGGATAAAACCTCACTTTGTATTCAACTCAATACGACAAAGTTTGGAGTGAAAATAGCTTGAATTACCCATCCAAAAGGTTGACTATTATTTTTTTAAAAATTTTTTAAAAATTATTTTGTTATAGACTCCTATGACTCAATTCGGCAATACAAAGTAATAAAAAGTTCGATTGTAAAATTTCAAAAATTAAATGTTATACAATTCTAATACGATTCGTATTTACGGGGGAGATTTGGGGGATCAATCCCCCTTGGTCTTTTTTTCTATTAATAAAGAATTTACCTATATATACCTAGACACTAAATCGTGTTGAGTATTTACTATCTTAGTGTATTTTTCATTTTTTTAAACAAGTAGAAAAAAAAATGTTATTAATGGCCTTTATTACGCCACTGAAACCGCTATGTCGTAGCTAGTGCGGCGAGTTCGTGCGATTTCTGTTCGATTCCTATTCTACTGTGCCTGTAATCTGTATGAGGTCCGCATTAGATGCCCAAACAGGTGTATTACTCATTACTCGTTAGTCATTAGTCATTACTCATTAGTTATTATTGAATACTGCACAGTTGTAAATTTGTAATATAAAAACAAAATAATTTTAGACTAAAATACTTTTATATGTGACATTTAATCTCCTCCCTATAACAATTCTTAAATACGCCGCTGCGACCCCATTTAATCAACAAGCAACAAAATGCATCTGATCGTGTATAAAATCAAACTTTAATGGAAAGTGTGAATACCTGGTGAGTACATTACAAAAAAAAAGCATAATATAAATGAACGAATTTCTTCAAATCCATCGGCATTGACAAAAAAATTTAATGTTAAGATAAAACTACACTGCTAAAAATGCGGGTAAGTCGTGGATGTCGATCTGCTGTACAGTAGGTTACTGTAATGGATGGGATTAAATTTGAATGCAATGATAGGTATCATTGTATAAGAAAAACGATTCTGAACGGAGATGATTTGTCAGTCTAGGATATATTATATTTAAATATTGTCATATATTCTATTTTGAAACAAATATTTTATTTTTCAATTAAGACGCATTTTGCATAAGGCATGGTTCATCAATTAGTGTAGTTATCATGTAGTTATCATAATTCATAATACTTTATATTATCATAGATATACATATACCTGGTTTGAGGATAAATCGTTATCATTACGCGATTTCATAAAAATTTAAAAATCAAACGTTCAAACATTTTTCCTATAATGACGCTACAAATTTTCTCTATAGCTATTTGAAGAAAATCTTATGGAAAACTTAGTGTTGAATTTTATAACCTTAGATAAAAATACAAACAATATTATGAATTTTGAACTACAAAATAATTTGCAAATATTCATGGTTTTGACGAATTTTTGTCAATATTTGAAATTCAAATGGTTATAAAAATTTAATTTGCATTTTCGGTGGACATTTTTTTTGTGATAAAGATTTACAAATATTTAAGGAATCTTACATTCAATGTTTAAATCTTAGGTTAAAAAAGGAAAATTTTTATTAATTTCTAGCTTAAAATAATTTGTGAATTTTTGTGATTTTTACGTATTTTGTCAAATTCAAACTTTGAATGTTTATAAAAAAAAAAATTATAACTATGAATTTCTTTTATTTTTCAACTGCTATTGTAATAATATGTTAAGAGCCTTGTATTAAATTTTCAATATTGTCTACCCAAAAAATACATTTTTATCGATATTAATTTAAAAAAAAACTAATAATGATCGAAAATTCCATATGAATAGTACAACATAAGTAAAAAATTTTTGAAAATTTCATGGTGGATAGAATATACTTATAATAACATTCGGTCAAAAATTTCATGTATCAATGGTCATTTGTTTTAAAGTTTCATTAATAATCAAAATCGATTTTGTCGAAAACTTATTGTGCATAAAATTTCCCGTTTTTCCCTTAATTTTTAGTTTGTTTATCCCGATTATTTAGAAAAATATATGAGAATTTTTTACTTTTGACCACCAAAGTACCAACTAGATTCACTTTCTGATCGAATAAGGTACTGAAGTCAAAAATCGAAGCACTTTTACTGCCTCAGAACGAGATGACAGACACAAAAAAAAATATATTCATGGTTTTGACGAATTTTTGTCAATATTTGAACTTCAAATGCTAATAAAAGAAAATTGTGCCTATGTATTCTTATAATTTTTTAATCACTATAATAATAACTTATGAAAAACTTTGTATTCAAATTTCAAGTCTTTTTATAGGGCCAAAAAAAATTTAGCGAAACCTCAAAAAAAATTTTTAGTAAAATTGAAAATTTTAGTTGTCTATAAATATCTCAAAAAAAGTCAAAATATTTTGAAAATTAAATCATGTAAAGAAAATGCCAATCTTAATAACTGGTAAAATTTTCAAGTATCTACTACATATACTTTTTGAATAATAACAAATATTTAAAATCGTTTCAGGATAAATCGTTATCGATACGCTATTTCGTAAAAATTTAAAATTCAAACGCACTTAAAATTTTTCCTATAATGATGCTTCGAGCTTTCTCTATAGCTACTAGAAGGAAAACTTATGGAAAACTTAGTGTTGTATTTTAGTTATAAACGCAAAAAATTTTATGATTTTTCAACTTCAAAATTACTTGCAAATTTTCGCGTTTTCGACAGATTTCGTAAAATTTTGAACTTACTTGAAATTATCAAAAAAAATTGTGACACGATTTTTAATTTTTTTCAGCTACAATAAGAAAAACTCATAAGGAACCTTGTATTAAATTTTCAAGTTTTTTTGGTTTGTCCAACATTTTTTTACTGACACTTCAAAAAAGAATTGAAAATTTCAGTTGTCTATAAATAACTCAAAAAAGTCAAAAAATTTTGAAAGTTAAACTGTAGATAGATAACACTAACATAAACATTTGGTGAAAATTTCAAGTATTTGCAGTGATTAGTTTTTGAGTTACAACCATATAAAAAAATCGATTTGGTCTAAAACTGATTTTGCGTAAAAATTCCCGTTTTTCTGTCATTTTTTTTTTGTTTTCTCGATTTTTTTGAAAACTGTTGGAAAATGTTTACTTTTGACCTCTATAATGCACCAAGGATCTTCAATTTTACATCGGAAACCACCCCCAAAGTTTGAAATCGAAGCATTATTTCGACTAGTTATGCTGTACACAGACACACACAAAAAAAAACACACACACATCATTGTAAAATCAATACATTCATCACTTCGTTCAGAATCTAAAATATAATGTAAATATACAATATCACTGTAAAATCCACATATACCACAACTGTAACGTAACCTTAATTTAGAAATTAGTTATTTTTTTGTATATTTACTTATTAATAATAATGTAACCACAACCACAGGCTAATGACCTAGCTGTTGAAGCCTTTAATATCAATAAAAATAAAAAATAAAAATAAAAATGAACGAATTCCTACATGGTTTATAATTTAAAACTAAATGATTTACATTGTTTTAATTTTTTTTTACATAAAAACATATAGATGGTTCATAGGTAAATTGTAAAAAACAAAACTTTTTGAAAGCTCACAGAGGTTTTCTATGAATGTTAAATTTAAAAAAAAAATCTATTTGAACCCATCAGTAAACCTATAATTCCAATACTCAGTACCCGGTTTGCACATAAAATTTGACCAGCAAAATCAGTTACATGACTATATAGAACCCGTAGTACTATATATATTTTCACCAATCACCGTAATAATGAATATATCTTTGTAAAATAAAAATTTAAAGAACTTTTAAGCGCTGGCAATACATTTCAATAAATTAAATCAAACCGTAAATTTGTACTTGAAGTGCACATGATATAATATAGAAGCAAATATAATAAATTCCGACCACTATTATTTTATCTAACCTCCTCTAAATCCTTAAAAATAACCTTAAAAAATATTTAAAATACACTATACTGTATTAATATTAAATATAGTATCTATTCAAATTCAAAATTTTTACAAATTACAAAAAGTTGATAGATTGATATTAATTACTATAGTTTTCAAGTCATTGCACTGAACTCATATTTTCTAAACCATTAATATTGGCCTTAGTACATAATGATTAATAACTGGAAAACTACTCATTCAAATTTTGATTTTGATATATCAAGATTCTCAAAAAATTATCTGCAGAATAATGTAAAGGATTCAATATGATCTTCAATATTGAAAACAGAAGTTGTTATTGCCACTAGACACTCCTCAAATGGGACAGGAAACATCAAATATTCGACGAATAAAAATATATATGATATTTAAGTAATAAGTATTTAAAAATGTCATTTACATTTTGTTTCATTTTTGAATAACTGCAAGATTAACAAAAAAAAAATAAACTGAAAATGCTTAGCAAATTACACTGCAGTATAAGCTATCTCATATTGTTATCATATGATTCCTTTGTGCTAGTGCAACAGTAGTCAGTTAACTGTTCTTCGTGACTTCACTAGTGGCTACTAAAACAGTTCGTGCTGAAAATTATCGAGGGTTCGCTTTTCTCTGAGCGCCCTATGCTTATTATTTTTAATCTATTTAATTTGCGATCTCTCCTTGCGAGTCCTTTCGTTTATCCTTTCACCCAAGTGCGCTATATACGCGTATAATAATAATAATAATAATATTAATGTATAGTATTACGCGTGTTGGTTCACAGCAGCGGCGTCGACAGCCTTCATTTATCATTCGCGTTTCACGTTTAACAACGTCGGCCGACCGGCATGCCGGTGACGGCTAAACCGCGTATAACGTCCTCCACCCATATTATACCATCACGAACGTGTGTGTGTGTTCTGCCTCTACGCCGCCTACTCGACCTTATTGTCCATGTCGGAGGCGGACGTGGTTCAAACGCTGTCGCATTATACCCCGGAGTGATCCCTAGCTGAGCCCCGAGCCCACCCCGTCGACCGTACGCTACGCCGGGAATTCAAAAACTAACATTGCGAATAATAATACTAATAATAATAATAATAATAATAATAATAATAAAAACAATTTAAATAAAAAAAAAAAACAACAATAATAATCGTTCTGCGTCCACATAATATGTAGGGTACTATTAATAACGCGAGGTGATGCAAATTATTGTAGGTATATTATATATGTATATTGTATAGTCCACGTGGACGACAAATGAAATGCGAATGCGGTTAAAATGAAATTTAATGATAAAAAAAATTTAAAAAAACATATTAAAGGTACGATATAGTAAACGTACACACGATCATATTAAAGTTACAATTAATTCCTAACTCGTTATCGGTGACATATTTGGGAATTTTTTTTTAAGGGAGGTGCCATAATTATACAATAATATAGTTTATTATACCTACGTAGCGTATGATGTATATTATGTTGATTTATCAGAAAATCAATAATTGTAGTCTGGTGCAGTTTTTTTTTTTTAAAGTAATATAGGTACATGGTTATTACTCTTACCACGATTTACTATACAGAAAATGCCACAAAATATTGAAAATTTTAAATCTCTAATTTCTTTAGTATTAAAAGGTCAGTTGGATTTTAAAGTCATAATGATTAAGAATGATTCGTTCACCCACAGAAATGAATTATAAAATTGTCCGGTTATAAATATATAAGCGATCAGGAAACTAAAATAAAAATAAAATCTCATTGTAATTGATTGCCGGTGTTCTCCCACTACATCTTGTTAATAGTTTACATCGTAAGTTATTTGTATCAATAACTCCACTATAATAACTCATTGTATAATATTATATAAATTAAATATATTATTAAGTATTTTCTCCAATCAACAAGTACGAACTTAAAATGAAAAAAAGGCGGGTAAAGGCCGCTTTCACCAAATACTTTAAACGTCGATTACGCTTAATCGACTGATAACAGTTATTATTACAGTTATTATTACAGTTATTAAATCGGCCGATTAAAACCCGGTTTACCTTAATCGTAGTTTAAAGTAGTGGTGAAACCGGCCCTTAGTCGTGGATGTCGCTCTGCTGTACAGTAGGTTACAAGTTGGTTACTGTGATGGATAGAATTAAATTTGAATTCTATGATATTATATTATTGTATACGAAAAACGATTCTGAGCAAAGACAGTTTATCTGTCTAGGATATATTATAGATTATTAAAAATTTTCAAATCTTAGATATAAAAGCAAAATTTTTTATGAATTTCTAGCTTAAAATAATTTACGAATTTTCGTGATTTTTACATAATATGTTGTCAAAATTCAAACTTTGAATGCTTGTAAAAAAAAATTGTGCCAATATATTTCTTTTATTTTTCATCTGCTATTGTCAAAATATGTTAGAAGCTTTATATAAAACTTAAAATTCTTAAATATAAAAGGAAAATTTTTAATGAATTTCTAGCATAAAATAATTTACGAATTTTCATGATTTTTACGTATGTTGTCAAAATTCAAAATTTGAATGCTTGTAAATAAAAATGGTGACTATATTTTTATTTTATTTTTCATCTGCTATTGTAAAAATATGTTAGGAGCCTTGTATTAAAGTTTCAAATCTTAGATATAAAAGGAAAATTTTTTATGAATTTCTAGCATAAAATAATTTAAAATTTTTTATGATTTTTACGTATGTTGTCAAAATTCAAAATTTGAATGCTTGTTAATAAAAATTGTGATTATGAATTTATTTTACTTTTCAACTGCTATTGTTATAATGTTTTAGAAGCCTTGTATTAAATTTTCAAGCTTTTCTAACCAACAAATAAATTGTTATCGATATTTATAGAAAAAAAAGCGGGTAAGTGGGTATCGCTCTGCTTTACATTGGTGATGGGGTGGACCTCTGACTAAAGTAGGTTAAATTTGAATGCAATGATAGGTATCATTGTATACGAAAAACGATTCTGAACGGAGACGGTTTATCTGTCTAGGATATATTATAGATTATAAAAAATTTTCAAATCTTAGATTTAAAAGCAAAATTTTTTATGAATTTCTAGCTTAAAATAATTTACGAATTTTCGTGATTTTTACGTATGTTGTCAAAATTTAAATTTAAATGCTTGTAAAAAAAAAAAATGTGAGTATGCATTTCTTTTATTTTTCAACTGCTATTGTAAAAATATTTTAGGAACCTTGTATTAAATTTTCAAATCTTAGATATAAAAGCAAAATTTTTTATGAATTTCTAGGATAAAATAATTTACGAATTTTCGTGATTTTAACGTATGTTGTCAAAATTAAAATTTGAATGCATATAAAAAAAAATTGTAGCAATATATTTATTTAATTTTTCAACTGCTATTGTAAAATTATATTATGAGCCTTGTATTAAATTTTCAAATCTTAGAATTAAAAAGAAAAACTTTTATGAATTTATATCTAAGATAATTTGAACATTGTCGTAATTTTTTTGTATTTAGTCAAAATTTGAACTGTAAATGCTTATAAAAAAAATTTGTGTCTACACATTTCTTTTATTTTTCAACTGCTATTGTAAAAATATGTTAGGAGCCCCTTGTATTAAATTTTCAAGCTTTTCAGCCCAACAAGGAAAGAAATAAATTTTTATCGATATTAATTTTTAAAAAAAACTAATAATGAAAAACACAAAAAAAAAAACACACACATCATGATAAAATCAATACATTCATTGTTCCGCTCAGAATCTAATAAAGTAATTCTAAATCTATCGGATGAGTGCCAGAAAAACGTATAACTATAAATTTTCTTCTCTTACTCGGTAATAAGTATTATTAAATACCTATATTATTTTAGCATCGTTTCATTATCATCTCATATTATAATGAATATATTTGAGACGGTTTTTATTTAATTATAGTATACAATCGACTGTAAGTTGGCATTTAATTTAATTAAATGAACTTAATAATCTAGAATGAATAAGATGTAAATCTTATATTATAAGTGGTATCTGAATATCAAATACGAGGTAATCTTATGTAAGTACCTACTGCTCACGTGCGTGTGAATTTATTAAAATATAACTTCTGAATATTACTGAAGTGAATTAATTTTGAGAAGCCCCATAGCTCATCTTAATGCATATTGTATAATATACAATATTATATTATAATACACATTTAAACAGAGTTTTAACAGGCACAATACGTTGAATTGAGCCTACACTAAAACGATTCAACCTCTACAACCTCGATTAATATTTTATACTAATGTATTCAGTTATTTTACACTATCTACAACTATTTATTATGAAAATTATAATATTCAATCATCAATACTTAATTTAATTATTATACATACAGGGAAAAATATAAATATTTTATAGAAAAACTATCTAAGTGGGTTGTTACCAGCTAGTAGCTACTTAATCTACAATCGCGACCACCACTATATTATATTAAAGTGTATAAACACTTTTCTATTATCCATTCCAGGGACTGGAACTGGAACCGAAAGAATCGGTTCACTTAGTGAAAATTTACATCTGCCGGTTAATATAATAGCTACCCAAAAATCGGTATAAAATGTCGATAGAATTTTAGATTTTGAGCCGAGCAATGAATGTATTATTAGTTTTAAAGGTTTTATGATGAAGCATGTTTATATATTTTTTCTTTATTGGGAGTTGAGGCTTCGACTACAAGGGCCATTAGCCTGTGGAACTGTGGGAGAGGGAACTGTCGGTTTTGGTACTCGTAGGGCGTTTTTGGCAGAATTTCGAATGGGCACCAGTAACTAGGTTTCTGCCATGCCCGGTTGGGGGGTGGTAACCTCTCTTTCCAGACATCATGAAATGCTCAGAAAGCGATGCCGCTCATGACCAGGATTCGAACTGGTGACGGTGCGCAGCCGACGCCTTAATCCGCTCGGCCACTACACACCCCCGTTTATAATTTTTTTTTGTGTTTGTAATCACCTTTTGAAGCAGTAAAAATGCTTCGATTTTCTTTATCAGCATCTTTTCAGGTAGGGAAGTGAGTCTAATAGATGAATTTGGAAGGTCAAAGCTTAAAAATAACAAAAGTTTTCAATAGTGGCAGGAAAAACAAAAAATTAAGAAAAACTGAGATTTTTACTATAATACATGTTTTTGAAAAAAAACATGTAAAGATGAAATTTTTTCTAAGTGTTTATACTAGCTATTTCTATCCACCATAATATTTAATATTTTCAAAATATGGCAACATGTTTTGAGCTGTTTATACTGTTTATAGGCATAAGAAATATTCAAGCTTTATAAGTTTTTATTTTATAATTGTCGATACAAAATTTTCACTCGATCAAAAAATTTGAAAATGTAATACAGCGTAACGTCCCCTGAAAGTTTTTATTAGTGGAAATTAAAAAAAAAATTGAACGTGATGTTAAAATTTTGATAAAATGGATCAAAACTCAAAAATAGGCAAATAATTCCCAGGTAGAAATTCCAAAAAAAAAAATTCAATTTATACACAAACTTTGCAAATTTGATACAAGATTTTCCTTGAGTTTGCCTACATTAGACAAAAAACAAAATTTTTAACGTAAAATCAAAAGTTTTTCGCGAGCGTTTGAAATTATACATTAGGTATATTGTATATAAACGAATTCTAATACAACAATAAAATTATCTTATTCTATTCTTAATCAAAAACTATTAATTGTATGTACGACTTGAAATTTTCATCAACTAGTTATCATTTTCTATACACGATAAAATTTTCAAAATATTTCTACTCCTTTTTAAATTATTTATAGAGATTTTCAATTTTTTATTATTTTTTTCTATAAATGTCAATAAAATTTTATTCGTCGGATAAAACCTTGAAATTTAAAACTATGTTCCTCCTATTGTATTGAAATAAAAATAGTTTAAAAGTATTGAAAATACAAAATTAAATTGAATTCAAACAGTATAACATATCATCATCCATCACTTATCTGCCTTTATAATCTTAAATATTATCCCTCAATATTATTGGTGGTCAAGTAAAATATAACATAATAATTAATAACATTACATTACAGTGTAATATTATGGGTTAATAATTAAACAAGATCTCGGACAATTAATTCACGACATTGCTGTAGCTAAATTGCCTATTGAACACGCCGTGTGATTGCAAATAAATTGTTGGGATGTATTTAAAAAAAAATTAAATTTGAATTTACTTTCACATTTTTTATAGCTTTAAAACGTAATGGTGGACACATAATATATGAGAATTTTCATTGATGTATAATAGCAAGTTTCGAGTGTCCTCGTAATTGAACGAATCTCTGTAACACGAATTTAGCGATTATTCGAGTAAACGACAAAGTATTTTGAACGAAAATAGTATTAAAGCTCCTATTTCTCATTAAAATGTATTTTTGTGATTAGTAACACCTACCGCTAAATGAATTCCATCCAAAAACAATATAATTATTATAATATTTTATATCATAATCATTGATAATATAATATTATGAGTCTAATTAACTTATATGAGCTTGTAACCAAACTTATTTGTATGGTTTTTTGAATTGGTTCGTGGTTTAAATAGCTCGAACTAAATCAAAATATTTACTTTCAAAGTTTTAAGTTCAAATGCTTTTAAATAGTTTTTTACTGCATTTCTAAATTGTTATAAGAATAATCTAGGAGAAATCTTATGAAACAATTTCAAGCTTAATCGACGAAAACTGCAACTATCAAAGTTAGTTTATTGAAAAAAAAAATTAAACGATTTGAACATTTCAAATTTTATTACTTTAAATAACTTAGAATATTAAAATAAATTAATTTTCAATTAATTGTAAATAGAAAATGATAAATCAAATCGCAATAAAATGTTTCAAGTTTCTACAAACTAAATATTATTTTTTTATTACAAGAAAATAAAAATAAAAATTTTTTTAATAAAAAAAAACTAAAAATGTCAAATATTGTACGTGTCTATAAATAGCCCTAAAATATTCAAAATATTTTGGAAATGCTTATACTAAAAACTTTAAAAGTTTGTCAAAAACTGAAGTACATACGTGTAAGTAGTATAAAATGTCCCTTTTTCTCTCATATTGACCTCACAAAGTACCAGCTAGGATCAATTTTCTACATCTATTACCTTCAAAGTTAAAGATTTGTACAGCTTTGAAAGACGACGATGGTCACCAAAAACAAAATAAATTAATTAACACACATCAATACATCATTGTACAACTAAAACATTCATCACTTAGGTTGGAATCTGAAAACGATACTTTTATAATATATAATTTTGATTCCGAAAAAATATGGCCGACGACATCGCCAAATCGCTGGAACGAAAAAATCGCATAGAAAGCATGCAGTCAGTGCATCATATGTGATATAAATACTAAATAAGATATTAATTTGTCATGGAATTTCAATGCGCCGTCATCGTTTGAGAAAAGAATACATTATTTTATACATAAAATTAATATAATACGTGTTCGTGTGTCTATATGCAATACGGTTTATATTATTACATTAGTGTAAATTTGTAATCGTTTCTAAATGGTATTAAGGATAAAAGTGCGTTATACAATAATAATATTATATTTTATATCTCCACAGGAGGTGTCTTCACGTGATTTTTTATTTTATTAACAGAAAACTACTAAGCGTGCGACGTCAGGCATCAATTCTATTAACTAACGTATACATTTTTACAAAAAAATCACTAAATTTTTGAACAACAGTTTTCATGAAATCTATATAAGTGATGGTCGTGATCTGGTTCACAAAAATGCAGGGTACGTGGATCCGTGAAAAAAACGCCGCTTCGCATGGCAAACCGTGTTCTTCCCCACCCATCGTATTAACAAGTAACTTCACGTCACAGAACGTGTGGGTGTGTGTGAGTATGGCAAAACAAAATAATATATAATTTACAACCGTGATTAACGGGATGTATCCCCGTCCCTCGATGTGAGTTCAAAGGGCATATTATGGTTGAGTATGTATATATAATATTACATACTATTATGATGATTCAGCTGCAGCGTAGGCGCAAGCTGTTCAAAGGGTGAATTTCCACACTGGATATAGCTGATATAGACGCATGTATATATTGTTAGACATGTAGGTAGAATTATAGATAGGTGGGTATATGGGTAGATAAGTGGGTCGATAGGTAAGAAGATATTTATGTAGGAAGGTAGAAAGGTGAATAAGTGAATACGTACGATTTAATTCGATTTATCAAACGACGTGACGATGGCAACGGGAGAGGGAGAGGGTTGGTTCTTAGCGAGCGGTGCTGGACCATAGACCAGCATGCACTAACTAGTTGAACGTTCAACTTAGCTATGAATATTTCGGACACGGATACCTCATAATAACTCGATTTAAAGCGCACGTACGACGCATAATAAGTATATATTAAAATTGATTTGACTTTAATTCAAGCTGGGATTAGAAGAATATTATTATAAATTTATATTTGCCTATACTTAGCACTTAATTTTGATCACTGCTGTAGCATGACCAACGTACACTTGGTAGAATATATTATATTATATAAAAATGTAATCAATAATAATAACGATAAGACAGTGACCGATTGAAAAAGTTTACGATTTTGTATATTTTGTACTTATATATGTGTAATTTCTGATGCTTGGACTGTTTGCGATTTGATGAGACCATAATATGTAATTGTAAAAGAAGAAAAAAAATTAAATATTTTAAACACCAGTAGTGTACAGCAAAACAACGTTTATTGATAGTCTTTTTTTTGTACCATTTTTGTTTATTAAATATTTTTAGTCTACTTTTTATTTTGTGTTTAAAAGATGATAAATGATAATCAAAAACAATACACAGTTATATTTTTATCGGCTTTCCTATTCATTGACGACTCCTCGTGCGGCACTCATCGTAACAGGTAGTGCTTACACGTATCCCGCTCGCTTATCTTTACTGTCGCGCGTGTTTATAAATCAAAGTTCAGTGTATGGTGCAATCATGCCAAAATCCAATACTTCCCAACATTCGGGCCATAAACGTACCAGCAGCACGGCCCTGTCTCCGCGGCTAACCAACAAGAATAGATTCACCCCAATCGCAAACTATGAAGATCAAAATGATGATAACTTTGAAGAAGAGGACACGGATCTCGAAGAGGTAAAACAAAAAATTCCTCCACTGTATATATATGACATCGACGATTACATTGCGTTTCTAGATAAGATCACTCCTATGATAGTAGAAAATTTTAACATTAATAATAAAAATGTATTTTTAAAATTGAATTTATCAACTGTTAACGACTATCGTACAATTACCAAATACCTATCTGAAATTAAAATAAAATACCACACCTACCAACTTCCCGAAGAAAGAAATCTATCAGTAATAATCAGAAACATGCCAACTTCTATTCCTGAAGAAACAATATTCAAGGCCCTGGTCGAGCTAAAATACAATGTCACATCGGTCACTCGTCTCCAAAACCGTCACAAATCTCCCATCCCAATAGTCGCAGTCTTACTTGACAAATCGGAAAAAAATATTTTTTCACTTGATCGCCTCCTGCATTGCGTTATCACAGTTGAGAGTCGCAAAAGCGATTCGTCCATACCACAATGCAAAAACTGCCAACGCTTCCAACACACAAAAAATTTTTGTAATCTTCCCCCAAGATGCGTCAAATGTCTAGAAAACCACCATTATTCCGATTGCACCAAAGACATAAACACCCCACCTATTTGCGTCAATTGCAATGAAAATCATCCTGCTAATTACAGAGGTTGTAAGATATACAAGCAAATTAAAACTAAAAATACATCCAATCGTTTCAGGAACGCTCCCAAACACATAACGCAATCGTGCAATTTAAACGATAACAATAATATCAAAACCCTAGCCTATACTGTTGATCACATAATTCCCCAAAATCAAGATCCAATTCATATAACTCCAAACTCAAGCAACGCTCCAACCTATGCCGAAAAACTTAAAAAAAAAAACATTCATCATCAAAAAGAAGAAATTAACAACTCTAATATCACCAATGAGCTTATAAAGTCATTAATGCCATTAATTAGCTCACTCATCTCACAGATTATTAAAAAAGTTATCGAAAATCTACCTGCTCTACTAAACAATATTAATGTCGTCTAATATTATAAATAATTCTAAGCTAGTCATCATAAATTGGAATGCCAATGGAATTAAACATAATCGTAACACATTCGCAGCGTTCTTATCAGCACATAATGTCGATATCGCGTATGTAAGCGAAACACACCTAATTACTAGTGATAAAATTAAATTTAATGGGTACACCACTTATCGCAAAGATAGGCTAGCAGTACGTCCTTCAGGCGGTGTCGCTATAATAATTAAAACTAAAATTAAACATCAACAATCATATCTACCCTCATTACAAACTCTTGAAGCAGTAGCAATATCTATTTCAATTAATCACTCAATCACAACAATAATTAGCGCATATCAATCGCCTAGCTTTCAAATGTACACTAATGACTTTGAAAAAATTTTAAATAGCTATCAAAGAATTTTGTTAATAGGCGACCTAAACTGCAAACACACAACGTGGAACTGCAAAGCTACAAATGCAAACGGACGTAAATTATTCAAATATCTCTCAAATAGCTCCACGATCATGTGTGCTCCAGATACACCTACCTACTTCCCATATGATCAAAACAGAAGTTCTGATATTTTAGACGTAATTTTACAAAAATCGATCCGTTTTTCTATTAACCAAAAACCACTATTTGAACTCGATTCAGACCATTTACCTGTAAAAATTACAATAGATGCGTCTGTATCATTTTCAATACCAACCCGCAAACTCATCACTGGGAAACCAAATTGGGAAAAATTCAAACAACATATTACTCAAAACCTAATTATTCCTAAAAACATTTTAAACATTTCCAACGCAGATAATGCAGTAAAACATCTTCGCGAAATCATCTGTCAAGCGGCCAATACATGCTCAGCAAAACCAAACACGGAAACCAATTATAGCCCTAATCAACTTCCCCATTCAATATTAAAATTAATCAAATCAAAACATCAAACGAGGAGACTCTGGCAACTACATAGACTACCACAAGATCGAGTAAAATTAAATTACCTAACAAAAAAGGTCAAAAACTCACTCGAAGAACACAGAATTAACTGTTATCAACAATATTTATCTACTATACACCCAGCAGACTCCAACTTATGGATTGCAACCAAAAGATTAATAAAACCGAATTCCAATGAAATCCCCCCCTTGAAAGCGGGAGATGCTTATCTAAATACAGAAGCCGATAAATGCGAATTGTTTGCTCATACTCTTGAAAATTCTTTTACATTAAACAGCTCACTAGATAACTCTACAAACTATCTAGTTCAACAAAAACTAAGCGAGCACGATATTCATCCCCAAAATATGCTGCCATACTCAAGCCCCAATGAAATCTTAGATATAATCAAAAAATTACCAAAAAGAAAAACACCCGGACACGATTTAATCACTAATACTATTCTAAAAAATCTACCCAGAAAAGCAATAACATACTTATCCATCTTATTCAATTCCCTAATAAAAATCGGGTACTTTCCTGCTGAATGGAAATTGGCTACAATAATATTGTTCAAAAAACCAGGTAAAGATAACTCAAACCCCATAAATTACAGACCTATAAGCCTTCTGTCCTCAGTATCAAAAATATTTGAAAAAATTATTCACTCAAGGCTTACCAGTTATTTAAATGCAATAAATGCTATTCCGCATTTCCAATTTGGATTTAAATCTCACCACTCCACTACTCAACAACTTTTACGACTAACGGAGCATATAAATGATGGATTTGAAAAAAAACTACACACAGGTGCTGCCTTCTTAGACGTAGCCCAAGCCTTTGATCGCGTATGGCATGACGGACTCTTATATAAATTAAAAACATTAAACACTCCCACTGCAATATATTATCTAATTAAATCCTACCTCTCTGATCGCTACTTCAAAGTTCGAATCAATGATACTACTTCGGAAACAAAACAAATCAACGCAGGTGTACCACAAGGTTCAAAAATTTCACCATTACTTTTTAATCTATACGTTTCGGACTTCCCTACAACGAATAATACTGAAGTAGCACTATACGCTGATGATAGTGCTATATACTCAAGCGCTAAGGACGTTGAAACATTAACACAAAATATTCAAGCCCACTTGGATGAAATCCAAAAATGGGGAGAAAAATGGAAAATTGCATTAAACCCTCAAAAGAGTACAGCGGTACTCTTCTCCAACCGGCGCCCCAAAACTCCTGAAAATTTGAAATTGAACGGTAATAGTATTCCTTGGTCACCAAATATCAAATACCTCGGTGTAATCTTGGACAGGAAATTAACCTGGAATCCTCATATCACCTCCAAATTACAACAAGGCTACCAAAGACTAAAAGTTCTATACCCGTTGATTAACCGTCAAACTGCATTAAGCTGGAGATGCTCTCTTATGCTATATAAGCAAATACTACGACCATTACTTCTTTACGCATCCCCTGTGTGGGGAAATTGTGCAAAAACCCACATACATAAAATACAAATCTTTCAATCAAAAGTTCTGAGAACCATTTCTAATGCCCCATGGTTTGTACACAACGATGCACTTCATCAAGACTTCCAGCTACCCACAATAGTTGAGTTCATAAAAAAATCAGCAATCAACTTCTTCGGCCACATCAACTCTGCTCACAGTGCGAAATATTACAAACTAAGTGTCCCTCCTTCTGTACGCCGACTCAAGCGTGGACGTCCCCACGACTTGTTGCTATAACGCCTATAACTAATTTATTTAATTTAATTTAATTTAATAAGAAATTATAATATTATTATAATATTACATATATGTAGTCATTTGTATCTTATATCACTAATGTATTTTTTTTTTTTAATTGTTATTTATTTTCTAAATGTTAAAAAAAATAATGTTATTAACAGTAAGTTAAGATGACATTCGTCAGTAAAACTTTATGAATAAAAAAAAAAAAAAAAAAAAAAATCCTATTCATTGACAAGAGCTATTAACATCAAGTGTCTAAATAATTTATTTAAAAAATGTCAAAGTCTAATTTAATATGATCGGAATCGACGTACGCTAAAGAAACACATATAATCAGATCGGTGGAATGCCTTAAAAATATTTAGTAAACATAAAAAAATATATTATGCTTGGGACCTCAAATAATATTCAAAATATTTTCGTTTAGTATGTATCAGTTATTAATATTTTATAGAATATAGTTTGAGTGCAAGTAATTTCTTATATTATTATGAGTTAACCAATAAAGTATAAACTATCATGCGAATATGTATTAAACTCAAAGCTCTATCTGTTTATGGACCATAACTTTTAAAATATTTTAAATTGAATGTGATTCCTAAATAAGTTTTAAATTATAATATCAAAATCATAATTATGTATATATCTTAAGAATATCCATATATTAAATTTAACTTGGATGTTTATCTACTAAACTAAAATTCACTTCACAATTGTTATAAATTCTAAATTAATTTATTACAGTTATCCCTATTATACATATGTATAGAGTATAGTTATTATAGTGTTGTGTATTATCTTTATAGCACGTATGATGGCAAACGAATAACGATAAATCATTTATTTTAATTATATAATACTATAATATGACAAACTAAGTTTATTTATTTGTTTACTTTTTGGTAAAAAGTGAACCCTAGATGGGATAAGTTTATGTTGTAAATTAAAATAACATAGATAGATAATGGTCTGACACATGTCAAAAGTTTTGTCAACGCAATGTTATTCATGTTTCTTAACATTATAATGCTTATTCAGTTTATTCAACTCTGACAATATGTACATTTCACAATGTACAATGTACATATTACACAATAGTGACAATACCTATTAATAATATAATTTCAGGCTATGATGTTAAAAAAACCCAGACGTCAATTTGAAATATTTATATACAACACATGGTTATCTATCTGGAATAACAGTTATTTTATTAATGCTAACTTAATTGTTTATAAGAAAAATTGATCAGTTAAAAATTAATCTCATCATGAATAAAACTTTGTTTAGGTAATCAATATTTAGGATTAAAGGTTATATCTACCTAATATTATTTATTAAACTGTATGATAATATTTTCTTTAATATTATCATGATAGATAAAACTACCTATACAATATGTTATATTATGTTTTAAAAGTACTTCTTAGTTTTATTTTTTTGTAATTACCTGACCTGAGTGAATACATTTTTTTTCTGGTATTATACCTATATAAGTGCGAAATGAATATAATAAAATCCTCGGTGTATCGTTTTCTTTAAAGTGTTCCACAAGAAATTACACGTCATCGCCAATACAATAACTTTATCGCTCTACTAGAAAACTAATCTTATACTGTTAGTAGAAAAAGTAACTTTTTAAAAATGTCCATTTCCAGTACTGAACAATTTTGAAAATAAAAGAAACTTGGACATCACGAAATATATGTATACAAAGTATATAATACACAACTATCTCACAATAATAAAAGAAAGAGTGGTAGAAAAGACAAAATTATTTTTATATTTTTTGAGAATTTGTAAGAAAGTTTTTACAAAATATATCATAGACATACTTTTATTAAAAAAATCCTATCCGTCAAAATTTCTTAAGATATGGAAAAAATAAATTGTTACAAATTGTTCTTCAGATATTTTATATTTAATTATTTCATAATCTAGACACGTGATAGCGTGTCAAGCCAAGTTCTAGCTAACAGAACTGGCGAGGAGCACCGTGTGTAATATTACACGAAGCATTTGGAGCCACTTTTGACCCCCTCATAACTCAAAAACTATTCCACATAAACATGTCAAATTTGGCTCATATATTGAGACTAACGAGATACATATGTGCTCTAAATTTCATAAACACACTTCAAACCGTTAATTAGATATTAACGTCCGAAAATCGTCATTTTTATCACTGACAAAATTCTAACCCAGTTCCAGATGACCTAGAAAGTTCAAATTTGGTATACAGATAGGTAGTTAGGTTAATACAAAGGAAAAAATCAGAAACTTGAAAATGTTTAATTTTAAATTTTTTAATCAATTGATTTTATTATAATTTTGCAATTATTTTATCTATTATGTTTAATTTTTAAATTAATTAATTAATTGCCTCTAATGTAATGTAATGTAATGTAATGTTGACTTAAATAACCTTTCCCGTATCGCCACTCCAAAAATACGTCTAGCCGAATATATGTCGATATTGTCGACCCGCGCGCAGCAACATTACGCTATACCGCCCCGACTTGGCCAAATTAAATATAAATAGAAAACGCGTAAAAAAAAAATCCAGATACTGAATGAGCAATTCATTCAATCATTTTAAAAGTTCAGGAAAATATAAATACCTAATAACACAAAAAAAAAATTATAACCCGTAAACGTAGGAAAATACAATAGTTTAATAAAAACCATTTGGAAATAATTTTATCATGAATAAATATCTATTAAAAATGTACATACAAAAAGTAATGATATCCCAACAAAACATATATGTAAAATGATAGCCAAGTTCAATTATGTAATATATGCTTTGGTTGTTGACTTCAACGACAAAAGAAGTGAGATCTAAATGGATGCCAAGTTCAATGGTCAGTTCTGACATTTATTTATAACAACATGAAATATAATTTCTTCTTATCACTTACGATAATGTTTTGAAGCCTAAGGTCTGTCTTGGCTAGTTTCTATATACGAATTATCTTATAGCCTTCGCAAGTTCTAAAAGTTGGGAGTTCTTTTTTATTCTTCTAAAAATTTGGCTTGCTATTAGAAACTAGCTATCGAACATAGTGCTCTTCCATGACTGTTTTAGTAGGTACTTGATGATAATTCGTAAAATATGGAAACTATCCAAGTCAGACCTTAGGCTTCAAAACATTATCCTAAGTGATAAGAAGAAATTATATTTCATGTTGTTATAAATAAATGTCAGAACTGACCATTGAACTTGGCATCCATTTAGATCTCACCTCTTTTGTTGTTGAAGTCAACAACCAAAGCATATATTACATTATTGAACTTGGCTATCATTTTACATACCTATATGTTTTGTTGGGATATAGTATACACAAAACACTAAAAGATAGATTTAAATCAGTTTCATTTTCATTAAATAATCACTATGAAAATGACACAATACAAATTATGTATAGTAAAACCCCTATTTTTATACCATTAATAATATTTTTGGTTAGAATATTAAATACCCAAAATGTAACTATTAATATTCAAATAAAAATCTCATTTAAAATATCATGAAACAATCCGAAGCCCGAGAACAATTTAAGTGCATAATCTAGTCATTATATCATTCTTTTACAGTTTTGAAATCCCAATAATCCAGCACAGGAGTTAAGTGTAGTAAGCTAAGTTAACTAGTATAGTTTACATTTTCAAAGGGCTAAAAGAAAGGCACGTGTACTTAAGTTTGAAGAGACTTTGAGTAAATTAAAGTATTTTTTCTTTATAGTTTTGTCGTAAAATTAAATCGCTTAAAATAATGGTACCATTAGTATCCAAAAGTACTTGTGAAAAAAAATCACTGTTACTTTATCAAAGTACTTATCGCGAAAAAAGACAACTTTTATGGCAATGTTTACTTAGAAAATACTGGAAAAAGATATTAATAGGGCCCTATAAATGAGGTGCCTAGTTTAGAAAGTGCTTTGGTCCCGAACTGTAATAATCTTTAGTCCGGCTAAAGGTGCTCAGGGACATTAGAAAATTCTTTGATATTAAAATTATATGTACATGCCATATATATTATATATATAATAAATTGAAAAAGAGAGGGGGAAAATCCAACGATAATCACCACTTGGACGGCCATTCTATCAAATAGTTCAATGAATCCAACTTTTCCTGAGGGTAAAACGAAAACGTTTATTGTGATGACAAAGCGAAGTGTTTTCGTGCCCTACTACATTAAATTATATTCTACTCTACTCCAAAATTGATTTTTCAAGGACATGTTTGCAATATTCGTAAACCACCGGTGGCTATGATAAAATGTTGGTAACCTTAAATACAAAACCTTTAGAAATTATATTTCTAATGGGTCGTGTTTTGTTTTATAAAAAATTCTTGAAGGTAAAACTCGTAAAATAAAATTTTTTTAATTATTTCCTTCAAAAAAACTGATCAAGATATCTAAGTGGCATAGGTACGTAGAATTTTTCAAGAAGAAGAGTTTAAAAATGCATTGCTATTTTATTTTTATTTTGTCTAGTCTAATAATTTCAGACCTTTAGGTTAGGTATTTGGAAATATTTATACAACTTCATCTATATACTCAATTTTCTAGTAGAAAAAATGTTCTGATCATAAACTACATTGGAACTTTTGGAGACAAATCGAATCTAGTTGATACTTTTGAAAGATCGAAATTGAAAATTCTCAGTACTTTTACAATAATGGGAAAAAACAAAAACAAAAATAAATCAATGTAAATTTGTTTTAACTTGTTTAAATCGTCTATTCGCTTTGATTAACTTTAGTTAGAACTAATTTTTTTCTAAAACTATTAATAAAGTAATTATTCGTTCATGGTTCGGTTAAAAAATAATAATGATAAATAAACGAATATAGAGGATGAATTATTTTGAGTAAATAAAAAGCAAACAGCAAGAAAAATATAGAGCATAAACACGAAAAACACACATAAGCACGTACAAAGTGAAATGTCAATGAAACTTTTCACACGCCAACAAGTACTTCATTAAGTCCTAATAAACATGGCCTTATCTTTCTCGTTAGTCATCCCTGGCACTCTCCACTCGTGCAACAATATATAAATCGTCTTCTACTCACCCACTCTAACTTCAATATATTATATTGCTTTGAATGATTTTGTTCTAATTGCCACCTATCCATATTAGATGTATAACTTTAGTAGTTTTGAAACGTAATAATGATGAATTAATTAAAATTGACTTGGAAAATATCGAAAAACAAACTATATTTGAATTAAATACATGTTTTTACCAACAATAAATTATTCTAGGGGGAGGGAGATGTAGTAGCCGGGTGGATTTAGACGTTGGTTGCGATGCGCATCGTCACCGGTACGAATCCCAGTCATGGGCGACATCGCTTTCCGGGTAGTTCATGCTGTCTGGAAAAAGAGACCGCCGCCCGAGTTAGGTTAGGTTAGGTTAAGATATCGTAGATATTATATTATAATTATCTAGTAAATTGTCAAACAGTTGGAAATTTGGATTATACAAACTGATGTTAAACATTTTTTATGGAATTAGTTTTTCACCATCAAAGATCTATCAAATTATTCAAAGTGCATTTATTCACAAATTGTATTTCATTTATATAATAATAGCTTAATTTACCTTTTTAGTTATTAATAATTATTTCCTATTTTAATAATAATACAGTAATGTTTGTGAGTGTATATAATATGTGTCACCGATCAACAACCAAGTGTAACGCTCTTATGATTCTAAAGAGTTGACAACCTACAGGTAATTCTATAATGCATCTAGAAACCAAGCTTTAAACTTTAGAATTTTTAAGTGAGGCTCACGAAAAAGTTTGTTAGGTAACGAAAAAGGGATACTTTTTTGTCTGTCCCTACAATATGGTCGATATTAGTTAATTAAAGTTAAATGGTTATCATAATTGTACATAATTTTAGACGGGTATTTTAAATTTGGTCAAAACAACCCAAACAACTGTGTTAAAAATATGTACATTTTGTGCATTATTATATTATTATATATGAACATTTATTTTTCTTGCACCATACAAAATCAGTTATAATTTTTTTTTTTTTTTTATTGATCTTTATAGCTTCGGCGACATGGGCCATTAGCTTTATACATAATTTACATTATACTATTACTTAAAATTTACATGTTTTAGGTGACAATTTAATTACAATAATAAGGGCTGTTGACTATATTTATTCTAATTAAATGTATTCATCTATTTTGGTTATCCTGAGGAATGATATGATTTTTTCGGGTTGACAGTCGGGTCCGATTGATTCGTATAAGTTGGTTGGTATATTTAGTTTCTCTCTTTCTACTTCATTTGATCGGCATTCTGTCATCAAGTGTTTTACTGAGAGGGTTACTCCACATGTGGTGCATTCTGACGGTGGTTGGTTCTTCATGAGGTGCCCATGTGTGAGGTGGGTGTGTCCGATTCTGAGTCGGTTTATTATTATTTCGGTTTTTCTTGAAATTTTGTATTGCGGCCAGGAATTAATGTTATGTTTTATTTCACGTAATTTGTTGTTTTGGTTCGACCAGTGATTTTGCCATATATTTTGATGTGTTTTTTTGTGTCTAAAATTGTGTTACTTTTTTGTTTGGGATTTTCGGATACTATGGCTTCTTTTGCGTGATGATCGGCTAATTCATTTCCGTGAATTTTGCAATGTCCTGGTGTCTAAATTATTTGGACGTTCTTGTTTTGGTTTTTTAGATTATCAATTTGATTTATAATGTTGGCGGCAATGTCATTGGTTTAGAATATATTTTGGATGCTATTGATGGAGCTTAGGGAGTCTGTAAATATATTGAAGTTTTTTTGAGGATAGTTTTCAATATGTTTAAGAGCTGATATTATGACGATGGCTTCGGCGGTATAGATTGAGCATTTCTTTTGCAGTTTATATGTTATTATTTCTTTATCGATTATGATTGCTATTCCTACTCCTTGTTCGCTTTTAGATGCGTCGGTATATATGTCTTGTCCTAAATGTTTATTTTTAAGGTCGTAGAATTGACTTTTGAAGATTTATGGGATGGTTTCTTTTTTTTTGTTTACTGCAAGTTCTGTGTTTAAGTTGATTTTGGTGGACCATGGTGGTGTTTGTATAATTGAGTATTTTGTTATATTTGAAAAATATAATTTGTATTTTGTGGTAATCTGATTGATGTGATCTGGTATTATTTTTTTAGAGTTGTTTCTGGTTAGTCTTGCGGCGAAATTAAGTGCTAATTGAATTCTTCGGATCCAGAGAGGGGGGTTCGCTAGCTATAATGTAGATGCTTTCAACCGGGCTGGATTTGAATGCGCCGATGGCTAGGCGTAGACATATGTTGTGTATTGGGTCTATTGTTTTTAAAGCACTGTTTTTGGCTGATAGGTAAACTTCTGCGCCATATTCTAATTTTGACCGGATAAGTGATTTATGTGATTTAATTAGTAGTTTGCTTTTGGAACTCCATGTAGTGTGTGCTAGACGCTAGTATTTTTATGATGTTTGTTCTTTGGGATGTTTCTTTTTTGATAAGTTTTAGATGAGGTATCCATGATAATTTTTTGTCAAATGTAATGCCTAGAATTTTTATTGTGTCTTTGTTTGTTCGTTTATTTTGAAAGTGGGAGGTTTTTGATTTCTTTTTTTTGTAAAACTGATGCTCTGTGATTTACTTGGTGAAAAATTGAAGCCTGATTCTGAAGACCCCTTTGTTAGGTTATTTAAACTTTCTTGCAGTAGAATTTGAATTGTGTTTGTTTGTTTGCTTCTGTAAAAAATATTTAAGTCATCTGCAAAGAGGGTGTACTTGATGGGTTCAGTAATGCAGCTTGTTATATCATTTATGGCTATTAAAAATAATGTTGGGGACAAACTTGAACCTTGCAGGGGTATTCCATTTTCTTGAGAAAATGTTTCTGAAGTTGTGTTGTTTAGTTTTACTTGGAATGATATGGTTTGTAAAAAAATTTTAATATAATTTAATAAGTTTCCGTGACATAATATTGTGTTTAATTTTGAGATTATTCTATATTTCCAAGTTCAGTCGTAGGCTTTTTCTATGTCTAAGCTTATTAGACTCATAGATTGATTTTCGGCAAATGTTTTATTTATTTCGATTTGGATATATCCTAAGCTGTCAATTGTGGATTTGTTTTTACGGAATCCGTTTTGAAAAGTTGAATGATAGCCTTGCGTTCACTATTTTTTCTAGTATTTTGCTAATATTGTTGATTAGGGAGATTGGTCTGTAACTGTCAGCTTGGAATTTAGATTTATTTGGTTTCAGTAGCGGGATTATTGTGCAGTTTCGCCATTTGTTGGGAAAGAAGTTGTTTTTCCGGATAATATTATATATGTGACATAAAAGGAGCTTTCCGTTTGAGGGCAGGTGGTGGATAAAAGAGTAGGGTATTCCATCTGGGCCGGAGCTTTTACTTTTACATTTGGGTAAGGCGTGGATTATTTCGTTGATTGAAATTTTTTCGTTTAGTTGAATTTGTAGTGGATTGTTCTGGTTGACTTCGGATTGAATCGGTATCTTTTCTGTATTGAGTTTTTTTTTTTTTTAATTCGGTAGTATAGTTTAAATTACTACTATTTTTTAGGAAGTATTCTCCTATTTGTTTTGCTGCTTCTTTCTGAGGGATTATGATTTCATTGTTGAGTATGCTAATTTGGTTGTTGCGTTTTAGACCTTTTAACGATTTAATTTTATCCCAGACGTTGGATGGGTCGACTTTCAAGCTTAGTTTTGATGTAAAACCTTGCCAAGAGTTAATTTTGCTTTTTTTATTAAGTATTTGGTATGTGCTCTGTGTTTTTTAAAAACTATGAAGTCATTGAAATTTTTTGTCTTTTTGTATCGGTTTAGTGCGGTGTTTTTTAACTTAATCGCTGCTTTTATCTTCTTGTTCCACCACGGTACTTTTGGTTTGTTATTATTTGTACATTTGCCGATTATTTTTGTGGCTGTATTTATAATAAGATTTGTGAAGAAATCTATTAGTTGTTATGGTGTTGAATTATTGATTATTGAGTTGTACATTTGTATTTCTTTTTCAATTATGTCTGAGTAGAGTTGCCAGTTTGGGTGTTTTAAATTTCATCTTGTGTCAGGGATGTCATTTGTGTCGCATTTCCTAGGTATGATAGATATAAAGATTGGGATATGATCGCTACTGTATATTTCGGTGTTCACTGTCCAAGAGATTCGATGGGCAAGTGCTGAGTTGGAAAAGGATAGATCGATTGCTAACAAGTTTCCATTGTGGGGATTTAGACGTGTGTTGCTTCCTGTATTTAAAAGGGTTAAATTATCGTTTTTTAATAATCTTTCTATTGCTTTGCCGCGTTTGTCCGTTGTTAATGAGCCCCATATTTCATTGTGACTGTTAAAATCACACGTGATAATGTACGGTGAAGGTAGTTAACTAATTAATTCGATAAGGTCATTATCGTTAAAATTTGTTTGATTAGGTATATATATATATTGCATACGGTAACTATTTCTTTACCGTGAATTGTTATCGCAATTGCTTCTAAATTGGTTAATAGGTTAATTTGTGTACTGAAGAAAATGTCGGAGATGTAGATTGCTAGATGTGTGCGGCGTGTATTTGTACGATTATTATAGTATCCTGTATATGCTGGAATGTTTCCTATTGTATTATCTTTAAAATTGGTTTCTTGTAGGCATAATATTTTTGGATTGTGTTTTTGGATGATTAATTGTAATTCGTTTAGTCGAGCTGTCATAGTTGTATACTAATAGCTAATAAAAAAAAAAAAAAAAAAAAAAAAAAAATTGTAATTCGTTGTATTTTTTATAGAAACCATTAAGATTCCATTGTATTAAATTAAAGTTTTGAGATGTCATTAATGAATTGAATGGATATACGAGTATATCTTGATTGCGTGTGTTTATTATTGTTGATGTTCTAATTAGTCATTATCTTCATATATAGGTATCTCTAATTCGAAAAGTGCATTTGACAATCGTGTTAAGCGGTTTTTAATCGATCTGTTGTTGATAACCGGGTATATAAGTTCAATAATTTTAATTAGATGATTGGGTTCGATATTATAATTATCACATAGTTCTTTTTTATCATTGCAGGTCTGAGCGTTTTCTATTAAAGCTTTGAATTGCTTAAAACCGATTGATATATTGGTAGCGTTGTCGATAAAAATTTGTTTTGCTGGTTCTAATATTGCGTTTAACTCGGTGGTTGCTTGCGGATTGATTCGTGATATTTTGGATTTTTTTACGGTGAGGTCTTTATGGATTTTGTTGGCAATTGTGTTTTGTACATTATCGATTGTTGTGTCTTCCTCAGAGTTTTGGGACATTGTTGGTGAGAAGGGTGCGGGTCTTTTGTTGTCCATGAATGATATGAGGTCGATATCCTCGTTATCGGTGTTATTCGTTGCAGTAGTTATAATTGGGTTCTCTACAGGGTGTTCTTTTTGTATGTTGCTTGTTCGGATTATTGTTATTATGTGTTGATGTTGTATGGTGAGAGTATCGTTTATTTTTCCAAAATTATTCTGATTTTTTATGGTTGCTTCTGTGGATTCATTGCAACTGGAGGAAGTGTGACCAATTTTTTACATATGAAGCAAGTTAGTGAAACATCCGAAAAAAAATTCTGTGATTAGTTCTTTCGTGATTAATAAGTAAAGAATTAGGGAGATTTATGATGGTTTCTGTGGATACGAACATTTGTCTTCGGAAACTAAGGATGAGTCCAAAACCTTCTTTTTTGACGCCGGCTCTGAGATGAATTATTTGGCTGGTAGGGTTTATACCAATGTTACTGAGTTCGCTTAGAATTGTTTCATTTGGTATTGTTGGGCATACGTTTGATATAATAATATTCTTTTATCGGGGTTAAATTATTTTATTATTTTAATTGGTTTTTCGTTAATTATTATTGATGTTGGGTGATTAACTACGCTGTCTACCAGTTCTACCGATGATAGGAATATGCAGAATCTATCTTTAGATATGCGTGACATGAATAATATATTTTCCGGTTTCGTTATTTCTGCTATTGCATATATATATATTCATGGTGTTGAATGTCATCAGTTATTTCGATTATTATCGCTTGTTCATTTTTTGGGTTTCGAGTTTTAGCTGCTGCATTTGCGAAATGAAATCTGGTTTTCATTGGTTATTAAGTTTGAAGGTGTTTGTTTTGGTGTGGATTGTTGTTGAGCTGTGGAGTTGAGTTGGTTTTGGCATTTGAGGTTTTAGATGTGATTTTTAGGTTATTATTAGGTGTTTTGATTGTTTGTTGTTGAGATGTAGATTATTAGGTGCTTTAGTGGCAAAGAAGTTGTTTTGGCCCTTTTTAATGGGCGATTTAGTATTAACGCTCATTGTAGGTTTCATGTGGTTTACATTATTTTAAGTTCACTTACCTTATTTTGTTTGCTTATATTCGATTTGTGCCGATAGAGACGTTATCGTTGTGCAGATGGACTTTGCTATGTGCGACCGTCTCCGTTGAGCTGAACACGCGAACTGAGCTATAATTTGTAGGTATATCTAGTATATAAAATAAAATTTCTAAAACGGATAACAATCATGAAAATCATTAACTATCATTGTTTATTGCCAATTTTCATAAAATGTTCCTCGTTAGAAAACCTACTTGACGTTCAGAAAAATCCATATTCGTAGTATCAAAGTGTACTATTTATTATTTATTTACTTACTACTTTTCAACTCATAAATTCGAAAATAGTTCTCACAAAAATTATACACAAAGGTTTATAAAAAAGTTGTTATTGGTTATCAAAATAAAATACTTATTATGAATATTTGATATAATATAAGACTTGTATTTTGTATTTGTTCAAACTAACTGAAATAACTGTGTTTCAAAAAACCTATGTGGTTCATATTTATTATTTAATTGTGTTCATGAAGGGATAAATCTACGGGCTACAATGGCGTATAGAATCAGTATATAGTATAATAGTAATATTCATGCTTAACTCACTTAAAAACACACTTCTTGAGTATTAATAAATTGGATTTTTTCCAAAAATATTTAAAGGCATATAAATGCATATTGTTACATTGTTGTAGGTAATGCCTATTTTTGTTAAAATCTGTCGAGGTTATACAGAGTTTAAAAAAAACCTTGCGAAAATTATTTTTTTTTTTTTTTATTGATCAAATAAAAACTCGGCAACTACATGGCCATTAGTTACAGTTGTGGTATGTTTACATGGTTTAAGATTTTTACAACATTTTTTTTTTTTAAAGGGGATTACAATATTAAAGATAAGTTATAACAGTATGGTTTCTAAGTATTTATATAAGAAAGAAAAAAACAAATGTGAATCATTAAATTAAATTGTAAAGACCTGTTGACTTCAAAAAAAGGATCATCTTATTGTTCTCCACAGCATTGGGTCCCAATGCGATGTCGAGGGTCGTGTCCAATCCGATGTTTTGACGTTCTTGCTGGTATTTTAGGCATTCTGTTATTATGTGTTTCACTGATATTTGGACACCACATACTTCGCATAATGGTGGTTCTTCCTTAGCCATTAGGTGCCCGTGTGTAAGTCGCGTGTGTCCTATTCTCAATCTGTTGAGTACCGATTCTTCTTTTCTATTTAAAGAGCTGTTTAACCACCTAAATGTACTGCTTTTGATTCTGTTAAGCTTGGTGTTTTGTTGTTTCCAAGTATTGAGCCATCTGGTGTTAGTTATGTCATTTATGTATTTTTTGAGATCGTTGTAGGTGGATCCAAGAATAATTTTACATACGGAGCTTGTGACTGCGAGCTTAGCGTGTTTATCAGCTAGTTCATTTCCTTCGATGCCGATGTGCCCGGGGACCCACATGAGAGTGATTTGTTTGTTTTTATGCAAGGCTTCATTTAATTTGTTCAGTATTTTTGTTGCTATTTCGCCGGGTTTGAACTGGTTTTTTATGCTATTAAGGGCACCCAAGGAGTCACTGAATATTATGTGGTTGGGGTGTTCATCATCTAAGGTTGTTTTGATCGCCTCAAGTATCGCTATTGCCTCGGCCGTATATATGGAGCAGGTGTTCGGTAGCTTCAATGTTACGTTTTGGTTCCTTAGTATTATTGAAATTCCTACTTGGTCTTGTGTCTTGGATGCGTCCGTGTAAACTTCTTGATAATCTCGGTAATTTTCTAATATGCTTTGAAAGTGTCTTCTGTAAATTTCTGGTGGAGTTTGTTGTTTTAGAAAGGAGCTGAGTTCCGTATTTATGTCGAAAGAGGAAGTCCATGCGGGTGGGGACAATTGTTCTCTCGTCATTGATTGATCCATAATAATGCCGTTTTTCCCTAGTTCATCATATAAATCGGAGTTTTCTAATGGCAGTGGTAGGTTGTTACATATATAGGATCTAACCATGTATTTAAGCGATAGGTCATTCCTTTTAATCTCAGGTATGGGTACGCCTGCTGTATTATATATGCTGTAAATTGGACTGCTGCGAAAAGCGCCAATCGCGAGCCTTAGTCCAGTATTATTGGTACTATCTATTGCATTTAAAATAGATCGGGATGCTGTTTTGTATATGTTTGATCCGTAATATATTTTCGATTGAATGGTTGCCTTATGAATTTTGATAAGTGTACTAGAGTCACCTCCCCAGGAAGTGTGAGATAATATTTTTAAAATATTAAGTGTTTGACTGGTAGATGTTTTAAGGTAGCGTATGTGGGTTGCCCATGTGAGCCTGCGGTCGAAGAAAATACCAAGTATTTTGACTGATTCTTTTGTTGGAATTGGAGTGTTGTCTAGTGTAATTATTAGTTCGCTGACATTTCTTTTTTTTGTAAATATGATGATGTTGGATTTAGTTGGTGAGAATTTGAATCCTGTCTTATTGGCCCATTCTGTTAAATTGTCGGTGGTTGTTTGTAGGAATTTTTGTATTGAACTTATATTGTTGCTACGACATGAATAACTGAAATCATCAGCGAACAAGTTGCATTTTACGGGTGGTGAGCAGCTTTTGGTTATGTCATTTATAGCTATAAGAAAAAGAGTTACCGATAATGCTGAACCTTGTGGTACTCCGTTTTCCTGGATGAATTCCTCAGAATAGTGATTGTTAGCTTTGACTTTGAAATGCCGGTCTATTAGGAAGTTGGTTATCAGATTGAGTATCTTGCCTTTGCACAGGATTTGGTTAAGCTTGACTAAGATGTTGTGTCTCCATGTTGAGTCATAAGCCTTGGATATGTCAAGGTTGACTAGCCCCATAATTTGTTTGTTCTTAAAGGTCTGATTTACTTCATGATTAATATGAGTAAGAGTATCGATTGTGCTTTTATTTCTTCTAAAACCGCATTGTTGCTTAGAAAGGTATTTGTCTTTTTCTAGTAACCAAGTGAGTCTGTAATTAATAATTTTTTCAAGTATTTTTGACAAGGTGTTTAAAAGAGTTATTGGCCTATACCCTTCGGGATTGAACTTATCTTTTTCATTCTTAGAAATTGGTATTATTGTGCCTTTTTTCCATGTGGTTGGCCATGAACCTTCAGTGAAAATTCTATTAAACAGTGCCAGCATTAGTTTTAAGGTGTTAGGTCCGAAGTTCTGAATAAAAATGTAAGGTATGCTGTCAGGACCGGGACTGTGACTTTTACATCTTGAAAGAGTGTATGTGATTTCTTCCATAGTGATTGGTAGGTTTAGTTGGCTTTGGTCCATCTTATTTTGGTCTATAGTATTTGGAATTGTTTCCAATTCGCATTTTCGTTTGTAGGTTTGGAACTGGGGAGAGTAGTTAGAATCACTACTGTTATTGAAGAAATATTCGCCCAATAGGTTAGCAACTAATTCTTCGTTACATAGTAGGTCGGAATTATTGACTATAAGATTTATTTTCCGAGTTCTGTTGAGTCCTTTTAAGGATTTGATTTTATTCCATATTATTTTCGTGTCGGATTTTGCATTGATACTATTTGTGAAGCTTTCCCACGATGATTTTTTACTGGTTTTAATCAAGTACCTTGTTCTCGCTCTGAGTTTTTTAAGTTCTATAAAGTCCTCTTGGGATTTGGATAATTGGAATTGTTTTAAAGCCTTGTATTTTTCTTCGATAGCAGTTTTAATGTTATGATTCCACCAGGGTACTTTAGGTTTTCCATTCTTGGAGGTTGATTTTCCTATTGTTATATTTGCTATTTGTAGGATTGAGTTGGTAAAAGTATTTACAAGTGTATTGATATTTACTGTTTCTGTATCTTTTATACTTGTAATCTTTTCTTCCAATAGTTCAGAGTATAGTGTCCAATTGGTTTTTTTTAGATTCCACCTTTCGACCGGAGAAGGATCGTTAGTAAGTGGTATATATTTGATGATGATTGGAAAGTGGTCACTGCTAGTTATGTTTTTATATACAATCCATTCTAATCTTTGTGCTAACGATGCATTGGAGAGTGATAAATCAATGTTGGACATTTGTCCGTTGGCAATGTTTATGTGCGTGGGTTCATTGCTATTCAGGATTACTATGCTATCTTTACCAAATGCTTTATAAATTTCTTTTCCTCTCCTATCGGTGTTCATAGATCCCCACATGAGGTTATGGCTGTTAAAATCTCCGGTGATAATGAAGGGAGTAGGTATTTGGTTTAAGAGATTTTCAATGTCATTTTGGGTGAAGTCAAGTTGATTGGGGATATATATATTACATATATTAATTTCTAACTGTCTTAACTTCACTGATACTGCTATAGCTTCGAAATGCGTATTAATATTGATAATTTTGCTGGGATATTCAGACTTTACGTATATTGTTACTCCGCCACTGGCTCTAGCTCCGGCAGTTCGGTGTTTACTGAATCCTGTGTAATTTGGTAATTTTCCTGTGTTATCATATTTAAAATTTGTTTCTTGCAGACATATTATTTCGGGATTTGTTTCTGATAAGATGATTTTAAGTTCGTCGAGTTTTTTGAAAAACCCGTTCAGATTCCATTGTAGTATTAAGGACATGTAGATGCGTATGTTTAATTTTTTTTTTTTATTTATTGCTTTATGATAGGGTCAGTATCTAGAGTTATCTCAAGTAAAGAGTTGGAAAGTCTGGTTAGTCTATTTTTGATGCTAAGATTCCTTATCTTGGGGCGGATTAAATCCAGAATCTCGATCATTTCCATTGGTGCTATGTTGAACTGCTTTAGAACACTAGAGGGGTTCGGGATGCTAAGTGTGTTTTCTATTATGTATTTTAGTTGGTTAAAATTTATTTTAAGATTGGGTATTTTTTCGAATTCCAATTTGGCTGGTAATAACGACTCGTCTAATTTAACTATAATTTGTTCGACGGAGTTCGATCGTTTTGGTTTCTTTGGAGGCGGTTGTGTTGAATTGTTTGCTTTAGGTTTGTTATCATTAGTCGTTTGATTTGTGGGATGTGTTGTTGACGAATTGTTTGCTTTTTTTTCTTTGGATTGTGACTCTATTAATTTTGTTGCTAATGAGCTCTTATTGGTTGGTGTGTTTTGCGCGTTAGTTTTTGTTTGAGATAAATTAATTATATTTTCTGTGGGGGGAACATTATCCGTCTGTAAATTGCTAGAAGTAGATGAAGGCGCTGGTCTTTTAACTTGTTCTACTTGTTCTTGTGAAGGTGGTTGGCTAATGTGTGAAGTGTTGGGTAGATGTTCAATATCGTGTTGTACATTGGTATTATCTGCGTCATAGCCGTCTGAGATAGTACTTTGGTGTTGCAGTTGAGAATCAGTAATTTTATATTCTGTTGCCTTACGGCAACGATTGGAAGTGTGGCCAGATTGTTTACATAAGTAACATATTACCGTATCATCTGATATAAAGATACGGTATTCAGTTTGCTCGAATACTATTAGTATTGAGCTGGGTAATTTATCATTATCGTCTGGGTTTATATATAATTGACGGCGGAAGCTGCCAATATGCCCGTATTCGTCATTAGCGAAGCCGGCCTTTATAAAAGTTATCGGTGATAGTATTCTAATTGACAAATTTTCGATAGCGTTTTTAATTACATCATGAGGGATAATCGGCTGCACGTTAGATAGTATTATTCGTTTGGCTGGGTTAATTAGACGACGGAATGTTATCTTTGAGTTATTAATGACGATGTGTGACTGTTGGCTAATGATTTGTTCCACGATATTTTTATTTGCAAAATAAATGCAAAATCTGTTATTAGATATTCTAGAGGCGAATGTTATGTTGGTTGGTGAAGTGAGTTGACTGAAAGCTTTAATATACTCTATTTGAGGGACATCTTCGATTGAGTTAAAAACGATTGCTTGATCTTTTTTAGGAAATTGTATATTTGCTGTGGTTTCGGCGAAAGTTTTAGTGTTGTTGGTTTGAGGAACGTACTGTGAAAAGTCGAGGGAGTTGGGTTTGGTGAGGTCCATATTTTTGGATATGGAGAGAGTGTTTTAGGCACCTGCTGTAACTATGGATAACAATAGTGTGTCTACATACCTTCTTAATTGCTGTTCGTAGAGTATTACTGCTATCGGAAGCTATATAAATGCGTTTTACGGTGACCGTGGCACACGTGTGTGTCGGTCGGAGGTAACACACGTACTGTGCGAAAATTATTGTTCAATTTAAAAATTGAAATTGCAATGAAAGTTAAAATTATATAAATTTAATTTACATTTTATTCAAAAGTAGAAAAAGGCGGGTAAGTCGTGGATGTCGCTCTCTTGTACAATAGGCTACAAGTGGGTTACTGTAATGGATGGAATTAAATTTGAATCCAATGATATTATTTATATCATTGTATACGAAATTATAATAGAAATATTATAGATTGTTAAAAAATTTCAAATCTTAGATTTAAAAAGAAAATTTTTTATGAATTTCTAGTTTGAAATAATTTGCGAATTTTCGTGATTTTTACATATGTAGTCAAAATTCAAACTTTGAATGCTTGTAAAAAAAAATTGTGACTACGCATTTATTTTATTTTTCAATTGCTATTGTAAAAATATAATAGGAGCCCCATGTATTAAATTTTCAAATCTTAGATATAAAAGGAACATTTTTTATGAATTTCTATCATAAAATAATTTACGAATTTTCGTGATTTATATTATGTAAAAATTTGAACTTTAAATGCTTATAAATAAAAATTGTGACCATGAATTTATTTTATTTTTCAACTGCTATTGTTAAAATGTGTTAGAAGCCTTGTATTAAATTTTCAAGCTTTTCTACCGAACAAATAAATTTTTATCGATATTTAAGAAAAAAAAAACTAAAAAAGTTGAAAAATTAAAATGTCAGTAAACAGCTCAAAACAAATCTAAATATTTTGAAAATTTTATCAAATATATAAAATGCCTATATAAACATTCAGTGAAAATGTCAAGTATCTGCGGTCATTTGTTTTAGAGTTACAGTAGTTACCCAAAAATAAGGAAATCGCTAAAAGTGAAAATCCAATGTTGTAAAAATTTAAATTTTAAATGCTCTTAAAAATTTAATTTGAATTTCCGGTGGACTTTTTATTTGTGATAAAGATTGAAAAACTTGTAAGGAATCTTGTATTAAATTTTGAAATCTTAGATTTAAAAAGAAAATTTTTTATGAATTTCTAGCTTAAAATAATTTGTGAATTTCGTGATTTTTACATATGGGACTATGTATTCCTTTTATTTTACAACTGCTATTGAA
The DNA here is from genome assembly GCF_037042655.1 of Diuraphis noxia. Classification (NCBI taxonomy): domain Eukaryota; kingdom Metazoa; phylum Arthropoda; class Insecta; order Hemiptera; family Aphididae; genus Diuraphis; species Diuraphis noxia. The sequence goes on from NW_028301717.1 coordinate 1,692,132, forward strand.
ACAATATATAGGAAGCCTTATATGGTCATTTTTTTAAAGTAACATCAAAAACCAAAACGATCTTGTCGAAAATCGATTGTGTGTAAAAATTACCGTTTTTTCCTTAATTTTTAGTTTGTTTATCCCAATAATTAAGAAAACAATTTTTTACTTTTGACTCCCCCGAAGTGCCAACTAGTTTTATTTTCTGATCAAATGAGGTACTGAAGTCGAAAATCGAAGCACTTTTACTGCCCCCAAAACGTGATGACAAATACAAAAAAAATACACACACATCATTGTAAAATCAATACATTCCTCGTTCCATTCAGAATCTAAAATACGTTCAAAATACAAATAAACTATAATTTCTTTTCTGTCAGATATGCATACGTACTTATTATTATAATTCCTATCTGTTACTTACATATTTTCTGAACAAAAACAAATCAACGAGCATATCATATCATTAAACAAAAAAAAAGAAACTCCAATAATTCGTAATAATAATATTGTTATTTCTAGGCTGCAGTCAAAGTGGAAACTCATTCCTGCCGTCATGCTACTAAGCCGAACAACAAAGAAAAAAATCAAAATCCCAAATGCATCGCTTGTGAGTATATACAAATAATTAATACATTATACATTTTTTACTGTATATTAATTACCATTAAAAATGCATTTAAATTGAACTTTGCCTAATGGCATATATCGCGAAACATCCATAAAAATATAGTAAGACGATTTATGCGATATGACGTATACAAATAATGAAATAAAGTGAAATAACAGCTTATTAATTTTAAGTGACAACATGCTGGACAAACTTAACCTATGAGAGAGATGCAACGATAATATTTTTTTTTTTTTTTTTTTTTATTAATGATACCCTCGGCAACATGGGCCATTGGGTTTAAAGTGAGAAATATATATAAAGAGAAAAAAAAATTACATGAATTGTATCTATGTCTAAATTAAACTAAATTTTGGTTAGAAGATTGGCGGCTGCAACGATAATATTATTGTATGTTATACTTATAATATCACCTGGCCGCTACATAGCACACATATGCATATTGACGGTTTAAAAAATAAACAACTTAACGGTCCATGCTCGCACATAACGTTGAGGATATTAGTCAACATTGAGGAGGGGAGTGAGAAAGGTCTTCATCGACAAGACATAATATTATAAATGGCCTTTGACATAAAGCTTGGTGGTACCTATTATAACATGACGTGTTGTATAAGTAAGGGTGTAAGGGAACGTGGTATGTCGTACATACCAGCGATACTTCATACGTCACGTGGGTATGGACAGACGCACATGCGTACCAGCGCATAATTGAACATTAAACCACTATAGGGCAGATGAGTAACAACGGAGAAAGGAATCCATCGAATCGGGTTCGACCATACGCGAGTTGCGAAGTACCTACAGCGCACTTAACTCGAGTCCCGAATTCACCGTTCTATAATCGCATATTTAGGCATTAGGCGTAAAATTAAATACAAATCACAGTTTTCTCTAAATATCCTAAAAAATTTATTTCCAAGTTCAAAATTCGTCAAATAGATCAAACGACTTACAAAATAAAACTTTGCATTACTAACTTTTGCTGTGTTTGGAGCATTTTTTCAGTTTTTAAACTGAGTAAATATTTTGTATTAAAATCGATAATATTTGATATAAAATTGTCATAAACTAGGTACCTACTTCACTAATTAAATAGATATAATATTTATGTGCTTAATATACTTCATCGTATTATAATTATAATATCATGTATACGGTTACTAGACAAAAACGGTGGCGGACGCACAGTGGTATATTCAACGACGTTTTCATCGGTAAATATGTTATATTCTCGTACATAATATAGATAGGTAGTTATGTTTACGACTCACATCAACCACCATTACTAAATTACTAGATTACTTATAATTAAATAACGCAAATAGATTTTTTATTAGTAATTTTTTTAAACATAATTTTAAAAACCATTTTTAAGTATATGTATTTTCTTAGGACACTTAACAACATTTTGTAATATTCTTAGTGCATCAAATCATATTTTTAAAGTCTTTTTTTTATCTTTTAAGAAATAAAATGCATGCCCTAATAATCATTGTTCAAAAAAATAGGGGTTTCAAAAAGACCAAGTGCACTATGCTTTTGCAGCAAATACCAATAGTAATAATAATAATATGTTATTACCTTGTGGCGAAGGTCATCGGTCATAATTGTCAAGCAAAATCATACAAGTTCTTCTTATAGTGAAATAAATAGCGGTTTTTCGAGTAATGCCTTTCTTCCTCTCTTTCTTTGCGGCCCGACGAGATAGTATTATAATATTACACTATTTCTTACATTAAACCTGAAACCGGATAATAATTAATAAGTCCAGCTAATGCGTATCATTATATGAGTTAAACTATTATCATAATATTATAATGAAATACGTATTCGATATACTAGGAACAGAGCACTATTAAACCCAAAATCGGAACAAATGCACTTTACCACGCCCCTCACGAATATCAAAAAGTTTTAAACTTTGAGAGGCTATAACTTCCAAAATAATGGTTTCCGGGAAAAAAATTAAAAAAATTAAAATCAGCGTCGAAATTACGTCTTAAAAGACAAAAAAAATTTGATAAAATACATTTTAAACTCAAAATTGACATTCCGTTGACCGTTCGAGTAAAACATGACGAAATATTAATTCAACCGGACCGTTAATACCCATTGTAATGTCGTTATGCCTTTTACAATTATATACACTACAAAACTCTCGTTTAAACTTTAATAGTCGCCACATACTGCAGCGATAGAGGTAAAATTCTTTTGTCTTGACGGTGCCGCTGCGGTGGCGGTAAAATTGTGTCCGATGACATTTTGCCGTAACCACTACCGCGGCCACCGCCATTACTATCGCTGTAACGAGTGCCTTTACTTGGTATGCATATTATTATTCTCCTACATGAATTTCCGTGAAGTCAATCTCACTTCTACTATGAATATACATACTCATTACGCGAACACTTGCAGTGTTGCCAATGTCGAGACCGGTTTGTTGTCTTGGTTTTTATTATGGTTTCTACGGGTATAATGTTTAAGGGCATAATTATATTGAATTTTGTATTGTTCATTTTTCACTAACACGTGGCAACGACAATAAATAAATGGAAGAAAAATCTAAATCATGGTGTATAGTCTATACCATAAACCTAAATCTAATGTACCTAAACTTAAATCTAGACCTTATGGCTTATACTAGTAGAAAAGTAATGAGTTCATGGAAAGTGTAACGATATATGCACCTAGAGGAAGTTTATTGTTGCATTTTGTCGACAAGACAGCCCACATCACTGCGACACATCTGTGCACTACTCGTATGCTATTGTTGTACACGATTGATTTATAAATTTTGTAATTTACATTTTTCGGCTGGGAAAAATACGTACCTATTTGACATAATTTGTACGTGTTCTACGTGAAGCAATATCATATACGAATTCTTCTTCTATATTCAAAGTAATCGCGTTTTTCTCTCTGTTTTTCTTCTATTGCGAGTCAACGAGTTAATATTGTGCTACAGAACCGGATAAAAACAGTCTCACTAATGCGTATCGCAAACAACATAGTACGTGTTAACATAATGATGTGCGCCTTCGATACGGAAAAAAAGACTATATTATGATGCCGAGTGAATATGCTATTTTTCGAGAAAAGAGCGACGAAAAATTAAATAATCGGGACCGTGAGTAGGTACATTTTATTATATTACAATATCATATTATAGCGTCGTCGTGATGGTGATTACATATATATTATTATTTATTATATACGATATAGGTAATGGAAGTGTGGGGTTTGATGTTACGAAGGCGATATTATACATATAATATTATTATGATATACATATATTCTTAATGTACCTAAGTCCTATTGTACACCGTACTTCATATATGTCCCGTTTAATTATTCATTTAAAGAGTGATTTACACCAGTCAATATGTCGGTATTTTAAAGAAAAAAAATTTAACGCCATATAGCAATCATTGTTCGTTCGAAAAATAAGTATTTCAGAATTCCTCAGTGCTTTTGCTGCAAATAATAATGATAATAAGGGAGGATATCTACAATTGTAATTTTAGAAAAAAAATCATACGAGTTCTTTTAATCATAAAAATTGTGATTTTCCGCGCCATGTCTTTCTTTTTCTGGCGTTAATGTTGAGCTACACCATTTCTTACCCTAAGTCTGTGACCGACTTACGGCCTTATTAAATCGTATAGCAAACACCACAACGATATGCTCGCTTTCTATATACTGCGAGAAACACTACAACTTACAATGAGTGTAGGAAAAATAATCCAGGGAAAAAAAGCCACGGGAAAAATAAGCCACGGAAAAAAAAGCCAAATTACGCAATAATTAAACATATAACAATTAAAATTAAAGTATTAAATTAAGTATTATTTAAAAATTGTTTATACATAATTGGCCAAATATATAAATAATAAAATTTAAAGTATTATTCAACATTTTTAAACATTGGTCATATTGTATACATAATACATATATATCGGAGTTGGTAAATTGAGTCCCAAATGACCCTAACTCGGTAAATTGAGTCCCGGGGAAAAATAGGTAGTAGGTAATTTGAGTCCCACAGACTATATATATATATATAATTATTAATACACGGGAATTTTTACGCAAAACCAGTTTTCGATCAAATCGATGATATCTATATACAGTTTTATTTTCAAAAATTTCGACTTTTTTTTAGTTATTTATAGACCACTGAAATTTTCGATTTTTTTTAAAAATTTTTTCTGAAGTGTCGGTAAAAAAATGATGGACAACCAAAAAAACATGAAAATTTAATACAAGGTTCCTTATGAGTTGTTCTAATTGTAGCTAAAAAAAATTAAAAATCGTTAGTCACAATTTTTTTTTTAAGCGTTTATAGTTCAAATTTTTACGAAATCTGTCGAAAACGCGAATATTTGCAAGTAATTTTTTGTATTTATAACTAAGAATTAAAAATACAACACTAAGTTTTCCATAAGTTTTCCTTCAAATAGCTATAGATAAAACTCGAAACTTCATTATAGGAACAATTTTAAGTGCGTTTGAATTTTAAATTTTTTCGAAATAGCGTAACGATAACGATTTATCCTCAAACGAATTTAAATATTTGTTATTATTCAAAAAGTATAAGTCCTATGACACATGAAAATTTTACCAGTTATTTAGATTGGCATTTTCTTTACATGATTTAATTTTCAAAATATTTTGACTTTTTTTGAGATATTTATAGACAATTAAAATTTTCAATTTTTCTAAAAAATTTTTTTGGAGTGTCGATAAATTTTTTTAGCCCTATAAAAAGACTTGAAATTTTGATACAAAGTTTCTCATAAGTAATTCTAATAGTGATTAAAAAAATATAAGAATACATAGGCACAATTTTCTTTTATTAGCATTTGAAATTTTGATGTTCAAATATTGGCAAAAATTCGTCAAAACCATGAATATATTTTTTTTGTGTCTGTCATCTCGTTATGGGGCAGTAAAAGTGCTTTAATTTTTGACTTCAGTACCTTATTCGACCAGAAAGTGAATCTAGTTGGTACTTTGGTGGTCAAAAGTAAAAAATTCTTATATATTTTTCTAAATAATCGGGATAAACAAACTAAAAATTAAGGGGAAAACGGGAAATTTTACGCACAATAAGTTTTCGACAAAATCGATTTTGATTATTGATGAAACTTTAAAACCAATGACCATTGATACATAAAATTTTTGACCGAATGTTTTTATAAGTATATTCTATCCACCATGAAGTTTTCAAAAATTTTTTACTTATGTTGTACTATTCATAGGTATATGGAATTTTCGATAATTATTAGTTTTTTTTAAAATGAATATCGATAAAAATGTATATTTTGGGTAGAGATTGGAAGATTTAATACAAGGCTCTTAATATATTGTTACAATAGCAGTTGAAAAATAAAAGAAATTCATAGTCACAATTTTATTTTATAAGCATTCAAATTTTTAATTTTGACATAATACGTAATAATCACAAAAATTCGCAAATTGTTTTAAGCTAGAAATTCATAAAAAAATTTCTTTTTAAATCTAAGATTTGAAAGTTTAATACAAGATTCCTTAAAAATTTGTCAATCTTTATCACAAAAAAAATGTCCACCGGAAATTCAAATTAAATTTTTATTAACATTTGAATTGGTTTCAAATATTGACAAAAATTCGTCAAAACCATGAATATTTACAAATTATTTTGTAGTTCAAAACTCATAATATTGTTTATATTTGTATCTAAGGTTATAAAATTTAACACTAAGTTTTGTTTCAAATAGCTATAGAGAAAATATGAAGCGTCATTATAGGAAAAATGTTTTGAGCGTTTGAGTTTTAAATTTTTATGAAATCGCGTAATGATAACGATTTATCCTCAAACCAGGTATATGTATGTCTATGATAATATAAAGTATTATGAATTATGATAACTACATGCAATGTTTTTGGAAAAATTTATTAACCATGCCTTATTCAAAATGCATCCTAATTGAAAAATAATTTATTTGTTTCAAAATAGAATATGACAATATTTAAATATAATATCCTAGACTGACAAATCATCTCCATTCAGAATCGTTTTTCGTATACAATGATACCTATCATTGCATTCAAATTTAATCCCATCCATTACCCTAACCTACTGTACAGCAGAGCGACATCCACGACTTACCCGCTTTTTTTTTCTTGGCTTTTTTTCCGTGGCTTTTTTTCTGACTACCCTTACAAAATACCACTTATAAATCCAAGATCGACACTCCATTTCGAGTGAACGAAATTCTAGATTGAAGTATACTTTCGAGTTACTAAAAATGAATTTGTAGACATATAATGTCATGGTGGCTATAGTGGCTACAACAACTAATGGAAGTGTAGGGTTCAATAGCGGGAAGTGATATTACATAATATTATGACAGATACCGTATACTTCATAAATTCCCCGTTCAATTATTCATTGGAAGAATTATTATGTGCCAGTAAATATGTACTTTTGCAAAAACTAATTATAACATAATATGTTGTGCCTTGACTTACATCATAAAGTCTTACAGTTTGAATAAATTACGACGTTCCTCCACAACAGTAGTTCTAAAGATTAAATAACAACATCAAAGTATATTTATTATGGTAGTCAGAAAAAAAAGCCAAGAAAAAAAATCCACGGGAAAAATAAGTCACGGAAAAAAAAGCCAAATAACAATAATTAAATAATATATAACAATTAAAATTAAAGTATTAAATTAGGTATTATTTAAAAATTGTTTACATATTATTGGTCATATATATATATATGTATTTAATTATTAATAAACAGGTTATATTATTATATAAACAATTTTATTTTTATATAATATGAATACGGACAATACAGTAGACCAGCTGTGTTAAAAATTTTAAATTAATTAACATATACCCTGTGTATTAATAATTATATATGTGTATACAATATGACCAATGTTTAAAAATGTTGAATAATACTTTAAATTTTATTATTTATATATTTGACCAATTATGTATAAACAATTTTTAAATAATACCTAATTTAATACTTTAATTTTAATTGTTATGCCTATGTTTAATTATTTTAATTTGGCTTTTTTCCGTGGCTTTTTTCCCCTGGATTTTTTTTCCTACATTCATTTATTATAATATATGCCTACCCTACTATATTCTATCAGTAACGATATACATTTTGTTTATGCGGTGGGGCATAAACTTGGAATAGGTACATATCAACATTTCTGGTGGAGGGTCAAAAACGTGAAATATCAAGTACTTAAATACCTTTAAATATCTTTTATATCTATTTCAAAGGTTTCTCTATTAAAATTTTATTAATAATATTATGTTATTAAAAAATAGAGTTAAGCTATTTTAAACGGAGTAAGTACCTATATATCACTTAAGATTTTTATGATTTTTTTGACTTATTATACGTACATAAATAATTAATTATTTTTCTAATTTTAATTCATTAATTTTTTTTTAATGCAAGTACTTAGTTTTCTAATTTATTTGCTACTATTTTTGAAATTATTTTTATTATACTACGAAAATCACTGAAATTATAGAATACAATAAAAAAAGGAATCGATATAAATGGTAAATAAATATTTTATGTAAATATGTAATTATAAATCTTAGGTACAGATGTCTGCCTTAAAATTAAACTTTTAGTTCTTTTTCTTTTTCAGTTATTAAAAAATAAACTATTTTTCTTTTTCATTTTCGTAATGTTTATCATTATTATTGTTGCTGTTGCTGTGGTTGTTGTTGTTGTTATATTGGTATATAATTTGCTATTTTTAAATTTAAAATATACATATAATATACGTATGTAGGGTGATCTACCAAATATGCTCATATTGCTCACCCCCATTTGTTTCTTTAATAAATTCTGATTTTTGACATTTTTAAATACACTCAGACAATTTTGTTTCAAATTTTTCAATTTTCTTGTACTGCTTAAGAAGTGTAATCCTTGCACAAACTTCTGTTTTTAAAAAGGGGTGTGCATTATAATATTGTATTTTTATTTTATCTTTAAGCTTCATTAAATCTGTCACTAGTTTTTGTGAATTAGCATAAACAATGCATCCAAAATTGAGAAATCATTAGAATAATCATTTAATTGTTGAATTGGATTTGTATCATTAACAATTTCAACTGTAGAAAAAATAATAGATTAATTTTGACTCCATATCGAACCATGCACAACTAGTAAAATGACCACCACAATGTTCGCACTAAATGTACGGATATTAATTTATATCTCAGTGGGCTAAAGTCGAAGTGCACACTCAATATATTATTAAGTACCTATACAATATTATATACACTGACTGTAACTGCACGTGCGTTTAACGGCTTTGTATCATTCATGACGAGTCTGCGTGAGGTAAAAGGCACAACATCATAATAATAATAATATATTATAATTACGTTGTCCTGTGCTTTGTACCTATATGTGTAATTATTATTTCGTTGTTTTGCTCTCATACTGGGTTAACGAGAAGAGAGGTCGTACGAAGTCCTTTATGCATACTACAACATATAAGATATAACGCATACATGTATAGCAGGGGTCGCAAACCTTTTCAAACAAGTGAGCTACATTTGAAATTTTTAGCCCCAGGTGATCGACATCTAGGAGGATTTAGGTCTTTAGAAAGAGATTTGTTTTATGAACAAAAAAAAAAAAAGGTCTAAGCTCCAAAGAATAAATATTTATTGTTTCTTCATGATGATAATAATAATAATAATAATTTAATATATTGATAATACACGAGAAATAGTAAAAAAAAGCGGGTAAGTCGTGTATGTCGCTCTGCTGTACAGTAGGTTACAAGTGGGTTACTGTAATGGATGGAATTAAATTTGAATCCAATATTATATCATTGTATACGAAAAACGATTCTGAGCGAAGACGGTTTATCAGTCTAGGATATATTATAGATTATTAAAAATTTTCAAATCTTAGTTTTAAAAAGAAAAATTTTTATGAATTTCTAGTTTTAAATAATTTGCAAATTTTCGTGATTTTCGTGATTTTTACATATGTTGTTAAAATTAAAATTTTGAATGCTCGTAAAAAAAAATTGTGACTATATTTTTATTTTATTTTTCACCTGCTATTGTAAAAATATGTTGGGAGCATTGTATTAAATTTTCAAATCTTAGATATAAAATGAAAATTTTTTATGAATTTCTAGCATAAAATAATTTACTAATTTTCTTGATTTTTACATAATATGTTGTAAAAATTCAAACTTTGAATGCTTATAAAAAAAATTGTGGCTATGTATTTCTTTTATTTTTCAACTTCTATTGTAAAAATATGTTAGGAGCCTTGTATTAAATTTTCAAATCTTAGAATTAAAAAGGAAAACTTTTATGAATTTCTATCTAAGATAATTTGAATATTGCCGTAATTTTTACGTATTTAGTCAAAATTTGAACTTTAAATGCTTATAAAAAAAAATTGTGACTATATATTTCTTTTATTTTTCAATTGCTATTGTGAAAATATATAATGAGCCTTGTATTAAATTTTTAAATCTTAGATATAAAAGGAAAATTTTTTATGAATTTCTAGCATAAAATAATTTACGAATTTTCGTGATTTTTACATAATATGTTGTAAAAATTCAAACTTTGAATGCTTATAAAAAAAAATTGTGCCTACGAATTTTTAATATTTTTTAACTTCTATTGTTACAATGTGTTAGAAGCCTTGTAATAAATTTTCAAGCTTTTCTACCGAACAAATAAATTTTTATCGATATTTATAGAAAAAAAAACTAATAAAGTTGAAAAATTAAAATGTCAGTAAACAGCTCAAAACAAATCTAAATATTTTGAAAATTTTATCAAATATATAACACGCCTATATAAACATTCAGTCAAAATTTCAAGTATCTGTGGTAATTTGTTTTAGAGTTACACCAAAATAAGGAAATCGCTAAAAGTTAAAATCCAATGTTGTAAAAATTTAAATTTCAAATGCTCATAAAAATTTAATTTGAATTTCAGGTGGAATTTTTATTTGTGATAAAGATTGAAAAAATTGTAAGGAATCTTGTATTAAATTTTTAAATCTTAGATTTAAAAAGAAAATTTTTTATGAATTTCTAGCTTAAAATAATTTGTGAATTTTCGTGATTTTTACATATTTTGTAAAAATTCAAACTTTGAATGCTTATAAAAAAAAATTGTGACAATGAATTTCTTTTATTTTTCAACTGCTATTGTAACAATATGTTAAGAGCCTTGTATTTAATTTTCAAGCTTTTCTACCCAACAAATAAATTTTTATCGATATTAATTTAAAAAAAACTAATAATGATCGAAAATTTGAAATGCCTATGAATAGTTCAACTTAAGTAGAAATTTTTTGAAAATTGCATGGTGGATAGAATATACTTATATAAACATTAGGTGAAAATTGCATGTATCTATGGTCATTTGTTTTAAAGTTACATCAAAAACCAAAATCGATTTTGTCGAAAAATGAGTGTGCGTAAAATTTCCCGTTTTTCCCTTAATTTTTAGTTTGTTTTTCTCAATTATTTAGAAAAGTATTAAGAATTTTTAGTTTAATTAATTAAGAAAACCATTTTTTACTTTTGACCCCCCAAAGTACCAACTAGATTCACTTTCTGATCGAACGAGGTACTGAAGTCAAAAATCGAAGCATTTTTACTGCCCCAAAACGTGATGACAGACACAAAAAAAAAAAAAAAAAACACATCATGGTAAAATCAATACATTCATCGCTCCGCTCAGAATCTAAAAAGATATATACAAATATAGTAATCCACATTATCCGAATATTTATTACACGATCGACCGATAATGGTAAAATTAATTTTTATAACGATCGACCTATAATTCCGATCCCTGATGTATAGTATGCATAGGCGGCATAGCACATGATCTAGTACCTACCTATTTAGTTATATATACATATATATAATATGGGTTGTTAAAAACCAACAAACGTCTAATAAATGATAACAATCCGTGTATGTAGGTTTTAGGTATACATGTGTATTATGTAAGCATAGTAATATATTTCACTGTTAATAATAATAATTCAAAGTTCCGAGTGATTGTTGTGCTTCGTGTGCGACAAATTTTTGTATAGAAAAAAATGATAATTTTCTGTACACATGGTGCATGACACACGACTATATATACACAATGCTTCGTCACATGAATCGTGTTTTGAGATCAATTCATGGATTTTTTTATCTATTATATACGCTTTGAATTCAAAACCAATAAATATACCAAGTAGGAATACTAAACAGTAATTCAGCAACAGTGGCTGTAGCAGTGATCATTAATAAATGCACTCTCGCAGCAGGCTGACTTGTTTGCGGCAGCGTTACGTTTGACAAATCGTCAAAAATGAATTAAAAAGAGTGTGGCGTATGAATCCTTATATGACCATAGTGTCTGTAGGTATGTCTGTTCTGTATATGAATCGTATGAATACATATCCGTAGGAGCCGTATATGTTTTGTACCAATAGCGTATTCACATATATATATATATCATGAAAACGCGTAGGGCAAACGAATATAATGGTATATATACATGCGCCCATGTAGCCTAAAATATTACTCTGCATTTAAGAGGTCCAAAGCGTCCTAAATCGCTTGTGGAAAGCCTTGAAATTATAGTCCGCGTACACCCATTATGTATCTTTGTGGTGTGTACATCTGCAGTCGTTCGCATTATCGTTTTATTCGAATGTTCTTCATAATATGTGAAATATGTGTTCGTGCATTGCGCAGCTAGGTATAACTCATATAATATAGAACCTATATATACATATATATTATATGTTCCTAAGTTTAGTTATTTACAAAAAAATAAATTGTAAATTCACCGTCATCATTCCCCTATACTTGTACATGTAGCAAGGAAAAATATATTAATTTTCAAAAAGACCAAAAATATAAGCAATATTTAAAAAATCTATTAGACCGAGAAAAAATAGAAATCACGATATTATTACCTACCTATAATATAATATTCTTACATTTATTATGTACTTAGCTGGATCCTATTATGTTGCTAATAATAACACAGTGCTGTGGTCTGTGGTATAATAATAATTATTATTATAGTCTATAAAGAACTAGAATATGTAATTTAGGCTTTTTAATATTGTATTTTATTCCATCCACGTTTATTCGTGACTACAATAGTATACTGTAACGTATGTATATAATAATTTATTGTCATAGCGTTATGGAATTCTGATCCCGATTCTTCGTTAATTCACTTGATGACGACCTACACACGTTCATACCTTAATACAATGTAAAATAAGGATTAAACACGATTCATAAATAAATTTCATTTTTATTGTCGTATTAAATAATACTATTATTTAAAGTTTAAAATTATAAAAATATTGTTAAGCCAATCAAATTATCACACTGACGCAGATGTTGATTCATCGCAAAGATACCTACATTTAAATATGTTTAAAATATAATGCTACCTAATAAATATAAACAAATATAGGTAATGCAGTTAATTCAGAACAATCAATTTGATCATCGGTAATCGTCTAATGATGATATTTAATTTCTGAATTCTAAGCTATTTTTAGTTGTTATTTGCAATTGTATTCTCATAAGAATAACCTATTACACAATAAATCGCGGCATTATTAGTGATATTATTTATACATAGTATTCTTCAGCCGCGATAAGTCATCTTTTAATGTCTAAATTGTCTAAATTATTATTTTCGAATATGAAAGGCCATTGAAAAAACAAAATCTAAAATACGTATACATCTACTTATACAATTACTGATATCAAGTTAGTCGGGTTTTATTTTTCATATACCTACTCTTGACTTAAAAGTTGTTGTAATTGTATTCTGTGATAAATTCTTTATAAGTCGTCATGAAGATTTTTGTTTTTAATACATTTGGTAGAGTTTATGTAGATTGAAAAAATTTGTTAAAGAATAAAAAAATATAAATTTAATATTTATTGATTTATTGTGGCTTTAATGTAACAATAAATACTATCTTTAATATTTCAATTAATTCCTAATCTGACGAAAAAATTTCATTCTGAAAAATTAACGAAGTTATGAGCTAATTTATAATTTAAATGAACTTTCTGAGGTTTATCAATGTATGTATAATATGACCTTCAACCCTTGGAGCAATTTAGTAATACGGCCAATAATAATATAATACCGACTAAAATTTAATTAAAATTATATTGCTTCGTAAAAAAGTATAATTCATTACATTATTATTATAATAAATGAAAGGGAGATATTTTTCTTGTTTACATTTGATTTTAAAAATACATAAATATTATGAATTTTAACTCGTCCTATTCACGAAAAATACCGTATAGTGATTGTAGTCACGATATTAAGTTTTAAAAATCAACAATATATTTATATATACATATATATATGTAACAAAAAAAAACCGTGCTTTTATAATGGTTTAGTCACTACTGTGCAAGAAAATAATAGGCTTGAGGCTGCTTAGTTTTGGAAAGATTGGCAATATTTTTATCTGTTTTTTATCTATTATTGAATTATTCGGCACATAATAGAAACACTACATATTTAATATTAGAAATACAGATGGTATGCTAAGTAATTTTGTACGTAAAACAATTTTTTGTCTTTTCAACTACAAGATATTTTTTTTTTTTTATAATAAATTAAGCCACGGCATCTAGACCATTGGCTACTACAGATTTAAGGAGTTACATTGGAATGAAGTTGCCTAATATTAATATACAATTATTTTATAGATGGTTGATTAAATTAGAATTGATAATGAATAAAATCGTGTTCTGGATGTTGGCTGGCTGAAGGGCTTCGGCAAGAATGGATGGTACTCCTGCTTCCCGTTCTCTATCTCAAATTGGCGACATTCAGTTATGACGTGCTTGATTGTGAGCTGTGTGCCACAGCTTGTACAAATAGGGGGATCTTCCCTCTTCATCAGATGTTGATGTGTTAACGATGAGTACCCAATTCGCATTCTGTTGATTGCTGTTTCTATTTTCCTTGATATGTCCGGTGGAGAGGGCCATGCTAGGGTGGTGTATTTGATTTCATTGAGTTTTGTAGAACCTAGTCTCCAAGCTCGAAGCCATATATTGCTTGTGATTGTTTTAGATAAAGAATTGGCGTCGTGTAGAGTAAAGCCATTAAGTTTTATAGCGTCAGGGGATGTTATTGCTTGGCGAGCATTTTCGTCGGCTCTCTCGTTTCCTGTGATTTGACTGTGGCTAGGGATCCATATCAAGATGATGGAGTGTCCGGAATTAGTGAGGTTATGCAGTTGGTTCTGAATTTTTCTAGCGATTTCATTCGACGTGAAGGGGTTTTCGATGCTCCTTAAAGAACTTAGCGAGTCGCTTAGTATAGCTGCTTTGAGTATGCGTCTTGTTTTGATGAGGTCTAGAGCGTAAGAAATTGCCGTTGTCTCCGCTGAGTATATTGAGCAGAAATTGGGGAGTCTCAGCATTGATACGGGGTCTTTAAATACTACTGCAGCTCCAACTCTGTTATCCGTTTTGGAGCCATCGATGTATATTTCAGTGTGGTCACCGAGATCGGAAGTGATTGATTGTAGGTGTTGGTTAAAGATTATGGGCGGGGTATCATTCTTAGAGAGTTCGCTAAGTTCACTGTTTACATAGTTGTTGAATAGCCAAGGGGCCATCAGAGAGATTTCGTTTTTAATAAAGTCTGGGTGAGAGAAATGGGTATCATTTAGGGAGTCCGTGATTTGTTTCGTTACTTTGAGATTGTTTTGGGTACGTCTGATTGCGAGTAACATGGTGTTGTGTACCCTCCTGATGTCGAGTGGCGCGACTCCGGACAACACATTTTTAATAGGTATATAATTTAATTATTATTTTCATTTTCGGATGAGCCGTGGTGCCCCTTAAATAAGCTCGCAGTGCCTTTAGGGCACCAGGGTGCACTGCAGGTTGGGAACCGCTACAGTATAAAATATCGCACATGATTTACAAACTATGAGTCACATATCTGTAGAACAAATTATACTTGTGATTTATGAACTCACAAAATTTATTTTTAAAATTAAAAAATGTATTTATTAGGTACTTAGAAATATGCATATAAACTATAGTTAACTATATTTATATGAATTATTATGTATTAGCGGTTTTCTATGAACTTCATAATATATACGTACACACATCAAACTCACATATTTAATTTTTTTATGAAACAGTGGTAATAACAAAACATGTTATTTAATATTTAATAATTCATATTATTTTGTGTGCCCACGATGTGCTCATTATTATACATGTTTCTGTTTTATTTCGAATATTATTACTCGTATTATATTGTACATTTTATTCGTAGGATATTTCAAAAGTATATTCGAGTCGAAATAAAATTTATTATAAATAATGATTCAAAATCTGAGATAGGCGATAGGTATAATAATAATATAATCTAAGTATATAAAAATGAATATACATATATTATGTAGGTATGTCCTTTTTGCCAGTCTTAACGACTAAACTAATTTTTATGAAATAATATTTAATTAGGCGAGCTTTAATAATTCCTAGTCAAGTGTCACCAACGGGTGATTTCTTAATTCAAAATATTCATGCTACTATTATAATATCATATATACTTATTGTGCTATGTTGTATAGATTGTGTATTTCAAATTGTAAAATAAAAAAAAAATAAAAAATTAGGTAGGTAGGTATGCTTAAAGATTCAGGAATTTAGATATTGAATACCTACCCAACTATATTATTGAAGAAAAATGGAAGTGAGCAATGTGAGCATGCTTGGTGAATCATTATTATTTCGATAATATTTTATGATTTTAGTGGATTATACTTGTACAACAGCATTACATGATACCTTTGTGTGTTTAAATACTCCATGTGGGAAGGGTGGTGGTGCTAGGCAGTCGAACGAATGTGGAATCGCAAAAAAAAATCAGCCTGTGAACAGCAGCTCATCTCTGTCAAGCAAAATGACAAAACAATAAATTACTTCAGATAAACAACTCTAAATGTTCTATATTAATTTCAAAAATAAAACACGATATTGCTAACGATTCAACGCATCGCTGGGGCGCCAAACGAGAATCGTGCCATGAGAAATCATATAGAAACCGCGCTTTCGGTTCTTGTCGAACGATAGGGTTTGATTATTACTGTTATTAGTCACTAGTTATTAGACAAATTCCATGAACTCTCCAACCACTCCACCGCTAGCTCAATTCATCAGGTTGCAAATTATTATTTACTAAACTTGTATCTATAACATTATTTATTATATATTTTTTTACATACCCCAAAATATAAAACTTTTTGAGCACATTCTCTCTTTACCTATTCCTATCCTCCGCTCAAAATTCAAATTTCCTGTCAGTAATTGTTAAAGGTTCTGATATTAATATTCTGATAAAACTTATAATTTGGAAATTAGTTCAAATTACTCAGTATTTGTATAATATTGTATTTTAAGCTACTAGTTGTATTAGTTTAATAGTGATATAATTTTTTCAATCTGTTTCTTTTTATTATTAATATTATTTTTTTCTTTTTTAATTCAAATAACTCTCTAAAATTTTGTATAACACTATTAATTGATTGAAAATTTGATCAAGTTGGTACTTTGATTGCGTTCATTTTTTAATTTCCAAAACGTACAAAAAGACTACTGATTAATTATATAAAAAAAATAGTCGACATTTACTAAATAGGTAAACTTACTTCTAACAAAGTCGATACTGAATACTAAATTGTATATGTGTATCGTAACTTGTAATACAAAAGTAATAATAAATAAAACACGGATTTGTATGCATTTGCATATTTATTCTGGCTGATCGTAATAATATGCTAAGCGTGGACAAAATTTGTTTCATGACATAACGATTTTAAAAATGAATTTTTTTAGCACTTATTTTTGCATATTTCGACATTTTTCTATTTTAACTTTTAAGGACTATTTTACAATTTTAATTGAATATATATTATCTTTTAAAGTATATTTCGATGATTTTATAGACATTTTAGAAAAATATAGTATTTTAATATAAAAAAAAAGTTTTATATTTTTATAGTTTCGATTAATATCAAAATAAATAAATAGGTATAAACAGTTTTCCCAAACATGACCTTAGATCAATAATCGGGGAAATAAAATATGTACTCCTACCAAGATGAGAAAATATTTTTTAATATATTGTATAAATTAAATGTTACAAATTAAATTTATTTTTGCTAATTTGTCATGCATATTTTAATATTTTGGTGCATATAGTTGTGTAAATTGTGTATTTAAGATTTTTTACGCATATTTTATTGGTTTTTAATGCATATAAATCTACTCTCTAGAAGTCTAGACTAATAAGTAATAACTTATAACTTATTTGAACATCTGTATTGTCCGTAATATCGTAGTATTATCGTACATCACATCTTATATTTTATGGCTTAAATGTATTACCTGCTACTAGTTAGTAGTTAGTCTTATATGAAAATTTCATAATTTGATTAACCTTATTATCGGGTTTTCTATTAACGTTGTAACTTTACGAGAGCAAATTCGGATTATATGTATTCATAATATTATAATGGTATCAATATTGAAAAAATGATTATCGGCTATTGATAATTTATTGTACATACGTATATGAATATTTTTTTATAATTTTATTTCATTTGAATATAAACTCAGTTGTAAATATAACTACCTTGAAAAGTGAAAATGTATAATATAAACATTAAATAATATTATAGCTCTTATAAATTTTACGCCGGATTTTCTTTTGATGAGTTCAAAACTAATTCATGGATTTTTTTTCATATTACTTTTTTTATAAAAAATAATGTTCACGACATTTTTAAGATGTCGACGCACGAATAACTAATATTTCCATGTTAGATTAAATCTTTAGTATATATACACAAATAATTTAGTGTTTACGCTTTTCCCTTTTTGTTATAAACAGTTGAAAACAAATCGACGATAGAATTACAATAACTAAAAAGAAATTAACCATTAAAAACGGCGCTCATCTTCTATATCACCACTCGAACGTTCACTTGAACTATTACGTAAATTTTGTATTATATTACATGAAAAAAATAATAATATGAAGAGGAAACACATAAATAATAAATGCACAGTTAGTGAAAATGTTATAGCCCAAGTGGATGTAATTGCTGGATAATATATATTATTCGTCAATATTAATACAATTCGTAAACGATCGAAACACGTGAGTTCAGATAATTTTTATTGTTATTGTTATTTTTTCCAACCAAACAAAGGTAAATACTGACTATGTATACTTTGTTAATTTAATAATTGGTCGTCTGCTGCTCAATATTGATAAATAAAAAAATGTTATAAAACCTCTGTGATGTGCAATTTATGTGTACATTTCAGAATGGTACATTAAAAACGTGCTTTTTTACTGATCAATTGACAAACAAACAAATAAATAATAATAAATATGAATACGTAAAAAATAACGTGCTTCCTTCATTTTTTTTTTTACAAAAGCATTAAAATCAGTTACATTAATTTCCTGAAAATGATTCGAAATATTTTATTTTCAACTTTTTTCTATACCTTTAAGCTACAGGACTATATTCATAGAATAAAATAATGACGATAAATTCTTCACCGATTTATCAATTATATTTTATGTTTATTAATGTGTAAACTTTTTATTGTTTATTTTTTTATTTTTAACAATTAGAATAATTTAATCATCTGTTAACACAATTTATTTATTTACCAGATGCTTTTAAAGTCGTATTTCAATTATTATTAGAATTGTATAATTTTATTAAATTGTATATTATGACGGATACAATTGTCGCTTCCAAGCGTCGTCGACTCATAACAATATACGTCAATGTACAATAATTACTTGTATTGTATATTATCAATGTAAATCGTTTATTTTTCTCTAACCTACCGTTTTGAACAATTAGATACATAAAAAAAATTAATTTAAACACTTGAGATTATTTGACACGACGAGAACAATCAGCATGATTTAATTAATTTTCAATTATTTTTAGCGTGTTGACTATATTGTGTCAAAATGTAAACTCCTGTATAAAAAATAAGAATAAAAACATACAGGGACTCAGGACGATTTAATTAATCAATCATGCTCATCGCCCTTTTATTCATAATGCATTAATTTAAATCCTGATTTTTTGAATTTTAACTTTAAACTATTTTAAACATAGTTAACATAAATTGACTGCCATGTGTATCAATTATATGTGTATCACGTCCAAATTTTCAATGGTTATTGCCCTTCATATTTTCTTATATTTGCCAATTCTGTTTTGAGCATCGTGTAATAATGATGCTCAACGTTTAAATTATTTATTTATTTATATCTAGAAATTTTCCAAGCCATAACTTTAAAAAAAAATCTTAGGCTATAATATTATACATACCATATGAAGTGTTGTACTTCCTTTTTTTAGGGGGTTATCTCCCCCATTTCGTTAGTACACCTTGTATGACAATGACACTAACCATGGAGTTTTATACATATAATATAATACTCAAATCATTCGAGATAAAATCAATGCAATTGTTGGGGCAATTAACTTGTTATAAAAACCATATTTTCATATACTTTGATTTTTATACAATTAGTGCAGTAAGGTGATATACCCTTTCTTTACTTGTTAAACACGATAGGTATGTTTTTTTAGAAATAAAAATTCAGAAATAAAATTTTTAAGTTCAGAAATGTACACTCTATTAGCACTTAGAATAATAATCATTATTCATTACCAATGATTTTACATCAAATATTATAAGATATTTTATGTAATATTCAATCGAGTTATTATTTTACTTAAACGGTGTTTACTGAAAATAAAACACTAATAAGTAATAATTATATCTACTTTTAATATCGACTTATATAAATCAACATATTTTTTTTTAATAATCCGTTAAAAAACGTACATTAAAAATAGATGAAGAACGCCATAAAAAATAAGGATTTATTTTGAAAAAATTATATTTAAGCATAGGTACCTATGTACTTTATAATTCAATAAAGTTTATAACAATTTGAACAAATATATATTATCAAATGCTAGATAGGGGGAGCATGCTTGATAAATTACCCTGTATAATATAAGATTAAAATATTAGGGTATAAACCACAATGTACATTATATAATATATATATTTATATTAAATTGAATAAAATAACATAATTTAATGAGGAAAAGTCTTATACCATCCTTTGAGATTGACCATGGTCCAAAAAAACTCGTTGACATACTTTATTAGGAATTCTGTGTGTATAAAAAGCTAAATGGTTTTATTCAACTACATGGGCCATAATCCAGCATTCGTGTCCTTGTCCAGTAAAAGGAAAAAGGACAAACTATGTATTCAATTTTTTTGTAGGTAGATGCCTACTTTATACGTATTTTACCTATAGCGGTGCATATATCAACTCGAATCTATTTAATACTCAGTTTCGTAATATACATAATATTAATACCCGAGCCGCTCATCCATATTGGTTCATAAATATAGCACCATAATAATGTTAAATAATCATGCCGGTATAAAAAATTTAATACGTTTGTGTGTGTGTGTGTTATTATGTTCAGCGCAATATTAATATCAAAACTCTAATGATGTATTGTGACTTGTGATAAAACTTTTTAAGGCGAATAGGGGAAAGAATTACGTGCCGGGCATCATCTATATTTTTTCGCAAATTCATAAGCTATTTAAGATATTCCCACGTGTTCCCGCGTGATATCAAAATACATTTTCGTTTTATGTGAAGGTATTTAAAATTTATAATCCGATACGTTAAATATTATAATATAGCTACATAGTTCACCAACGATGACAACGAAATTATTATTATTATTTACTCACTCGAGTTTTTAAATCATTTAATTCGATTGTGACTAGGCATATGCTAACGTAAAAACGTTCAACTTATTCGGCACAAGAAAATTTAAGACGCGAAATGCACAAATATAATATTATCTACATGAGTACTCCTCTATTCGTTATATTTTATAACCTCCCCTTCTTCATAAAAGAATAAAAAACCGAAAATCTAACGAAGAAAATATTATAAAATACGTACATAGGTAGGTATATAGATTTAAGTGCGAACGGGTTCCGACTATAATATCATATTCAATCATTGTGGTACTAATTAAAATGACGGTATACGTGTACAAAAAAACACCAGCATTCTAATGCAATCATCAAAACAATGCTAGATAGATGGATTTTAGATTCTGAGCGAAGCGATGAATGTATTGATTTTACCATGATGTGTGTTTTTATTTTTTACTTTTTTTGTGTCTGTCATCACGTTTTGGGGCAGTAAAAATGCTTCGATTTTTGACTTCAGTACCTCGTTCGATCAGAAATTTAATCTAGTTGGTACTTTGGGGGGTCAAAAGTAAAAAATGGTTTTCTTAATTATTGGGATAAACAAACTAAAAATTAAGTTAAATCAAGTAAAATCGTTTTGGTTTTTGACGTTACTTAAAAAAAATGACCATATAAGGCTTCCTATATATTGTTTCAATAGCAGTTGCAAAATAAAAGGAATACATAGTCCCATATGTAAAAATCACGAAAATTCACAAATTATTTTAAGCTAGAAATTCATAAAAAATTTTCTTTTTAAATCTAAGATTTAAAAATTTAATACAAGATTCCTTACAATTTTTTCAATCTTTATCACAAATAAAAATTCCACCTGAAATTCAAATTAAATTTTTATGAGCATTTGAAATTTAAATTTTTACAACATTGGATTTTAACTTTTAGCGATTTCCTTATTTTGGTGTAACTCTAAAACAAATTACCACAGATACTTGAAATTTTGACTGAATGTTTATATAGGCGTGTTATATATTTGATAAAATTTTCAAAATATTTAGATTTGTTTTGAGCTGTTTACTGACATTTTAATTTTTCAACTTTTTTAGTTTTTTTTTCTTAAATATCGATAAAAATTTATTTGTTCGGTAGAAAAGCTTGAAAATTTAATACAAGGCTTTTAACACATTTTAACAATAGCAGTTGAAAAATAAAATAAATTCATGGTCACAATTTTTATTTATAAGTTCAAATTTTTACATAATATAAATCACGAAAATTCGTAAATTATTTTATGATAGAAATTCATAAAAAATTTTCCTTTTATATCTAAGATTTGAAAATTTAATACATAGCTCCTATCATATTTTTAAAATAGCAATTGAAAAATAAAAGAAATGCGTAGTCACAATTTTTTTTTGTATTAAATTTTCAAGCTTTTCTGCCTAACAAATAAATTTTTATCGATATTAATAAAAAAAAACTAATAATGATCGAAAATTTCAAATGCCTATGAATAGTTCAATTTAAGTCGAAATTTTTTGAAAATCGCATGGTGGATAGAATATTCTTATATAAACATTCGGTGACAATTGCATGTATCTATGGTCATTCATTTTAAAGTTACATTAAAAACCAAAATCGATTTTGTCGAAAAATGAGTGTGCGTAAAATTTCCCGTTTTTCCCTTAATTTTTAGTTTGTTTTTCTCGATTATTTTGAAAAGTATTAAGAATTATTTTACTTTTGACCCCCCAAAGTACCAACTAGATTCAATTTCTGATCAAACGAGGTACTGAAGTAAAAAATCGAAGCATTTTTACTGCCCCAAAACGTGATGACAGACACAAAAAAAAAATAATAAAAACACACATCATGGTAAAATCAATACATTCATCACTCCGCTCAGAATCTAAAATATATTTAAAAGCAATCGAAGAGAATACAAAGATTATTAAAGATTATTGTTTTTGAGTAACTCTAAGTCGTATGATAACACGAGTTCAGTTATAAGATAACATTTTAATATTGTATTGATCCAAGGTATTTTAAAAGGTACCTACAAGAAATTAAAAAATTAAATCTAAGAAGATAATAAGTAAAAATGAAATGTTTACAACAGTGCAGAATTACTTCCACTTTTTAAAACTTAAAAACAGTTATTCTACTATAACTGAATTAATCCGCTTAACGTTTCGCCAAAACTCACCATCAATCACTTTCGTTAAAAACAAAACAAAAAAACTATACAGTTACTGTAAAAAACTGTGTATTTTCATTGATTTTCGAAAATATACTGACTTCTAATCTATCTAGTCCTGAAACACTGCACACACACACACATGCATATATAATATATAAATAAAATATATGGTATCAAACTATACATCATATAAATTCGTATTTTTCAGATATATTTGACCTATTTATAGAATAGATATATATTATAAAATTACACTTTTTAGGATATTTAAATTTTTGATTCATTGCGCAAAATACCTAACACGGATATCAGTCACGATATTGTACCATTTTTACCTACATAACATTTTCTTAAGTTAATTATTTCCAACGGTGTGGATGACATGGAAATGTATGCCTAAAAAACTGCTCAAAAATAAATAAAATATTCTGAATTTCTGAATCAACATTATGCTGACTCGTTTATTGTAAAGATAATTTTATGTGAATTACAAAATTTCACTAAGCTTATTTAATAAACTTTAGTCTTTACTATGCTAAGTATTTTATATAGATGGTCAATATAATTTGAACAAATTAAAGTACCAATATTTTTAACAAGTATGTATTATTTATGCATTATTCGACAGGCAATATTATTATACAGTAGGTAAAACGGTTAATATGTATATAAATGCTAGCTGCAATTACGATGATATTATGACAAGACGATCGGTATCTGTCTCTTCATCAGTATGCACTCCACAGTCGCGCGATAGAAAATTACCGAATTAAAAATAGAACTATTCGCAAAATAATGTAGTTAATATAATTTAATGTTTAAATGTAAAATTAAAACTAATAGCTTTAACTTGCTATGAAAAAAAAAAAAATAGAATTTTGAATATTGTTTAGCATATCAGTATAATAATTCGATTTTTTTTCTTGATATTTGTGAGGAGGGAATCGTTCTATGCCCCCCCTTGTATCTGCACCTGGACACGGTTAACCGTTAACAGCGTCCGGTGGTCAACAATTATAATACCAATTAGAAATTATTATATTATTATTGCAGGAATTCGCCGTAGAAAAAAAAATTATTGTCGTTGTCTCCAAAGAAAATAGCTTCTACGGAGTGAGCTAGTACCTATATTGGCTATATTATAAAAGCCACTCACTCGTTCAGGCGTATTTATTTTATCGTCGTCCAGAAAATAGTTACGGTGGTTATATTCTAATAAATTGTATATATAATATTACTCGTATTACGAGTGTGTGTGGGTTGATGGATGGGATGGGTATGAGAGTACAGTATATTATTATAACCACAGCAGTTAATCCTAAACGATGAGCACCAACGGTGTTAGCGTTTACCCTAACGCATAACAAGACGCAATAATAATAATTTTTCCTACATCGTTCGATAATAATAATATTCTAGTCTGTATACAGGGTTAATTGTTTATTCTCTGAACGTGTTCATCACCGCCGTTTTATTATTCGATTAGTGAGCATCTATTTAAGTACAGTTTTTTAGGACTATATAAAAATACGTAAGTACCCGTTTCTTATAAGAACCATAATATTTTTAACTACTATTAGACATAATATCGTATATTCGTATATGCCATTTTTTAAACGAGTAAATCCCCACAATTCCTAAACCTATTATCGAATCTTGCGTACAATTGTATTATATCCTTATAGAATTTACAATTACTTGGAGAGACTTCTCTCATGAATTTCAATTTAAACAATAATATGTTTTACCTATCACCCATACCGAGTGACACGCGCTAAACCTATATATACAATCGCCTTACCTGTTGTACACTAATACGCACAGACCTAATGACTCTCAGAAATTAATTAGATTAGCGCTTTTAGCAGTGGTGAGGTACGATGGTATTATTGGCTTGCTGTTCACCGTTCCTTTCAAAGCACAATGACTTTAGATTTCATGTAACACTGCACAATATTCGGTTTGAGCTAACTTCCTAGAACTCTCAAAGTATGTTTATCCCGACACTCTACCGTTTAAAACTTTAGAACGTCAAATGCGAATGTAATAAAACTCAAGCACGGTTTTTGGTTGGAAATTCTTTTATCAGTTTAAGATCAAACAAAAATAAAACAGGTTACTACGGTCGTCGCTTACTCACGCGTACGACCGACATCGCACTCCCCCCCAATAGTAATATTGTAATATTGTAGTAATATATTATAATATATTGATGACGTTGATGATATTGATTAAAAAATAATATTGATTAGAACAATAGTTGTCACAGCTTTAGCTAGTACACAGCTATTACTCACTTTTTGTAATGGAGATGTGAAGTCTGTATTAATAAATTGCCCATATAGGAATGAGAGATAATTCGATTTTCGATTGCCACTAAGATGCCCTTACGTCCGATCATACCTGTCGTTTAACAAAATACGAAATTTATTTTCTTATTACGAATGCTTACACCTAGTATTAAACACTATTTCCACACAAGAAAGAACAAAATAATCAGTTGTTATATTACTGCAATATATGATATCGGCGTACAATTGTACTTTTAACTCGACAATTCCTTCGTTAAGACCACCATAGTATATTGGCTATAATATCATAAAATTGTTGTGACACATTTTTAAACTAACAATTTATTTCAAATTGTTTGTGGTCTTGTAAAGTACTTGAAAAAAGTATTCAAATACTTGCTCAAAGTATTTTTATTTAAAATCAAATACTTAAATTTTCAAGTAAACTCAATAAGTCAAAAACTTATTCTTTTTATATTCCACCAAATGGTACGGTGTAAATGAACGACCTATAAAATTATCGTACAACCATAAAAATCGGTTCAGTTGATTTGTAAAGTGTAAACAATATTTTATCAATAATTTGAAAGTATCTATAAATACTTTTTTTAAGTTTTTGGATTTTTGTACTTAAATACATTTTTTTTTACTGACTACTTACTGCAGTTGTAGTACTCATGGGGTATTCATAATTAAAAATACGTATTTTTAATAATTTTCAATTGAGTGTCTGTATTTAAATACTTTTCGATATCTTTTACAATACTTTTATGATTGATGTGAATTTGTTGTGTACGTTGTAATTCATATCATATTATATTATTAATTATTATGATTCCTTACTAAATCATAATTGATTCAGACTTGATCTCGTTTGTTATTATAATAAATACACAGTTATTAGGTTATATGTTTATGCCATATTAATATAATGTTATCCCGTCATTACGTTTAATGCGATTTACCTAATATTTATTTGGTACTTTAAAATAAATACTGATAAACATAAAATACATCTACGCACGTATGAGGTATCGGATATAAATATATAACCTGTAAAGTATTAATTTATTTCAATATACTGAATACAATTTTTGTTATTAACTATCAAAATATGATTGATGTACATTTCAATTTCATACAAGCACACCTGAGGTAGTTTCCATATATAGTTGGAATACTTTAAGAGTGCTTAAGTTTAACTTTTTAAATTGTAGTAGTGCACCTCATATTTACGTTTTCTGATAAAAAATATTTATTTATATATACTTGCTAGTATACCACTATACGTCTATACCAAAGCGGTAAACACATACTTATTATTTAATTGTGGAGTTTATTATTTAAATATTTGCTAATGGATTAAATGTTTAACAAATTAATCATATTATAATATAAATGTATTAGTAATTATTAAAGGGTCTAGATTCAAATTTTATTTTATTCTAAATTTCGTTTCTAATTTCATGAAATATGGATATTTTACACTTTAAAACAAAAACACTTGTAACAAATTATACAATATAAAATTAATTACAACATCTGATTTAAATCTGATAAGTTAATGAAGAATCAAATCTGTATAATATTATTATTTAAGGTCAATCTATAATAATTTATTATAGATAATGTTTATTATTAATAAATATTTTCAATGGACGTGTAATATTCCAATAATCGTTTGCTTGATGATGTCTTTTTGTTACAAGTCTTAACTCCTAATATTATACATATACACTATCCCATCTATTTCTAAATTTCTACCACAGCGGTGCAATTTTGAAGTTAACGATTTCGATCAGTTTTTGTCCAATTACATTCGATATGCAAAATAGGATTGGTCCTAATTATACAATATTATACGCTCGCTGTAGGTTCTTATTTTAAGGATTCTCCATAGCTTCCGTAGACTTAAGATCATAATATATTTATGTCTGAAAAAAAACTTAGCTGGCTTTCGATTTAATTACCTATACTTTTAGTGTTATCTTTATAGACTCCTCAATTTTGTAATAGTTATGAATCATAACTTATGATTTTATGAATGCCAAATTCTAATAATGTATGCAACATATTATAATACAGTTTAATGTACGCGAAGTCTATATCTAATATGAATGTACAATCAATACTTTATATAGCCATATTAATTAGGTACCTATATTGTATAATATACAGAGTGATTCATTAAGCACGCTCACTCCCATTATTTCATTTAAAAACTAATTTATTAAAATTCTGACTTTTGAAATTTTTCTGTACAATATAAGTGATATAAGCTTCTGTTTTTAAGATGAATACTTATTTAGTTTTAGTGAATAATTTTTCTGAAAATTTTGACATATCAAAATCAAAATTCTGTAAAAAGTAGTTTTCGAGTACAATCTGTCTTATATACATGTGTGTATATTTATAATATTATATAAATTACTGCGACAAATATTTTATTAATTAAACCAAAAATTTTCATTGCAGACGATTACAATCGAGTGGTTTTGGACCAATTGCAAAACGTACCGGATTCGGATTACATCAACGCGTCATACGTAGACGTGAGTATAAACTAAACAATCATTATCGTTATAAACTATATTTATATTATGTTAAATATATCATAACAATAACACTAACAAGAGTAAATTTACCGTGGGGAACAAAATATATTGTAATAGTATAAGTTCAGGGAATATTTGTAATTTTTGGAGCGTTTAAATATTTTATTACACTACTGCAGTGTAACAATGTTATTTGTTTAAGTACGGTCGTATCGGTCAGGTTGGTATCTAAATACTTAGTTTCATATCAACGGTGTTGAAAATTAAATCCGTGAAATTCATCGACACACGAAGGAATTGACGTACCTATAGCATGTTATAATGTATTGCCACTTGTCTTGTTGTTCGGCTAATTTAATTAATCTGCGATGCAGGGTTCGGGTTTTAATCTTTTCGGATTTCAATCGTCTCATTAAAAAACAAATAAATAAAATAAAAACCGCTTTGGTCTGTAACTTTTC
Source organism: Diuraphis noxia (assembly GCF_037042655.1). Classification (NCBI taxonomy): domain Eukaryota; kingdom Metazoa; phylum Arthropoda; class Insecta; order Hemiptera; family Aphididae; genus Diuraphis; species Diuraphis noxia. Next base: position 1,721,164 of record NW_028301717.1, read on the forward strand.
GTCGGAGAAATTTAAATAAGCGTACCTATATAATCCGAGTAATCATATATACATATATTGATATATCATATAGGTACGATACACCGCGTGTTTACTTATGTACTTGAAAAACGAAACGTTTCTAATTTTTTCGCTGAACTAACAATATTTTACTTTCATCAAAACCTATTGAATAAGCTCAATCTAAGCAGCAGCAAACTTCAAATTCCTCGGATTTTAATTATCAATCGTTAAACTTCATCTCGACCGATTTTATAGTCGCATTAAAACGTATATAAGCTTATATGCATCACAAAGGCTGGACTAATATCTGCTTATGTTGTTGGGTTATACGAGTTAATGTTAAGTTGAAAATTGCAAATTATTATTTTTTTTTTTTACCTTAACTGGTTAATACTGGATTTTCGATTTAACTACTAAATTAACTTAATTGTTTTTAATCAACACAAAATATACGAATTAAAATTTCAATTTAATAAATCATGTTAATTTATTTTATTTAAAATTTAATTTTAGGTGCACCCTCAGATATTTAACTATCGGTGGGTAATAGTGTTATTTTTCCTTATAAATATTTATAGTTTTATCACAGACTCTCCCCCTCCTCTATTGATTTACCCTAATTACGCCTATAACTGCTACAACAAAATAACCTATAGGTACTAATCCTATATTAGTATATTACCATTTACTACTCAGAGAGCTTAATACTAGTTATATCACTTTGTACGTACGTATTATTTTCTTGGCCTAGTTTTTTTGAATTATTTCTATAATATTTATCTATTGTGACATACTTGTACCTACCCTAACCTAGTATATTTTTAAATTCTAATATTAAATATTATTTATATAATCAATTTGACAATATTTTCAAATACTTGTATTCAACATTTATCTCAGTATTACATAACATGTAAGTACTAGACTACAGACAATACATAAAATGATTAAAATGATAGTCAAAGTAGGTAATAATTTATTTATTTATTAGAATATTATAGATTAAAAGACCAGTTAGAACACACGAGTATATTTTAGAGTAGGTAATAGGTATACTTAAATCGACTAATGCATAGTTATTATTATGGTAAAAATACTATTTTTTATTTATTTTCATATAGCGAACTGTTTTAGAAACTTTAGTTTATTCTCAAAAACAACTTTTGTAATAATTTGTACATGACCTCACCACGCCTATAACTCAAAAAAGTGGTAGTAAAATCAAAAGATAATATACCTATTCAATTTCATGATCATTAAATCCACTATCATTTATTATCTAGGAAATACCGATAAATAACATAATACTTATAAGTCAATTACGGAATTATATATAGCCCGATTTACCTGCAACAATAGATGGTATACTCCGGCATTACTGACATTGCCCAATCATTACACCTACATTTACGGTAACAAAATACACCTATATTACTTTTTAATATAACTCGGAATTTACTGCTTTATAAAAAAAATTCCTTTTATAACAGTGTTTACTGCAGTATATTATATGGAGACTCCCGTTATATAGTTGCAGGTATATACGGTATTTTATTTATGTTGAGGTTAAACATATATAACACCCAATACATAAGAAGTATATAGTGTTCATTTGATGCTTCCGTTTCGAAATTTAATAACACTGCGCAATGACCTAGTCCGCAAGCGGTTATAGGTTAAAAAATAACTGCTACAAATGTACTATACCAGCCCGACATAACCATTGCAGGCGTATTATTATTTTCAATCTCGCGCCCGGAAAACAATCCGACGACAACGACGATCGATGTTCCGTCGGAAATAATGGGTATGTGCTCAGTGAATTCGCAACTATATTTTCATTATTTTTTTTTTCGAAAAACGACCTCGCCTGAGTAGGCGTATACAACGTCCGGGCGTTCAGATTTTCCGCTGTCTATGATAACACGCTTTTTGATAGAAAAAAGATGAGTATCTGGCCAACCCTCCCTCCGCACTATTTAACCGGGTAAAGCAACGATGGTGTAGAGTTTATTATAACAATATTATTTTCTGGTATGCTCGGAGTCAGTATATAACAAATTCGCCACTTTGATTTTTTTTTTTTGATTCCATTATGAATAGGTTTAAATACGCGTTTTCCGATCATTCTTCACCGTTAAAAATAATTATATTTATATTATTATTATTATTATTAAAACTATTTAACTTTATCACGTATAACTTGTAAAAACATCATCGAATCCAAATAGTTGAAAAATGTAACTCGATCAAAACTTTGCCACAATGTGGGTTCTCAATCTTTTTTATACCACTCATGTATATGTATTACGGACCAGTCGTGTATCACTAAAGACTTAAGATAGTTATTCCTTTATTCCTTGGGTATTGTCGGCCACTAGGACCATCCCGTCAAACAACCAATCCTCCAGGTCTCTCTGTCCGCTGCTTTTGTTTTCCAATCTGGGCCACCGTTCAGCGATTCTACGGCTCTCTTTACTAAATCTTCCCATCTTAAACGGGGTCGTCCAAAAGGGCCTTTCCCTTTTAGGTTCTCTGTCAATATGTTTTGCTTCTGAAAGAGTTCTTCTAGTTCTTTGTTTTTCCTTATTCTCCATCCCTCTGTTTCCTCTTCTTTTACTGGGCCAAAGATCTTTCTTAAGATTTTCCTCTCTAGAATAATCAGTTTGTTTTCCTCCGTTTTTCTTAATGTCCATGTTTCTGCTCCGTATGTAATTATGGAACGTAAAAGTGTAATATATAATTGTAACTTTATATCTCTCGACAGGGATCGTAACCCTAGTATCCTTGTAAGACCGTAAAGATATATGTTTCCCAATTGGATTCTTGCTGCTACTTCTTTATCAGTTTCATTTTTTTCGGTCAAAACAGAACCTAAATATTTAAATAGTTTGACTCGATTGAATTCATGGTTGCCAACTCTTAAGTAAGGATACATTCTGGTACTATCTCTTCTCCCCACCACCGTGTATTGTGTTTTGTCTTCGTTTATTTGTTAGCCAACCTTCTTAGCTGTCTCCTCCAAACGGCCGCATAATGATCTTAATCCATCATGTGATTTATCCATGAGGACCAAATCGTCTGCATAAGTCAATAATGCCACGGAGGAGCCTTGTAGTGACATCCCCTCCTGGGCTCCAATATTAGTTTCCCTGATAACCTTTTCTAATACCAGATTAAAGAGAACAGGTGACATTGAGTCCCCCTGTCTTAGGCCTGAATTCACACTTATTGGGTCGGTTTCTGCTTCTTCTACTCTTATTTTAATGAACGTTTCCATAATACATGATTCGATTAACTTAACTAATTTTTGTGGGAAGTTATACTCTCTAAGAATATTTATCAAGCTTTTGCGATGAATACTATAGTATGCCTTCTTGAAGTCGATAAAGAGCACGTGCATTTCCTTGTCAAATTCCCAGGTCTTTTGGAAAAGTTGTCGGAGAATAAATATTTGGTCTACCGTAGATCTTCTTGGCCTAAAGCCTCCTTGATAATCTCCAATGATTTGCTCCGATTTTGTTCTTAACCTTGACAAGGTACAGTTCGTGAAAACTTTATACGCAACACTTAGAAGGGCAATTCCGCGATAATTATTGCAATTTTGTTCATCCCCTTTCTTATTAATTGGGAATACTAAGGCTATTTTCCAATCTTCCGTAACCTTTTCGGATAACCATATTCGGTGGATCAATTTCCACAGCCTGAACGTCATTTCTTCTCCTTTTTTGAGAAGTTCTGCATGAATTTGATCCTCGCCAGGTAACTTATGATTTTTCAAGATGTTAATTGGGATTTTATCTCGTCCAATGAAGATTCTGGGCATTCTTGTTCTTCTCCAGTTTCTAAGTTAAGGCTAAAGACTTCATCGGGTGCTTCACAGTTAAAGAGAGTATCAAAATATTCTCCCCACTTTTTGGATAATTCTTCATTCGTGGTTATCAATGCCCCATTGTCATATTTTAGGAATCTTTCTTTCTTCTTGTATCCACCAGTAAGATAATTTATGCGTTTGTACATATCTCTAGCCCTGTGTGCTTTGTAGTCTAGTTCAGAATTATCCATTATATTTCGAACATATTTCCGCTTTTCACCTCTTAGGATGTTACTTGTTTCCCTTAGACGAGTTTTGTACCTTGCGAACAGTTCTTCGTTTCTCGTATCGTTTAGCCAATTTTGTCTTGCAACCTTTCTTCTCTGCAGCGCTTCTTCGCAAATCCTGTTGAACCAGGGTTTAGGTTTTGGCTTTTTTGTTCTTAAAGTCTTGTTAGCTACATTGCTTAAAACATCTCTAATTTCTTCCCAACCCTCATCAATATTTCCTTCGGATATTATTTGCCTTTCTTTGTAAAGCGTTCTGTTTAAAAAAAGTTTGCCTATATCATGATTTTCTAATTTATCTATGTCAAGCCTTTTTGAGTTGGATGGATTTTTTTTACCAAGTTTTTTGAGTTTCACTTTTATCCATATGCCTTATAGTAAGTGATCATAAACCAATGTCTGCTCCACGCAATGTTCTTACATTCAATAAGCTGTTTTTGAATCTGGAGTTTACTAGTACATGATCTATTTTGTTTTTGGATCTACCGTCTGGAGATACCCATGTATACTTGTGTATATCTTTCTTTGGTAACATAGTGCTCTTTATCACCAGACCATTTCCTACTGCAAAATCAATCAGTTTTGCACCATTCTTATTCGTATTTTCATGTAGGCTATGTGGTTTCCAATGACATTTCTATAGCATATCTCTCGGCCTAGCTTAGCGTTAAAATCGCCTAGTACTATTTTTATTGTACTAGTTGAAGAGGCAAATACATCTTCTAATGTTGCATAAAACAAATCTTTTTCGTCTTCATCCTTCTCCTCTATTGGCGCATGTGCATTAATCAAAAATACATCAAAGTTTTCTGATTTTATTGTTATAGTCGAAATTCTTGGGCTTATATCTCTAAATTCTTTAATTGTGTGGATTATTGATTCGTGTATAGCAAATCCTGTACCTAATTTGTGAGGGTGTTCACATTTCCCATTGAAAATGGTTGTTTGAGATACTTTAGTAGTTCCGGTATCTTCCCACCTAATTTCTTGCAAGGCTACACATTTCATCTTATATTTTTCTACTTCTGTCACTAAATCCAAAGTTGCTCCTGGTTTGTACAAGGTCCTTACGTTCCATGTACCACATAATAAAGCTGATTTCCAGTTTCCTTTCTTTTTTCCGTTAAATCTATCCCGAGGCTTGTTTTTTTGAGTCCTGAACATAGCTATTTTTTATATGGATGGGTTGTTAGCCCATCGCACAACCCCCAACCTGGAGGACCAGACTACTCCAATCAGTTAAGATCAGAGTAGGGCTATTGCAATATACCTAAATGCATTGGGCGATGAGAACGCCACTTTCCCTACGCCGAACGACTTAAAATAGAATTATTCAAAATTCCAATATACATATTAAACAATAATTTTTGCACAATTAACAGTTATACTTAGTAGGTACTTATTTAAACATCAAATACCTAATATTAGATCTGTTACAAACATTATTAGTAATAATAATTTATTAAATTTCCATACTACCACCACACGGTCTTCCAAGTATACCATGTAGCCTTTAGCTATGTACCACAAATGGTACCTGCACTGTTTGAGAATATATAGAACGTATATTCCTTTGATAGCGCACCAATAAATATTTCAGAATTTCTTTGTTTCGTCCAGGCAAACTCTATATTATAAGCGTGCAGTAGATAATCGATACATAAGAAATTCGTATCTAAAACTATAATATAAAATATTATTATATAACGATGACCGTGACTCACGGTGAACTACAGTTTTAATAATAAAAACTTTTCGTTTGTATTTTTTCACCGGAAAAAATGGTTAGGACCATACATAGATATACATTATGTACCACCTGCACAAACCACGTGACAATAATAATATAATAAAATACGTTTGTGATGCGGATGTAGTGAGCATTATTATATTAACAAGGTATGGAAAAGTTTTATTTTTAATAGAATTATTTTTTTTTGTTGTATTAGAAAAAAAAAATTATCTGTCATATAAAATTATACAAATCTTCACGCGAAATTATCGAATGTGCAAAATAAAAAAAAAATTAAATTATTTCAAAATTATTCAAAAATAAAATACAAAGTTTTCGTATAACTTTACAAATAACTTTTACAATGCATTATAACACCATCAATCAGATCGTCAACTTTTGTAATTATTAATACTTTTTCCATGTAATATATTTTGTATGACTTAAGGTATATATTAATTATCTATTATTACATAATAGGTACGGTACGAATTATGGGGTGTAATAATTAAAATATAGTATACATAGCATAATATTGTATTTATGATTAATGTTTAACTTGCGATGTCGTTACCAAATAGTTTTTAATTTTTATTTTTTCATCAAAACTGTATATAGCTATAGCTTATTTTAAAACTGTATAATTTTTTTTTAAATTAACAACCGAAAATGCTGTAACATTAATTATAAAATTATACCTACTATATTATGTACCTATAAAAATATCAACGTTGTTTTCATTAATTTATGTTGTAATGATTTTAAATCGTACACTGAGTTTTGGTTTTAACATAAACAACTTAAATATATAGGAATAATATGTCTAACCATTTTAATAAATTATGTATTTACTAAAATAGTTCTATATTTTCAACTAAAAGTTTTAACCAATAAAAAAGCACACCTCAGTGTAGTAAAAACTAAACGGTCGACATCATAGGTATTTCAACTCTTTTTCTCATAATCTTTATAAATAAATAATACTTCATTTTTGAATTCTTTAGCAGCACAGTTTATTCAACGTTAACCAGAATTAATTAGAGTTGGTTTGAAGAACTTGGTTTCAAAAGTTCTTTCTTTAAACTTTTACAATATATTACACCTATGTTATATAACTATCATGTACTTTAGTTCACGATTGCAGTTGAAATATACAAGTTCAATGAATTTTTAGCAAACTCTTTGTAATAAACTATATTATAAATAGTGCCCTGAAATAGAGTTACACAAACTTTTACCGGACATGCTGTACATGTAAATATAATTATTTTTTTTTTTTTTTTTAAATTGCATATACAAATTCAGTAATCGTACGTATATATTACAGTTTATATTAGATAAAGTTTTAGAATAGTTCATTTCGTGTTTTAGCCGTTTTATTATTTATTTCTATGAAGAGTCAGACCACGAAAAGTTTGCATACATAAAACACAAATTAGGAAAGTTTGACTTATTTTGATAAACTTTATTAAAAACAAAAAAAACTTAATTCATAAAATAATGTTATTGTTACGAAAAACAAAAACGAAATGGTTAAAAGCAAAATTAAATTGTACCTTTTATGAGTAAAACTAATGGGGAAAATATGTTGCATATAATAAAAATTACGATTCAAACAATCCAATAAAAGCGTTTATTTGATAATTTTAACTATTTTTCTTTCTATGGAACATAATTTATTGAAGTTTCAATTATTGCTAAAAGTTATCGAAAGGAATCAACTTTTTATATTCGAATTATAATGATCATAATTAATACCTTTTGTATTACAATAAAAATAATTTAAATAATATGAATTATATTCTACAAAATTTAGATTATACCTAGTCTAAAGACCGTTAATCAAGAATGATTTATTGTTTAAATTTTGAACATTTGATACGATTTCCACGTTTGAGATAAACTGTGCAGATTCTGAACATATTGGTTCTCGTGAAGAAAAAAACACCCTGTATATATTATATATAACCCACTGTAAATTAAACTCTATTTCCATTTCAAAATCAATATAATTGTTTATTTTCTTTTCGAAGCGGTACGAAATGAAAAAAAAATAAAATATACCGATGAATAAGAATCTCACGGATAAAAAAAACTACATTGAATTTAAAAATGAGAATAAAACGTTATCGATCATTTTTCCATTCCTATGAAAATAATTTCCTCTCGCCTTTTAAGTGAACTGTTGCAGATCGCGGAGATCATCATCATATCCTTTTCATACCGTCTTTCTGCGATGCAGCTCTCTCATACCATCGTTTTGACTGCGCAATCTAAAGTGCTTTATTATGTCATAATGCTTTAGACCGCAAGCATGCATCGACGCTTAAAATGTTGATTTTAATTTTTCGCTATTCGTTTGTGTACCTGCGCGTTAACGAAAATAAACAAAATATAAACTGACTGCGGTGTGTATAATACAATACTATTATTATACAAAGTCACACCCTGGCGTATAAATATTGTTATTATCTATATTTACTTAGCATATACAATTTTGGAATCGCGAATGGTGTGTGGGTTATTTTACAGGGTGGAGAGCACAGCTCATCATATATTTAACTCTCTCTAACCGCCTATATTTTCAATTAACTATCAATAATTAAAAAAAAATTTAATTTACTTCACCGATAATATTTTTAAATGTAGTAAATTATCGACTTCTCTGACAATTAAAGAAATGTAAGCTGCAGACGCGTACACCTGCTGCAGTAGCATTTTTTTACAGCTATATCTAGTCTATTTTTTAGCAAACAGAGTAAAAACAAAACCAACCTGTAGGTCAGTTATTAGATCGCTCAACTGGTCGTATTATCCGAAAAACAGTATCCCTTCACAATTCACACCTCACAACCTCACATTGAATGATCACCGACCCACTTTTTTTTTTATCATAAACGAATTTTTTTTTTGGTATTTCAAAATATTGTGTACACAAATAATATATTCTATAATATTTTTTATATCGTTTAAAATTATGATTCTAAAACCAAGATATGCTTACCGCATATAGTTAATTGTTTTTTTAATATATTATGAGATTACAGCTGGCTTTACACGCTTTATTCGCTGTCGTGTATTCCATAATCTGCAGATTATGAAAAATTTCGTCTTTGTTCGCATTTTCTTGGCAAGCATATATCTAGCATCTGGTTAGAGCTACGAGCTACTACTTAACCTTTAATTTTTTAAATTGTATCAGTAATAAATAATAGATAACCATTTTACGTAATTTAATATATTTTTTAACTTGAAGGATCACGATTGATCCGTAGTGTTTACAATAACGGTATAATATCTGAAAAAAAAGTTTGATAATCTCTGGAATAGTAGAATCAACTAAAATATAATGTATATAACCTACTAAACCTATCCTCGTCGTTAACAAAATTCTTGACAGACTATATACTTCTACTATCGTCGTATATAGCATAATAATATTATAATATAATGATGATTTTTGCAGTCGGCCGGTAGTACTGCAGATAAATTATTACAATATTTCGCATATATAGAAACGGCGGGTAGAGCCCCTTATTCCATGCGTGGCACGTAAGTAGGTTTATATATATATATATATATATATTATACTGAACACTGAAGGATGCTCGTCACCCCATTTTCGTTATCGAATAGCGAACGGGGGTAGCAGATGGACTTCTTCTGGTTCATTCCCGGACTCGTTCACGTACTCGGGTCGACCACACGTAATCAATTAGTCTAAATCTGCACAACGTCCATCATGCCTCTTTGGTAGTCTTTAAAACACGGTGAACCGACGAGATCACGATATCATACTATATATGTTCATATTTTAATATATATATATATATATATATATAGACATATAGTGTAAGGTCCGCGTATAATATAACCACCCTAGTCCACCCACTTTACGCTATGTATAAACGCACACTACATCTCCCATCCTGCGTAAATACAGTGAAGTATCGCAATGCATATTGTGTAAATAATATAAAAATCGTGTGCCTAGATGATATTTTATAAAATAAAAAACTTTTAACCGTACCTATACCTATATCTCGCCTAGACCCCAGAGTTATATAGTATTATCGTACCTAATTAACAATATTTATTTTTAAGTGTGACTTGACTATACATATAAACGGGACTGGCGTTTCAACTAGACTTGGCCTCATATACCTACTGACACGTCACAATAATAATTCATGTAATCGTTTCACAACAAAATATAATAACCTTTGACTATATTATTATTATCTCAGGTTGTCATGTTATGCTTCGATGACTTTATTATAATTTATAATAGTACTATACACCTTATATTGTTATTATATCGTAAAATAATTATAAACCTAATATCATGCAGCACCTACCTACGATGTACCTTTATTTTTTGGCAAACTGCTAAACGCATACTAGCAATCTTTAAAACAAATTTCGTAAATCGATCTGGCCATTTGGGTGTGGTTCGTAAACACTTTAGTACTATATTTTATGCATTAAAAATACAACCATGCTATAATATTTACCTATAGTTATTACAGTGTTTTTCGCTATGAACTTCCGTCAGTTTTTCACAAATTAAAAGAAAACTTCATGGGTAATTTAAAGTTTTATTAATAAAAATAACTATGTTATTATACGTTTGCAGTAAATTTAATGTATAAACTATAAATTATGTACATTATAGTTTTAAGTACATACTTGTAGAACATATTATATAAACAACAATAAATTATTTATTCATAAGGAAAATAAATATTAAAACGTTTCGGAAATTAATTTACAAAATAAAGCAATATTGAATATTATAGTACACATTTAAATTTTAATATTATAAGAAAATTCATTTACTATCATTATTTAATAATATGCATAGACTGAACTTGCCATATATAGTACCTAAAATCACGGCTGGTTAAAAATATCTTGAATATTTGGGTCCACGACTTTCTAGTTTCCAATAAGTACTCATAATATATACGACCTCATTGCATTGCAGAGTTTGTCAGTAACTTTTAATTCACATTTCAACAAAAATAATACAAAAAGCTCCAGATAACACACTCGTACCCATATTAAGTGTTGAACTACAGAAATCAGCAATGTAATATTAAAACAATAAATATTTTGCAGTATTTATGTAAAAAATGTAATATGTCTAAATAGTTTTTTTATTTTTTTTATCGAGAATAAAGGCTTAAAACTTGGTTATTACCCTGGAGTTTTATTTACATAATTACATTTTATATTATATTTATGATAGTTTAATTATAGTGATTGGTAATTACATAATATTATGGGGTTAGTAGTTTTACAGAATTATATATTTGCATTTATTTTAGTTGTACAGTTTTATCTTAATATTAAATTTTAAGTCAATGCCTATGGATTTGAAGAAGATATGTATCAGGTGTGAGGTGTGTATTGTGTTCTCCATCGGGCATCGACGAAGGTTGGTTGAGGATGTTTCTTGCGTTGGAGAATAGCGGACAGTCTGAGACTATGTATTTGATTAAGAACGATTCATTGTGTTGTCTACAGAATGATTGCTCTTCATGTTTTATGATATGAATGTGGGTCAGATTGGTATATTATGACTAATCCTTGTTCTTGTATTAATAAATTCAGAACATGTAAATAGTTATTGCTGGGTCTCATTTCAATAATCATACAAAATACCAAATGGGTTATATAATTTAATATATATACCTATTACCTTTACCTATACCTAGTGTATATAGGAACCACTATCATCAAACTTATGCAACATTTTATTTTTAATACCCAATTAATAATAGTTACATCGAGTTCCACGGTACATATGTATTGTATTTGATGAAGTAACGACATTCACTAGCTTACTACCAACTACGCCTTTATTGGTATATTATCCTACCCCAACAATCTATATTAATTACCAATTTAATATTATATCGCGGTATTGCGCAGTACCTAGTTTAATAATAATATGTATTGAGTCGGTGTTTTATAACGACGATTTACAATATAATATAAGGAATAAAAAAAAATGCAATTCTCGACGAAATGAAAAAATCGCGAATTTTTAATAAACCATGCCTATACAAATACCTATAAAATATATATGTCGTTAACACTTAGTGAAATCGATCTTTTCATCAAAAGATTACCATTTCGTGAAATGGACACACGTTTTTTACACTTTGTGAAAATCAAAAATATTTCACGAAGTGGTCACTCAAACAACATTTAAAAACTTATTCTACCCTTATAAATTTAACTTAAATAATTATGTATAGCAATAAAGTTTATTTATATCATATTAATTTATTAACCGTATTGTAAACATTTTTTATTTATTAGAGCAGGAAAATGAATTGTGACAACGACTGTTACATTTTAGACTACCTTTAAAACAAACACATATTTTGGTTTGACAAGCACTTTTACGCGAACAACTTAACGGAAACCTAAAACGTCAAGTTTGATTATATACATATTAACCTCGTGCGTATTTCAAATAATACAATAAATGCTTAAGTAATATCTAAATTATTCTATACGACTATTATACTGCAATTACCAAGCTATATGAAATGTGTAGATGATATTTATTGGTTTTGATAAAAGTCATAATCATAATGATGATCATAAACAATTAACCTTGCGTTAAACTGTCCAAATTGTATCTGGAGGCCAGGGATTTTTAATTTGTTCGTGTAATAGTGCTTGTAAAACCAAAATATGTGTTTGTTTTAAATATAGTCAAAAATGTAACAGTCATTGTCACGATTCATTTTACTGCTCTAATAAATAAAAAATGTTCACTATAGGTACGGTTAATAAATTAATATGATATAAATAAACTTTATTACTATACATAATTATTTAAGTTAAATCTATAAGGGTAGAATAAGTTGTTAAATGTTGTATTTCACTACACAAAGTGAATGAAGTTTATGAAAAAAATTACACAATGTTAAATTTGAGTGACCATTTCGTGAAATATTTTTGAATTTCAAAAAGTGTAAAAAACGTGTTTCCATTTCACGAAATGGTCATCTTTTCATGAAAAGATCGATTTCACGAAGTGGCTACGACATATTATATATATGTTATATATGTATATAATAATATCATAATAAAGCCGTTCGCTGTCCGTCCGTGCAGTCTAAATCGGATATTCGTATCGAACGTAAATCACCAATATAATATTATAATTATTTTTTTTCTCTAGCAGATTCTTTGCGCGTGAGTGTAGCTGGTGTTTTCTTTTCCCGAACGTATTTTCCAGGTTCGAGTAAGATTATTGTAATTTTATCCAAACCATATGGCCTCTCGCCCGAAGGTACAATATAAGAAAATTCGCGAAAACTCGGACTCCGCGTGTGGTTAATCCACCGGGTGGAATTACTGGAATTATTCCAGTACCAGCGTTGTCTTGATTAGAACAATCGCTTCCGCTGCCGTACCGTTCGTTTACTAAACTTTTCGTACCCGTCTAAAGGTCGCCCTGTTATATATATATATAACTGCATATTATGTATATGTATATATATATACGCATAAGTATAACGATATAATTTATGCGACCCAAATCCGCGATCCAGCTGCCGCAGCCGAGTATTCTAGAAAACTAGCCCCGTCAGATCATTGCGAAGCGCAAGGGTTGTCTAATATTATGTTAACAACGCAGATGATAAACGATAAACTAATATATATATATATATCCATTGATGTAATATAACTGAACTTTACTTTTGTCCACAACCATTCACTATCTTAAAAAAAAATATTATAATATTGTATACTGATCAGCGAGTCACAGACATGATATAATTATTTATTTATATTATTTTATTAATCTCAATGGATCCGGCAAATTTACTAAACAGTAATTATTAAAACAATCAATTCAGCGTAACACAGTAATATAAAAATAGAAAGACAAAAATAAAGTAACGGATAAAATAATATTCATAAAGTTAGAATTATAAATAAATTGAATAATTAGATTAATAATAAATAAAAAACAATTAAATTACAATATTTTAACTTAAAGTAATAAAGAGACCGATTACAAATGTTTAAAAGATTTTAGTAGATTAAATGGAATAGGTACATATGAACTTAATATGTGTTATATTACTATTTTTATTTAAAAAATATGCCCGTAGTCATTTTGTTTTAAAAATTAAATTCTGTATTCTTCTTGTACTGATTTATTTTCGTATACCGATACAATAACTAGGTATGGCCGTATGGGCCATCTCAGAGAATGAAACAAATTTAAATTTAAAATCGTTGTGATAAAATATATGAAACTTTTGTGATAGTTTGGCAAGCAACTTTACACGGAAATAGTTATTGATATTTTATCTTAAATAGTCACTTCATAAAAGAGAAAAAGTTCACGCCATACTGTCTAACCACTCTTAACATGTTTAACCACAAATTTATGTTGGTGCAGCGACAGTTTAAATTTTTTCTCTCTGAATTAAAAAAAGTGTGCTGTGTGCACTATCTGCTATTTCATACCGGTCGTTTGGCATAAGTGGTAATAATATTATATTATTATTAAGCTGAAGCTAACATTAGGAAAAAATCGCTTTGAAAAAACACTAAATATTTACACTAGCATAATATCGTATGCAATACAATATAATACGTAGGTAAGTAGCATAATAGTTATCGATGATTTGACAACTTTTATGCACACTTTTCCAGGCAGTGTATAATATAAATAAAAAATAATAGTATAGTACCTATATACCATCATTTGCAGGTAACTATACTATATACGTACACAGATCGTCGCACATTATACAGTTCGATTCGTGCCGAGTTCGAATACGACGTGTCCGTGACTCGAATGGAGAAAATATATTCGACTTCAGACTTTGAGAGTTAATAAACCGTTTTTACCGTAAAAACAAAACAAATCGTTCAGATATCGCGTAAACAGTAAACAGTAAATATATCATATTATTATATTGCACTACACGTCGTCAGGACGTCATGTCGCTATAATACTATTATTATGATTATTATTATAGTTGTCGTAATATATTATATACCTTAGTTATATTGCAACGAATTTCGATTGTGTATTCTAATAATATATATATATTGGAAATCCGTACATGTCAACAACACTTTGATTCATTACCACTCGAATAAACAGCGAAGTAATACTATATATATTATAAGTACACACGCGCGTGCGTAGTAATAATATATTGCACGGAAACCTGTCCTTATTATGCAAACACCGCGGTGTATAATGTACACACATAATATAGTTCGCAGTTTCGCACATCGCACTGTTCGCAGTCTCGCAGTGGTCCCCGTCAGTGGTTCATCGTTGCCGTAATGGACGTACGTTTCCCCAGCCCTCCCACATTGTATTTTTGCAATTTTTTTTGGCCAATATTTTGTACTGAATTTGTACGATAAACGCCTAAATTTGTACGATTTTATTTTCAGAACCATACAAGAATTCGAGTGGGGGGCTATAGAAACGTTTCTCCAGCCCCCCCCCCCCCGTTTCTAAAATTATCTATTTATATAAAATTTCTATGCAAATATTTAGTACGGAATTTGTACGACCATTTGCGAAAATTCCTTACAACCGAAAAACGCATTTTCCTAATATGACGATTCCCCAGCTCCCCCACCAGACTAAAATTACATTTTCCGAAAAAATTTCTATGCAGATATTTAGTACGGAATTTGTACGACCATTTGCGAAAATTTTGGAAAATTCCTTACAACCGAAAAACGCATTTTCCTAATATGACGTTTCCCCAGCCCCCCCACCAGACTAAAATTACGTTTTCCGAAAAAATTTCTATGCAGATATTTAGTATGGAATTTGTACGAATTTGTACGACCATTTGCGAAAATTTTGGAAAATTCCTTACAACCAAAAAACGCATTTTCCTATATGACGTTTCCCCACCAGACTAAAATTACGATTTCTGAAAAAATTTCCTATGCAGATATTTAGTATTTGGGTATTTATAAACTGTTCGTTGCTGCGATAGATATGAAACTCGTCGACCTATGGCGTGGTACCGGTTGGGGTATAAATATGATTTTAGAACACGCTACAACATGGTGCGTTAGCACCACATGAGTGGCAAAAGATGTTCAATTTTTCGGACAATTATCTACTATCTTGAAATATAATAGTACAATTACTACAATTGGCAAGTTTGGGCTAAGGTCTTGATGATCGAAGAA
The DNA here is from genome assembly GCF_037042655.1 of Diuraphis noxia. Classification (NCBI taxonomy): domain Eukaryota; kingdom Metazoa; phylum Arthropoda; class Insecta; order Hemiptera; family Aphididae; genus Diuraphis; species Diuraphis noxia. Next base: position 1,737,212 of record NW_028301717.1, read on the forward strand.
ACAAGATAGATAATTATTGAAATATTGATTATTTGTTGATTTTATATGAATCATTAAAAAACAGTGACAATTTTAAATTAATATAAAGTTGGTTTGAATAAAAAAACTGTTCCAGTTTTGTTGTACATTTTCTCATATTTATTTCGATTACTTTAGTAGGGACTTAGCAGGTACTATCTGCCTAGATTGTGTTTCTCTGATTTAAGAGGAGCAAAAAAATCATGCTTTTAAAATTGATTCAAGCAATTATAAATGTTATATGTTAGTATGTTATTATAATTTATAATAGGTAGGTACTTACGTTTAACGCCATCATTGTCAGTGGCTATAACTCGGTCTTTAAATAAAATAACTGCATCAATTATCACCTGATGTGGTACACTAGGTTTTCGTCCACGCATGATGAAAAAAAATATTGAGATCGATGGCTGGTACCTAATATCTGTTTATAATTTAATCACGAGGGCGAAAAACACAGAACTCAAATGGTCATAAAAACTGACAATTAAAAAAGTTAAAACGTTTAAAATCAACACATCTAACGGATAATAGTATAAGTTATTGTAAATAATAAAAATAACATAAATACATATTAATATTTGTTATAACAATAAACTCAAAAAGGCGGGTAAGTAGTGGGTGTCGCTCTGTTGTACAGTAGGTTACAAGTGGGTTACTGTAATGTAATGGATGGAATTAAATTTGAATCCAATGATATTATTTATATCATTGTATACGAAATTATAATAGAAATATTATAGATTGTTAAAAAATTTCAAATCTTAGATTTAAAAACAAAATTTTTTATGAATTTCTAGTTTGAAATAATTTGCGAATTTTCGTGATTTTCACGTATGTTGTCAAAATTCAAACTTTGAATCCTTGTAAAAAAAAATTGTGACTATGAATTTATTTTATTTTTCAACTGCTATTGTTAAAATGTGTTAGAAGCCTTGTACTAAATTTTAAAGTTTTTCTACCGAACAAATACATTTTTATCGATATTTATAAAAAAAAAACTAAAAAAGTTGAAAAATTAAAATGTCAGTAAACAGCTCAAAACAAATCTAAATATTTTGAAAATGTTATCAAATATAGAAAATGTCTATATAAACATTCAGAGAAAATTTCAAGTATCTGCGGTTATTTGTGTTAGACTTTTAGAGTTACACCAAAATAAGAAAATCACTAAATGTGAAATCCAGTGGAAATCCAATGTTGTAAAAATTTAAATTTCAAATGCTCATAAAAATTTAATTTGAATTTCTGGTGGACTTTTTATTTGTGATAAAGATTGACAAACTTGTAAGGAATCTTGTATTAAATTTTCAAATCTTAGATTTAAAAAGTAAAACTTTTATGAATTTCTATCTAAGATAATTTGTGAATTTTCGTGATTTTTACATAATATGTTGTCAAAACTCAAACTTTGAATGCTTATAAAAAAAATTGTGACTATGAATTTATTTTATTTTTCAACTGCTATTGTAACAATATGTTAAGAGCCTTGTATTAAATTTTCAAGCTTTTCTACCCAACAAATAAATTTTTATCGATATTAATTTTAAAAAAACTAATAATGATCGAAAATCCCTATAAATAGTTCAACTTAAGTCGAAATTTTTTGAAAATCGCATGGTGGATAGAATATATATTCGATAGAATATATACTCATTTGTCGAAAAATGAGTGTGCGTAAAATTTCTCGTTTTTCCCTTAATTTTTAGTTTGTTTTTCTCGATTATTTAGAAAAGTATTTAATTTTTTACTTTTGACCCCCAAAGTACCAACTAGATTCACTTTCTGATCGGACGAGGTACTGAAGTCAAAAATCGAAGCATTTTTACTGCCCCAAAACGTGATGACAGACACAAAAAAAAAAAAAAAAAAAAAAAACACATCATGGTAAAATCAATACATTCATCGCTCCGCTCAGAATCTAAAAAGATATATACAAATATAGTAATCCACATTATCCGAATATTTATTACGCGATCGACCGATAATGGTGAAATTAATTTTTATAACGATCGACCTATAATTCCGATCCCTGATGTATAGTATGCATAGGCGGCATAGCACATGATCTAGTACCTACCTATTTAGTTATATATACATATATATAATATGGGTTGTTAAAAACCAACAAACGTCTAATAAATGATAACAATCCGTGTATGTAGGTTTTAGGTATACATGTGTATTATAAAAAAGAAAACACACATCATGGTAAAATCAATACATTCATCGCTCTGCTAAGAATCTAAAATGATAACCGAAACGTACACCTGCACGCAGTGTTGCCCTAAACGGGTTGTTTAACTTGCGGCACTTATGATAATAATTGTGTATTATAGACTATTTAATAGTCTATAATAGTCACTATTATAGTGGTGAATAACTATGAATATTATAATTGTACCTACTTATGTAAATCAATACAATATTCAAGTAGGTAGGTGATATTTATTAAGATTATATTTCAGGGATGGAAAAATGTTTTTACAAAATTGGTTAACAATAATTATTTGAACAATGTTATAATAGAAGATAAAATTCCGTACTAAATATCTGCATAGAAATTTTTTCGGAAACGTAATTTTAGTCGGGGGGGGGGGCGTCATATTAGGATAATGCGTTTTTCGGTTATAAGGAATTTTCCGAAATTTTCGCAAATAGTCGTACAAATTCCGTACTAAATATCTGCATAGAAATTTTTTCGGAAAACTAATTTTAGTCTCGTGGGGATGCTGGGGAAACGTCATATTAGGAAAATGTGTTTTTCGGTTGTAAGGAATTTTCCGAAATTTTCGCAAAGGGTAGTACAAATTCGTACAAATTCCGTACTAAATATCTGCATAGAAATTTTATATAAATAGATAATTTTAGAAACGGGGGGAGGGGGGCTGGAGAGACGTTTCTATAGCCCCCCACTCGAATTCATGTATGGTTCTGAAAATAAAATCGTACAAATTTAGGTGTTTATCGTACAAATTCGTACAAATTCAGTACAAAATATTGGCCAAAAATACAATGTGGGGGGGCTGGGGAAACGTACTTACACAATGGTCCGACGTTGATGATGCTGTTATTACCAGTGCATTTTCCAGTGAATTATAATATTATATACCTACTCTGTACATTTTATACTAAGCCGTGTATATAGTCCAAGTGCATAGATACTATTGTGTATAATAAAATACAGGGTGATTCACCGAACACGCTCACCCTTGTGAACTTAGCAGTGCAATGATATAACAGATAACTTTTAAAATGGTCTAACAAATTTGTTAGTGAGTTGTTAGTGATTGTAAGACAACTTTCAAAGTTTGTTAGGCATTATTTTCGGTGCAATAAACTTTTTAACTTTTGCACTGCTATCTTCACGGTAGCAGTGCAAAAGTTTGTTAGAACTTTTTTTTTCGCTCAAACAATAAATCTAGGTTTGTTAGAGATTGTTAAACAACTTTCAAAGTTTGTTAGACATTATTTTTGGCGCTAGAAATTTTTTACTTTTGCACTGCTACCACCAGAACTACAATTTTTGGAAAACGAAATATTCACAGTTATTAATGATAGGTATCAGATGAAGTAACAAATCAGTGGCGTAGCCAGTGGGAGGGCTGAGGGGGCTGCAGCCCCCCCCCCCCCCGAAATGTTAATAAAATTTAAAAATTATTTCAATGGTCTACAATATTCACTCAAAAAGTCTTAAATTGTATTTTACTAATTTTAAATTGTCATCTTTATTTTGTTAGTTTTCTATAGCTTCGGCCGTGCTAATAGGTATTTAATGCACCGCTGTGTAAAAAATTGATCAGCCCCCTCTCCCCGAAAAAAAATCCTGGCTACGCCGCTGTAACAAATATAATTTAATGTAAATAATTATACTTTTCAGTTTTTTCATGAAGCGAGATTTTGTTAGTGTACCATAGGTTGAGAAACGCTTTACCTATGAGAGTTTTAGAAAAAGATAATTCAGAGCTATATTCGTCATAATATATTCATAAAAATAAAAATTTGATTTGATTAAACATTTATAGTTAGTTAAAAAATCAAATTTCATTAAAAAAATTGTATGAAAAATTTGTATGAATCAACAAGTAGGTATATTTTATAAAAAAAATGTAATGTGATTAAAAAAAATGATTAAATAAAAATTGAATAAGAATAAAATATCAATATTTTTGACAAAGAATCTAATTTGATTAAAGAAAATAATTTAATTAAATACAAGATTAATAAATGATAAAAAAATCTATATTAGATAAAAAATGTAATTTTATCAAAAACTTGTTCACTTATGAAATATTTTTAACATTTAAGTTACTTTACTTATTTTTATTGATAGTTCAATATAATATTTCTTTTAAAAATCGGATTTAGGTACATTGTTATTTAATTTAATTGTTTCTTGTATAAAATATTAAATGTGGTGTTATCATAATGTTATTTATATTGTTTAGTCTTTTAACTTTTCATTGAAGGTCATCATGGAGGTAGGTAATTATAGGTAATTATATTAATATTAGCATTTATGTTTTTTTCTTATTTTTTTTTTAATAAAATAATATTTTTTATTCAATAAATCCAAGTTTTTAATCCAAAATATCGATTTTTTATTCATTCTAATTGTTTTTTAATCAAATAAGAAATTTTATTCATTTTAATTTTTTTATTTAATGATTTTTTTAATCAAATTAAATGTTTTATCCAATATACTTTTTTATTCACATTAGATTTTTTTATTCATAATTATTCTTTATTCTGTTTTTTTTTTTTTTTTTTGAATTAATTAGATTTTTTATCCAATATTAATTGGTTATTCAATAATTTTTTTTAAATTGATTCCGAGTTTTTGGTTAACTATTAATTTTTAATCAAATTAGATTTTTATTCATTTAAATTTTTTTATATAATGATTTTTTTTTAAATCAAATTCAGATGCAAAAGTAAAAAATTTCTAGCGCCAAAAATGATGTCTAACACACTTTGAAAGTTGTCTAACAATCTCTAACAACTCACTAACAAATTTGTTAGACCATTTTAAAAGCTGTCTGTTATCATTGCACTGCTAAGTTCACAAGGGTAACACGCTCGCCTCCATTATTTTCTCTATAACAACATGAATTGGTTCAACAATTTGTTGCAATTTAAGATTTTCAATATTCTTGTAAAGATCATATTTAATTTTTAATGACTGATATTTTTCGTACTAGTGTACTACGATACGCACTAGAAGAGGAAATATTTTGGAAATACGAAATTTTGTCTTCGAACCAGAGAATTCACCTTTTCTACAGTAAATTATTCAGATGATTCTTTTTCGGGCTTTAATTTTAAGTATCAAGATCAAAATTCGAATGAGTAGTTTCTATGTTATTTAACTGAGATGTTTACTAAGAATATTAACTATTAAGTCCCGATGATATTGGATTTGAAAGATGTTACATTTGAATATTTTAGTAATTAATATGAATCTATCAACATTTTATAATTTATAAAAATGGTACAAGTATGATAAATATATTAGATTCGAAATAAAATTAATTTTGTTTTTTTGTAAAAACTATTTTTAATGAATATTATCTTACAAACATTTTAATAATTGAGAAACTATATGTATACTAGTTATTTTCTATTTTGTTTTTTTCAAAAAAATTATCCATTAATAATTTGCAGTGAAATAAGCTGACACTTCTCATTTGAAAACCAGAAGTTTGTATCGCCAGAAGACACTCGCCTTAAATAGGTATTAAAAAATTTCATGTACTTGAAAATATGGTAAAATACGTTACGTGTTTATATTTAATAATTCCAAAAATCAGATTCTGAATTAATTCATTAGTATATGGAAAGGAGGTGGTGATGAGGATGCTTAGTGAATCACCCTGTATATAATTTTAGCCGGTATAATACATAATATATATAAATATACATGGACACGTCCCCAAAACTATATAATATATGAACAGTTTGAAACAATACTCGAGCCCGGCCAATGTGATTATATTAAAGTGTGTCCCCAACTTTGTTTTAACCTTGTTCAGAAGACATCCATTGCGGTGGTATAACATTACAAAATTATATATATATATATATTATGGCTACGATATCATAATAAACCTAAATCTATATCATACGCCTCGATCGTTCATCCCCGATACAATGCCTTTGAATTATAATTTATAATACATAATAATGTTCATTTTGAACGATGAACTGTGGTACAAGATAATAATCGAATTGTATTGTGTATAATTACAACTGTATACATATACAATCGTTTCTATGGTGTTACAGGATACCTCCGCTGCTTATTAAATTACATCGTGTTATCTATTCAATATTGTAGAACAATCGAATCTCAAGTAAAAATATCAAAATACTTTTCAAGTACTCGAATACATATTTTAAATATGCTCCTGTATTTAATACCTGTACTTAAAACCAAATGTTTGTATACCTTATACATAAATTAAGAATCAAATACTTTTTTATTTCATGTGCATTATTTATCAATTCAATTGTATTAAATTATTAAAACATATATATGTTTCATAAGTTGGGCATTTTACATACGACATATGTACGTACATATGTGTAAAATAATTTAAATTTGCTAGAAGCTTTGTTTTTAATTTTTTCTTAAACATCACTAGTTTCAAATGAAATTTTCAGAGGAACAGCAAATCTGTAGCCATTTAATTCCAAATTCAAATATGATATAGTAGAAGTATAGTATAACAAAAATATAGGATCCTATTCGAATACCATCGATTTTATGATAAAATTGAAATTAATATATCTATATCTTCATAGAGAAATTACTGCTTTCTAATAAATTGGTTTTATATTATAGGCACTTCCATTAGGTTTACGCCTGCAAGATTCCTAATTATAATTAACTGCACATTTAACCATTAAGCACATTCGATTTATTTATTTATATTTTTGTTGTATTGATTTCAGAGCCTGTTGAAACCGAACGCCTACATCGTCACGCAGGGACCAACCGAGAACACGGTCAACGATTTTTGGCGCATGATATGGCAAGAAAACGCGTGTTGCATCGTCATGTTGACCAAGACTTTCGACTTTATCAAGGTTCGAAACGTTTGTGTGCGTGTGTGTGTGTATAGTCGGTCCATCCGACGGCGCTTTCCGTTTATTTACGCGGCGGAAGTCTCACTCGTTTGTTCCTCACCCTAGGTTATGTGCATACAGTACTGGCCATCGGCCAAGGTGAATAGCGAAAACTACGGCGATCTCAATATATCAGTGTTGCACGAAGAAGAATTAGCCAATTTTCATATCAGGACCATACAAGTCGTTAAAAAACAAGGAACGGTGAGTGTAAATGACCCGATAACCGATTATGCGCTATAATGGGCGATAACACTACCTATTATATTATATTATACAAGTACTGACAAATATGTGATTTTAATTTAATTTCCTGTCCGGCTCGTTTGCCTGCGATTGTACGTTGACATCATATAATATTATAAATTTATAATTTATTATGTTATTTTAACCGAGTTTACATAATATATATATATATATATATATATATATATATATATATATATATATATAATTACTACCCATCGACACAGTCGCGTCGTCATTTTATGTGTTATGTTATAATATAGGTTATACCTACCTACGCACATCTCCTGCTGCCGCGTGCGTTATTATAAAATACGAAAGCTACCGAATAAGCCAGACATTATGCGTACCTATAGGCTATAGTATATGAGGGTGTCGCGTTTCTATCATTAGTTCAAAGTATCTTGTTTTTAAAAATAGTAAATAAGAAACAAACGTTTGGTAGAACTCACCTAATACTAGTACCTACGTGACGTGTTCCGGTAATTTACGTTATCTGCCATATAATATTGACTCAACGGTACGAAATCGAAATGATGAGAAAATCAAATAAATATAAACCCGTCTACATAGTATATAACTGTACACTCAGTACAGTATAGTTGTAGAATGTAGATGTCGAGTGTACTTTGTCGATGAATTACCTAGTCACTATATTATGATGGATATTATATTGATAAATCGTTTATCATTGTGTTTGTGTACGATGAAAAACTATTCTGAGCATAACCACGTACGGTTACCAAAAAATGATTTTTATTAAAATATTAAATTTTTCAAATATTCGTATTACCCTCTTCCCGTTTATAGTAAAAAGTACATATTGAAAGTCTTCTACTTTTTACCTATTAAAATACAAACTAGATCCGATTTTCTACTAGAAAAAGTTAGCTGGAAGTTTCGAGAGCATTTTTTATCCTAGAGAATGTCTTCAGAAACAAAAATTAAAAATTAAAACACATATCATCATTTTTGATTGTGTACTGATTACATTCATCACACCATTTAGAATTTCATATACAGGGTGATTAACCAAGCGCGCTTATTCTGATTTTTAAATTTTTAAATAAACTTAAGACCAACTGTTAAGATTTTTTAGATTTTTTTATACTGCTTAAGGAGTGCTCTATTACAGTATAGCAATCTAAACTTTGGTTTTTCAAATGAGACTTCTATACTTCTAGACTTCTAGACTTCCATCACTCATATTTTTACCATAAAATATTTATTGGATAATTTTTTTTTTAATATCCCTATATTATGTTATAGTTTTATTATTTTACTATGTTATGTTTAAGAAAACTAAGCCTCTGTTTTAGACGTTATTGGCCTACGTTGAAATACGCATTCTCTGTTTAAACATAATATTGCAGCTGTCTATTACGAGAAAAATAAATAACATAACATTATTAATTGATATTGTTGTTGTTATAGCTTGTGAATTTCCGTATAGGGCTTCAGTGTTCTGCGAATCGTTAAGACGTTTTTCGAATATATGTAGGCTATTCGGTGAGTTTATTTCTGTTGTTTCGTGATTGAATTGCCGACATCGGACATTCTAATACCTAATAATGGTGTTTGACTACAACTTTGGTTTCACATCGATGATTTAAGGAAGCATGTAGTATGTACGTCATACTTTTCTGTCCAGTTAATTACCATGCCCTGCTGTTCTCACGCAGGTTAATCTTCAACGCCTATATATTACATATATTATTATATTTTATAATTTGTATCGTTATAGCACGAGTATAGTATTGATCCGTTTATCCGCGTGACGAACAAATTCTCTGAGTTTCACATCGTTCAGCAAGTTCTGTGCAGTTTCAGCATGTTTGCAGGCGTGTACTCGACTTTGAAAAAAAAATCTCTAGTTATTAATATTTTTTTATACGCGTTAACAACAATAACCAATAGGTGACTCGGCTGTTTTATTTGAAAGATAAATTTGGAAAGTCTAAATCTCTTGAGTTAAAAAAATATCGGTTTCATTATAATATCAACGGAGATGAATAAAATTATTCCTATGAATAAAGTTTTTATTTAAAACGTACTTATTAAAGACTTTATTGCAGAGGATATTATTCTATATTAGAATGTAGGCTTTGTTTAGAATTATAGATAAATCAAAATCAAGTCCATTCGTTTAAATTTATTATGTACCTAACTATACTAACTGATGATATTAAAGTCTTTAAAAAATAAATTGTGTCCTCGGACCACGGTATATACGATTTTCACCAAACACTGGGTTTAGTTTGATAAACTGTTGTTCACGAAAGCATATCATTCTTTTAAAATTCATTATTTCTCCCGTTTCATCGTTTTATGACCGTTTAATTACAGGTAATTATATTAAAAATAATGTAAGATAATCTTTATATTATAATATTATATATAAAACAAAGTGTCTTTATATGTCCGGAATAATCTCGGAAACTACTAAATGAATTTGAATAGGGTTAATTTTCAATTCAAACAGCAGCACATAACGAAGTATGATGTTATATGCATATTCTTATGGGTCGAATTCCTATCCACGAAATATTGATGAATAAAATAGAAATAAACCAGTAGGTATCTGTAAAATTAAAAGAATTGAATGAAACAAATGATAAAACCTTTTTATTACTATGGCAAAGTAATATACAAGCTGATGAATACTGTTAGTATTGTGCTGGCTAATATTGTTTCAGTCAATTTCAAAATAATGAACATAAAAATCTATAAAAAAAAAATAACGATTTTCCAATGAACATATCTAAATTAAAACCAATAATACATACCTTTTTTTTTTTTATTTTATTTAATAAGAAAATATACAACTATACAATTAAGCACAACAAGTAATAGTGATGATGAGGATTACATAACATGAAATGGCACGATGTAGGAGGGCTCCCAATGGAGCTACCTACTTGGGTATTTTATTAATTAATGGAGGAGGTCTCTAACCCATTTACGTTTAAGTCTTCGAGGGGGATTGTCAGGGATGTGTAGTGAAGCAAGAAAACTAATGTTGGGGTTACTATGGGAGCTAAATTTTTTGTGGAGTTTTTGGTAAGCAGTTTTAGTGACTTGGTTTACGTAATTTATTCTCAGGTCGGAGTGAAGGGTTTTGTTACTTACAAACCAGGGGGATTTTGTAATAGTGCGAAGGCAGATGGATTGGAATGATTGTATTTTTTGGATGTTACTAGGGCAGCGTTACCCCAAATTTGAATACCATAATACCATAGAGGGAAGATCAGCATTTTGTAAATAAGGATTTTGAGTTTGATGTTTAAATTAGAACGTAAGAGAGGACGTAGTAGATGTAATCTGGAGTTTAGTTTCTTTCTTTTGTCGAATATGTGGTCTTTCCAAGTTAACCTTTTGTCAAAAATGAGTCCTAAGTATTTAACTTGGTTGGTTTGGGGTAATAATTGGTTACAAAGTTTGTCTGGTGGACAAATGTCTGGGCGAAGGGAGAAAGTAATGTGGTTGGATTTGTTTGTGTTAATTTTTATTTTCCATAGTGTGAACCAGTTTTCGAGTAAGTTGAGGTGGTGTTGGAGTTTAAAGCTTGTTATTGTAGGATCAGAATCGGTGGCTAGGAAACAAGTGTCGTCGGCAAAAGTATTGAGGATGGTGCAAGAGGTTGTAGGTATATCTGCAGTGTAAATTAGGTATAAAAGAGGAGAAAGGTCACTGCCTTGAGGTACACCGGCGTTAATCATAAATTGGTTTGATATTGAGTTGTTTAGATTTACTTGGAAAGAACGATGAGTAAGATAGGATTTGAGTATTAAGTAATATGGGGCTGGAAAGAATACATACCTACAATGATCTAACGGTGTATGTTTAGTATTATTTTTTTCATGGTGAAGTCTGGTTAGAAGCTAGGTAAAGTAATACATAAATAATTATTCGAAAGGTTTTATTATTTCTGTTCTCATTTATTACAATATAGATATCCCGGTTGAATGAATAACAACAAAAGATGTAGTCAAAAACATAATATGTAATATGCGCGTTTTATAATAGTAAAAATATATGCTTTTATATCTTCAGAAAGAAGAAGAAACCAGGACTCTACTTCAGTTCCATTACACAGAATGGCCATGCCACACTTGTCCGTTCTCAAACGCGATATTGGAGTTCAGGCGAAGAATGAGAGCCGTCGTTGGTTCCCGTCTGCAACACGACAACCCCATCGTAGTCCACTGCAAGTGAGTATAATACCTATATGAATTTAGCGACGCGGATACAATTGATCGCGTGCATGGTATCTAATGGTATACCCTACTGTATGGTATATTGTATGGTGATTGGTGACGTATGAGAGACGGTAAGTATACGCCATGCTAAAGTTGTTCACTTATTCACTTATCTACGTTTGTTTTTCGAACTTACGATGATAATACGGTCGTTATGGTCTAGTATTAGAATTTTCAGTGACGTAAACAGAATATTTCATGATTATTTGAAAAATTTCCATTCTCCGATAGTACCGACAAGCACTTATATTAGATATCAGGCGATTATAAAATTATATATTTTGAGAACCAATGATCAAACCAAAGTCAAAAATGCATAAACTTAATGTTATATTTATATACTCTGTTAAAAATAAGAACAGACCTCGATGGCGGCCAGATTTGGTATAACATGTACGATTTTCGTGATTTGTTATTCGAAAAAATTCAAAAGAAAGTAATAACAATGTACCTATATTCCGTAAAATATTCAAAAACTACTTTCTTAAGGAACAGACTTTACACAGGCACTTGATTTGCACATAGTAATGTCTTTCTATCATTACTGACGCCTATATCAACGTTTAAAGGCGTATTTCTGCATTTTTTTCAACATATCACGCCAATCATATATTATGATGAATGTTATGATATTAAACATAATATTATTTACTGATAATTTTACGGAGGACTTGTCTTTTTCACAGTGACGGCGGTGGTCGTTCTGGTGTCTACCTGTCGATCGACGCCAACCTGGAACTTGCCGAAGAAGAAGATTGTTACGACGTATTCGGTTATTTGAAAACACTCAGACAGTCCAGAAAAGGAATGGTCGAGACACTGGTAATCGTAATACATATCATACATATATTTTCATAATTTGTGCACGTAACAACAATTTCACCTCAACTTACCACATTTTGTTGGCGGGGGTTTGTTCAAACAAAAGCTCTACACATAATTGGTGATGATATTTATTTAAAAATTAAGTTTCAAAAATCGTCCAAAAATAATATGCTTGTGGTACGGTGTGAGCGATCGTATTACGCTTAACTGTAGAAACGCTCTGAGTGTACGTACCGATCGGTGTTATTAGCTCTCGGATGGGTGACCACTCGGGTTTTTAGCAACAAATCATCTTTGCCACACATAAATAACGAGGAACGTGTTCCAACCAACTGTCTCCCTCCATACAGCGTACCAGGCTAATGAGCGTAGTAGTTTTCTTAATTCCAAAAAAAAATAATATATTATGTTTGAAGTGGCACAAGGTTTGTGACTATTGGGGATTTTTTAACAGAGCGTCCGCAAAACAACGTGTAGCTTTTCTTTATATTATATACTAATCTAGTCACTAGTGAAAATAATAACTTAAAATATGTTGTTGTTTAATACTCGTACGTGTTTGAAAAACAGGACCAATACAAATTCATATACGACACGTTAGAGGAGTTCGTGCTTTGCGGGTTTTCATGGTTTCCCGTCAAAGAACTTTCGCAAAAACTGAAACAAAAGTCTATGAAGGAAATCGAGACCAAACTCAACGAATACCAGAGAGAGTACCAGGTATATATTAAGTGTTATTTTTTGCCCGTTATATTTGATTTCGTCAAAGCACAGACCGAAGTAGATTAATCCATAACAATTTAAATTTTTAAGTATATTATATAGTATACCTTATAGGTATAATATGTTTCAAAATCGAGAACATTATTTGTGTGTGGGAAAAATATTAAATTGTAGTATTAGGTATTTGCTGATTTTTAACAGATAGAAATTTTTAAATGAAATATTATTTATTTTATCTTATCTTATTACGCATATACTCGGATAAGAAACGGTGTGATTCAAAGTTCAATTTTATCAGTTGGGCTATTTGTAATCGCGATCGCCGAAATGACACAACTAAATCAATATTTAGGATTGTCTATAACATGGGTGACCAACATGTTGACGTCCACGATCCACATGGATAAATACAATGATATCAAGAGCCAAAATGTTAAACATTTTATAATTTTTATAATTGTATTTTATCGGTAATAACTAATAAGTTATTATTGGTTTTATTTATTAAGACTTTGTAATAATGTACCTTATAACATCAAATTTGAAATTTAACATATCTCAAATTTACTATAATAAATTTGGACTAGATATCATCCACACGCAAAATACCTCTGTGTATATTGAAATTAGTGGGCATTTTTCAAACGCGCACACACATTATTAAAAACCAACTTAACTAAATTTCAAATAAAAAATATATATATTGCATAATATTATAATATTTTTGTTGTATTTGTTGCTTCCAGCAAATCTGCAAGATGACACCACGTTTTACGATTGGTGATTGTGCGGGTGGACATCGAGGCGACAATCGAGAAAAGAACAGAGACGTGTTGATCGTTCCGCGTTAGTATGATAATAATACATAATAATAAATCTCACTTCTATATAATTGTATCCCAGTTATCCCACCCCTCCAAAGTTATATACATTTACAACATGTCAACATATAATATTAGAAATACTCATAATTCATAATTACTTTTGGGTTATGTTGCTCACGTCGGTTTTTTCCTTTTAGCTGACAACTTCCGTCCGTATTTGATTTCGTTCCAAGGCAACACGTTTACCGACTACATAAACGCAGTTTTCGTCGACGTAAGTACCTATATAACACTATTATAATATCTATCGATGTACAATATCTGTGTATAATATGTGCTACATTCACTGATCGAATATTAGATGTACCAGTGATTCCCAATATGTGGTCCTCCGACCGCGGGTCAATATATTAGGGGTCCCAGTAATTTGACCGGACGTCAAAGCTGTATAATAAGTTCTTGACGCCAACAAAATACGCAGTTAAAAAAGTTTACAGACACATAAAGCCGAAAACTTACATGAACTTTACATTTCCAAAAAATGTCCCCCAGTCTAATTAAAGTTTTAGCTATAGTGGTCCGTGACTCAATATGCTAATTTGGAACCGTTGCAGTGTTATATATATATCATATATTGTGTGATACAATAAGTTTCTTATGCCGTAGTGCACTATAAAAGATAATAATATATTGTCACTTATTTTTTCATGCCACAGGGCTACACCAAGCCTAGAGAGTACATTGTCACTGAATGGCCCCTCAAACACACACCCGGCGATTTTTGGTCGCTCGTGTACGATTACGAGTGTTCGGCTGTGGTCGTCCTCTGCCTGCCGCCCAGAGACTCTGTATGTAGTTGATTCTCATATTATTATACAATTTAAAACGTTATTATACAACCTACTACATAATATACTACATTTTGCGTTTTTACAGCAACAATACCCTCCGTTTTGGCCGGAAGGTAGACATTCCAAGAAATACGGTCCGGTGTTCACCATCGATCATATATCTCACAATCACTACGCGAACATAAAGACATGGTTGTTTAGGATCAACAAAAAGGTGAGTCAATTTTTAGATCTGTATTTTCACTGCTGAAGTCTTCGTCACGCACTACTATTGTATCTATTCTGTGCTATACTATAACCTAATAATTACTACGATTACCACCAGCGTGTCATAACAATTATATACCATCGTCCGATATGTTTTCAGATCGTTTCACTCACCGAACTCATGGCTGGTGTAAAAGCACCGCCGAGGACCGTTCAATTGTTTCAGCTCACTTGCTGGCCGCTGGGCCACAGGGTGCCAACTTCCACCAACTCTCTGGTCGAACTCATGAACATGGTCGAGAGATGGAGACAGAGGATCGACTACGGACCCGTCGTGGTCGTATCGCAGTGAGTGTATTATAATATTTTCATACAATGAAGAGCTTATAATAATAAGAAAAAAAAAACGAAAACGAAAATATGATAAAAACCATCTCCATCGACTCTTTGACCGCGTACTCGAGGGTGGTTCTAGGGCTTAAATTCCGTACTGGTATTAACTATTATAGTATTATATATGTACATATTTATAAGTAAACCTAAAGCTCCCAATCCCGATTTTTTTCTTTGCCTTACTTTTACATATAAAATATATTAATGCTAAAAAAAATATAGATTTAGACGTACTTTATGTTGAGTATAATATTGTATAATTTTACAATATTTTATAATATATGAATATTGAATATATTAATAACTTTACTTTTATAATTATTCAAGTATTATATAAAAAAAGTCATTGTCTAATGCTTATATTATAATTAAGTGATAACCGGTATAAGTTTGAAAAAAAATATTTTAACAAGGTATAAAGTCTAATTAAATATTTTCATTCTTTCGACTAATTATTGTCCTTTGCTCATCAAAACGTGCCAACATTGAACTTTATAATGTGGAAACACCATTAATTAAATTTATTCTAACCAGTAATACCATAGGTCTGTGGTAATTTTATAATTTAAATAACAAATAAATTATTTTACATTGAAATCTTCCTGTGAATCGTTTCAGCGATGGCAGAGGCAGGTGTGGCGTTTACTGCGCTGCGAACGCGTGTATCGAACAAGTGATCCAACACGGCGAAGTAGACGTCTTCCAAGCCGTGAAGACTGTCAGACGTCACCGACCGCAACTCATAGAGAATATGGTGAGTAATAACTACTGAGGGCGCAAAAAAAAATATCACATCAATGTAAAACCAATACATACATATCGCTCGGCTCAGAATTCTAAAAATAAAGTTTTACTGAATTTTATACGCGTACGTAGTATTGTTACAGAAATTAATATTTTAAATTCTGTCTCGTCTGTATAAACGGTTATTTTTAGTAAATTATGCATAGTTCTGTTTCTGCTTAAAAGTATTGTGCGTGTTCGCCCACAGTATTTCAGAATCACTAAAAATGTTCTTGATTTTTATGACTTTCACTACCAGTTATTGTCATCGGTCTGGCCCTTTCCGACGAATAACGAACACCCGAGTGAACCATATTATACGATATCAGTTGTTTTGGTTATTCTATAACTCGACAAAACTTTTTACCATGAAATAGTTAGTTTATTGTTTATCTTGGTAGAATTTTCTCTTCATTACTTTTTTAATATTCAAACGTATGTTTCCAATTTTAAGAATTGATCAAATCTTTCATACTACTGTCTACTACATAGTCAGTTAAATACTACCTGACCCAACCTTAACCATCGTCAATTTAGTCCAATATTGTTCTGCAGAAAAAACAGTTTGTTCAAGTACAATCATATGCACAATCAATACATTACTGCAATAATATTACATTGAAGTGTTGCATATAAAATATGTTTACTTGTAACTATTCATCAAGGCTTAAAGGATTCTAACAAATATAAGCTGATAAGTGATACTTGATACTATGCCCTATTAAGAGAAAACTAAATCAGGTCCTATTAATTAAAGGTTCGTATAGCATCTTCAGCATAATTTAATGTTAATCTTATTGACAGAATGGCGATGATAACATACAACTATAAATTCATTGAATTATTACTTATAAGTAAAGATTTAGTAACTGTTGCGCTTGTAAAAAATAGTTTATACAATTGTACAAGGCGAGTGGACAAAAAGTCGATTTAGACACTTTTACTGGTGAGCAAATAATATTATTAAGTATAATATGGAGACTTTCAAGAAGCACATACCCATAATGTATTCAATTCAAATGTTGTTTGTCTGAGTTTTTTTTAATTTGCATTCCTATATTCACTCGCCGAAATATATAAGTTTGCCAATAGTGTTACCAATATTTTTCTGTAGTGCTGCTGCCCATCTTATAATGTGCAATACCTATATATTTGTAAATATAAATAAATGGGTTAATCGTTTGCTGTTGTGATTTCAGACTGAGTACAAATACTGTTACGACCTGGTGTTGCACTACGTGCTGCACTACCTGAACAAGGACCAAAAGGAGAAGAAATGAGATTACGAGGTTGAAGCTCAGTGGTACTGTCAGTTCGGTAGAGGCGCGGCACAACCACTGACGCCCGACCAACCGGGCGACGACGCGGCGTCGTCCAGGGGCGAAGGTTGGGGCGCGTCCGGGTCCGGCGACGGGCACGGCGCTGCTCCTTCACCCATACCGTACCCGGGACGGTACGTGGTCGTCAAGCAGTTCGCTGTCGACCGGCCGGACGCGCATCCGCTGCCCGACACGGCGCCGCTGCATTATTACAACCCGTACTACCTGAGGCTGGACCTGAAGACTCACAGCACGCGACTGTTGCACAACTCCATTCAGCAGACCAGCGTGGACGCGACGCCCGAACACCACGCGGCCGTCGTTTCCGGTCTGACGGCGGCCGGCGTGCTGCTTCCCGAACCGGAACCGGTGGCGTCCGCGCCCGCAGTACCGTCGTTGTTTCAGCGCAGTGATCATCGTAGCTGTTCAATCGCGTCAGCCGGCAAGAAGACCGTCGCGTTTGCCGACACCGTGGACGTCTGCGGCGGCGGCGACGACGACGACAATATCGTGGACATCAACTACCGGCTGATCGCGGAAGTGTCGGCGGAAACGGCAGCCGCGGTCCGAACACAGGGCCCGACGCCGGTCGTCCACCACAGGTCTGCCAACGTGTTGCAAGTGCACTCGCAGACGGGTGAAATAGTCGGCGATGTGCTCATCGAGCGGAAGCGTGATCCACCACCGTCACTGTCGCCGCTGTCCACCGCGACAAGCACGGCCACCCCGTCGCCGGTCGACGACGATCTGTCGACCTCTTCGGCTGGTGGCAGTAGCCGTCGCAAGCGACACGAGATGTTCTGCCGCCGGCGCCAGTCGCCCGTGTACAGTTGCGACGACGGCGACGGCGAGACGGCCTTCATAGCTGGCTCACCGACCGCCGACAGCGCATCGTCGTCTTCGGTGTACGAGAGCTGCGACGACGACCTATCCGCCGTCGTGGTGCTGGGCGCCGAGCTTGGCAGGCCACCGTTGCGCCGGTCCGCAGCGGCCGTGAAAGGTTACGCCAGCTGCTGTCCGTCGTGATCTGCGTGTGTTAGGTAACCGCAGCCGATTTTACACATCTATTTTATCACCGCCTCTCGCACTCTAACACTCACCCACTAACTCTCTCTTTCTCTCTCACACACACACACTAACGAGCTACATCATCTGTCCTGTACCGTCAAGTCCAAAAGTAGTCACATACTCCTTTCCGTTCTCACGGGGCCTCTTTACAAGTGACCTCCTCATTCCCTCCAGAGCGGGTGCCTACTTCGAATAATGGGTAATCCGACAGTGGTCACATCATGTGTGCCTGTGAATTCGCTTCTACCGTGACAGAAGACGTAGGCGCAGTGATGATACCGCCTTTAACGATGTCACTCTTTCTCGCCACTCATAAAACAGGGTACATAATAAAACAAGGTATATATACTCTTCCTCATATTATAATATTATTATTCTGCCGTTTACAGTTAGGTAAATAATTATGCCTTCGTCGCGTGAGGCGGTGTTGTATTATTGTAAAATACATAATACACATAATAGGCGTGTTATTACAATATATTATACCGCGGTTACGGTTACCACCACCTTGCTCACCCACTCACCCGGACAGCACTATATTATTATAATTATTGTAGATCCATCGTTTATCGACTGGACACTATAATATATAACAGCACCACTGACTATATATAATGAAAATGAAATAACGTAAGAGAGATAATATGTTTAGATAATATTATGTAAGTATATACTTACTCAAACCATCGCGTGTATAATATAATATACTGTATACGTAAATATAGAAAATAGAGATCGTAGGTACTTTTATCCACTAAGAAATTTCACTGTATATATAGTATATTTAAGTGTATGTATCTATATTATATAATATTATAACATTATACTGTTATTATTATATGTTACGTTATTGTATAATGTATATAATATATTTATAAAAGATACGCATTGTATTTAAAACGCGTGTCACACGGTGTTCAATTCAAATAATCGGGGTAATTTTTGACGTTGAATTATATAATAATATTGTATTAAGATTAAAAATACAGGGTGCGCGTGTTATATTATGCATTGTTATTAATATTATTATCATCATCATTGTTATAATTATATATATTATTGTGTATAGTTTGAGTGACGGTGTTAAAAAAATATATATATATTGTAGAAAGGGTTTGCCGAAACGCATATTTAATATATTATATATAGCCATATAGCATATAGGTAATAGTTTATAGATTTATAATATACTATAGTTATACGTATTATAGATAGACATATATATTATTATGGGTAAGGCGTCCTCGAAACGAAATTGTAATATGCATTACATATATTTTGTAATAAGATGCAATTACTTCCGTCTTGGTTGGAAATTCAGAAAAAAATGTGACAATATGTATTGAAAAAACAAAGTTGTAAAATTGAGTTAAGACTTTCTTTGTTGAAGCAGTCGATATTAAAGTAGAATTACGCTCCTATAGATATTATTCCATGTTATATATACGCAGCCGCGTCTATATTATGATATTAAAATAAAAAGTGCATTACGCAGTACTCGCGCCATTTTGTTTTTGATGGTATATTATTAATTTTTGGAGTGAGCAAAACAACGTAATCAGTAACCACAACATTGCTCATAGAAACCGCGGATATCAGCAGCTATCATAGGTAGGTATATATCAGCTGTTGCACACGATGTTTTACTCTTTTTCAAATTCTGGACTTTGCACGTGTCGAATTCGCAGTCTTTTACGAAAATCGTGCATTGTGGTCTATGAAAATGATAATTGAAAATCGGTTTGGGATGTCATAGAAATTACAATATTATAATGTTAAAGGCGTGGGCACGTCGAAAGAACCGTGCAAATCTATTCATCGATAGTGTAACACGTGATTTAATATTGGGAATGTTGAAAAGCTTTCTGAACATTTTTAAATATTTTTAACACGCGTATTCCCTTGCAGCAGCGTACTATCCAAAACTTAATCGCCGACTGCAGACTTTCCCGCAAAACCCATTTTTGGCATGCCCATCGTTTATAATAATTGCTTTTCCGAGACGAGTGCTACAAAGTTAGGTGTATATATATAGAAAATAAAATTCAAACAATCCTTTCGGCAAACCCTGCAATCGCGCGTCGGTTAATTTGTACAACTTTTGTTCCTTTTAATTAGTTTTAATTCACTTTTATACTAATAATATTATATATTTTTAAATTATTTAATTCTGTAATCAAAATATTGTACTGGACCAGTTATATTATAACGATTTTACACTAGTTATATTATATATGATTCGTATTTGTATATGTGTGCATTGCTCTACAGCCTCTGAAGTTGCAAACTATTTTCTTAGCAACTCAATAAATATACATATTATAAATACTTATCATCGAAATTGTGCACCGTTTGTTCAACTATTTTCTACCAATAATAGGTGTCCGACCTCAATACAATGCGTGCTGGGCTGCAAGTTGATTTTCTTTTTTAACTCAGTCAAGTTGAAGGTTATTATAAGCATCTATAAGAAAAGGTTAAAAATTATATTTTAATTTTAATTTATCCGTTTAAGTTAAAAGTCAATACACATTTTTTTAAATTTTATAAAATTTAAAAAGATTAATTTTTAGCGTACTTTATTTTTATTAAACCAAAACTAAATTATAGACTATTAAAGTGTTTAAACAGTATTACCAATGCACTTGATATTTGACTTTGGCTAACCTCAAATTGGTAAAAAAGATATAATTATAAATTTTCCAAATTGGAAAATAAAAAAAGTGGGTGATTTAATTTAGTTAACTTCCCATTAGGCTTATAGTTACCTATGTTTCGCCTCTGTCTATTTTCGTATTTGACACAGACTAAAAATTAAGATACTCTTCATGTTACAGTGTACCTATAACATATTATTTACATTATAAGGTATTTATTAATTTCCATTAATTTGTAATAAACTATGAGATACCGTCACAGTAGAAGCAAATCAACTGCAAAAACATGTTTTTTTATTTCCAATAATACTCAGATCTTGTTGATCGTAGAAACATGATTTTAGCATAAAAATACGAGTACCTAATCACTAGAAGTTGTGCTGAAAAATCTCAGAACAGTTTTTTGATTTATATTTATCAATCAATTTTATTTGCATTTGAAATTTGTAATAAATATTCGTTTTTTCAAAAAGGTTAGAACCTAATACATTTCCACTGGATTTTTATTACAATTTATATTTTTTTTAATTATTTATTTATGTTGAAATTGATGAACTCAAAAATAAAACTTGTCGCTGCCCATCAATAAAATTATCAATTAAAAATCACTGAGTGAGTGATGTTATTCTATGAATTCGTGACAAAATTTAGAAGTTTAGAACAGGTAATACCTACCTATAAATTATTTTTACAATCAACTAAAATTGTGTTTACAAAATCCTAATCCAGATATCTTAGAACCTGATGTGGAATCATTTTACTTAATAGGTGCTGCCTGCTGACGATCATCTCAGTCGAGTCGGGTCTTCCACTCAAAGCAGACGTACGTTACGATCGGTAGCTCTGGTCGCAGCAAATCTTATCATGTTTAGCTTGCAGGTGCACATCCAGCCACCAACCACAGGCGATCTCGTGCGTAAACCACGCTCAGTGGCCAATCATGAGAGACCCCGTGCACGTAGGCGCATCTTACCATGCTCTGTGAGCTTGGCAACCACAGTCAGACCATCTTAGCAATCAGTGTCAGGACAAGACTCCAACTGGAACAACGTGCCCAGGCCAGGACAGAATTCCGGATTGGAACTTCATGCCAAACCTGATCAACAATCAACTATCAAGCATGAAGCAGGAGAGAACAACCAGACCACCAGTCACCCGGTAACGCAATGTCCCACCTCAACTCCAGTTCAAATATGGACATGCATCAGACCCACCGGAATCTGACCTCACATGTCGGACAGTCCGTTCTAAGCCCGGCAGACGCCTTCGCTCTCCAAACTCCAATGCTCCGTACAGGTGTGGATCAACAAGCTTAAGTCCTTGGAACTTCCACTGGTCAACGCGAGCAACTGGAGTGCCAATCTCAGATTTAAGCTGGACAAGGCCAATTCCACGCTGAAAGCGGCAGCCTTCGACGCCATGAAACTCATTGATAATACCTCGGACAGTATCTCTCTGGATCATTTAAGTTAGGTTAGCTAATTTCTGAGTATTGTCGTGCAAGCAGCTTCTATTCTATGCCTAAGAAGAAAAACCTCTGCGTCCTCATGACGCTGAACGTCAAGAACGCTTCAATTTCCTCAGGTTGTAAGATTCGTGCAAGTTTTTACTAGGCCTGAAAACCACCCACAAGTTAAGGGGAACACTTAACTAGTGGCCTATACACGCCGTAGGTCACACGTATTTTACACGCGTGGAAGCCCTAAAGCTAGAACGGTGGAACTTGTATGTTTTAATATACACCAGAAGTATTCTAAAATTTTTTATCTCACTGCTCCTTCGGTTGTTCAATATTTTTTCAACAATATTTTTTCACAGCTCCCAAATTTTATGGAAAAGTTGAAACAACACACGGATACAAAATAGCCAATATGTTAAATGGGTGATAATAACAGTACCTAATTATTACAATAACTACCTATTACATTTTCCTAAACAAATAATACAATTTATTCTAAATCATGAAATGTAGCCAGACTATTCTTTAATCTTTGCTGTAATATGCAGAATGCATTTTTTCTTACCAATTCTGTAATAAGTTGTCTAGATTATTTACCCCATTTAAGCTGCATAAAGCGATAAAGCCAAAAAATATTTGTAAGAACATAAAAATCCAACCACTACTTATGAGGAACCACGATTTACATAGGTACCTTTAAATCTAAAGTATAGAAAAAAAAAACAATTTTATGAATTAAAAAATAATATTAATTTTATAAATAAAACAATATATTATGTATATAGGTACAGTGTCCTGCGAGGAAGTCAGTATTCATGGATATATGTATTTATGGATATGTATTATGTACCCATTATGATATCTCACGAAATAATGGAGGTATCAAAATTTTGGTTTTGTAATAAGACTCACAGAGATAAAAACTACAATTATTTAATTTTTTAAATTTATTTTAACGTTTTTGTAAAAAATGTAAAAAATATATTTTTTATTTAATTATTTCCAAAAACATTAAAGATGGCAATTTTGTAGAATTTATTTTTCTGAAAATATTGACGTTTCAAAATTTACGTGCATTAATTTCCCGATTTTTTTATTTATATTTTTCTAGTTTTGAAGGAATAAAATATGATTATAAGATTATAACTATTAGGCACACTGAATGTGTTCAGCCGTCCGTACGAGCACGCGCACGGCACGACAGTTCACAATTTGATAACACTTGTCACCTGAGCTGTTAAATAATTCGCAATTTTGCATGAAACTAAAAAAAATTAAAAATCAGGAAATTAATGAAAATAAAATTTTGAAACTTCAATATTTTCAGAAAAATAAACTCTACACAATGGCAACCTTTAATTTTTTTAGAAATAATTAAATAAAAAAATATATTTTTAAAATTGTTCACCAAAACATTAAAATAAATTAAAAATTGAAATAATTGTATTATAAATATATTTATCTATTAATATGTATAGACGGTGCTCTTTAATTTTTCTCTAACCCACGCGCATGCGTAACAAAGCAAATTTTCCGTTTACGATAATGATCCGTAAATTTTAGAACACTTGAAACTTGCTTCAAGATAGGAAATTACTACACCTTAATGATATACATACATATATATATATATATATAAATACAGGATGATTTTTTAAGTATACACGTTCTATTTTTATGGTTTATTTATGCATACATTAAAATTTTAAACACACTTGAAGGTCATTACATTTTTTTACTACTAAAGGATGATCCTGCGACAATACAAACTTCAGTTTTTCAAATAGAAACCTCCTTTTTTATTTTTTATTGAAGCAGATTTTTTCTTTTGAGCATTTTCATGTATCTAAATCAAAATTTATGCTAGTAGTTATTGAGTAGGTATGTAACTTTGTGTTTTATACATAATATGTCTATGATGATGGGTAAGGTAGATAGTGATTAGACAATTTGAAAAGTTTAGCAATTAATATTAATTTATCAATATAAATAATTTATAAAAATAATCCAAGTATAATTAATACTATGTTTATCATTACATATTATAGTTTTTATTTTTATAAAACCACTTTTAATGATTATTATCCTTGGTATAAACAGACATTTTATTGACTCAGAAACTATTCATTAGAATTTTGATTTAGATACATCAAAGTTTACAAAAAAAATATCCGCTAAATAATTTTCAGTAAAAAGAGGGTTCTCATTTGAATAACAGAAGTTGGTATCGTCTCGGGAATTCGGAATACTCCTCAATTAGTACAGGAATTTATGTAAAAAATGGTCTGACTGTTTCCTAAAATAGTAGAATTTGAATATGATATCTACAGACTATTAAGGGAAAAGTGAGGGTGAACACGATTAAAAAATCACACTGTATGTCTGTGGTATAAAGTATCACACCGTGGTATAATATTATCTACGATGCGGTTCCTGGTTATCATCTTGGATATCTTATCACGGGGCAGAACTGATCCCATCAGTTGTAAATAATAATAATAATAATTATTATTATCTGTGATAATATTATATCGTCTATGTAAAAATTCTATATAGGTAATAATTATTTTACAACACAGACACAGCAAAGTCGTACAATTATTGATAATGATAGCTGATACAGCGATAGTGAAATAGCGAATAGGTACTATTACTATTTACCACTTAACTTCAGTACTGAATTAGTAGTTCAGTGCGGTTCAGCGGTTGTAGTGCCAATCCCGACCGACGTCGTTGTTGCGAGTTTGTGCAGTTTACGTGTGCACAATCATAGTCATCAGTGGCGTTGTGGATTTGTGCGTCGTCGCCGTTTTGTAGAATCCGAACGACAGCGTACTAGTCGTGGTCGGCAGGTAATTACGATAAAGGAGAATATTGTGCTCGTCATAATATCCTATTTACCAACGTTGATAGTTGTTGATCATCACTTTCTCACCGACGATAAACGTTTTGGGTACCGCACTCGTCGACATGGACGGATCGACAACGAGTGAGTGTCAACGCGATGACGACCGTGATCAATACAATAACAATAATTATTAAAACGATGGAGTATCGTTACGTCAGATCGTTGTAACGATATTTTGTCGCACTGGCTGTGTGGCGATTCGGACGACTCTGAAAATGTCTACATAATCAGTATAACGTCATAATTGATCCTAAATCGTTTGCTCATGCCCAATATTACAGTTTGTTTTAGATTTTGCACCTATTGTAACATTTTTTATTTTTCTGTCCCTACAGATCCTACGAGAAAAATGTCGAAAGCCGATCAACTCCTTTCGAAGCTACCACCACCAACGATGTTGCCTAGTTTTGTTACAGATGCTCTGAATGGTAACGATGCGTGATCTTTAGTTTTTAAATTTTTCCATTCTCTTTATCACAGTTATTTCGGTTGATCTGAATAGTCATCGTATTGCATTTTTCCAACAGAGCCCAGACCTGTCCAGTCTAACCCTGTGTTGAACCCGACAGACGTGACTAGTCAAAACTTTCACACTCCAATGTTTTCGTAAGTCCACCTGAATTTCCACGTCATGGTGATCTAAATATTATGTGACTTATATTTTATTTGTTCACAGGCCTGTAATAACTAGTAAAAATGAAGAAAATATGGAATTACCCATGAGTCCTTCCAATGAAGCAGTCACTGATAAAGCAGCTAAAAGTGATCAGTCATCGAGCAAAGCTGATTTGTTTAACTGGATGAAGGGCAGTAGTTCTAGTATTTTTTCAATTGTTGCAGAAAAAGCAAAGAATTCAGTGGACGCAGTACTCACCACATTAGACCCACAAATGAAAGATACATTAAATCGTAAATAATTAAACAGTCGTTAATATTCAATTGTTTTGTTAAATCTTGTATTATTCAATTTGTATTTATATCTGTTATTTTTGTTAGCCAATACATTTGATAACACCGATATTGTTGTTGCTACTGAAAAAGAAATAGTCGTCAGTGCAGTAAGAGAAGGATTTCAAAAAGTTTTTGGAAAAGCAGTCGTCAAGTAGCCAACTTTTATATGAACTTAATTACATTTTTGTAGTTTATTTCATAAGACATTATGTGGTATCTATTTTAGAGGACTTGAAGCACCAGATCAACCATTTGCCGCACAGCTTGTCGGATTTTCTGCTGCATCCAAAGCCACAAAATATTGCATTGATTCTGTTAGATTACATGTGGTAAAAGGTCCTGTCGTCTCCTTTGAAAGATTTATTGTAGAACCAATAGAATCCAAGTAAGTTGAATTTTGCTAAAAAAACATGACAAACAACTTATGGACCATTTATTTTACCACATATAATGTTTAGCGGGAAATATGTTTGAATGAGTTACAAAACTCTTTCTCCAAAGGTCCAAAGTGTTACAATTCAATTACGGTCAATTCAAAATTATTAAGTTATATTTTTTCCCAATTAGATGGTATGAATTTGGTCTTTTGAAACTTAATGACATGGAACGAAATATAGATTTAGAAGTCTACACCCAAAGTGTGCCTGTACCAGCAGCAATTGTTGGATTGATTAGTGACGATACACCCAAAGATTATGAACACATCTCAACCGGATTCAGTATACCAGTCGCACATTTCATGGCCAGCAACTTAAAAGTAAAACCACCCTAACCAGACAGAGACTACTGCGAAGAATTACTGTGTTTTCATGTCACATATAAACGTTTTAGGTACATCCATCTGAGTGGCAAGAAGTAATGACCGGTGTGAGCCAACGATCGTCTTTGTTGGCTGCTGCAGTGTCTTTGGCCATGTCATACAAAAATGCTCTGGAATAATGACATTTTTATAGTTGAGCTCGAAACATTTATCAATTATTATTTTAATATGGTTATTAATTATTACTGTAATAAACTTTGTTATAAACTTGTATTTTTTTTCCTCCCCCGTTGGATTGTGATTTTTAATTATTTTTTACCGTACGCACGCTGTTATTTTTAGATATATATTTGTACAATATGTCTATACTTATTACTTAATTAAAAAAATCTAATTATTATTTGGCTGTTATTATACTTTCTTCATCATAGATCATATTATGAATCATTTATCCTAGTAATTAAATATAGTCTGCTCACTCATTAATTGTTGATAAAATTCAATGTCACATAAATACACTACTTAATTATTATACTCAGTGTGTATATTAATTGACATAAATTAAAATATGACAAAAGAGCATAGTAAGTAATAGCAATGACTGATTATAATAAAATGCTTATAGTTTATTGTTTGGGAACTATATGATGAATGACAGTAATAAACAATATTTAATTATTAGTCAAACACGTTACATAATTTATTAATCATTTAAATCCGTTCCTAAACACTTACACGTCTTGGCTTTATATTGCTTATTAGAAACACTTAAGAGGACTGTGATACCTGCATGTGTTGTCTCCATCTTACAAGTGCGTAACATGACACATTTAGCGCTCAGCTGAACACATTTAACTCCGATAGTTTAAAATTTAGAGTGAATTGACCTCTTATAAAGACTAAAGGTAACATTATTATCAAGGGCTTATTGTAGGCTTTTTATTGTATTTTAATTTTAAAGTGAATTGTGAGTAGGTATTTTAAGATGTATAAAAACAATTTACAATATTTTAAAATATTTTAAAATACTCATAACTTGCATTGAAATTAAAATATAATAAGAAGCCCAAGATAAAAATGTAACCATTAATTTTTCTAAGAGGTCGATTAACTTCCAAGTTTTAAACTATCGGAGTTAAACGTGAGCAGCTGACCGTAAAATGTGTTATGTTACGCACTTGTAAGACGGAGACAACACATGCAAGTATCACCAGGGGTAAAATTCTGGCCCCCCCTGAAATTTTTTCATTTTACAAAAAAATCTTATTTATCACCATTTCAAATTTTCAATACACAGAGTCGACCGTTGGTAATTTTAGATATAGATTTAAATGAAATTGTTAATTTATTATGACTAATTATATAAAAAGTGTTGGCAAATTATTTTAATTTTTTATTATGATTAAAATTATTTACTCGCGTAAAACCCTAACCGACCTAAAATCCTGCGTACAAGAACAAACAACAGATTAATAATATAAATTCAATGAATAAACGATAAATCTATCGTTGCAACAAGACTATATTATTGATAATACAATATTATAATTAGGGCTTGTGGGAGTCATAGGAGCTTAAGTAGTGAAAATATACAAAAATTGTTTTAGATATACGAACAATAAATACGTAAAATATTATGGAAAATACATTTATATAACACTTAAAACATGAGGGAAAACTGTAAGGACATTTTATTGATCTGAAAAATATAGTTAAAAATATATTCGAAAAGATAGTTGGTAAATCGTCAGAATATTAGCGCGATAGATTGAATGCGCATCGCACATTTTTCGTTAAATTAATAATATTGGACTGCCAAAATAACAATAATAATTAATTACCTCGTCGGTACATTAAAATTAATATTTTTTGTTATATATTCACTAATTATTATTATCGATATGCACCAGCCTAAGACAGACAGTAAAAGAACAATTGATTTTTTTTAGAAAATGTTAAACAATATTAATATGTATAATACCTGTGAGAAATGAGCACTACTTTTCCCATAAAATTGGCAAAGTTTAGTTTTTCTTCGACGGACATCAATAGTAAAAAATTAAATGTTTAACTGGTTAAAAAGCTTGAAAATTTAGTGATACATTCACAAAAGTTTAGCAATTTATTGTTTTTTTTTTTCTCCAAAATTTTGTTGCCAGCTATAAATCTCATACTTCTGGACTTGGTAGAATGTGGCTGACTTTTATTACACAAGTGCATCGGTGCATTTGCAATCAAGTTCCGATGAAGGAACAGTGGCGTAAACTGGGGGTCGCACGGGGTTGCATTTGCGACCTTTGAAAATATTATAGAGTTGCAAGAGTGTCTTATTGTGACCCCGAAAATCACGATTTCAGTTTTCAAAAAATTAAAATATCAATAATTATTCAATTAATTAACTAATTTCTATTTTGAGAACAAATTTTTTTTTTTGGTTTTGAATCACTGGAATTATTATTATATATTATATTATACTTTCCACATTTTCTTATAGTTTTGTTTTTTACTATTTTCTATTAATATACCTACCAATGTGTATTTATTGTGATCGACAGAGTTGAATCTCAATGGTAGCTGAATATTAATAGTGAAAACGTGTTTCACTATTTTATGTTTATAGATTAAAATTAAAATTATTTGTTTTTTTACATATTCATTTATTTTTTGACACTTGTATTTATTTCTTATTCCGCGAATGATGCAAAATTAAAAGTGTTTCAACAGCTTGCTAAAATAGACACATTTCTTGTAAAAATATCGAATCGAATATGTAAGCATCTATTTTTACTTTAAATTCATATTTTATAACTTCTGATTTGTATGATGTATTAAGTTTAAAGTAGCGGTTAAAATATATTACTGATTTACATTGTATTAAAACTACAATTTTGACAAATAAAACAATTTATATTTAATCTGTAAATTAATTTATCAGGACGTCAGGTAATATAATATTATTATTGAACAAGTTTGATACAATTAATTATTAGAGTCTAGATTTAAAAAAAACTGTTGTATTTACTGTAATATACTTCGTATATTGTTTAAGAAAATTATGCATGTTCTATTGACGGTAATTAATTATAATATACCCTATTTATATTGTATATTCATATACATACCAGTCACCAATAGATACTATATATGTTTAAGGTTAAAATAATTTTGTAGAGATTGTGTACTTTTTACTTATATTATATTTAGAACAATATAAAACTTTGTAGGAGGGTATTAGGGGCTTAGCCCCCAAAAAGTGTGTCTAACCGGGAAACTGATTGCAACCCTAACAATTTAACCCAATTTACGCCACTGCGAAGGAATATGTTGTTTTCCAAAGATAATATAGGCGATAGCTAGTAATAATTATGTAATTATAATAATATAATAACTTTTAAATTAAAACCGTATGGCTATTATATTAAAAAATAAATTGTATTTTATTATATCACACAGACTACTGCTTACACAGTTTTACCTATCTGAATATCCATATCTACTTCCAATGCTGTGGGTAAAAATAAAATAATATCGGTTTTTTTTGTCTATCCACTTACACTATAGTGCCTTTTAAACAGTAAGCTTAATGATTTTATATTTGTATTAACAAATTTCCCAAACAAAGCTACGGCTAACATATTATAAAGAATGATAAAAACATTTCTATATATTAGTGTTGTTTTCGATTTAAAACAAAATAAAAAAAAATTTTTAGTTAACAGTATGAATCCAATACACGGTCTAGAAATTCAACTTCAAACATTCATTAAAATCAACAAGTTAATCTGATTTTCAGGAAAAATTTTAAGATGTAACATAAGACCTTGTATTAATTTTTCAAAACTTTAGATATATTTTTATGGATTTCTAACTTTAATTTAAAAATTCTAATTTTAGGCGTACATAAAAAACTATTGTTAATTAACTTTTTTTTGTCAATTTAACTTAAAAAGACTTTATTCAATTTTCAACAATAATTAATAAAAACTAATACAAATTTCTTATGCTTTTAAATAGTTAATAACACAATTTTAGAAATTGTATGGAGCATTGAAAATTCTAGTTGATATATTAGTGTCTTGTAGAAAATTAGGTCATTAAAATAATAAAAGATTTTTGTTATATATGTTGGAGATAGATACTTGGTAAATATGAAATTCGTTAGTATGTTTTTTTTTATAAAATATTTCTAACTTATGTAAAATCAAGTTTTTTTTTGATCCAGTTAACAGATTTTGATCGTTTGATCATAGCCAATGATACCTACTCAAACCATTCTTTTACACTAGGTAGTATAGTGTAATTAATTATAGATAAGGTAACCATGTTTGGTGACACTTATTTTTTTAATTATAGAGAATAAGTTTGTTGTTGATTTAGAATTATTATATGCTTAAGATTTTAATAAATTGTATATTGTATAAAAACAAATCTTGAATACAGAAATACACAAAGTAATGGGCTCAATAGTTAAGTGCAGCAATGGCACACAAAAATATATTATATTATATTCATATATATATTATATATATTATATATATGAAATAAATATATTTTTATTAAGACGCACTAGAAAAAAAGGTAATTTTTGGCACATAGCATTCAAATAATTTGCCACTCCTGGTATAGTGTTATACTTCCAAGTATAACATACTTATACTAAAGTAATATAGAATATTTTAGTTTTGACAAGACACATTTTAAATTCTTACTATATTTGCAATCACAACTTCTTAGTAGAATCTAAATGAATATTGAATGAAAGATATTTTACAGGATCGATTAAACAAGGAAATAATGACTGAATATACCATTTATAGGTCTGTAAAATTTTATGTATAATTCAATGGTACTTGGAATACAAATTTAAACAACAGAGAATAAATATGCAACAAATAGTCCAAATGTGTAATTTTTTTAGATATTATATTGTAGAACAAAAGATTTATTGTTAACAAAAGTTCTATTGACCAATGAAATGCATTGTTTTGAGTAATGAGAATGAACGGAAAATTAGCAGTAGTAAGCACAACAAATTTATTGTGATGATCTTTAAAGTCCCATTTTTTTAAAAAATTTCATTGGCAAGCACAATAAGTATTATTGTTTTTATAAAAAAAAATTCATTAGTTTTAGAACAAGGCCAATGTAATATAGAGGACAATATTCAAGATATAATTTTATTAATTGTCAATTTTTTAATTTGATAATTTATCAAAAACAAAATTTCCATAAAATGTTGTGACATTACTACTGTAATTGAAACCGCACTATATTTCAGTTTGGTTCAATTATTTGTATTTTTTTTTTTACATTATTTAAGTTTTCCCATTTTTTTGTTGGTTTTTAATTATGTTTTTTATGCGCTCAATTTTTTACTCGTATAAAGTTTTTATTTTCCCACTGTATAAAAAAAAATTATGTTATTAATGAAAAAGAAATTTTTAAACAAATATTTGTATAAAATGTAATAATGAAGAAAAAGTCATGATGGGCGCGCAACTATTCTTTCTTCACTTGGGTCTGTTGTGCTTGGTGGGCTTGAAGAACAGCAACAGCCTCTTCTACTTTGTTTTTCAAAGATTCGTGATGTTCCAACATGTGAAGCAAATCTGAATTGTCGATCTCCAACAACATACCAGTGATCTTACCGGTCAATTCCGGGTACATACGCTACAATATAATATTGAATAATTATTAATTAATAATACATTCTCAAATATATAATTACAAGTATAAATTGAAATTTTACCTGAATAAGAGGGAAAAGTCTCTCTCCCAACATCTGTTTTTGATCTTCTGGCTTAGCGGTGGCCAACATTGTTGCAGTTAGTGGTTCTTGTCCATGTACATGTACAGCTGCTTGTACTGGTGCAGGGGGTTGACCAGGTTGTGCTTGTCCCATACCTTGAGCTTGACCAGGAGGATTACGCATATTAGCAGTATATTTATATCCAGAGCCTGTACCACGTGCTCCAGGAACTCGTACACTTCCAGCAGCAACAGCACCTGGCATTTGTTGTTGGGCTGCACTAATTGGTCTAGCGTTTCTATCAACCATGGCGTTTCTAGCCAATGCAGCTTGTTGACCAGCAGGTACAGGAGCTCGGGCTCCAATGTTTCGATACTGTGTGGCCATATTTGGATAACCTAAAAGATATTTTATAAATCATAAACACAAATGTTAAGAAACATATTATTATTTAGATAGTATGGTTAATTTATGTTGAAAAATCCATGACAATGGTGTATACACAAATAATTATCAAATACTATCCAAATCTAAAAGTAAAGTAAAATAAAATTGCAAAAAATACCTGCAGCAGCAGCTTGTGGTGCTCCAGCCCTAACTTGTGGTTGGGAAGCCCATCTTGGTTGTGGACGAATTTGAGTCATTTGAGTAGGTCCATAGAAACGCTGTGGCTGAGGAATAGTAGGTACAAAGTAACCACTTGAAGCACCAGGTTGATATATCTGTAATTAAAATATGATATTTTAAAATATAATTGAAATTAATTAATTACTAATCTAGAATCCAAGGCAGTAATAACTATAGTCAACTTACTGGGCCAATGGATTGCATTCTCATATTAGTATTGCGTTGTAAATATTGGGAATCTAAATGCGCTTTACGATCTTCTTTACGCTGAGCTAATGCAACATATAATGGTTTTGTACCAACAATGCGACCATTCATATCAGTTACTGCTTTAGTAGCTTCTTCCGGAGAAGAAAAACATACAAATCCAAAGCCTTTACTACGGCCATCATCCATCATCACCTAAAAATTTATTTTACTATAATTTAGTATATGAACAAAATTTGCCATGACGATAGTTTAAATCATGACTTACAGCACTACTTTTAAGAAAATTTAATAGATATCACTGTCATCAAACTTATAATTTAAATATTTACCTTAGCACTTGTAATAGTTCCAAAAACACTAAATTCTTTGCGTAAACGTTCATCATCAATTGTGTCATCCAAGTTTTTGACATACAAATTAACTCCTTGGTATCTATTCATACGTTCAATTTTGTACTGTTCGAACTTACGCTTTAATTCTTGTTGACGTTCAGCTTTCTTTTGAGCACGGCCTACATAATAGGTCTAACATATGTCGTTTTATTAACATAAATATCATAAAATAAGTTTATATTTCCAGAATAATTATACACTAACCTTTCCTTCTGGGCTTTCTTTACCGTGCAATTCAGTTACAGCTTTTTCGGCTTCTTCTGGATCTTCAAAAGCCACAAATCCAAAACCTCTAGAACTTCCATCTTCCCTGAACATGACCTAAAAATATAAAACAAATATATAAATAACTATATTGTATAAATTAATTAAAAGTATGAATTATTACCTTGAAGCTAGTAATCGATCCATATTTTTCAAACATCTCAAATAATTCTTTGTCAGTGACATTTTCATCTATATTCTTAATATAAACATTAGTGTAAAGTTTAGCTTTTTGACCCAATTCTTTTTCACGATCTTTTCTTCCAACAAATCGACCAACAAATACTTTCTTTCCATTGAGCAACATGCCATTAACTTTTTCAATGGATTGAGTGGCAGATTGTTCCATTTCAAAATGAACAAAGCCATAGCCTTTTGATTGACCAGTCTCATCTTGAGCAACCTATAAAAGTTTAAAATAAATACAATTATTTAAAAATAATAAAAATACTTAATTGTGTTGAACTGCTATTATCAAATATTTTATAGGATTTATGTTTTTAATTACAAAACATAAAATACAATTTAACTAATCTAAGGCTAATTGATCAAAAATTACTTTTAAAATGATTTATAAAAACCCTTGATTTAATAATTTTAATGAATTTATACATAAAATGATTATCATTTACCTTACAACTCAATATGTTTCCAAAGGCCGAAAATGTGTCATACATGGCTTTATTATCAATACTTCTATCCAGGTTTTTGATAAACACATTTCCTACACCAGATTTTCTAAGAGAAGGATCTCTTTGAGACCACATAATTCTCATTGGACGTCCTTTAAGAATATCGAAATTCATGGTGTCCAACGCACGTTCAGCTACAATAAAAAAAATGTCACAATATAAATTAAGTAAAAATACTACTGAGCATTGCATATTCAATAATAGGTTCTATAAATGTGTTACATAACACCAAATTATTTACTTAATATTTTTGGTACATTGACTCAGTCTCTGACAATGGAATATTAAGGTTTATGTCTTCAAAGGGAAGGGCTGAAAATGTATTTATAGTGGAGGGTTCAAGAATACTTTGATAGAAAGAAAATGTAGTAAGTTATGTATCATAAGTTTCAATAAATAAAAATATGGTCAAACTAATACAGATTTCAATGACTATTCGAAATTATCTATGCTCAACAATGATCAAGAACTTTTAGATGGCATATCAAACATGTTGCTTACAATCCCAAGTAGGTACGTAAATTTGTTTTCAGCATTATGTTTCAGACATATGATTGTCTGTATGAATTTAATCATCAAATTAATTAATAGTTATGAGTTTATGACCAAGTAAAATATATTGTAAAACATATCAGATTAATATTTACAGCATTATGTTTCAGACATATGCTTGTCTATTTGTAATCATCATTAAAAATTTAACCTTATCTAAGTAAATGTTCAATTATCAGATTATGTTTTCAGCACTATGTTTCAGGTATATGCTTGTCTCTTTGAATTTGATCATCATATAAATAATTACATCAAAGTAAATACATTGTAAAACCTATCAGATTAATATTTACAGCATTGTGTTTCAGACATATGCTTGTCTATTTGTAATCATCATTAAAAATTTAACCTTATCTAAGTAAATGTTAAAATATCAGATTTTGTTTTCAACACTATATTTCAGGTATATGCTTGTCTCTTTGAATTTAATCATCATATAAATAATTACATCAAAGTAAATACATTGTAAAACCTATCAGATTAATATTTACAGCATTGTGTTTCAGACATATGCTTGTCTATTTGTAATCATCATTAAAAATTTAACCTTATCTAAGTAAATGTTCAAATATCAGATTTTGTTTTCAACACTATATTTCAGGTATATGCTTGTCTCTTTGAATTTAATCATCATATAAATAATTACATCCAAGTAAAATATATTCTAAAACCTATCAGATTAATATTCCCAACACTATGTTTCAACTGAAAGTACTTGTTTAGGAAATTATTAAAAAATCATGGCAAATTTATTTAGATATATGCTTAGTTTGTTAAATCTATTATAAATATTAATTAATTAAGTACCTGCTTAAGTATTTTATTTTATGTTAGGTAATTACAATTCAATAACTTAATGAATTGTTTATTTATTAAATATTATCCAATATTAAATATTGTTGCTAATAATTATACCTTAATTTTACCTAACCTATAGGAATTATAATAGTAGAGCAAACATTTAAAACTTTATAATAATTTCTAAGTAATAATACTATTTAGACTGTATAAGATTATTTTATTACTAGCGCTTTTATTAATAAATTAAATAAAACTTGTTTTAATAACCAACCAGTTATCAATTCTTAAATACCTATTCATTGGTATATATTTTGAAAGTAAGTAGGTACCTAACTGAGTACATCCATTAATAAATAAAATATTATAAAAAAGAGTGCAATACCTATTAGGTTAATTAATAAAATAAATTAAATGATTTTTTTTATTATGTTCTCGAAAATAATCAAGAGTACCATATCATATCATATTTTTACGTATTTTTATGATATGAGGATGTTAACCAGCATACCTACCTACTTATTAAAAAAAATGGAAATGGAATTCATGTTAAGATAAAAAGTATTGCTATTGCATCAATGGCATAATATTCAATGTATGATAAGTATATAATACACTTTAACACACTAATAGGTACACATTTTCCATTGCAACAAATCAAATTTTTATCTGCAACAGCTACCAACGGAATTTGACTGAGACTTGAGACATTAATCAATAATTAAATTGATAAGACTAAGGGTTCTGGGTTCCTAAAAACGATGATCTAACTTATTGATCGGAAAGAGGACAGACAGTTAACGGTGTATGGCGGAATCGATTATCATTTATTAATAGGTATAATAGGTGATGTCAATAAAATATATATTATAATGTAAAGAACAAAAAAAAGGTATTCTCGATAATTTTTTTTTTATCACGCTACACCTGTAATAAAAAAAAAAAAAAAAAATGAACCATTAAAAACTCGAACGCGTACAACCCGAAGTGTTAGTTGTACATCAACAGACAGTGCCAAAAGGCATAAGCACGTGATAACTCATAAGACGGGTTTGCCGTTCCGGCGGAAACCATCCAGTCATCAATGCCGATGTTCGTTGGTAGTCACCAAGTGAACAAACGATGGCTATCAGGTGAGGGTGGGGGGAGGGATAAAAAACATGACAAACGCATGGCCACGTACAACACGAACGTACCCATTTTGACCCAACAGAATTACGTGCATCAGACCCCTTCACTAACGCTCAGCTCGTAAATGTTTAACCAGTTGAAAATCGAGAAAAAAACCATTTCACAGGTTTTGCTAACGATAAAAAAACCCACACGTGGCATTAGTAAGGGGCGGTTTTGATGGAAGGGGGGAAATTCGGAGGAAACAAAATTCGGTCTAGAGAAATCGGTCGCGTATGGTTAGCGGCCACGTTTGACGTATACACAAAAAAAAGCTCACCGTCCGCCATGTTTTGAAAGTTGACATAGGCGTATCCCAGTGATCTTCTGGTGATCATGTCACGACACACGCGGATGGACAGGACAGCACCGACCGTGCTGAATTTCTCAAACAGCATAGCTTCGGTCACGTCCGAATGCAGGTCTCCAACGTACAGCGAAGCCATTTCGTTGTTTTGGTTGCTGCGTCAAATTAAGCTTCGATGAAGTGAAAATAATAACTACGGCAAAATGTGCGCGATATACTTTTTCTTTCGGATTTTGCACGTAGACAAAATTATAATAATTTTTTTTATGTTTTATGTAATTTTTCCTTTTTTTTTTAGTTAATTTAGTTTATTTTATAATTTTTTTGGGGTTTTTTAATTTATTTGAATTAAAAAACTACACTATTCCTCATGGGTTGTGTTTCGTAGACGCGTACGACACAACCTCATGTATTGAAAAGAAAAATTGGAGAAAAAAACGAACGCACTGAGCTAACTCTACGAGATGACGCTTAGGTTTCCCGTTGACGACCCCCTCCAAACAGACGGACGAAGTTATGCGCATGCGTGCTGGTTCAGCGACCATCTGACGTAACTTCGACCAAGGTTACATTTGTCAGGCTTGCCTCCCTAACGACAAAAAATATTCGAAATCCAAATTAATTCCCACCAAAACTATGTTAAAATTTTTCATTTGTTGACTGTCATTATGAAAAATTAAATTTGTTATAAATTTATAATTGTTGTTACTTGTCATGCCATCGCAATGGAAATAATTGAAGATGTAAGCATAAACTGTATTTCAATCTGTTAAAATCTGATGAAAAATAATTCTTTATCCATCCGTTTCATCTATAAAATACTATGAGTTTGAAATACCATTACATTTATTATAAGCCAATTATTATTAGAAAAATCGATAATAACATTAAATTTTTTTGTATTACAATGATTATTACATAGAATTTCAATTATCGTAATGATGGATATTTTTTAAACTTTTAGTACTTAATATATTAAATATGTTAAAGCATTAGATATTAAGTTGTTGTCTATAAACTCCAAAATCCAAATAGCTAGATTTTTAACCTATTTTAAAACAAACTCTGAATAATCATGTTAACCTTATTTAAAGTTTATTTTATCAGAAGTAGTGTATGAAGGTAATAATGATAATAGAGTATTGCACTCAAAACAACC
Organism: Diuraphis noxia; assembly: GCF_037042655.1. Taxonomy (NCBI): domain Eukaryota; kingdom Metazoa; phylum Arthropoda; class Insecta; order Hemiptera; family Aphididae; genus Diuraphis; species Diuraphis noxia. The sequence continues at coordinate 1,776,511 of NW_028301717.1, forward strand.
TAATATTCGAAATTTTATAAAATAAACGTGTGATTAATATTATTCGTTCCACAATTAGGTAAGTATTAAACTTGAAATATTACAGTTGCCCTAAACAAATAAATTAATACAAATCCAAGGAAAGACACCGTTATTAAACTAATGAATTTTCGTTAAGTTATTTTTTTTAAATTTTTACAGTAATTAAATACAAATACATTTAAAAGTATACATAAAAAGTAATCTAGCATTTCAGGTACTTCACAAAATATCAAATTTAATTCCAGCTTTGTTTTTATAATTTATTTAGTCTTAGGCATTCTTTGTTAGCGCTTGACTATAATTTCCGTAATCATTTAACCCATATCTCATATCTAATTTAAAGACACAATTTTTCAGAAATTATTAAGACGATTAGAGCATTTTGAAATATTTGAATTTAAATGAATTATTAGGTAGTTATAATGTCTACTTCAAAATTCAAGATTGTGTTACAAAATAAGTGATAAGTTTAATTTTACAAGTAAACAACAAACAATTTAATATTGAACAAAAAGGATTAAAAAAATAACGCTTTACTTATATTTTGTCAATAAATGAAGAAAATAACAATTCCCAATCACTTAAATACTTAATAGTATTAATTATCTCACAAAAATAAGAAAATACTATTTCTCAACAGTCAACCACTAGTTTCTTATATCAAGCTCCTTATTTGTTTGTAGGTAACTGGAACAGCACTCAAAATACACAAATACCTACATATTATATACTAAACAATGGTCAGTGTTTAACATCTCTACAATATAGATAGGTACGTAAAATGTACGTTTAATAAGTTTATTAAAATTATAAAAGTATAAATATTTGTATTTTATATTCATTTTATCTAAATAATGATTAGGTTAAATATTTATATTTTAGTTTTACATATTTTTTTAATGTTTGTTGGAAAAAGTACTAAGGTATACTGAAATGTGTTTTGTGACCCAATATACATTGTTTTTATATACATTTTAATTTAGCATGTTTTCATTGTTGAATCCAGGTATACTTCAGGGAGGGGGGCGTTCGCCCTGAAATTTATTTCGCCCCCCCCCCCCCCCGTGACAAATACAACTTTCTGACTTTCAACAAAATGTACTTATTTATTAAATGCACAATACTAATTTAAATATAAATAATTAGGTAATGGGTTTCTAATTTATTTTGTAATTTTTTCAATACTTATAATTTCTGAATTGCAATAAATAATAATAATAGGTAATACAATTTATAATGTGTGACAACCTTAGATTGATTTAAAAATTAAAAAAGTTTTATATAAATTTGAAATGTCTAAATTATAAATTGTAATAAGAATAACTACCTATTAATAGATATAATTCATAATACTAAAATGACGTATCACCATCCACCAATGAAAAAAAAGTGCCCCCCCCCCAGAAAAATTGTCTGCATTCAACACTGCATGTTTTGTATTTCTTTTTACATAATATAATGAATCATATTATATAATATATAATTATCTGTTCTAATAGCAATAATATATTTCATACATTTATTTATTTTAACATCGCTTACAATAACAATGAAAGATATTATACTTAACAATTAATTTGTACCTATAGATCAACAATAAACACTACCAACTCCAAGTTCCACTTGGAAGTGTCCACCATGTCTTTCTTTAAGGTACAAAATTTTAGTCGAGTTTATTTTATACAAAATAATGATTATGTAATAAAATAATATTGAATGTAATTAATTAATAACACTAATGATTTGTGAAATAACTTTGTTTTTATTCAAGAAAAATAGTTATATAATATTTCATTTATTTTTTATTTTTACCTTGTTAAGATATCTTCTATTACAACAACAATTATAATTGTTTTGACATATAAGGTCCATCTAAGTGGTAACCAAGTTTTTTATAATAGTTTCTAGTACCAACACCTAAAAAAAAGAAATATAATAATTAGTGGGCATTCGCATACAATTTTTATATAAAAGTATGAGTGTAAAAAAGACAATCGTATATTATTTTGAAGTTATCAATATGAGGAGCAAGGCATGTGATGAAGATGGGGGATGAAGCAGAGTGTTGTAAAAAGGTTCATTCAAGTGCAGCTTGGAATTGGTGACACAAAAAAATGACAATCAAGAAAACAGCATAATGCGTGAAGTGGAGAGAACATGTTAGCTATTTTGTATGATAAGAGGATGCCCTCGAGATATAAGGTAGTTTTTTTTATAAAGCAATTGCACGACCAGTCATGTTGTATGGGTTGAAATATTAGGCAGTGGAGTCTACTGTAAACTAACATAAATTACGCCATTTAATGATTTAAATATGGAAGTTTCTGATATACTGATACAGTGATACATCATAACACAAATAATAAGTTATATTTATGGTATAAATTTTAATTCATGAAATAATTAAAATTTGAAATATACACAAACCTGAAATAACAGCTATTTTGGTAGACTTGTGTTCCTCTAAAGATATTCTTTCAGCTTCTTCCATTAATAGCATACCAAATCCTTGATGCTGAAATTTGGTTGGATCTCTCGCTCGAACAGGAACTACACTACCATATACATGTAGTTCTCGTATAATTGAAACTCTTCCTTTTAATTCAGGTCTATAAATATAGTAAGCAAAATATTAATTTATAAAGTTCTAAAAACAAAATAAAATAAAAATATATTTTTACCTAAATGAATCTGTACATTTGCGCAATCTTAATAAACCAATCAAAATGTCTTGTTCGGGATCTTCATACGATAAAAATGTTTCCCATCCATTATTTGCAACATAATCTCTACGTATCAATTCAATCTAAAATAAAATTAAAAATAAAATACTAAGCAAGTACTTTTAAGTATTAACTATGTAGAATGAAGAATGCTTTAAAACAATAAAAAAAATTTCTATCAGTCTATAAATATTACATTTTTAATTTACATTATTTTTAATTTGCTAAGCACGATTATAATTTTTATGTAATAATTTATATTATGATATACTTCAAATGGGCGAATTTTATTATGTATTTCTTGAATTCCGACTTCTCTAGTTCGAACATCCCGACATTGTAAGTTAAGATCTTTCATTCTTGCTAAAGCCAGTTCTCGTAAATTCCCGTGTTCAACTCCAGATCTATGAAAAAAAAAATGTAATATGAGACAAATAATTAAAGAATCTAATAAGTAATTTTAAACAGATATTATATATTATATTATACATACGTAACTAATGGCATTGGAATATCTCTTTGAACTCTATACACACGTGTCCACGGAGGAATAAGACTTAATATATGAGCAATTAAATCTACTAATTCAGATGGTGAATAACTACGGTATCGTCCGCTACGCCACAGCTCATATAAACCAGTACCTCTCATTACAAGAGTAGGGTAAATTTTTAAACCATCAACACGAAAAGCTGGATTTTCAAAAAATTCCTGAACATTAATAAATAAAGTCAAACAATTATATAATATATTTTAACCTATTTATATAGTTAAATTATACCTTAAACTGTTGAAAGTCTCTTTCTAGATCTACATTAGGTAAATCAGGCATCATATGTGATACAATTTTAAAACCACAGTCTTTAGCAAGATTAAATGTTTCACAAACTGCTTTAACTGTATGCCCTCTGTTAGTGTCTCGTGCAACATCTTCAAACACAGATTGCACACCAATCTCTAATCGTGTACATCCATAATTTAACATGTCGGTTAAATGTCTATTCAAACAATAATCTGGTCGAGTTTCAATTGTAATCCCAATACATTTTACATTACTTCTTTCCGAGTATCTAAGTAAAAACAATAAATTAACATCAAACATTTTTCCAAAATAAAAATGTATTATAGTTTAACACATACTTGACAGCTTCTCGAACATTGGAACTGGTATGACCAGACAAAGCATCATGCAAATTCCTGATGAAATAATCTCGGTAGTCTTCAGGTAAACTCATGAAAGTACCTCCCATCACAATGAACTCAACTTTATCAACATTATGACCTAATTGTTTTAGCTATAAACAAACAATAAACATAATTTATAGTTATTAAAATTAAATATAAAACTTAAAATATGTACAGTTTAAAATTAACAATAAAAAACATTGTTTATATAGTTAAATACTTATTTGTTATCACCCCACCACCAGGTTAACCATTCATTGTACAATGATATTATTTGTATATGTATCGTTTAAACTTTCAAGTAACAATAAATAATAATAATAATGATAATAATAAACTGTTTATTAGTAGCATAGTTAATAATTTTATTAATATCTCATGTAAAATAATAAGATAGTTTTATAAAAATCATTCAATGTCACACATTTTATTTGTTTAAATGATTTGTTGTAAAAATTAAATCCTCAAATTTACTCACTGTACACATAGTGTAGATTTTAAATATTCAATAAACATTATTATTATTAAAAAAAAAAAAAGAAATTTAATGACAACATTACATTTTGAGGAAAATAACTCATTAAAATACATTTTTAATAATATTTTATAATAAACTAACGTTTGTAAGATAGGTATCCACTACCCACTTTCAATTATACAAGACTACAATATATTTACAAATAGATATACTGTCATGATTAAAACATAATGAAACAATATTTCAAATATTATAAATACTATTTAGGTACCTATTTTCCATACATTGATTATATTCTAGACTAACCTAAATGTACAATATCAAAAAAAAAACAGAGAAATATCAGTATTTTAAATTTTAGATTAGATAAAATATTGATGATGTTAAGTTGCCAAGTGACAGGGCGAAAAATTATGGGAGGGATATAACAAACTACTACTCTTATTGAAACATTTTTTTTAGTAGTGTTTGTTTAAAATTTTTATTTCACAAAAGTAAAATAAAAATAGACATAGATTACTTTGCTAATAATGTTGATGCATAAATATTGAGTATTGAACAAATAAGTAGTTTTTTAGACAATAAGACGATACATTTTTAGAGTAACCTTTTTTCATTTCATTGTACTTATGTAATCTTCTGTCATCAATGAAAAATAAACTTGTTTAATAATTAATACTTTTAATAGTTCTGCATCAACATTATTAGAAAATTATTATCTCTGAAATAAAAAAATTAAATACTAATAGTCCTGAGTGTAATAAATTGTAATAAATGAAGTGTTATATTCATTTCAAGCTTTTAACAATATTTTTTTTTTTAAAACATAAAAATTACCTAGAATAATAATTTACATATGTAACAAAATGTATAATACACACTATGATTAAATTAATGTCACAACACCTAGGTACCTGTTCAACTCTATGGCGGGTTTGTACATATGGATTGTAATGTGCTCGAATAGCTCTCATTGAAGTAGGTTCATATCCAGTATATGACTGTGTAGAATATTCAAAATCTGAATCTGGACCACCAGGACAATACACACATATATTTCCAGTCATATTTATGTGAGGACAACGATGTGGTTTACACATGACTGCAACAATTGCTACCTACATGATTGTAAATTAATGTATATGAGCATAAAAATGAAGTTTTTATTTAAATATAAGTAGGTGATTAGTAATTAAATTTCCATACTCACTCCACTAGCTGTTCTAACAGGCTTTGCTTTCAACTTTGGATACAATAATTTTTTTGCGTCATTGGGAACAGCTGAAATGATATCAACAAGCCGGGGAGATGATTTCAGTCCATATTTTGATGATATTTGAGACTTCAACTTATTCAAATTTACATCTCTGTTTTCCTTTTGTGCAATTAACAATTTTTGAATGATTTCAGCAACTGTAGAAACCATCCGTTCCTCATGGCTTAATTTGGATATGTGTTCTACAAAACAATTTTAAAAATAAAATAAAATAGAACATTCATAAAAATATATAAAATTTTTAATTTATACTATACTTTTGTGTTATTAAGAATTGGAAACTTTAATTTATTCAACTTAAACAAGTTATTATATATTTTAAATTAATATGAAGCCAATTTAATAAAATTAGTCAAATAACCAATAAAAAAACAAATTCTTTTGATACAATATTGTTGGTAGTATGAAAGTAAGCTTAACATTATGTGCCTAAGTACCTATATCTAAGTATTTAAGTTTATTTACTCACCGTCTACTTCAGACATGTTTAAATTGTAGTAATTGGCAACTTGTCAATAACAATTTACAATACATTCATTCAAATAATATTGTTGAAAATTGATTTGCTTATCCAAAGTACAAACTTATTTTTGTCTTATCCTCTTAATAATAATATTTATAGAGGTGTACTTGGTTTTGGATCTTGATGTAGTGATGCTTATGCAATCAAACAGTAGTGCAGGCAGTAGCCACTAATTAGTAAGTGTTAAATCGTAAGTTCGTAGTCAAATATTCTATATAAATACTAAGGTAATAACTATTATGATTCCATAACAGTACGCAGAACTCGTACTTTGAAAGTTTGAAATAATTACTACTGTCTACTGCATACTACAAATGAAAGGTTTCAATTTTTCAAAGAATAGATACTACCACGTGAATCGAGATAAATTGATAACAAAAAAGTTGATTTGATTATAAGGTTTATACCATGAAACAACGACCAAGTATTATTATTATCAAAGAACATGTTCTATGTTGTTAGTTTATTACCAAAAAAAAAAAACTTTAGAGAAAAAAGAAAATCCCGAGAATCGAAAACACGTAGTAATTAATAACACAGAATAATATTTCACGAATAAATTTTTTTTTTTAATAATTTCATTTATTCTGTCCTCGAATCAAGATGTCGTTCGGCAATTCGGCATCCTGTAGGTGTAACAATATCTCAGTTTGTGATTCTGTAGTGGTAAGTACCCGCGAAAATTCAAAATTATTTTAACAACCGTATATTATTATAAATCATTTTATAACATCAAAACTGACAGCACACGACTATCGAAACTATGGTGAACTAAAACGTCTAAAACCATTTGTGTCGCAGGTACGAGTGTAAGACGGAGACAACACCCGCGAGTGCGACGTCCTCATCTTAACATTCAATTATTTCAAAGTAAGAATAATTTAATCAAATTGTTTATTCAAGTGCATTTTTAATGCCTAGTAGTAGTGACGTAATTTTAGCAAAACATCAGGGGTTGCAAACATTACTCGGGATGCATAAACCAGTGGAGGCTTAGGCCCTAACATTATAAGAACAAACAATATTGTTATATTATTAAAATACATTAAAATTCTATATAGTTCTTTATATAATTATATAGATAAATGTTATAAAAAACTATCCATTTTTAATTTTTATAGTTTATAATTTTATATATATACCCTCAAACATTACTTTTATTCAATTTTTAAAGTAACATCATTTTTAATAATTATATAATATACCTAATAATTAATTATAATTGCAGCAGTTTCATCATTGTTCTCTATTTTAATGTATTTAAAATTTTAAAAAAATGATTTATACATTTACCAATTGGATATTACATATTACTGTTTTTTTCTCACTTTTGGGTACTTAATAAAATAATAACTAATACATTCATAACTCAAATTATAACATAACTCAGGGGTATTAATTAATTAATAAGTTATATCAAAAAATATAATAATTAATACAGTGTTAAGAATAACAATAGAGTTTTAAACATTGTTTAGCTTTAAACGACATTGTATTGTAGATGAGTCAAATTGTTCCATGACTTCATCGTTAATTTAACGATCTTTCTCGTTATATTTGTAAAACTCCTAATCATTTGTCATGCAAAACATATTAAATACTGTTAAACGACAATAATAACATTAACAACAAGAAAGTTCTAATCTAAAAATAAATTCACTTTTTTTGTAAATTGTAATTATTTACATTATTTTCAATTATTTTTCATTGTTGGTGTATTGATAATATTTAATATCAATTTTCAACAACATTTTTTTTTATTTCATAATTAATAAACTAAATAATTACTTACCTATTTAAGATTCTGAACGAAGTGATGAATGTATTGATTTTACAATGTGTGTTTTTTTTTTTTTTGTTTTTTTTTTTTTGTGTCTGTGTACAGCATAACTAGTCGAAATAATGCTTCGATTTCAAACTTTGGGGGTGGTTTCCGATGTAAAATTGAAGATCCTTGGTGCATTATAAAGGTCAAAAGTAAACATTTTCCAATAGTTTTCAAAAAAAATCGAGAAAAACAAAACAAAAAAAAGGCGGGTAAGTCGTGTATGTCGCTCTGCTGTACAGTAGGTTACAAGTGGGTTACTGTAATGGATGGAATTAAATTTGAATCCAATGATATTATATCATTGTATACAAAAAAACGATTCTGAGCGAAGACGGTTTATCTGTCTAGGATATATTATAGATTATTAAAAATTTTCAAATCTTAGATTTAAAAAGAAAAATTTTTATGAATTTCTAGTTTGAAATAATTTGCGAATTTTCGTGATTTTTACATATGTTGTCAAAATTCAAACTTTGAATGCTTAAAAAAAAATTGTGACTATGTATTCCTTTTATTTTGCAACTGCTATTGTAAAAATATGTTAGGAGCCTTGTATTAAATTTTCAAATCTTAGAATTAAAAAGGAAAACTTTTATGAATTTCTATCTAAGATAATTTGAACATTGCCGTAATTTTTACGTATTTAGTCAAAGTTTGAACTTTAAATGCTTATAAAAAAAATTTTGATTATCTATTTCTTTTATTTTTCAATTGCTATTGTAAAAATATATAATGAGCCTTGTATTAAATTTTCAAATCTTAGATATAAAAGGAAAATTTTTTATGAATTTCTAGCATAAAATAATTTACGAATTTTCGTGATTTTTACATAATATGTTGTAAAAATTCAAACTTTGAATGCTTATAAAAAAAAATTGTGACTAAGTATTTCTTTTATTTTTCAACTTCTATTGTAAAAATATGTTAGGAGCCTTGTATTAAATTTTCAAATCTTAGAATTAAAAAGAAAAACTTTTATGAATTTCTATCTAAGATAATTTGAACATTGCCGTAATTTTTACGTATTTAGTCAAAATTTGAACTTTAAATGCTTATAAAAAAAAATTGTGCCTACGAATTTTTAATATTTTTTAACTTCTATTGTTACAATGTGTTAGAAGCCTTGTAATAAATTTTCAAGCTTTTCTACCGAACAAATAAATTTTTATCGATATTTATAGAAAAAAAAACTAATAAAGTTGAAAAATTAAAATGTCAGTAAACAGCTCAAAACAAATCTAAATATTTTGAAAATTTTATCAAATATATAACACGCCTATATAAACATTCAGTCAAAATTTCAAGTATCTGTGGTAATTTGTTTTAGAGTTACACCAAAATAAGGAAATCGCTAAAAGTGAAAATCCAATGTTGTAAAAATTTAAATTTCAAATGCTCATAAAAATTTAATTTGAATTTCAGGTGGAATTTTTATTTGTGATAAAGATTGAAAAAATTGTAAGGAATCTTGTATTAAATTTTTAAATCTTAGATTTAAAAAGAACATTTTTTATGAATTTCTAGCTTAAAATAATTTGTGAATTTTCGTGATTTTTACATATTTTGTAAAAATTCAAACTTTGAATGCTTATAAAAAAAAATTGTGACTATGAATTTCTTTTAATTTTCAACTGCTATTGTAACAATATGTTAAGAGCCTTGTATTTAATTTTCAAGCTTTTCTACCCAACAAATAAATTTTTATCGATATTAATTTTAAAAAAACTAATAATGATCGAAAATTTGAAATGCCTATGAATAGTTCAACTTAAGTAGAATTTTTTTGAAAATTGCATGGTGGATAGAATATACTTATATAAACATTAGGTGAAAATTGCATGTATCTATGGCCATTTGTTTTAAAGTTACATCAAAAACCAAAATCGATTTTGTCGAAAAATGAGTGTGCGTAAAATTTCCCGTTTTTCCCTTAATTTTTAGTTTGTTTTTCTCAATTATTTAGAAAAGTATTAAGAATTTTTTACTTTTGACCCCCCAAAGTACCAACTAGATTCACTTTCTGATCGAACGAGGTACTGAAGTCAAAAATCGAAGCATTTTTACTGCCCCAAAACGTGATGACACACAAAAAAAAAAAAATCACACATCATGGTAAAATCAATACATTCATCGCTCCGCTCAGAATCTAAAATGACAGAAAAACGGGAATTTTTACGCAAAATCAGTTTTCGACCAAATCGATTTTTTTATATATGGTTGTAATTCAAAAACTAATCACTTTAAATACTTGAAATTTTCACCAAATGTTTATGTTAGTGTTATCTATATACGGTTTAATTTTCAAAATTTTTTTACTTTTTTTGAGTTATTTATACACCACTGAAATGTTTTTTGAGAATTTTTTTTTGAAGTGTCGGTAAAAATTTTGGACGACCAAAAAAACTTGAAAATTTAATACAAGGTTCCTTATGAGTTGTTCTTATTGTAGCTAAAAATAATTAAAAATCGTAAGTCACAATTTTTTTTTATAAGCGTTTATAGTTCAAAATTTTACGAAATCTGTCCAAAACGCGAAAATTTGCAAGTAATTTTGAAGTTGAAAAATCATAAAATTTTTTGCGTTTATAACTAAGGATTAAAAATACAACACTAAGTTCTCCATAAGTTTTGCTTCCATGTAGCTATAGAGAAAATTCGAAGCATCATTATAGGAAAAATTTTAAGTGCGTTTGAATTTTAAATTTTTACGAAATAGCGTAACGGTAACGATTTATCCTGAAACGATTTTAAATATTTGTTATTATACAAAAAGTATAAGTCCTAGGTACTTGAAAATTTTACCAGTTATTTAGATTGGCATTTTCTTTACATGATTTAATTTTCAAAATATTTTGACTTTTTTTGAGATATTTATAGACAACTGAAATTTTCAATTTTTCTGAACAATTTTTTTGAAGGGTTGATAAAATTTTTTTGGCCCTATCAAAATACATGAAAATTGAATACAAAGTTCCTCATTAGTTATTCTTATAGTAATTAAAAATTTATAAAAATACATAGGCACAATTTTATTTTATTAGTATTTGAAGTTCAAATATTGACTTAATACGTAAAAAATACGGCAATGTTCAAATTATCTTAGATATAAATTCATAAAAAATTTTCTTTTTAGATCTAAGATTTGAAAATTTAATACAAGGCTCCTAACATATTTTTACAATAGCAGTTCAATAAGGGCAACTGCCCGAACTGAAACATTTTTCTCTAGGTATAAATTGGTACGAAATAGATACTTTTGGGAGCAACCGCGTTACATGTTCAAAAAAATATACATATTTAAATACCACTGCGTTGTCGAAGCCAACGAACATTTTTACCTTAGCTTTCACGGTCTTGGCCAAAAGTATTCCACACGTAGTTTTTGTTTGGAAAAGTACTATTAAATTAATATACACCAAAACACTGCTGCTACCTATATTCAAAAATGTTGAGTACTTATAAGTTATTTTGATGCGTAAAAGAATAACGCAATACATTTCATATAATATCAGTGTTATATTATACTTTCAATGAATTTCAAAATTATACAATATATTATTATATATGTGACTTAATCCAAACAATATTTTTTAGGGATGTAAATTGATAACATTTTAAGTACACATAATATTTGTATAATAGTATGTAAGTGTGTGTGTGTGTGTGTGTTTATATAACTGAATTGCTATATTATTAATGATATATAATAACACAAAATATTACACTCCGAAAAAAAAAATCATAACTACATAAATTTATTGCAAACTAAATGACCTTTTATCTAATAAACATAATATTTAAGCTACATGAGTCAGTCCGGAACTATGTGAACGATGAAATAAATTTTATACACGAAAAATTGGTCCATTTACACATCATAAATATCTAAAAATAAAATATTTTATACCCATATATAGTGTTTATATATATATTTAATTTTTTTTTTAAATATCATTTTATTAAATTTTAATCACTTAATCAAATTCTTTAATCGTTTGTCGTTTTTTCTAACATTTATCATATTATACTTGGTTATTAGGAATCAATAATATAGTATAATAATAATATTATTTAATAATAATATAATAATATTATGTAATATTTTTTAATATTTTTTGTTTTGTTTTGTTTTGTTTTTTTTTTTTGTTATCTATAACAACACGTCTGTATAAAGCAAAAACATTGAAATTATGCGACTAAACTAAAAAAATAAAAAAATAATAATAAAAAAGCGTTCAAGTAAAAAAAAAAAAAAACAAAATATGTATAAAATATACCTCCGACCGGGACTTAAACAATATTGGTACATAATAATTATATTATGTATTCGTAGTCGAGTCGTTACACTTGGGTACGAGTGAGTTTGATTGGTGGCGGGGGGTGAGTGAGGTGAATGGAAAGAGTGGCTCGAATAGTTATTATTAATAATAATTAGTGGATGGAAACAATAACGAAATACAACGTGGGCTCGGAGGATATAATAATATTCTTTTTATCGCATAATATTAAATAATTAATTTTATCGTCGCCTGTTCACCAATCTTAATGATGATGATTCGAAAAATAATCCATAATTGAATTAAGTGAAACAGATGTCGGCGAGGTGTCGTCTTTAGGTAGGACTGCAGAAAAAAAAGAGAGGAAGACATTGTCGGATGGTTATAGGGGGGAGAGTTTTGGACGAGTGTTGTTCGGCGAGAGGGTGTACCACGCGACTGGACCGCGGTATAAAACGTACGCGAGTAACCGAAATGCCCATCATCATCATCATCATTGGTATCTTATACCATATTTTGTATAAATTAAGATGTGCACGTCGTACAAAAAATCATAATTTTATGTATGCGTATAGTAGTAATTATAATGATAATAATATATAATAATAAAAAATAAAATCAACTGATTTGCGTAAAAATAAGAATAATAATAAGACTCGATGAGAATAAAAGAAGAGGTAGGTGGTAAAGAGGAGCGTGAGGCCATTATTTTATTTATATATCAAATATAATATTATTATACATATAATATTATAATGTAGCGCGCAGCAGACGACGAACGCGCGATTGCGGGTGAGTGGCGAGACAATTTTCCGTCAAAAACGATTTTTTGATAAAAAAAATATAAAGAGTAAAATCGGCTGCGTAATAATACGCAATAAAATAATAATTTCGTTTTACACATTAATACACGAACTCGTCGTTGATGAGGCGATTGGGAATCTCTCGTCTAGAACCCTGCCCGCTGTCGAAAACGCTTTCGATCTTAAAATAATTTGTCTTTCAAAAATACAAAAAAATTTCTCTCCCGATCGTCACATACAGCAGGCGTTGCACACATAATAATAGTATATGTATATACAAAATAATATTATTATACTATAGCTATCCGTTTTTAGTCTCGGGGCCGACGATCCCGTCCGGAGGGGTTTATTTCGGGCTTCGCGAGAACACGAAACGGTAAAAAAAAAAAATTTTCTTTTTTTTTTTGTTGCCCATAAATCGGTCGTACAGATAATATATAATGTAATATTATGATGTCGCGCGTAGCATCTCGTCGTGCAACGTTCGACAATAAAATAATAATAATAATAATAATTTAAGAAAAGAGCGAATACAAATATCGAAACGGTACACGTAATAATAGTAAAATAGTCATAATAATAAATAATATATGCACGACGACCGTGGCGTGGAAAAACCGCGGAGACGGCGTCGGCGATGGTGCGCGGCGAGGAGGACGATGGCGCGGCGGAGGCGTCTAGGTCAGAGCGTCGGCTTCTTCAGCAGCCGTTTCTGCCGGCAATCGTACACGCGGCGGCAGAAGAATATCAGATCGGCCGGCGCGCCGTCGCCGGGCAGCTGTCTGGCCCGCGGGTTGGCCTCGCGCAACGGCGGCACCACCGCCTTGCACAGCACCAAGTTCTCTTGTACCGACTTCACGTGCTTCCGGTGCCTGCGAAGTGACGAAAACAGAAACACAATATGGTTAGTTGATTTTCATGATAATAATATATTATGATATTATAATATACAATTCAATGATTGTTAGTGTCACTGCAATAATAATACGTAATCATAGGCTGAACTTGAGAAGACATTTTTAAAATTTTTTTTTTTGGGGGGAGAGGTTATAATATTCCTACGTTTTTAATTGTATATACCGCAACTGGCATGTACCGTCAAACGCTAATCTACATATTATTATCATATTCTATCCAGCGAGAGAACGCGCCGCGTACCGACTAAATTTTGATGTTTTTTTACGCATCTCAACGCGACGCCCAGCCATAGGGGAACCAGTTTCGATAGCAGGGTGATCGCCAGGGGAGGGGGGAAAAACCGGCGAGTTCTCTCGCTGGACAGAGCTAGTATGGTCATTTTTGTGTCCATTTCGAATTTTCGAAATAAACATGGGGGGGCTAGGTATTCTCATCTTTAGCTAATAAGTACACAGTAGTTGCGTATATAAGAGAGTTTTGGTCTTAGTTATGTGTGTGGGGGGAGGATTGGATTTTAAAAAAAACTTTAATTGGCAAGCATAATATTGCGCAATACGCAATACGCGCGGCAAGTAATATCGTCAAATCGGTCATGTGATATCATAATATTATATTATATGATACGGTCGTATTGCTTTTAATATAAAACACTCGACAATTACGCTTATTATAATAATATAATATTATTATATACGATTTTGTAGAGTAAAAAATCATCACCACGACGGCGGTTTTTTGGAATCCATAACAATGTGTAATGTCACGATTTTCAGTCCGCGATCTTTACCGATCGATTTCAATTTTTTACTTTAAAATCCAAAGGCTCAAATATTGTTATGAATTCTATATTCCACATTTGATTGAATAATAATATCATATAAATATTACTGCAGCGGTTACTGTACTGCTTTGACGTACCGTCAATTGTAAATTTGTCGCTTGAAATTGGCGGGTAAGCCTTCGAGGAAACACAAAATTCTTGTCATTCACACAAATTCAAACATTGCGGTAGTTTCAATAAGTAGAACGTACTTGTTCGATCTTGTTCATAACACGTGTCTTGTCACGAGCAAATAAAACTGTGCATTATAATATTATGTACACAATAAAAGTGTCGTACCCATCGTGTCAGTTGATCGGTGTTCCGAGATGACGTTCGTATTATTAACGAACGCTCTCGAATTAATTCCCCACAAAACCCAAATGGCGACCTTTTCGCATTTGAATTCTCTGGTGGGAATTGTGCGGCGTAAATCATTATTATCATTATTAAGAGTATCTCACGATGCGATATGCGACTGGGATACCTTAGTGGGCTGACATGCGGCTGTTCTATGTAAGTATCAACCTACCCAACTAGCGTTCAAAATAAATTAAAGAAAGTTTTGCATATTATAATGTTACGATAGACCGCACAAAATGGACGAAACTGAAGTCAATCGTATGTATACGCATATAATAATATATTATTACTGCTGTGGATGACTCACGACGATTCCAAGTTGGTGGGACTCGCGAAAAAAATTCCGAATTACCAAGGGTTCGAAATATCAAAAGGGCAGAACAAATAATTCGAATTACCTAGTTTTGGAAATAATAAGCTATAAATTCACACACAGTTGTAAGGTAAATTATTAACGATAAGATTATAAGAAATATAATTTGGGCGAACATACACTTGGCCGAGCGTTGAACTTGGAATATTGTCGTGCGTGTTATTGACGACTTGTTTTTCCTAAAATTTTACTACGAATTACCAATTGTACCTAAATGCAATGGTGTTATTCCAATTACCGAGAAATTTTTAGAGAGCGAGCAAAATTACTCGGAATTACCAAAAGTTTCGAATAATCAAACTTTGAATTATCGAGCATTGTTTATGGTTGCCGCTTTATTTCAGCAAGGGGTGTGATCAGCGAAATGTAATAATAGTGCAGTGTTTCTTTTTATATAAAATTATATTAAAGATTGTTGGGAAGTCGACATGACCGCTTTTCTGACACGAACAATAATATTTTTGTGGTTTTAGACAATGATGGCAGTGATCATTTTTTTTAATTTTTCGCTGGTTTACTGCAGTAACAACAGATTTCAAATAATCTTTCGAATATCCTTTTTATAAAATACACGTATACTCAGAGCTACTCGTTTACACCTGTATTAAAAATACAATGATTCATGGACATTTCATAATTAATTTTAAACCTGAAAGTACCACATATTCACATGTATATATTGAAAGCAACAAGCCCTGCAGATTAATTTTGGGTTAATAAAATTTGAGATTTTATTTCAATTAATACAATAGCATAATATTGTGGTTATCTTCTAAACAACGAGAGCTGTCTTTGGCCGATTCAGCTGATTGTATAATACTATTATAATATTTACTATACATGGTAAAGGTTTTTGTTTTTAAGACTTTGATATATTATTGAATTGTATTAATATACAAGCTTATTTTGTATTTGAAATTTTTAAAATAAACGTGCGAATTCGTTGATTTTGGAATATTTTCGTATCCACTGAAATTTACGATTCCCTATCATATACGTAGTAAATATTTATATAAATATATGAGCCTATATATAACCAATCCCAATATATATATAATACACGAAATCAGTTGAGTTGACGGCGGCGCACTCGACACAATTTATTTCCACTGACGTTTTCAATTTTCTATATAATATAATATGAGCTATACTAACAGCCTGCGGCATAAGTATACACATACACACACACACCCAGATCGTATACACGAAAAATGTTTGGAGAAATAATTCAAGTCCACCCTCGTGATATATAGGACGTACTTTTAAAGTCGATGACTGTTTCGCAGGGTTCACGGAGGGTGTTCGAAATCTCCGAAATCAAAAAACAATTAATCGGATTAGGCGTAGGTACAACGATTTGCTTTTCGATCAGTTGCCCCGAGGCCAACGCTTGGCGCCCGCTACAGCATATTACAGTGACGCGAAAAGTGATTTTGTTATTATTATTTCTTGTCAATGTCAATTTCCCGTGAGAGGTTATTATAATAATAATAACATCATAATTATTCGCTAGTATACTACGCACTACCAGTAAACGATTGTAAACACGAATATAATTCGTACGTAAAACTAGCAAAAATGAAATGCAACCGATCCGATATCCATCAATGACGGACCATCATCACGTCCATGATATTTTAACAATACAATAATTAATTATCATCGACGGGAGCGCTCATAATTACATAATATATAATTTACGGTTACTCGCTTGCAGTTTGCACGCAGCAAAAGCGCACTCGGAAATCGCCAAGTGCAAACATCATGTAATAATATAATCCTCGTAAAAAAAAAAAACACCGGCCACATTATTATGATCGCGTTCGATGTGCGCGTTGCAAATGTATTTAAATTGGCCACACCACACACTATTAGTGACAAGTGATTTTAATTTTGTTTTTGGCAATGGCTAACTCGCCTAACTCTCAGTTTATGAGCATTGACGATCGATGTTTGCAGTGGCACAACGGGCACAAATAATGGGCGGTACTGGTTTGCGCAGAAATACCAAAAAGACAACTGATTTGGGCACAAAACTACCACTCGTTTGGGAACAGTTGAACCGTAACCAAGCACATGGTTTGCGCACAGTTACCTTTTAGCCTAACCTTTTAGACCTTAATAGTTTAATACCTACCATATTAATATTTGTTTGTTTATAAGTAAATTATTTAAGTACTTAAATACATTTTCCTTCTCACTTACCAGACTTAGCTAGGACTGTCTATGAATATATTCATAGGTATGGTTAAAAATGCTTGTTAATACTTGCTTTTTAATAATAATTGTTAATACATTTATAATATTATGTTAAAAATGCATGTTAATACTTGCTTTTTAATAATAATTGTTAATTTATTTATTATATGTTAAAAATGCATATAATATAATACTTGTTTGTGTAAATTTTAATATAATATGATTGGTAAACGTGTCAATATTATTTCCCGTAAAAACAGTTTTCCATTATTTTTATGTATTTCATTTGGTCTATTTCGCCAGATCTATATCTTGTCCATAAGTTTATGCGATGTTCGACTGTCGACTGATTCTATTGACTCCTATTACTCCTTATTTTCGTGTGCGCAAACCAGTTTTACATTTAATATAACTGTGTGCGCAAACAAGTTCCGATTTTTCAGGTAAAAATTGTAGAATGTGCGCAAACATGTTGCAGCCCAAATAATTTATTCATCGAAATCGAAACCATTTGTTTGTTTTTACTCAAGTCCTTTAGTCCTATTAAAAGTCATTTTAGGGCTTAGAAAAAAACCATCCTACCCGCATCCAATTTATATGGATTGCAGTGTTGATGAAACAAAAGGAAAAAAATCAAATAAAATGGCCATCTGTTTTCAAAAACCACAAAAATTGAATTGAATAATATTTAAATATATACATTAAGTCATTTAGGTAAAATAGATAGTTTTGTCTAATAATATTAAAAATTATCATACATCACGCACAAGCGGTCATTCGCGATACAAAACCTGCGAGGACGGCAGAGCGTGCTTAATCGATGTACGATTTTAGGTTAAGTACTGCACCGGATGGCAGGCAGATGAGTCGGACGGTGGACCTCTGATAATAATAATAAATATAAAAACAACGATTACAACAGCAGCAACAACAACAACAACAACAAACTATAGTATTTACCGTAGTACGAGCCCTAAAACGCAACGATAAACGATAATAATATTTGGGGATTGGTCGAACTTAAATTTTCACGAACTCGAATTTGTATTTGAACTTGAAACCAAATTGGAATCAATATAGTTTAACAAGAATTTTTTTCGAACTTTAAATTAAGTTTAAACAAAAGTATAGTCTGTACCTATTTTTTAAGTGCAAACTCTTAAAACATATTATAAATTATAATAATATTAATGGGTAGAATACGATTGCGCGCGTACCCTTTTGGTTTACGATTGCGCGTGTTAAATACGATTACACAATCGTGCAATGTTGCCAAATTTAATAACACGATGATACAAATTCTAAGATAATAATTATTGTCGTATTTATCTGATTATCTCATTTTTTATCGTAATTTTGAATTCCCACCATATACTCATATGTATGTAGTTGAGTTACCTACATTTTCACAAGGTTCTATTATTAAAATGGCAAAAAAAGATAAGCTACTCAATAATAAAACTATTAGTTTATATAATAATTATAAAAATAACAACACCCCTGACGAAGTAATTATTTATTTAAGTGAAATTAGCCAGAACATAACCTAACCAATAAAGCCAGCTTTATAAACCTAAAAAATTGTAAAAATAATATTATAATCTCGTTTTATTTTTTGACTGTTGATGCCTTGATGGTATACATTAATTAACATATTAGGATATTTTTTATATGCATTTTATGATTTGTTCGTCTATTTTATTCTTAATTGCATTGAATCTGTATGAATTTTGACTAAATTATTATTAAAAATTCTTAGATCAAGCAAAATTAAATTTCCTTCAATTTTTTTTTTATATAGTACTACTAAATTAAATTATGCATAGTTTGGCAACATCACATGAAGTTTTACGAGCAATCGTGCATATATCTTACCCAAAATGTATGTTCTATTGTCCCATTAAAATGTGCGCAATCGTATTATGAAAAAGGTAAAATGCGAGCAATCGTATTTTACCGATATTAATCACTGATTTCGAGTATTAATTTCCGACGAACTTTGAACTGTTCGAATCTTTCCAAGTCCACGGTGTTCGAGAAACCATCATCTTTTATAAAATATTATTATTATTATCCGCAATGGTATTTCGAATCGCATTAGTTTGTGCGCAGACGGACAAGCTATTTGCCGCCGCCGTCGATGACGTGTGCGGATTTTTTATTTTATCTTCATTTAGAGTATAATAATGTTTTTATGACAAACCAATGACACACACACCGACGTGGCCCACGTACATTAGAGGACTATATTATTATGATGTTTGCACTTGGCGATTTCCGAGTGCGCTTTTGCTGTGTGCAAACTACAAGCGAGAATTGAGCGAAAAACCATAAATTATATTATAATTATGAGCGCCACCATCGATGGTAATTTATTGGGTAGAAAAACCGACGGTCAAAATTTATATAAGGATTACATTATAATTATATGGCGATTTCGATGGTTCGATTTAATTCCCGAATTTCATCAAATATATGCGTTCATTATATATAGTTAAGTGTCTAAAAATAAAAATATAATACCATCAGCTCAATAAAATTATATTATAAAGTATTTAAAATAAATTTATTATAACCAACTGAAAATATCAACCGTGGAC
Source organism: Diuraphis noxia (assembly GCF_037042655.1). Taxonomy (NCBI): domain Eukaryota; kingdom Metazoa; phylum Arthropoda; class Insecta; order Hemiptera; family Aphididae; genus Diuraphis; species Diuraphis noxia. The sequence continues at coordinate 1,796,898 of NW_028301717.1, forward strand.
TGCAGTTTCTCACTTGCAGTGATTGTAGTTTTGTTGTACATAGTTATATTATATGAATAATGTAGTTGTATTTGTGTTTTAACCCTCAATTGACAAATTCAATAGATTTAATAATTTTTTAGAACGCCCTTTATCAATTTGAAATTATGATAATTGTTCGATAGGTATTTTTAAACTTGAATCATTTGCTAATATTGTGTGATTTTATCCAATGCTGCATAATATATATTATTCAAAAGTATTTATCTATATTGTGAAGAGCGAATATCAGGAAGAAAATAAAACGTCAAGTCGAAAAAAATACCTATTATTATGCGTACCATAAAAATAAATACCATAGTACTGTTTACTATATTGTTGTTGTTGACGAAAATCGATATTACCAGAAATGACGTATGCTATCGTCGTCCATTATAGGTATATATCTACTATTATTATTAGGTCAATATTGTGGCAAAAAAACACCTATACTAAATACAATCATAATAACATTATATTTCTAGTGTTTATAAAATAATAATATTATTATTAAATAAATCGAACCGATATCGTGGCGGAGGTGATATACATTAGTACATTACAATTAATAATATTCTATCAGATTATAGTATTATTGTTACGAAAGAGTAGCGTGTCGTTCGGGAACAATACATTCGTCACAAGTTTATGGAATTTAGGTGTAAAAGTCGCGACCTGTATTATCGTAAATGGGAAGGATTACTGTTTATTTATTTTTTACTTTTTTTGCGCCGTATAATCAGTATATTATTATGAAAAATTTCGTGGAGACCATCGATGTTAATACTTTATTGTAGCGAAGGTGACGGAGTTTAATAATAAAAATCGCCGAGTTGGACCATCCATATTATAATATGCACGACGAATGACGATACAATAATATGGACGCCCCACACTCGTAACACGCGGTTTTGGAGTCGAAAATAGAATAGAAATAATAATAATTAATTACACAGGGTTAATACTTTGGTAAAAACTTAACCTATTAGGTCAAGGCACTGCAGATAATAGTCCAATGCCGATGATTATGCCGAACTAGATATTTATCGACGGGGGTGAAAGCTGAATGCACGCAGTCAAATTGTAGTTTATAAATAATCGATTTGCAGGTAGGGTAGCAGAGTCGTATATAGGTATCAAAAACATGGTTGAACCCGATACAAATAAACTGTGTCAGTAGGTTTAATTATTTAATTAAAAGCGTTTATAATCGGTGTTTGACAATTGCGTCGATTTTTCTATAGACTACCTTAAATCTATACATCTTATGCGCCAGTGGATTTATCCCAAACTAAAAAGGTTTACATCATTTAAAATGTCCATAGCAGCCCACACCGGTATAAATGGTATGATAATATATTTTTGGCGATTCTCGGGAAAATTAAGAATTCATTCAAAAATTTATGATGCGAGATCCGCTTGATCTAGAACGTCCACGTTATGTGGAATTATATTGAGTACATCATTCAAACTCGGTCCCATTGTAACGAAATAAATAAAAAAAACTAATTTTTTTTACATATAAATATTAAAAATTTAAATATCGACGGTGATTTTGTAACAATACAGTAATAATTACCGAATCTCGCGCGGTATACTACCATTGAATTCTGGAATGCCAACATTTCGGCCTGATCTAGATTAAATCGTAATACGAGTATTTCATGTAAAATCAAACCGATCGGCCGAGTATAAGAGTTTATGTGACCCTAACTGGAAGCACCCCGGATGTGGTTTTGGTGATGTACTGTCTTTATCTACTCGTCAAGTTCATACTCAGGGCACGCGGTGATAAGTTTCGAGTCAACGGGTCCGGAGAAAAGTTTCAGCAAATAATTACGATATTATGATATCGGCATATAATTTGATATAATACGACATAGATAAGACACGGACCTGCAGTACTCGTTGAACGTCAACACGTAACACCGGTCGTCGATGCACGCCACGCTGTTGACGTCTCTGTGCTTGGAAGCAAACAGCTCGTCGGGCATGTCTTCCTTCAACCGTCCCTGTTTCGTGTGTTCTGGCCTGTAGTACCACAGCAGTGACATCATCATTTCTCCTGCGAACACACGTCATACATTAACAACGGTTAAAACGAGTAAATTAATATATATATATATATATATATATAATATTTACAGTATATTATTATTATCATTCGGGCGCGTAGCCAGGTTTCTTTTTGGGGAGTGTGTGCGGGTGTTTTAAATATAAATCGTAGGGAGCTCACGCACTATACTCTCCGCCGTAGTCACCGTCATCAATCTTCGTAATACAATTAAGTAGTATCCGATAATATATTTTTGAATAAATGTGAGGGCCGGCCGAGAGGGGAAGGTATTCCAAAATTCAAATCACTGCCGCTGTAATTATTTTGTAGCAAACGATCGATATTATATATACCACTCATCTGGTCGATTTGCACTCGTTGGTAATATTCGTAGTACGCATAAATCGGGAACAGTCGAATAGCTATACGCTTGGGTATATATTATTATTTGTCATAAAAAATAGGGTACAACATCGAACAACTATTAAGTGACCCTAACTCGTTATTTTTATTAATCCAATGAGGAATATGTTTTCAATTATATACGGTGAAACGGAATAACCCAATCATTATTTTCATTATAATATTCAAAATATCTTGTATTATACAATATTCAAATGATGGAATTGGATTTTATTGGTTATTTTATTTTTTTTTTGGCTATTCTTTAGAATATTTTTATTTTAAGCAATTCATCAAGGCAAACTTTTACCGAGGTACCCAAAATTCACGGAAAAGCAATCACGTAAGACGGGTAACAACAACAAGTTTGTTGTGTTCAATGAATCGCAATGCATTTTAATGGTAACTCAAAATCAAAGCCGAAATATTTAATAGAAGATACTCGGTTAATACTTAATATTACTTGAATTATCAATCAATAATAATTATAATATGGTGACATACATGTGTAATCAACAACCATTTTAAATCATTTTAAGCTATAAAATAACAACCACGGTCCACAGGTAATTGGTTTTTATTCGTCGTCTATTTGTAGTTGGTACACGTTGTGAATATGGGTATTAGATACACAATATATTATTACACACTTTTCGAAGTTTCGTGATGCTGAGTTTACAAATTGTTAAGAAAGTATAAACGATTGAGTTTTTTTACGAATATTAAACATTTTACATAATTACACATTCGTTTTACACTGACGGCTCTCTGTAATGTTAATTTTTTTTTTTTTCATAAAATGTATAATTCACTTGTTGAATAATTTATCAACATATTATACAGTTCGTAATAATTATAATTGCATTCCATTAGTAGTAGCAATACTTCAAAGCATATAAAAAAAACACACACACACTACATACGATGAAACCACCTATTTAAATAATAATTCATGAAAAGTGTGCGATATATTTGATTTAACGTTTGAATGCCTATCTAAACAATTTTAAACGGTTTTAACTCAACCAATCCACAATGTGATATATATCCATGAAATTTTCCGTTTGTGTAAAGTACATTGATTTAGGTTTCATTTAACACAACCGTGTTGTATCGAAAAATACAAATTCCACTGTTTACACTAACTATTCAAGGAATGCCAAAAAAAGTTCTAATGAAATTCAATCATTACCTTTTTTTACGCGGGTGCAAATTTTAGATTACATAATATGTACCTACAATAAAAGCAACCCGACCTCCAACAGTATTCTAATAGCAGGCGATGTGTTAAGCCAACTTTTATTGAGAGGGTATTTTTATTTCAACATTACAAATTATTTAAATTATTCTATATTAAACCCGTATAGTTGGTCACGTGATGACACATAAAAACAAATAATAATAATGAATCCCAGAAAAAAATTCCATACATACGAGTATATTAACTTATCAAGTGATTTTATCAATTTTTGTTCTCGTCTGAAGTTTTTATTTTAAATAATTATACAACCAAAACATTAATTTGTTCCTTATTTTTGTTGTATTATGGTTTTTAACTGGTCCTAGCACACGTTATTCCAAGGAGCCCGATCATTTTATAAATCACAATAAAATTTAATAAGTTGTAACATGCAAAACAAATAAAATTATGTAATTCAAAATAATAAATTCAGTTTAATATAATATATGAAAAATAAATAAATATATTCTTGTTTTTCTTTCAAAAATGCATGTTTGGTGATTTTTTATGGCTACAAGTATTGTGCCCTATTACTACTACAACTATTAAAACTACTAATAATAATCATAATAATGTAGAACTTACCGTTGACGGGGTCTTCCCACAAGTTGGCGATTTTGGCGATGAACGGCAAATCGTTTTTCCGAGAACCTGACTTGAGAAGTACACAGTCCCTAGCGTATATGGTGTCGCCTTGCATGTGACGCATGCACGGGTAACATTTCCTCAACACTGGTGTATCGTCGTTCTGCGTGCACCGACAAAAACACGATATTAATATTACCTATTGTTTTTTTTAACTACGATTACGCATAATATTATTCTATCCCACTCTCGGAATCGTCTATAACATAATTATACAGATTAAACACTAAATACAGTGAAATAGGTATCCAAAAATCGGACTTTTTTTGGGGCAAAAAACAACAGATTTTAGTGTTCAAGTGTCCGATATATATAGACGTTAAGCTGTATGGTGATTATTAATCACATTAAAAAGTAATATGTGTTTTCAAAGGATAGTCTTATAATCATACCCTTACGGTTTTCCGCGTTAAGTTAAAATAATATGTAAAATAGAATGCAAGAACAAAGGTTATGGAAAACGTATTTACCTAGATAGGTAAACAACTAAATATATATAATATAGGCACCCGATATAACACGTAAAACGTATATATAAGTCTTGACCTACACAAGATATCGAAAAGGATTTTAATTATTTTAAATATTAAATATATAATCACTCAGCAGTATAAATACATACAATATAAAGTGCGAAAGATATAAATTCAATTAATTTCAAGATAATATTATGCTGTTTATCCACGGATATTTTGTTTTTATCAAATTCTCTTGAAACATTTCTAATTTGGGATAAAAAGTTGTTATATAAAATAATTTTAATTGCACACGGTTTACCTTCGTCCACCAGTATTTCATTATTTCTTAGTTATTAATTCAGAATAATATATCTTACAGTGGAAATATTTAAACGGTAAAAATAATTGTTAATTGTGTTGCCGAGGGTACACGAAAGTAATTGAAAATATTGGAATGAACTAGTCTTATTTTATCGTAGCTTTTTATTTCTATCATCAGTAAAATAAACTTTCTAAACGATATTCATGAATTTTTAAACGGTCATAAATTATAATAAATGTAGTGATAGGGTTTTTCGTTACATACCTCAAGGTAAACGGGACGTTTGAACGGTTTTCCCTGCCATATCCAACCGTTGGACCACCTGGGCGCCAGGTCTTGGTTCTTGAGCCGGGACAGCTGCGCGAACTCTTCACGCATCTTCTGTTCTAGTTCCCTCTTCATAGCATCTGGTACATATGAGAAACAAAAATAACCATATTGCGATGAATGAAATAAAGAAAAAAACCAGTCCACATATATAGCGAGATCCAATATATTATTTTACTACCCATCACTACCATATTATACGAACACGCTAGTCCTGTGGCGTGGAAAACTTTAAATGATTGTCCGATATACGATATACCACCCAATAACCAGCTCACTCACAAAAAATCAATAACGGTATTTATTGTAATACTATTAAATATTAACTATATTATGTTTTAATAAATACTAAAATACTAGTTCATTTTACGCATTGGATGGAGCCATCCCTCCGGCCTATAAAAAATTTGGAAACAGCTGCATACCCCTTGAAGGGCCAGATTTAGCACAAGTGCCGTCTAGGCCTTCATCCTCCCCGAAAAGAAAAGTAATTTATTGATAATAATTTACAACATTTGCAACCGTCCAAGGCCAAAAACCGACTTTGGCCGGACGGTACCTTATTAAAGGATAATCATAAATATAAAAATAATCATTGGCTCACCGGTCATTTCTTTCTTGTTCCCTCCGTTTTTCCGGTCTTTTCTGCCTTTTTTCGTTTTCTTTGACACGCCTTTTTTCTTGACAAAAGCCTCGGTGATCATGTCGTCACCGTCGCTCTCGTCCGTCAACACCGACCGCAAAATCTCTTCGGTCATGCACTCGTCCAATTTCTCTTGTTCGGACTTGAGCTCCGTCGATTTGATGCTGTTCTTCCGGTTGACCGCGGTTATCGGCTGCACCGGAGGTTCGTCTTCCATCAATGTCGGCGAAGTAGACGTGGTCATTGGCGCCGCCGTCGTCATAGTCGTCTCTTCTACGTTTTCTTTACAGTCGTCTTCATCTTCGCGGACGACAATGGCAACCGCGTCTTCGTCGCCATTACCGTCCACGTCTTCGATTTCTTCTTGTATTTTCGATTTTTTCGCCAATACGATCTGCATAGGATTGGGTTTCTTCCTTTTCGCGGATCCCTTCATCACTATTTTGTCGCCGTCTACGTTTATGTTATAATAACTGTTGTTGTTGTTGTTGTTGTTGCTGATGGTGTTGTTATTGTCGATATTGTCGTTGTTGTTGACCGGTGGGTTGCAGTATACAGTAGTAGTCACTTCCAGGCGTTCTCGCGACTTGGTCGACAAGTCGATAGTCTGATGAAGACCACCGTCGTCGTCGGCCGAAGACGCGGAATCGCCGTCCCCTTCGCTGGCCATGTCCACCTTGAGCGTGTAATACGATTGTGGCTGTTGCTCGTCGTCGATAGGTTCGACTTTCGGCACAACGACTTCGTGATGGTCGATCGGCTGGTCCAGACCCAGTACGGACTGGCTGAGGACTTTGCCGATGGCCAACAGGCCGGTGGTATCGCACTTCTCTTCGGCGACGATGTTGTTCCACTCGGAGGTGGGGTTCTTGGCGGCCAGCATAGCCGGGGACTGGGGGGCCAGGTGTTGCACAGACGCGCGGGCTGGGCTCAGCGGACTCATGCACCACGGTACTTGCTTGCACGGGCTGCCGGAGTTCGCGGACCGCGGTGGTCCGGGCACGCCGGCGCTCCCTCTGGCTGGGCTCGGCGGGCCGTGGGCCCGCGGAGGCTCCTGCGGCAGTGCCAATGCCACAGGCGGAAGTGTAACTACTGTCGAATGATGTTTTGGCCCCTTACTGACTGCACCAGTAAGCGGGCCAGTATGTCCGTTTTTTGGATTGGGACACGATTGCATTGGGCACGGACACGAATGGTACGTTGGGTCTACGGCGTAGGTGCGAGGTGGGGCAGACGAGTAGCAAGACGGCCCGGGCGGCGCACCGTAGGGCGAGTAGTAAAGTGGTTGCGGCGCCGGGTAAGTGTCCGGCGGCGGCAGGGACTGTTGCTGCTGCTGGTGGTGATGCTGCTGCTGTAGATGTTGCAGGTGTTGCTGGTGCTGCAGGTGTTGTTGGTGCTGCTGCGGCGTCGGCGGCTGCGGCTGTGGTTGCTGCTGCTGCGGCGGCGGCGCTGCCGGATGATGATCCGGCCGGTCAACGCCGGGCCTGGTGATGGCAACCAACATTTGCTGCTGTTGTACCGCTGGCGAACCGGTTGGCGCCGGCGGCTGTCCCGGTGGCGGAGGCCCGTAGTACTCGTGATAGTACGTGGGCGGTCCACCGGCCTGTCCGTAAGGCGGCGCTGCCGGCGGCCGTCTGTGGTGGAACGGTATGTGGTGGTATGGCGAGCTACGGCTGTGATGGAAGTAGCCGGGCTGGTGGTGCGGCCCGCCTGGATACGCGCACGGGTTGGGTGGCTCCGGTAGGTAGTGGTGGGCCGGCACCTGTGGTGGTGGCGGCGGCGGATACTGGAGACTGGCCGATGCCGGCGGCGACGGGTAGTACGACGGCAGCGGCGGTGGATGGTACGGTCCCTGCGGCTGGTATCGATAACCGGGCGGTGTCGGGACCGACGTTGATCTGACCGGCACCACTTCGGTGTCGGACGACTCGGCGGGCGGTGGTGCGGCAGTGCCGGCCGACGACGGTGGTGTGGGCACCAAAGGTGGGGCCAGCGACTGTTTCACGTGTGACGGGTGGTGCAAGTGCACGTGGTGTGGCACCAGGTGGTGTGTGATCAGCGGCCCGGCCGGTTGGTAGTACCCTGCGAATCAATAATAAAAACACGATTACATAAAAACATTTCATCTTATATGCACTGCAAGTATAATATAATATTGTAACTATAAACATATCGATCATAGGTGAAACCTCCCATAACGGACACCCCATAGAATATAAAGTTTCGGAGGGAAACCAATATTAAAGAGAGGCATAGTATTATTGTATTGGGTTCTTATGGAGTCAGAAAAGCCTATGACCTGCGCAAGCTCTCTACGGAAAGGACTATTTAAAACACAAAAAGAAATAAGACTTAAAAATAAAATTTTTAAACATTTTCCCGGAAATCACGGTTCAACGTGTAAAGTTGTCTCGGAATACCATCTCATTATGTCGAATAATTTTAATCAACTCGGGCACGTATGTTTCGTTATTGAGTATATTATAGTTATTGTGGTTAACCACATTGGGGACAACAAATCGTGGTTCGGTGGTGGTGGTGGTGTGAAGCAGAACACGATCGGTTGTAAAGTGGTTTAACAATTATTATTCTCAAAGGTTAGATGATCGAAGAAAATACGTATAGGTTATAATAATAATAAAATTATAATACACTACTCAATGCAATTATCGCATAATACAATAATATCGTTTAATATAATATCATATGAACGGAATAGGACTTTATTGTAATCCAATTACATATTATTATACGCAGTACTAGGATCAATAAAAATATATATTATTATTATTATTATTATTTTTATTCTATTCTATTAAATTTATGTTGTCGTTTTTGTAGTACAAACGGAAGATTTTCCGAGTAGGTATAATAAAATAATATAATAATAGATATATCAGAGTTTGATAATATTGGGTCGAGCGTAGATGACGTATCCTATATTAAACGTAACAATATTATAAGCTTATTGTACACGAGAACTTGTACAATATTATATTGATCAATACTCGCGGCTGCGATGACAACCGTTGTCTGCTATACCTACGTTTATATAATATCGTAATAATAATAATAATGCTCTATTTGAATATTATGTTTAAATATAATACACGATACAGCGAGCGCATCGAAGAATCGTTCGGAAACTACAACGGATTTTTAAAAATAACATTTTACCTGCGTGTTCATCGTAGAACACAATATCGACGTCACGATACATGATATAATAATACTGTGCTGGGACACTGACTGGTCCGACAACACTTAAAAAACAATGATGATGATAATAATAATAATAATAATGATATAATAATATTGTACACATTATTATACCATTATACATCGTTATCGTTTTGAAATTGGGCGTTGGTATTTCAACGACGACGCGTCAAAAAGTCGTGGACGAACAACTATTTGACCGGGACCGGTTTTTTATTTTTTTCAATCGAACCGAGTCATTAGTGAAACATATTTTATTTATTTATATAAATCACACACGCTGTAATTATATACACGTATTATGTGTTTGGAGAGTAAACGAAATTACGACGACAACGATTGTTTTATTTACGTCCTTCCGCCATAGTCGACATAATCGACAACTGCAGTGATTACAATTACAGCTGATTGCAGCTGCTGCTGCACCAGTGATCTCGCTACGACTCGGTGACGACGGCGATAAAATAATAATTATCAAAATAAAATATAATATAATGCGACTCAATCGTGCGGGCGCGACGTCTCGTTTTAACAGTCATAAAATTACATGACAAATGCTATAGTTAACAAAATCGACGTATTTCATACACGGTTTTTATCAAACGATTTGACTAGGCAGTGGTTATTTTATGAGATACATTATAGGAAGCGAGTGATGAATTTTGATTGACAGCCTTGTGTAATTCAGAAGTGAGTAGAATTCAAATTCGTGTGGGTGGGAGGGAGTGAGAGGGGGTGCTAAACCTGACATATCCGATCCTTTACACAACGTTTAATTAACGAATAAAATATGTGCTGAAATTGTACTTAATTAAGTTAACCATTATACTCAATAAATCGAGATCTTGGAATTAAAAATATATATAACATGTGAAAATATGTTACAGAGTTACAGAAGATACAAACACATTTTGAAACTGTGAATAAATTAAATTAACGTTGTATGTCATCGTATAGGCAGAATCTTAAGTTATGTTTAAAAATGTACAGGATAAAAATAAACTTAAGTTGATAGCGTGATATCTTGTTAATCTTGAATAATTATATAACCGATGATTTATAACAATTTAGCTTAGTTATACTAAAATTAGTGTTGTAAATATAAAATCGCTTGAACCGTAAACTAGAAAAGATAAATCAGTTCGAGGTAAACATATAGAGTAATAATCTAGAATGGAATAATTTGTAATTTGGGGTAACATTCACACAATGGTACCCACCTATGAGTACCTGTGCGTGAGTAAACACTTAATAATGTATACGAGTATTAAATTGGTGCGATAATTATATACGAACAATATTAAGGGTACTTAACGCAAAATTTAGGGCCCTCATAACGTTCCACCGACGATGGTGCGAGTTAAATTCGTACGCGACATGCTTACATACATATAATAAGTATTGCCTAAATCATACTATAATATTAAATCCATCTGAATCGACGAATATATTATAATCCATTACACGATTGAAGGGGTCAGTGCGGATAAATTCAGCGTTAAAATGAATTTTTTGGAGAATGCATTTATCATCGTTCCGTAATTATTATTGTGATTGCTGAAATAATAAATTTATTAAGTGGTGTGTAATTAGACGAATCAATTGTAGTGGATGGATGAAAGGTGGGATACTGTGAGTTAACTCTATAGAACAAAGTGACAATGATGGATTTTAAATTTTTAACACCTATAATATTGAAGAGCATCCCTAGACACGTATAGTAAGTTATCCTCTTATTTCATATTATTACACATTGAATATCAATAAATTCCACAGCTTTTTAATGCCAATCATCAACTTTATCCACTCACCGTCCCTTCAATCATTATTTTATAAATAATTAGCAATGTACCTAGTCGATTCGATCAAAAATAATATTAAAACCAATCAACCGGGTCTATAGTCTCGGCGTTACTTCGACGCGAGAAAAATTCAATAAATTATAGGTGATATCATAAAAACGTGTGGTTTACGTCGAATAAAAATATACACCACAGTCATCGGCAAAAATATAATATGTACACATTTTCTCGAAGCCGAAAACGTCACGGCCGCTTTATAGAATTATGACTAATTATATTATATTATTATTCGTGCAACATATTTCAACATTATTTAAAACAATGTATATATTATTATGATTATATTATGACGCGTTTAAAAATTGTACTAACAAAGTTCGGTACTCCGAACGGAATACACAACGAGAACAATCTGTGAATAATACGTTATAATAATAATATTATGGTAACGGTAAAAGTCGACCGACAAAATCCGAAACAACTCGACCGGACCGTTAATTCTAGAGGCCGCCTTATCCCCGAGAGAAACGCGTTCCACGCCGTATATTATACTATCATTACTATTATAAATGTTAATATAATATTATTACACTTATCACCTCAGCAGTGATGTTTATTGCTAAAAATATTCGCATGCAGTGTAATTACGATAACCTTATTATATCATCATACTTATCATAAGTCAAAAAAAGTCGAGTACCTGATCATTTACTACTTTATTGTCATGACTACGTTAAAAGTTAGACACGTGTATTATTCTTGCGCGGGTTGAACATATACCTAATATAATAAATAGGACACGGGTAATTGATTAATGATTTCGTCGAGCTGTGCAAAACTTATAAATCACGAACGAGGGACCTGCAGTGATCAAGATTACTAAGCAATTCAAATGTATACTGCAAACCATCGATGTAGGTAGATATACAATAATTTTTAATTTTTCAAACAAGATAATTAACGATTTCAGTCTTTTTTTTTATACAATTAATTTATTTATACTATAAAATAAATCTCCTCGCAATAAACACAAACAATTTTGCATCCTAAAAATATATGAAAAATGACGATCTAAATATTCTCAAGGCCTCGGAGATGATATGCTCAATTATGAACAATAAAATGTTTCCTTCAACAAATTCTGTGATTGTCAACATTCCCCTCGCCCCTGAACCGTATAAACTCGTATTTATAATGAAAATATTACATTGTGAAAACCTAAAAATCCGCTCTCTAATCCACGACGATTTCCGCATTCCAATAACAGTCGTTAATATGGAACTAAGAAAATAATGAATAGTTGTTAAAACTGCACGTATGACAATTGTACATTATGCCATTGTAAAATCGTCGTCTCGAATTATGTTTTTGCGAGTTTTGGGAAACTAATTATTTTGAGCACAACTACCACAGCCGGCGCCGTAAAGCTTTATTCCAAACCGGTAAAATATGCGTTTGCATGATTTCATACGGATTTTTCGAAAACTCGTGCGACCGAGTGCTCAATTTTTTCCGATAAAATAATTAATAAAAATATATTGTATATAAGTAAGTTTGCATGGATCTATATAGTCATTGAGACTGGAAACTATAGCAACATAATAAATAATAATATAGTAAAATTATTGCATTATCGTGCGCCCAGCTTGAACGGCCAACGGTATAATATATTATTTTCTTTTTTCCTATCTATACATTTGTAACAATATTATACATTATGGTCATAATATAAATTGCACTCGTCTCAAGATGATTTAATATTAAAAAATAGAACTGATCAAAATTTAAAACACATCTGCAGGGTTACACACATGTACTTGGAGGAAACACATCTCTATATTAGTTGAAAGCATCCTTACATAGACATTTCAAATTATAATCGTTAGATCGAGATGACGGTATGTCGTATTTTTTACTAAATATCCGTCCAACATACAATAATTGTTGTAATTTTTTAAATCGAAAAATTGTATTGAATAAAAGGTTAAGTTGACGAATAATTATGATGACATTATCGGAATGCAATTAAAAAATATATAAATTAATAAAACATTAAACAATTATTAAAACAACTTTTGTTAAAAATAGTAATTTAAGTAGGAATTACCGCAGCGATGAAACTTGAGTAAATTGTAATTATTTGTTTGAGAATATTGTCGGTTCGGCTTTAACCCACAAGTTAGGTTGACTTCGATTATTATGCCAAGGAACGAGGTGTAATTTTTTTCAAGTGTCCTCATATTTTATTTTTCTAAAACGGATACGGCACACGCGTCTACACATTATAATATATTACATAATTAAATACACTTATCGTATATACTTCGCTGCGTAATAAATTGTGCGCAAAGACGAATGGCTGCAATCGACTATATGCGCCAGCACCAAAAAACCGTCGTTCAGCTATTGTTCGTCATATTATAATAATCATATTATATCATATTATTTTTATTATTAATATCGTTATTGATGTTAGGTACTTGACGGAAGAAAATTTTTGGCGGAACATTTGAAGCGACGATCTTGTAAAAACCGAGTAGTGGAGTGCACATTCGTCGTCGTTAGAATACAATACTGAATAATAATAATATGTCATTATTAGCACACAAACGGACGACAACACAACGTGTGTTGTTGACACACGCGGCTTAATCGCAATCGATGACACATCCGTTTTGTCTTGCCATTCGAAATACGCACGACGACGACGACAACGATTTATTCAGAGATGTGAACACGACATTCTCTCGGAACTGACTAAAGACTAAACCAAATACGCTGCTTGTAGTACTAGATTAAAGCTACTACCACGGTTGAATTGTGCAGGTTAATATCATGACTTGGATTGTTATCAACAGATAGAAAATGGCTGTGAAAAACAGATATCAGATATATCGATTTTTCTTATCACGAAAAATACACGCTGACAAAAGCTGACCAACTCGAAATTCCAGGGTTATATTTTTGCCATTTTTGTTTTTATCATCAAATATTTGATTAATGCGTATTATATTCAATTACCTTGTACATTTCAATTATATTAATGCGTTTGTAGTATTATGAATAGTAAACAAAGAACATTAAAATAGGCCTTTGCAGAACGGCGGCAGACCAATATTTAGTGCGTGTACCTACCTATACGATGATTCTCCGATTTGATTTCGCGCAAACCCTGCAGCAGCGGCCATCCCATCACCGAGAAATTGCCGTTAATTTAGCACTCGAACAATCACAACTAAATTATATTGGCGAGACGACGTTTCGGCGAAATCGATAGGGTTATACCAAGAAGAAAATCACTACGTTTACGGTTAATCAACACCACCGGTATCAACTATATACCAGGTTGCGGTCCGAAGTCGCGGGTTTCGGTGTTTCGATTTTACGGTCAAAACGTACCGTCCAATTCACTGCGGACACGGCGCGATCGCATTACTTCGACGGTACGCGCGTCGTCATTTCGCGGCCAATTAATTTTTTGTTCGCCAAATCTGCAGGATTATACCTGATTATGTCTGTTTCGTTTACATCGGTGTATAAATAATATCGACCACTGAACCCTATTGACACGTTGGGCTTTATTCTAGGGCGAACTGTGGATATATTGTGTACGCGTAATACCAACATGGACGGAAAAATCGTGAAAACGCACCCGGCAAAGCTCGCACACATCGATTTATCAACGCGTGTGACGTCGACGGCGCCGCCGGAATCGACGATGGTACTATATTATTAAAATAATAACACGCGGAGCACTCTGTACGACGTTTACAAGGATTGTGAGGTATTGTACGTGTATTACAAAGCTAAGACTCCGGGTTGAGCGGCGCAAGTGAATTAAATTATGCACGTAATCGCATTTTGTATGCGACGTAAAAATATATTCGGCGAAAAAACGAGCGCATAAAATGTTATGTTAAAGGTAGGTCGCACTAAGTATATTATATTAATATTATTATACACACAACGTCCCCCATCCGACGACAAAAATTGCAATAATAATGATGATGATAACGAAAATGAAGAATTCCGCCGCTACGTGGAAACTTATTAGACTCTGGTACGCGAAATTGTTTGTCATTATATTATGCTGTATTATTATTATTAAATGGCGAATACACCGTTGGCAAGAACCGTTGTTGTTGCGTTGTTTGGCAATGGGGCCAAAACGCAGTATCGCTTTGCGCATTCACAGAACCGTTTTCCTACTGCCTACATCGCAACGTATAGGTATACGGTTTTCCCAGCCACTCCTTGGATTTTTTCTAATTTTATTTCGTAAACATCGAAATTCGTACCACAAAAACAAAAATTTGAACGAATTCACGTCAGAAAATTGTTCACAAAACACTGATGGAATGCCTTCCTAACTCACCTGCAGAGAAATAAAAAATAATAAAACCGTTTTTTACTTTAAACGAAAACTATATACAATATACTCTTCCCTATATAATCCGCTCTTACTTACTTATATTTGCCGTAAATTATAATTAAATACCTACTTAAGAGGTCGCCACGCCCGCATGTGTTGTCTCCGTCTTACAAACGTATAACATAGCAAAATCTGTTTAACGCGGGACAACTGTTCTCCCTCAATATTTATAATAGAATTTTCAAAATTTCACAACGCATAGGTAAGAACTTTATTTGTGTCATAGCGTCGTTATTTTTTTGATAACATAAATATAATTAAAGTTATAAGCTTAAGAAAATACATTTTTTTTTATTTTTTCATTAAATTACTTAAAATTATTGGTTTGTGCTATCAAAAAAATAACGACGCTATGACACAGATAAAGTTTTTACCTATGCGTTGTGAAATTTTGAAAATTCTATTATAAATATTGATGGAGAACAGTTGTCCCGCGCTAAACAGATTTTGCTATGTTACGCATTTGTAAGACGAAGACACACATGCGGGTGTATCGTCCTCTTAAGTCTATAATTGTATGCACTAATCGGTGCACCGCGCGTGCCGACAGACTGCAGTCGTACTGCAGCAGAGAAAAAAAATTGCCGATTGGATGGATCCCGCTAGGGGGCGGGTGTGTCATATGTATATATGCGTTCGTGCAGTCACGAATCGTGTAAAACGGCACAAAAAATATGCCACTCCCGATCTCATCTCGATTTAATTTAATATTTGAATACACTACTTAAATGGTGTTCACCCGCCGTCGCGTCATATTGGTCGAGTTGACCTTCTTTATCGTAACGTTGTGAAACGTAGGCAAATATATGTGTGTACAACATAATATAATATATAATATGTGGCAATAAAAATTACAAAATACGAGCGCGCACAAAAAAACCGATCGACAGACGACGAGACGGCCCGCAGAGTATAATAAATATTAACATGTTAACTAAATATCGAAAAAAAACACTAAAAATAGACGCAGCCGGTCTATATAGGTGTAGTAGTATATTAAGTAGCTATACCTATAGTTACTTCACGAAAACCTGCCTTCGGCCATTGCGACTTATAATGTGTAATAAACTAATATAGGTGGTGCACTTTATGTATGACTATTGACTATACGTAGTGACCAAAAATAAAATACTATTAAAAAAAAGCAGATAAGAATTTCGATTTAAAAATACCGTACTTATTTTCATAATATTAATGTCGGTAAAATTATGCAAATAACAAGATGGACGATAAACGTTAAAATGAAATCATATTTTTTGTATAAAAATAAAGTATAAAACAAGCGATGTGTATATAGCAGGCTTAAATTCACTATATCGATGAAAAATAAATGAATATAGAATTACCTTAATCAAAAAAAAAACCAATGTCACGAGGACTCTTGGATTTTGGGGGAAATTAAGTTGCTTACAAAATAGTTTAATCTCAAAACATCAAAATAGTTTACGAGCGTATAATGCTTATTAACCTATTTCGGTTAATATCGTCGATAAAGGCTTATATCGTTATAATATTATATTACACCAACATAAAAATGTGCAGGATTTACTTCCGTATATAAAACGAGCGAGTGGTCTCCTGCAATCCGTTTAATATTGGTATAACTTTTATTGTGAAAAATAAATGTGCATTATCTTTTTTTTATAATATTGCTCCATATTACATCAGAAGTCGTCATTCGTCGCCACTGTGACCGAGGTGCACGCTGCAGCAATCGTCGACGGCGCCCACACAAGTGTTTCCGCACATTATCTACTCGTAACGTTTTAGAAAAAAAACCACATATCATGTACAATATACATACACACGCACGGAAGCAGCTTATGTCGATTGATTATTTGCAGTCTTTTTTTTTATTTTTTACCACCGCACCATTTCATTTTTTATACAGAACCACTCAAAAAAATGTATATACAAAGGCCCCCGCACAGAGAATATCATAATAGAAATAATTTGTGATGAAAATACGGCGAAAGAGTGCCGGCAAGAAACGAAACGAAAATATTAGTCTTTAAAACGGTACACCTCGTTAAAACGCGTGAGCACGATAATATTATGTATTATTATTATTATATAGGTACTGACATTGCAGAATAACACTGATGCACGATCGACGATACTTTCGGTGCGGCACACTTAGAGGAGGAGGCTGCACGGACACCGAACATAACAGTATTCGCACAGCCGCCGCAGCCCGTCTGAACGAATTTGCGGTCACGATGGTTATACCTATATGTACGACGGCGTGTCGGTTTGGGCGATTTTTACGACGACTATATAACAATGTGATTACCGTATGGTAACGTTTAAAAATCGCACGAGAAACGCCAAAATACGTACCTGCGGGTTGGTTTAAAACAAGTGATGGCGAGTGTATACCGTCACCGTGGTACCGGTGCATGCAGCAAGTATACCGCTGGTCGGTGGATTAAGACCGACAAGTTCTCGAAGAAATACGTCGAGAGTAAATCGATAAGTCCGAGCAGGGAATATGGTAATAACTGTATCAATAATAATAGGGTACCATATTTCAAGTACGGACGTACTTAAGCACAGACCCTATATGGACAAGAGGGCTTAGATTTTGGAAACATTTTGTGGGAGGAAAATTTAAGTAAATCTATCGAAGAAACATTTTCCGTAGGACGCATACCACTTAAAAGTATTAATTAGGTATTTACCTATCTATTAGAATAGTGAATTACTACTTTAAACTAAGACATGGATATAATCTTACAGAGAAAAACATTTATAATTATAGTTTTAACTAGATAACAATAATGATCATTAATTTCAAGTAGACTATAGTTAATAGTGTTACTTTTTTGGTAAGTGGAAATAAACCTGAATACGCTACTGAAGATCATCACGAGATATAATACAGGGTGTAAAAAAAAAAAAACAAAAAATATGCTAATTAAACGTATGACAATTTTTTAAATATTATATGATACCTACGTAAATAATTTAAGAAATATTCTCATATTGGCAAATTCTCAAAAATCAAATTAAAAAAAAAAAGTTATTACATGTTCCAAATTAATTCAACCAAAAAAATATTAAAATTCTAAAAAAAACTAATTGACTTAGATATATCTTTTACCATCAAAATTGTTCTCATAATCAGATTCATATAAATAGCCTATTTTGAATTTATCCAAAAGAACTTTTATTAATTTTAAAGTTTCTTATTTTCAGTATTAAAAAATAAATAAAATTATACTTAAAATATAGCTCAAGTGTTTATGAATAGAAAAAAATTTTTTTTAATTGAATACAACCAAAGTTATCCCATACGTCAGATCATCGTGATACACCCAGTATAGGTATAAGATATAATACATTTTATAGGTCCATACAATTATATAGTGATGATATTGACTAAAGATCACACGACAGCTCTTTGGATATTTTTTTGTTTTTTTTTTCCGACACTGTCGATATCTCAAAATCCGCGTCAACTTGTTTGATCATCGTAAAATATTAAATCATTACATTCGGTTTATTGTGAGCATTGATTTTTCAACGACGTCGTCGTCGTCGTTGTTGTTTTCGTCACAGGTCCACATACAATATTATTATATATTATCATTACATAAAAATTATTGCACATTATATATTTATCTCGACTAATGCGTCCGTACTGAATAATAACAACAGCAGTCAGTGTTCATGACGTGGGTTTCCGATGGCACGAGTTACACATCGTACTCGACAAATTATTATGGTATATTTATAAACTGCACAGATCGATCGCCCGGAAATGCAGCAACCGAATCGTAACTCTTGTTTTACGAGAACGCCATAAAAATATATATTATTATTATATGTTCCTACGTTGAATTATATATTGTATTTCGTATTTTGATCAACGTGACATTATATAATACACTAAATGGTAAGTTGGTATAACTCCAATATCCACGACATATTATGTTCGTGTATATATCATATACGACGGAATCGATCGAATCCCCGTCACACGGGTTATTTATGTTGGTACCTATTACGCCATTTTCTTAATAATTATATAACCTCCTGTTCGACCTTTCGCACGTGGGAGGGGTGTACGATCGAAACTCGTTCGGGGGAGGATCTAGAGGACGCGAAGAGACTTGAACGGAACATTTAGAAGTATTCCAATATAGTTTCCTACCGAAGTATCAAAACAAACACAGCTTCCCATTTTCGTCGAAAGTAAAAATATATACAGTACATGCAGAGCAGGAGTGGCCACAACATGATTAAGTCCACGAGCGCCAAATGGATAAATACAATGATTCGAACACGAAGTTGCAGGCCACCCATGGTATAGAGAGTCGCCCCCAGTGGTCGTTAGTATTATATTAAATCCCACACAAATGTTCACACTAGTTATCAACCGCATAAAGAATTAAGTAACAATACCTAGGTTGAATGGCTAATCACACAGCTGAGCTTTTTCGAGAATATTTTCATATTATTTTGCGAAAAAATACAGATATGGAGACCACTATATAAACACGTCCAAAAGTTTTACGACCCCTAAACTTGAAAAAAGGTTCTGAAAGAGATATAATGCGTTTAGTGTCTAAGAAAAAACTAAATACATCGAAACGATTTAAACGCATCAATGACATTTGTGGGAGCTGATCGTAAACCACAAAGTGCCATTACCTATATATGCGCCGCAAGTGAGTATCGCTCTAAAATAATAATATTTTATATACGACGTAGGTATAGGTACAAACTGCATAATATATTAAATCTTCTAGAACTGTTTTTTTTTTCTCGAACGGATGTGCGCCTGCAGACGCGTTCTAAAAAGCAGGTGCTGGTTGCGACCGGAAAGGGTTGCGGATGGAAGGAAGGGAGACCAGCTCGGTCGGACGTGGCAGCGGCGCCGCCGTTGGACGAGAGAAAAATTCGTGTGCAGCACTGCAGAGTATACCGACGCGCGTGCGCACGATTGAATAATATTATTAATTTTGCCGCCAAAACGAGACGACACGCGACGCAATAATATTATTATTATAATATTTCGTCGTACATGATGATAATGGCGTGTCATTATATTGTCTACGTCACAGATCCCGCCGAATGGCTGAGTAGCATTGTCTGTCATAACGTATTATATATATATGAGATGGTAAAAAAAAATTTAATTCAATATAATAATATTTACTTATCGATCACACTAACAATACGGTGCATACAATAAGGCATATAATTATAATAATAATTTATAATTAAGTATATACTACTCGCGCGTACTTCTGCGGCCGTCGACCAATGAGATATTCCCGTCAGTCATAAAAATATAGTGATAAAGTTCTGCGGAGATTAGATTGTGCGCGTTAGGTAGGTGCTATATAAACTGTTAAACGCACATCGAATAATATTATAATAACATAAAGACGATTAAAACGACGGCAGTATAACGAAATTTTCGCGATAATACTCGTAACGTACAATATTTTATAGCACTTATAACACTTACATATCGATGTGGTTTTTTCGAGGTGAATGAATACAATATAAGAGCGGGAACTATAATAATAACAATGTATTACACATCATAATAGGTCTACGGTGAAAAATAAAAAAACTATGAGACGAAGACGCACGCTCGAGTGTGTGTGTGTGTGGTAAACACTTTGGACTGTCAAGTCGGAAAAATCGTGAAAAAGAAATCTGCGGCACAATAATATATCGATAAATAATTTAATACAATAAATCATTATTATTATTATCGACAGAAGACACACACATTGAACGGCGACGATGACGACACTGCCAATAATATTATATTATTATGAGGTTTCGGCGCATGTGACTTTGCAGTGAGCGCCGCCATAGGAATTGCGCAATTATTATTATTATTATTATTATAACATACAGACAGACGTCTGTTGGGAATTATTTGGTTGAATGAAATAAAACCGTATTTTATAAACCCTTTGACGTGTCGTTTCGAGTTCTCATAAACACACTGCACACTTGCGCGAGTAGCACACGTCATTGGATATTTTATACGTACCTAAACGATAACAATTATTATCTACCCACATTAGTTGAAGGGCATGCCGTGAAAACCAGTAAAGTCCGTTTTTTAGTGTTTTACAGCAAATGAACTTAAAATATAATAATAATAATATAACGAGGTTTTCTATTGTGGAGGAATAATCGCTGAAGTCCGGAGTTTTGGTGATTTTTCGATGAATTTTATTTACAAAAAGATATAAAATTTTGAAATGAAAAAAAAAATGATAACCATGAGGAAAAATCAGGCAAGTCGGTGGATTTTGTGTCAGTCCTCTTATATTAACGTTACGATACTAAACAGATTAAATCGGCACTTGAACAGCGTGATGGTGTTCCAGGAATCCAAAAATGTAATTTATAGACGGACGGTCATCGATTCCTCGAATGTGCAAAGCTCCGCCATCGAACGATGTCTAATAATATGAAAATCATTATCCCTCCACGGTGTAGAATATAAAATAATAAATCATACGAACCGGAGAGCCGAAAATCTGTTGGCAGTCGACAAAAATATCGACGGTTATCGTTGTATATACACTATATATATACATGTACCGACTATACAATAACGTTATGTAATTATATGGTACGACATTAGCGACGGTCAAAGGCGTTTAAAAAAAAAAAAACTACATTTTTATGGCGGAGCAGTCATGGTTAATGCAATATATTAAATGCGCTTTTGACGCAATCCGAGCAGAATAAAACACAATAAGGTTCCAAACAAAATATGTACAAAAAATGTAATTTGTTTCAAGTTTTAACTCATATCATAACCATAAAGCCGTTACGTTGTAAGTTGTAATACAATTTTTAGCACGGTATATTGAATCACAAGCGAACAGCGTGTTTTTAATATAAGTGACTTTTTTCTTCGCATTAAACAAATAATAATAACAATAAAAAAAACAACAGTAAATTATAAACATTTATTTTTACTGTTTTAATAATAGACTGAACACGAATAGTGTGACTCACTGAAGTGAAAACTTTGATTTTCGACTACATTTTTCTGCAGTAGGTTACCTATATACCTAATAGGTATATAGTGATATAAAATTATACAAAAATAGTAACTTATAAAATTAAATAACGATTTTTAAGTGAATAAATTATTAACTAAGTCTAGGCGAAAACGTTACACGAAATAATAACGACGAATATTATTATTTTGGCCACATTTCGTAAGGGTATAATATGATATGATAATATGATTAGTTCGTATATGTTATTATTACTGCGAGATAAATTAATAATTATATTCTTATAAGTAAACAATAAAGAATTTATTAAACAAAAGTGTCCAAAGTGATAAGTTATAGAAAATGTAATAGGGAAAATCAATCATCCACAAATACATTTCGGTAACTAGCTCGCAGGTTTACTCAGCGAATTTCTCTCAAGCCATAAATTGTTTAAACAATCGATGTACATATTTTAAACGAGCTGGCGCATTGTTTACGGTTTAAATTTTATTTTTTTTATATAAATATATGAGTTAACATGCGTTTCTTTTGATCGTAATATGACGATAACATTTTAGGAATTTAATGTTGCCAAACGAACTAATTATGTATCAATAATATTATGATATTATTTATTAAGACTTTCCCAAAATTAGTATGTTTAATTAAATTTAATTCGTGAATATTTAATGTGGATACATTTTTGTCGAGATTTTGAGATTGTTATTACTTAAAAATCGATTTGTTAAATTTACTTCAACCCGTTTAGTTGTATAATCAATTTAACGTTCTCCGATACTCAAGGCTAGAAATGAGAATTTATGCAAAATATGCAAAAAGGTCGCTTAGTTTCATACTGCACACATATAATATACAAACCATGTACTTCAGTATCAGACGACAGACGGTATAACAACTATATCTGCTTGCCTGATGTACTATATAATAAAATTTGAACAGAACGAATCGTAAAAAGATTACTCCGAACTGAAAAACGACATATTACGATGCTCTACTTCTAAAATTTAAACAGAAATACCATTAATTTTTATATTATTTATTAGTTCGTCATGACGACGCATTGTCTTAAATTTCATTCGAATCAGTTATTAAAATAAAATATGGAAACTGTCATAAACAATGCAACTACGGTCGCTTTAGTTATAGTAAATATATTATGTATAGTCGCTTTAGTTATAGTAAATATATTATGTATAGTCGCTTTAGTTATAGTAAACATATTATGTATAGTCAGTCAAAAATACTTGCAAAGCAATAATAGGTAACTATTTAGGGTATGCGTTTAAGAGGGACGTCGAGCCTATCGTAAAAGGCAAAAGTTGTTAACTTGGCTTTCCTTTTTGGTCTTAATTAACTTTTACCATGCTGTAGACAGGTTACCAATATACAACCATCAATTATAATTTATTTATTATTAATTATTTTGTAATTTATAATCAATGATCCAAATAATAAAAGATGAAAGAAAGGAATATTTATAAGCACAAAAGCCCGTTTACAGAGTCCTGACTGCACCTATAGATCGAAAAGGATGCAAAATGTTTAATGAGGCGTTTCAATATTTTCTGAAATACTAGAAACGCTTATTTATTTGTATAATAATTAACAATACTAAAAAGTGGGAAACAATATAATACAACCATACGACAATAATATATGAAGCTATCAGTACCTATATAAACCTAAAAATTATAACAACAAAGTATATTAATATTGCCTTAAGATAAAGTAATATGTATTTAAAATGGTCTATCAAATATTCCGAATTTTAAAATATTTCGTTTAATAAGCGAAAATGTTAGATGAGCATATCATCCATAAGCAACGTTGGCTAGAAAAAAACTTTATTGTGATTTTGGTTTAATGAGAAAGTTTAAGATCGTAAATAATTACCTAAGGTGGGCATTAAAACAAAAAATGTCCTACTTTTTTTTTTTAATATGATCAACGTGCATAAAATAAAATTGGACTATCACGGGCTCTTCAAATTATAATCAAATATACATGTATATAAAAAAAATGAGAGAATAAAATACGACAACGGATTTTTTTTTAAGTCAAGTTTCAATAAATTATGTAACAGAGTCGTACCTGCACTCATACCTGTAACGAAGAAGGAACGGTGTATTAATCATCACAACGTAGCCAATTAATTTGAATCATGTAGCTAATGTATAAATCGAGAAATAAATGGTTTAAAAAAAAAAATCGGTTTTTTTACAAAATTAACAGTTCCAAATCTTAGTCCAAGATATCGTGATTGATACTCCGGAATTAACATTTTTTAAGATTTGAACGCAATACAAGTATATAAGGTGGGTTTCCTCACCCTATGTGGTGGACAGCGTACACCGTTGCTTCGGGCTATAACTATATATAGGTCACCACAATGTGTAAACACTGATCGGATATCCTAACCTAACCTTTAGTAAAATCAAGTCACACCATGCGGTGGATGTACGACAATATTAAAAATGATTCAGAGATATCAACTTTGAGTATGACAACTTACAAGTTTATAATATGGTCTAAAATCTGAACAACTGCGGTTATTAAACATAATATTTCAAATCAATATACTTAATTATTATATTGTTTAAACGCATTCAAGGTTGACGTTATGTGGGTGACGAATGGATTAGCTAGCGATTTATTTGTGTCCTGTTGAGTACATATTGTTTCAAAAACAACATTTTTACATGACACTGTTAGGAGGTCCAGGTAAGCACTGCTTAACACCAATAACTACACCCTTGCAAAAGGTAATACTGTCACAAATGTTTTTGTTTTTATTATTTTGCGTATAAATATATGTAATTAAATACAAACAACCAGGTGGGTATTCGCCAGCTAGATTTTTCAGTTATATTACGGACTGATCAAAAGTTTTGCATCGCCATTTCAAAAACCGAAATTACGTCTCCGAGTGATCGATGATATTATCAGTTACTGAGTGCCTGCAGTGCAAAGGGAGGAGGATTGAACCGGATAACTCGGATGACGATATGCGATGGAGAAATATTACGTTAAATAACAATATACTCACTGACGATTATATAATAGAATAACGAGACGAAATAATCGATTTGTGATTTCGTGCAGCAGCAGAGACAATATTAACGATGGGACGAAAGTGTTCGACTTTGACGGAGTTTGCGCGTTTAATGCGAAATCATATCGCCGTAGTTCTGTCAATATCAAGTATGAAAAATCGAGTGGACAACAAACAATAATTGTCTTCGGTCATCGGACGGAAAAATCACTACGCGGCGGTCACTTACTGCGTTCGGATGCATACTGGCCGGGACTACATAATATTATTACTATATTGCGCGTCGGCGGGCACCGTTCAGCGCCACAACTACCGGTGACGGCGGCGGCCACGTGGGAAACGCGCCCTTCGGGGATGACTCAACAGCAGCTATCGTACGCACAAACCATAATATTCCACATAATAATATAATACGGCGTAGTATGCGCGGCGGACGTATTATTGTATAGCATAATAGCGGTTACTACCAGTGTAGGTATTTCTGGTTTCTGGTTCCGCGTCGTGTACTAACAACTGACGTCTGGTAACGTCGTCGCGTTTTTATGAATGAAACTCGAGACCAGACGTTCCTCGACGAAGGGGGTCCGCTCCCGAGCTCGGCATTCGATTATTCCCCGTTCCCGGTCCGACGCGTATTTTTTTTTTCATTTTCAGACGCACTGCGGCTCGCCGACCGGAACGACGGTCGCGTCGTAGTAAGACGTGTTGTACGCACGTCATGTCCGATAGGTATAATATTTTTTTATTTATAATATTATAATATTACAGTGTTCTTGTTGTGGTGGTAGTGTTATCGTATAATTATAATTTCGTTATTCACCGTCGTCGACGGCGAGCGCGCGCCCAAACAGCTGACTACGTGCGTTGCTGTCTTGCTGACGAACCCTCGTGGTTTACGACGTGATCATGTAGAATACGTAATATTTTAATATTTACTATCGTTGTTGTTATGATTACGCGTAAAACCTCGTGTATTGAAATACAATTAATCGTGATAAAACGTAAACGTTACATTTTTTTTTTTTTTTTTTTTTTTTTTTTTAGTAAAAGAAACTTTGTAAACAATTAGCTAAATGTTACATTATATTACTGTATTATTACTTACGGGCAACACTTGAAACTTTCTATACAAAAAAATATTAGGTAGGTAGTATAAAAGTGACGTCGGCGGTATTTCTATGGTTTGAGTTGAAAACCTAGCGGCGGAGGTCCGTTCTGGGGTTCCGTCGGAAAACGCGGCGACGGATATTGCGCGTGGGTCGCGCGATCTTGTCGTGGCGGGGGACGGACGAGCGGCCACAGTGGACGTCGGCGGGAGATCTCGCGCTCGCACTGTTGTAACAGCATCGCAACCGCCGCTACTGCTGTCGCCGTCGCCACCGCCGCCACCACCACCACCGATGATCCGACGCGCCGACGATGTGTGCGCGCCGTGGCGTTTCGGTGGGATTTTTTTTTGAATGTCGTCGTCGTCGTGGCCGTCGGGCGATGTTGCGCATGCGCGACATTGGCCCGACGACGAGTGGTGTCTACGCGATGAGATGGCGATAGGTGTGTGGAGGGGAGAGTTAGACACCGCCGGTAAGTTGCTCGGCCACGGTTGGTGATTGATGGGCGGTGGGGGGGGGGGAGGGAAAGCGCGTACGCGTGGTGCAAGGAAATCCCGTGCGGAACCCGACGCGATTGCAGACGGACCGCCGTCGCGGTCGGGTCGCGCGCCGGATTTTTGTTACGATGTATTATTTTGCTGTACAATTCGATGTAAATAATGCTTAGGTGGTCATGTTTGTCACGCGATGAACGCCGAAAGAATTCGTATGCCTATTTTTACTAACCATCACTACAGAACGATTACGAAAATACAACAAAAACTAAACAGGAACAAGGATGAAGCGATGCAATCTTGAACTGGAGGACACAATTTTGGAGGAGGGTAGGTTGTGAATTTCACTCCCTCACAATCTATCAGACTTTAATACAATACGAAATGAATAATATTGGTAGCGTAAGAAAAACTTTAAAATGATATTATGATACCTACATTTTATTGAACGGCGAATCTTGCTATTTTGAATTTTACAGTACTTCGAAGAATTTGTATACGAAATGAACTGATTTTCCTGTCCTGTTCTTGTTCAGCATTAAATTAACGTATTTATGTACGTCAGATTTCCCATAATATATTTCATATTATTATGTTGGTTATTTAGATTAGGTTAGGTTAGGTCATCAGTCAGCACTTAAAGCTTATCATTACTATCCATTGACTATAAAATGTGTGCAGTAAACTATATCTATTTGATAAGCTAATTAATAAGAGCTTATCAACATTCGATATATCTTCGTGAATTATAAAATATATTTTGAATCAACAGCTCGGTGTCACAAAGTTTCGATAACATGTTGAACTTTTGTTTCGGTCTCTCGAGATTTTGAAATCTCAAGGTTCCAAGTACATATAGAGAGTTTTAATTATGTACACAATTATTGCAAGGGGACCGAAAAAACAAAATTCGGTCATTGGAACTTCGAGAATTCCAAAGTATGTTTTGAAATATACGATTCATATTCATATAATGAATGGGTAAATAGATACTAGCTGAACATAGCTTGTTAGTTAGCCTGTGTTTATCTATTAGCTAAATTAGCTTATACTTTATCAACTAGACATTATAACTTTATCTAATCTGTCATAAATTTGAGTCAGTGAGTCATAATAAGCGGCGGGTACCGGATGCTTCGACAAACAGCAAAATTCAATATACCGAAATAATTCAACATGTAAATCTAATGCTCAATGAGCACTGCTGACGGATCCAATTGAGTACTCCTCCACATAAGACTTTTATGACTTTCGCAGTGCGATAACGGGAATAAATTATAATATATAACAACAATCCAAATAGTATGCGATCCCCGTCGGACGGACACGGTTGCGCAGACATGTAAAATGATACAATTTCATGATAATAACATAATATTAATGCCCGATGCGTTATTGTATAATAAAATGAAGTGCACGACGACAACGTTATCGAGAGTATTATTATTAATAAGGTTTTTCGCATCTCACTATAATATAATATAATATAATATGTACGGCCATTACAATATCACATTGTACAAAACATTCCTCGGTGATTATTGTCGTTCGCCTGCGATTACAATTTTTGTTTTCGGATGGTCATGGCCGTTGTCGTCGACGACGTCATCACATCATCGTCATGTTCGTCGCTGTGGTCGCATATTATAACAATCACATTAATGTATGGACATAATTATTTGATCACCGCCCGTCGACCGCTCATCGCGTTTTATCTTTTATAATATGTTAAAGGCGACACATGCAGAACTTTCACACGTGAGATTACAACCGTATATAAATGTGTGTGTGTGTGTGAAATAGGCGATTTGACTGCTGTAAACAAATTAATATTATTGTTAGGCATACGCCTTTGTAATTTTTGCGGTATTAGTGGTTAATTTCGTTTATTTTCAAGTCCGAATACCGCTCAGCTTTCCGCAACAACAACGACCAAGCACGACTATATGAATGTTTCATTATTTTCCTTCAGTCAACCCGATTACGTTCGCTATTAGTTATTAATTATAGAATTCTGGGAAAATAAAATAGAGATGATGGAATAACTAAATAACTAAATAATAATAATATATACGAACAGCAGAGTATACTTATAAGTTAGTTATTAGGTCAGTGCTAAAAAAAATAAATCCAACTGTAATATGATGGCATTTTATCAACATTGTTGGTATATAAATCTGCTGCAGCCGATCAGATAAATATAATCACTAAACATTTTATTCATCTCTAAAAAAGTCTATACACCGCTGCAAAATGCCGAGTCGCTAAACATGATTTAATTATGAATGAATCGACACAGGTAAGCTATTTGATAATGGTCACTCAAACGTGATTTAGCGGCCAACGATTGGTTTGTTAAAAGTTATAGAGAACGAATCGATTTTTTATACGACCCGAAGGCATGGACGTGTCACGTGTGTAGTAATGCAATTTAAAAGGCGAATAATCGAATAACATTATATTCACTAATGCGGCAATATGTCGTAGTGTTATTAACGACGGTGTGGATGTAGATGAAAAAAATAGAAAAAAAATCAAATCGGCGGAATTATGTATGCATAATATGTGATGACGACTGCACTGTTGTGCGTGTGTGTGTTTGCTGTGTACCAACGAGGAATCGTATAAATAAATATTATAAAGTGTGTGCGTGTTTAGGTCGATAAGACGCGACTCGTTAGGGAAAAAATCATATTGCAAATGTACACACACACACACACACATTCGCGGTGGTGTTTGCCGACGAAAGAGACGCAGAGGTGAAATTATAATAAAGAGAGCATACAAATAAGGTGTCAAGTATATAAACTTTATATGTGTGTGTGTGTACGCGCCCGTGCGCGTGCGTGTGCGTGTATTGAGGCGTTTCAGCCGACAACGTGTGCGCGCCACGAAAACCGTACGTGATGACGTTCTACAAAGATTCCGAAAGTCTTTTCTCTGCTGCAGTCATTTTATATACAAACATCACACGCGAATTTCTTTGAATCGCTGTGCAGTATATAATGTACACACAGATTCCGTGCGAAGAGTCGACTGTCAACAGAGTTTGAAATGATGTTATTGCGAGGTATCCATTTATAATAATAACACATAATAATAACACATAATAATAACAAATATAAGCAGCAACTTATTTTATTTTAGTAAATACGTGTGTGCGTGTGTGTTGTATCATAATCGCATAATACAATATACGTAAACCTTGTGATGTGTACATGGAGCCGAGATGCGCGCGAGTTCTTTAGGTATAATACAAGTTAAAAAGTAGGAACGTCGATCGATCGAAACTCCGAGCAGCCA
This sequence comes from Diuraphis noxia, assembly GCF_037042655.1. Classification (NCBI taxonomy): domain Eukaryota; kingdom Metazoa; phylum Arthropoda; class Insecta; order Hemiptera; family Aphididae; genus Diuraphis; species Diuraphis noxia. The sequence goes on from NW_028301717.1 coordinate 1,827,430, forward strand.
TACAGGGCGTTTCGCCTGAAATCATACTCACCCCTTTCTTTTATTCAATTACGCAATATTGTTCGAAATCAGATTTTTGAATTCTTAAACATACTTATCGAAGCGACCACAATTCGAAATTCACGAGATTTTTGTGCAATGGAAACACAACACTTCCGTTTTTCATATATTATGATATATCCTTTTCTTTACTTAAAGCTATATACTGTAAATAGTTTAGAGGATAATTGTTTGAAAATACTGACGGATAAAATTCAAAATTAGAACCAGTAGTTTTTGAGTTATTAAAATATATGATATAAGGACTAAGGGTAATTATAATATAAGTTTTGAAAATTTGGTCAACAGGAGACTATTATTGTAACTTGAAAATTTTAGTTAGAATATTAATTATCCAGTAATTAATCCATCAACATTTGTAATGTTTGTAAAATTGGTCCAAGTATAATAAATAATAGATCCAATATTACATCAATTTTTTATTTTTTAAAACAATATTATCTTAGAAGTATAAAAACAAACAATTTGACTGCCGAGAGAAACTACTCGTTCGAATTTTGAATTTGTTACAACAAAATTAAAAAAAAATATATATTTATATCAACTGAATAATGTACAGTAAAAAGGAGTAGGTAGATGAAGGAGTATTTATTTGAAAAACAGAAGTTTTTTGTTATGCCACAGGAACATAATATAATAATATATATATATATATAATCTTTAATTATTATGTATAAAATATCTCAAACATTTTATAAAATATTCGAGCCTTAAAGTTTAATGTATATTCATAAAAGTTCCAAAAATTGGAATAATTAGATTTCATGTTATTATTAGATAGTCTAAAAATTGTGATAAATACGCGTTTTGGCGAATCTCCCTGTATACATGATATAAAATATCTGTACCCACGCACACGCTAGGCGGAAGGAAAATCGTTTCCTGATACGACTACGTGATGTATGTATGTTATTATCATACGTAATACGTACGCCACCAACGCACGGGATTGTTATTATTTCAATGTACAGAAACCATATTATATAGGGTGATTCACCAAGTGCACTCACTCCCATATTGTCATCAACAATAATATACATTTTATTCGAATTCCGATTTTCGAATTTTCAAGTACATATCTACTTAAAGACTACGTTTTTAAATACTTATAGGTACGTTTATTATACGATTTATATAAGGAGAGCTGCGTAGCGATATAAACATTTTTTTTAATCAAATTAAAATCAACTTTAAAAAAAAAAAATGTTTGGGTTTAGGGTTTATTAAATAAAAAATAAAAAAAAATTAAAAATGTGTTTTTTCTTAACCCACAAAAGATGCTAATAAATATAAACATTTTAAACAGTCATATAATAGGACAACGGTAAATAGGTAGGTACACAAACTAACCTTGTCTCCATTAATCACACATTAGTTTAAAACCACAAAAGGTACAGTTTAGAGGATATTTACTTGCAACCTCAATACCTACGCATAAAGTTAAATATGCTCATATATTATACAATTAATTCGTTTTTCAAAATTGACTTTGAACTAACCTGGAAATTTTCTAAAAAAAATATCATCTGATTAACGATTTACCGATGAAAAATGAAAAAACGGCGATTCTCAAATTCTAAGTAGATATATGTATAATGCTGTATTTTTTTCAGTTGTACCGAAAATCACAATAAATTTGTACTAATTGTTGTTGGACTATCGAACGAGAATAATCAAGTCACCCTGTACCCACACAACTATGTATATCGGCTGAAATATGACTTATGCGAATGTTTAATATAATCGAGCACGATGGTCCACTGCAGTGTATAATACTATTAACGTAATAATATAATTATTATCTACACGCAATACGAAATGTAAACAACAACGGCGTGTTCGTCGTGAGATCTATATAATAATATAATATATTATAATACAGACGCCGACTACGTCAGCGAGTGTTGGCGAGGGTGAGTTCTATATTTACGAAACATTTACTATAAATAATAATAATAATAATATTTATAGTGTCGTATATACTGTCTCCCCCGGGCCGTTTTACGAGTGGTATGGATTTTGTACTTAATAATATTGTATTTATGATATTATTACGTATATATTATGGCGTTAAACAGCACAACAAAAGTATCAAACATTAGGTTAAAGTTTAACAAACGATTTGCTCCACAGACTATCTAATAATAAGTGTTCCATTTGCCGTATACCTAACCCACTACATACGACGAAATGTTAAAATGTGTTAAGATAGCAATAATATATATAAATAGGTACGATTATTGCTCACATTTACACCGCCGCGCGCCGTGAGGGATACAATAAGTGCAAATATAGTATAATGTGCTATTTTAAACGATTTCAGCGATAATTATTCGTCCGCGGCCATCGGACTTGCAGTATACTGTACCTTAGTCAATGGTCAGACTAGACCCGACATCGGCCGAATATTTTTCGGGCACCATCTGCCGAATTATCGGGGAAAAAATTCGTCCGATGAAAATGGTCAGACTACAACAGAATTTCGGTTGAATTCACCAGAATTATGAAATAGTCAATATATGGTTAAAGTTCTAATTTAACTAGTTACAATTCAACACTCAGTCACTATGGACGTCACTGATGAAATGTATTTATTAGACACTAATCCAGTTATAAAGTATTTGTTATTGACTAAAAAAAAAGAAAAACAGTTTTGGGTTAATGATATTTTTGAAGAGAGGGAAAAATTTGGAGAATTTCACACACTTTTCCCCAAGCTTTTAGTTCAACCGATTAAATTTTTCGAGTACATGCGAATGTCTCCTAGTACTTTTTATTATATTTTAGAAAAAATTCAACCTTTTTTAGAAAAACAATCAAATTTTAGGAAATGCATTACACCTGCGGAAAAATTAACAGTTACTTTGAGGTAAGTGCTACAAATAAAATAAAATATTATAACCTTTAAATACATTAAATAATATGTTTTATTCTTTTTTTTTTAATGTTTATGTAATTAAAACTTATATGTTAAGTATGTTTTGTATTTTAGAAAAATTAATAAAAAATAAAAAACTGGCTATCAACCTTTTTGTAAAAAATTAAAATACATTAAAAATATTCCACTGTTAATGGATTGAAAATCCTTTAAAAAAAAATCTTAAGTAAAATATGTTGAAATAATAAAAAAGAAATTTTACAACTTGTATAAGGTGTGAAACTTTGTTAGACTAATTAAATCTACTAAAACATTATAAGTACATCTTGAATGTATTTTAATAATATATTTATTGTTGTGTCCATGGTGTAAATGAACTAAGATCAGTAGCTGTCTGTGAGCCCGTACTGTGCTGTCCGCTAGATACATACTGCATGTTGTAGGTTTCATTTAAGTTTGTTAGTGTGTCAGACTGACTTTGAACATAAGGATTGAATGGCTTTGACGTGCAAGTAGATGGTCTTGTAGAGTTTTCATAAATATCACGGCGTTCCTCTTCTTCCATAAGTACTTGTTGCAACTTAATTCTTACTGATAATTTTCTCTGTTTTGGTATATCTTTGAGATGTGGTAACAAACTCATTAAAAAATGAAAATCTTCATCGTCCTTGTAATTATCACTATTTTTTGAATTATTTTTAATAGTATCGAACCGTTTAAGTTTTTGTTTTTCAATTTCTATTAAATCTGCTATCGGATCATTTTTTATTTTTTTTCTCTTCATTGATGTTTGTGAATTTGAATAGACTGCAGAAGACAGATCGGGATTTACAACTGATTCTTCGAGACGATCTTGATCTTGATCAATCTGTTCTTCTTCAGATACTATATTGTTGAACAAACTTATTTCAGGTGATGATAGCCCTTCTTCGTGTGTTTCTTTTTGAATGTTACAAACCGTTTTTCTGGGCATTATAGTGTCTTTTAAAAAGGTCATATTTTCGTAAAATTTCCATTGTGATGATAAAACGTCAGGTGTCCCATCGCCAGTATTACGTTTTTCTTTGTTGCACTCTTTTCGAAAAGTGTCTCTTAAATTTTGCCATTTAGCTTTTAAAGTTTCGCCTAAAATTATAATAATGATAATGCCAAAAAAAAAGTAATAATAAAAATTATAATACCTAAAAATAATGCTAAAAATATAATAAAAAAATAACTACATCACATTTTCGTGTTGTAATTTAGAAGTAAGGAAAAATGGTTTATTTTTTTGGAATTTTTAAGTTGTTTATTTTTTTGAAAAGTGACATATTTTTTTTTGCTTTTTTATTTATTTATATAATACGTATTTTTTTTTTATTATCGTTTAGGCATCAACAACGAGGTTATTAGCCTTAAGTTTTTAAGTATAATATGTATTATGTACAAAAATATAATATTATAATATATTAAATATAATAATATATTTACTTCTTTAAGTTGTATAGCTTGTGTTAAAGTAGAGAGTTAGCTTTTGACAATCTCAATTTTAAATATGAAAAATCAATTAACAGGAAAGAAAGATTACAGTTAAGAGAGTTTAAGACTATCAAAATAAGTTTAAGTTTAAGTTAAGTGGAAAAAAAATATCAATAATAACTTTTTTCAGAGTAAAGAAATCTTTGAAATTTAATACAATGTTCCTCATATACATTATTCTAAATTAATATACTAGAATATCAAAAACAAAATAGCACAACTTATTGTTTTACAATTTTATCAAAGATTCAAATTTTTGATATATTATTTTGTCAATATATGATATTTTTAAGAATTTTCGTAAGATGATAAGATACAATTTTTTTTTTTTTGCAAATTGTATGTTAACTATTTATAAACGTAGAAACTTTAAACTTTTAAAGAATACTAATATAATGAGATTTATAAATAAATTAAAATTATTATAAAATTTTTTTTCAAATTTTCTCGACATTTAAACTTTATAAGTAAAAAATTTGTTCCTATATAGTTTTTGGTATAACTCTTAACAGATGACTGTTGTAGATACATGACATTTTCACTAACTGTATTTACATTATAACTTTCTATACACAATACAAATTTTCAAAGTATTTTGACATTTGCTGTTTACGGACTTTTTCAATTATTTTTAGGTTTCTTTCAACTGGAATGTCATATAGGTCCTTAGCATTTTCTTTTCGTATGGCTCATAATACAATTGGAGAAATTATTTATGATACGTGCAATATTATTTGGAAACTTTTTGCTAACATTCACATGCCATTCCCTACTACAGATATGTTTTACAAAATTGCTCAAGACTTTGAGATGCTATGGAACTTTCCTAATTGTGTGGGCTGTATTGACGGCAAGCATATTCGTATAAAATGCCCAAAGAACACTGGTTCCATGTTCTATAATTATAAGCACTATTTTTCTATCCATCTACAGGGAATATGCGATGCTAAATATAAATTCATTGCTATAGATGTTGGAGCATACGGAAGACAAAGCGATAGTGGAGTTTTCACAGCATGTAATATTTATGAGCATTTGGAGGGAAATACATTTAACTTACCACCAAAAAAAACACTACCTCATTCAACTTTTCTTATGCCATTTGTATTATTGGGTGATCAAGGATACCCATTAAAAGAATACCTAATGAGACCTTATCCTTTTGATAATAATTTGGACAAAACAAAAGAAATTTTCAACTACCGCTTAAGTCGTGCTAGACGAATGATCGAATGTACTTTTGGTATTTTAGTATCAAAATGGAGGTGTTTAAAAACTGAAATACAAATTGATCCAAAACATGTTGACACAATCTTAAAGACCATTTGTTTGATTCATAATATTATTATAGACCAAGAAGGTGTAGACGAAACATTAATTTCAAAAATAAACCAGAACTTAACAAATCCAGATTTAGTTCACAATAATACATCAAGACGTAACAATCGTTCAAAACAAGAAGCGTATACTATACGAGATAAATTTAAAGAATATTTTAATGATATTGGTGCTGTCAGTTTTCAGGATTACAGAAAATAAAAAAAAAATGTTAATTTTAGTTATGTATTTTTGTAGATTATATATTCTATCACTTATTCAATACTCATTCAACTTATTCAAACCTTAACTAAATTACCTATGTATTTACATTTTACAAATTGTATAACAAAATACTGTATAATAATTAATAATCATAATATTAAATGTATTATATTATTATGAATTAAATACATTTGTCATGTATATAAATTGTAATTGTATAAATAAATATTGATTTAATACGTACTTTTGACTCCCATTTCTACAGAAATTTCATTCCACAACTTTCTACAAACGTCTCTGTTGTGGTAACATTTTGATTTGATGTTCCACAAAGGCTCTTTTTCAAATACTAAATTGATTAATTTTTCACAGTCAACCATATTTACGGCAGAATAATGAAATTTAAAATAATTCAAAATAGTATTAACAAACTATGACAAGTTACTTAACTTAATGATGTCGTAGGTAGTTGAGTAGACAGTATTGAGTTTATAGTATTATATTAATATGTAATCGTACTACTGATCAAGGAAAATGTCGAAAGGCAAATGACAAAAATTATAATTCAATGTTTTTATAAAAATAAATCCAATACAATTTATTTTTATTTTTAAAACTTCCATAATTAAATAATATACCTACATTTATATATTTTCATTTTAATTAAATAAACTATTTCTGGCCGATTCGGCCGGAAAAAACAAAATATTTTGTTTTCGTCCGGCGTCGGCAGTATACGGCCGTATTTATCGGATATAATGTGACCGGTGCAATTTAATTTCATGCTTTTATTTTATTCGGACGTTTTCGTCCGTATTCGGCAGAACGTTAATTCGGCCGATGTCGGGTCTAGTCTGACCATACCCTTACACATAAATATTATGTTATTGGATTAAACATACACCACTACAGGGACGCCGATTCGATGAAAGAGTATATAAAAACAGCATCGAAATAATAATGATATAATCATAGTCGTATAGCGGTTTCGTCAATAAGCGCCGCCGTTATTAATCTTTGCGCCGAATAAATCAAATGAATTATTCTCCGTCAAAATGTTTTTAATTATATACGCGCGAAGGGGAAATATTGTGCAATAATGACACCTGCAGCGAAACGGTCGCGGTAGCCCGTGGGAAAGGGTTAATGATTCGCAATAAAAATATACATTAACACGGGTGGTGTACAAATCATGTCACGATGGAAAACAGAGGCCATCACACACGATATCACGATAACCATTTCACGTAGAAGATGATAATATATACAGGGCGATTCGAGGAGCACGCTAACGTCATTTTTCAAAGTTAAGAATTATACTATAGCCCATGATGGTAGTCATGAGTTTAATAAGACATAACATGATAATTAATACCATAATAATATATTACCATTTCATAATTTCTAAAAATTTCTGAGTATGTAGAATGAAGTAGATTCATATACGAGATATATTTTTTAATTTTATAAAACTATTTTGAAGTACTATAATTATACATCTAACTATTATATCCTTATTACAATAACGTCTCAAAAACCCAAGAAGATTAAAATGTGAGATATGATAGGTTAGGGTTTCGAATTAATGTTAGTATAATGCCATTTTTAAAGGGGGAAAGGGGGATGAAAATAATTTGCTTGGTGAATCACCCTGTATACAATATAATGCTTATATAAGCGTAAAAGTTTTAGTGAACACAGCGCGCACGCGATGAACATTATTAATACATTGTAGAACACACAAAATGAACAAGTCTGCAGCAGGTTTCAAATTAAAAAGTTTAAACTTCATTTTGAATCATCGATGAAGCGAACCACAAAAACCGTTCTCAAGAGTAGTTAAGTAGTTGAAACGATTAATGTTTATTTATTACTATAGATTTACTATAGGTACTTTACCTATATATATATTATGGCTGCAGATAACGGCGTTACGTTCGAAAATATTGCAAGTATATAAAACTACTTGTCGAGGATAAAAGAGTTTGGGTTCGAACTGGTGCAGATAAAATAAATGAAAAATTGTCAAATAAAGAAAAAACAATATTTTCCAATATTGCAAATCGTACATCTCTTTTGCGCATTTACGGGGCGACCGTATAAACAATATTGTCATACGGTCTCGAACGATAAAGAAGTCAAACCAGAAGAATAACAATTTAAAGTCAAATATATATATATATATACACACCGAACAAAACGTTTGAGCACGTCAGTAATACTGTGAATGAGTTCTATTCAATTGGAATGCAAAATGAGATTCATTCCATACGAATGCGTCTACGCGCCGCACTAGTATAACTTTCATACGCAAACGTGCGACGGTAGCGAAATATTTTGTTTTTAATGCGATTAAATAATTTACTAAACAGTCGGCAGACAAAAATATATTTATATACGCGAGACACGAGCAGTGCGTATACCGGTATACCTGCAAACAAATTACGAATGTCTCCGATACACAGCAACACTACATTATAATATTCACATTAAGCACGATAAAAATATTATTAATTATTGACAAAAATATAAAAGTATAATATTAATCATCGTCGTGCTATAGCGGTGAACATAATATATTATTCATATCATATCATATCGTCGTGTCTTTGAACAATTATTAGCGAAATTAATTACGTATTATATACAATTAATGATTGCGATAAGTCCACTGCAGAAAATAAAAATAAAAAATCGATTATTACCTCGTAAAGTACATCATCGTCACAATATTGTATACAGTCGTGCGTGACGGTGACACGGGGCGATTGATGCGGTTTGTAATTAAAACATTTATTACGGATAAACCTGTAGTAGTTTGAGGATTGAGGAGAGAGAATAATATGTACTTGCGCAGATTTTAAGCGCATTTATCACGTTTAGATTATCGTATATACGACACACGGCAAGGACACTCACGTCCGAGGAAACACATAATTTGCATTATGTATTTAATATAAGAGGTTGTAAACATTTATGAAACCAAATTGTCGTCTGAAAAATGCCCAAATTAAAGATCTAAAAGATTATAATAATATGTGATATTAAATGCGTGTACATATTAATATAATATTATTATCGCGTAAAATACAAGTTATAATATTATTATGTCGATTCTCGCGCTCTAAATAATTTCACCCGATGATGATGTTATCTTTAATACTTTATTCGAACACATAAAATATTTTATGTTTTCCGTGTGCTAATAAAAATCTGATAACGTTTCGCGATTTGAAAATTAATTCCAATGACACGAAAATAATAACGAGGACGCACATAAAATATTATTACTATTGCAGGCTAAACTGCAGCAGTTCAGTACAAAGTGCGATTGATTATTATAATATTCACTGCAGTACGAGGGCGGACCGGCGGCGTCCGTGTGCTAACACAGTGTAATTTGTACGAACGAAAAATGTAGTGATATAGAAACGGGTAACTCATTATGGGCGAATAACGCAATAATAAAACATCATTACCATACCGAAATCATAAACAAACCGAAAGTGGTAATAGTGGTCATCGCCAAAAAAGCATGCGAAGGCCACCCCTATATTAATATATTATATTATATATTACCTTAAGTTTTTTAAAATTTTAATGTCGCGCTATTATATTTACTAGGTATACATACTATTGAACAAAAATCATATAATATGATAAGATTAATATACGCCATCGTATGAAACATTTGATTTATGTCGCTGAAAATGTGTCCGCTATTCGGAGGTTTCATTTTGGCGAGAACTACACACATCATCATGGACGATTTTCGTCCGAAAAGTGTTTCAAAAGACAATCATAGCGAATAATATAACACGCCATCCACTCGCCCCCGCCATTTGCGTAGGTATAATGTATACCTCCTAACTATACTTACAATTATAGTAACATAATCCGATTACGAGGGCCTTTATATTTTATGACAAAAAACACGCATACCAATATTATCTTATTGCTACCACCTCACGACTTCTACAGCGTTGACGTCTCGGACCAATTTATATAAACGCGACGAATTACCAATAAATACATAACATATATATATATACCTAGGTACAATTCCAGATAACTTTTACTTCGGACGTGTTTTTTCAACAGCGACACTATCGTCGTCGTCTCCACTCGCCACTATATAATTATACGTAATTTTCCAGTTCAATCCACTCTTTGTAGATGACTTAAATATTCTCTGTAGAGGAAAAAACCCAAATTCCATCCAACTAGAATTACAGAATACAATCAACTCATTAACCCTATGGTCCTCTAAAACTGGTTTCTCCTTCTCTGCTTCAAAATCTCGCTACACCCTCTTCACCAGGTCCAGAAAATACAAAAAACTAGACTTAAGTTTAAACAACACCCCGATACCATATTCCAAAACCATAAAGATCCTTGGGATTACCTTCGACAACAAGAACACGTGGCAGGCCCATTTGAAAGAAATCAGAAAAGCAACTCTAATAAAATTGAATATCATAAAGTTACTAGCACATACTTCGTGGGGAGCAAATGGAACCTCTCTAAAACAAATGTACAAATCCCTTATTCTCTCTAAATTAGAATATGGTGTCTTCCTCCTCTCTAACGTTAAATAGTCTTCACTCAAAATGATAGAAACTATTCACAACTCGGGTCTAAGATTCGCCACAGGCGCATTCCGTTCCAGCCCAATCCCAAGCATTTTGACTATTGCAAACACCCTTCCTCTCGACCTAAAAATACTGCAAAATGCCATTATCCAAAAAGCTAGAAGAGCACAAAATAACAACATCCCAAACTCGGAAAACATAATAAAACTCAACAATTTTGAATTCAACTGCTCAGAAATACTTAAACACGAACATCCTATCGGTCCTCCGTGGGTAATGAAACTACACTTCAACATCGATCTCTCACAACATATCAAACGCGAAACCATGGACAATAGATTTAGAAATCTGGCATATTCAATATTGGAAGACTACCAGGATCACACAAAATTTTATACCGATGGATCTAAAACTGAAACAGGAGTAGGGGCATCGGTATACTACAACAATGTAATAAAAATGATCAAACTCCCTGATTTCTGCTCCATTTTCACAGCTGAAGCTCTTGCGATCTCACACGCACTTGAGATAGTTAAACAACAAAAGATAGACCAAGCACTAATACTAAGTGACTCTCTTAGCGCTCTAACAGCATCTTAAATATAAAACAACCTAACACCATATCCAGAATAATCCAAAATCAGATCTCTCTACTAAATATTAATAATCAAATCATTACGCTGCTATGGATCCTCAGCCACGTTGGAATACCAGGCAACGAGACAGCAGACATCTATGCCAAAAGAGCCATAACTTCTCCTGATGCCATCTCTGTCCAAATATGTTCTCTGAGTGACATCAAGGGCGTCATACAGGCCCTGACACTGGAAAAGTGGCAACATCGTTGGGCTTCTTCTCAAACAAAACTAAATTAAATTAAACTCTCCATTAACCCTTGGCCAACTTACCTTACCAAAAGACGTCATGAAGTAGTAATCAATAGACTAAGAATTGGACATACCTGGCTTACACATCGTCACCTCATGAGACGAAAAGACCCTGACCTATGTACAACTTGTGGGGAAGCTTTAACTGTCAAACATATCCTCCTATACTGTCGAAACTACGCAGACACCAGAACAGCCTTAAGCATACCTGAGCATCTATATGAAGCACTTGGACACGATCATGAAAATACTGTCAAAATCATAAAGTTTCTTAACCAAATTGTATAACCTTATCTGACATTTGTATTTGTATCTGTATCTATTTTGTACTTTGTATTATTTTTTTTATTATTATTATTTTTTTTTCTTTTCATCTTTCTCTCACTTCCAATGCTGTACCTCTATATTTTAACGTTATACCTTTATAAATAATCCACATTGTACTTAATACTCATAATGTTGTCTAGCACCTAATTTAATGTTTACATTGTACAATATGCCAATAACCTTAGTTGTTGCGGCTTAAATAAAAAAATAAAAATAATAATAATAATAATAATAATAATATAACCTTTCCCGTGGCCGATTGCCAACCACCACTCGAGAGCTCCGCAGACCGTATAGTAATAATAGTCTCTCGATAAATGTTTGTGTGTGTGTATCCATTTCCTCTATTATGCACAACGACGCCATTATAATATTATATACCGTCTAATTTGCTTCGGTTGACCCATTGTTCAAACAATATAGATACTGAATAGGTATAAAGGCAGACTGCGGCTAATACATCCATCGTTGTCTATTTTTGCATACGCACACTGTGTACTGCACACATACATATATATACGTGTGCATGATTATAATATTATAATAATTGAGATTTTAGACCCGACAAATATTATATATCATACGTCTAACTCGCCCTTTACACATACATATGTATAGACTATTATACGAACAAACATGCAGATGCAATATACACGAATCAAAACTTTATGGCACTTGATTCGGTACAGCGGACAAATATATATTATAATATAACATTTGGTTAAAAATATTTGAGTTTTAATCGTACACCAACTACTCGTAGCATTTAACTTAAAATATAAGTAATATTAAAATCTGTCTTACGCGCTTATATGTTTATTAAAAATAATTTTTTCCCCGTAAAACAAAATACAATTTCAATTATTATTCTATAGACTATAAACTATAGTAATGACGTTTATATTTAAAAAAAATGATAAGTAGAGGAGGCGTTCGCCACCCTCTCATTGGTATACTCACGTCTGATGGTACCTACATGAGTATATATTATATTATGCATATTATGATAGTTATTTTACATTTAAAGGACACAGAAACAATAACGCATTAATAATAAACTGCAAAACTATATAAATCAAATTATAAATTTTAAATTCATAATATACATACATGACACATACAATTTACCTTCCTCCTATACCATAATATTGATTTTGTTTTTAGTTTTCAGGCAGTCAATTAAAAATAATGACATCATCAATCATCATAATATAACAGTGGTACAAAATTATAAATTGTTTGGAATAGGGTTTACCGATATAGACCACGACAATGTGCTGCGTTTCATACTTATTTTTTCATGTTTTTTTTTTTTTTTATTAATATGCGATCCGACAATATATACAACGGAACTCCATTCATTCGACGTTTATTGAAAGGAAATTACACAAATCAAATAAAAACTACGGACAAGAATGAAAATATCGATTGAGCGTAAAAAACAAGACTGTATATAGGTATATTATTTTTAATACGCGTAGATTCCAGCCAACGCTGCAGAAAATGTCGGAAAATGCATAATATAATAAATATAAATTATTATTTATAATGAATTGGGTGATAATGTATACGATGTTCGTTATAGGGAAGTCGATAAATAATAAACCAGTCTCCGGGACTTTAAAACTATGAAGTAGGTAAGTGCATTTTATTGATATATATATGCAGTGTATTCCAAAATGATTCATCCAATTTAAAAAAAATATTGTTTGTCGTTAAATGCATGTAGTGATTACAAGTTAGGTTAGGTAGGTTAGCAATTACATACAGTTTGTGTTACAATATTAACAAATGTTCAAAATGCGTGACCTCAATGCACACAAAAATATCTAATAGCAATATTAATAATAATGTTTAGCAATGTTACGTAAACATCTGACCTATCCTAACCTTCGTCACTCGTTCTGTCCACCGGACCTCAATGAAGTCTGTGGTTTGGATTTTTTGGGGAGGTAGAAAAAAATATTTGGTATATGTACCAATGTATCACCTTACCTTCCCAGCGGGGATTTCAACGAACTAAAAAATAAGCACCAACTTTCAGATTACGACCGCGGCAGTCGACATCATGCTTCATCAACAGGTGTATATAAAATTCGACTTTTGGCGATACGCGTAAATGCAGTGTGCCGTGCAACTGCAGTGCAAGTAATAATGGTCGTCATACGACACACAAACCATTTTTGAATATTTGTGAACATTGTAACAAAACCTTCACGTAATATATTGTTAAAATCCACTTGTGCCGTGCCGACTCTGAATCATTTGCTCAAAAACGTACAGCGAACACATTATACTTCGAAATCGGATGAATCGTTTTGAAACACTTTTCGTATCCATATACTATAATAATATGGCCATTAAAAATTACTGGTATTGGTATATCGTATATATATATATCATATATGGTCTCTGGTAACTGGTAAATGGTAAGAGGTATACTATACAATATGCACTATACCACCCCGGTATAGTTTACAATTTGTCACCGCTTATATTTGGTCACGTTTTATGGTTTTAGGGCCAGCACGCGGATGCATTTTATCGCGTAATTTTATGAGTTAGATTCCTACACGCAAAACTCTCATAATATAATACAATATGCACCGAATTATCATTCAAAAGCATAGTATAGCGAACACATAGGTTGTTAAGTTAATAGTAAGTATTGCAAATAAAATATAAATATATATACATGCAGTGGCGCCGATTATTATTATTCTGTTAAATGTAGTCCCTTTACGCTCGTTTTATGACAACCGTATTTTTGCGCAATGTTATATTAATGTATTCTGTTTATGACACACACCGCGGAATGCATTATAATACTATATTAAACATAAACAGAATCGATGTAAATTATTTTTCTCGGCACTCGAGACCGGTAAAACGTAATTATATACAGCGAGTGATTTACCAAGCGCATGCTCACCCTCCGCGTGATTTTTCCTTTAATAATAAATGTATTCAAATTCTGATTTTTGGAATTTTTGAGCGTATCTATTAAAGGATGGTATTCAAAAACATCTCGCTTAGATTTTTAGAGTATGTTAGTCAATATTATATTATTATTGTTGAAAGAGTGCAAACTTCATTTTTTTATGTTTATATAGAAGTACCTATCTAAATCAAACGAATAGTTTTAATACAATTTTTTAATTTGTAAGAACTGTCTTAGCAAAATAAATATCATATAGATATTGCATAATGTTGTATAATTTTGTAAAACCATACTTAAATCGTCCATTAAATCCTTTGTATAATATACATTTTTATTATAACTATAGCAGGTAATCAATCGAATTTTTTTTTTAAATGATGTACAGTAAAGAATGTCTTATTTGAAAAATACAGTATGAGATTTGTATTATGATTACTGCAACTGCAGGGTACAGGGCACTTCTTAAATGGTATAAAAAATCTATGGTTAGTATTTGCAAATATATGGTCCATAAGTTTAACTGCTACAAAATGGGAAAAAATCAGAATTATAATAAATTCATTATTAAAGAACCGAACAAATAGGGGTTGGCATGTTTTGTAATTCATCCCGTCCCGTATATCGAATATATACACACACAATATAATATATGTAAAGCTTTGCGATGAAAACATGTAACAGGCCCCTTACTACCCGTGTAGAACTAAGGGTAGGTTCGATAGTAATCAAAACTGAGTGTAAACTCATATTTTGTGACTCGGAGTTGTCAAATTACGTATATTTTATATACATAAAAATATGTAAATGGACATACATGTATATAAATATAAAGTTAAAAGTCATAAACTATATATACAGAGCGCTTATAGGCACGATAAAAAAGGTGTTGCGTACAAGTACGAGAATTTATTATTATTATTATTTTTTTAATCGTGTAAACAGTTATTATATTTTCATATTGACAAATGCAGTGCAAATACCGATAATACACGTGTAAGGGTTTAACTTTCATTACTCCCACGAGTCTTTAGCGCGCAATATTAAATCTCAACTGACACCGGGGACTTACTACCTATAGGTACGATAATATTATAAATGTATATTATATTATATTATAATATAAACGTTTGAGTTGTTACAATATTATTGTGCTGTAGAAGTTTTTTATCGTACGGTAAATAATAATAATAATAACCAGCGTGTTGTTACATAGCAGATAATAAAATTATTTTCATCAAACATATTATAATATAGGTACGCTTAAGTCATCGCGCGTAGGTATATAATAATTTAATATGTGTAATTATGTGTAGCTCACGAGAGTGAACAAATAACTTATCTTTACAATTAAATATACACAGACCTTATATATATATATATATATATATATACGATAATACCTGCAGCAGCTGCTAAGTGGGTACACGCCTATTATATATCAAGATAATGTCGTCGACGATGAGCTTTTTTTACATCTATTATCGTCAACGAAATTTGTTTTTTACGGTTATCAATTATTATATACTTAAATAATATTCATCGAAAACAATAACCAAACCGCAGAACAAACACAAACACAAAAGCATATAATATATTATTTACTTTTTGTATCTTCAGATTAGAATATTATTACATGTGCGGAGAGTTGGCATAAATGTTAAATACGATTAATAGGTTATACTGGTTATAATGATAAATGAAATATAATAATTTACAGAGAGAATACAAATACGAGTAAATACGAATTGTGTACATTATGACTATACTGTTAAAGGTTATTAAAATATTTGAAGTTATATAGAACATATTCCAACATACACTATTCGTATATTGGATCAACAGTCTAAGTTATTATTTACATATAAAATGACAACGACAGAGTCGATTTTATTAAAACGTTGGATTTTTAGAAGTCCTGCGTATTGTGCAATAACATTTAGGTACTTGATTACTTAAGAAGTATCATCATGACGTGATGGCAATACAAACTTCTATTATTTAAATTATAAACCAACGTTTTTTTACTGTACCAATATTATATTTAGCTGATTATCAATTAAATTTTTGATTTACCTTATACAAAATTCGAAGGCGTAGTTTAGTTTATCAGCTATTCAAAAGTTTATACTGAGAATAAGTCGTCCTTAAAAATGGTTGTATACAAAAATATACGAGTACAAACAATTTTAAAATAAAGTCTATAAAAATAAGTATAACTACCTAGGTACAGGTACTTAAAAATTCCAAAAATGAGATCACGATTAACCGAATTATTGAAGGAGAATAAATAGGGGGAGATCTTGCTCGGTGAATCGCCCCACCATTATGTAATCTACAACTGCGGATTGTTTTTTTTTTTCATTCAAACAATCGAAATAAATATATAAATTAGGCTTAGAAAAATTAATTTAGAAAAATAATTGAATGTACATATACTCTACAAAATCCCTCTATTGTCAAACATAATGTGTCCCCATAGCTTTAAGATCAATACTCTATAACTACTATTTTGTATTTTGTATTTACTGCAGGCTAATAACCTCAGGAGTTGAAGCCTTATTTAAATAAAAAAAAAAATATATATATATATATATATATATATATATAAATTATAATATTGTTCGACGAGCAATGAACATTTATATAGATATTTTGAGGTACCTATATCATACCAGCAGCGTAGGTATATATATAATATAATATAACACGTACAGTATAGGAATAATATTATATTATTTATACGAGGGAAAGGACGGGCACTCTACTTTCATCGGGACCAACTATACCAGCGACTTTCACTCAGCCAGGCCGGTATCAAAGTCATTACGTACGCCCGAAAAATCGCAGTTTATTATATTATGCGAATATAAAAAAGAAATGAGACTTTGAGCACGGAAAAGAGTATAAAATGGGGAATTTTAAGGCTGGTTCTATAAACCTTTTGGACGCGGGTATTAAGTATGCAAATAAGTCGAGTTTTTGGGATTTATTTAAAAGCTAAAAACCGTCAAAAGTTTACGAGAATACAATCATATTTCATTTCCCATCCACCGGAACTTTTAGCGAAAAACGGTTTTAAGAAACTATTGATTTTCAAATAAATAATTTTACAAAACAAACAAGTATTAGCATAACAGTAATTTCAGTGTTTTCATTAATTATTTAACGATTCCAATACAAAAGTGTGGATTTCGATATAGCGGCGATAATTTATTAAAATGTATTGAGGCGCCTATTATATAGTTAATATTATTGCAACGAAATAATAGCATATAAGTTTTATTTCCGCACAGAACAAACGACGTACTAATAAATTTGTTTAATGTGATTCGTGTTTTAGCATTATTATTTGTACATTAAATAAATACTTTATTATTAAATTTCTAAACAGCTATGCAAATGTGTTTTTCTTGAATAGCCGCAGCATGCAATGGTAAAAAACAAAAAATAAAAACGTTTGAAAACTCGAAACATATTTGAATAATATAATCTATCATAAATTATGATATTTAGCCATTTATAGGTATAGTTACATAAGCGCAAATAATACAATATGTTGTACATTGCTGGACACGTCTAAAACAAACGTGTCTATAAACTCTACATAATATATAGGTATAGCATGTAGGTGGTACCTACTATGATTTTTGGAAGCATATATTATAAATTATAATAATAATAATATAAGTTTCAAAAAAACTGTAAAGGCATGTAACAGCAGCTCAGTAATCACCGCGAGGTTAGATTTGTTTGAATACTATGGTATTATTTTATTACACAAACGTTATTATTATACAATTATTATTATTATACATCATGGAAGGCGCATGGGTGAAAATATTATATTAAATATTATTAACACTATAAACGCTATGTAGCCGTGTAGGTATGTAATGTAATGTCCTCTCGTCGGAGACGATAATATAATGATATATATGTGTCGGTGTACGTTTATAAAATCTTAATATTTAATTGTACGTATATATAATATAATGTTATTCAAACGAAAAGGTAAAACGTTCAATTGATTGTTCGCCACGAAGAGAGTGGCCGACGAATGACGACGGTGAACGACGACGCTTTAACAAAAATAAAGCGAATGACATTATAATAATAATAATATTAATGTATTTAAGCCGCATCAATGCCGCCGCCGCCGATATGGCGTGGCCACAGAGCTTAACAAAAAGAGTAAAAATTTTTGTTTAAACGCGTCTTAACGCCTTGTTTAAATATTTTGAAACCGCTATTTAAAAAAAATAATAACAATATTATCATAATAGAAACTGTCACATAAAATTCAAATCATTGTATACTCCTAATATGTATATTACACGTAATTTGTACCTATACGCACTCGATTTTGATACCACAGAAATAATAGAATAATAATTATTATCATTGTTGTACTGTCAACGATATAAAAAGGATTCATTAGATGTTTACTGTCGTATCGATTCCCGCATTGGAAATGCGGACATTTTGTCTAGAGCAGACATCGAGTTTTGGAGCAGAAAATTTCGTTCTACTCTGAAGTTGGTTTCTGGTATAAAACTTTAATCTAGTATGCATCGATAATTTGTCGGAGGTATCGGAAATTTAGTATTCACATCACTTATTGTCTTGACAAGGACTAAGCTAGAAGATGAAATTATTAAGTAATAAGCACTAATAACCATAGAAACTTGAAATGTTCACCGAAAACTTGCATTAGCATTGCATGTCGCCGTCTAGACATATAATATAAACATTTTTTTCCTCGGTCGAAAAGCTCGAAGATTTAATACGATGCTACTCTTGTAAGTTGCATTTATAGCAATAATTTATTTAAAAATATCAAAACTACGTTATCACAATTTGTTGTTACTAATCTTATACGCCTGCACGATCTTGTTTCTTACGCACCATCATTATATGCAATAGGCACTATATTTATGTCGATATTTGACTTAAAAGTTATATGCATTATTCTTGTCAACAATATTGTTATCAGCCTAAAACCGAATGAAGAAAATGATAAAATTATGATATGGGTTTAAATTTAAACTTATAACTCTGCTTAGAAATATATGCTAATTCTCCACCCATCACCTTCGCAAAGAATTGTTTTTTTTATCCAATGACTTATCATCATGATCGAATTTAATTTAAATGCACTACGAAACTCTGTTCAATTACGAGGTACACATTCAAAACTCCTTCTATACAACCGAATGTATTTTACAATGTATTCCTTTTAAAGATTTCTTTTAAGACTTTGTATTATGATTGTATTTTATAATTACAATTTTTTTTCAAAAAATATGAATATTAAAATGTTATTATATTTGTTAAATTTAATATGTAAAATGTATGATACATGATGTATGTTTTCAACCTACACAAACTTCAAAGTAACATCAACAATGTTTTATTTTAATAATAAATATTCATAGTATCATCCACCTTTATTACATCACACAAGTTTTAGATTCTAAAATAAATTTAATATAATTCGAATATATGGATTCAATTGATTAAAGCACTTTGGTGCAAATATTCGTAAAATTTAAAATATTGTACAAAATAAATAGTTGTTTTAGAAACCTTGCTCTCTATTAATAAATACTAATATAAGTTTTTGTTAAACTGTTTTCAAAATTAGGGTCTAACCCAAAACTTTTTAACTAATAAAATAACATTTTTAAACCATAATAATAATACTTTAGCCAAATATGCTTTTCTTTGTACATTATACATATATATCTAATATTATCATATCAAATACATTATTATAATATCACTCGTCAGAGTTTATACTATGTTTTAGATTCTGATAGCAGGAAGATGAATAAATTGGTTTTACAAAGCGTTTTATTTTTGGGTCATAATATTACGGTTTGTAGTAATACAAAAAAAAAAACTTTAACTTTGAGGGTTGGCAAATTGGTACTATTATAAAATATACAATATACATTCTATATAATTGAATTTTTTGTTTCCTTTCAATACATTTTTTTCTATAGATATTTAAAGTTATAATTTTTATGAAATTAGATGTTTAAGCAAAAAATAAATTGATTTTTTTTTGTAATAAAAAAAAAATATTAATCATACAGACCTATAAAACGTTTTGAAATATAATATTATTTCAATATACTTGACATTTCAAAATATATAGACAAATATTAAGCTATAAAAAAATATATATATCGAAATTATTCACACTATTATACGTCATATCGGTATTTTTCATTACATCTTTTAAGTTAATAGAAATATAATATGATAGGAACTATAATAGAATAGTTAATAAAATTATAGTGATGTTTTTAGAAAAAAATAGTTTAACCTATATTTAAGTATAAAATATTATTAGAAACAGAAGCTGCAGGTGGTGTGTCATCTCTACTCAAATGATTTTTTGTACTCAATGGCGTATTTTTGTTCGATTAAAAATAACTATACATCCATTATAGGTACCTATTTCATTGACGAGATACATTCGAAATTTACTATACGATGCTGCACAGCAGGTCAGCGGACCAGCAATTCCCTCGGATATTATTTTTAAAACTTTTTTTAGAAAATAAACAGTCTATAAATATTTTTACAACCAGCATCATATGCATGTAGTATGTGAACAAGAGATGTTTTTATATTTCTTGAAAAACTTGCATAATCAAGCCCAAATGGTACTTATATAATACTCTATAAACGTGATGAGTATTTTTCAGCGTTTTTATTATTAATATAATTTTTTTTTTCAGACCTTTAATGAAATATGTTACAAAATATAGTACATATATAGTTCTCATAATACATTACATTTGTGTAACTGCTACATTACAAGGACGTGTGTATATAAATACATTCAGAAGGTTAAGTCCAACGCGCAGTTGGGCACATAATATGATGCCACGCTTGAATTCTTAAGCTTCGCATGAAAAACATATTATTTTGAATGTATATACTACTAAAGTATATTGTGTCAACTAAACTCAGTACAGAAGAAAACGAGCTACGGTCTTAAGTGTGGCAAAACCCTTATAACAACGAAACAAACAATCTGATAAGTAATTGCATATAAATATTGTTTCCGTTGGTTTTGTAGTGGACTATATGTATAGGTATAATACTTTTATTAATCTATTGATAATTAAAACAGATTTTATTTTCCTGCATAGTTTTATTTATTATGCGGCGACGGACACTGTGACACGTATATGTACATCGATACATGGTTGATCACACACTAAAATATAATAGAATTGGACATCGATCGAACCGATATCGGTTCGAGTCAGATAATATTTAAGATAATATACATAAACGTAATAATAATGATAGGTATAATTTTATCAATAATATAATACACGCGTCACCAAATATATTATCTAAACGAAAATATAATGATTTGATAATAATGAAATAGATTATAATACTTTTTACAATAATTTGGAAAAAACCTATTCCGTACTCGGTCAACTCCATTATGGATATTCGTGTCTTCTTGAAACATATATTACATTTATATCATGTACGCATGATGTTATACTTGTTAAATTTAACCCGCTTGCGTTTCATGTCACGGTATTTTCGAAAACTACTAAACAATTTTAAAAAACCAATAGCCAACCCAAAATGCAATCTACGTTTATGTCTAACCTCTATATGACTATATATATACATACATATATCTACCTTAAGTCGAGCCATGTTTAAGGTTTTTTAATTCCGCCGGTTTTTATTGACTAATATAATCATCTACAAATACAAATCAACTTACTCATTTTAAGTACTTGATACACATAATTGTAAAACTTAATTATGAATTTTAATTTTTAAATCAACTTCAAATTTTTTCCCAAAATAATTTATCTGTAAACCTCACTAAACCGTTTGTATTTATATGTTATAATTTTTAATACCATATTGAAATATTAAAATATTGAAATATTGGTAAATATCTATTAGACGGCGAAATTTATACGATAATATCATAGTCTTTATTTATGATAGTTTAGACTTTATAACAGATAAATGCAAAAATAAAAATTAATTTAAAAAAATGTTGCTAGCAAAATATTTTAGTAGTTGAGTTCAACAAACTGATGTGTGGTTCACCTATAGTGTGTCTATAGGAGATGTATTAAAAACGCAAAGATCATAATTTTACAGACCCTGGTCAAGTGGAATTGACAAAGTGAAAAGAACAAAAAAAATGTGTTCAACGTTTTTGAAGATGAACAGCCGTGTACAAAAGCACGAGTATGAAAAATATCGGTTGACCTAGTTGTCGGACCTTACGGGTCACAAATCTTGCAGTTTTTTTAAGCTTTCTCTTTGACGTGTCAAACACAAATCCATTCTCTAGACACTCTTATTTCTTTGTACCCATCGTAGATTACGGCCAATTTCGGTGTAAATAATCTCACAGCGAAAAAAGCTTCATCAATGCAAATTACTGCATTATTTTAAAGATTGAATTTTTGAATGAAAGGTATTATAATAGCTTTAAAAAGAAAAAACTGAATTATAATAAAATAATATGGTAAAAAAATAGTTGTAAATAAGAATTTAACTATGTAAATGTAAAATGTATATTATTTTAGTATTTAATGAGTAAAAAAATAAAAGGTTTGGATTAAATATCGTACCATTGTATTCATTTTAATCTCATCATCAATAATTACGACTTACGAAGTATTAAAAACTAAATTTTTTCGTACCTGCATTAGATTTTAAGTTTTATTATTTATTAAATGCACCTACTTTTGACTTATCATCCGAAGATAACATAATATGAAACGGTGTTATTTTCAATCGAAAAAATGAAACCAACTAATTTATTATATTGTAAGCACATGATATAAGTGTTCACGCCCGAGCAATAATATTAACAGGTGACCTGCACTAACCGTCGTCAAGTATAGGCACAGACACCTAAAATACGGTACCTATCGTATGTGTATTTTATTTATTTATTTTCTATTTTTATATATTCTTCAAGAATATAATGGGCCCCCCCACAGAACATGTTCGTGTGATATGTTGTTATGATGATATTAAGAGGACACGAAAATAATATTATATTACACTATTACTATGATTTCTATAATATATCGGGCACATAACGATACACGTTGTATAAAACCAACCGTCAAAATCTGATAACTATCCACTCATTTATACGACTATATGCCATATGGGTTATGATGGGTGTCATAAAAACTATAAGTACCCACTGTAAAAATCTCATTACACGATTTTTGACGGACAGTGCTGCAAGAGATATTATAATAATAATACGTTATACCTATAATAGGTGCACTATAATATAATAATATCTATTATAAAAGAATTAATATTATTATAATTTTAAAAATATTATGTACCACGTGTCCCCAAAAGTAGGTGCGCACTCATTAACTTAGTTACATATACATACAAGGTGTAACAGACAGAACTAACTTTTGGAAAAACTTTTGTTCTAATTAATATTTTTAACTTTTTTTTTATTTATCATTAAAAGACGCTAAGGCTATATGTAAAATTGATTTAATTTTTTTTAGATAAATTCAAAATGGCTAATTTGTGAATCTGATTATAAAAATAATTTTGATGGTAAAAAGATTTATCTAAGTCAAGTAGTTTACTTTTTAGAATTTTTTAAGATATCAATATTTTTTTTGATAAAATTAATTTGGTAATTATTAACAACTTTTTAAAAAATATGATTTTCGGGAATTTGCTGAAATGAGAATATTTCTTAAATTATTTAATCATTATATAATATTAACAATTTTTTTCATAGGTTTAATGAGTATATTTATTTTTTTTATTTTTTGTCAGTTCTTTCTGTTACACCCTGTATACTACTCACAGTAGCCTAAAAATAATTTTGAATTCTGTTGTGCGGGACATGGTACTATAAACTGTTGGATCATAGTTTCCAACAAGTAACAATTTTTCAACTATTTTATTTTGAGAATGTGCAATAGCTTCATTTTTTCCGTGTACCTATACCTACCATCGGTATATATATAATTGAAACGAAAACGCGTAAATGGTAATTTCGTATTTCGTTTGAGGGTTTTCCGATTTTCGTGAAGAATAATTGCAGACCACTACAGTAAGTATAGTGCAATATACGACATTGTTAAATAATTACCATAAATATGTATTAAAAGCGATCGCGGCGGGCGCGGGGTTGTATAATGAACCGGAAGAGCACAAAGATGTTATGACCCACCCGCCGCATAAATAGAAAATGACATAATAATAACGATATATTATATATATATATATATGCATTGTAACGATAAAAACCATAAAGGAATCCGTACGAGTAGGTTTTCCATTTTTATAGCTCTCTATTATTATGGTTTAATCGAGACAATGTGTGCGATTTCTTACACGTATATATTTTATACGATAATCGATATAGAGAGGAAGTTTGCTAATCCGATACGTAATCGTCGTTAAATATTATAATAAATTATATATATCGAATAATCCGTTTAACGTAAGATACCCACCCATTATTTCAATAAAGATATAAATTTTTCTAATTATTTTGTCGTTAAAAACAACATTTTTCTAAAAAAAAAGGGACAAACAGTTTTAGCTAGATACTCTTAAAAAAATCCCAATAATTTTTTAATTAATTTTATATTTTAAAATTTAATTAATGTTGAATAGGTATGCTTAATATTTTAATAAAACACGCCTTGTTTGGATTGATTTTTATTGTGAGCTCAAAAATTTGGTCAAAGTATTGTTGCTCTATTGGGATTGATGTTGATTACTCTTCATTTAATTACAATTCATCACATTCAACACTCGTTCAATGAAAACTGTTATACTTTTAAACTTTCACACTTCAATTTTTAAACTGTAGTTCTATATTATATTGTTATTGTTTTGTATTTATTTCGTCGATTAATTTTTTTTAGACGTAATGATATAATGATATGGAAGTAACGTGATTAGAACGGAAAAAAAGCATTCCATTTGATGTTAGGTTAGATGAGACAACAGTACATGATGATCAAAAAGGGAACAAACCCTAGACTATATACAGGCATACAACATGTAGATAGATATGGATAATTATATGGATCATGGTATTTTAACGTGGATTTTGCAACAAAAACAAATTATATTAATACGTTATTTTATTCAAATGTCTACATGAATAAAAAAAATATATATAACTTAAAATCAGTGACAGTAAACATAAAAACCATAAAAAAAAAAAGTAAAATGACGTAAAAGTATAAATATTTATACATTTTATTGTATATTTGTATTATTTTTTTTTTCAAGTGACAAATATTTGAACTCGAAAATGTCAAGTATTAAATTAAAGAAATAATGAAACGCAGAAACGACATTAAACCATGCTTTATAAAAATAATTTAATGCAAATTATGAAAATTTGAAGTAATTTTTTAAGAGGGGAATCACCCTTGATCCAGGAATATTATAATATTTCACAATAATTTTCCCCTCTGTTTTTATTATTCAGAACTTGGCAAATTTATTTACTTTCTTGTTTTTCCCAAAAAAAGTTTCTTTAGCTAAAAAGTATGTACAGAGTTTTTTTATTTATTATTATTATTATTTTAACCGTATTATTTATTTTATATCCTATAAAATTTCCATGAATATACAATTCACACTATTTATTTAAAATCACTTTAAAAAAAATTGAAAGTTATATGCAGAGCAAATAAATGTTTTTATGAACTAATAGTTAAGCAGAACTGCAGTAGAAATCTGAACAAATACACTTTGATAAAATTCCATGCAATATTACTATCAACAATATGAAAAAAAATCTGACTTTAATTTGTGTGTTTACTGTTTATCAAACAATCGTATGCATATATACAATGATCCTTGACAAACTTTTGAATGCAAATTAGCATTGTATAATATATATGTATATAATTCGTCTTTATAAAGAACCAATTAAGACAGTTAAAGGAAAAATAACGACATCGCGCAGCGTTCAAAACTGCAAAAGAAATAATAACATCTAAAAATGAATTTTACCGGCGTAAAATGACGAGATCGGTGCGTTGTATAATATAATATTTATGAACCGTTTAATCGTCTCCTATTCACGTTAATACCATAAAATACACTATAAACCTTATGGCTGTATTATATTATACAATGAGATGTATACAATATAATCATATGCACTTGACGAAACAATAATTTCAAGGCATATATATATATACATATATTTACAGAGCGTTTAGACGTTTAGTGGGGTCACATAAATATTAAGTGTTTCTTCTATATAAATGGGTGGATGACACAACGTTAACAAACAGTAGTCGGAATTATATAGGTACAAGTTTTTAGGAATATTTAAGTCACATGATGGTAAACGTAAATCTTTATAAACATACCAGTGGTTTAATTAGAGATTTGGTTGGGAGGGGATTAAATTTTTCACCAAAATTTATAAGCCTCAAACAGTAACTACACTCCACCAAATATAATATGTTAGGAGTAAAATAAAATTTTTGGAGGATCTATCCCTCTACGCCCCCTTTAATTACGTCCTTGAAACATACCGACTATACTTAAAAAGTTTATAGTTGATTCCTCATAACTTAAAACACCCCCCCGGCGTTTGGAAAAAAAAATCTGCAAAGTGCATTAGAGAAAAATTGCGTCGCTCGAAACCTTCAACGTCGTCATCCAAGACGACGCAAATGTAGGTACAACGCTCTTAGAGGACACCCACGCACGTGTTATCCCTATCATTGACATGGTAATAACATTTACGTTTAGAAATTCCGACGATGTGTTATTGTCGGCTTAGATATTATCTATTGAATTTATCTATAGTAGGTACTATATGAAACTTAAATATAAGAATAACATTTGGATTCTCTCGTTGAACGTTTACGATATCTTAATTTACAAGCTATATTTAATTTGTCATCTTTAAAAATGCTCATAATTCGCTTAAAAATTGAAAAATTACTGATCGAACATTTTGGTGAGCGTTTTAAGAGATATGTACACATGTAGATACGTACTTAATGGATCCTTACTAAAATTTATTTTTAAAATAAAAGTATGCTTCTATTAGCTCGAGCACGGTCTTCAATAAATTCCCTCTACAAATACAATTCTATAATCTGCTCAATATCAACTATGAACAAACTGTAAAGTAAAAAGCCGATTCGTATGTAATACACTTAGGTTACTCGTCATATTGCATTAAAGTCAACTGATGCAAACGTAGTGAGTACGAAGTCGTCCTTAAAAGACAAGGAGAATTGAACGGTAAAATATTATTATTACTAAGATACACGATAGTGCCTATAAGGTAGTATAGGTAGCACGCGACTTCACCCCCGCGAGGGGAAGAAATCGGTTGTAGGCCTGTTTGCGCGTGCGCTCGATCGCTTGTACTCGTTCGCCTGTCAGTGTGAAGGGAGAAAACATTGCCATCCGGTCAATTTGACACCCTCCCCGTGGGCAACCGCTCCGGAACGCCGAGCACAGATGACGTCAGCGGACGGCGATGACGCATTATAAACGAATAAACGTACACATACACTGCACCTTCCAGTGGTCGTAACGCAATAATAAGGGTCGTCGTCGACGTCAGTGGTGGTTGAATGAGTGGGTGCGTCGGTAGATAATATTATAATCTATATTAATTTATTATGTTATTATATACAGCGATCGGCGGCGAAGACGTTTCGGCGGGAGCGGCGAATAATAGTAATAATAATGACGTCGTAGTACCTAATCGAATTGAACAACAGACACAAGTATACAACAAGAAATTGCGAGGCATGAATTATATTCTACGTTTTCCATATATATATATATATATATATATATATATATATATATATATATATATATATATATATACCTAAGCACCTCAAGTGTGTATAGGTATTATATTATCGTTTTATATATTATTATACTATACAGCACTGCTGCTGTGTACGCGGTGCACATAAATTATGTAACGTCATACGCGCGAGCGTAATATTCATTATATATTGTAAGGGCACGGAAGGGTTAATGAAAAAAAATAATTTAAATTAATTGGATTAAGATAACGTTAAACCGTTATGTCAATGATTAACGAACAAAATATTATTCAACTTTACAAGTTTATTAAAACTAATACAAAGACAAATTATTATATTGACTCAACTCGAATAAAAATAAGTTCAGTATTTTATCATTTGAATTACCGGCCATTTGGGGTTCAGCAGCATATATATAATTATAATACAGTGATTTTGCGATTTATGAGTTTTCAAATCAATTGCAACAAACTATAGTTCATACTCATTACATAATGGATTTATTTTGACAAGTCAAGTTGAATTTTTTTTTTTAATTAACTTTTTTACTTGATATTGACTAATTAATGACGGCCAACTTTATAGTATATTGATTAACAGACATGCATATATAGCGGTATACGGGCTGCCCGGTTGAGTGAAATTGAGCTTAAAAGCGTTATATTTTGTTAGACGGCGAGGGTTTTCATCGAAACGATTTTTTTCATTTAGGTTTCAGATGAACAATGTTATACTGCGAAAACTACTTGCACGTCATATAATATTGTCTCGGAGGCTCGTTACGGTAAACCGAACCTATCACTTGCAGGGCACGCTATTACCCAAAAGGGTAAAATATATAACACACACACATCCACTCCAAATAAAGAGTAATACTCAACCAAAAGTCATCTCAGAAAACGTATATGTGTCTATATATACACATTATATTAAATTATATACGGGTATATTTTCTTTGACCACTGCTTTTTATATACTCGAGGAAAAACTCTGAACTGGACACTCTAGTGTATATATATATAGTTACGGTCTAAGCAATCACCTCGTAAAACCCACACACAGCGTGGACTTACGAAATCAAACTCTTGCAGGGTCTTCACTATAGCTGGGTGTGGAGGAAAAAAACAAACACAAATAAGATATACAAGTTTTTCATTACATATATGTGTAAATAGTGATATTCTCCACACCATCATAAACGCCGCCCCCGGTGCACCTATATGCATATAAAAACACTTCACATAATATTATACTGCAGACTTTCACCTTTAGTGAAACGGCCATATATACCGAAGATTATTAATCCGATTAAATACGAAATCGTCAAAATTCCACATATATATTATCTAACATCGCGATTAACTCACTGTAACAAATCCATGCAGCATCTTGCAAATGCAGAAATGCTAGTGGACTTTATTCAAACATAAATAATAGTCACGTAGGTAGTATATTATCTGAAAGCAATCAGAGAATCGTAATATGACAACCAAAAGGGCTTCGCGTCATATTATTAACCTATATATAATATGTATAATAGGCATTGTATTTCTCATAAAAACCCATCGTTTTTATATATTATTTATATATTAATATATATATTTATATATTATTTTCAACACACAATTAATAAAAGGATATTTTTTGGCCATATTACTGTCGTCGATTTCGTACGTTGATGTTAACTGTTTTTTTTTACATATAAATTACATAAAAAATGTGTGCAATACATCACAATATGTTTCGATTTTCAATCGATGCTGCAGGCGTGATATTATGTTTTAGTGCGATAAAGCTCGCTCAAAATTATTTACAATATACCTATATGCGTGAAAATAATAATCTTTTTGTGGAGATATTGTTTACAAAAAAGTTTAATCCATGTATTATGAGTTATATGAGCATTATAATTATGTATATATAGGACTAGTAAATATCGCATGGTTACCAAAATTAAATCCTATTAATTTAAATGCAAGTATTACTATACACGTATGTGTGGTACTGCACTTGTATATGAAAAACAAAATTTACGGTATAATTATTTTCATTTAGTGATAGAGGTAGTGGGGTGGGGGGTGGGGGTTATTAATTATGATAGAAACCCTGTAAAAGACATATTATTATCCATAGACGACAAACAATATAATTAATTAATTAATATACAATTGTAAACGATATAGTTTACGAAATAAGTAATGAAATTATAATTTTAACGCGTGAGGTCAATGGTAACACGAGACGATACTACAGAAGTGTAATTTCTACTTTTTATTTTTATAAACCTGGTTATCCTCGTGTATCTTATTACGTAACACCCTATGGTCAAATACTTGTTTGTTATTTAAAATAAATTTTATAGTTTTGACAAAAATAAATATATAGGTATGCTATATAAAATATACGACATACTTGCTCATAATACACGTATCTAGGTTATTCTTTGTTTTTTGTTTAATTTAAGGGTTGCCAATTATTTAATATTTTAATCGCTGACGCAAAATTTTATCTAAATAAAATATAAATCAAACGTTAATTATTAATGTATATTTTGCTATAAAATATGATAAAAACTGAACCACAAATAATTGACGGGAGAATTGCATAACTGAACGGAGAAAAAAATTCCTTGCATTCAAAGAGGTGTTAACATTTTTCAACGAATTATCTCCTCATTGTTTACATTTTGTCGAACTGGTTTTGGTATTTCAGCTATAAAAACCGTTTGAAATCATCTTTTAATATAAAAATAATATGGTTTTAGAAATCCGACAGTCGTGCAATCAAATATTTTTCCATTATATCTACCATAATACTTGCAACGCGAAAACTCCGTGACGATGACGGCTGTAAGTTCGTAATAATTTCGAGATTTCGTTCGGTACGCTCACGTTGTAATTACCTATAGCAACTAGTATATTAAGCTATATCATTACATTCGAATATTCGATAATGTCAGATATTATAAAAATTATAATTATTAATATTGGTATAACACCGAAGGTACTATTTTCACACATTACTAAAAACGAAAAATGTTTCATTATTTTTACCAGAAAACAATACACGCTGTCGACATCATTAATTTTATGTACCATAATCATAGTATATTGTATACAGACCTAGGTTACATATCAAACACATCACGACCTTTATCTACAACTATCATAAGGTTATTATGGTTAATATTTGTCACGTAACATCAAAACACAATATTTTGGTATGATAAATATTAATATTATTACACACGTCATATATTATACCATTTACACCACGCCATGATCTGACCTAAAATTATTAGCTGCGCTGGAAAATATTTTTTATTATTATTTACGACGGTTAATTTAGCACAGTATTAGACACACGCATAAACGGACGCACATGTACATATTATAACATATAGTGCATTATACCTTTATGCATATTGCATACACTTCATATTATTATATACATCGGTATAGTCTATAAACATAATCATCGCAAAATCGATATAAAATATATATAATACACGTCGGTATAAAAAAAAAAATGCATACCTATATAGTTATACAAGTTTTAGTCAATAATTTTATATTATTTCGTCGTGGCTAGAGAGTTGGTTTTATAGGCTGTAGAGGGGGAAGGGTCTTTTGACCACTTATAAAAACCGTATACATAATATGTATAATATATACGTTCTTAAAATGTTTATAATCGGAAGGTCGTAAAAATGAACAAATTACAATAATATACGCGACGTGAATTTCGTGTCAGATCGTCCGGCGAGAAACGCACTGTTTATTCGTGTAATCGTTATAGCCGTCTCGCCGTCGCGCGTACACTCCAACGTCCAAGTTTTCGCGACATTTTTGTTTTTCTTATTAAAAATAACTAAACGTACGATCAACAATCCGAGAACTTAAAAACGCATTAAGTGAGTTTGCTGATTTAACTATAAAAAGTTTGAAGGTTAACATGAAGGGATCACTATAATATAGTCAGCAGCAATACGTCACTTCGACTTTAATGGGTTAGATTAGGTATTATATATGTGATGTATAAACGTATATAAATATTTTTCATTTACCTATTTAATTAGATTACCTGTAATATTATTATTTAGGTCTCAAGGTTGATGTATATGCGAGCCCTCTTGAGAGGATTTCAAGTGATGGAGATAGAATATTTTGAACGGACTTATTAGTCGGTATGATTTTTAAATTTAGAGTAGTGTATATGTACAGCTATTTGCTATTTCAGTGACTGTAGGAATGTAGAGATCCGTGTGAAGGGTGCGATTATAGATTTAAAAAAGCGGGTAAGTCGTGGATGTCGCTCTGCTGTACAATAGGTTACTGTAATGGATGGGATTAAATTTGAATGCAATGATAGGAATCATTGTATACGAAAAACGATTCTGAATGGAGATGATTTGTCAGTCTAGGATATTATATTTAAATATTGTCATATTCTATTTTGAAACAAATAAATTATTTTTCAATTAGGATGCATTTTGAATAAGGCATGGTTAATAAATTTTTCCAAAAACATTGCATGTAGTTATCATAATTCATAATACTTTATATTATCATAGACATACATATACCTGGTTTGAGGATAAATCGTTATCATTACGCGATTTCATAAAAATTTAAAACTCAAACGCTCAAAACATTTTTCCTATAATGACGCTTCAAATTTTCTCTATAGCTATTTGAAGCAAAACTTAGTGTTAAATTTTATAACCTTAGATATAAATATAAACAATATTATGAGTTTTGAACTACAAAATAATTTGCAAATATTCATGGTTTTGACGAATTTTTGTCAATATTTGAAATTCAAATGTTAATAAAAATTTAATTTGAATTTCCGGTGGACATTTTTTTTGTGATAAAGATTGACAAATTTTTAAGGAATCTTGTATTAAACTTTCAAATCTTAGATTTAAAAAGAAATTTTTTTATGAACTTCTAGCTTAAAACAATTTGCGAATTTTTGTGATTATTACGTATTATGTCAAAATTCAAAATTTGAATGCTTATAAAATAAAATTGTGACTATGAATTTCTTTTATTTTTCAACTGCTATTGTAACAATATATTAAGAGCCTTGTATTAAATCTTCAATATTTCCTACCCAAAAAATAATTTTTTATCGATATTAATTTAAAAAAAAACTAATAATGATCGAAAATTGCATATACCTATGAATAGTACAACATAAGTCAAAAATTTTTGAAAATTTCATGGCGGATAGAATATACTTATAAAAACATTCGGTGAAAATTGCATGTATCAATGGTCATTTCTTTTAAAGTTACATCAATAATCAAAATCGATTTTGTCGAAAACCTATTGTGCGTAAAATTTCCAGTTTTTCCCTTAATTTTTAGTTTGTTTATCCCGATTATTTAGAAAAATATATAAGAATTGTTTACTGTTGATCACCAAAGTACCAACTAGATTCACTTTCTGATCGAATAAGGTACTGAAGTCAAAAATCGAAGCACTTTTACTGCCACAAAACGAGATGACAGACACAAAAAAAATATATTCATGGTTTTGACGAATTTTTGTCAATATTTGAACTTCAAATGCTAATTTAAAAAAATTGTGCCTATGTATTCTTATAATTTTTTATTCACTAAAAGAATAACTTATAAGGAACTTTGTATTAAATTTTCAAGTATTTCGATAGGGCCAAAAAAATTTTATCGACACTTCAAAAAAATGTTTTCAGACAAATAGAAAATTTCAGTCATCTATAAATATCTCAAAAAAAAGTCAAAATATTTTGAAAATTAAATCATGTAAAGAAAATGCCAATCTTAATAAATGATAAAATTTTCAAGTATCTACGACTTATACTTTTTGTACAATAACAAATATTTAAAATCGTTTCAGGATAAATCGTTATCGTTACGCTAATTCGTAAAAATTTAAAATTCAAACGCACTTAAACTTTTTCCTATAATGATTCTTCGAGTTTTATCTATAGCTACTTGAAGGAAAACTTATGGAAAACTTAGTGTTGTATTTTTAATCCTTAGTTATAAACGCAAAAAATTTTATGATTTTTCAACTTCAAATTTACTTACAAATTTTCGCGTTTTCGACAGATTTCGTAAAATTTTGAACTATAAACGCTTATTAAAAAAAATTGTGAATTACGATTTTTAATTTTTTTTAGCTACAATAAGAAAAACTCATAAGGAACCTTGTATTAAATTTTCAAGTTTTTTTGGTCGTCCAACATTTTTTTACCGACACTTCAAAAAAAAATTCTAAAAAAAATTAAAAATTTCAGTGGTCTATAAATAACTCAAAAAAAGTCAAAAATCGATTTGGACGAAAACTGATTTTGCGTAAAAATTCCCGTTTTTCTGTCATTTTTTTGTTTGTTTTTCTCGATTTTTTTGAAAACTGTTGGAAAATGTTTACTTTTGACCTCTATAATACACCAAGGATCTTCAATTTTACATCGGAAACCACCCTCAAAGTTTGAAATCGAAGCATTATTTCGACTAGTTATGCTATACACAGACACACAAAAAAAAAAACACACATCATTGTAAAATCAATACATTCATCACTTCGTTCAGAATCTAAAAGAGTATACCTATCGCTTTTATTATATGAGTCTGAAGGTTTTTGATTGGAAAACTCGTATTTTTTGTGTATTTGTTTTTTTGACGGTTCCATGGAGTTTTATACCATATACATATGGGTTTAAAATTCGAAATTATTTATTTATTTTTTCGTGTTTCATATTTTTAGTCGATCAGGAGGTTACGTACAGCCAATTTCATTTTATGCAACCCTAACGGAGGTTATCCGAGAGAGTAATTAGAAGAAATATTAGGTAATTAGGGAATTTCAGTGATCTTTATATTATATGTATAGTGACTTTAGAATGGATTTTTTTAAATGAACGGAAACTGCAGAATGAAAATGTAGGGAGACAGAGAGGAAGATGATGAATATCGTTGTGAAGAGTGTGCTGTTTTTAACGTACCTATCTGCACGAAGCTTTAATAAAAACATAAGTTGGAAAGATATTTAAATAAATGTAGGTTTGAACGTAATTATATTAAATTATAAAAAATATCGTAAAGTCGGTGGTGACGTCTGAAAGACACCGTATAAGTATATGTTTTAAAGTGATATTGTTATTGATATTTGATCGTGTATATAAATTAGTACGCGGAGATGGTTTTTTTTCTCTCTCCACGTTTCGACGTGTTATATTATTTTATTATCCGCGATCACGATCGACTCGTTCGGCGGCGGCGGTGCGGTCGGTTAACCGGAGGTGGTTATAACGTATGGGCAAGTATGCGCCCGCACAAACACTGTTGCGGCAGAAAACGAACGGTCTACATTACAATGTGGTAGCCATAACACGGTCGTCGTGTGTGTGGTACGTATAGTATATGATATAGACGAAAATCGAGCAATCCACGTGTAGCCGGTTAATCGCGTACTTTTAAAAAATTATTTTATTAAAAAAAACTACGTATCGATCAGCGTACATAGGTAAACCTACTGAAAAAAAAAAAAAACAAAAAATATAAAATAATATATTATTGTACACGGATGTGTATATAATAATATGTTCACCTCGCCCCTCCGCGTTATCCGTAAGTTATATACAATACGAATATATCGAGAAAAGAAAAAAATTACGACCGATAACATATATAATAGGTATTATATTATACATACGTAAGTATACCTATACTGGCTATACTGGCGGTATAGGTGGTACAGTAGTAGACGATTTGGAATAACCCGTCGATCGTCACGTATTTGTGAAAGATAACGTACGCGAAAACTAATTACAATACGTTTTCTATATATATATATATATATATATATAGGTACCTACAATATTGATAGTATACATATAGGAACGTGTGTTATTTAGTATAACGTTTTATTTTTACTTTAAGTGTGTGTAATAATGATATAACGATTGTAAATAAAGTTATATTCGAGAAACCGACACACGGTACGATTATATAACGCAATAATAACGCAGTGCGAAATCCAAATTATTTAAAATATGTGGTACTCACGACCCACGCTGGGTTGCGGTTGCAGGGACAGGGTTTTTTTTAGTGAACACTTCTAACAGCAACGACTCAGCTGTGTTGTGCCAAAACGATAAAATATTATAAACCAATGACAGTTCGTCAATTATAATATTTGAGTGGTTTTTACTTAATAACATAAAATTTTTTAAATATTATAATGTCAACGTATGTCATGTCAGTCAGCATAGTATGGTCAGTATAATATGGTCAATATGTTTGACGCACATATAATAATAATGTGAATAAACACGGTTTTGCCCTTTACATTTAACAAACTTTGCAATGCAGTTTGAAAGTTTAAAAGCACTTTTAATCGGATTTATTCGCTCGCGCATACATAATAAAATATAATATAATACTACACTGCACAAAAACAATATTACTGATTTTTGACGAATAATGTTATTTAAATTTTAAATACGGTTTGTCGATATTACTCATCAGATGTATTTTTTTTTTAATCTACTGCCTACACCTGCAGCATATATGGCATATACTATACTATAGTGTTATTATACTCGTATTATTGTACCTAGTATCGTGGAAATTGCTACTATAATATAATACGCTCAAATTTTGCGCACAACTCATTCTAGAGAGACACTAATATTTCGTATTCCCAAGCAGAATATTATTCGACGTATTTCAATTTTCAATCTATAAAAGTTTATCACAAATTAATCAAATTTCGGACAAGTAAAGCTTATAAATTATATATATTTAAATGTATTTAAAATTTAGAAAACGAGTGTTGAACCAAAATTTTTCGGTTTACCAACCTACTACAGTAACTGTACAGTAACTGTACCACATTATCCACATTTAAACTTTAAATGATTATAAATCGTAAAAACCGTCCAAAATTCGATTTTATACATCGAAGCACTCTAAATGTATTATACTTAGGAATGAGAAATTAATTAAAAATGCATGTCGTGATTAAAAAAGAAAAAAAAAATGTTAAATCAATAATTATAAATCAGTTAATTAAAAAAAAAAAATGTGTTAACCACTTAAAATTTTGTAATATTCTCAAAAACTTTTAAACGTTTTTAAATATACTGAGTGTTCTTTGTTAAATAGATTACTCGCGGATTGTGTCATTGTGTGATCATTACAAAGTAGCGTTTAGTATTCGCAGTGCATTTTATGTTGATACTCTGGGAACCGTTCGTATTTCTACAGAAGAAAACTCAACGACATTAATGTGATTTGTACATCTATAAGCAAAACTCTAAGCCACCCGGTGTATAGGTATATTATTATACATATTTTACATAATATATGTTATATTATACATTTATATGCATTTCATAAATTATTTACATCATTACTGCAGCTATATAATTAAGAATGATTTCCAGGAATTACTTATAAAAGTTCATCTATTTTCTTTTCACTCGTCAAAAGTTATTTCCTAGTTTTCAACGAAATGATTGAACGGGTCATTGTATGCAGGTACCTAAATATAAATATATTATACCTACACATAGGTTAACTTGCAGTGTGAAACTTTTACTCATTTTTTTTTTAAACGAGAATATAATAGGATAAAACATTATAAAATCATACTACAAATGACTTTATATTACATTTAATGAATTGTCGAGAAACATATTATATTGGAATACAGATTATACATTTATATATAATATTAAATTGACCTTCCCACTGCGCACAACGATATTTGTTTTACTTTTTGAATTAAGAGTAGTGAATCCCAGAGCACGAGAAAAGCATATATAACAATATTCTGCATAAGATAAAACTCATAAAACCCCGAAGTAATTATAATATTATCGCAAAGCGAAATACCACAGCCGACAGTCAAACCTCTAATCGATTTTGTGTTACCATATTTTATACGGTTTAATGTCAGAATGGTTTTATCACTGTACATTATTTTTATATTATAATATGTGTACTTCGTTTAATATTACCACGCAAACCTAATAACGAAATGTTTACTCTTACACCGTAAAGGGTGGGTACTAATAAAGGTGCGTGCTTTATTGACTTTGACAAAACTGATGTATTAATAAAATTAACAAGCAGTGTGGATACTATTCACTATATTGAACTAATTTTATTTGTTTAGTATTTCAGAGTCAAATCTAGTTTATTAATGATCTCAAATCCATCAAACATTGAGCATGAAATAAAATCATCCAAACTTATTCAGGACTTATAACAATAAAGAATTCGGTTAGGATTTGACGATATATACAATATTATTAAAAGTATCGAGTATACACTGTACATGAATTACATACATTTCCGACAGACGAGTTTATATGGTATACATTATACCATTTTATAGGTAACCAATTTCTATTAGTCTCAGAAATCAATACCAACTAACAATGAAGATTAATGGTAATCATTAACAACATCTAAAAATTCTACATCGATGCTCAGTGAGGATACCTATACACAATAACAATACACATTATAAATGTTAATCTTACAAATGTATACCTAATGAAAAATAGTTATTCGTGTACAACATTTCAGAGGACCAACGTATAGAAACGTAATTTTCGGTACAACTATATAATATTATATCGACTGGTTGTATAAAACATTATTTTCGAATATAAAACTACGCTTTTGTGGAGTCTCATCGGCTTTATTCCTATTATGGTTCTTAAATATGCTGAGGAATCAACGACCTCTTTGCGCGAATTGAACCGTGACTGGAACAGTTTCGCACTGTTTTTTCGCATCTACGCGCAGACACACACACACACACACGAAAATATACACATATAAACATACATACATACATACATACATATTAATATATTATATACTTATACAGATACATACACGCACAGACGCGCGCGTGCGCGCCACACAGCGCTTGCGGAAGGTTTATTGAACTTCTCTCGGGTATTCGATTCAAATCGTTGAAAACATGGCCGAAAATTTTCATGATAATTATGACTACAGACTAGGTACAGAGCAAAAATACAAATCAGTGCTGCGTACACACTTATTCTGATGATATTTTATTCATGTACGAAAAACCTAACCAATCTCATATTATTATGTATACATATAAATATATGTGTATCTACGAATATACATTATATATATTATTTGTGTGAGTGTGCTTGTGCATGTGATTTTCAAACAATCTGTCTGGACAAGGGAAATCCTTGAGGATATACGGCACATTTTTGTGTTAAAGGATGAAAAATAATAGAAAAATAAAACTAGACAATAAAGACCACACCGCGCGAGACTGTGACCAGCTCAGTCACCCCACGAAGTCAAGGTCTTGGACAGACAATGGCCTTAACAAAATTGGACGTCTTTTCCGCTATTGGAGTGCAAAATTATCGTCACAGTGTTACAATAACAATACGAATCTGCATAATATGGTTCTATCAGTTACACATTTAAGTTAATTTTCCAGTGACTAAAATAAATGATAATAAATATTTTTAAGAAAGAGCGATAGTAAATAATTAAAAATGATATAATTTTTTGATTTTCAATAAACAATAAGGCATATGAATCAAGACTATACAGGTAAATCAAATGTTATGGACGACTTACGAGTCATAGATACACTATAGTTACAGTTAACAGAAGAATTAACATCAGAGACCTAACCTAACATACGTTTAATAGAAAAATCATCTTTCTAGATGAAGACGGGTTGTTTTAATTGCAACAATGTCTACGTAGGTATTAATAAAATTAGTGTTGTTTATAGTGGGTCGACGGATAGTATGAAAACTTTGTAAGCGAAACAAAAGCAATTCGATTAGCTGTATAAAGGCGACGCGCAGAGGTAGAGGAGGGTATATTATATTATAAAGGAAAGACCGAGAACCCTCGGCAAAAATTAGCAAACAGCGAGTGAATGCATTGCTTTTGCAACATAACACAGATGGAAAAAACGATAATGAAGAAAATAAGAGTTTATACAATATAAAATATACTTTATTATATATGTATGTTATATTGCTTATGTATAATAACTAAAATATTATTATGGACTATAATATACGAATAATATATACACCTACTATCATGTAAGTAATATTGGTCATATGG
The DNA here is from genome assembly GCF_037042655.1 of Diuraphis noxia. NCBI lineage: Eukaryota > Metazoa > Arthropoda > Insecta > Hemiptera > Aphididae > Diuraphis > Diuraphis noxia. Next base: position 1,868,161 of record NW_028301717.1, read on the forward strand.
ACGAAAATTCCCCCTCCCTCCCAAAAAATTGATAACAATATTATATAGCTTCTACTTAAATAATATATTGATATTTTATAACATATTATTATTAAAAAAAATATTTTATTCAAATAAATACAACAAATACTAAGAAAACCACGTTTACCGCTGTATAACAAAAATATAGGATATTATATTACTATAGACTTTAAAAGAATAACTCAAAATTGTTATTTATTTAGTTTAAGTAGAAAATAATGTAAAATTTTTTAGAATGTTATTGAAACAATTGTAATAAAAAAATATATCTATTATATGACAAAGATACTACCATGGTCATAATAATATAATATGTGTAATTCATATTTTACGTTGATATAAAGGTAAATATAAATAAAACATAAATTCGGCAATCTTCAAGGATGAAATAATAACTAATATTATATTTATATATATTTACTTTAGTTTATACAGTAAAATTATATCTACATGTAATATTATACATCAAATTAAATCCAGTTAGTAGCGAAGTGTTATTAAATTTGATTTATATATAGCATATTATTGATAATAGCCAAAACTAGCTGGTTGTCAAAGTATTATATTAATAAGTAAATAGTAAATTTAATACTACAATGAAAGCTATGAGTACATCAATCACAGTTTTATTCATTTTTAATAAATAAATTATTAAAGATTAATGATTGAAAAACTACTGCGAGAGTGTATATGAACAATGTAGTCATAGTACGATTTTTGGTGCCGAATTGATCGCTAAAATATGGTGCTATCTGTGGCCAGATAAAAGAAATACAGGAGGGGATGTCCTTTTGTATAAAACCATAGAATATATACAGGTATATAATATGAACGCTATACAAGTTACGACCTTGATCGATGTTTAACTTCAACTGCACATTAAATATGTTTTGATTCGATTGAATTTTAACCACAAACACTATGATAATTTTACTTCAGAGGTGTTTGTAATTTGTATGTACATAAATGTAAATTATATATATATATATATATATAATTATACAAAATTCAATATGTTTATATAAAAAATCAAAAAATCAATATTTTGATGATATTAATGGAATAATATTATAACTACATCGGAAATTAATTTTACTAATACAGTAAATAAGTACAGCTTAATAATAATAATAATTTTAGTGTTAGTATATTATAGTGTTACTCTGTGTAGTTGAAAAAATATACACCATATTAAGCCCCTAGAACCCATTCCAATAAGAGTACCTATATAAAGCACCCGTTGATAGTAAAGCTTAGTTTTGAGCTATAATCATTGGAAACAGATCAAGAGTATACCTGAATTGAAGTATGCAGTAAGTATCCAATCTCGCATTGCCAATGCGGTGGCCAAGAAGTTCATGTTTCGTTTCGTAGCCGCCTCCGAATCCATTCGCATTCCGATGAGTGGAAAATTTACCACGTCATAATATAGGGACAGATTTGAATCATCGTATCGTTCAAAACGGCCGTTGGTAATACTATATATATACATTCATTATTCATACATATTGCATTGTGTTTGTTGAAGGCTTTAAAATTCAAGACTTAAAACATTCATACACGCGTGTCCGTTCGATTCAAATATATATCTGACAAACCGTATTACAGTATCTATATCAAAAATGTATAATAATGGTCACAACAAAACTTATGTACTGCAGAGTTGGTTATGTATGTTTGATTTTATTAAATGTGCTTACTATTCAGTACTTAGCTTACTAAATTCAGATATGACGAACTTATTATTCATACATCGCTGCAAGTATGATAAAAACCAATAATTCGAAATCGATTTTCATTAGACAAAACAACTACCAACTATTTAATGCCACCATTGCGGTGATCGAGTTCTATCTTAATACTTTTGCGTAAAGACATTATATTAATTGCTAGGTATAGACGCTAGTTACAAACTCAATGCCAAAAAATAAAACAGCTCAAGAAGTTATTTGTGATACTAAACTCAAGGATATTACATTATATTCAATGTTTTTAGACACAACAATGAAATATAACGCGCGCATTTCACGAACAAAAAACTCTTGGGTTATTGATGCCAGTGAACACCAACCAAAAACAGATCTAATAGAAACCCTGTGTTCAATTTGAGTTTACTCGTTGTAAACCTATTTTTAGATACTTATGGAAGAGGAAGAATCTTGAGTATTCCTCAAACCCCATTTTGTTTATTTATACGTTGTACCACTTGTACTTGAGATATTTGTACGTCCTAAACAGTTAAACATGATACAAAGAAATGCTCTTAAAACCGCTAGCTGTGTGAACAAAAATCTGTTTTTCAATATTTAAAATTAAATTTACCGACTACCTAGAGTTCTATGGCTTAGTCATAAGATATGTTTTTCCAATTTTAGTTTTAAAACTATTGTTATAAGACATCGGTAAGATAATAGTAACCATTCACTAACAAAAACATTTATAAAACAAATTACATCAACTGGCTTTTTGAGCGTGTTACTGCTGTATAATCTTAAAAATATTTTAAAGAATACAAATATTAATATATATATATATATATATTTATCTAATTTCGATTAGACATAGGACTCCAATACAATAGTTAATGAGAATTTTGAATGCCAAATTTCCGTAAAATGTACAACCCGTAGCAGCGGAACAAATCTTTAGACTTTTAAAAGTATAGTTCTGCTCAACTATATAGTCACATATACATGAAAATAAATTTTATATAATGCTCTTCGTCTGTATAGATATAGTATACAACGAACTCGAGATAAACTCATAGAAACAGAACAACTTTAAATTGTTAAGTATAAAAAGGCGGATGAGTCGTGGATGTCGCTCTGCTGTACAGTAGGTTACAAGTGGGTTACTGTAATGGATGGAATTAAATTTGAATCCAATGATATTATATCATTGTATACGAAAAACGATTCTGAGCGAAGACGGTTTATCTGCCTAGGATATATTATAGATTATTAAAATTTTCTAATCTTAGACTTAAAAAGAAAATTTTTTATGAATTTCTAGTTTAAAATAATTTGCGATTTTTCATGATTTTCGTGATTTTTACATGTTGTGAAAATTCAAACTTTGAATGCTTGTAAAAAAAAATTGTGCCAATTCTATATTTTTTTTATTAGTCAACGGCTATTGTAAAAATATGTTAGGAGCCTTGTATTAAATTTTCAAATCTTAGAATTAAAAAGAAAAACTTTTATGAATTTCTATCTAAGATAATTTGAACATTGCCGTAATATTTACGTATTTAGTCAAAATTCAAACTTTGAATGCTTATAAAAAATTTGTGACTATGAATTTATTTTATTTTTCAACTGCTATTGTAACAATATGTTAAGAGCCTTGTATTAAATTTTCAAGCTTTTCTACCGAACAAATACATTTTTATCGATATTTATAGAAAAAAAACCAAAAAAGTTGAAAAATTAAAATGTCAGTAAACAGCTCAAAACAAATTTAAATATTTTTAAAATTTTATAAAATGTAGAAAATGCCTATATAAACATTCAGTCAACATTTTAAGTATCTGCGGTCATTTGTTTTAGAGTTACACGAAAATAAGAAAATCGCTAAATGAGAAATATAGTGAAATCCAATGTTGTAAAAATTTTAATTTCAAACGTTCTTAAAAATTTGATTTGAATTTCTGGTGAACATTTTTTTTTGTGTGATAAAGATTGAAAAACTTTTAAAGAATCTTGTATTAAATTTTCAAATCTTAGATTTAAAAAGAAAATTTTTTATGAATTTCTAGCTTAAAATAATTTGTGAATTTTCGTGATTTTTACGTATTTAGTCAAAATTCAAACTTTGAGTGCTTATAAATAAAAATTGTGACTATGAATTTCTTTTATTTTTCAACTACTATTGTAACAATATGTCAAGAGCCTTGTATTAAATTTTCAAGCTTTTCAAGCTAACAAATACATTTTTATCGATATTAATTTTTAAAAAACTAATGATCGAAAATTTTTGAAAATTGCATGATGGATAGAATATACTTATACAAACATTCGGTGAAAATTTAATGTATCTATGGTCATTTGTTTTAAACTTACATCTAAAACCAAAATCGATTTGTCGAAAAATGAGTGTGCGTAAAATTTCCCGTTATTCCCTTAATTTTTAGTTTGTTTTTTTCGATTATTTAGAAAAATATTAAGAATTTTTCACTCACACATCATGATAAAATCAATACATTCATCACTCCGCTCAGAATCTAAAATAAGTGTAACCGTATATGGAGAAAATGTTTATTTTTTTTTTTAACAGCGTATAAAAATATGCACAATGAGTACCTTATGTTTTCTTTTAAATTGACTCCGATGGTCGATACACCGTATACTGGTGTATTACTTAAAAATCGTATTATGCAAAAAAAGAAGGTTGTTTCAGATGAGTTTAAGTTTTCATCGAAAAAACTGTACCATTTACTTTTATAAGCACACAGAATAATAATAAAAACGACACATATTTTTGTTGAAGTTACACAGTTTGACACTTTCTATAAACAGATTAATTTAATAGTTTTGCATTTTTTCTGGCACGTGTCATTTTTTTCTCTAATATTCTATACACTGCTGATAATATTTTTGTTATTTTTCTTTCAAATTAAATACATTTTTTCTTTTGGTCATGCCATTTACAATGTAGTATTCAATATACACATATACTAATAATCCAAAAAAAAAAAAACAATTAAAATATTATATTGATAAAGCGATCCTTAAATAAAACGAAATTGATTTTCACATCACAACAGTATTGCGAGTTTTGTAGAATAGATTATTGTCTATTGATAACGCAAAGTATATGTTACTTTTTTCAACATTTTTCAGGATTTATCCCCTATTATTAATTAATCTCCTTAAAGTTTAAGGTTTTAAGGCTTTTAACATCGACTACGTATATTGTTATATTATAGATGTATAAATCTTTTGGATCAATAAGATTTAGAGCTGAAATGGATTATAATACATATATTATATTTCCCTTGAATATACTGGACATATTATCTGTACCACATGGAATGAAGATTTTCACATTTATCGTAAGACTGAGATCCCCGCGACTATTACACGTTTACTATAAACAGAATATAGAGCTCCTCTCCTTCGTATAATATTTTATAATATAACCACACGGTAAATGAATGCATACGTGAATTTTGTAATGTCATAATATTCAGTTGGTACCAAATCATCGAATAGACGCAGTTCACAGTCTTTAATCAAAACACGTTCAGAACGAAATAAATATAATATTTTACTGTAAAAACAAAAAAAGCGACACGCGTTTCATAAGCCCGAGGTCATTCGGTATATATAATATTAATATAATAATATGATGTGTTTACGCGCGTTTCGTCGTTGGCCAAAAACAACAACGTAGGGCACCGTGTCTGTGTAAATTTTATTGTGGTAAACACCTGCTCAAATGTCAATTTAAGTACACGCGTAATGTATAAATATAAAATATTGTACGCATTAGATTATGTTTTTCCGGCGAAGGGAATTTTAAAATGTAGTTAAAATTATGTTAGTCATTGGCTCGATAAAGTATATTTTATTACTATTAATAATAATTGCTCTCGATCGGATCGGATAATATTCAATTTGAAAACTACTAATATTATCCGTCGAACTCGAAAATATGACGTGTACACATGCATCATAGTCACTTTCAATAAAAATTTTGATGGGCGTCGGAAAGCAAAAATTGTACTGGCTATAGTATCTATTAATTATATTATTACATAAAATGTATGTGATATAATACAGGATGATTGTATGAAATAGATAAAGTAGGTATAAAAAAACACAAATTACCGTATATAGATATAGGTATTGAATATTGAGTATATACTTCTAAAGAGTATTTTTTATTTGTGCAGTGGCGTGCGCAGGGGGGATTATGGGGATATATCCCCCATTGGCTTTTTTTTAGTCTTTAAATATGACTGAATTTTGGATCTCTAAATTTTTTTTTTGTACAATAATAAAGATCGAAAATACTACATTTTTATTTATGACATCCCCCATACCAAATTCCTGGGCACGCCACTGTACGTGGGTTTTGTTATTAAAGAGGAAATTTTCAAAAATTCAATTTCCACTAAAAAACATATAGTTGTATAGTAGCAGAGTAGCATTTAAAACAATAAAAGTGTAATAATTCACTATTATCGGTAATTTTATCTGCAATACACACACGCATAGTACATAACATGTATATATTACATATACACGAGCCATTCAAGATAATGAAATGAAATAACATAATTTTTACAGTCTAAGGGAAAACCGACAAAAACAAAGATAACAAGTAAAAATGCCAATTTCCCTAAAGGCCCTTCAAGTTATTATAGTTATTGTTAAAATGAGTACCTATATAAAAAGTGCAAACGTGACAAATTCTATTATTTTAATATTTTCATTACAATTATAGAAACCATTGATTATACTTCAAGTTTTATTTTTTATGCATCTAAACACCACTGTGGATCTTCAGAGTTTTACCAATAAATTACAGATTAAGCCTACTGTCAACAAACCAGTAAAAAGCACAAAATCTTCTATTTATATATAATATAGTATTATACAAATATAAAAAAGTAAGGTTTATGTGTAATGTACATTTAACACTAATCTTAAACAATCTTATTCATTAATTAATTAGTCTCTTCTAACATTGATATAAATGCAATTTACTAAGGCATAAGTAAATAATTAATTGATAATATGAAATAGTCTAAATTAATTAGGTTATGTTTATTATGGTAAAAAAATACTGATTAAATATCAAATTTGAGTTTTTTTGTTTTTTTAAATAATTTTAGTTATAACTATAGACTATGGAAAATAAATAATAATTTTTGAATATTGCTGGGTGATATTTTTTATTTTTTTTTTGTAAATATTGACGATATTTAATTGACAAACTATAGAAACAAAATAATTAAGGAAATGATTAATTGTGTATATCTTATTTAATTATTAAAAAATAAACCTACATGAAACCTAACCTACATGGATACATATTATGTATAATACATTTTATATCATTATTAGGTATATATAATTATGATAGTGGAGTTATTCAGTTTTTTACATTAAAACTGTTTTCTTTATTAAAAATAAAGTATAAATTAACAATAAACAATTTTTAAAATTTTAATAAACATTGAAAATATACAGTTATAGAATATAAAAGTAACTAAATATATCAGAATAATTATTAAGTTTAATTTCTTAGTTAAAATGTTCGGAGAGTAATTGAAAAAAATAAAAAAACAAAAAACAAAACGAGCAACATGTGGATGATAATATGTCACATTTAAATAAAAGGCAACGAAATATTAAGGTATACTTATGGCCGTAATAGCGTCCAACACGCACTAACAAAGACTGTTCGTGATCATATACGTAGCCATAGGTGACGACATAACTGAAACCAAAATCAGTATTTTCTAAAATACTAGATATAAATTGTATGGATTAAAATAAATGTGTGGATTTAATGAAAATATAAGACCGAAGTCAGATGAAAGAGTTTTATATTTTATATTTGTTGAAAACTTTTCAGTGGGTATCTACTATATTACCTTTGCTATTACATAATTTTATACTAAACAACAGCACGTGTTCAAATAAAAATCGTTACTTGGTAGGTACGGTGTATTGCATAATTTGTTCAACTGTTTTTCAAACTCCTTCGCACACTCATTACCGAGTACAAGTTCACCACAAACTTTATTTAAATAGGCTTAAAGTTTGTAAGCACGCATAATGCCTATCTTTTTTTTGATAGTTTCCGTGTAATAATAATTAATAGTAAACTATGTAATATAATAATCAGTACATAAACATAATATTATAATGATGTTGTTGTTTAATGACATTTTTTATTTAATATATTTTCATTTATGGTCCAAATTGGATCTGGACAACACAAATGGACCATGACCATTGGAGTTATAATTGAATTGTAAATGCGAAATACAATGTCAAAGAAATAATTTAAATAATAAACAAATATATGGAGTATCCAATGAAGTTATAATGAAAGAAAAAAGTACTATCCTAAGGAAAGCTGATAATATTTGAGATGGTGATTTATTTTCAGAGTAGAAAAAATTATATAGTGTTTAATATTAAATACAAATAAACGGATTCTTTATGAGCACACACTGATATTTTCCTACGTCTATTCGTATACGACCTTATGACATTTTATTGAGGACAATGTTTTAACAACTTTATATAACGACAATTGATATTAAATCGAAGAAAAGTTATGTGAAACAAATTTTAGGCCAACATTTTATAAGAAAAGTAATAAATAATTCCTGAGGGTGGCATGTATTATTTATTTTCTTTCATCTACCTATTATTATAATACATTGGTTGATTGTTTACTAGAAAATAAGTTTTATTTTATTTTAACCAAATACGAAGTATCTATCTATATTATATTATACAATATTTTTGGATATATATATTATACACATACGTTAATATAGTGTTAAATTAATATTAATTAATATAATTATTGAATTTAATGAAATTTTTAAATACTCAAAAAAAAAAAAATACAATAATGATGGGTCACCAAAAATATTTTTTTTCCTTAGCGATTCTACCATCCCTGAACACAAAATTGTGATGGCAATATTGGTAGAAGTTCAAATGACTTCATTGAGTTATAACCCAAATAAATATTCAAATGGTAGGGGTTTGTTATATTGACCTCGAAATAATTCCTTTTTCAGTCCTAGTACCTGGACATGATCCATTTAGTATATTACGATATTATCGTGTTATGTAAAATAATCTCATCTTCCGAATAATTTACATTCATACAATAATCTTATTAGAATGCTTATGAAAATTAAATATATGCTGTTATCGAGTTGTTCAAATAAACGACGACTGGATTATTTACTCGTGTACAAGAGCAACAAGTGAGGTGCAACATTTCATTTTCCGCACACTATTTGTAACGGTTTTGTACGTCATAATCACTTTGATTACGCTCCATTTTATTTAATGAATATCAAAAGGAACTTATTATGTTTTTTTGTTTTAATACAATGTTATTGCGAACTACGAAAAGAAATTTATACCTATGCAATTTCCGTTGATATATAAATTTATAAGTTTCGAACCATTATGTACAGTAAAAATCGTTCCGGATTTTAAAAAGAAACAAAGTTAATTACTACATAAAAAGTTTGAAAAACTTGAGTTTGTTATAATGTAGATACTTTTTTAATGCATATCATTTATGTATCATCACTAACTTTGTGACTCCAATACTCAACATAAATATTCTAAAAGCCTTGTTCATCTATCGCGTGACAATAGTAAATATTCTGCATAGTATTGAATATAAACTAAATTAATAATATAGGAGATATAGAGAAACGGACACAGAATATGAAATGTTTACTATTTGTATTTTTTATCGATTATTGAAATAAACTCAGAAATAGGATATTTTTTTAATAACTAATAATACATAAAATGTAACATATTCACTTGTATAGGATTTTCTAATGTCAATGATTAACAAAATGATTAGACAAATCATAGGTACAAACAAATGATTTATTTTAAAAATGAAAATATCGTTTTTTTTTTTTTTTACTGACAACTTGGCCAAATTCCAATTGTACACCTTCGTTTATTTATAAATTTAAATGTAATTTTTATATTTATATAGTTTTCTACCTATACAAATTTATCTCTATTTTTATTTTAATTTCCTTAAGTTTTTTGCACCTAAATATATTTTAATAATGTGATTTAACGTTTCTGTGAATAGAAAATGTCAAGAGCATAAACTGTTCGAGAACGAGCGGCTAGCAATTGTGAAGGATGATCGGACTGATCGGAGGGTGTAAGGGTGGAATCCAAACTTATTGGTGCGGAAACCGGAAACCCGATTGTGACAAAACATTTTCCTCCTAATGTACTATTGTAAATTATGAGTAAATGCAAAACAAAAATAAGAAATTTGCGATGAAGTACATGACTTATTAGGAGCTTATTGCAGATAACCGATATAAATCATACAATCAATTTTGACTATTTAATGCATAAATGTACGTTTGTATAAGGTGATTTATAGAAGTTTAATTGGATTACAAAGCGAAACATAAAATATTTTTCATGTGCCACTACATGAATTTAACTAAATATTTAAAAAATATAAGAACATACAGCAAAAAAAAAATATGCAAAAACTTCAAGGTTTTATTAGATAACTCATGAAAGTTTTAAACGGCGACAATAATAGGCAATTCACGTACAGACATTTCCCCAGGGAAACTATAACAACTATATATCCAATTTTCAAAATTCAATGAAATAAATATTTTTAATTTCAATAAACTATTAGATTTTGTAAAAGAGTATTAATAAATATCTATTACTGTTTAATATATTTACTCTTGCAATAACAAAGTAACATTTTAACGGGGATTTAATAAACATTAATTTTGAAATTTGATTTAAAATAGCATAAATTTCGATTACTTTCAGAAAAAATTTAACTAAAATAATCAAGTTTTTAAAATAAATCAAGGATAATAATTTCTATGATCCGTTCATCTGCTGTAGGTACATTATTTTTGTGGTTCCCCTTGAAAATATTCTCCGTATTAAAATTAATATCATAAAATAATATTTGAAAACATAATATAAACATTAAATATGTTAAAATTAAAAATTTAATAGTTTTAAAAAATGTACTTGTGAACCTCGTGTAAGCTTTTTGATAAAAAAAAAAATTTTAAAACGTTGAAAACGTTGAAAACCATTTCAATAATGTATTGTTAAACAAAAGTTATTACGTATTTAACATTTCTATAATAATAAAGACATGCAATTTACAATCACAATTAACTCGGATCACGAGTATAATTAATTTTAAGAGCAATAAAAAAATTACATTATTTGTCACTTGAAACTTAACTTTTGAAAATAATCAATATTCTATTTCAAGAACAGATATCTCGGAACAAGTATCTTCAACCAAACTATTATGTGTAATCACTTGAAAAATAAAATAAAAAATGTCATTATTCGGACAAATATACAATAGAGTATCATATTCTACCATCTACCAATTTAAATAAATTAATAGGTACTAAAATAAGTATTGAACGCATATTAGAATGTACAAAAACTAGGTTAGGCTAGGAATATTTATTGTTCATTGTCATAGATTATAGGCTTTTAAAATCGCAAATTGAATTTCCTTTGAAGCATAAAAAACGGCTTGACAGATTTTTTAAGACAACGGACACGCAAATAACCGAAAATATTAGAAGTATATTAAATCTGTATTGTAGATACCTTGGTAAACCGACGGCCAGTTATTCCATAATATCACAGCACTTGTCGAACTAAAAATCACTTGATATTTTCGTCACAGTAATTTAAGACACTTAAAAATCGATAAAAACTAATATTATTAAATCAAATATTAAATTACAATATCATTTTAACATAGACTTGTAAACGATAAAGCAGTAATAGACATACGCGCGATCGGAGCTACAACACTCGACTGGTTACGGTAGGACGGTGCAGAACACCGGCAGCGCGCCGCCTATACAGAACGCACACACACGCACACGGGCGAGGTGTAAGAGAGATAGGCAGACAGACAGAGGCAGATACAGAAAGAGAATGGATTAAAACTCTTCGACGAAACAGTGTAGACAATATCGGACGACTATTTTTTCCACTTCCTCCTCCATACATACAGGTTTTTTTTTGCAATCAAACGCGATAGGAGAAAAACACGCGGACCTATTCAAATGGTAAGTTGCGAGAGAAACGATAATTATTGAATTTTAATTTTTTAAGTAATTCGTAAGGTATTTTTGAATTTAAATTGATGTATACTATCTGAAAAACCAATATTACCTATTGGAAAGTGAAAAATTGATTTTAAACAAAGTGTTCATCGATATACCTAAATTAAAACGTATAATTGTTTTGTATTTATTATCATTTATCTATAAACCTACCACTGATTGTTATTATTATATTTTGTTAAGTTGCTATAAATAATATACAATTTAATGTAAACAGTATTTGTTTGTACTCGATAAACTTACTGCAAAATATAGACACTATGTTGGTTCAAATTTAAATAAAATAAATAAGCATCCATAAATTTAAATACAAAATATAATAAATTAAATTAATATTTATAAACAATTAGTTTAACACGTAAGTTACAAAAAATTAGTACCTATCGTTCTCTTGTATTTAAAAACAATACATTATAAGTTTAATTTTTAATCAAAATATTTTATAATTTATAATATATAATATAATCATGTAATTCAAATACTCTTAAATGTTTTTATATTCCAACACTAAATTTATAATTATTATCAAGACAATTCAAATAAAAGGATCTTGAAATTAATTTGTTGGGTAGGTACTTTGTTAGTTATAAATTAATTCCAAAAATGTAGGACCAATATAAATAGAGATTTACAAAAAATAAAATAGAGCAAAAGCTTGGTATAAAATGATTAACAAAAAAAATCGAATTATGGAAAAAAGTTTACGTTAATAATTACGTACCAACTCAGTGTTTGCATTTTTTATATGTCAGGTCAAAACTGTGATATGATTCGGCATCACGGGCCAAGCATTATGATATAGAGTTAGAGAAGAAATGAAAGATTTATGAGAATTATTTTTAGTAATTCGTGTTTTAAAAAAAAATCAATGAGTTCGAAGAGCTGGTTTGAAAATCTGGGTGGCCGGAATTGGCCTACGGGTCGAAACTAGGCTATTGGAGACCCTTGATTCATCGCTACTTAATACGTAATTAAGAAGTCAATAGAAGCTATAAAAATAAATCAAAAAACAATAGCTACAACAACTGTTTTTATATTCAAATAAATGAAGAAACATTATAAACAGTTTCATGTTCAAATTTTGATGGACAAAACTAAGTTTCAATATGATTGTTATTTGTTTGCTATGATTAAATATTACAAGTTGACATGACAATAGTTGCACTTGAATACAGTCATCACTCAGTGGCATCGAAACATAATAATATGTCCATTTAGAGACTGACTGTGGGCAGTTAAGCACAGAGAGAAGAAAAAACCTAGCAGCACATATTGTATATTTTAATAGACAATCTTGTAACAACATTTTATTTGTAAAGAAACCTTGGTTTTGAACAATTTTTAAGAAAGTAGTAATAACAAATTTAACTTATCTCCAAATTTGATATATAATTGACAATTAATAAAAATCAGGGGAGAACTTGTGATCTAAGACTATTCAAAATGTACAACCCTTATAAAAAATTAGTAAAGTATGATTCATCCTTTAATCCTTTGATTTATCTTCCAAGTACAAAGGTTCTTGGACCAACCCAGGGGGATAAATCTCCACAACTCCAATAGCCAGTTCACCTCTGTGTTCACGAAGGCAATTTCTAATGCAATTACCGAGATTAAATTTCATAAAAAAATGATGGAGGTCGGAGACAGACTTTTAGAGCTTTATACAAAAAAAATTAGAACATACCATGATTGAGTGGGCGAGAGACGATTTGGCTGCTGCTGTTAAAATTTTAATAATTTAAAATATTAAATGCGAAATTGGGAAGAAAAAATAACACATAATTGTAAATTATTATTGTACTCTAAAAATACAGATATTATTATGTTGTATAATATTGTACCTATTTTTATATCTTTTTTGATAGGGAGAGAGGGAGGGGTTAAGGATATATACTAATAACCTAACCTACCATATTATATGAAATAATTTTCATTTATGATAAATGTTAATGTGTTGATGTCTACGATGATTATTGAGTTAATAGATACATGTTCAATTATTTACATAGGCCAAAGGAGAGGTGCATGCCAAAATCCGTAAAACCTCAATTGGTATACTGCAGAGCACGAAGTCATAATATGCTAGAGATCATATTTTTTTTCACCCTGAATTGTATACTTTATTTGTTTATATCCTGAAACCCATATAGTAATAAAGGTACACAAAGGTAAATAGATATAATACTTTAAAGTATAAAAAAATCTAGTACGGCAAATACATAAACATAAAAATTGAGAATCTGTTTTACATAAATGATAACACAAGGGACATCGCTTAGACGAAATATTTCTTAAAAATAGTATTATGGGAAAAGAAATATATATTATTTATTTTATGTTTGCATGCCTGTCCTCTATACGAATTGTTAGTTGTTACTATAAAGCATAAAGCAAAAAACAACGATAAGACAATGTACATAAAAATTGAAAATATATATATACATTCATATTATTTTGTTTTACTCATCTATAATCTATTAGCCATATAGGTACGCTTAATATGTACAAATAAAGAAGTAAAATATAATTTATGATTAAAGGAAAATCATTATTAAATTAGAAAAATTATAAGTCAAAATAATTCGTTTTTACGAAAGTACCGATATTGATCAATATTATAAGAATATAATATATATAGCTACATCATAATATTAAAATTTTTAAAATTAGAGATAACCTCACAAGTATTCTACATTTTATTCGCGTTTACAGATATTGCAGTAATATATGTTTTTAACAATATTAAAAAAACAGATCTATATATAGTGTATAACATCCATCCTCCATAAATACTATTTTTCATAACCCACATGAAATTACCTGCGGTGTAGTTGAATTCTTTATTTGTAATCTCATTTCCGTTTGTTTCATTTAAAATTAACTCAATTTTCCGTACTTCATAATACTACGTACTAAATTTTTTAAAAAATTCACCTCATTCACGCAGTAATTAGAGAACTGTTTTTATCTTCTCTTGTCGTACGTGAATACGCCACGTAAACTTTTATTTAAAATTATAATGTCAATATAACCACAATCCAAATTACAAATACATGATAATTGTAATCTAACTCAAAAATACTTAATCATATTAATATAGAATAATATATGTATATGTTGATTACTATTTACTAAATTGGGACAACTAAAATCCAAAATTTAGGCAATAATGCCGGATTTCTACCAACTATATACCGCGCGTGTATAGTTGAATATATTATATTGTTTGTATAGAAAAATAGTTAATGATATTTGGTTTCCTACTATATATGCGCAAAACACGACAAAATACCACCGCATGATGTAGTGGAAACCAACGAGCTCATAACACATTCATTTATTCTTATTTATACCGTTAAATCTTAACAAATTTTTTTTTACAAAAACTATCGATTCGCCCAAGTCACGCGCGCGTATCAATCCACAATGTTTGTTTATAAGATATAATATTATAATATGCCTTTATACAATAATATCTAGTGAATGGAATCAAAGAAATTTAATTCAAACTCCGCGATTATACATTCGAGAGCACTAAAAAGATTACCTAAATAGTAAATATTATGAGGTTTAATTTACTTATACAGACAAAGCCCGTATAAAATCATCGTTGTAAAGTATTTTCAGATGCTTTAATTTCTATTGTACATAAACATAGTCCGTGTCATTAAGGAATTACTATGGCACACGGTGAAATGATTTGATTGTAATCTCATTGCAGAATAACGAGCAGGTCGACAGAACAGCAGTGGCTGAAAAGTTTCGCACAGTCATTTAATTGAAAGCCACACTTCAACATATTTAATGGAACGATAGCAGAAACTTTTCGAACGACTGTCAACCTAGGTCGTCCTAGGGTAGTGACAACTTATGGATGTTTTAATCGCGCCAGACCGAAGTCAGTTGCGAATTGCAGCGCAGCGAATTGCGAGTATCTATAAAATGTTATATAGCCGTGTAAGGGTGGTGGCGGCCAATCGTCGATGATAATAATGATTAATTATGTCACTGTCCACTGCAGTGCGGTATATAATATTAGGTACCTCCGCATATATTATAATCTCTCCACTACGTTCTGTGAATTTATTTGATACTGTAAATTATGAAATAATTAATAAATATTAAATTTTAAATCGTAATAACGACATGATATAGCACACAAATAACGAATATATAAGCCATTAAGTATACTACGGAGATGTTTTCTTAATTAAAAACGCGTGGGACGTCCTTGAGTGTTGATAAAAATCAGAATGTTTGCCGAAAAAGGCTAAGACCTCCTCCGCGCTTTTGGTACCTTGAAACCGTTAAAATTATTTATTCTATATTTTGATTTTATTATTATTTTATTTTATGGCGTTAAAATATAGTTCATGTCTTTATTATACCAATTAATTTTAAAAATTATGTATTCGAAATTATAATTTAAAATCAATTTATTAAAAGAAACATTTCAACTATAATGGGTTCTATTTTTATTTTTATTTTAATATGCATATAAATGGACACAGTAAACATAGTATTGCAGGTAAATATAACAATAACAATATATGAAGATAGTCGTCACATGCTCACATAATAATATTAATTTGCATTCACCGGGACCAACACACCGTATTATAGTTCAGTTGTCGTACGTCATTTGAGTTTGAATAACACATCAAGTTTAAGCCGTTACCAGTCACTACGTGGTAGACCGACTAACCGGTTAAAAAGAATAAGTTAATTCTTGATAAATGCATTCGAACAAAATAAATAACGGTCGTGCGTTTTTACTGTAGGTATCTAAAAAATGGGAACGGTGTGACGATAACTTAATGAAAAATGAAAACCCATTGATATTATTATTTATTTGTTCGTATATAAAAAAAATTCAATTTAACAAACGCATGACGTGGTTAAGGTCAACAAATATATAATATACACAGGTAGCTATCATAACGACCTATTTCATTCATATACAAGGTGATTTTTTTATGCAAGTCATATATTTACTCGACTTCAGATTTTATAATTTTTTTAGGTAGGTTATGTATAACTAATAAATTATAACATTTTACACATTTGATCGATGCAAGTTTTTTTTTTTTTAATTGCTACCAATCATACGAATATTTTACTGGAAATATTGTCATCATTGTATTTACAACATCCTGCAGCATTTAGATTTAACATTTTTTATCAATTGTAAGTATTTAAAGTTTGGATGATCGGAGCTACGAATCCTGATCACAGTTACTTAATAGCCTCACCACTTTTCCAATTTAAACATTAATTCCAGATGAATAATGAAGTATTTATTGCCTACTGGACGCTTGAAGTGTTTAAATATTAACTGTTTCAGAACAACATCCCACTCCGGAATATATTATGGAAAACCCACAATAAGAGTCTCGTATTAGTAAAATTATTCTTTAGTTAAGTATAACTAGTATAATGTAATATAGTATAATTATAGTATAACTAAAAAACTATAAAATATTGTCAAAAACAATGCTTACTAAATGTATAACCACAAATGTGCTATACCACGGTATAAGATATTGTCACAAAATATATGTTCATCTTAAACATATAAACATTATAAACACTACGCAGTGGCGTGCAGAACATTTTTCAGACTTGAGGCAAACTATGCAATTTGACACCCACCCTACAGCCATCAGGTTTTTCACTTAATAAAAAATTGTATACATTTATATGATATTTAAAATGTATGATCAAACTAGTGCCCAGTTGGCCAGTTGCACACCTATAGTAACCCATCCATCCACCCACCCGTATTTTCCCTGAGGCAGTTGCCTCAAAAAATAGCTGTTCAGCACGCCACTGACACTACGTATAGCACAAAACGAATTAACAGAAGATACATAAAAACTATAGTAGGTATCGTGTTTATTTGTTTTTTACTCTATATAATTATAAAGCATGATAGACATAAAAAAATTGAAACCATGTTTATAAATAAAACAATTAGTAATGAAAGTATACTTTACGACCATGATAAACTTTATTTCCTGGTTACTATACCAATGCTATTACTGTAATTATGTATACGTATACGCGGCGGTGTTTAACGGTCTTTACCTAAACTTTACCTGTACACACATTAATATATTATGAACAAATAAATAATGAATAATTTAAAAAAGTAAAGTAAAATATAACCACTAATTTTTGTTCAGCAATTGCCTGATCGAATATACTAACCTTCGATAAATTTAATTTTCACTAAATACGAAAAATAAATAGATTGGTACATTTATACATATAATATATAACAGTATTTTAAGATATTTTTTAAAATAATATCGCTAGTAATGTAAACTTAAACATTTTGTTAATTATTATTTTCTTAAAATCTTTAAAATATAATATAGTTATAGTGGTGCTTGTGGCCATAAAAGTCGCGATGGATGGACTAGACAAAATACGCAATAAAAAAGATAATAAATCGTTTGATAGATCAAACAAATACATAATATAAGTAATTTTTAACATTTAAAAAAAATTATTACTACCCATATAGAAACTTAAAAAAACTAATCAAAATGGATGGCCATTGTTCCTAGATTTTATTGTGATAATATTATTGTCGAGAGAATAAACTCGTTGACTTCGAAAGAGAAATTAAATTTTGCTTTTTCTAATTATAAAATATTATAAGAAAAAAATTTTTTTTCCCTGGAAAACTACTTTTAAATAACTAAATTGAATCAAAAATTATATGTGGTGTGTGTTTTTTCCCGCTCAAATAAGTAGCTATAACCCTATAACAATTTGTATTAAAAATGAGCTCGACACGCGACAAAACAAGCACAATAAACATCTGGTATTCGTACAGATTGGGATGAATGGGGGTTCAGGGAGACCAGCAGATGAGATAAATAACAAATAACCCAAGGGCTTCGAAGAGTATATACATACTACAGAGTGTTCCTCGTACACAACATCACGGTACACAATACTATTGTATTACCTAGAGGGAAAATAAAGCAGTGGGGATATTAACATTTTACAAAATAACTTGTACCGTAAATCATTCATTAAATCATCATAATAAAATGAAGACGTTATTGGCATTGAATTGATAAATTCAATTTATGGGTGTTTTACTGTTTAATCTTTAAATATAATCTTTAAGCATAACAAGTATTAACAACAATTTATGTATAAATTACCCGTATTAAAATAATGTGTAATCTATATGAATTAATATGTATACTATACATTACATAAAAAAATAAACTTAAGGTTTACACCGTTTTATTAAAAATTAAAATAATATTATATAAAAAATAATTCTGTTTATTTATTGTTTATAATGCGATAGGAACTATTTCTATATTAATTTTAAATTTTTTTAGGAGAAAATATACAATCTATATTATAGACACAATAAGTATATGACGTGGCTATATATGAGTTGAGAGAACAATAAAAAATGGTTTATAATGTAATCGAAAGGTTAGTAAAGTTAGGAATTGTTTTAATGTTAGAATCTATGATTAGAGTATACTTTGATATGTATTAAGGATAAGGAGCATTTACTATTTTCTTAAGGTTATAGTTTGAAAAACTTGTATCTTATATTTAGATAAGACTTTACTGTCTTTACTTTTTAGTATTTCCTCTAAGTGAAGTCCATAATACATAATGTCCAGATGGATTTTAATAAGGTTTTGTACATGAGAAGTTTGATATAAACGGGAATGACTTTGTTACCAATTAAATGTTTAAACATAATATGTAGCCAATAGTTTAAAGATAGTATTTTATAATCTGAATATAAAAATAAAAATATTTGCCTAGAATAGTTTAAGCATGTTTTATAGAACGAATATCATAAAAATAAATCATGGTAATTATGTCAACTATAAATTATAATATGTTTCATTGCCTTGTTGATTAATAAAAATACGTTTCTACTTCTGTAGTACCTAGTTCTGTATATACAAATATGGATAGATAAACAAATTTGAAAGTTTAGCGACGAATATATAAAAATATACAAGTATATAATTTTTGTATTTAAATTCTTGAAAAATATAGACCAGTACCAGTTTAAAATTTTTAACACTCCCACCATGTATAGTGCATAAGTGGATTAAAAATATTATTGTTTAATGTATTTATGACTATACGTCTATACTGTTAAAAAAATTTAGATAGTCATTAATTTATTATTACAAATTTTAAATAACAAATAAAAAGTATAATACACAACAAATAAATTCATGTCGGAAACGCAATTATTTTTAGGTTTCACAGATACTCAGCGATGTGTAACGTATGTCCTAAATTTTAAAACAAATTATAAGTGAGTGAACTTTCAGTGCCGTTATGTAAATACTAAATATACGTCTTTACAAATTTTGTAAAAATTACCATTCTAGTTTCCGTACATTCTAGGACATAAAACGAACTAGAAAGGTAACGACTAAACGGATGAATGCCATTACTGCAGAAACTATAAAGTTAACAATCACCGATACTGAGATATTCAACATAAAATAATATAAAGAAATTTGTATGATCAACAGATATTGTTTTACACGAATTTACTATTAAAAGATTGGTAAAATACTAAAATTCAAATATGTAAGTAGGTATTGTCATGAGTCATGACAAAACTAAATATGTGACAAAATACTAATACACATAATAATTAATACATATAAATATGTCTTTATCATACACTTCTTAAAATATATCTTGGACATAAAAATCAATCAAAAACTATGAAATTAATGAATTTTTTCGATTAAAAGTATGGTTATATTTATATAAATATATATATAAGTTTATATAATGAATAAACTTATACAATACACCTATGTTTTTCTTGGAAAGTTTTAAAATTTAAATGATAAGAACACTTTAAAAATATATTTAGAAAAAATAATAAACAAAAACCTATGTTATACACGAGAAAAAAAATGAAAATTGTTTTGGAATCTAGACACAAAATATAAAAGCCTAATTTAAATTTAAAACAATAATTTTCTTACATTTTAACTAAACCACTTGATTAATCAATTAAACGCATAAGTTAATTATATAAATATAAAGTAATTCAAGTGATAAGTAACCTGATTAAATTAATTGAATTAATACGACATCGAAAATTAAAATATCAATCTGTGTAGAATTGGTTTTACCCCTAATAAATAGAAGAGATGAAAAATGTAGTAAATTAATGTTTTTGCATTTTTGGAACAGTTTAAATGAATTCGAATAAACAATAAATACCAAGCATGATTAACATACTAGTATACATAGTTTCCCATGATTTTAATACACAAAAACGTATTAGTATATAGAAATATATTATATTTAAATATAAATTAGGTACTATAGGTAATTCACTATTAGCCGAAGGCAAGTTCTCTATATTATTGTATAACATCCTATTGTAATACAAGGAACGGGAGACTGGCCCGTCGCAGCTACTTAAATGTGTAATTGGTTATTTTTATCAATAAACGATGGGAGCCGGAGGAGAAGTATTGGCACCATGGTTCCTCCTCCGGTTCTCGATACTAACGAAAAAAAAAAAAAGGTAATTCACTATTATTAAAATGTCAATTAGTAATTTGTAATTATCATAAATTTCAATAGATCATAAAATTATAATTTTAATTATCATGATTAGTTAAAAAAAAGCTTACCTACGTTTTACTTTGTTGGTATTGTAAAAAAAAATATTTAATTATATTTTGCTATTCAATTTAATACAATTTTCGATTTTGTTTTATGTATAAGTAAAAATATATCAAGTAGGTAGTCATTTGACATGAGTACATAACAGTATGACACGATTAACCTAAACTGAAAAGTGATAACCCGCATGATGATAAATTAAAACAGTGAGGGATGAAATATCTGATGAAACTCAACAATACCAAGGGATTAATATGATAGTCGATATACGTGTAAGATAAGAACTCGTCTTGATTAAAAAAAAAAAAAAAACATTTACTTTTATCTGTTAAATGTTCATAACTAAAAATATAGAACGCAATTTCCTCGCCATGAACACAAAAACACAGTTAGCAGAGTGTATTCAACCGCAATTCCCCTCTTAGGCCGGAACACAAATGCAATCGGATAGCGGTTTCCTCGAAAAACACAAACAACAGATTTTTTAAGCTCACCACAACACTCGAAGATTTTTTCAAAAAAAAAAAAATGGACATTTGTTAAGCAAACGTTTTCAAAAATATTAGTTCCAATATTTAAAGTGTCATTAATGCGCGATGATGTAAAAATTAAAAAGTGTTATAATATAATTATGTTATACCGAATGCTCATTTGAATTTTGCTTATAATATTTATTACAAGTATGTTATTTTTTTGTAATAATTCTTAATATAAAACTATGAATAAATATAGAATCAATTACCTTTAACAATTAAATTATTTATATTTTAATATAATACACTAACTACATTTACCATATTTTTTATACCAACAACAAAATTAGAATTCAGTAACATAGGTTGGAAGTTTAACACACCAGCTATCTGTTAAATTTAACTGATTTATTCGTAAAATAGATTAAATTTTCCAAAATACGATATAAAAATTTAAATTTAATATAGATTAACATTGGTTGAAGTAAGTATATCGAATAGCATTATAGAATATTAGCAATCAAGTTACAAATTACTAAATAAAATTACAAATGTTATTTTACTCATACCTTATTAATGGCTATACTATTTAGTATCTTACTTGCATGACTTAAAATTTATAAGCAAACCAAAATAAACAATTAATTATACTATATTTATTGAATATGTGTTTTCCTTTACATAGATATGTTGAACAAAAAATATTGATTTCTTTTGCGATAAAATATATCATTGTTATTGTTGATGAATTATTTATCTATTTAAATATTTAAGACTTTTCAGTTGAGATAAATTATAAAATTAAATAATTATTCTAAATTAAATTACTAGAAGCTAAGAACCCTTAAATATAAAATAATTTCTATACGTTGAACATAAACAATATATAATAAGGTTATATAGGTAATATAATAAAGTTAGTAATACTTGACAATCAACATTTAAATGATGATTAAGTTATTGTACAAGTATTATTGTTAATGAAATAATAAATCAATAGTTTCAAGAACGAAATGTTATAACTGAAAAGCAAAATATGAAGATTTATCATTCAAATTATTATTATTCCGCTGCTCTACATATTATTATTTTAGCTGTAAACAGAATAAATACAAATATTGTTGAAAAGATAACAACAATGTAAGCTAATCAGTGAAAATGTTTGAAGGTAGTATTTCATTGTTTATTTTTAAAAAAATTGCTTTTGTTTTATGTAAAAGATTTAACGATGGCGAGATGCTATAATATTAAAAATGCACGTATTTAAGTTAGTTTCTACACAGCGATAATACATAGGTACTCACAACGATATTAATCTGCACACGAAAGCAAACGATATATTAAAGCTTAGAATAATAGTGTGGTGGGTGATGGATACAAGTTGCGTATTCCATATAAGATATTAAGTTTACAATTACACAAATATAAATTGTATTATTATCAAACTATTTAAGTGAATACGTATGGAATATAACCATATTTTATGATCTGACGAACTCGTGGCATACATAAGTAATAATAGTGATGGCACGTGGACAAATATGAGTGTTGTATATATTATAGATATACAACAATAATATTATGATTATTAACTTTTTCTATTTATTTATTGGCGGAGTTTTATCGATTTTGTCCGTTTGCCCGGGGAAAGAGGGACATTTTCTTTTTTGCTCAACGATTTTTACGAGGCTACAAAGTTATTCTGGTGTGCTCGACTCAGTTCGGCTAATAGTGGGTGGTGGACGGACATTTTGATTAATGCGCGCTTCAAACTGAATATGTGTACGCGCGTTCAGTGGTTACCAAAAACAAGAAACAATATATACGTATATATTAAAATAAAGAACTGTTATTATACGACATCGGCCTCGCTGCGACTTTCACCGTGATGATGGTGATTGCTGGCATGCACACGTGACGACCGTTAGTCGGTCGGTGATTTTAATTATGCTTAAATCTCACCAATGCACTGCGGATTATTCACCGTGACGCTATCACTTGTGCACAGACACACATAAAGTCCCAATCGTATTGCACTTGTCAACCTGTACAATCGAACTAGAACAACTCTTACAATAATCCACAACCCTCCATCAAAAAAGTCACTATGTAGATTGCAATAATTATTAATTATATACACATCACTCCATTAGTAATAATATTATTCATCGATTTAAACGTATATCATATTACCACACTCCTACAGTCACAACGAAGTATGGAAAATATATGATTAGATGATATACTCGATAATCAAGATACAGTTTTTTTTACATGAAAAGGTCAAAACTTGAGATTAAAACCATATTATTTTCGATTATAGATACTTTTTTTTATATATATATAGATACTTAAAGGTATATTTTAACTGTTATATTTTATTTTATTACGAACAAACGGCAGTAAGCCGTCGAACCTACGGTAATATTTTATGTTATATTTGTCGACAATTAATTGAATTCAAGGATAAAGAAATAATTCAGCGTTTAGAAAAAAAGGTAGAGTTTTAAACTTATTATTTTGAAAGACACTGTTTTATGTATACGAGTACCTATACGAATTATACAAGCAAAAGTTTTGAACTATGTATTCATTTGAACACAAATTGTTCTATGAAGTACGTATGGTGATTGAAGTGTGTAAATCGAAAATCGAGAAAATCGAGGAAATCTTGTGAAATAATTTGTTAACATTGAGTTAAGTATATTATATATATTATATATGTATATATTGGTAGTTGCCGTAACTTTTATTTTAAAAGTACCATCAGTCAGCGTTCAACAACAATATTACGTTGTTATTAAATACTACAGAGTACATAATCTACATTAAATTACAAAATTGCAACATTTAACTTTATTTTTTATTAAATTGTTTAGCGAATTTTTGATTATTATTTATTTATGACTTTTAATAAAACTAATAAAATCTACTTCAAAAGTACGAAGTTATAACAGTTTTTTATTTATTAGTTTAATAATATTTTTATTGGATTTTATTAAGCAAAAATTTTTTTATTTGTGGAAAATAAATTAACTTCGGAAAGACCATTTTGTCTGTGATACATATTTATTGAGCACCGTTTTTTAAAGCAATTTTACCGAGTGCAATGAAGATTTTAAAAGTTTTTCGTTCATCTGATATTTTCACCCCTATCATAAATGTCAATTTCTCATTATGACTTTTTACACGAACATAACATTTACCTTAATTCCATTATTTTTTCTTAAATTTAAAAATATTTTTTTTTAAATTTGAATAAAAAATAAATTTAGTACTCCAGTTAGGATTTTTAGGGACACTTAAGCAATTTATGCTCATAAGTGCTAAGTAAATCTTAATTTCATTATAAAAAATATATAATAGATATATTAGATTAAGGGCACTTCAGTTTCATAAGAATAGAAACGAAGAACTACTATAGTAAGCATTTAAGTCACAAGATACTGGTTATCTGTTGCAGAGACTATCTATAATTTATACATTAAATTCGTGATAAATAATTATACTGTACAAATTCAAAAAACATGTTAACCCTTTTTTATCATAGCCAATAATCTATGTTGTTGTGGCTTATCTAAATAAATAAAATAATATTCATCCACAACAATGATGTCTTTTCCCCCTCAATAATTGATAAAAGTTTCATTTTCTAGTAAGTTTAGGTAGATACAACTGTTTGTATACTACTGAACGTACACTATTTAATAACGATTTTTTTTTTTGGACCGGTAGATTGTTCAATTAAAACTTGTACACCGCTAGAGTTATATCATTAGAGTACATACCATTATGTATATATTCTACCACATATATAGCAAAAGTTAAATTATGTACTCTTATTATTTCTCGCAAAAAAAACCGAAACATTTTAGTGATGATTCAATGTTAGGATTATTACAACCACAGGCGTTTGCTCAAATTTGTTGAAAGGGGGAGTGATCTTTTTTATGATTGGTAAACATATTTTGCCAGACCAGAAAATACGTGGGTTTAACCCAGCCTAAAAGTTGGATGGGGTAGGGAGACACTATTTCCAATCTGTTTGTCACATTTTTTTTTCCCCCAAAAGTTATTTTTCTCAATACCATTTTTCCCAAAAGTTCTTTTCCACAATACCATTTTTCCCAAAAATTCTTTTTCACAATATATATAATATATAATAATAAAAATTATTTATTTTTTAAAAAACTATATTCCCCCCAATACAAAACAGAAATGATTTATTATTAATCTTAAAATGTATAAGTATAAAAATTAAAAAGTATAAGTTAAAAATAAATTACTATTAACAAATAAGAGTATTGAAAATTTAAATTATGACCAATGGCCGTGAGGTATGCAATAATATCATTGTTATCAACAAATTCGTCATATTTAGAAACAATATTATAAATTCGTTCCTCTATTTTAAGTTGTACCTTACTACGACATTTCCTTATTTTTTGCCCAAGATTCAGTTGTCGTAACATGCACTCAGTGTCAGCTTGTTCTTTTCCAAGTTTGTTAAAAAATGTGTATACGCTAGGATGCTGTCGTCCAACAACCACTTGGAACCGATTATGCCAGCCTTCTGACAAATTGTTTGTTCTTGCCAATCGTTGGAGTACTGTATGGTACTGGTTCCACAGTTTTGGGGGGAATCTGGGTTCCTTTATAATAATATATACCTATACAGGTATAACCTGGGTTATACCTGAATAGGTATAAATGTATAGTTGAACGGCAAATGGTAATAAAGATAATGATGAAATGTGTACCATTTAGAGATATACGAAGATAACCAAGATAAAATGCGTATACGTATCATAGCGTCTATCATCATATAAGTTATAAAAATAACGGTGTGCTAATGCCGATCAGCACGCGTACAATTATAGTTAATTTATATGCCACTGTTTGTTATTATGTATTATAATTATAAATTTATCTATTTCGTTAATTTGGTAGCCAAATTGCCGATTTCGTGTATTTGGCAACAGTGTTATTTCTTTTTGAAAAAATATTAAACTTCTAAAAATTTATTCCGGGAAAATGTTTTTATGGTCAACATTGAAATTGGAAAAAATGGATTGGGCATATTAGATTTGGGAATAGTAAAATTGGGAAAAATTAATTGGAATAAATTGATCGGGAAAAACAGATTGGGAAAACTGTACTACAATCGTCGGATGGAGAACAGTAACGGTATTCTCGTCCCTTCCGTTTTTTCACATTACACTTTTACTTTTAATTTTACATTCATAATTACAAAACAAAAAAGTATTCATAAAGTGTTACTAAAAATATAGTCATTAAAAGTTACTACAATTATAATTAATTGTTGTTGAATAACTGTTTTATATACAGTTATAACAATAATTATATAAAAATAATGTTAAAAATTAAAACATTCTAATAAATTCAGTTATAATAATATAACCTACCTACATTTGACTAATATATACATTAGTACAGCGTATAACCAACAATGAATTTCAGCGTTTATTTATTTAAATTTGAAACCCTTTAATAATATAATATATTATTATGTGATGTATACCAATTACGATTAGTGATGGATGGGTCATATCCGTTGATCATATATAATTTAAACAAAGGGTTTTTAAAATATATATTGTCAAATTAACAAAAATCTACTGATTTAATAAACAAAAAAGATAATTCGTCAAAAAAAAAATACAATCGGTTATATTTAAAATAATATAACAGTATCTAGGTACCTATACAGATTATAAAATATACAATGCTTTAATTACATATTCACGAAATCATACTTTTCAATTGGCGAATAATATTTTTATAGAATATAAATTCGGTCATAAACAACTAAAATCACATCAATATTTTCAAGAGTTTATGTATTATACTTATTTAGTTTAATATAAACCAAACAACACTTACTGCTGCTAAGTTCGTATAGCAAAGGCTGTCAAGTGCGTGATGCGTTTCAAAATTATGATATTTTTCTAAATATTATAATAATATGTCAATAAATTGAAATATACAACCACAAAACTTTCATCATAAAGAAAATAGATGAGATTATGAGAACAATGAGCACATCCATCACACAGCAATTCAGAGTTCACTTATGTTGGAACTGAAAGCCACCCTATCTGAAAATAGGACTTTGCAATAGTACCGCAAACATATCATATCCAGTGGTAAACCGAAGGTTAACTTTTTTTTACACAACTCTTGATACGAAGGATTTTCCCTCATTGATCAACTTCTTAAATATTAATTTTATATTATATATTATTATAACCTATCTTTTATTCAACGACAATAATTGTATAATTGTATTGTCATAAATAGGACTACCAAAGGTCGAGATCATCCCCTATACTCTACGCCACCAATATAATATAATACGTTTATAATATTGAATTCCGATAATAATATTTATTTCATGTATACGCATATACATAATATAGTTATAGATATATGCACCTATATCGAAAAACATTAAAATGTCGATATTTCTTTTGCCAGAATTTTTATTTATTGGAGGAAAAAGAATTCCATTTCACCAATTTTTAGTTGTTAGTTAACGTTATTAAAAGTTTTTGAATAAAAATTACAAATCGTAACTTGATAGTAGTATATATGTAAAATATAGTAACTTGCAGGGTGGTTGAAGGTAAAACTTAAAAATAGAAAATAGATAAATCGAAAGGTACACGACAATAGCCTATTACACGCAAGTACACGTCATATCTTAAGACTTAGTCGATTTACAAATTTTATAAATACCAGTTAACTGGAGATTCGTAAGTGCAGTCATATAATATCATCGGCATAACTGTGGTGAGTTCGGGGGTTCGGCCCACCATAGAAGTGTTTATCTCTTTCTGCAGGTTAAAATCCAATCCCTCGTGCACAAGCAAAATAAAACTGTCATGGGTTAAATGTATAATTTTACTTATCATAATTATCTATGATAGTTATAAGCTTATAACTGTTATAACATATAATATTGTATTATAATATTATGGATATATCGTGTACACATTTATGTATACGTTAGACAATCAAGACATCGAGTTGACTACAATATATATGATCCAAATTAACAAATACTAAGTGTGGGGAAGAGCTTTGGAACTTTTGACTTTTGGTTTACTATGAATCTTACCATTAAACCTTACGTTCATGTACATTTTAAGCATAGGAATAATAATATATAAGTAGGTGTTACCTTAACCTAGGTGATAGTATAGGTACTCACCGTGGGCGTACGGCGGAGGTGGCGGTGGCGGTAGTGGTACTGGTTGTTCGTGTTTGCCGCTGATGTCAGAAACATCGGACGATGCGCCGTTGGCTTGAGTCGGTGGCGGTGGCGCAGAAAACGCGCTGTTGTACGGGGCACTGTGGTGGTGATGGTGGTGATGACGCCGGTGATGCGACGGCGGTGGCGGTGGCAGCGGCTGCTGCGGCGACGGATGGTGGTCAGTGCCCGATGAACCAGGCGGCTGCATGCTGGACAATGCGGTCAAAGGCGCATACAATGGACGCGGAGCCGCTGGCTGCTGCTGATGTTGCTGAGACGGCACTGGTACCGAAGAAGCGGGCTGTTGTGAAACCGTCTGTAAAATCGGACAAAAAATAGATATTTTGAAAAACTCAACGATTTCATTTTCACCATACAATTCAATAGCCGTTAATCGAACGACTTCAACCATTTTGTATTTTTTAATATTATGAAGGGGGACGAGCCCAATACAAATTTAGATGGTTATCTTAGAGCTAAATTACAAAACGGTACAAAACATCAATACAGTGGTGATAAACTGATAAACATTTCATAAGCGGGACTGGTTATTTCTCCACAATAGGAAAGACTGATCCTCGTTCGCTATTTTCATAATCACTCGTACAAATATACAATACTGTTTTACAAATAGTTTACGGAACAAAAAGGATATGAAACACTTTATACCTTATAAACCGTAGAAAACCGGAGACAAATGCTCACCAACTACCTTCAGAGACATCTTTAATTATGTATACATATTATTGTATTCTATTTATATATATTTTAACTTTTTTTTATTTTTACTATAATTCACAAACAAACAAATATTTATAGATACAGAACAATGTGTAAAGGTACAAGCAGAACGTAAGTAACTGATAAAGGTCTAGAAATAATGTTATATAGATACTATAAGTATACGCATGTAGACTATAGGTACAAAATATTATATAAACATCCAATGACAGACAGCACATATAAAGATTTGTACAATTATAATATCATTTTAATAAGATGATATAATATGCCATGTGCGTGTGAATAAGTAAGTATCGCCGATATGATATATTAATATATAATAGATAAAAAAAATAAAAACGAACGATTTATAAATGAGATTTCAGAATATTGCAATATAATAAAATATTTATGTATCTAATATCTATATTTACTTGTGATAATATAAATTATTACATTTTTACCATTTTATCCATTTATATATAGGTATTTACATTAATATATTAACTAAATTCAATAGTAAAAATAATATTCTATAGTTTTATTTAAACTGCAGCAGAAGAATGCTTTTTACATTTTTACCGAAGTCACCCTTTTGAATTTAAAATATCAAAACCTTGAAGCTCCAAACAAATAAGCAAAGTACAAAACTTGATTTAAAAACATACGTTTGTATGTTTAATGCCGTGTCCTACGTGAATCCGACCTACGCGACGAAAAACAAAACAGTTTGTATTTTGTCGCATCGGATGCATCGTATTGCGACAGAACAGCATGGTCAGAATAGAATTCGTTCGCACGAGTCGCACTCGTCGGATTCACGTAGGACACGGTGTAAGACATATTTACTATTACGATAGGTAGTATGTTAACATTTGAACTGAATAATATGATTTTGAATGTAGTCTTATAATTGTATACAAAATCCATTTTCATTATAAAAATAAATATAACTATATATATTTATTTAAATTCTCACTGTTAAATGAAATAAAATTTATAAAGCTGAATAAACAATGACGCATAATATTTTTTTGGATCCAAGTCTATAAAAAGTATTAAAATATACTTACATAAAGCATTTCTATGGATTGAATACTAGCTGTACCTATTCAAGATTAATTATCATAGGAAATTATTTTTTGAATTTTAAATAGTTATCTTGAAGATTACATTCTTTGAAGAAATCAATTTAAAAATGTTTTTCTAAGATAAATTATTGTTTTAAGATTTTAACACCTTTTAGAGATTTTCCAATTTCTTTTATATTTTTAAACTGAATAATTTAAAAAAAGCTTTGTTTAATCCTTAGTGGTTTTTTTAGAACTAATAAATATATTTGAATATTTATGCTTGATATACATATATTTTATGAAAAAAATAGTTAAACATAATTTGTTTTAGATGAATAAAGCTGTATCGAGAATTGTCAATATAAACATTTTTAAAAAAAGGCGGATAAGTCGTGGATGTCGCTCTGCTGTACAGTAGGTTACAAGTGGGTTAATGTAATGGATGGAATTAAATTTGAATCCAATGATATTATATCATTGTATACGAAAAACGATTCTGAGCGAAGACGGTTTATCTGTCTAGGATATATTATAGATTATTAAAAATTTTCAAATCTTAGATTTAAAACGAAAAATTTTTATGAATTTCTAGTTTAAAATAATTTGCGAATTTTCGTGATCTTCGTGATTTTTACATATGTTGTCAAAATTCAAACTTTGAATGCTTGTAAAAAAAAATTGTGCCAATATATTTATTTTATTTTTCACCAGCTATTGTAAAAATATATTAGGAGCCTTATACTAAATTTTAAATTCTTAGATATAAAAGGAAAATTTTTAATGAATTTCTAGCATAAAATAATTTACAAATTTTCATGATTTTTACGTATGTTGTCAAAATTCAAAATTTGAAATCCAGTGAAAATCCAATATTGTAAAAATTTAAATTTCAAATGCTCATAAAAATTTAATTTGAATTTTCGGTGGATTTTTTATTTGTGATAAAGATTGAAAAACTTTTAAGGAATCTTCTATTAAATTTTCAAATCTTAGATTTTAAAAGAATTTTTTTCATGAATTTCTAGCTTAAAATAATTTGTGAATTTTTACATAATATGTTGACAAAACTCAAACTTTGAATGCTTATAAAAAAAATTGTGACTATGTATTTATTTTATTTTTCAACTGCTATTGTAAAAATATGTTAGGAGCCTTGTATCAAATTTTCAAATCTTAGAATTAAAAAGAAAAACTTTTATGAATTTCTATCTAAGATAATTTGAACATTGCCGTAATATTTACGTATTTAGTCAAAATTCAAACTTTGAATGCTTATAAAAAATTTGTAACTATGAATTTATTTTATTTTTCAACTGCTATTGTAACAATATGTTAAGAGCCTTGTATTAAATTTTCAAGCTTTTCTGCCCAACAAACACATTTTTTTCGATATTAATTTAAAAAAACTAATAATGATCGAAAATTTCAAATGCCTAATAATAGTTCAACTTAAGTCGAAAATTTTTGAAAATTGCATGGTGGATAGAATATACTTATATAAACATTTGGTGAAAATTTCATGTAGCTATTGTCATTTTTTAAGAATTGTTCACTTTTGATTCCCCAATGTACCAACTAGATTCACTTTCTGATCGAACGAGGTACTGAAGTCAAAAATCAATGCACTTTTACTGCCCCAAAACGTGATGACAGACACACAAAAAAACACAAACATCATGGTAAAATCAATACATTCATCGCTCCGCTCAGAATCTAAAATGTATAACCAATGATGTTAATAATTTTTATTTTAAAAGCATATTATTTGAAATAAACCTTATAATTCTTTAAAGATAAGTGATTCAAATAAAAGATATAAGTGAGCGGAGACGCGGGGTGAACCGGAGACCGGACTATGTAAACCATCCATGATGTAAAATATTGTACACGCATAATAATATATAAAACATAATATTTATTTGACAACGATAAACAACATTATCACTGAACGATTTGACCTTTTCGACATTCAACACAATCACATCATAAAAGTAAAACACCATAAGGTAATAAAATTAAATTCCCTATGAATGTTTAGTATGTTATTCGTATAACGCATCACGCATGCATTACTTAAACCTAAAATATAAAAAGTATAACGCACGAAGTTTCTCACAAAACATAAAATTTTGTAAATACACAAAAATAATAAATGTTAACATTTAAATTTACATATTATTTCAGTGTAGTAAAAATTATAAAATTATATTGTACAAGTCACATACGTATAATAAAATATATATTAAAATACGCCCAACATATAACGCATTTGAATAAAATATCATCATGTATAAATATAAAGTCGATAAATTAACGATCATTAAATTAATAATCATGTCTCTTAAAAATAGATATCATAATGATTTTAATAAAACAATTATTGAGAGATCGTAATAACAATAATTATTACTTATCACATCATAATAAATGCAGACTGCATGCCATGCAATGTAATACACATTTGTTTTATATCATTATGAATTAACATACACAAAAATGATTGCATGATTATTTAAATAAGTTTTGTCACCCGTTTATAACTTTTTGTTAAAATATAGAAAGATTAAGACAATGCCTACAGGCTTTTAAAAAAATTGCAAAAATTTGGTTAACGCTTCTTATTGTCATCAGACTCAACCAAAAAGTTCATTATTTTTTTAATACAATTAATTTCGTAAAAATTTAATTTTCACTTCAGATTTCAGATAATATATTTCACATATAATATTATGTACAAAAACAACATATACATGATAAAAGGTATCATGTAAACACCGCAGTCGTTTTAGTCAAGTAAAAATAAAATGTATTATTGTAAAAACAATTTAAAATTAACGATAGTTGTAGTTTTATATGATTAAATAATAATACATTTAACAGCTGTGATGGTAAATCGTATATACAGAGATTACTGTGAAAATAAATAAACATACTACAGAGCTTATTGGATCCATCGGCAATGCTTTTATTGAATTTTTTATAACATTTAATTTAAAAGTGGAAAACGAAAACGATGTCTTAACGTTATAAACAAATTTAAAGACAGACAAAAAGTAAACGAAAACAAAGGCATGCTGCTCTTTAAAACGTTGAACGACGTGGAAAATAGTGGCACACATCATTTCATCCCATTCTTATTGCCGGCCTCGAACCTCCTCTCATTCACTCATCCGATCCTTTCGGCGAGTGCCTTATGCCGCACAAATCGATTTTCTGTCGTCTCTAAGCCAAACTTATCGGCGGATAGATAGCAACGTCAATGCGAGGTCGATTGAACTGTGTGGTTGTTGTTGATCGTATAATGTACAATGTATTCACTATGTTACATCATGCTACAAACACACATGCGTTGTTAAAATAGAGGGTAGGAAATCAAATGGTACACATATTACTAAATACCCATAATATACAATTGATTTCGTATAAATACAAACGCAACGGGTCGTAAAATTTAAACGCATACAGAACGGTCGGACACGCTGCAACGGGTAAGCGGAAAAAAACACGACCCTATAATATAATATTATAAATTATATACAAATATCTATGGTAAACTTTTTGCTCAAACTATGAAAATGCGTAACCGAACTTTTTTAAAATTCCAAACCAAATAATTTGTCGCATTTTGTGTGTATAGGTTAGGTACCTACATATTATATTACGTCGTGTACTCGCGTGTGTTATGTCCCCCTTCAATGTATTTAATTACCATCCAAATTGACGAGGGCGTAATAAAGGTTTTGACCGACTTTAATGTACTACACTAAACCTTTCAATATTTATTATTTTATGATATTATAACAACTTTGTACATGCCGAATTGTATTTCATTTGAAAAGTAGTTGAGTACTTGAGTTTTAAAATCGCGAGAATGCACAACACGTCAAAACTACAATATAAATACCTATATAGTTATTTTAACTTTGATACGGAAAATATAAACGTGGATAAAATAGGTATATTTATTTAAGAGAAAATCTTTCAGGGTTTCACAAAATCGTTTAGCTCAGTTTAATGATTTTTGAAATATTAAAAAACAAACAAAAAAAAGGGGGTAAGTCATAGATGTCGCTCTGTTGTACAGTAGGTTACAAGTGGGTTATTGTAATGGATGGAATTAAATTTGAATCCAATGATTATATTATTATTATTCATATTATATCATTGTATACGAAAAACGATTCTAAGCGGAGACGGCTGATTTGTCTAGGATATATTATAGATTATTAACAATTTTCACATCTTAGATTTAAAAAGAAAATTTTTTATGAATTTCTAGCTTAAAATAATTTACGAATTTTCGTGATTTATACGTATGTTGTCAGTATTAACATTTTAATGCTTATAAAAAAAAAATTATGACTATGAATTTATTTTATTTTTCAACTGCTATTGTAATAATATGTTAATAGCAATTTTATTAACATTCGGTGAAAATTTCATGTATCAATGGTCATTTGTTTTAAAGTTACATCAAAAACCAAAATCGACTTTGTCGAAAACTGATTGTGCGTAAAATTTCCCATTTTTCCCTTAATTTTTAGTTTGTTTTTCTCGATTGTTTAGAAAAGTATTAAGAATTTTTCCCTTTTGACCCCCCAAAGTACCAACTAGATTCACTTTCTGATCGAACGAGGTGAAGTCAAAAATTGAAGCACTTTTACTGCCCCAAAACGTGATGACACACACAAAAAAAAAACACATCATGGTAAAATCAATACATTCCTCGCTCCGCTCAGAATCTAAAATTATCAACAAATAAACTATCCAATATATAACTTAATAAGAAAAATTCTCGGGCCTGGTAAAATAGTTGGATTTTCATAACTTGATAACAGACCACATTTAACTCAAATGTTCTATTTTATTTCAAATTATGGTATAAAATAATTTATTAAAATAAAAAATTATCAAATTTGGACAATTTGGTTTATTCTACAGATCATTATACTCGTATTCCAGCTGTATAGTACATTTATGGGACCAAATTATATCAACATCGGGCGCTTTGACACACATCATCATATCTTTTACACACGATGACATTTTCAAATGTTTAATGTTTTCGGAAACAATTAATTCGTCCTCCCTATATCGATATATTACTCATAGAAAAATGCATTTTACCTTAATTAGCAATATATATTCATATATTAATTAATATTATATAAACTGATAGACCACCTTGACGTCTTGGCTCAGAATCGTTTATCGTATCATCGAATTCAAATTTAAAACATACGTCATACACATTAATAAACAGTGACTTGCTCAATGACATGGTACTCTCAACACCTATAATTCGATACAAAAGTGCGATTACCAACTTTCCACCATTTAAAAACAAGATAAAATAAATAGATACAAAATCGAGTACTAAATCATGACTTTTTAATATGCAGACCAATATTATTATTGAACGTAAAAATAAACTCTGAAAAATGTAATTAGGTAAATAATAAACAATGGTTCTTTCCAGTAATTTCCATTTCTTCACAAAATTTTTAACATCAAGTATTCAGGTAGGTACATTAACTTTATAAAAATAAAAACTAATGAAAACATGAATACCTTTATATTGTTTACTATACTTCTATATTATCATTGTGTAGTTTCTAAATTTAAATAAATGTATTTTAAATTAAAATATGTATGTATACCAACCTATTTAATAAAGTATGGTTATTAAAAAATGCATAACTTGCACAGAAGCCAAAAAAGTTTTTATATTCTCTATTTAACGAGTTAAAAGCATCCAAACTTTCAAAATATATAAAAACTTATTATTTTATAATTAGGTAGGTTTACTTAAATATAAATTTAGTTAAATTATCTTTAACTTGTGGTCATAGTACACCGACCGACTTATTATATGGGCTGCTAAGAGCACCTGAACAAGTAGGTATATTATAATGTATTAATGCATTAATTAATGTATAACATATTTTGATACCCGAAAACTAGATTTTCATATACTGGTTAGGGCCGTTTACCTCCCAGTTCACCCCTATTGTTTTCTACGAAAAAATTCAAATTCCAAATTAATAAACTTTATCACTGCTACTAGAT
Source organism: Diuraphis noxia (assembly GCF_037042655.1). NCBI lineage: Eukaryota > Metazoa > Arthropoda > Insecta > Hemiptera > Aphididae > Diuraphis > Diuraphis noxia. The sequence goes on from NW_028301717.1 coordinate 1,905,352, forward strand.
ACAGTAGAACCTCTCTAATCCGTCACCTCCGGGACTGGGGGTGTGATCGGAACGCGAAAAAGGTCGGATTATCAGATCGAATATACAGAACATTTTTATTTATATATTACATAGGTACAAGATTATATTAGAAATTTATTATATTTTACAATACTTAAAAAAAAACTAATTATAGATTTTTGTTTAGCAAATGACATTTTAGACTTAGCTAAGACTAATAAGGGAAATATTAAACTAGCAATTAATTGTATATATCTTTTATAAATTGGAAAATCCAAATTGTACTTTTTAAATTACATACATAGTATTCATATCAATAATACTATGGTCGGATCAACCGGAGCGACGGATTAGCCGAGGGCGTACGAGAGGGGTTCTACTGTATATACATCTACTTGTTACTTTAGTAATTATTTTCAAAAAATTTAGTGTTAATAATTTAGTAAAAATGAATTTTTGTAAATTATTTTAACTATCCTTCCATAATTATTTAAGAGGATTCAAAATACATGATATTTTGTTTTAACACATGAATCATCGTAATCAGATTGTTTCAATTAAAAACGAAACAACTAATGTATAACCAATTTCAGTGTACGTTTTAATAAAATGTTGGTGTTGGTATAATAATATCTGAAATTCAATTAGAATTAATAAACATAATATGTGGTCTTTTGAATATGACAAATAATATTCACTTTAAAAAAAATCAATCATGCATTAATAACAATATTGGATAACAAACCATTTGAATATGTGAATCACTATACAGATCAAATATAAAATTAAAACTGCTATAATACTGCATAAATTGGGTTATTCAAATGTCCATCGGCCATCCCAAATCAATAAATAAAACAAAATATATAATAGATAACTTTACTTTGTGTTTTTAAAAATTTATAAAAATGCCTAGTGGCTATAGATAATTAAAATAGCTAAATAGCCTGAATAAATAGTTATTTTTATCAACACAATAACATAACTATTTAAAGGTTAGGTTAGGTAAAGCAATAAATACTTTATAAGTTGTTAAATTATGTTTTTATGCTGCAGTCAACAAACATTAACAATATTATTATTATTCATTTTCATATAGTATGATGAACACTAAGAAATAAAATTTTGTTAAAAGTAATTCAACTTTGACCTCCTTAATATAATATATATTGTATGATTGAACTGAAATTTAATTATGTGATTATTAGACCCAGAGTGATAATGAAGTGTTTTGATGCATTGGCTAATTATTGGAAGTGCTAACCATAAATAAAAACTAGCAGCTAAATTATTAAATATTATATTATAATATATATACGGGGTTCTCTTCTCGGCACCCATTGAAAATAGCGTTTAATTAAAGTGTTTATTATTAAAATAATTTATTAAAAATGATAATTAGTACATAATTATTTATAAATTTTTGATCACCAACACTAGGCAAAGGTAAAAAATGTTTATTTTACTTCAAAATAATACTATTAATAATAAATATTGTTAAATATATAAAGTGATTAATTGGAAGACTGTGTATTAAATATAGTTTAATCCCATCAATACAATTTTATTTATCCTGTAGAATAATATGAATACAAAAATCAAGAGCATTCAATCAAAAAAATTAAAATACTGAAGGTCTATGTTGTAAATAATATATATTTAAAAATTATAATTTCGAAACAAAAAACGGAGTAACAGGTCAATCTACCTCTAAAGAAAACGACATAAATTATATTGTTATTTAAACATGTTCGTCTTTTTATTACCTACTTAATTTTGACTGTGTTTGTAGTACATAGGGAGGGAAGCTGTAAAAAATTACAGGATTATAAATGGAAGTCCCCTTAACACAGTATTATAAAAAAGAAACAAAGTTTAAAGAAAATCTATAATATAAATGCACTAGACTCAGTATAATTTGTAAAGAAAGATCGGCAACGTTTGTATCCATCCTATATGCATTGAATTTTCACGCAGCTCAACTCTATCAATCAGCGCGCATAAACCTAGCAAGTCCCTGCACAATTTTGAGATGATAAATATAAAAAGCACTAAAAATAGCAAAACTCTCACCTAGCATAAAACTTCAAACTCGACCAAATATACTAAGGCAAATGTATAATTCATAAATAAATGTATCACAGAAAATAAGATTTTTTACAGGCCTATTAGATCTATTTTTTATTGAACACAGAATCAACTGTATTGTCTGCGCTTATTTACAATTGTGTACAGTTTTAAATGTTTTAAAAGCTTGAGAATATTATATTGAATAATATTCGAAAGTAAATTATTTTACCTATTATGTCCCGGTGTAGGTACTTGAATTCAACCTTTGGCAAGTTTTTTTAGGTTTAAGTGAAACTACTAAGAGTAGCACCTAGAAGGAGCGATTGTAAACTTAGCCCGAGGAAAAAAAAAATATGCAAAAGGTCTTTTGTAAACTGAGCCCGTATTTTTCGGGTCCAGTTTACATTTGCCCCCTAGAAGTAGTATTTGTATTAGAAACGCTATTTTTTACACAATTGTTTTAAGCTTAATTACATAAATTCCAAATGTACCGATCTAATATACCGGGTGATTCTTTTATCATTGAACACTCATTATTTCAAAAAGTATCAATGTTTTTGAAAATATTTTTTTACAGAGTTTCATGTTGTTAAAAAAACAACATTTGTCATTTTTATTAAAAAATTATATTTTTTAATATTTTTTATCCTTATAATTTTTTAAGTTTTTTACTTTTTTGAATGACAACATAGAGTTTTAATATCATATTCCAAAGCAGAATATTTTTCTAATTATTTTGATACGTAAAAATCGAATTTTGGACGAGTAGTTTATGAGTTATCAGGGGCGTATACAAGGGGGGGGCGATAGGGGCGATCGCCCCCCCCCTGGACGTTGTTGAATGTGTTTCATGTATAGATGCTTACATATTTTATTATAATATTATATTAAAAAATTAAAAATACAATGCATATTTTTTCTTAATGGAAATGGAATAAATGGATAATGGTTATCAAAAACCTGTTATCAATTAAGAATGAAAATAAGACTGATTAAAATAAAAAAATTAGAGATATCGTGGCTATAATCACAGATATATACAATAATTACTATTGTTGTTGTATCTGTGGCAGTTTGTCTATAATAATTATTAATTGTGATCGTCTTCAACTTACAAGATTATATTATTTTTTTTTTTTTTAATGGTCCGCACTCTGCAACCTTATTAGACATTAGTATAAAGTATAATTTTCATGACGTTTATTTTTAGCTTACTAGGCAATAAATCTAATTAACTAAAAAAAACTGTCTTATGAAATAATTTGCATTAGTGTATATTTTAGTCTTTACTTACCCATGTTGAGCAAAATCAGTTTAGATTTTTTTTACAACTAGTTATTATGATTATGACATAACTTAACTAGTTAAAAATGCTATCATATTTATTTAATTTCCGCTATTCAGTATTACTTTACTCAGATAGTCTGATTTAGATATTTAATTGATTAATTAATTTAATTATGTGATTATTTTTATAAATTTGTCCACCTTTTTTCCTTTGCATTAATCACAACTCCTTTGGCTTTTAGCTGTTTGCTTATTGCTTTCTGAAATATGCTTAATGTTATATCAGGTTAAAAACATGTTTGAGAAGCCAAATGTCTCAGAAAAAACTGACAGGTTTGGCTTTGATGAAAATTCATAGAAACATAACTATTGACACATCAAAAGTTGTAGAAAGATTTTCAAAGACCAAAAGAAAATTGGATTTTGTTATTTAAATATTATTTTATTATTATATATTTAATATAATTATTATTATATTATGTGGTTATTATAATATGCTTTTATATTTATATGTACCAATGTCCTATGTCAAGTTATTTTATTTAGTATATTGTTGATGTTGTTTACAATAATTAATGTTATGGGTTATGAAAGTGGGTAGAAATCAATTATTGAAAATCAAGCGAAACGATCAAAAATTTTGATCCGCCAATTTATTTATAATCTGTACACTGTCGTTTATGTACAAATTTTTTTTAAAAAACCTATGATTTGAGTTCAAATTTCGCCTTCCCCTGGAAGAACTGAATACGCCCCTGTGAGTTATAAGAATTTAAAGTTTAGACAAGCGGAGTAGTGGACAAACATTTTGCGGGGTAACCCCGTACCACTCCACTCCGCCAATCTAAACTTTAAATACTTATAACTCATAAACTACTCGTCCAAAATTCGATTTTTACGTATCAAAATAATTAGAAAAATATTCTGCTTTGGAATATGATATTAAAACTCTATGTTGTCATTCAAAAAAGTAAAAAACTTAAAAAATGATAAGGATAAAAAATATTTAAAAATATAATTTTTTAATAAAAACGTTGGTTTTTTAACAACTTGAAACTATGAAAAAAAATATTTTGAAAAAAGTAAATACTTTTTTAAATAATGAGTGTTCAATGATAAAGGAATCACCCTGTATACGTTTACACATTCATTTGGTTGAACTATTATAAATTATAATTCATGATATAATTTAATTAACTTATGAATGTTAGTAATCCAAATTAATTACATCATCATACATAATAATACGTAAATTGTATGTATGTTACGCCGAATTCATCCATGAATGGATAACTTAAATACGTAAAAATTAAATTTTAATTATAACTACGAATTAAGTTATCAAAATAATAACTTGACTCATAAACATCTCATCACCAGAACAGACCAGGAACCATGCCTCTTATGTGGCGAAATACCTTCGATTAAACACATTATCTACTTCTACCGAAAATACAATGACATCTGAACTAATCTAAAATTAGCTGACTGTCTTCACAAAGCACTAGGCTTCAATCCAGAAAACATTGAATAAATATTAAATTTCTTAAAATTAACTAAATTGTATAATTTAATTTAATCTTCACACAAGTTTTAAAATTTCACGCCATATATATTGTTCCCCTTGCCATCTTTTTATGTATAAAAATTCTAAGCTTCAATTTAAAACCACATAATATGTACAAACACTATAAACACATTATAAACTTCTAAAGCTAATAATATTTGTTGTTTTGGTTTCTATTATAATAAAAAACATAATAATATTAATACTATTATTCGTAAATTAACGTGCAAGTCATAGTGCACATTAATTTTAAAAAAAAATGATAAGGGTTAACGATGTTATGCCATGAACATTAAATAGGTACTTTAACCTCTAGTGATCACTGTTGCTGAATAGGTTTCCGTTTAAAAAAGGTATTTTATTAACATGAGCTGAATTGGTTCTCGTATAATTGTACGATATTTCCCACTATTATTCCCTGTTTTCACAGTTAGATGGCCAGATATTCATATTTGTCTAACCATTTTTATAGGCATATGAGTAATAACTATACACTTGGAAGTAATAAATATATTAAACAATTGATAAAGTAGTAAAATACTTTTTTCAAACGAGAACTAATTCAGTCATACCACTCGGGGATCACTAATTTAGTATCAGCCTTAATGATAGTCCCATTATTTATAACATAATTTTTATAAATCAATTGTTAAAACTAATTTTACTCAAATATCAAAATCAAATCAAAACTCTTTGTTAATATGATTTTGAAAACCATTTTTAAACAGATTTTAGATTTTGAAAAACCAACGGATTTGAAATCATGCTCAGCTCTATATATATATATTTATAAGTTGTATTAGGAAATCTACTTACACGATCATTCTATTACGGTGTACGTTGGTAATGATTTTTATATATTTAAAATTAATAACAATAATATTTAATTAAATGACCAGCCATGTATTTTATGTAAAATAGTAAATATAATACTACCTATCTCATTTCAATTTTTCCAAATATATAGGAATGAAGGGCCAACCCGATTTCATGCAATCGACAGTACCTATTATGCACTACGCAGTTCTTATTTAAAGTATTCGGCGTAATTCTGATTTCCTGAATTCGAATGCGTAACACGTATAAATATATACACAATATTTTATTCAAATCATGAATTATGAATTTCGGGTGATAATACATCAGTCATCAGTACATCACCATTAAAATGTTTGTGAAAAGGGGAAAATGATTAAATAAAATGTAGATACTTACTAGTTACTCTAATATATCGTCAATGAATCGTTAATAAGTTAGTTAAAATAAAATTAATAATGTGCGAATTTATGGTTTAAAAAAAAGTTGATAATGTAAAGTATATATATTTAATAATATAAATGTCTCTTCTACCTATACAAGAATTTTAGAAAATACATTTTTTTAGAACAGTTGTAAAAAACAATAAAAACATATAACACGATGTGTTTTACTTAAATTTGTGACCAAATGTATGAAGACTAAACTTGTTTTATGAACACTCATTAAACCTTATATCAGTCATGTATTTTACTGATTTGTTGATACTTATCAAGTAATTTTAAAAAAAAGCAATAAAAAACTATACAAAGGTTTTATATAGTAATATAAAAAAAAAAAAACTATAATTATGAAATGTTAAATAAAAATATTTATACTCGATGAATATTTTCAATTAGATAGTTTAAAAGTGTTCCAACATAACCAACAGTATAATTCTTAAATTATAGGTATTATACATTATTATAAATGGTGTAAGTATACAATTATACACTATACAGTAATTAAATTTTTTTAAGGTTACACTAATAGGTGTAACTACACCAAATGTTCCTCTAATTGGTGGCAAAATTCTGATCATAATATATAGTACTATAGTCTAGTCTTTATAATGATACCACATATCTGTAGAAAATATACGTAGAAAATAAATGAATAATACTATTCACAACGTAGAATAATTAATACGGAAGCTTTTAAATAAATGTTACTGACATTACTGATATAAATTCATATATATGATAAAAAATAGATGAACTTAAAACGTTATATACTATAATTAAAAGGAAAATCAAAAATAGGTTATACCATATATCATGATCGCTAAACAGTTTTGCAAAAGGAGTAAAATCTATATTTTATAATATAGCCATTTTTATGCATACCTATCTGGCTATCTCAAATCCAGGATTTCTGAAATATCTCACGAACCACTATGAATATAACTGGCCATAAATATAAATGTGTTCACCAAACCCAAAAATCCAGTAATTTAAAATACATACGAATATAATATTGTACAATGTACATACGGTGATGGTCAAATATAATAATTTTTAGCAATAAAAGCAATTGTTACAAAATCAAAAACACACACAATTTAAGTCACATAAAAAAATTGCACTTAAAAATTAATAAGTAATTTATTCCATTAAATCTTTAAACAATAGACTAAAATATTTAAAGTAAGTAGGAATGTGATACTCACAGCTTCAATCGAATTATTCAAATAGTGTTCTATAACTACTTACATATTTACTGGGAATAAAATGAATTCAAAAGAAATTAAAACTTTACCAACCTCTTTTATCAACATGAAAACATATGTAAAATATTGTAATTTAATGATTAATAATGATTTAGTAATCTCGTGTAAATTTTGATTCTGTTAAATAAAGATATATAACAACTAAATATTGCATATAAATATAATAACATGTAACCGGTTTTCCAATATAACAAACGGTGATTACCAACGAGTCTTTCGGCTCAACAGGTGAGTGCACTTAAAATTCACTCTTCTCCTAATTACTACATTCTGAGCACGAAAACTACATATTTTAATGTTACTAAGTGCGATTACGCGGTCATAATATATTTTTATTGAATAACGATTATTTATTTGGTGTAATTTCATGCACAATTTAATTTACTTTAAGAAACATAAATTTCACTGGGTATTCAAATTTATTGAATAATTCAAACAAACCAGTGTTTCAGAAGAATCAACGAATCAGACAATAATTCATGTGAAAAGTATAAAACAATAAAACCCTAAAGATGCTTTACAAGAATTTTAAATCAATATTAAGATTTTAGAAGTCTTATTATAACGTAACCAAAACAGAGTTTTATTTAAGCTTAATATTTGAACAGTAATCCTGAAGGTTTGTAATTTAAAATTCAATGCTCCAAAAGTTGATACGCTTCCATATAGTCCATATGATGACCCTCTAGATTACCTATTCATTAAAATTTGAATGGACTCTAGAGAGTAGATAAATAACGTTTATTATTTTCCAGCATAATGATTTGGGAAATTACAAGAATATTTTATTCTCTAGAATTTACGATATTATATTAGATTGAATATATATATATATATATATATAATGTAATATATTAGATTTTAGGGAATAAAAATAACTAACTTTTTTTTAACATTTTGTAAACGTTCGGTATTTTTAACATTCATCACTTTTATTCAAATAAGTGCTTAAATAATTAATATGGATTTAGAATGCAGTTCAATATTGGACTAATTAGTTATAATTATTTTTGAATATAAATCACAATTCATTAAAATCATTTTTCATTAGCGTGTTGAATTAAAAAACTACAATTAAATATTTTGTCAATTTCAATTGTTTATTGTATTACAGTGTTGTTGGTATATTATAATATACATTGTTTAAATTGATATATAAGAACCGTTTGGCTTGTATATTATTGTATTAATATTCAAACCGAAGATAATAAACCAGTCGCGGCACATCATGCTTCTACACACGAGCACGCACACTTGCAAGCTTGTGAAATCAAACATGTTAATTAGTTTATGATAATCAGTTGCTATTAGTTGATGAAGAGGAAGAAGAGCAGGTATTAGCCTCAGTTCCAACAAATTAAATGCCAATTACTCAATGTTGTTATTAATTAAAAATCTATATAATTCAAACATTAACCTGCACACAGACACACATGTAAATAAAAATCCGCGACAAGTCGTTATTAATTCGAGAACTACCTCTACGAATAAAAAACTATGAAATATTCAATTTTATTTTACGTGCAGAGATTAGGACAAGACAACTCATCAGATATACCAATATCTAGCTTACACACAGTACACGTGCCATTTGAACGCACATGGGGTTATTCGATTTTGATTTCACGAGAAAAACGGATATCCGAAAACGATTTTTCGTATGCACAAACACGCGATGCCTCAGTGAGCTACACGATGACTACAACAGCACTACAGCGGTATATAGTGTTTAAAAGGGTCATCGACCTTCCCCGGACAACCGCATCGACCCGAGTCACTGCATGTAGTACGTATATACAGTATATACCCATAAACGTGGTAATGCCCAATATACGGCAATATACAGTCTAAGGGACTTATTCCCGCGACGTCAGTAACATTGCGATAACACTATATTTATGATAATGTATTTCTTATAATAATATTTAAGTACCTAATGTTCTACGAGTAACTCGGCTATAATTAATAAATCCAAAAAGAAAATTCCAAATTTTTTTTTTCGGCGGAAAAAAAACAGTAGGAAATAAGAATAAAATCGAATTAAGAAAAGCGGGTAAGTCGTGGATGTCGCTCTACTGTACAGTAGGTTACTGTAATGGATGGGATTAAATTTGAATGCAATGATAGGTATCATTGTATACGAAAAACGATTCTGAACGGAGATGATTTGTCAGTCAAGGATATATTATATTTAAATTTGTCATATATTCTATTTTGAAACAAATATTTCATTTTTCAATTAAGACGCATTTTGCATAAGGCATGGTTAATCAATTAGTGTAGTTATCATGTAGTTATCATAATTCATAATACCTTATATTATCATAGATATACGAATACCTGGTTTGAGGATAAATCGTTATCATTACGCGATTTCATAAAAATTTAAAACTCAAACGCTCAAAACATTTTTCCTATAATGACGCTTCAAATTTTCTCTATAGCTATTTGAAGCAAAACTTATGGAAAACTTATTGTTGAATTTTATAACCTTAGATAAAAATACAGACAATATTATGAATTTTGAACTACAAAAAAATTCGCAAATAAACATGGTTTTGACAAATTTTTGTAAATATTTGAAATTCAAATGCTTATAAAAATTTAATTTGCATTTCCAGTGGACATTTTTTTTGTGATAAAGATTGAAAAACTTGTAAGGAATCTTATATTAAATTTTTAAATCTTAGTTTAAAAAAGAAAATTTTTATGAATTTCTAGCTTAAAATAGTTTGTGAATTTTTGTGATTTTTACGTATTTTGTCAAAATTCAAACTTTAAATGCTTATAAAAAAAAATTGTAACTATGAATTTATTTTATTTTTCAACTGCTATTGTAATCATATGTTAATAGCAATTTTATTAACATTCGGTGAAAATGTCAAGTATCAATGGTCATTCGTTTTAAAGTTACATCAAAAATCAAAATCGATTTTGTCGAAAATTTTTACTTTTGACCTTTATAATGCACCAAGGATCTTCAATTTTACATCGGAAACCACCCCCAAAGTTTGAAATCGAAGCATTATTTCGACTAGTTATGCTCAGTGCCGCAATTAGCGGGGGTGCTGAGGGTGCATGGCACCCCCAAAAGAGCCCTATCATCGTATTTAGGGGGCCCTTTTCAGACATAAAAGATTTTAGATTTTAAACTCATATTACTTTTTATTCCAATTTATAACACATGATGAAAATTGAAATTTTTCGATATCATTGTGTAGTTAGGTCCAGCATCTAATATTATGTTTTTATAGTATTGATTATACTTATGAAGATAATATTTTATACTATGAATTTTTAACTACCTATGACTTGTACTTAATATTTTAATATTAATATTTAATATTTTTGTATCGTTAGTTTCATTATTGTGTTTAAATAATAGTTTTCGACCCTCCATGCTATTATCAATGATGTTATCTGATAAACAATTCTGACAAACAATCAAAAGTTTGAATTTTGACAAAATACGTAAAAATCACGAAAATTCGCAAATTATTTTCAGATAGAAATTCATAAAAAAATTTCTTTTTAAATCTAAGATTTAAAAATTTAATACAAGATTCCTTACAAGTTTTTCAATCTTTATCATCAAAAAATTTTCCACCGGAAATTCAAATTAAATTTTTATGAGCATTTGAAATTTAAATTTTTACAACATTTGATTTTCACTGAATTTAGCGATTTTCTTATTTTGGTGTAACTCTAAAGCAAATGACCAGATACTTGAAATTTTCACTGAATGTTTAGATAGGCATTTTATATAATTTTCAAAATATTTAGATTTGTTTTGAGCTGTTTACTGACATTTTAATTTTTCAACTTTTTTGTTTTTTTTTCTATAAATATCGATAAAAATATATTTGTTGGATAGAAAAGCTTGAAAATTTAATACAAGGCGCCTTTCATATTTTTACAATAGCAGTTGAAAAATTAAATAAATGCATAGTCACAATTTTTTTTTACAAGCATTCAAAGTTTGAATTTTGACAACATACGTAAAAATCACGAAAATTCGCAAATTATTTTAAGCTAGAAATTCATGAAACATTTTCTTTTTAAATCTAAGATTTGAAAATTTTTAATAATCTATAATACATATATCCTAGACAGATAAACCATCTTCGCTCAGAATCGTTTTTCGTATACAATGATATAATATCATTAGATTCAAATTTAATTCCATTAATTACAGTAACCCACTCGTAACCTACTGTACAGCAGAGTGACATCCACGACTTACCAGCTTTTTTTATATTTAATTTAATTAATTTATATTATAATTTATTATAATATATTTGTACCTATTTCTATTTCCTATTGCAGTTAATGAATAATATAATTCTATAATTTTATTCATTCAAATTTGTAGTATAATACTATAATAGGAATGCTATTTTAATAAACTGTATTAAGGTACATAATGCAATGTTTTATTTGTACTTACAAATTAAAACATATCGATCGAGATGAAAACACATATGGTTCTAGGTTTACAATGGAGGCCTATGCATAAATTATTTGATCTGTTTTTGTAAGGAAAATTATTTAAAATCAAGTGATAAAAATTGTTTTGCTTTTTAAAATTTGTAATTGGTAGTTGGTATGCACTATGGATAGGCATTATCAGGAAAGCCAAAATAAAAATGTTTAGCCCCCTAAGATGGGAAACGAAGTGTCTTTATTATTTTTGAGGTTTTTTTGTTACCAGGGGGTTTAAACCTACCCTTAATTGCGCTTTTGGTGCTATTACTGCTATTCAATTTTGTAAGACAAAAGTTTGAAATAGGGGGCCCCAAAATTTGATTCGCACCTGGGCCCTTTTATCTCTAGTTGCGGCACTGGTTATGCTGTACACAGACACAAAAAAAAAACACACATCATTGTAAAATCAATACATTCATCACTTCGTTCAGAATCTAAAATGTTGAAATACACATATGTGAGTTTATATTATTTTTGTTTTAGCTATTTTAAATTATTTTATGTAGTAAAACTACAGAAAATAGAGATAGATGGAGAGAAATTTGTTTGGCGGTATGGTCTCAATGACCGAAAACCAAAAAAAAAAAAAAAAGTAAAACTACATAAAACTCATACTAAATAGGTATACCAACTTTTTTTCTAGAAATATAACATCATTAAATTATTAAATTGTTTCAATACATCCAGAAGCAAAAATTATTATAAAGCTTCAGGATACATTATGAATGAGATATTGGAGTAAATCATAAAGCTTTCGAAGAGATAGTTAGAATAATAATTATTGTATACCAAAATAAACTTAAAATATGAAACTATAAACAAATTATTTATAACAGTAATGATTAAAAAGCTTAATTATTTAACCCTTTAAACGTGTACAAAGATAGTTCTACGTTTATCATATAAAATACATCTGTGTACAACTTATATTTTAGTTTTTATTTCAGTAATTATTTGTTAGATACTAACAAATATTTTTAAATTATTGATTTAGATTTGATTTTAAAATTTAAAAATTGAATAAAAATTCTTTAAATTATTCATTATTGACCAACTCTAAATCATATTTTAGAATTAAAAAATCTGCAATGTTTTTTAATGAACTTGGTAAAATAATGAATCTATAAATGACAAAATATAAATACCATTTAATATGATTTAATTACAAAAATAACAAGGAAAACTCTTCGACAATTATGGAATGTTAACTCCAAATTAAAAACTTTGCTATGACTATGAACTATTAAGTGCTTTAAAAAGCTAATTTTCCAATATCAAAATTAGAAATAATAATAATATGTAGGTACAACAAATAATAATTATAACGTATTTATTATTTATTATATTATATACCCATAGTATAGTATAGTTATGGACTTTTTGGACTATCACGTAGCGATTAGGTAAATACTTGCATTAAAAAGCAATCGCGCTATTAGTAGGTATTGTACATATTATTTGTAGACATTTATACATTAGGTAAAGGATATAATATAAATGTTTTTAATTTTTTAACACTCCAAAAACGAAGTTTTACTTAAAACTTTCTTTTTATACACAAACAAAGTTTACCGAGTTTATGTTAACTATTCCATCCATAATGTCTTATAGAAACTATAAACTTAAAGATAAACTCATGAGACAATATACCCACAAGAAGTCACAACACACAAAGTTTGAACATTTCAATTAGTAAAACGTTAGTCAAAGATAATTTCACCATGAAGTTATTGTTCTTGTTTATTTCTAATTATTAGAAATTTAATGTATTTAATTGAAAAATAATACAGAACACTTATATCATATATTATTCTACATAATAGTATAATAAAACCTTTAATTACTGCATAATATAATAAAAATAAAAAAAATGTTATTATTGGAAAATATCCTGAAAACATAAATTCTCAAACGATTTCTAACAATAATATATATATATATACATATAATAGGAAAAAACAGCTATATCGTCTACAAAATGACATCATGTTCGGGGAGCTTTTGTATATTTAATAAACTATATGAGTAATTAGTTTGTAAACAGAATTTACCCTTTTTATGTTTTCCTCTTCTTCTTTACTAAAAGGGATAATTTATAACAGTGCTTAACCAATGCGAACCGATTTCGACTTTGCTATCCCGCCGCAGGTGGTTTTTAACAAACAAAACCTAGGTGCGCCAAAAGGGCGCCTTTAACCGTCCATAAATACATATGTACTGACTTAGAAAAAAATACCATATTGTAACGTCTAAACCAATATTTCAAAAAAATTTACAAATATCAAATGTAACTCGGCATTATTTTTTGATGATTCATTATTAAAAAATATTATGATTATTACCTACTGAATTCCCTAGAAAAATTAACCTAATAATAACTAAAGATGAAAACACATTACACGAAAATCAGAAGGTCAGGTATTTGATTCCAAATATAAAATAAATTTATATGATTAAAGGTTAGGTAATAGGTTAGATTAGGTTTAATTTAAACGTAATAAGAAATGAATTCTAGTAGATATCTTATAAAATTCTACTAATAATCAAAATAAAATAAAAATTAGAATTGTTTTTATAAAAAAAATCTCCTGTAATTAATTTTGATTTAATCCTTCACCGAGCAAAATAACTTGCATTATCATAAATATATTAAAAACCACAATATTCATGTTATTAAGTCATTTCAAATTCTAAATAAAAAGGATACATTATTCTTGTTAAATCATTTTGATTTCCATATATTTATTTATTTTAGTTCATTTTTAATTAATGTCATTCAAAATATACAATTTTATAAATATTTGATGAAAAATTATATACAGTTTAAAATTATTTTTATTAAAATCCAACTAGTTACTATAATAATAATAGAATCCTATTTTGAAACGCAATTATAATCAAATAAAATAACACTTAAAATATAAATGCATAGTGGGCATCCCTCGGCCCCTCGCATACCTAGGCATCAGTAAATAAATACTCAAGTACATAATAATTATAATACGTTACAAATGGTTAGAAATAAATGTTTAACTTATTTCTTTTGTCAGTATAACATACGAAATTAATAATGTAAATCAAGCAAAAAATTTATAATTTAATAAGAGGGATGGCAATTGTTTTTTAGAAATCGAGCTAATATTTTAAATTTAATTTTAGATCAATTATAATTTACAATATTATTTGTTGAGTATAAAAACGATTAATTTCAACTCTTGAAAGTTGTAGTTACAAGCCGTGATTACGCAGAATATACTATTAGAACACATAATGAACTTGGAAGCAAGAGTTTTTAATTAATAACAAGCAAACGTACTACTTAAACAATAATGATAATACAATATTACTAATAACCTTACAGATAATAAAAATCAACTGACATATTTGAAAACAAAAAGCTTGAACATTTTATAAAAATAAAAATATCTCAATATTTATTTATTTTTTGTATATCATTTGAATTACCCATTATTATCACTTCAATTATTTCACAAATAGTTTTAATAAACCGAGATTTGAGTTATTCAAACGTGAATCAGATTTAATTTAAATTTTATAACAACTTCAATATGTAAAGAAAGCAAATTGATCATTCGTTATTTAAGATAAGTTTTCTTTTAACAAAAATTACATTATATTATTATACAATACCTGCCACGGAATTCTACACGGACGATTGTACCTACTGTTGATTGATAGAAAAATGTTGTTTTATTTTTGAATCGCTTCGTAAAAAGTGAAAAAATAAAAAGCTCTGCGAGGGAAAGCTAATGAAAACAATGGGACAATATTATACAGCCGGATGTTGTCGTTTGGCAAATAGTGAATGTGTGTAACGAAACAAGTGGGTGGACGAGGAAATAGACAAACAAAAACATAAAGCAAAAAAAAAGAATTATTTTCTTTGTCTCCTTAAAGTATTTTATCATTGTTTTTAAACGCCACAAACAAAAATGAGTGAAATTTATCACACAAATATTATATACACATATACTGATACACAAACCATAAATAAAATCCCAATGAGCTCTATACATTTTATTGAAACACATATATTAAAAATTTCCCTTATCATTGTTTAAAATTCTAGAACCATTATGTTAATACTCCAAGTCTTAGCAATTAGTAATAATTTTTAACTAATTATGTAAACTGTATTCATGTTTCAAAAAAAAGTTCATAAAAATTATAAAGTACTAATAGCATTTTTACGTAATTTTTCATATAAAATCTCAAAATAATAATATGTATCACTCACGTGATCAGCATGAAGTAAAGTTTCCGTGGCCACAGCTGTTGCTTCGGTTTGCGTATGACTAGTACTTGATATACGGTATTGAAGCCCAGATATGGTACAAAATTCCTCATGTCTTGTAGATCGAGTAGTACTATTGACGTAAACACCAGTAGTGATTGTAACATCTGTATCCTGATTAACGATTACAGCAATTTGTGACGTTGGTGGAGGTACAATGGGTGGTAAAGGCGTTGGCTGAAGAGCTGTACGGACCGTGGACGCTCTATGCCCGTCAGAATCTTCATCTTCCGCGTCATCTTCTGGCTCGGATCTTTCAGAAGATGTTTCAGAACTAGTGGTAGATTTCTTTGAACAATCTTGACCTTTTGAAGGTGACTTTTTCTCTGTCGAATAGCTTGCTGCTAATATAGCTGATGCGTTTAGACTTGCCATGCGTTTTTTTACAACCATATCTTTAAGGTCCATAGTAACAGTATCCGCGTTACGTCTTTTTCGCTTGGAACCACTTGTTGGGGAAGTGATTTCTTTAGAAGACCTTTCAGGTTCTTCTTCTTCATCTGTACTTTCAGGTTCTGAAACTTTTGGCTGCTTTTTCGTGCGCTTAGCTGATTTCGGCGGTTCATATTTTGCATCATCTAAACCTGTAAAAATACATCGAATATATCACACTATAATGATTTATAATATATTTATAATTAATCTACTTTACATACCATATAAATATAAATATGTAATCTAACTATTATAACTTTAAGGAAAACATTTTTAGATTTTGAAAAGAGAAAAGGAGCTTATTATATTACGATGATATTGATTTATTATATTTTTGTGAAAAACTTTTCGACCGAAAGAATTGATACAATTTATGGGTAGATAAAAACATATTTTTCAGAAACAAAATCAATTCTTTTGAAAGGTATTTTTTAAATTTATGTACGATTTTGATAAATTTGTTGAAAAACCCGATGGAAAAAGTATCAAATCCATCTTTACATTTTTTTTCTCATCGAATTCAAGAGTAATATGATAACTTTCAGGAGGCATCCAAAATTTAACTAGATTTCAAAACTTATTTATGACATACAGATATGAGGTTAGTATTTCTTAAAGGTGATAAGTATTAAGGAAAAGACCATGGTATATCAAAATGAAATAAGTATATACATTAAAGGCATTCAATGCCAAATAGCTCAATAAGAACCAAAAATATTTTGAAAATTTCAAATCCTTATAAGCTACAATAATCATTTCCCATCATTTACAATTCATTTTTAAACCACGACAAACGAAATAGATTTTTTGAAACTAGTTTGCGTTAATGTCCCGTTTTACCGTGATTTTTTAGTATTCCCGATTAATTATTAAGAATCAGTGCTACTTGAAAATTTTTACTTCCAATCCCCAAAACTATACTATTTAAATCAACTTTCTACAAGAAACTGCTCAAAATCTAAAACGTTAATTCTTGTAATCAAGTTGCATAAATTAACAGTAAACAGCAATAAACTACTTAATTTAAAATAATCTAATTATTAATTAATTCAGTCTTATTAATTCGAGTAATCAAATAATAAAATGAAACCCGGCTGGTATTTCCAAGGGTGAAAAAATCTTTTTAATTTCTCATCGACTAAACTAATTATTATTGTTATTAAATTTTTATTTTTATTTTTATAAGTACCTAACCTATTTATTTATTTATATGAATAAAAAGAGACTTATTTTTAATACAAATAAAGTAAAAATGTAAAATACTAATAAAACATAATATGTCAGGTTTATAATACCGCGGTCATAACCTAACCAGTGATTATAATTTTTTGATAGTTTATCATTTAACATTTTAACCCTTTAGGCCTTTCCTAGTGTTCATAATTTCAAAATCTTAAAAACCAAACTAACTAAAAATGCGATTAGTTTATTTCTAAGTTAACTATAAGTTTATTCATAATATTATCTTTAGTAAATATTACCTGATGAAGAACTGTTAGTGGAACTTGTATCATGCATATCCCAATGCCTTCCAACACTTTTTAAACCTGGAGTTGTCCTTTTTGACGTTCTTTTTCCTTTTCTGGCGGGAATTTCTACATCTGATTTTTTCTTACTCTTTTTAGAAGCCGCATTTATTGTAGCAGCTGCAGAGGCTGCCATAGCATCAATCAATGCACTTTTACTTTCATTCTCGTACAAACAATGCACTTTAGCTATGGCGTTGAGAGATGCTACTCTAGGTCTCTTGGCCACAGGTCTGCCTTTAACTTTAGTTTTTGGTGCAACCACTTTTATTTTTCCTTTTGATTTGATTTTATCTACTACCAATGGTTTCTTTTTCTTCTCAACTTTGACCAGTTTTGTTGGAGATTTTTCAATTTTCTGTTTTTCTTTTTTTTCTTTTTCAGATTTCTGTTTTTCGTTTTTTGGTTTTTCAGTTTTCAGTTTTTCAGTTTTAAGTTGATCGGTATTTTGTTTTTCGGTATTTTGATTTTCAGAGTTATTCTTAGATTCTTTTTTTACTGGTTCTTTCTCTATGTCCATACTTTCATTTTCTTCCGTTTTTACGGGGTAGGGCAATTGGCTAACTGATATTTCCTTAATTTTTATACAAGTATTATCTTGTCTAATTGTTATAGTGTTACAGACATTTCCATCAAAATCACAAACTGGACCATTTTTTAATTGAAAAACTTGTAGTAAAGCAACATCATCCGGATTTTCGTCTTTTACTACGTCCATACATTCTATGGTTGGATTTTCGTCAATCTTCTTAACTGAGCTTATTTTTACCTTATTTTTAGGAATTGCTTTAGCTTTTCTAGGTTTATCTTTTTTATCTGACTTAATCTCAACACGTGATTTCATAGAATCAACTTCCTCTACAGTTTTTTTTGCCGGTTTTGGAATAGGTTTCTTTTTCACATCTTTAACCTTTTTATCTTTCTGAACTTTGTCTTTAGGTTTCTTTTCTTCTTTATCTTCAGACTTTTTCACGGGTTTTTTAGTTTTTAGCCACTTGTGACATTTTTCACTGTTTCCTGCAGAACTAGCATTTTTTCCTTTTTTAACAGCCGGCTTTTTTACGGTTTTTGCAATTGATTTCTCTTTTAGCTTTGGTTTAGTAGATTTTTTCACCAAATCTTTTTTCTCGTCCAAGCCTTCAGTTTCTTTTTCATTTTTTTTAATGACTTTTGCTGTTTTGATATTTTTTAGTGCAATTTTGAGAGTTTTTTGAAGTGGAATGGGTTTCTTAACAGACTTTTTTGTCAAATTGATCGGTCCAGATGGAGAGTCACTTGCGATAGATGCTTTTTTTTGTTTTGTTTTAGATAAAGCTGAAGATGGTTTTTGACTCTCCCCACCGGTATATGTTTCTGTGCTTTTTCTAGATGACATACTGAATGCCTTGTAATACACGAATGTATTACACCATTACATTCTTATTTTCAAATCTGAAACAGAAATTAATTCATAAAATTATTGAAAAAAATATTATTGTCAAGAATATTTAAAAAAATGATATAAATATGACTTTTATCAAGAACCTTCATAGGAATATTATATGATCCAATCGATAAACCCACCCTCGACCAACTATAACACAATACCCATCATATATGGTATCGAGATCAATACTCTTAATGTTAAAAAAATTTAATATCTTAGCGGTTAGGAAAAAATACAATTATGACGTAAATAAAATCCACACTAGAAAAATGGACATATTGTTTTCATGAGAAAACATTCTCGATGGGAAATAAATCGAACAGTAAATATCGTACGATTCGATAACGTTGAAGTCTTCTGCGCGTACCACCGAGGCAAAGTCGTTTAGCCGTTATCCAATATTATTTTTCGAGTTAAATAACGGCGCGAGAACCAATATACAATCCAAGGTCGGCTGTTGGACCGGATGGGTGTACCCTGCCCACAAGCACACGCGCTACCCACATTCACAGCGTCGTCGTTATTCGCCACGATTATTGTCCCGAAATTTCTTCGTCGATCGTGACACGCGGAGCACGGAATGGGGTGTAAGTACTGAGTAGAGGCCACCTAGCATCATAGGTAGGCCCTCGCGCGGAGCTATGTTACATCGTAATTAATACCCCCGCACAGTCGAAACAGCGCTTTTATTATATGGCATCGCTGGTGGCGGTGGAACCTCAGCGTAGATTTTTACGGTAGTTTTTTATTATTCGTTCGTAGGCCTGCTACCTATTGGCTATTACACATCTACAATAATATTATAATATAATATTACGTTCTGAGCGCGCGGCAGCGAGTTGACCCCGATTCCCGGAGGCACGCGTGTTTATTGAATGGAAATGGAGGGGACGGCATCGGCGGCGACAACGACGACGACTATGACGGCTATGATGCACGCGAGACATCCGCGAACGCTTGAGTTACACTACCACGGCGAATGCATCAGCAGTGGCTGCTACCGTCAGCGGCGTCAGGCAGCTGCGGCACGTCCGGTTTCGCGGCATCCGACAAACGACAGCTACCACCTACCTACCGACGCCACAACCACCACTACCACCGGCCCCGAGATCTTCCGATCGCAAAGTCCCTCAATAATAATGCTATAATGCCACAATATCGTCGAACTGCAGTTCGATCCAGCGTCAATAACAATAACAACGACGCCGTCCCAACAAATTTAATATTTTACCAAAATACTGCAACCGTATTATACCATACTTTATTATAATGGGTACCTTGTGTTGCGGCCGTCGACAGGAGGCGACGACGGCAGCGGCGGCGGCACCAGCGGCACGCATTGATTGGCCACCGGCGGCGGCGGGGTGGCCGGCGCCCCGTTCGCGCGACGCACTCGAAAACCAACGAAATATTAAACGAACGCCGAGGAAAAGAACGACGACTCCGACTCCGACGGCAATCTCTAGACCCGCGCGCGGCGACTTATTACCGTACGCTATACATATTATATACGCGGGCGCGCGCGCGCACCGAACACTGTGCACGAGGATACGAACTAGCGCGCGCGACGGACGGCACGAAAGATCACACACTCTATACCATAGCCGCCGCGTTTCGTGCCACACGTGTGTCAAATAGTATAGCACTTATATATGTCACAATAATATTATGAAATTATTCGATTGAATTATTGTATTTATTATGATTTTGACATGATCAGAATTGCGCGCGCGGCACACCGGGTGACGCGGTACCACGGCCGACGGACGCGAACAATGCACTGCTGTGCTGGTAGTCAACGTCGGTACTCGTCGAGTACGCGCTGATCGGGCAGCGGCAGTGGTGGTGATGGCGCGCGGTCGTAGTGGTGGCAGAGAATTGCGGCGGCGGCGCGGTGGCGGTCTGGCAGACGTTTGGCCATGCGGCGGCGGTGACGGTGGCGAAGCGGTACGCGCACGTACGATGTGCACGCGGAATGCGGTCTACGGGGGGGAAACGGCGGCAACGCAGCGACATCGAGCGGACTGGTCCCGCGTAACGGTCCAAATTATTTTGTTTTTTGTTATTGTTGTGTTATTATTTTCATTATTGCTATTAAAAATATTGTTGTTATTGTGTTTCGGAATGATTACTGCCGAGTGCCGAGTGATACGGCGAGTCGACTAACAAGTATCTCGACCATCTGATCAATTACTTCTGGTGCCCTGATTCGCCGTCGATCATACTCCGACGTTATTTATATACGTTTCAATATTGTTTTTTTTTTCAATAAACAACCAAAAATCTACAGTATAAGACAGAACTTTCACAAAGGGGCAATATGATAAGTTCTATATTAAAATGCTAAGCAGTTGCGTAAATACACATTTGCCGCTTTTAACAAGTATAGGTACAACATTTTCCCAAATATACATGGAATATTTGTAAAATTGACACACCACGATACTAAGTAAAATCGATTTCAAATTAATTTCAATATACCTATATCTATTCGTTGCATAACAAAAAATTTAAGTATTATATTATTTAAGTACTAAGTAAGTATGTATGTAGTTTGTATTTGTTGTTATGTATATACTGTATCCGGTTGTTAAGTGTCTTAAATTTTTTTTACCCCTTGCTCGAAAATATGATGGACCGCTTTCAAAGTTCCTTAGCATGAGTTGAGTTCTAATATAAGTTGGTATAAAATATACCAATAGATTTAACTGAAATACTATTCTGTACATATTGTGCATTTTTGCCCATTTACGTGAATAGTAAGTAAAAAATATCGTTAACAAATTGTAAATCCCAGGAATTTATGATCCAATAGTTAAGTGTCATATATTCTGCAAACTGAATTCTAAAATATGTATAGAGTATTGACTGCTAATTAATATATTATATATAAGTAAATAAGTAATTATGTTATAGTCTACCCTGTTTTTGTTTACACGCGGTTTACGCGTGGATTTTCCTATAAGAATAATTTATTGATTTTAAAAATAAAAAACGCTTGGCACAAGTTCAACCTAGCTTAGTGAATATTGCCTTCATGTTATAGAAATAGGGGTATTAATAGTTATTAATCATTTTTAAATCATTGCATTCGAATTCGAAAACCTGTACTGAATATTGATTGTATGATGTTTATAAAGCGTCATCAAAGTGTTGAGTGCTCATAAAAAGAATTTACGAGTAATTATTTTTAAGACTTATCGAATACGTATAATGTATAAAACCTTGAATACAATACAAGTGTCTACAGTACTATTCAAAGACAATTTTAAAAAGCCTGTCAAAATACAGATATTATGCATGCTCACATTGCCATTTGTTGGATTAAAGTAATATTATTATAAAAAGCAACGTTTTGTATATTTAAGAGATTAATAAAATAATATATATAATAAATATATATAGACATCCATAGCTATTATACATTACACCCACGATAAAAGTTATAAACTTTGTTCATTTTCATTAATGAATATTCAAATTTCAAATATTCCAAATTTAATATAATTATTTCAAAATCTTTGTAAATTATCAAAAATAAATAATTATGAACTTCAAAACGATGTTTATTTTTTATACACGTATTAAATTAAATTCTTATAAGTACGTTAATGGTGGTAGAAGTAAGGTAGAGGGTCATGGTAGTGTGTTATGAAAATGATGTGGACCCCTGTCGGCTGTTACCACTAAATTCCTAAATACGACACAGGTGTTGAAGTGTCGAAAACTCTTCATAATATTTTAATCATCCAAGTACAGATTAATAGATATAGAGTACTATGATATACAATTTGAATATTGAAAGCAATAAATCATCGCATACTTTATGGAAAAAATTTTAAACAGAACTTTGTTTAAACCTCATTTTGTGTCCACGGACTTAAATCATTATTTTCGTAGGCTTTATTTAATTTTAATAACTCGTTTGCTCTTATTCTTCATTTAATTTAAAACTATAGGTATTGACCTCTTATAATTGAGATGAAAATATTTTCATAATTGTTTTAAGGTCCCCACATACTGCAGAGGTAGCCAGGCGCGGATCTAGAAATGAAAAAAAGGGGGGGCTTAACAAAAAAATGTACTTAAAGTATATAAAAGCATGGGCATATAGTTTAAGTTTTTTTATTCATTATATACGCTTATTATAAGAGATTATTTAATAATTATTAATAACAAACTTTAATAAATATAACAAATTAAATTGACCAATCCTCCGTTTTTATTCTTCTAGATGATCTTGAAAATATATTAATTACTTCATCAATATTTATAGGTATGTTTTTATGAATGTTTAAAAACCTAACCTCAGGTAGCGGTAAAATTCTTTTGACTTGGCGGTAAATTGTAACCAGCTTAATTTTGCCGTTACCACGTCCTGCGGTAATCGCCACCGCTGCATTGTGTGGAGACCTTTATCAATAAAATAGATTGTTTTGAATTATTATGAGGTATATATTTTAATGTGAAGTCCACACGATAAACAATAAGTTATTTTCTTTATTAATCATTAATCACCACCGTCAAAATTTCAGCTATTTTGGGCTGATTAATAAATAATGCATGGTTTCCTATGTGAATTGTATAAATATAAAAGACTGATTTCTTTTACCGTGACATTAATCATTCCGAATAAATCTTGTTAAAATAATTGTATTATATTTAATTTATCTTGGCTATTATTTTAATATTCTGTTTTCACTACCTATACTATTTGCCTTTGAGCAGTCATTAAATAAATTATTATTATTATTGTAATACCATTACCATTTGTAACCAAGAGATCGAATCAATTAAATTAATATTTATTATTATAAACATACATAATACATTTCTTACAAATAAAACAGTGGTATAACTAGGAATCTTACTAAAATGTATTGTGCAATTAATAAGCATAAGATTAAGTTGAGCAGAAAAAATATGTAAATTTATGAAATTTCTTATTCTCAATATTATGTATTATATTGATATATTTTATATTTTACTAAAACAATTTTAAGAATTATTATCCTTTGTGTAAACATTTTAATAGCTCAGAAACTAATCATTAAAATTTTGATTTAGATGCATAAAAAATTTTTAAAATAATGATTACTAAATAATTTTCAGTAAAAAAGGGGGTTGTCATTTGGAAAACAGAAGTTTGTATCGCCACATGGCACTACTTAGGTTAAAAAAATTATCCGAAATTTAAAAATATGATTAACTAAAAATTCTAAAAATCTAAATTTGAATAAATAAAGTGTACTAATTAGCATGAAGTTACTATCAGTTTTACTCATAAACATTGACAGAAATTTGATATACACTGTTGGAAATAAGGTGGAAAATGTCCAAATAACTGAATTTTAAGACAGTAATGGATGCTTTTATATGCTCTGTAACAAAGATTTAAAACTTAATATAAATGTATTTTTTTTTTTTATGTGTGCACTTTCTGTATTGACAGACGCATCTCTACACCAGAACGTACATTTTCGAGTTAAAGCGGATTAAATGTACTTATTATGGAATAGTACCTATGTCAGGGTATGTAATCGGATTTTAAATTTTGATTCCATTAAATTATTTTACAAGTAATTTATTTTATTTGTTTTATTTTAGGCTACTTGATAGATTAGATGAGATGTATATCAATGTACAAATTCAGTTGCATGTCAATGCAATTATTGATGAACTATACTGCGACCTATACCTATCCAAAAAATCAAGGAAACTTTACATTTTGTTAAATGTAAATGATTGGTTACCAAGTTATACTAAAATATAACATTAAATCAGCGGTTCCCAACCTGGGGGTAAAAACACAATTTTTGGAGGGTAAAAGTTAAACTATTTATTTGTATTTTAAGTACTTATTATCCATTTACACATGTGTATATATTTATATATATATTTTTTTTTTTTTTTTTTTACTCAATACTTTTTTTTGTGTCGGGGGGTATTTGTAAATATCTAACCTGACTTATGAGTAATAGTCTCAAAAAGGTTGGGAACCGCTGCATTAAATATATTAAAGGAGCCCAATTAGTTCTAGTGATCAATAATCAAAAATAGATATATACCCCGAATCACCCAGTCTGCAATCCAAAATAATTACAGAAGCTCTAAAAATTAGTAACCTTCTTTCCAAATCAAACAAAAACATTAGATTTATTTGGACCCCAAGGCATTGGAACATAAATGGAAACGAAAAGACAAATAAAGTAGCTAGAAATGCATTTAATAGTTCTGACAGCTCTTCACTTGTAGATATAAAAAGAAATATAAACAAAATATACGGCATTGATTTGTAGAACAAAAAATGGCATACGACCACGGAAAATAAATTAAAAGAAATTAAGCATTCTATTCAACCAGCCCGAAATACATTACTCTAAATAGAAAAAATGAGGTAATTTTCAATCGACTTAAAATTGACCACACAAAAACGATTGAAAATCTAAAAAAAATTTAATTGTACAATAAAAAAATATAACGTAAAAATTTAAGAACTTTGTTAAAGTTAATAGCCAATGTAGTTAATGCTTAACTAATAAAGACAAAAAATATATTAAATATAAATTTCTGTTATTATTGAAAAAAAAATTAGATACCTGTAAAATAAATTCCAAATTAATCAAATCAGATTCATTATGACGTATCCCGGTATCCGACTCACTCAATCATTCATAGTTTAAACAATATGTATACTATAAAACTATTAATATTGACAGAGAATTAAATACTGAAGTGGAACCTTGTTTTAAATTTTCAATCCTTAGCTATAAAGATTAAACATTTTATAAATTTTTAACAACTAAATAATTTCTAAATTTTCAATTAAATAAATGTTGTAAAAAAACGTGCCCACGTATTTTTAGTTTTTTCCAACTGCTATTAAATCAACTTATGGAGAACCTTAATGTATTAAATTTTCAAGTTTTTTGACTCAATTAATAAAACGTTATTTATATTTATAGAATATAAAACTAAAAAAAAAAACAGATAATTTCAAATGATTCAAATAATTAAAAAATAGTTAAAATATTTTAAAAATTCACAAAATAAACATATGGTATAAATTTCAAGTTTATACAGTTATCCGTTTTTGAATAACAATAAAATAAGAATATTAGTACAAAAGAAATTGAGTGAATATCCAATGTAGTAAAAACTTAAGTTTCAATTGAAATTCAAATACTCATAAAAATTTAATTTGACTTTTCGGTATTTTCAAGGTTTTTACGTACATATTTTGCCAAATTCCAAACTTTAAATGCTTATAGAAAAAAATTGTAACAATTTATTTTTAATATTTTCGTTATACCTATATAAAAATGAGTTATCCCAATCCCTTATTAATGATCTTCCGAGCAACTGTTTCTTTGATATATCAGATGTTGAAAAAGGTTTATCACGCCTGAAAGGAAATAATTCTATTGGCCCGGATAGTACCTCAGGTGATTTCTTATTCTCGATCAGGATCCTACCCTAATATACTCAAACTTAGTTCCATAACGCCGATATTTAAATCTGGTGATATTTCTAATGTAGCTAACTATAGGCCAATAACTATCATCAGTAAATATAGGTAAACTGTTTGAATCCTTTGTCTTAAATTCTATCCAATCTGCGGTAAATCAAATCATAATAGATGAGCAACATGGGTCATGTTGCCCTAATCGGTCAGTTAACACATACAATCTAGTGTTCACTGATTAAGTGTTTGATGCCTTTGCAAAAAAGAATCAGGTTGACGTCATTTACACCGACTTCAGTAAAGCCTTTGATAGGGTTAACCATGCTGTTCTTATGAAAGTCCTTGCCAGTAGTGGTTTTGGGGAGCCTTTGTTATCATGGTTCAGCTCTTATCTATCCGATCGCAAGCAATTCGTAAAAGTATTTGGTATCAAATCATAGGTATTAAACACGCCGTCAGGGGTACCTCAAGGTGGCCATCTTTCCCCATTACTTTTTATATTGTTTATTAATGACATAAAGAAAGTTATTCGCCACAGTAAATTCTTACTATTTGCAGATGACTTAAAGCTATTTCTAGAAATTTGCTCAGTACATGACTGTCAATTACTTCAAAATGACTTGTGGGCACTGGACGCCTGGGCTGTAAATATTGGTTTGGATTTTAATGTCTCCAAATATTGCTCAAAAGCTTTTTATAAAGGTCGGACTCACTTGGATTTTAAATATTCACTTCGTGGAACCTATCTAGTTATTGAATCGAATACTGTGAAAGACCTCGGAGTTTTCTATGATAGTAACTTAAATTTTCATAACCATATATATGTAGATGCGACATGCTGTAAAGCTTTAAAAGCTCTTGGATTTCTTAAGCGGGTTTGTAACGAATTTAAGTTGATAACTCCACTAAAAGCCTTATAATGTGCGCTCATCAGATCTATTCTTGAATTTTCTGTAATTATATGGAACCCTCACAACACAAGCAATATAAATCAACTAGAAAGAGTCGAACGGAAGTTTTTGAGTTTTGCAGCATATCTATTAAATATTGAACATAGACCTCATGATTATGATGCAGTAATAGATATGCTAGGCTTACAGTCTTTGGCCGATAGACGTATCACCATTAACAAGGTCTTCCTAGTCAAAATCATAAATGGGTCGATCGACTGTCCTGAACTTCTATCCAAAGTAAGCTTTAAAATTCCCTGTGCCCAGGTCCGTTCTTCCTATCCTTTCAGTATTCCGCTGTGTACGACAAATTATTCACGAAACAAACCACTAAATAGAATGATGCGTATTGCTAACGAGGATCCATCTTTTAGTTTTTAAGTTTAGTTTTGTAATTCTTTTCTTTTGTCTCATTTCTTTTTCTATTTTAATTGTTATGTCTACTATTCACTTATAATATGTAAATTTATTTTCTGTACTTTGGGCTGCGGCCCGTATTAAATTAAAATAAAATAAAATAATTTTACTGAAATTTAGAGAAAAAAAAAACAAAAAAATTGAAAATGTATCAAGAATCTATATATAAAACGTCAGTATAAAAATTCAGTGAAAATTGCATGTGTATATGGTAATTTATTTTAAATTTAAATCAATATCTAAAATCGATTTTTTTTTAAATTGAATTTGCGTAAAAATTCCAGTTTTTCCTTAATAATTTTTTTTGTTTTTTCTCAGCGCACAAACTATAGATTCACTTACAACCAGAAAAGCTATTGAAGTTGAAAATTTAAGTATTATCTCGACAACTTATCGTGTACAGATAATGTCGAAAATCGATTTTACATAAGAAAATTTCTATTTTTCTTTAATTTTGTTTTTCCATTCGCTTTTGAAAGCTACTGAGAATTTTAAATTTTTACCTCCCAAATGCATCAACTAGATTCACTTTTCCACCGGAAAAAATACTGAACTTAAAAATCAAAGCATTATTTCCACTACTTACTGTGTACACCGACACACAGACACGCATCATCATAATCGCTCTGATCAGAATTTAAAACGACAAACTGTAGATGCTTGAAATTTTTACCAAATATTTATTTTATAATTTTCTACAGCATGTATTCCTAATTATGTTTAATATTGAACTTTTTTTAAGCTACGTATACTATTAAAAATTTGAAATTCAAAATATTTTTTTCTATAAATATTGTTAAAAAAAATTATTGGATTAAAAACCTTGAACATTTAATACGTGGTTTTTATAAGCAATCATTATATGTTAAAATCGTGAAAATTTACAAATTATTTTCTAGTTGAATTTCAACTGTTGAAAATTTATAAAATTATCGAGCCACATTTTAACAATAAACCATAAATGAGAATTTTGAAAATCCAATTTACATAATATAAAGATTTTCAATAATGTTCCTAGTAATTTTTATAATAGTATATTATAATATCCATACGCTGCCACCGTCATCGCAATAATATTGCATGATTTTGACTCATTATTAAACTATTAAAAATTAAACTATACATATCAACCATTCAAGATTCAACTATGAACGGTTAGGTTAGGTTTCTGTCATTGTCTTCATGGGCGTAGGTATGGCGGGGTTTTGGGTGTTCAAACACCCCCCGAAATTAAATAAAACAATCTAACCTAACCAAGAAAACAAAGTTTTATCTTATAATTTTTTTTTATACTTTTAAATTTGTAAATTATATGGACAAAATATTGTATTTATATTATAAATTATTATAATTATTATTATATTATTTAATACATACAAATAAATGATTCTTAATTGTATCATATTAATATAGATTTAGACAAAAGCCCCTCCAAAAATATTTCCTACCTACGCCCATGATTGTCTTTACGAATTAAAATCATGATTTCAACTAAATTTCGACAGCAGATTACCAACAATATTTGAATAATTATAATTTTTCAAGATAAGAAGATATCTATTCTTCTCAAAGTTAGATTCTGAGCGGAGCGAGGAATGTATTGTTAAATTGAATATTATATTATATTTCAGACAGTATTACAACGCTATCTAGTAGTGTATTTTAGGATGATATCCACATATTCTTAATATTATCAAGGTTTAAAATTAAGACGACCATAATAATGTAATTATACTATAATACAAAATAAAAAAAAAGGGACAAACGGCTCTTGTCAATTCAAAATCAACGGCAGTTGTATGATTTGTATATGAATAAATAATGTTTAAATTTTTAGTTGGCTATAATGTAATGACATATTTTAATGAGAAATATCTAATAAACACAATCAGGGACGGCTTGGCCCACCGGGATACCGGGAGATTCCCGGTGGCCTGCCTATTGGGATTTTTCATTGGCCTGACGGCTGTATCGCATTATTTTTTAAAATAATTAGGTAGTTTTTAATTTCTTTAAACTAAAATTACATATTTAATATTAGTAAACTTGTATACTATACAGTATAAAAATCCAAATTAGAACACCCGTTGCCAGTAAATTGTAATATAATAAGTTATTAGTGCTTATTACTATATAATAAGTAATAACTAGAGTTGCTCATGGGTATTTTGGAATGCATAAAAGCATTGTTATTATTGTGTATGTTTCGTCGGAGTTTGGAGAGATTAGGTACTTCGCGGCTAGCGCACACGAACGCGGGCCGGGATTGCTATCTAAATAGTAAATAGTAATAATATTCACAGCCCATACCACCTACTCTATTTTTAGTCCGATCCAACTATATTGATAACCGATAGAAATTATTACAATAATATTATTCTATGAAACGTATTTACATTTTACACACCAGCTATAATAATAATTGTATTTTATTGTTTATAAAAAATTCAAGCATATAGTGGCTAATTGAACTTTTTGTTCATTTCTTTAAAGAAAATCTATAGAGTCATAGAGATAGGTGTAACTAGAAACTAGAATGTCATGTTTCGAAATTTAATTGAGATGTACAGTTTCACTAAAATATTGATACTGATTGAAGGTTGAAAGTCTATTTTATTTATGTCCTCTTACATAATTAATTAATAATATAATAAAAACTAAAAGATAAGATAATAAATAAATTGGTAGTGTGGGAGTAGAATATAAGCTCAGCAATCCCTTACCCCCCTCCACCACTATAGTAACGCCTAAAGGTAAACATTAATAAGTGGCCTGGGTAATACATTTTCCCGGCCTGAATTTTTCTCCCAGGCCGTCCCTGAACACAATAAAACATAATATTTGAAATTGTTTGTAATGATTAATCACAAGTACTATATTATGATCCAGAAGGGTCTTAGTTATTTTATGGGTAATTTAATTTATGAAAACATAATATAATAAACAAAGTAAATACTAATCATTAAATTAAATTTGTTCATGGGTTTTTTTTCTTCAAATTTTCGTGCATAACTGTTTAATTTGTGAAAAAAGATAATTTAAGTTTAGATGTTTAATTGTTGAGCCAAATAAAGGCTAATAGAAAAAAAAGAAGGTAATTTCATGTAAAATTTTACAACTCATTAGAACATCAAATAGAAACGTACAAACTAAAATATTGAAAGATATACATTTTGTTTTATCGAATTATTCACAATAGTCAATAAACTACACATATAACATATTAATAAACAATTATAACATTATACTTCTAGTATTCCCATATAGTTATGGGCTTGATAAAAATTTTGTTAATCATTATTCAGTATTTCAAATAATAAACATAATTAAAATAACTTTACCTTTAGTCGATCTTAGTAAGAAACTTAAAAATTATTTTTCAAAAACATTTTTCATATTTGTCATCAACTTTTTTTTTTCACACCTAGAAAAGTTTAAAAGTTGTTCCTTTAACTAATAAGAAATCTGACACAGTATAATAATAATACTATATGAACTATAACATTAATATTACAAGGAAATTGAACATCTCACAGTACAAACTTTGAATGTTGATAAGTCAAATTTCACATATTTAAATAACATATTCATGTGGCGTACCGATACA
Organism: Diuraphis noxia; assembly: GCF_037042655.1. Taxonomy (NCBI): domain Eukaryota; kingdom Metazoa; phylum Arthropoda; class Insecta; order Hemiptera; family Aphididae; genus Diuraphis; species Diuraphis noxia. The sequence goes on from NW_028301717.1 coordinate 1,937,426, forward strand.
GGAAAAATTTTTGGGGTGGGCTATAATAAATAAAAACTACTAAACTATAGCAAGTGATCAATTGTGTTGGACGTCGTCCGTTGATGAGGTTATGTAGTAGTGAAGGATAGGGCAAAGCTATCGACGTAAAAAAAAAAATTATATAAGTAATTACCGTAATTTTGAGTGGGGCTACAGTCCACTAATCCTCCCTTATATACACCACTGTCACCACTGAACATATTGTAATTTTTGGATTAAAAAAATGTATTAAAGTAAAACTAACAAAAAATAGAAACACGTAAAAAAAAATGTTGGATTAAATATACCGACATTATAACATATTACAATAGACAATAGTTACCGTAAACCATAAATAGCATAAGACCAAAATCGGTCTTCTTATTAGCGCTCCTAGCGGACAATTCTTGCACTAAATACCGTTTAATAAAGAATCAACAATTTTCAAAACATAGTAATAATTTACCATATTTATTTTGTGGTATTGTCAGAAATTATATATCAACCGTGTTATTATATAAACATTTATAAATTAATAATATGTTTATATCACGAATTAAGATATACTGGATACCTCAGAGTAATAATATAATAGGATACGGAACAGGCGCTTATCAGTTGATACTCTACCAACTGCGGCAGGACCTTATAATATAATATATAATTTATTATTTATGTGGTATTGTGGTATTAATTGTATTATATGCATCGTGATTACGGGTACGGACTACCGAGATTAACTAATTATTTCAATAAATTTTGACAACATAGTCTAATTTTCAATTAATATTTGTTATTTGTTAATGTTGTGACAAACTCCACTCGTTCGTTTGTACTATTAAGCTACACAACAAGCTTACCATTATAAATTCAAAAAAGTAAATAAATTAAACCATTATTTTAAAACTGTTTGGTGAGTACTGTTTCCATTTGAACAATTTAAATATTTAGATCTAACTAATTTCAATCTTTCAAACCTACCTAGGTATATGGCTTGTAGTACCTATTTACCTAATTTAAATCAACTAACATAATGAAGCTAATATAGGTCTTTAGTTAACTGTATAAATTTAATCTAATTAAAAATGTTTTTTTAAAGTATCGACAATGATTGAATCTAGAAAAATTAGGAAGGATGTATTGACGCATGTTTGTAATTCGTAGGTTTTAATATCTTATTGATCATGATATAATTATAAGCGGTACACATAAATACTTTTTTTTTAAGAAGAGGAACCCTGTCATCCTTCCACTCTCAATTCTAACTCTGAGTATACATTGATAGTGTGTATTTAATAAATACTTCAATTAAAAAATTATAAAAATATCAAGGCTAAGAACTGTATTTTAATAGATATTATAGATTTAACTCTAAGATTACAAAAAAATAATTTAAAAAAGGATAATATGCATTGGTCAAAGGGAAAAAAGAAATACTTCTAATATTAACATTTTTCTTTAAAATACAAGACTTCTAGTTTAACATACTTTAATCTTTATTTCATAATATTTATTTTACAATATTATTTTGATTTAAAACTGTTGCACTTAAAAAATTATTATTTTAGCCGCACTAATCAATAATTATTTTTAAATGGTTTTAAATTATGTTTTTGTTTACTTATTTTTTATTTTTTATTTCTACTTTTCCAAGAAAACCATCTAAAAAACATTAATATTCTGTTAGGATCAGTAGCATACTGATATGGTAACATAATGGGCAATGAACCACTGGCCCATGACTTGTGGGTTATATATAAAATATATCAAATCCATTAAGACCTAAATTACCCTTAATTTGTAAAACTAAAAGACCGTTGAATTATTTTGTCACGGACATTAGAACTTCTATTTAGCTCACTAGATAGAATATCCTATGCCTTAAAAGTTTTTCCAATATTATATAAACTTATTACATTTATCATAAATAATAATTATGATAAATTAAATACTTATATATTGTCAAAATAATTTCAGAAACAAAGTATGGCAATGCCAAAATCAATAATTGATACAACTGTTGCGGGTAAAGAAAATTCTAATGAACAGGTAATATTTTTGTAAAAATATATAATACATATTACATAGTGTAATGTATCTTATCAAAATCTAGCATGATGATCAATATTAATAACTGAAAAATATGAATGAAAATCAATAAAACGAATAACAATATTCCATAATATTATATTGTGTTATATTTTACCTTTGCATTTTTAAAAACTGCATTAGTATACACTTGTACAGTTGTTATAACACTAATTAAAATTGAGTATTTATTTTTAGACCCTTTTAGTGAAATTATTCAAGATGCTATTTAATCTGCCACCAACCAAGTTATCTACTGAAGCTGTGATTGATATAATTAATGATACTCAAGAACAAGTTATTAAAAAAGGCACGATTGATCCTGAATCTCAAGTAAGTCACGAAACTAATAATAAAAATATTTTATTGAAAGTTGTATGTTTTGTTTTATATATAGAAATCTTTAACCAGCTTTTATGAATCAGCTGATCTGGAAACTGTAAGAGAAGAAGAAACAATTAGAAGAATGTTAGATATAATACATGAAATACGAAACATACGTCATCAAAATATCAAAGTGGGTACATGATAATATCAAAATTAAATCAGTTTTAAAAGATTATTTGTATATTTAGTCACTTCTGCAGTCTCAAAGAAGTTCGACATTTCTTAAATTATTACAAGTAACAGCTACACGGATGCCAGTGTGGTTTCCAAGACATGATGAACAACCACCTCCATTGTGTGGTGCTATTGAACCACTACCTTCATATGTTGCAAAAGTATGTAAAGTATGTTGTGTGAAAATAATTTGTATTGCTTACATAAATTATAGAGTGGGGATTTGGTGGCAGCACTTGTTAAACAATCTGGAGAAGAGCGATGGATTGTGGCAGAAGCAGTCGCATTTAAAAATGGAAGATATGAAGTGGAAGATATTGACGTGAAAGAAACTAATCGTAATTTTACATTAGAAAAAATATATGTGAAGCCATTACCACTAATGAGAGCTGATCCAGTCACTTGTCCAGACGCACTTTTTCCATGCAATCAATTTGGTTAGTATACTTTTATTGTTATAGCAATATTTTTTAAATTTTATGACAGGTAACAAACTAAATTGATAAATATAGTAAAAATATATTGTATATTCGTAGTTGAAGGTCTCTTAAAAACCATTTCAATTCATCGCTTAATATTATATAATTAAATATTGACATAATTTATTAATTCTATTATTATTGTTGTATAGTTTTAGCAATGTATCCTCAGACTACTTGTTTCTTCAAAGCTCTAGTGAAAGCTCCTCCTAAAACAAGTTATGATGGATATGAAGTTTTATTTGAAGATGATTTCAATCAATATACCATAATGATGGTTGTATCCCAAAGATTTGTTGTTTCGTATCCACCATTAGAAATTATTCATAAAGACGAAGAAATGATAGAATTTTAATTTTATATAACACTACTCATTAGTTTATAAATTTAACTATTTAAGATGTATTTTAGTGTTTTGTATGGATTTTTTATTAATATAATTTCATATCATTAGATGATATTTCTGTATTTTATATGTTGGTTAAGTACTCGTCTAATATAACATGGACAATAATACAATTTACAATGCCATAGCCACCTGACAGGAAAATTTATGGGCTTAACACCAAACTTTTATTTATGTTAACCAGAACAATTTTTTATTATTTAATTGTGTTACATAATAATATTGTCTTACAATAACTAAAGACAGTTATCTTGCTTATAGAAGCTTTTTGGTTGGTAAGTATTGTAACATTTTTTAATTGCTTACTGTCATGCATCAAAACTATTTGGAAAATTACTGACACGGAAAAAAATTTGTTGGAGCTGAAAACTGAAAAAAAATGCGCTAGAAACTATTTAAATAACGTGTAACCCACTTATTTGTTCTTCTATCACAAAAATACTAGCTACAGTGCTAGTCTATCCATGGCTAGGGTAACCAGTGGAGGAGGGGGATATTTTAAACCTTAAAATGGCTTAAGACGTTAAAAAAATTAAAGTAGATTAAATATGCTTGTATTGTTAATTGTCTACTGTGATTTGTGAAATGATATCAATAATTTGAATTGTTGACCATAATGATTTATTTGGTAAATAACATAATTTACACTGTATTTAAATTAAGAACAGTTATTGGTCATGAAAATGTGCGTAGGGGCATTCTTACTAGGCATGTGAACAGTGACAAACAGAGGTTGATTAACTGTTACCAAATATGGTTTTTAACTTGAGTAAAGAGTATGATTTTAAAGTCGAGTATAAACTGAGAACAATACTAAATAGTTGACATACCAGATTCTACAGGTATATAAACTGTAAAGGAATAACCCATCTTATCATTAAATTGGTCAAAAAAGAAGAAGGAACAATTTTTTGTTAATTATGCCAATTGTTAGTGAGATATGGTTTATTTTTATGAAAAGATGATAATTACTAAATTACCTATGGTTAATAAATATATAAATTTTGATTATAAATTGCTGTAAATGTAATGCATATTTCAAAAGTAATGCAGCATAATATTTATAAATTGTATTTTATTGGTAATATAAGTGTTTTATTGTATTTAATTAGTATTTTAATAGCATAAAAGTATTCTAAACTGTATAGATAATTAATACAAAGTATCTACTAACATACATTTTGAGTAATTATTAAAAAATATGTTTATATGTGTAGCCTTTAATTTTGTTTATGGAATAGTATAAATTACAGATAAAATATCTAAGTGCTTCTTACTTTTTATTTATAGAAAAACATGATGTGTCCCTAAATAATATAATACATATTACATAGTAACATAGTATTATTGTTTAATCACCCCAAATACAATAATAAATTATAATAAAACTTAACAATATAACAGAATAAAGAATACAATTAGATCAATATCAATACAATAGTAAATATACATATTTATTTAATATGTTAATTTTTTTACATATGATTTATTTAAAACTTATATTATATCTGGTTGTTGGGGTATGAGAGAAGTAAAAAATGTACTAACTACTGTCCATAACGTAGTTATTAAACGTTCATTTTGTCTTACTGCAATGTCTTCAGTATTTCCATTCTGTACTTGTGATGAGTTCCTGTTGTCATCGACATGCTGTTCTTGTGGTTCAGGTTGAAACCTCCTTCTATTATGCTCATTAATGTGTCTTAAAATTCCACTTTGATACCTGAAAATAATTGAGAAAGATTATATAATGTCATGTAATATTTTTATTAGGTCAATTTAACAATTCAAATAACCCAATATACAACTGTCTAAACTAATGGTTCTCACCAAGTTTCTTAAATAATAATAAAAAAAAAAACCAACATATTATATAATATTATATCATGTTATTCTGAGTAAAAACTTTATTTACAATTTAAAAATAAATGTTAAACTTACAAATATAAAATAAGCGCAAAGCCAGCAACAACAATAAAACGGCCAGGTGATGAGTAGAAGTATAGAACACTTATGAAAATAAATACTCTGCTGGATACATATAACCAATCTAACCAATCTTGATTGGGTCCAGCATCTTGTATATTTATATTTGCATTATTAGCGGGTAGGTTTTGGTCTGCTGGTTGATTGTTGTTATCTGATATTAAAATAAGTAAGTATCAAATCTTTAATATGCATACAGTTTTTCAAATTTTAATTTATTTTTATAAATTTCAATTACTATTATTATTTGGTAAATCTTGAGAAGGTGATTCATTTTCAACAGTTGGAGTAGTCAATTGTGTAGGAGCACCTAAACTTGACGCAACCCTATAAAAAAACATTTAATTGTTTAGAAACAATAATAATAATGAATTGGTAAAAATTTAATTACTTACGATTGCCAATATTCTGCCATTTGTACAGCATACATTTTATTCACCCACAATACTTGCTCAAGTGCTAGTTGTTCAGGTGTCAATGGAATATGGTTAACATTTCTATTAGTTTTGGTTTGACTTTGGATTGGTTTATTTTCTTGTTTATTGTTTGAAGAGGTACTAGCTTCTTGGCGAGCTCCTTGATTAGTATCTGCAGAGGTACTAATTCCAGAAGTACTAGCACCGTAGTTAACTTCATTCGACTTAGGGCATTTGCCATTAATTTCATTAACACTTTCCTCACTTTTAATTTTTTCTATAAATAATAAAAAACAAATAATATGTCATCTAAAAAAATTAAATAATTAAAGAAACCTAACAGCTGACACACTGGAAGGATAGAATACTGGATTTAGTACAAACATTTTAAATTAAATTAATCCAACTATAAATGACATAAAGCATATTGGTTAACTAACCAACAAACATAATATATTGTATGATAACATATATTAATTCATTAGAGATACATTAGTTATTTGATTGGATCAAATGGAACATAAGCTGAAATTTAAATCCAAGAGCCCACCATTTGACATCACAGATAAAATATAAAATGCATGATTTGAGTGCTAAGGTTACGTATGGAAAGAAGTTAACTTTCTAAAACCCGAACCAAATTTTTAATATTTATTTTTGTATTATTTCATGTTATGTTTTTTATGTATTTTAAGTACTGTTAGCCAAATTAGTTAGTGTTTAAAATGATATAAATTAAGTAAATAAATTAGTGAATGAATATTTATATTAAATTATGATATCATCTAAATTATTTATCAGATAATGTAATAAAATGATAAATATAAATTAGTTTAAATGTAATTATTTACCTTTAAGTGGAACACAACAAGACGAAGATGAACAAACTAAATGAACAGTACGATTGAGTTGTCCATCTTCGTCATATGGTCTCAAAACGTCTTTTAGAATAACACCGTCAGTTAAGAGCTGACCAGAGTATATTAGTCTTTGGTCCTCTGTTTTCTAGCAAAAAAGTAAAACGATTTAATTTAGTAAACTTAAGTAGTTTCCCTTTGACTACATCTTAATAAACAACAAAATAAAATATAAAACAACAAATAAAAAAATCCTGTCTTTCAAGAATTAATCTAATCAAAACACTATCCCACACAGCATGGGGAGCACAAACACAAATGCTACTAAAGATCCACAAATCACTTATCCTTTCCAAAATAGATTACGGAGCCCCTCTAATATCTACCGCCAAACCCACTCACCTCAGAATGCTTGAATCGGTACACAACGAGGGGGTCCGACTATCCATAGGTGCTTTCCGATCAAGCCCCATCAGTAGCATCCTTAGCATTGCTGGCATTCCACCTTTGGGCATCATATTGTCAGAACGAACACTCAAAATCGCAGCAAGAATGGCTCGCGCCCCCCAAGGTCTCCACTCCTCCCCCAAACACATTTTCGACATATACAAAAAATACGATCTAGACAAAATTCTGACAACTGAAATGAACATCTCCCCACCATGGCTAATTTCGATGAACATCAACCTGGACCTTCACCAACTTCCCAAGAAATCTACAAGTACCACTCATTACAGAAATCTATTCATGGAAATACTGTCATCTAAACTGCAACACGCATTCATATACATGGACGCATCGGTCATGGTAAATCGTGTCGAAATGGCTATCATTCACGGGAATACACAAATGCAATGGAAACTATCAAACAAGTGCTCTATTTACACCGCCGAAACACTAGCCATTCTCAAAGCCATCGAATATGCAACGCATAAAGTTGAAGCTGATCAGATCATTATTCTAAGTGACTCACTTTCTACTCTCACGAGTATCCAGAACCAATGGAAACCAACTGACATAGCAAAAAAAATCCACAATGCACATTCCACCGCTACACTTACCGGTAAACAAATTTCCTACATGTGGATCCCCGGCCATTGTAATATTGAAGGCAATGAACTCGCTGACAAGGCCGCCAAACTCGCCCACCTAGCCAATAACTCTTTCATGTCCTTGAATTTTACATACCAAGACGTTAAGAGAATCATTGCTAAAGATGTACATGACCAATGGGGAAAAAAATGGGCAGAACAGACAACCAAATTACATGAAATCAAAAGAACCACATACCCTTGGCCGTTCCCTGCAAACATATCCAGGAAACACCAGACAGTCATTACTCGCCTCAGGATTGGACATACCCATATAACCCACCAACACCTCATGAAGAGGGAAGAACCCCCTGATTGTACCGTCTGTGGCTCCCCTCTTACCGTCAAACACCTCCTCAGGGATTGCAGATGCTACGAAAAAGCGAGGAGAGATTTGAACCTTCCGGACCAGCTCTCTGAATTACTCAGTCCCGAGCAGAGCAATCTCACAACTACCCTGGAATTTCTCCGCATCACAGGACTTCTTAACAAAATCTAATACAATAAGTTAACGTAATGTTTCATTGTTTTCTCTCCTTTATATATTGTATCTCTACATAAAAATGTATTACTATGTATAATTTTGTAAATATAATGTTCGTCCAATGGCCATAGTAGCCGCGGACTTGATTCTATTAATAAAAAAAAAAAAAAAAAAATATAAAACACGTCATACTGGTTTGTTTGGATAAGTTTCATGAATGTACCCTTTGAGTTTTGCTACTGACCAGTCCAATTTACATTTTATTGTATGATCATTGATTTGTTGGTTTGGCGCTTTAATGGTTAGTGTAATCCAAGGATCCGTGAGACTAATGTCCATATTTTGGCACCTTGCAGGAATAAATTAGGTATTAAATAAAAAAAATATAATTAATTACAATCTGTACACAAACTATTAATATACTTACTGCTGATGTACGAGCTTATTGACTGGTTACAAAATTATGAAAATTTACGATTTTTTAAAAAACGACGCAATAATTAATTAGTAATATCCCCAAAATAGTAATAATTTGAGTACCTATACAATTTTCTATTCCTTTCACAATCAACATTTTGCTATCAACTATTTGGCTGTTTTTTATTGGTTGGAAGACAAAAAAAAATCTTATCAAGGTACATTCCCCACTACCAACTACTATTTACCCATAGACCTTATACTAAGGTATAAGAGTATAAGGTTCTGTGGTATAAGGTCTATGTATTTACCTATGTTTTTATTCTAGTTATTATCAGTATACAAACAAAATAATAGATATCCATAATCCTCTTAGATATTGATAATAATTAATAGCATAAGACAGTAATTACATTATTATGGTAACTTGCACTTAAGAGGACGTATCTATTATTATAGTTGACCAACCACCTCGTAAAATCGTAATTCTGTTGTGTATAGAATACGAGACACGAGTATTATGAACTGATGATAACTTATGCATCAAAAAACCATTAAAAAATCATAATTATTTTTATATTAATATTTTATATTTATGTTCAAGTACAATCGAGTTTGAAAAGGACGGCTATTTAAACATGCAAATTAAATCTATTTTCACCATAATGATCTAACTTAAATTTTTTTAAGCTATTAAATTTAAATATGAGTTTTTGGCGAGAAGCTTCTAGTGTTATACTGCTGACAAAATCTTCCAATATGAAGAATGTTTGTCGGGATTCGTTCAAAATACTGTGCATTAAAAGAAGTGCAATCAATTCTTACTTACCCAATTATACAGTCTTTCCAGGAGGAACTACAGAAAAATCGGATTCATCTCCGGAATGGACAGACATAATTCCAGATTGTACAAATTCTAATTTAAATGTGAATATAATGGGCTACAGCGGTATGGCTTATTTATCATCTTTTTAGTAGTTGGTATTTACTCAAAATCAATTTATAATATTATTTGTTTTAGGTAGCCCAGCTATTAAATTTGTATCTGATAATGAACAAGGTTCTATTCCAAAATGCCTATCACTAAGAGTAACTGCTATCAGAGAAACATTTGAAGAAAGTGGTATACTGTTGTGTAAAAAAGTGAACTGCAGCAAACCTGAGAATTGTGCAACTGTTAATCATTTAGAAATTGATAGCATTGACAAATGGAGAAAATTAGTTCAGAAAAATGCATCCAACTTTATCAACTTATGTAATGAAAATAGTTGTTATCCAGATGTTAGTGCATTACATTTGTGGAGTAACTGGTTAACACCTCCACTTTTGAAGACAAAATTTGATACAAAATTTTTTCTTGCTTTTATTGAATCTTCAGTTAATGCTAGTCCTGATGGTGTAGAAACATCTCAAATGACGGTGAATACCAAATACCAATTAGTTTATTATTAATATTTTATAGAAATGCTTTATCATAGTCTCACATATTATATTTATTTTTATATTTAGTGGAATACACCAGATGAAATGTTATCACAATTTTTTAATGGTGATGAAAAACTTGTGACTCCTCAATATTATGAACTGTTAAGATTAAGACAGTTTACATCATTTACAAAATTAACAAATTTTGCTTGCACAAGAAGTATTGAAGGATGTGAACAAATATTACCAATGGTTATAGCAACCAAAGACGGATATTTGACATTACTCCCTGGTAAACTAACTAAATAATTTATTTGACTATGTAAAGTGTAATAAGTAAGTGGTTAGCTCAAAAAGAAGGAGCTAAAGTTATAAGCAGCTATTTACCAAAATTGGCGTTTTGTGTTTTTGTTAATTTATAATTTTTTTTAAATTATGTTTTCTTTTTTTTTAAACAATCAAAAACGCATACACATAAACTAGGATATAGTATAGATAGCTCCTAATTCTTCAAATTAAATCCTAGATGAAAAAAAAAATATAGAATATGTAGTATTTTTTTTTTAAATTTTAACATCAATAAAAATAATTGTAATCATTTTGTACATTTAAATGTGTTTGTTTTAGGAGATGGCAAGTTTAATAATTCAGAAAGATATTTAGAAGTACAATATGAATTGGATAAACATTTACAAGATTTTGACTCTGATGTGATGCATAGACTACATCATACTGAAGAATATTTACCAAAAAAAATAATAATTAAAAACTATATACCTAAGTGTGGACACGTACTGCCCGCAATTCTGTAAAATTTGAAAATTAAGATACAATAGTTTAATATTCACCAACATAATGTGTCATAATAATTAATATTGACCACAACTTATATGAAAATATCTTTGAATTCTGCTAAACATTGATCTCCATTTACCCTGATCAATCCATTTAACTTTTTATTTTTTATTTTGTTGTTAATTATTTAATTTAATTATTTATTGTTTTTAATTAATTTTAATATGAACAACACTTAAAATAATACAATTTATATATAATTTAAGAATGTATGTTATTTGTTCATAAATTTGAAATATTATGTTGTTACCATTGTTCATTAAAGAACTATTAAACTTTGATTTTAGAAAGATAAATGTTATGTTATGATATAATGTACCAGATGAGTTATAAAATATACAATGTTGTTTCTATATGTTAAAAATGTTATTTTAATGCTGCGTTTATTTCTATGATGGAATTCCAATGAGCATATTGTTTTTTGGTGTACATGTAGGTGGTTCCAATTTTGAAAGTGTCACTTTATATCCAACTTCTATTGCTCTGGATGCCCGATCTTTATCTACTGCCGCCATGCATGTATAACCTTGTTGTGTTTTTGTACAATTTGGATCAAAATGTGTTTGATCTGCACAATGGCATAGTACTAAGTAATCTTCAAATGAGAAATTAGCTAGTCTCAATGCTTGACTTCTTGGATACTCCAAAATATGATTATCCTATAAAAAATTATTACATATTTATAAGTATAACACATGTAAATTTTTAAAGTTATCTGGACTCACTTGGACTCCTCCATAACAACAAGGACATATCACAAATGCTGCATTTTGTTGTAGACACTTTTCTAATACCAAATCTGTAGCAACACCACATCCATGCAAACATAAACCTACCTAGCAAATGTTAAATTTGGATTATTAAACTTAAAATAAAAAGTAAAAAAATTCTACCTGGAAATTTGCTTTAAAATAGTCTAAATTAGAATGCACAATCATTATGTTTTTTAGATCCAACTTTTCAACACGCTTTCTTGCTCTCCGTAAAGACTCTTCTTTATTGTCAACCAATATTACTGTTAGGTTTGGTACAAGATAAGCAATTACAATTCCTAAATGTCCACTGCCACAACAAAAATCCACTACTATGTCACCATCTTTAATAATCTATATAAAAAATAAACAATAAGTATTTCGGCAATTAACAATATAAATTTTTCATACATTTAATGTAGATTGAATAAGATTTTCCAATTGTTGTGTTTTTCTGATTAGTCTTTTATCGGGTATATCTCCACCAGATGGACGAACCTCGTGCGGTAATTCTTCCCAGTCAATAGGACACAAATTATTAGAGCTCAAATTTATGTTAATATTTATGGTATCAAATGCCTGGATTATTTCTAGTACATTTTGCTTAACATATGTTTTTGCTCGTGGATTATAGCGTCGTAAATCACATTTATATAATGAATGAAATGGAACTTCAGGCAAAATTAGATTTTTTGGCAATTTAACTCTATCAAAAATTATACATTCTAGATAACTACCAATGTCTAAACGTTCCAAAACAGATTTGTACCATTTTAACGTTAAAGGTAAAAATGTATTCATTGTATTTTCCCCAAGCAATTTATAAGCAATATATATATTTGGTAGTATAAGTACATCTGAAAGAGTTGGATTGTCTTCATCTGCAAATCTTTGAGTTGGATGGAGTGATTTTTCATTTAAACGCTTATTAATGTTGTGTATTTGCAGTGGCTGAGATAGATGACATTCAAATCGAGCAAGTTGTATTGGAATTTCATATGTGGCATTTTCATCGGAGGTTTGATCACTGAAAAATGTATTTATTGATGCCTGCAATTGGACTTCACAATATTTTGTCCATGATGAAACTTCAGCACAAGCAGATAAACAACTTTGTCTAAAACCAAGCAGCCAAATCCAGTCTTTTTGAATACTCTTAATAAGCTAAAAATATATATATATGTATTAAACAATAAAAAATATATACACAAGTTTTACCATCTACTATGAAGTAAATATATAGGTACCATTCGTAACGAAGAACAAAATCCAGCAGTACAATAATATCCATTGTTACTTTGAAATACTGGCAATAAACAGTATGCTGCTGGTCTAGGTAAATCATTTTCTAATATAACTGTATAACTTAAATCATTGATGGAGAATTTGAATTTATTGTGTTTGTCTTCTATGTTTTTGGATACCACAAGAATAACTGGAGCTTTGATGTATTGGCAAACAAATAAAACAATTGATGTTTGTAGTGAACATAAAATATGTCCATTGGTTTTATCCAAATCAATAATATTAACAAATAAAGAAGACATTATATTTTATGGAAAAACTGATTAATTTTTTTATTTGTACAATATGTGATGTACCATATATACTACTATACAACGGAATCTAATTGTTTTTGTATTCTTTTCATAAACTTTTTATGAAAATGTTTTTTTTTGTATTGTATAACAGATAAACTAATTACAGCAATAACAAATTGTGAGCCTTGGAATAACCAAAATTCTTTTTCTGACGTTTGAATGGTTGGCTTGTTGCAACTAAAAATTAAAAAAATTTAATGATTATTAATGTTCATAACTAAATATGATATACTAATGACTAGAGTGCAATATATATTTGGAAGATAACACCACAATTAATATTATTTTATATGTTTAATAAATATTTTACTTTAATCTTTTGTAAGTAAAAATAATATTATCAGTGAAGAATATGATGGTTGATTTGTTGGGAGATTTTAGGATACTATGATTAACTTGTAAGTTGAGACTTTGCAACTAATTGTGTACACATATTTTTAGTTTAAGTTAAATTTAGAATGTTGGACTTAACATATAGCCTTGATTTGAAATTGATTAATTATAATTTAAACATACTTTCTATATGTTAATCCAGAAATTTTGCATTCAATAGTTTCAACATAACTTGCATTAATGCATTCAAGTTTGTCTGAACACAAATGACACTCCTCTAGAATTGTATTTTCTTCTCGCAACCAACATTTATTTGAAGAATTTTTATGATCTTTTACACCTTCGGACGCCTCCGTTGCAATAGTAGCATTTAGACCAGACAATGTACTTGAAGATGTAATTTTTATAAATATTAGAAGCGTAATTCTAAAAATAAATAATTGTTTGTTTTACAAATTTTTGAATAATTTATAAATAAGACAATGATTATTATTAAGGAAAAATGAGTGACGACAAATAGAAAACACTGTAAACTACAGTTATGAAATAAAGTAAAAAGAGCTAAAATTAAATTTGGTTTTATCAAAAACTTATAAACAGATCAAAATATATTTACCCTCCAATGAAAATTATTAACAGCAGTAATCTTTTGACAGAACAAGATTCTAACACCATTTTACATTTTTAAGAACAACACAATATGCATACAATTGAATGAATTTGAAATCATCAAATATAAAGAATAAAGATTGGTATTTTAACTAGTTAAACAGTAAGTAACTTCCAGTAGTTCCGGACTACCATAGTTGTACCATACTAACAGATGTCAGATTATCAGATTTGTGAACAACATAGACATTAGACATATTATAAAACCGCCATAATGCCAACAGGGCAATGTTTACAAAATCGCATGGTTGATAAGAATATTTATTAATGATAACAAATTTAATATAAATATATTTTGTACTGTAGTATATTATGTACTTATTACTACTTTGTGCAATTAATTTGTATTTGACATTTTGACTATAGAATATGAAAAGAAATTCGTTTTTTCATTATTTGAATTATTATTTATTATCACTTATCAATATAGGTATCTTATCTATTGAGATATCATGTAAACATTGCCCTGTTGGCATATGGCGGCCCCAAGGTTAATTTTTTTTTTAATTTTCTATTAACCTTGTGGCGGCCCGACTTCAACGTTCTTATGGGAATGTAATATACAGTCGGCTATCTAGTTGTTTTATATGTCTATGGCAAGGACTAGTTGTACCGTCTCTGATTAAAGTTAACCGGAGTTTAATCGGCCGAATTTGCACGGTTATATATCTGTTATCAGCTGATTAAGCGTAATCGAAGTTTAACCGTAGACGGTACAATACACGGTTTAGGATAATTCCATCTTAAACCGTGGTACAATAAGACGTATATCCATGATCTATGGTGATCTATGAGATCATCGCATTATCAATTTATCATTGTTATATTGTTATCATCAACATCTATCGCGCATGCTCATTTTTTTATCATGGTTGGGCCTTTATTCTAAGTCCTAACTTTACTCCTAAGACCGTGGACCCGGCAGCTGTCGGATATATAAAGATTATAGACATAGGCGACACAGCGAGTGCCGAGTAGTGACAGCGTTAAACTTTAGTTTGCGTTTAAAAATTTCAATTATGGATGACGAATGTGAGTCGTACAAACTGTGGCGTATTCGAAAAACGGTTATGCAAGTAAGATAAACACCAAACCTAATTTTATATTTACACTAATATAATTATGTAGACTAAGGCTGATTCTTACAATGTCCAGTTAACCGTTAACGGACACGGACACGGACACTTAACCAGACATTATAAGAACTGGCCTTAGAAGGTCATAAACGGTCTGAATTGTCCAGTTGATGGATTAAATGGTTACTTCTGTGTAATTCGTATCCTTTAAAATTGAGGTTACTCGGTTACCAAAAATCAAATTTTTAACACTTTGGAAAAATGTTTTCACTTGCTTTACCTAAGTCAACATAATATTAATAAATTAATTGATTTCATTCTTTCAGTCAATTTGTTGCCCAATTACTGAATAACCCATAATCTAATATTTTAAATGAAATTGATTTCATTATTGTATTTCACATTGTTTTTAAATAATTAAACTATTTAGCATTACTATTACACCTGATTTATATTATGAAACATTGATTTAAACATAACTTAACTGTTATCATACAGAAACTTATTAGATACCTATTACTTTTTTAATGAAATATTTAAGAAATTGGGATAGATTTAACAATGTCTTTTATAATTTATGTAAATCAATAGTTATTACTTAAATATTTTTGTTGCCAATGAATTGCATGTTACTATTATATAAGAATGTAACAGATCAATGAGTCTCTGATTGCGTTTTATTTTCTTCTATAGCCAATCACCATAAACGCTCAAAATTTGGAGTAGGTTGTATACATTTACATGGGTTTGGGCATACAAGATTGTATTATTGATAGCCTACATATCATATTCAAATGCATTTTGATTTTTCAAAGAATTATATAGATCAATAATATAATAGAATCGGAATATTTTTACAATGCATAATTGATAGTATGACAGCCCTGACTTGATATTGATATTAAACATAATATTATTATTATTCAACATACAGTTTTAGCAATTTTAGGTAAATATAACATAGAGAGAAACTATGGTTTTAACTTGTACAGGAGGTTCTATGAAATAAAGAAACTAACATTAAAACAGTATAGAAAAGAGATGTAATACAATATTTAGGTTAAAAATAGTATCTGTTGTGTAAGTTTATCAGATATTTATGATGACGCATCTGTAAACTCAATATTATTAGGAATACAATAATTTAAAAGTATCATTAATTTATAAATAATTGTGTTTTATAATAGCTTTGCCATGACAGAGGTTACTTAGTCACACAGGATGAATTGGATCAAACATTAGAACAGTTTAAAGAACAATTTGGAGATAAACCTAGGTTTGTTAAAATTTTAATATTTTAAAAATTAGCTTCAATATACTTTATTCAACAACTAGATACAATTTATTCATATTCCTTAATAGATTTTTAAGTATTATAAATTGTTATTTTTACAGTGAAAAAAGACCAGGACGTAGTGATTTAATAGTCCTTGTGGCACATAATGACGACCCTACAGGTATAACAAGTAGCATATTGTACAACTTCTAATATTTTAATAATTCCTTATCAATTTTAGATCAAATGTTTGTTTTCTTTCCTGAAGAACCAAAAATTGGTATAAAAACTATAAAAACTTACTGTCAGAGGATGCAAGAAGAAACCATTACTCGAGCTATTATTGTTGTTCAACAAGGAATGACTCCAAGTGCTAAACAAGTATGTTTAATTCTTAATAATCTTAACTATACAACATGTTAATGATTTAGTAAATTATACAGGGTGATTTTTTAAGCGTAACCATAAATTGAGTATGCTTATACATATTTTAAAATTTTAATTTTTGGAATTTATAAATACATTTGAAATGTTGTGTACCGTTCAAGTATGATCTTGTTGCAATACAAAATTTTGTTTTTCAAGTAGGAACCCACCTTTTTTTACTTTTAATTATCAAACAGTTATATATATTTTTTAAAATATTTTAAATAACTATTGATCTATCAATATATATAATTTGTAAAAATTAACCAAGTATAATAAATACTATGTCTAACATTAAATATAGTTTTTATTTAAAAAAATAAATAATTTTTAAGGATTATTTTTTTATTAGAATAAGCCTCGGCAGCGAAGGCCACTGGCTGACGTTTGACAATTAACAATTATATAAGATTAGTTATTACAATGATTTTGTTAGTACATTACATATTATGGTTAATTTTTTACAATACATTTTCGATTTGTATATCTTTGATGAAGCTTAGAGTATTTGTGATGGTTTCTATGTTCGGGCCTAGTGATTCGTATAGATGTTCTGGGATGCTATGCTTATTTCTGGCGGCTTGAGTTTGTCTGCATTCGACAAAAATGTGTTTGATTGTCAGATCAAAACATTCCACATGATGCGCATTCTGTTTGTTCTTCTCGGTTCATTAGGTAGCCGTGTGTGTAGTGAGTATGGCCTATTCTTAGTCTAGTTAATATTACTTTGTCTTTTCTATTAAGATTAGCAATGTTTTTCCAATGTTCTGTTGTACGCTTTATTTCGCTGAGTTTAGTTACTTTTCTTCTTTTAAGGATTATTATTCTACGTTATAATACATTTTAATAACTCAGAAACTACTCATTAGAATTTTAATTTAGATACATCAAAAGTTTCAAAAAAATCATCTTCTACATAATTTTCAGTAAAAAAACACAGTTTAGCACCAATATTTATATAACTAATTAACATAATATCACAGATTATTTAAAATAATATAATACAATTTTATATAATCCGTGATAATATCATAAAATAGGATAAAAATGTGTATATTTATCAAAATGATTTTTTTTTTTTTTTTTTTTTTTAATATTAATTATTTTAAAAAAGAGTTGTACTTATGAATATATAATGAGAAACATTACCCTTCAGATAGTAATGTTTTATAATTTAAATAAATTTTTTTTTAGAAAAAAATAAAATACTTAGTTATTTAACATAACAAATGTGCATTGAGCATAACTGATAAAAATATTTTGTTTTTGTTTTAAGTCTTTAGTTGATATGGCTCCTAAATACATATTGGAACAGTTTTTGGAATCTGAACTTCTAATTAATATAACTGAACATGAACTAGTTCCAGAACACATTGTTTTGACACCTGATGAGAAACAAGAACTTTTGTGCAGATAGTATCCTTTTTTGAAATATACAACTTTTGTATTTGACTCTAGGTATAACGAGTTGCAATATTGTTTAAGAATTAAGTATGTAGATTAACTTTTAATAAAATATCAAAATAGATAGTAGAAAATACTAGGTTAAACGTAACATTCATTAAAATATTTTACATTTTTATTACTAGCATAATCTTAAATATTTCGGCCTTAATGCCATCGCCTGAATTTTCCATTTTGCCCTATTGCTCTTTGCTGATTCATAATTTATTTTTATGAGTAAGGCAGAAAGAAGTGTCATAAAATCTTATACTATCAATTCTCAATCTTTTTAGTTTCCCAACTTACAATATAGTTTAAAAATAAAGTCAGTCATCACAACTCCCTTATAATAAATACTAATTGTATTTTAATTATCAGCTTACAAATATTTTATTTCCTTTAGCATTTGGATAAATAACTATTATACACTTATTACGACAAAAGAAAATGTTGAATGTATTTATTTTATTTATATATTTATTTATTGTATTTACCAGTATTATAAGTTCCATTTATACATGAAAAGTCGAGAAAGAGAACCATTAGTGGCCGAGTTCTCACATTTATTGACAGAATACCTACTTTTGATTGTATATTATTGAGTTACTACAGTTATCATCAATTTCATGCTGCTATTTTTTTATTAATGGAAACTACATATTTATTTTAGTGTTTAGCTGCCATACTGCCCACATACATTACACAATTACTATGTTCTACTACTGCTAAAAGTTTTGAACTTGAACAATTATTAGAAAAATGTTTTATTTCTTTGTAAAATTAGTCTAATTGTACATGTAAATGTAAATATTTTATAATTTTAACAATAATTCAAGATGGGTTATAGTACCTCATTTCTACATTAGTCTATAATCATTATAATTTAAAAATAAACATGATACTACAATAGCAATATTAATGTATCATGTTTCCACTAATCTCGTACTGTTACTGTTATATGCCATATTATACTAGTTTTTATCTATTAATATGTAGTTTATGATGAGAAGTTTTAAAGTATTGATTTTTGCTAAACCATTTTAGTATTTCAATTTTATTTACATGTATGTAATCTTCTTTAACTGAAATAAATTAGCAAATTAAAGGAAAATCAGCTTATGAGAATTCAAGTTGGCGATCCAGTTTCCCGTTACTTTGGCTTGAAAAGAGGACAAGTAAGATTGAATATAATATGTATAATACAATGTATGATAATAGAGACAGTGTAACAATACTTAACCAATCAATTTAAATATAATTTTTTAAAAGTGGGCCTTTTTGAACAAAATATTTAAGATAGTTATCTTAGCTTTCAAAATTATTAATTATCTCAAAAAAAAAAAACTTTTTTAGATTCATATTTTAATTTGCTAATAGTTTATATTTATATTTTTAATACATTTATTTTGTAACTGACAAAATATACTAACAAATATCTAATATATTTTATAAATTACTGATGATCTTGTTTTTCACCATGAATAACAAACTTTGTCATTAAATACAACAATCATAAAAATGTTGATACCTAATATCCTACACCTTAAGAGGATGTCAGTACACTAATTGTTTTCTCTCTCTAATTCATGTGCAACATGGCGTTCAGCTGAACCAACAATATAAACATAGGTTTTAGTATTGAGTGAATTGATCTATCGTAAAACTTAAAGTCAAGTACAATGTCTATGTTCTTGCGTTAGTTTTCTAAATTTTAAATAATTGGTAGATAATAAGTTTTTATAATTAGTCAATTAACACTATGTCTATTACTAAAGTTAACAACAAAAACTTGGTTCTACTGAATGCACATATGTAATTTTTCTCTTGTGTTATAAGATAAAAACAAATAGTTCATTGATGTCTGATATCCTAAATAATATTATTTTACATAAGCCAATTAATAAAAAGTAATGTTCCAATAGTGTAAAAACAAAATAAAATTATAGGAGGGTTATAAATGTTTGTGATCTTACAATTTACAATTATCCATTATAGTAATTCAAATACTATCATTAAAAGTAAATAGTACACATTTAGTGTATCACTATAAATAATCATTCATGTGAATTTATATTTTATTTACAGGTAGTAAAAATCGTAAGAAATTCTGAAACTGCTGGACGTTATATTTCATACAGATTGGTTTGCTGAAATTAAATACTAAAATTTGTATGTAACTGTAATTTGTTCACTTATAACAAAATATTACTATAATTATAAAATAAAAGACATGTCATTTTTAATAAATATGTGTTATTAATTATCAGTTTTTGGTATAACTTCCCACAAAGAGGCCATTGTATAGTTAAAATCTGGAGAAGATTAAGGATAAAACTTGGAGGTAAGCCTCTCGAGCCCTTCCTAAGTGCACAAATTATGATTTAGGAATGAAGTATAGCTACTCTTCCGGATCCAAAACCACCTGTATAAATACTTCACATACATTTCATGTTTTCGGAATACATATTAACTATTAGTATATTATTTTACTGAAAAATAATTGTATTATTTATTTCTAATCATATAAACAACCATACATAGACATATTTTTAATAATAATAAAACCCTTGGAAAACCACTGATTATATGATTGATTTCTAATAATGGATACCAAATTTAAAAAATATATACATAATTGGTTTTAAGCAAAATAAATTAGCTATATTTTAAAATTTACATTTTTACTGAAATATTATAACATTTACAAGATTAATTGAATTAATATTTATTATATACAACCATGGTGATTAATACAAATGTATATAATTCCAATGTGTTGTGTATATGATTAATGTCTGACTTGTTCTAAAATTCCCTGACGAATTAGTGGCTCAGCTTGCGATCTTGATAACATATACTGACTATTTTTTCGTAAAATCAAAACTTCTCCACTTTCTAGTTCTAATTTACCAGCATCCACTAAACTTCTTACCTAAAATTTAAATACATACATTTTTTTCTACAAAATTAAAATTTATAAAAATGATTATGTAACGTTTTAAGTAAAATTTTATAGTAGTGCTATATTTTGATTTGATTTAATATTAACATGATGTAACCACTTTCTTTATGAAAAGATGACCAATTCGTGAAATGGAAACACGTTTTTTACACTGAAAATGAAATTGAAAAATATTTCACAAAATGATCACTTTTTCATGAAATGGTCACTCAAATTTAACATTGTGTAATTTATTAACCGTATTGTGAACATTTTTTATTTATTAGAGCAGGAAAATGAATTGTGACAACGAATGTTACATTTTAGGCTACCTTTAAAACAAACACATATTTTGGTTCGACAAACACTTTTACACTAACAACTTAACGGAAACGTCAAGTTTGATTATATCCATATTAACCTCGTGCCCATGTCAAATAATACAATAAATACTTAAGTAATATCTAAATTATTCTATACGACTATTATACTACAATTACCAGACTATCTGAAATGTATAGATGATATTTATTAGTTTTGACATTGATTAAATACAAATAGATAGCCCATTTCAATGTAATTTTGGAAACCGTAATTTTAGTGTTATTATGATTTCATAGATCGCGTCTACAGTTTTGTTGCATAATAATAATAGTCGATGAACAATAATAAATATGTTATGTAATAAATATTATAATATGGTATAGGCATCAACTATTGGCGACCGAACTATAATGTGATCATTAAGAATTAACCTTGCGTAAAACTGTCCAAATTGTATCTGGAGGTCAGGGATTTTTAAGTTGTTCCTATAAAAGTGCTTGTCAAACCAAAAGATGTGTTTGTTTTAAAGGTAGTCTAAAATGTAGCAGTCATTGTCACAATTCATTTTCCTGGTTAATAAATTAATATGATATAAATAAACTTTATTACTATACATAATTATTTAAGTTAAATCTATAGGGGTAGAATAAGTTGTTAAATGTTGTATTTTAGTACACATAGTGAACGACCAGTTTGTGAAAAAAATTACACAATGTTAAATTTGAGTAACTTTTTCATAAAATATTTTTGAATTTCAAAAAGTGTAAAAAACAAGTTTTCATTTCACGAAATGGTCATCTTTTCACGAAAAGATTGATTCACAAAGTGGCTACGACAGGTATATCATATATTCCTTAAGACCTATAATCAAAAATCTTTAGAATATTATTTTTATATATTTACTTCAGTATAAAGTGACTTGGGAGGTTTGGTGTCATGAGTTAAATTGAGTCCAGTATCTGATCCTATGGTCTTCATATACGAGACCAAAGTTTTACAATAATTATTAAACCATTCTATCTGAAAAAAAAAATCTTTTTTTTAAAAATATAACATAATACATAATGAATTTAAACAAACCTCGGATTGTGAAAGATTTTGTCTTACATCTGATGGTAGAATAGCCCCTATCTCCCATCTCATTTCTTTTAATCGCTGCAGTCTAGTCCATCTATAACATATATATTTACTTTTAACTTATTTGTTGAGAATCTTAACAAATGATTAACAATTTAACTTTACATATATGTCATCAAACATCTTTTATTTCTTTCTATAGCTGCACGTCGTAAACGAATAGCATCCAATGGCAAGTTATCTTTTTGTTTGCGTCTGAATTTTAAAATTGTCTAAATCAATTGAAACACAATAAAAAATAATCAAGTATTAACTTACAAGAACTCAATAATTTCTGTATCTAAAGTTTTCATCTCAGAAAGCACTTGATTGATTCCATCATTCTATAAATCAAAAATTATTATTTATATAAATATTGTAACGCTGATACGTCTATAAAATTTAGTATATTAATTTAGATTAAACAAAATATGATATATAATGTAATATAAAGTATGGAGTAACTATTAATGATTAATAGTAAGTAAGTACATTGTATGGCGGTATAGTATCTTCACGAGAACGTTCCAACTCCTTTAATAACTCAATAACTTTATCACAATACATATTTAAATTTTTTTAAATACAACAGTGAGTAATAAAAAAATAAATATAAAATATAAAATTACTCCATCAGTTGACTGCCAAGTTGCACAATATTTTTTTTAAATATTCAACTATTTAAGCTTTCAACTTATCTGTTATGTATTATCATTAATGAAAAAAGGCGGCAAAATTAAACATCAAAGACGTTCTAAATTTAGGTACCATAACAAAAGACAAGTGAAATTTGGAAAACTCTAACCAAGCCGTGGAAGTGGAAATGTTTTAAGATTTCTACTCGTGTGGCCAATGGCCATGTCCCAAAGTCCCATGACACATGCCTATTAAAGTATTAACTTATTGCGTAGTGCGTACTGCGTAGTACCTTTTTTTTTTTTTGTGGTAGTAGTCGTAGTACCACAGAATCTATAAAATTAGATAAATCAATAGATTAAAATAGATTTAATCTATCCTGGGATAGCGCCGAGTCAAGGTTTATGGATTATGCTATATTAATATATTATTGAGTATGATCTATAAACCTTGATACCGATTAACATACAGTGATAATATAGTATCACAGATTATACAATCTGTCTATTTAGTAATGCTAGTATATAGTGAAATGTGAATTATATGGGTAAAATAAAATAGGTAGGTACTATAAAAAAAAAAAAATAGGTATTAACTTCCTACCAACCAACAACAACCTTATACATATGAATGTCATGCTCATGACATTGTGCATTTCTGCTTATATGCAATATATAATTCTTCTCATATACATGAACGACTGCAGTTGTTCTATTCCCGATTTGGCATAATTTTATTGTAGTACACCTCTACAACTTAGTAAAAATGAAATATTTATAAAGCTAACACATACCATTTACTATTCACTATTGGGTATATTATATTGTACAGTAAATTATACTATTTATCATCAATTACATTGAACAATACGTAGATGATATAACCAGATTACCTAGGAAAACTGTAGAATTGTGTTAGAAAATAAAGCGTTACACGATATATTAAGATGTTTTAGATATTATATAAATAATAAAACGAGTAAAATGAAATTCTTGAATAAATTCCTAAATAGCAATATATAGCATTGAAAAACAAACTTTTATTTTCATATTTAAAATGTATCATTATTTTAGAATAAATGTCTAGTGCGTACAATAAGTATAACGTGTATTTGCAGTGTAAAAGACACGAACAAATTACATGAAAGGTGCTATGATGGATGAAAGATTGAGATAGCCTAATGATTTTAAATGATTCAACAAAGTTCAGGTGATGGAATCAGTTCTTTTTGTGAGCATATAGTAGTGGGTTTTCAGAAAGTATGTATAAAGATTATAAAGTGTACAGAACAGGACGAACAGCAGCTGGTGTATGAATAAGTTCACGATGGTAAATAAGTTTTGCATGGAGGAAACGTTTGTAAAAAAAAAGTATAGCAGTTTCATTGGTCTATTATAAGCTCAAGTTTTAGCGATTTGTTTGAGACATAGCCTAAGTTTAGTCCTAAGGAGCTCCAATTGGCACCGTTGTCCTCACTCCTCTGTTTTAACGATAAAACGACATACAATATAAATATAAAACGGCTCGTAATTAAAAGCAAAGAGACATATAATATTATTATATCAGTTTATCACGCATATTCGAGTTCTTAGAAGTTACTACCCCAGAATGATGACTATACGAATATACGATGCAACGCCATCGATGGTACTATAATGCAATTGCATATTTTTTTTATGAAATAAGTTCAAGAGATAATACGAGTTCACAAATAACAGTCGACCGATTTTAGTTAGGTAAATAATTAAATAAATAAACAAGCTTATTAAAAAATCAGCCATGTTTTTAATGTTTTTATTTTTTCGTACGGAAAACAATATTACACTCAACGACTTAGTATTTGAATATAATATTCATCAGGCGCGTCTTCAGGGGGTTGGGGTTCAACCCTTCACCCCCGAAATTATTTCCCTGGTATAGTAATTAGTAATTTTCCTATATACTTACTAACTTACTATAGTTATTTTTGAACAAATGATATTCATACAATTTTGATATTTAGCATAATAATAGTAAAATAATAAATTATGAGTAAGGAGAAAGAAATTGTTTTATTATGTCGCTGTACAATTTGTATTTCTATAATTTCTACCCCCCTCCTTCCCAAAATGTTATTCTGTGTACTATTATATGTGTATTATATGTATTATAGGTATATCAATCAAAATTGTGAGTTTTATGCTATATAATTATTTGTCAAAATATGTCTAAACTATAAATATTATGACGTAGGATGTTAAGCATAACGTGTTATACCCGTGTGAAAGATAATAATTGTTGATTGCGTACCCATCCCGCGTGATATTATTATTACTACTCGTGTTGTTGTTGCTATTATAGCAGGTATTGTTGTTGTTATGTGTTGTACCTATATCATATACGCGACACAGTCGTCGTGTGGTCGCAGGCCGGCGGGTGGTCGCGGACCGTGACCACATTTGCCGGCGGGTGGGCTGACGACGACGACAAGGGAATGACGAGCGTCCCCTCCCGAACCATCCGCGGACGACACGCTCGGCGACCCGAATGTCCCGCCCGCCAACACCGCACCGTGATCTCTTAACCCCGCGCACCGCTCACCACGATTAACCCATCGAAACACGCGGCGCCCCGCGGGGAACGAACTCGTTCAACGCGGAACGCGCGCTCTACCGGTGTAACTGGGAACCGGGCGTTAATACAAACAAAGAACGTGTCCAAAGCACGTCCAAGGTGTACGGACTGGAAAATGTAAAATAAAAAAAAAAAACATATCACCATTCACCGAAGGGTGTTGTTTACCGTTTAGCAGCAGCTATCGTTTATTTTTTCCTGTCAGGCCGGGCGTTTGTTGGCGACGTTCGATTAACCGACCGCGTTGTTCCGCAGTCCGTCTTTGTTGTTACTGTCCGAGTCGCGAGTGTCGCGTAACCACCGCACCGCACCGAAGACGACCACCGCCACCGTGTGGCCCCACAGACAGTGCGCATAAAATGTCCCGCGGCCGCTCAGCGGTTTCACGGCCGTCGTTTGACTGAATACCGTATCAGCCATTTTGTTTGCGCGTCGACGGCTTACCCGGTTCCCAAGTTCAACGAGGGCGACTCCTCGCGAATCATACTCGGGGCCGACACATTCTTGATGTACCACACCGGAAGCGCAATCCTCTACGTCGGGATTACATAAATTTTAGTAAGTACCTACTACACCGTGGTAGCGCGTGTCGTGTGCGCGCGCCGCGGCCGACGGCCAGACGCGCGCACTCGACTGAAATGCCATTTCGGCCACCCGTCGACGATCTGACGACGGCGGCCACCGTGTACCGGCCCGGAACTTAGAATGACCACTGCCGCCGCCGACGGCCACGGTGACGAATCGTCATGAGGGGACCCCGATTTATCTGCCCCCGATGGCTGGCTGGCCGGCCGTCCACTCGTGTCCGGATACCTTCTTTAAAACCATCCATGTGTACAGTGTAAAGAGTATGCTTACCATGCCCAGCCGAGGTTTATTGAAATACCACCCTGGACAGTTGTATCAGATATTTGAAAAATACGAAAATATCAGAAGTACCTATATTATAAGTGAAGAATCTGTAAGGTTTGGCTAAGGTCCGGTTTCTATTTGACGCTGTGACATTTTATGCCTGGCACTGATTGTGGAATGTGTATTATGATCAGTGAACAAAATACCTTAGTAGCTTATATCAATTGAATAATCGCCTATTTTATAGATAGGTAGATTAGTAGTGACTAAAGAAAAGGCCAAAATTAAAAAACTAGATATACATGCCCATACCTAACAATAAGAAGTGATTAAATTCATTTGAAAATACCATAACTTACTACTATTTTGTTGTTTCTATATCTGAAAAATAGTGTGTATTTGGTACTTATTATTTTGATTTAAATACAATCTAGTCAAGTGCGTACTGTGACATTTTTTGTGAGCACCAGATATATTTTAAGAATATTTACTTACAGTAAAAAAAAAATCCTAATTTCCTAAACCAGGACTAGGTTAGTATGTAAGCAGTGACTAATTTGTTTTTTTTTTACTTTAATATTATGTAGGTATATCATTAGGTAGCCTATTAATAATTAATATGTTTTTATGTTGTCATTAAAACTGTATAAAAATAATGAAAATTTATTTTCTTAAGCAAAATGTCAACTATTTTATTTACCAATTTCTAATCTTGTATTTTTTTTTGTATTGAACAAGCTTATTTTTTCTAAATCATTTTTACTTGGTATAACTATTGCCTTGTCTAAAGATTAAAAATTAAAAATGAGAGATAGTTACATAGTAGATTATTTCAATGTTCAGTTTGTGTAATGGTAATTTCTTTTTTAATACAGTTTGAATAGGTGCCTACTATTGATATTACACTAATAAAGTAAGATACTAGGTCGTATTAAGTAAAACATTTACCAAAAAAAATAATAAGTTTGTACCTAACTAAAAACATTTCAATACAAATTATTATGAGCTGACTCAAATTTGGGTAAAACAATTTGTGCTTTCTACATCCATTTACTTATTTATATTTTGAATATGAAATAATAATACCTATTGAATTTTATAATATTTATTTTTTAAATTAAAACTGTTTTATAATAATTGAACTAGCAATAACTTATCATACACATAAGCTTTAAAAAAGTGTATTAAATACCTAAATCAATTAATTAGGTACCTGCAAAATTATAAATATTTAGGTGTTTTTACTTGGTATTAGATTATCTATAAACATAACAATATATAGGTTTTTTATTGATTAATCATAGGAAAATGTTATAAATTTAAACATAGTTTGGCAATTGCACTAGTCGATATCAATGTATATTCTATAATACTGTACTCAATGGTAATTGGTAGTAGAAAGTTATACACTACAAGTTATTAGCATACCTAATTAATAATTAACTTATCATCAGTTCATGTTTGTATTTTTTATGATTCATAATAATTTTGCTATTTTTATAAGATATTTAAATTTTTTTAATATTACTTCTATTAAATTCTTTAAAAGATTTTATTTTATTTTGAATTTTAACATACCTACTATTGTTTGTATTCCTACATAATATAGCTAGCAATTCATTTTTGAAATATGGTTTAAGTAAATATTATTTACAACTATTTTATATCTGATCTAAATTCAAATGATTAGATATGCCTAAATTTACTTATAAATTTATAACGTACCTATTCATTTTTACTCTAACTAGTTTAACTATGGTTTAAACATAGTGGGAAGGTGTAGAGGTGCCAACATAATATATTTTATCCCTATCAATTATTATTGGTTCTTAATCTGTGATTTAAGTGTTCATATAATGTATATCATCTAATGCAGGGACACAGACAACCTCACCCTCTTCTGGTGGCTGTGTGCATATTGTATAACTATATTATCCAACATTACCTAAAACCAGTAAAACTCAAACTTTGTTAATGATTCCATATTCCTAGTACCTATCTACCTAGATAATTTTTAATAACAATAATTAATCATCTACTTATGTAAGAAGATATTGTTTATTTGATATATTTTGTGGAGATTTTTTAGAGGTACCTAATTAAATTGTTTAAAAATAATTAAATATAATATATACCTATTCAGGTTGCCTAATTTTAATGTTATGATTCTAGGAAAGGATAAAATGGTGTTAGTGGTCGGGGCTCGCGGTCCTGGGCACGGATGGCGGCCCCAATGAGAGAGGAGCTGGGTGGGGCGGTGGCGGCGTCCACAGATAGTGTTGGAAGTGGCAATGGAAACAACAACAATACCAGCAGTAATGCAAATTTTGAGTATGACGACAATGAATGGGATATTGGTATAGGCGATTTAATTATCGACTTAGACGCAGATATTGAAAAAACAGGATCAACATCTACAACTACAACTAGTGAAGCCCTTGGTGTTACCAATAGTGCGGCTACAACAGTCGGTTTAACGGCTGGTAGTGGAGCCATGTCAGGAGCAGCTGCCACTGCACCCACAGCCACTACAGCTGGCAGCAATAAAGCTACTGTTGAGCATTCAGCTACTGTTGATAAAGGATTAAAAATGAAAATCAAACGAACAAAAACAGGGACTAAGAGCTTTGAAGCTAAACATGAAATCGTCAAGCCTGGCGAACAAAATGGGTCTTTAGCTTCCACCCAATCTCAGTCAAGTGGCAGTGCCTCTTCAAACGATTCATCTGGATCTTCCGCTGAATCTAAACAAACTGGTATACATATTTTTTAACTTAATTATTTTTAATTAGTTAAAAACAACTAAACTATCATTTGAAATTATATTTTTTGTTAAGGTAAACATTCCAGTACATCTAGTACCATTTGTACTACTCCTTCAACCAATACTACTTCAACTGTAAGTTCAGTTAAACGTGGATCAAGCAGTCATCGAAGAGATAAAACAAAAGACAAACAACACAGTTCATCTACAAGTGGTGATAAGTGTCATAAAGTAAATACTAGTTTATCTTCTGAACTTAATGGTCGAGGTCCTGTTAGTCAATCAGCTCCTAGAACCAGCACTTTCCCAGCTTTATCAAGCAATACACAGTCACCTAATGTACCGGGTCCTGGACCACCGGTTGGAGAAGCAGGAACTTCAACATCTTCAAGTGTGACCAATGGTCCGGAGCAAATTGTATCACCCCCAGTAGTTACAATGGAAAATTCCCAAACTACTACAAAGTCTTCTGCAGCATTGTCTACCTTATCAAAACCTCTGCAATCTACCTCACCACCCCCAACCAACAAAATAAAGACTGCTAATAGTTCAACTTCTGCTTCCCTAACAGAGCAAAAGGTATATAAATATTTTTATATATACTTATATAATATAAATTTTGCAATCTTGAGTATTTTTAAATGAAAAATAATATTTATACCTACATTTTATAACCCTTGTTATATTGTATGAAAAAAAATTAAATAATTAAAAACGTGAGTTCAACTAACTTTATTCAACAATTTATATTTGTCTAAGTAAAAAAAAAAAAATTATTGTTTGATATTCAACATTTCAAACAGACAAATTTCTATGTTTAAATTTAATTATAACTTTGTTTTGACATTTTTTAATATGTATTACTTATTTACTCATAATACATTTTCAGGAAACAGCTGATGCCTGTGTTGGTACTAGCATCAGTGTTGGAACTGTAACAGAGCCAGATTGTTTTGGACCATGTGAACCTGGAACACATGTTAATTTAGAGGGAATTGTATGGAATGAAATTGAAGGTAAATAGAAAAATAAATAAATGCACATTAATTGTTTACTTAACATTAATTTAACATATTAAATTATTTTAGTTCCAATTTTAAAATAAAATAGAATATGTATGTATTTATTTTTCATTAATTAATAATTATAGGTGTGCTTGTTGTAAATGTAACATGGCGAGGAAAAACTTATATAGGCACATTATTAGACTGTACTCGACATGATTGGGCTCCTCCTAGGTAATTAAAAAATAAATCATTTTCCTGTTTTGTGTAATCTTTTACTTTTGTTAAATTAATAATAGCAAATGTATATTATGATTTATTTCAGGTTTTCTGAAGCATCTGCTGGAGAACCAGAATGTCGTTTACCTCAAAAAGGACGAGGGAAAAGAGGTCGTGCTAGTTTAACTGCTAGTCCCAGTAGCGATTTGGTGAATTTTACTGAAACCAGATCTTCAGTTCATAGTAAACTTCGAAGTAATGGTACAAATAAATGTAATAGCAGTAATAATTCAAGTAGAAGGGGAACTTCGTCTCCCACCCCGTCATCATTTGCTCCACCACGTTCAGATTCTAACAGCTCTAATAAGAGGAAGAAGCCCCCTGGTTCTGAAGATGAAGCTTCAGGGAAAAAAATAAAAGCAGAGCCAGCAAGTCCACCACCTATGTCACCTACTATGTTAGATTGTCCTGAACCAAATTGTTCTAAAAAGTATAAAAATGCAAATGGTTTAAGATATCATCAATCGCATGCACATGGTGCTGCTTTGGATGATGAAGATGCTGACACTAAAGAATCTGGTGGTGCAAGCACTTCTGAAAATGAAGATGATACTAGTCCTGTTTCTGTGAGTAATTCTGGTATCCAAGATAATCTTAAAGAAGAGCAGCCTATTGTCATCAGCCAACCAATTGAACAACCACAACTTTCTACAACTCCTCCAGTGACTGAAGTGGATCCTCCAGCTCCAATACAATCTCCTCCTCTTTTAGTTACAAAACCAAGTGTTCTGAGGTTTGGCCTCTCTGGGAATGAAGAGACTAATGTTGTTACCCCTACATTGACCGCTCCTAAAACAGTTCTATCAGTTCCTGTTGTTCAGCCAGCTCCTACTCCACCACCATTGCTACAGCCAGCAACTCCTTTGCAAGCAATTGCTCCTACTTCTCAATCGCCTCAACCCCAACCACCAATTTTACATGTACAAAGTCCAGCATCACAGCAGTTACCTACACCTCCACAAATTCAACCTTTAGCATTAAATCAGCCACAAGTTCAAAAAGTACCACAGTTCAAAGTAAAGCCAGCATCTGCTCTAATGCCCACTGAAGACAGTATGAAAGGCAATAAAGATATTAAAAATAAAGCTGCAATGCCATCATCACATAAAAAGAAAAATCGTAAATCACCAGCTAGTAGTCCAAGACCATTTTCTATTGATCAACCACAATTTGACAGCTCAAACTGTAGCCGTGAAGATGTACAAAGTCCTGCATATTCTGACATCTCAGATGATACTGCACCAATTCTTGAAGTTGAGATGAATGATAGTATGAATAAACAAAAATTATCCACTGCCGATAAAAAGCCAGAACCAAACACTTCACATTCTCCTCATCCTATCCAGCCATATAATATGTACCCATCATATTATGGTCAACCACCTTATTTGATTTCTTCTGTACAACCAAATGACACATCCAAACCAATTAAAGAAGGTGAAAAAATTAACCAACATTCACAAGATTTAAAAATGTCGTCTTCAACGGGAGATAAAGATAATAAAAAAGATTTACAATCAAATCAAGCTGCTGAATATCAGCAACAAAAGCTTTTACAACAATATTTTAATTACGATTCCTATGTTCAAAATTATCCTTATAATATTGGAGCAGGTTATCCAATGTCTATGGTACAAGATAAAGAAATGAAGCCCGATGATAAAAATCATCAACCTTCAATGCCTGGTACTTTGAGTGTTCCTCAGCCTAATAAATTAAAAACTGATCAAATAGTACCCAAAGAAAAACCTCCCCATCAAAACGAAAATCATCAAATTATGAAAGAAAGTATTGAAATGAAGTCACAAATGAATTCAGCTTATATGTTTTCACGTCAACAGCAGCAGCAGCAACAACAACAACAGCAACAACAGCAGCAGCAACAACAACAACAGCAGCAACAGCAACAACAACAACAGCAGCAGCAGCAGCAACAACAGCAGCAGCAAGATGATGTAAGGCGTTATTATGTATATCCAGATCAAAGACGGAAGGATCATAGTTCTAGTGATCATTCACATACAAAATCAAATACACCAACTAAGCATTCTATGGGCACAAACTCAATACACAAACATAAAGAAAAACATGAAGACAAAAAAGATGATAAAATTTGTAAAAGTTCTTCTCATATATCAGAAGGAGTTAAGCCTACAATGGAAACACAAGGACCACCTCCACCTCCTACGTCTTCATATGCTTATATACACCCAGGTTTTATGCAGTCACCTCATTTTGCTGGCGCTTTGGCTTTTGATCCCATGTACAGGAGTGCAATGAATCCTATGTTGGTGCCTGGACCTTATGGCAATACGCCACCACCCCCTTATTTACATCCTCAGCTACATGCTCAAATGCAACGGTATCATGCACCTGAAGATCTCTCACGACCAGCTGTTTCTACACAGTCGTCAACTCCTTCCCAACCACCATCTGGGCCTAAGGCGGCTCTTGATCTCCTACAACATCATGCTAGTCAATATTACTCTTCGCATAAGATACATGAATTACAAGAACGTGCCATTAAGTCGCCTACACCTAAACCGAATGCACAATCGGGATTAACGCCAGCTCCATCACCAGGAACTAGGCAATCTCCATCTTTAACGTCAACTGGCATTGTACCATCTGCCACTGAACGAACTACGTCTACTGGTCCTCCTTCGTCTACCCAATCTTCTGGTAAATCTGGATCAACCGGTGATCCAAAAGACTGCCGTTCACCACCTCCTCAAAGGCATGTACATACACATCATCATACACATGTAGGTCTTGGATATCCATTATACCCAGCGCCTTACACGGGCAAGCCTATATAATAATTGTGTGTAATTGATGTCCCAACATTACTGTTCATCAATAAACATATTTTTTTATTGTATTGGAATTTTTTGCGGGACAAATTGACTCAATGCACTCTTATTTTAATTCTCATTAAGATAATGCTTAACTATCTTAAGTTGTAATCTTATTTAAGAATCTTTTTTCTATTTTAAAGCTACTGTTTTAATCACTTTTGCCTAATTTATTATGTCTATGGCTTTATTGGTCAGACTATCTTTTGTTCCAGTGTTGAAAAAGGTAAAAAAATATTTTGCTTTAAATAGAAGCATTTGATAATAATTAACAACTGTTATTGTTGTTAATAATAAAGCATATTATATGTATGCTTCCTTATAAGTTTAAGGTTAACTTTAGATACAGGAATGCCATTAAACAGTAGCGTCCTTCTATAAATTCATATTTGACACAAAATTAAACATTTTTACTATTCATTAAAATATGATAGTAAAAGTAAATACTACAACTATATTTGTTAGTAGTTATTTCATAACAATTTGCACAATTCATGTAAAATATGATTTTTGTGTGGACAAGTCTGATCAAATCTAATAATGGTTTACCTTAGTTCCATTGGCAAATCATAATTTGATTTTATTACATTTATTATTATTTTATACTATTATAAATATCATTTTTATTTTTATAACTAATTATTATTATTATTTTTGTAATATTTTAATTATAATTAAAAAATTGACGGGTTCTTCGTATAATTTTGGAGTGGTCATTATATATCTAATTAGTCTTAGGGAATAAAATAATTAATATTATTTGATTGGCATATTTAAATTGTATTTTATTAATTTCTTCTACCTTACACTTGGATTTTTTTCAGCAGTTTTCCAATAAATTTGTTTCACTTAATTCAAAGGCTGTGATTTCGAATCGAGGCGAAAGATTTGGTTTTTAAGTCTTTAGGTGTACACATTCTTAGAGAACATACGTGTTTTTTTTTTTGTAAATTTTTATGTAATTATGTATAAATGTCAGATATGTATTAATTTAATTTGTAATAGTTTTATATTAATTTTAATTAATTAAAAAGGTACATATATTTCATATATTACATAAATTGCCCAATTGTACATAAATAAGATGTGAAGAAAAATCACACTGTGAATATGCTAGGCTTTTTCTAGGCAATCTTTATTAATGATGATATATTATTTATTATGACTACATATATTAAATGTAAATATTTTATGTGGGATTTTTTGTACTATAGTTGGAAAATATATTTTAGTATTTTTTGATTATTAGGTGAATAAATTTATATTATTATTATTGTACACTTAATATATAGAAACCTAACTAGTATATTTTTTTTTAATTAATTATTTTTAAAGACTACAACAATGTTGTTTTTTTGTCTGTTGATGATAAAAGACTGCACATTGAAAAAGTAAAAAAAAAAAATTGATATTAGAAATGACTTAAATTATTTTGTTTAGTATATACCTAAATTGTGTTATCTATAAATCTATAAAATTATATTTATTGACTGTAATTACTAATTAGTTATTAAAATTTAAAACATGTCCTTATTTATTCATGTTAGAATTCAGTTTTTTTAAAATTTATAGTTATCATTCGTCATTTATTTTATCAAACAAAATTTTATTGTTTAATAAATAATAATAGTTAGGCTCTAAAACTTAAGGTTATAGTCCTTCAAATTGTCTTAGGACATCATAAACTCAATTTGAGAAGATTCAATGGAATTCAAAATATTCAAAAATTATGCTTAATATGTATAATTTGTTGCTTTATTTATTTTTATTTTTTATTCACTGTTTAAGCATTACCATAGGCATAAGAAATTCATCAAAACTAAAATTTGCAATACATTTTACTATTTTAGTAAACTAATGTTCAATTAGATGGATTAAATTATAAAAGTAATTTTCTTTTTTTTAATATACATATATATTATTTATTTTATTGATACAAGTACCCAAATATATTTGTGAATGTAAAATTATCTAAAATATCATTTTTTTAAACTAAATATTTGGTAAATTTATAAGACCATGTAACCTAGTCCTCAACTAAACAATATTTAAAATATTTGTATTGCATATAACCAAATAAATTACAATAACTATGTAATGTTTTAAATACAGTTTAAATTGACAAATTGCATAGCCCTTTCAGCTTTTAGTAGAGTTAAATTTGTTTGCAAGCCGAATATCAGTGGGTGAACTTTAGGAAATAATACCATGTCTAAAGTAATTGAAATCCCAAAATTTCTCAAGACTATTCTCAATAAATATATGTACAAGTAAAATAATTTGAACCAGTATTTTGGTGGAAAATGTATGCAAAGTATGCAAATAACGTTGAAGTTTATAAAAGTAAATTGAATTTACAATGTTCATGTGCAAGTAACAGTTCCACAAGGGAGAAAACAATGATACCAATAATAGTTACAGAAAAAATCAAAGAATAATCCAGTTTTTGTTGATTCTTCCTAATGTAGCGAGCCGTGACTAACTCCATATAAAGTAGTGATATCATATGTCTTAAATGATTCCAGTAATTTAACAATAATAAAAATGCCTATAAGTCGTTTGGAGCCATGGCTATGATTATAATAATAATAATCAGTGAATGTCCGTGAAAGTTGCGCGAAAATATATATATCAATAGTCATATGAATAATTGTTGAAATAGACCATGTAGGAATACTGTGTTTTGTGTAAACGGATACTCTTTATCTCTGTATTAATATATATATATGCAAAGGAATATACGTGTTGGCCTTCTATGGCATAATGGCAGGGATAGTGACCATTGATCAAATATTTGAGATATACTGAGAGGCTAACTCTCACCATCAACCAACTACTACTAGCATATAAGTCAAATCTCACAAGTGTACTTTATCTAAACCTTGTTCAGTTTCATTGTAAATGTATTAATTTTATGATGCTTCAGATTAATTTCTTAATTTTTTGTAATTGAATAACCAATATTATCATAACAAGAAATCTTAGGTTAAGAGTTATAATTATATTTAACATAGTTGAAGTACCACTAAATTTGTTAGAGTGGATTAGTTCAATTACTTTCAAATGTATTAATAACTAGTTATATGGTTGAATCATGGATAATGCCCCTCTCCCCCATAAAAAAAAATTGAAGGTGGATCCAGTTTCGTTTCAGATTTAAGCAATTCTTCTGCAAGTATCAATAATTAGTCTAAAAATGCTTCCTGCCTGTCACTTTAACTTTATTAGGTCTTATATAAAAAGTTTGGAAATATTGCTAGCAAATTTATAAAAATTATCATTACAAAATTAAAAATAAAAATCAACTATTATAACCAAAATAGAAAATCACAACATATTTATTAAAATTATAATTTTAGTTACAGAATAATCATGTTCAAATACAATAAATTTTACTTTAACAGATATGATTAGGAAAATGGAGCATAAATTTTCTATAAAATGTATAATTGCATAATCTATTTCAAGAATAATTATAAGTAGGTTTGTAGTAGTATTGAATTTGGATTGATTCAAAAATTATTTCTCCTCTGTACTCCTATTAAAGAGTAGTCCAATTTCAATAAAATTAAATCAGCCTTGTGGTTTAATTTAGAACTGATAGTATGCAGTTTACAGTTCATCTTTGCCATCTTTAAGATTTCCAGACCTATCAAATCCATTGAGTTCAACTGTAGCCTTAGATGCTATGTACTTGATAAAATCGTTTACTTCTCGGCCTCCCTAATATTAATAAATAATACATATTAATCAAATGTTGTTGTATAATTAAGATAGATCAATATTTAAATACCTCATAACGAATAGGCTTATTTTTGCTATCCTTGGGCAACCAATATAAGGTTGGGAATCCACGAACATCAAAAGTGGAAGGAACATCATTAGCAGTTGCGTCCATTTTTACCAAAGACACAGCTTCATCTTTTAACTAAAATTAATTTTAAACAATTAACCAACAATGATTCACACAGTTATATAATTATTAATTTTTCAAGATCAGTGAAACATTGTAAGCTACTATCTAATAAAAAAGTGTATGGCAATGGGGGGTTGTGCAAATAATATCACATTAAATATCAACTAGCATTAATAAATGGTGATGTAACCATAATATTATATACTCCTTCTTACACAAGATGACTTTGAGTAGGGATCAACTTTTGCACAGTTCGTTCAAACTACAAACTTTAATAAAAAAGTTTCAGTCATCAGCTTCTGAATCAAAAATCGACAGCGGGCAAAAATTGTTAAAAAGAAGCTTTAAGGTCGCCACACACTACAGCGGTGGCGGTAAAACTATGTCTCGCTTCATTTTGCCGAAACCGCCACCGCCACAGTGTGTGGCAACCTTAACTCGGTAACCTTAGTAAAATGGAAACTTGATTATTGTTGAAATAATAAAGTGAAGTGCATGCGAGTACAGCTATCTTCATATAAAACATAGAGTGCAGAAGCTTGTCACCCCAAGTTATTTTTAAATGTTACAGAGTATTTAAGTACTTAACTCGAATTACCAAATTACTAGGTATCATATTGATTAGAGTTGAATTCTTCGAAAGGAAACATGAAGAACACATATATTTTGTAAATATTATAAATGCATAAATACCTTTTCGGCAACTTGTTCATAGACTGGAGCTAAACTTTTACAATGGCCACACCATGGGGCATAGAATTCTACTAATGTGTCAACTCCGTTGTTGATAACTAAATCATCAAAGTTATTGGCAACAGCTACTTTTACTGGTGAAGTGTTATCTTCAGGAATTGGCTCAGATTTAATGTATGGCTCTAAGTTACCATTTTGGAAGTCTTTAACAAACTTTTCTAAATTTTCAACTCTACAAACAAGTTCAAACATTAGGTATTATTTTTATTTTATATAATATTATAATATTGTTTTCTATATAATATATTAAAATGACACAAGAGGAACCGAAAGAACACTATCAGAAAATCCATTGAACAACAAATGTGATAAGAATATAATTGCATTTGGAATATGTTTTATCTAAAATACAATATTTAAACAGGCAAATTCAAGTATTTTAAAAGATTAAGATAATCTTACTAATCTTAGATAGAAAATATTTAACAATTTGTTATAAAAAGTTGAAATTAACAGATTTCTGTCAATAAACGGTTGTTCTATACTAGTTTAACTATGATTATTACCATTATTAAACTTAGAAAGTTAGAATACACTTTTCAAATGTATTTATACTTTATAGTATATATTTCAGTTTACAAAATAAATAATGATAAAAAAAAACAAAGCACAAATAAACTTACGAGAACTCATCCTTCATTATGTACTTCTTGTTGTCCAGAGAACGTGCCAAAACTATTGGCTTATCATTAGATACAAATTCCAATCCATACTCATTAATTTCATGTTGGAAATCATCTTTGTTGTTAATAGCTAATGTAACATCTTTCACAGACTTGGCAACTTTCAATACTCTATTACGCCAGTAGTTTGTTCCTTTTGGGTTCTTAACATAATCAACAGCATAATAAACTCCAACATAAGGAGGTTTGAAACCTTCCATGTTTTCCTTTTGGCGGTGACCAACCAAACCATGACTAGATGCATTTAAAGAATAATTTACAACTTCGATCTCATTGAAAAAAGTGTTTGGATATTATTATTTATAAACTAAAAAGTTGTAATACTTACTAATTTGATGTAATCCAAGAATCAAGAGCAGATGTTGATTCTTCACCATCATAAACAACAAAATCGGGTTCAAATTTGTTACTTAAATGCTTAGGTCTATAGAGCACAACATTATTCCTAAATAGAAAAAAGAAAAATAGAATCAAACCAACATTTAAATGAAAGTATTAATTTATTACATGAAATCTAACTAATATACAATTATAAGCCCTAAAAAGCTTATGATTACCTACAATAATACAATTATTTTTAAAGGGTGTTGGAACTATCCTAATTCTCATATCGAAAATAATTATTCTTCTAATATAAAGATACAAGCAAATAAATTGAAGCAGAAACCTATTTTCCATCATAGGAAAATATTCACCTAAATGGACACTTCTTCCTCTCTAGTCCTGCTATGTTACTCTTTGAATGCAAACTAATTTGCTTAATACATTATTTATTCATTTATTATATATATAATGTACATAGATATAAACCATATTTTTTTTAGTTATGATAAACTAGATACTTGACTGAATTTCTAAGTAATATTTATCACTTACTTGTAATTATATTTCTCAATCACTGACTGTGAAGTGGTATGACCAAAGTTTACTTTTTCTCGTAATTTGTTTGCAAGTTGAATGAATTTGCCCTTGAGATCAGTTTCTGTTTCAAAGAATCCAACAACCACCACTTCATCTTTAGATAAGAAGTTCTTAATAATGTCTTCTGAAGATAAGTCTTTTGAACTTGGCCCAACTTGTGATTTCATGTACTTGACAATACCGGCTAACCACAAAATGAATAAATATTATATTTTTTAAATCAATATACAATTTAATTATTAAATACCAGAATCACGGGGTCCATTGTATTCTTTAGAAACTTCACCGTTTCGGAAAATTTTTAAAGTTGGATATCCAGAAACACCAAATTTATTACATACTTCTTTACCAGCTTCAGTACAATCCACCTTTAAATAATTTAAGTAAAATATAGTACAAACACAATTATTTAACGATAATATACCAGAAATTGGTGAATTATTTTTATGAAATTTAAATATACTATATATAATCAGAATGTACTTACAAGCAAAACGATTTAAGCTAGATAAAAACAATTCACTTTTTATAAATATACTGTTAAATAAAAATCTTAGTGTTTTAAGACTACGAAAATTCTAGTTTCGATAAAAGATTCTGATGAATGAGATACCCAAATAAAACTTATAAAATATATTGTAAAATATTTTCAAACAATGCATGTTTACCAAAATATAAAATGAAGTAAGTTGAGAGAATTACTTTGAAGAATGATTAAAAACTACTGTTCCAACTACTGGCATATGCGAGATTCTGATAAAAAGTCCGGTTTATTTATCATATATATATTTTTTTATTATTAGAATCAATATTAAAGGCACAATAAAAATAAAAATATGACATAATTTTTTGTCAATATAATGACAAATGAAATGCCAATTATGTCCAATTGCATTTTATACGCCTAAAGAGTTGAAATATGATTTGTCAAATTTAAAAATTAAATATTTTATCATACCCTATATCTTTTTTTACACTTCTTACTTAACCTCTTCTATCCTATATATCATATAAAAGTATAATATTGTGTACATAAACATATAATTATAAATCAATATATATATATAAACCGGACTTTTATAACACCAGACTTATATTCATAGATTCAGAATAATGAGTCCATTTGACTAACAAAGTTTAAATCTTTACTATGTGGTTTACAAAACAATAATTAATTTAGTATAAATGAAGGCAATAACTTCGCTTTAAATTGATAGCGTAAAGTATCTGTTGCTTTATAAACATTCATAATATATATACAGTCGAGTCTCGATAACTCGAATGTCAAGGGACATAAAAATAAATTCGACTTCTGTATTTTTATTTTTTTATTTTTTTAAAAATACAAAAAAATTTGATTTAGACATTATTTTTTATTTTTATTTTTTTTTATTAAAAGTATTATATGTATATTTATAAACTATAATTAAAATTAAAAAACTAAAAGCAAAAAATTCGGCCTTCTCCTTTAAAATTGGTCCATTTATTGGAATGTTTAAATCTCTACATTGAATAAACCAATTGAGTAAACTAACCTCTATATCGGAATACTCACAAATCTTCATTCTTTTCATGGACCCTTTATTAGTTTCGTATTTTTGTAAAATATCGTCTTTATTTTTCGGAATAATTGAAAGTGTACTGGGTGGAATATTAAATTGCTTGGCAATTTCATTTTTTTGTTTACCACTTTTTGTCACCTCACTTATAATGTTCATTTTTTCAGCAATTGTTAATGTAACAAATTTACATTTAAGAGACATAACTACAAATTGTACACGCTACACAGCAAAGATATACAGCAACTGCCGATTATTTTACAGCACAACAGTTGTACATACGATAATTTCATTTGTACAATTGTGATTGTAAACCAGTTATTCTAAAAATGCAAATGACTTCGAGTTATCCATGCTCAACTATTTTTATATTTGACTTATCGCGACAAATATTGCATTGAGTGTATAGGAATTTCCTAGGGACAAAAAAGAAATTCGAGTTATCGAGACTCGACTGTACTATTATTAATACAATTTAGTAATACTTCTATATTAATGACAAGGATATCAAACAAATTCTAGTATTCAGATAGGATTTTCAAATCATCAGCAGTAAATCAGATACAAAATACTGTATTGAAAAATTACCTTAGCCAATATAACAGGTGGATCTTCTTTCAGTAGACTCTTTGCCGCCTTCTCGAACTCGGGTTTTAATTTTTTACAGTGTCCACACCTAGATTCACAAAAAATAGTTATCAATTATAGATTAATTGAAATGTAACATCCGAGTACTGTAATCATATTAGGGCATATACACGTACCAAGGGGCATAGAACATTACCAAAGATGTGTCATACTCGGCTACCGACGAGTCAAAATCAGAGTCTGATAGATCGACAACAGAGTCAGCGAGTATGGAGTTTAATAGGAACCCGGAGAGCACGATCAATCCGTGCATCAACTTCATGGTTGGTGGAATGGAAAACACAACGAAATAGAAAAAAAAATCAACAGGAAAAATGAGGAAAACAATTGGTCGGCAACCGATTTTAACGAAATGAGCTTTAAACAACGAAAAAAAATCCGCCGGTATTTATGCAGTGGTCGCGTATGCACTTGTTCGTAATCGTAATTCACAATTGTGTTTTCGATGTATCCAATTTACTACGTGTTTCGTGTTACCGAATTGTACTTGGCGATTTCTAATTGGTCTACTCCATATATTGTCGGGGTTGGTCACACTAGTCGAACACGTACGGGCCGGCACAGAATATGGCCACAATGAAACTGACATGACGTCACATACCTTTAATTTATTAAAAATTGGTATTTTTGTCTTTCGGATTTCGGAAAGAATATAATAATATAAATCAAAATCAGTCGACATTCAATTATCTATTTAAATAATGTTGCTTACATGTTCAAATAATAATAAATTGTGTGAGAATTCTAATCTATAGTGTATTATTCTTATATATTTTTATATTATTTTTGTAGGACAAGTTACAATTATAATTTGAAAATAAAAAATCAATCTTTCGTATTATAATTCATAGATGTTAAAAAATGTAGAGTATTAAATTTTAAAATTGTATTATGTAATAAAGTTTAAAAGAAGAGACAAACATTTTCATGTTTGAATTCACGCGGTAATACAATTGCTATCATCGATAACGTTATCATTCATATTTAGACGTACGCAAGAATATTATTAATGTGTTTGTTGTAGCAGGGTAACAACAACAACACGATCCCGGCATGGTTCCCTCTCTTAACCTACCGGTAAAAACATTGGAAGTTCCTTTCACAATGATTGTCACTTCCACCCGGCACCCACCATCCTTAAAACATCTCCACAATCAAGCAATCATGATAGAAGCTGCTGCTGCTCAAGCCTAATGCAACGACCGTAAACAAGACCGTTACTGCGCATTGCGTTTGCGCCGGAGTGTTAGTGAGTTTAATTTTTAACGGAAAACTCTACCATATTACATTTCTTGTTTAAATATGTAATTATTTTTTAATAGTTTAATACTCTTTAAAGTGTTAAGTGTTGTGTTATGTGCCTTAGTATGTCTTATTACCAATTCTCTTAAGGAATTATTAATTAGTGTACTGTACTTTTCCGTAATCCGTTCACCGTTGTCTTTGCCGCTTACCCATCTATAGTACGTATTTAACTATCTTGCTCGTTATTCGGGATTGATGATAATAAAGTTTTTCACCGTCGTATATACGTTGAGTTGAGTCATTTTTTCATCATCAATAACTCATACAATAATGAATGTGTGAGCAATAATAATTGTTAATGCGCTGTCTATTTTAAATTGTTTCAATCTTGCCTACGTTTCTATCGTAATCTAGCTTTTTTATGACCATAGTAAGTTGTTACAAAATTAATATTGTTGGAAATTTGAATGTATAAAATATCGCATTCAACTGTTGGATGCAGCAGTTTAGATTTCACTGGACAAATTAAAGTTTTGTTTTAAATTAAAC
This sequence comes from Diuraphis noxia, assembly GCF_037042655.1. Lineage (NCBI taxonomy): Eukaryota > Metazoa > Arthropoda > Insecta > Hemiptera > Aphididae > Diuraphis > Diuraphis noxia. The sequence continues at coordinate 1,981,725 of NW_028301717.1, forward strand.
CAATTTCTAAATAAAATTTTGTGCTAGGTATTGTTATTTTAAATACCAAATTTATGAGTTTTACTAGTCCCTGTAATTTAGTGTGTATTTTGTAAACTTGCTTGATACCACATAATATAAACACTATGATATTGTGGACAACAACTCTGACTTGTAGGGTGTTATTGTCTACTCTACTGCAGACAGCTATCTATTTCAGGCTCTAAAATTGCATTTCAACTTATTTTACTGATTTATCGTACCTTCATTGAATGAATTGTTTTTCTTTGATTTATATTTAATTTATATTACTATTGTACTAGGTATGTTGCTTTAATTTAAAGATGTATCATAAATGTTTCAGTATTCAATATTGAAAAATGGATTGTCAATCAACAGATATATTTGAAATTTATAAGTTTTTCTCGTCATTGACAGAAAATGGTATTACAGAAATGGATAATGGTTTTCAGGTTAGTTACATAAATTAATCATATTTATTAAATCTGTATAGAGACCTAAAATCTAATGTAGTTAATCCTTGTTGTTATTAAGTATCTACCTAAGTAAAATTTTTACGTTTATTACAGGTACAATCATCAAAACTAGATGCTATTTATAATGAGTTATTACAATCAGCACAGAATGTGCCTGGAAAAAATGTATCCAAAAGACAATCAAGTATGTAGTAGACTTAATTCCGTATACACATATTGATTATTATTTAACTCTGAGTATTGAAATTTTCATTTAAATTGTTTAGGAACAAAAAATGATCAGGTTGGAGATCTCTTTGCTGCTGAACCAAATTTTCAACAACCTGCTGTTCCGCCAATTCGAAGAACTACAAGACAAGCTTCTATCGTATGTATAACTAATCACAATAATGAATGCCGGAAAAAACAAATTATTTAACACTAAATTCACTATTTATGTTTTACGTATTATGTTATTTGTTTGTTTTACCGGTGAATGTTACATTATAATATAATTTAAAAAAATACAAATCACAAATTTAAAAATACAAATCTAATCACATTTCATCCATCCTTATGCTAGATAGAAATACATCAATACTTAATTCTCCCCTAGTAATTTGTTCGCATGCATTTTTTATGTTCATACGTATAAGTAATGGTTTTTTTGCACTTAACCATAGGTATCTCTTAGATGAAGTAAAAATAATATTTATTTCGTAATAGAACATAATTGAATACCATCATTATTTATATTAATTTTAATTATAAATACTGTTTAAAGTTCATTTAAGTCAACTAATGTTTTTCTTTTACCATACATATGTTTAAAGTTTGTATCAGTGTGATATAATCAATAAGTTGTTAATATATATTTGAACACTTATAGATTGCATCAGATAAAATAAAAGGCATAAGAGAATCCTCAACCATCAGCAGCTCTGGACCTTCTACAAGTAATAACTGATTTATAAATATTTTGTTGTTTATCAAAAATATTAGCATTCTTGTTTTAAATTGTATCCTACTTACTCTTAATAAATCAATTAGTTAAGCTTTAAGTTAAAAGTAATATGCTTTAATATATATACCTAATATCATTAATTATAAATACTATTTCTAACTGTGGTAAAAATAAAATTTGTACCACAGTTGGCAATCCATAGAATTTGTATTATTATTATTTAAATAAATAAGTCTTGGCATCTAATGGCCATTGGCATACAAGGAGTTTTAAGGTTAAAAATTGTTTAGGAAATAGTATTTGCATAAACAAATCAGTTTATAAACTATTTATAAGATTGGTATTATTAGTCATTATGTAACTTATCGTATCAGGATGGAAGGTTTCCAACATATATATTTGATACCCTAGCTTCTCATTTGTCCATTTCACAGGAACTTCATTCAGATATAATGCATTTGATTGATAGGAGTGTACTGCAACCATAGAATTTAAAATCAATACTATTATGTATATTTAATATAATAATTACTTTTTAATAAGTTGAAAATATTTTTGGATTTCTACTTTAATTATTATCTTGATTGTATTTTAGGAGCCAGCCGAGCAAGAGCTTTATCTACTTTTATGGATATAGCTTCTATTGCTTGTCCAACAGCAAATTCAACTTTCGTAGTCGATAAAAAGGTTATGAGAAACTTTGAAGAACCTGTATCTCCTGGGATGTTTTCTCCTGATATTAGAACCCACATAAAGGAAGCTAATGCCAATAAAACTTATGATTTGACTAAAAGATTGTCTGCAAGAAATCCAACAAAAAAATTAGGAATAATTGTTGATTTACCTGAAGAATCTCCAATTAGTACTGAAAATTTTAATTCTAAACAATCTGAAACATTAGTCAAAATTAACTCTAAGAAAAAAAGGTATACAATTTTTTTTTAATATTCAAAAACATAAGTTATTATCTTCCTTATTTTTTATATTCACATAATTTGCAGTTTTGAGTCTCAAATTAAGAATAAAAAGCGTGAAAAATTAGAAGATATCGATGTTAATGTAGAGGAAAAATCGCTTATGACCAGAACAATGAAAAGAAAACTTCAAGAAGAAAATAATATTGACGCAAAAAAAACTAATGTATTATATGTGCCATTAGAAAAACAAATATCAACGCCAGGAAAATTATTAGAAGATCTTCAAACACAAACTCCTCATCAAATCAGAGAAAATGAAGCTGAAAAAAGAAAAGAATTATATCTTAAATCCAAAGCTGATCAAAGGTATTCAGTATTATTAATTTTGATTGATAGTTTGTTTGTCTTGATTATAAATTGCTTAAAAATGTATTATTGATACTGTGGATAACATTTTTAAACATCTTGATTTTTTCATGTATAGATTTTACTTGTTTTAAATTCTTTTTAACTCAACTAACGAGAGAACATTGATTATGTTCTTACATAAAAGTTTGATAATATGTCTAATCTCTCTCAGCCAACCATATACAATTAGAACTTTTGGTGTACATTCTAGTATATTATATCATGCTTTAGTAAGACGGATACAATATAAATGAGTACGAAAACACTATATTCTTTAATTGTTGAAACTTGAAACATTCCATTATAATTAATTTGATCTAAAATTTTTAATAATTTGTTATTTTGGTATAGACCTTTTTATTATGTAGGTGATGTTGTTACAATTTCTGATTGTAGAAGATGGTTAGCATTTAGTTTTGAAGTTGATTATTAATGCTTATATTATTACATTCTAACGCATATTCAACTACTAATTATTTTTGTTCAATTGTCCAAAGAAAATTTGATGATCAACATTTAAGAGCTGCTAAACAAAGAGAAGAACAAATGAAACGCGCTGAAGAAAGAATTAAAAAAGCTGCTGAAGAGAAGAAGAAAAAAGAAGAAAAACAAAAAGAAAAAGAAACAATGATGAAAGAAGAAGCATTAAAGAAACAAAAGCTTGCTGAACTTCGATTAGCTGAGATTAATGCTAAGCGTAAACTAGCTGAAGAAGCAAAACATTTAAAAATAGTAATAAATTATTTTATGATACATTTTTACTTTGTATTTGTAATTTTACTGAAAAAAACTTAATATGATTATTACAGCAAAAACTTGAAATGAATCGCATTTTGAAAGAAAATGAATTAAAAAAGAAAAATGAAACAAAGTAAGAAAACATTTATATTTTTTAAAAATTGATAATTGCATTTGGTTTAATTTTAAATGCTAATCAAGTATACAATTGTTGGCTAATTAATTTACATATTAAATTATTAACAGACCAGAAAAAAGTAAATCAGTAATTCGTCCTAAAGCATTAACTTCAAATATAACTACTTCATCAGCCACAAAATCAGCAACATTACCAAAATCAAAAGTAAGCTGGTTTCTTTTTAAAATTAAATACATTCTTTTTTGGTTTCTCAGAATTAGAATAAAAAAAAATTAATAATCCATTTCCTTACTTAACATTATCTTTCCACACATTATTACGTATTACTCATAATATTTAATTTTATAGATTAGTTTATCATATTAGGAGTAATGTTCTTACATTATTGCATTATAAATATGTTATGTATTTTTTTGTATTTTTTTTCAATCTATTACAAAATAGAATACTCAGAAAAATTAATGGAATAAATATACAATAAAATGACAGCTTAGACAAACTGTGGAGGTAAAACAATATGATAAAAATTAATTAAGATAGTAGATCACAACAACCCTATCTTTTAAGTCTTTAAATTGGATTGCCTTGGACAGATGATAGAATGGAGATTAAGGATATTTATAGTGATCTGAGCAACTTAATACTTTTGTAGTTATTTTTGGTTAATTCAGAAACATACAGTATTTTAAGATCAGTGTGAAGAATGTTGTTTGAAACATAGAATAGTGCTTTCAAAATTGTATGTAGAACTTTAGATTGGAATCTTCGTATCCAGTTGATGTTGGATATTTTGACAGTGCATCATAATTGTATTCTACTTGTCCAGATTTTTTGTTTTTTTTTTTTTTTTAAATCTGTTTAACTTTAAAATGAAAATGGTGGTTTGGTTGAGTTGATACACATATGGTATTGTTGAGTTATTCTAATTAATACCTACATTAATTTAAGCTAAATTTTTATTGTTTTATCTTGTAATTTTCTTAATTGTCTATTAAAGATTGATAACAAAAATGATTATGGGTTAAATGACGTTTCTGCTCGTGATTCTTCTGAAGATGAATCTGGACCCAAAAAACCTGTTCCAAACTGGGCAAAACGTATGTATATTATATACTAAAATATATAACTAGTATAGCATAATAAACTAATTATTATGAATTAAAAAATTATCTTTAGGAGAAAATAGAAAAGCTGTACTTGAACTTCAATATCATGTCGATTCTAAAGAAAGGGACTTATTTTTTAACTGTCCAAAAAGTATGAGTCTTAAAGAAATGTTCAAAGGCTGGAATATTCGTGATAAACAACGTACATCGAGTGCTGTTTGGAATACACCTCCTCGTTATAGTGAATATATTCGCAAATATTAATTTACTTGTATTAATTGAGTAAGATAAGATTTTTGGAAGATTTTTTTTTTTAAATATTAATTTTTTTGTTTTTGTAATTATTATTACTTGTATTAAAATGTATTAGTTAACACTTATTGGTTTTTTTTAATAATGTATACAATATTAATATAGATAAAATTTGAATACTTTAATTGTCTAACTATACTCAATTTTAACTTAAATACATTATTTTTAATGATTTTAAATGTAAAAATATAAATTAATTTTTAATAATTCTTAGGAATTTCAATACATATATTTAAGCTTAAAGGACCATCATAATCAGAATGGTGGATATTTATAATTATTTTTTTGTGGTAGCAGTTTTAAATAATATTTTTTCAAAGTAATACTATTAAAACTAACAAAAATTTTATCATGAATCATACTATATATATTAGATAGGAACTTATCCATCCATGCTGGCGCTAATAATCGCAGTTGACAATCAATAATTTTAAAATAACAATCCTTATTATTATGATACCTGTAACATTCATGTTGGTGTTTATTTTTTAATTAAACTAATTAATTTATTATACAATTCTGATACCTATATCATAAGAATATGTATATATTATGTATTAGCGTCTAGTTTTCTAGCAAATTTCATTTGAGGAAAAATGAACAAATATTACAGCACTATATCGATGTATGTTGGTTTCATTTCATTGGCAAATCGACATTAGTGTACCTTGTTTTGTTTAATTCTACCTATATTAAAAACTGCTCTTCAGATTGGGTATATAATTCAGATTATTTTCAAACTGGATCAAGCTATAAATACTCAAAACTTTCCTAATACATTTTTATCTAAGTTTGAATGTTTTTTAAAATTTTCAGTTTTTGTTTTTTAATTCTAAATAACCTAATTTTCTGTTAAACTGCTGAGTGCCAATTAGTATCTATAACATTTATTTTAATAATGAATTTTAGTATTTATAATTTTATGATAAAAACATTTATTTTGTCATATTATTTCTAATTAATTTTTTCTATTAGTTATATTTCTTGTAATACACTATGTTAACCACGGCTCGTATATCCTATATATTATGTTGTATATATATAAATAAAATATACTGTTTGTATATTTCTTATTTTATTATACATTCTGTGCTCTAATGACTGAAATTCTTATTTTTTTTTCCAAAAAATTAAGGTTATCACTTTTTAGTTATTTTTATTATCTAACATACTTGAAACATTTAATCAAATTATCAATTATTCGATATAATTTGTCTGTGGTCAACCATAATTTGTTCTGTATACCGATTACGGATTAATTAATATATGGTATACTTAACAAAATGTTTTCAACGAGCTGATTTTAAATTTATATTTTAGACTGAAATAACCATCTTTTAACTTCTACTCTAACCTAAGTTAGTATTTTTTACCAAACCTATCTTCGTACTTAATTTTTGTATTTAAGTTTTACTATTAACTATTACTAACTTGCCTAGCTTTTGTAATATGTAATCTGCAGTGACAACCCTATAAATAAACAAACCAAAATATTCTTTACTTCTTGAGCAAAAATAGATGCATGTATGAGCTAATGCTAACTATTAAGTCAAAACTTATCGAAGCTCTATTTATTTCCTGTATTAATGCCACAATTTATTTTTTATTACTTTTTTATCTTAACTGGATCATGTGGGATATGGATTACCTGTAAAAATATACTCTAGTCATTGCCAATTGGACATAAATTGTATGAGAATCAAGGATAAAAAGCTCACTGAAAAACGCTTAGTTGTTTTAACTTCTGATTTTATTCGACATTAATTATAGTTCAAAAACATTTTACAAGTTAAGATTTTTTTACTAAATGTACTTAATATAAATTATACAATTTTTAAAAATCTATAATAGAACAATAAAGAAGCAACTTGTATGTATAACTACATAGATATATCTATCACTATTAATAATGTAGGTACTAAACAATATAAAGTAAGTAAATTGTACTTTGCTAAAAACAGTCAATATATCAAAAAAATGAAATTTATTAAAAGGTATAATATTCTCTAAAAGAAAAATTTCAAAATATTGCTATAAAACGTGTTTTGTATTTGTGATACAACCATTCTTCAAAATCATTGCAGTTCTAAACATATTATACATAATATCTTTTAATTTGTAGTTTAAATTTTTTACAGTTCAAATATTTATATAAATGTTTCCATTTAATATTAATAAATTAATCTTAAAAATAGATATTAGGTGGAATTTTGAGTTAATGTAACAAATGTATTATGTTATAATGGTCATAATTTATATAAGAATACTTAGGGGCTAGGACCTATAAGTATTAAACTTAAATATTGCATATTTTATAAAACATATTAATAAATTATACATAGTACGTAAGTACTTACATGGTGGCATGGAATCTTATTTCTGTGTATCTTTAAGGCAGGGCGTATTTAAGTTACCGATATTGTGTCGTATTATTATTACGATTAATATACCTTTTACAATAATTTAATATTTTCTTCTGCCATACAAATTATAATTATAAATTTATATATACACATTATTGTCCATGCAGTCTTCATTATTATTGCTGAAATCTTGTTGGTTCTCTTGCCATTCGAGAACACCACTCAATAGACGAATATACCTGTATAATAACCATGTTAAGTATTATTTTTAAATAAATATTAAAAGATTAAGTGAAATATACACTTATTTAAACTGTATTCTGAAAAATGTATATGTCATCAAAATATATAATATAAATGTTGTAGCCTCATATTATGCAGTGCTGTAGACACTAGAAAGAAATTTTATAAGAAGCCAAGTAGTGAGTTATTATAGTACAAAACAATTCTTAAAAATATTTTGGTAGTTTTAAATGTTTGTACAAATACATTTATATAATTTGTATGTTGTAAATGAGGGGTTTAAATTTAAACCCTATATTCCCTTCGCGTACCAATTTGGTCCTGTCTACTTGCATTTAAAAATTATAATTTTACCAAAAAAGGTTATATATACCGAGCAAGCTCACCACCATTTTTCATTTAATAAGATTAAATTATTTATTTATTTATTTTATTCAAATTCAAATTTTTTTAATTTTTAAATATACCTATCCTTAAATATCACATATTCAAATTCTTAAAAATGTCTTTACTCTTTACTAATAAGAGGTATCCTGTGGCGATACAAACTTACCTATGTTTTCAAACAAGAACCAAACTTCTTTAGTATAATTTATTTAATGGACAATTTTTTTTTTAAATATTGATGATATTTGATATACTTTATTCAAAATTTGAATAAATAGTTTTTTGGTTTTCGGTGATTAAAATTTTTAAACTAAGGATACAAAGCCATACAAATGGTTTTACTAACATATAAAATAGATGTAAATAATGTAATATGGTATCTAATTATACTTTGACCATTTTTACAGATTAATATTAATTATTATTTATTTAAATGTTCAAATCATCTTATACCTTTTATCTTCCAAACCTATTAGGTATCATGAACATAGATGATGAACCTAACCTATTATCCTTCATTTCTTAACACAGAAAGTTAAATAGGTAACTCAAAATAGTCAAAACTATAGATACTCATTCGAATTTTGATTTTCAGAAAAATAAATAAAATAATCCTCTTAATAATTTACAACAGAAAATAGGGTGGCCATCATTTGAAAAATAAAAGTTTGAATCTCCACAGAAACACTTCAAGTATAAAGAGAATATTTAGATTTTAGGCTTTAATAGTAGGTATACCTACTATTATTCATTATAGGCGTGCTTATACGTGTGTGGCTATTGGTGATACTCGTTTGCGCACACTACACAATTTTTTACCTGTAAACTGACAACTCGTTTGCGTTCATCGAAAAACGTGAAAACCTGGTTAATACTAATTTTGACCTGAAAAATGACGTCTCGTTTGCGTACAGCTATTTAATTAGACTTTATTGTTACGTATGAGCAAATTTCGATAAGATACACGTAATTGATTAACTAGTGTGCGGTTCTAAAGAAGCATTACATTATTTACATTAAAATTAATAAAATAGTAAATACATTGGTAGGTATTATAGGTACCTGCAGGTTAAGTACTTGGGTAAAAATACTCAATAAAACACGTTCTTTTTCAAAATTGAGTATTGTGAAGACGAAATTACAGCCTACAATGAATCAATAACTACTATAAATGCGTTACTTGCGATACATGTTTCTTAAACAATATGTGGGTATAACTAATTAATTCAATTAATTATGACTAAGCTATTTTTTTTTAAACAAGGTTTTGTAAGACTGTAAGAGAATGGGTGGTAAAAATATATTTCGAAAATCAATTTGCATAGTTGCATTATTGGAGAAAAAAGGAAGTCATGCTTGATGAATCACCCAATATAGTTCTAAATACATCGTCTACATCTATATACGTTTACAACAGCCGATTAAATTTGAATTTATATATTTTGCAATCAAACTGAATTAAATTTGCCGTACATATAGGTACCTACTAATTTGATTAAATGTAGGTAAATTTTAAACGAATACCTATATATAGATAATAGATATATTTATTTATAGATAGGTATGTACCAAATGTTATCGTTATAAAATGTGTAGGTAACACATGATTTAAATGATATCTATAAACAATAATGAATGAATTTTCAAAAATATTGCAATCAAATTTTATGGTTTTCAGACTTCAGTTTATCACACTTAAGAACTAAATAACACTAATGCAATAATGTTAATCCAGTATAGGTAATAGATAGATTACACTATACTCTTTGAAATTGTACGTACAATAATTACTAATTAGTGCTATAATTAAAAATAACGTGGAAGATATTCCCAGTGACACATTAATTTTGTTACAAAGATAACGAGCCTATAAAATTAACTTATGCATAGTGCATATTGTATCGATAGCTTTACCCATATCTATACTGCTACATTTCATTGAGGATATGTTGAAAAATTATATAAAACAAATTAAAAGATTAAAAAAATGTAAATAGAATTTCAACGAGTAGTGTATTTTATTATCTATTATACCCATTGGATTAGAATTAATTAGGTATACCTATAAGCGTGGACAACTAAAAACCATACAACTTCACTGCATATTATGATGTGGAAAATTGATTTCAATGTTTTTTCCTCCATATTATTAAATATAAGCAATTATAAAACGGTTATTTTCAAAATTAGAAAAAAAAAATTATTTTTAGAGCAAGGTTAGAGGAATCACCGAACAAAAGTCTGGCGAAAAAAAGTCCGACGAACAAAAGTCCGGTTACAAAAGTCCCACGAAAAAAAGTCCGATGTCATAAAAGCCCCGCGAAAAAAATTCCGGCTTAAAGATACCCAATAAATCGAAAACAATGTAGTTATATTTTTATATTATTATTTTTATTATCTTTTTTATTAATTAAGTACCAAATAATTATAAATAAATTACAATGTTTTTTATATTTATACGAATAAATCCTTTTTTTAATTACCTTTTTAAGTGCTTTTTTTATTTTTAGTGCATATTTATCAGTTTACGGGTCATATATAAGCGCAGAACTGTACTAGAGCAGCTGTACCTAAAACTTATTCTTTATAATCTGGTGTACATAATTTTCGATAATAGTGGTTTACCCCTCGTAAATAAATAAACCGGACTTTTTTTCGCGGGACTTTTATGACATCGGACTTTTTTTCGTGGGACTTTTGTAACCGGACTTTTGTTCGTCGGACTTTCTTTCGCCGGACTTTTAGGTAGAATCCCAGGTTAGAGAGAGGCTATTATAGTCATACATAAACAAATTTAAAAGAACGGCGGCATACAACTCTGGGAAAATGCAAAATAATCAAACATCAACAAAATACAAACATTCCGAAATATAGCACTTCGTAAACTTTTAAATGCTCCCTACTATGTCTCACACGATTCTATATATTCTGACTTAAAACTAAAAACTGTTGACGAAGAAGCGAAAATTCTTTACCAACGTTTCCAAAATCGACTATTATCAAACCAAAACTCACTAATAAAAAATCTTGCTACACCCTCAATTCCCGGAAACCCCCCTCAGACGCCTAAAACGCAAATGGTGGCGGGAACTGCTATTCCTCACAAATTAAACCTACTAATAAATCGAAAAAAAAAGAGAAATAAAAAAAAAGTAAGCTTTGAGTGTCATTAATGGATGATTTCTCTATACATGCTAATTTATTACTATAATTTAAAATGTACTCTAAACACATATACTTATTATGCCGACAGGTATAGATTGTATATTTTCAAATAAAGAAAAAAAAAAGAAGAGAACATATCCACATCAAATTTTGAATTAGCTATTCAAATTGACATGATAGGTAGGTAACTAGGTAACCTAACATAATATTATAATATACTGATTGGATAGTTAATTGTATAAAAGATAAATTATTATTTATTTTATGTCATACTACCACCTACTTGATAGCCATTCTTAAAATTTCATTCTTCGATAATTTCTTATCGTGTGGGTGAGTGGGTACCAATTTACGAAGTTCTGCAAAGGCACCGGTAACGTTGTGTTGGCGCCAGCGTTCCCGAGAATTGGTTACAGTACATGGTTTTCGGGAATCTGGCACTGGGAATCGTCGGATCCCAGTCAATTGATTTACCGTCAACACATCTTCATCGCCGGACGTTAAGTCATCTGATGTTAAGTCGCATTCCTCGTCTGATCCAAACGGCATAACGATCCGAGACGAAGACGAATCATCTCTAGTATCATTCAATATTTGTTGGGTTTGTTGATTTTTTGGCATGATTGAAAAACTTAAATAAATCTGAACATAATACTAAATCACAAAATATTGATTGAATATCAGTATTATACTATTATGTTACTTATATATTTTTATCATAAAACATAATAAACGCATCTTATATTAAATTTTAATATGTTTATGACGTTTATGTGTATCTTAATTGCCGAGATAATAAAATTATTTTATGTTACAATCCAGGGGCGTATTTAGAAATGTCTTAAGGGAGGGGGGGAACAAGCAAAAAGTTCAAATTTGCGTACATGTGGCGTAGAGTTGTACAATTTCTCATATAATAAAAATAAGTATAAAATACGGCGAATGGGGGAGGCACGGGCCCCATGTGCCCCTCCCTTAAATACGCCCCAGTGACAATCTCAAAAAATAGATAAAAATTATCTAACGAATCACTAAAAGCGACTGTACATAAAACTAAAAAAGAAAATTACGATGTAATTTATAATATTGTCGTATACAATTAAAAATTTTCAAAATCAGTAAAAAAAAAAACTGAAATGTGTGTAATAATGTTTTTTTGTATATAAGAGAATTTCAATACTAGACACATATAATCAGTATGTAAACTTTACTTATTAATTTTATTAGTAAAAAATATATTTATAGTATTCAAAAATCAAAAAAAGTAGATTAGTTAAAAAATGTATGTTAAACTATCTATTTAAATCGGATTTTAGATTCTGAGCAGAGCGATGAATGTATTGATTTTACCATGATGTGTGTTTTTTTTTTGTGTGTGTCTGTCATCACGTTTTGGGGCAGTAAAAATGCTTCGCTTTTTGACTTCAGTGCCTCGTTCGATCAGAAAGTGAATCTAGTTGGTACTTTGGGGGGTCAAAAGTAAAAAAATCCTAATACTTTTCTAAATAATTGAGAAAAACAAACTAAAAATTAAGGGAAAAACGGGAAATTTTACGCACACTCATTTTTCGACAAAATCGATTTTGGTTTTTGATGTAACTTTAAAACAAATGACCATAGATACATGAAATTTTCACCTAATGTTTATATAAGTATATTCTATACACAATGCAATTTTCAAAAAATTTCGACTTAAGTTGAACTATTCATAGGCATTTGAAACTTTCGATCATTATTAGTTTTTTTTAAATTAATATTGATAAAAATTTATTTGTTAGGCAGAAAAGCTTGAAAATTTAATACAAGGCTCTTAACATATTGTTAAAATAGCAGTTGAAAAATAAAAGAAATTCATAGTCACAATTCTTTTTTATTAGCATTCAAAGTTTGAATTTTGACAAAATACGTAAAAATCACGAAAATTCACAAATTATTTAAAGCTAGAAATTCATAAAAAATTTTGTTTTTAAATCTAAGATTTGAAAATTTGATACAAGATTCCTTACAAGTTTTTCAATCTTTATCACAAATAAAAATTCCACCGGAAATTCAAATCAAATTTTTATGAGCATTTGAAATTTAAATTTTTACAACATTGGATTTTCAGTTTTAGCGATTTCCTTATTTTGGCGTAACTCTTTAACAAATGACCGCAGATACTTGAAATTTTGACTGAATGTTTATACAGGCGTTTTATATATTTGATAATTGTTTTGAGCTGTTTACTGAAATTTTAATTTTTCAACTTTTTTAGTTTTTTTTTTCTATAAATACGTAAAAATTACGGCAATGTTCAAATTATCTTAGATAGAAATTTATAAAAGATTTTCTTTTTAAATCTAAGATTTGTAAATTAAATACAAGGCTCCTAACATATTTTTACAATAGCAATAATTGCTATTGTAAAAATAATAATTAAAAATAATAATTGCTATTTCTTTTATTTTTCAATAATTGAAAAATAAAAGAAATGCGTAGTCACAATTTTTTTTTTACAAGCATTCAAAGTTTGAATTTTGACAACATATGTAAAAATCACGAAAATTCGCAAATTATTTCAAACTAGAAATTCATAAAAAATCTTCTTTTTAAATCTAAGATTTGAAAATTTTTAATAATCTATAATATATCCTAGACAGATAAACCGTCTTCGCTCAGAATCGTTTTTCGTATACAATGATATAATATCATTGGATTCAAATTTAATTCCATCCATTACAGTAACCCACTTGTAACCTACTGTACAGCAGAGCGACATCCACGACTTACCCGCCTTTTTTAATTTCTCTCTAAATAAATAATTGACGAGTGTGATATATCAAAACAATACAATACGATTTTATAAGTATAATAGTTTTATAGTTTATGGTATATATTATGTACTTAATAATAAATTACACGGTTATACATTATTCAGTTAAGGATTGTAAATACAAACTTGTTTTAGATTCTGAGTGAAACTGTGGAGCTGGAACGATGAGTATGTTGATGTGTTTTATTTTTGAGTATCAGTTATCGCAGTGTTATCACCTATTTTGGGACAGTAAAAATGATTTGATTTTCTACTTCAGTATCTTTTCTGGAAGGGAAAAAATTTAGTTGGTACTTTGTACTTTGGTCGAAAGTAAAAACTTTTTAAGTGGTTTTCAAAAGAGAATATGCCTTCGTGTATTACGTATCATATAGTGTAGTTTTTACTACACATATTATGTAAAACCATCGAAATTGTCAGAAAGGAAAAGGAAACACAAAAATAGTCGTCACCGACGTCACCCAGAAGAATCGAGTTGAATTTATTTTTGTAACATTAACGTAATAACGTATAGGTACCTATTATTGAATTGTTATAACGACTAACGAGAACTAGACGCCGATCGCTGCACCTTTTGCTAAAAACAGAATCAGGTTCTACATATTATTTTATTACATTATCATTATTATTCTTCAACCTTTTTAAATAAAATGGTTGTGCTTGTATAAAAATTCTAGTGCTGAAGACTCCTTCTTTAAGCTCTAGTTACGCCTGTATTGACAAACCGTATACAAGTTCAGAATGGCAGAATCCTTTTTCGTACAGATAAGTACAATGATTAAAATATATCATTAAATTAAAATTTGACACACCCATAACAGACTATACTGTGACCTATACAAACACATAATGCAGATATAATGATGCTTAACATTTAATGTTCATAAATAATATCACGACAATAATCACTTGCGTAGTTGCATACTTAGTAGTATAGGTACCTAAGTCAAAATAAGACAAAAGCTCAAAACAGTTTCTTTATAGTTTTATCTTTTATATTCAAACATTTTTTTTTTTTAATTATTGATTAGAACAAAAGTTATTTCATTTGTCAGAATGTTAGATCTCCGTGGAACACCGTGTATAGACTATACTCGTAATTATAATAGCTTTTTTTAATCCATGTTCGCACAAAATACTTATCATTTAAAATGTAATTCATAGCAACATTTAAAAAAATTGAATAATTTTTTCACTATAGATATTTTACATGCCTATTTCACAAGTTAGTTTTGGTAGGTACTTAAGAAGGCATACCAAAATAGTTAACTATCTATTTGCCCTATAAATTTATATAGGTAACGGAAATTTAAAATATAATTATGGTCAATTTACTGAACCTATTTTTGTTTTATAAATTAATAATAAATAATGTATAATTAAACTCACCCAAATAAAAATATTATTATACAATGCACTTCTTTCTTCAACGCACTTTAGGAAACAAGTATTAAGTATTTTGTCAAAGGGTAGAAATGCTTCCTGAAAAAGATAGGGGATAAATATTGTTAACGCCCTTTAATATTTCAATAACCAATGGCTAATGCCGACCTCCCACCCTTAAAATACATACCACCCATTTTGTTCACCCGATGCACTGCAGCCATGTTACTTAAACAGTTGATAATAATCTATTGAACTGTTTTTTTGTGATCAATGGTAGGTATTTATAGACTTATATAGCTGTATAGCTTACAATTTATAACAAACCATAATATAGTATATTTGTATTTTGTATGTACATAATATTGGTAGGTACGTAGGTGCCCACTATATAGTGTATTAAATTATCATAAATGTACCAATTATATGAGATCATGCGAGTATGGGTAAACGGTAATACATCATGCGTATAAATATAAACAATTTTAAAATTATGATTTATACGTAAATGGAATCGATATTATAGCAATATTATATATAGCCATATAAATTATTACTTTATAAAAACTGTATACTAGTAAGTATACTAAAATAATCGCGCAATAAGGTCACTCATGCACACGTAATTATCGTAAAGTAATGCACTAATATACGTACATATTGAAAAAGTTATGACGATATACAGCCCAATGCCCCAATATACATCATATTATGTATCTATAGATTGTAAATTATAATTATTTTAAATGACTAAAAAAAAAATCGACTGTGATTAAAATTAAATAATATTAAATCCTTATTAGCTCTCAAGATGTTATATATTATTGTGTATAAGTGTTACGTAACAACAGACGATATCCCTTTATAGGAGAAAGGTAAATATAATATATGCATTAATAAGCAAATAATCTTGCATACCTATATACAGGGCGATTTTTTTATCATGAACCACTCATTATTTCAAAAAGTATCAATGTTTTTGAAAATATTTTTTTACAAAGTTTCATGTTGTTAAAAAAACAACGTTTTTATAAAAAAATTATATTTTTTAATATTTTTTTATCCTTATAATTTTTTAAGTTTTTTACTTTTTTGAATGGCAACCTAGAGTTTTAATTTCATATTCCAAAGCAGAATATTTTTCTAAGTATTTTGATACGTAAAAGTCGAATTTTGGACGAGTAGTTTATGAGTTATAAGTATTTAAAGTTTAGATTGGCGGAGTGGAGTGGTACGGGGTTACCCCGCAAAATGTTTGTCCACTACTCCGCTTGTCTAAACTTTAAATACTTATAACTCATGAACTACTCGTCCAAAATTCGATTTTTACGTATCAAAATACTTAGAAAAATATTCTGCTTTGGAATATGAAATTAAAACTGTAGGTTGCCATTCAAAAAAGTAAAAAACTTAAAAAATTATAAGGATAAAAAATATTAAAAAATATAATTTTTTCATAAAAACGTTGTTTTTTTAACAATATGAAACTTTGTAAAAAAATATTTTAAAAAACATTGATACTTTTTGAAATAATGAGTGGTTCATGATAAAAAAATCACCCTGTATAGTTAAAGACGTCGTCTACCACTTGAACATTTAAGATTCACACAATATCAAGTACCCTATACTGGCTATACTTATAATATATTATACATCATATACTTTTTTACATAATATATAGATCAAATAAGATTTAATCGCGCGCGTATTCAATTTATATAACCCCGATGGCCCGATAACCTTATAGGTACTTATAAAAGATACATACATATAGGTAGGTACATATTATATATTGTTATGGTATTATGTATTCTAAACACTAAAATATATGATGTAGATTTCGCACTTCATAGATTATTATATTTACTTGAGATTTGGTTATTGTATAAGTATGTGTATATAATATATATATATATAGTTTATAGACCTGTAGTCAGTTAGAATTACATTTTATGAACATAATATACATATAGTTATTGACTATATAAGTGAATAAGTATAGGCTACATATAGTTTATACATGGACCGAATAATATTTCATATTATATAAGATTATAATATAAAATAGGGTAGTATATGGCCATCATATATACTATATAGTATACAGGGTGATTCTTTTAAGTGGGTACACTAATTATCTCGAAAAGTATTTACTTTTTTCAAAATATTTTTTACATGTTTTCAAGTTGTTAAAAAAACCAACGTTTTTTATCCTTATCATTTTTTAAGTTTTTTACTTTTTTGAATGCAACAGAGTTTTAATTTCATATTCCAAAGCAAAATATTTTTCTAAGTATTTTGATTCATAAAAATCGAATTTAGGGCTAGTAGTTTTTGAGTTATAAGTATTTAAAGTTTAGATTGGCAGAGTGGAGTGGTACGGGCGGCGGGTTACCTCACAAAATGTTTGTCCACTACCTACTCCGCTTGTCTTAACTTTAAATACATATAACTCATGAACTACTCGTTCTAAATTCGATTTTTGTGAATCAAAATACTTAGAAAAATATTCTGCTTTGGAATATGAAATTAAAACTCTATGTTGTCATTCAAAAAAGTAAAAACTTAAAAAATGATAAGGATTAAAAATATTGGTTTTTTAACAACTTGAAACCATGTAAAAAAATATTTTGAAAAAAGTAAATACTTTTCGAGATAATTAGTGTACCCACTTAAAAGAATCATCCTGTATACTATTATATATAATTATAAGTAAATTAATGCTAGTAACCGTTGGTGAGAAGTATAAAGTATAGGTAATCGTGTTTTGCATAGTAAAATTAACTTATATATAGCTAGGTAATATTTTTAAATTTTGAGATTTTTCGTACTATACTTAAACTTAAAGGTGTTCTGTGGCCTGTGAAGATTCAATAACTTCTATATTTTTCAAAGATAAACCCAATTTTCTACTTTAAATTATTTAGCAGATAATTTTTCTGAAAATTTTGATGTATCAAAATTAATGTTGAATGAAAGTGTAGTTTTTGAGTTTTAATGTTTTATTCATATTTTTGCACTAAGAATAATAGGTTCATTCATCATTATGATTACTGATTATAACATCATGGTTTATTCAGTTTATTGGAAGATATATGGGCTATGGTGATTTGAAAATTTTTAGCAACAAATATTCTCCTTTTAACATTAATATTTTTTTTAAAAAGTCTAAGTAGAAATCTATAATAAACCCTAATATGTTCCTAATATTATATCTGATATTACATCTTTATATCTAAATTTTTGTAAAAAAAATTTTTATAAATAAAAAACTATTCATTTGAATTTGCAATTAGGTGTAGGTACCTACATACAATATCATATTATCATTGCATATACGAATTACGAATAATTTGCATCAGAATCATTATACTGAGCGGAGACGGTTTGTTGACTTAGGATATTTTATATATTATATGTATATATATTTATAAATAGTTATTATTACTACTGCGTAGTCGGTATAGTTTAAATACTATTATTTGCTTATTATCATATTTATATATACTATATAATAATATATTTTAAAAGTTTCAAGTACCCACAAATAATATTTTTAAATTTCAACAATATAACTAAAACCGTGGTTATTCTTGATTATTTAACATTTAATTTCCTCCAAATTTAAGCTTAAAGTAACCGAACAAAAAAAACTTTGTTTATAATTTGTTTAGGTTTTTTTGTTACAGAATGAACTTATAACTTACGTGGAACCTTGTTTTTAAATTTCAATGCTCACCTTCACCTAGCTATAAAAGTTGAACGTTTTATACATTTTTTACTTCTAAATAATTTATAAATTTTGTTTAAATATAAAGTTTTTTTTTTATAATTATTTTTTTAAATATAATATTTTTTACTGGTATTGTAATAATATATTAGGAACCTTGTCTTAAATTTTCAAGCTTTCTGACCCAAAGAATAAAGTTGTATTGACATATAAAGAAAAAACTGAAAATTTTGAAAATCTGAAAATGTCAGTAAATTGCTCAAAACGAGTAAAAGTATTTTGATAGGTTTATCAAGTATAGCCAGTATAGGCAATGTTAAAATAAATATTTGATGAGTAATTATTCGTTTTTTAATCATAACTAGGTAAATAGGAAAATCGTTCCATGAGAAATCAAGTGAATATCCAATATTAAGGGCCAGGATAGTTTTATGTAAAAATAAAAATTCAACTATGTGTATATTATTAATAATTAAAGGTAGATAGGTATAGTTGTATAGATTGAAATTTAAACAAACTCTGATGGTGAATCATTCTGTATAGGTATACTATAACATAAATTAGGTATACAAAGTAAGTAATATAGTTATAGGTATTACATTGTTATATTATACAGAGTAATCAGCTATACCATGAACTGCATATGTATATAGCGTGGCACTGCAGTGCCTACACTCCCCAGCATCTAAGCATAGATAAAATTGTAATTTTATGCTTATGTGTGTATATATAGTACCTAATAGCTAGTGTATAAATGCGTATATAATATTACTACCTATATAGTGAAGTGATGATAATAATTTCACTGTACGTATGTTGTCTGTATATACTTGACCTAACCGCCAAACCAGGGTGACGTGGCTGTTCTTTGCCTTTACAATTACCTAAGCACGTATGTATAAGACTATTCTCAGTACTCGAAAGTCAATACTAAATACTCTCTCACACACACACACACACACTCTTACATATACATATATAAACTATAATTCTATTACATGTTATATGTATATGTATATATTATACATATATACAAGGCCACAAGTGCTGGGGTTAATACGACGGAGGGACTTGCGCACGTGCGCAGACCGATCGGACGACGATGATGATGGTGATCGAGCGGCGCGCGACGGCCACGCTCCGTTTTTTGTGCGATAACGTCGTCGCATAGTTAGTTCGCACACGCGCATACTGCCCGTCATATTATATACCACCTACTTATTTCGGCGACTCGTTCTCGAGGATAAAAAATCGTCTAACAATAATAATATTCGAATCGAGTGCACGAGCAGGCGTCGGCCGTAGGTCCTGCTCAACGGCGATAATCCACAAGCCCCAAGCCGATATTGTAGTATTATGTATTATTATTATTATTATTATTATTACTATAGCGGCCAAAAGGATGAAAAAAACTCGACGCCATTACGCGCGCCACTGGTTGCAGTAATTGTTAAATCATTTTATTGTGCGTCCGCGCCAGCTATCGCACGTTTACGAGTATTATTTAGGTATCGTAAAGTCAACGACGACGCGTGCCGAAATCAATTTCTCGTAATGTGATATTATTTTATGCAAAATGTGCTAAATGCGTGCGGGTGCGATACAACTTACATTAATATGTTTTTTATATAAATAACGTTTACGGTATGCTGCAAGAGGGGATGTGGCCGATGTGGGGCTCGGTTGGTTTCAACTATACCGGGATTTTAAGATAATTTGTTGGTGTGTTGATAGGGGGCTGTTCAATTGATGGTTTTTTTTAAATTTTTAAATCTTTTAGTCGACAAATCTGCAGCCTAATTCATTTTTTTATTCATTTATTTTAAGTGTTAACACCCCAAAAGGGATATAGATTAAAGGTACAAATAATAGTATATAATAAATGTATCACGTAGGTCTAATTATTTAAACAAGGAGGAAAGGAAAAAAGCAACAAATATAATATAATTACTATGTTTAGATTCTGAACGGAGCTGTGAATGTATTGATTTTATTTTAAAATGTAATGTTTTTTTATGTGTGTATGTACAGTGTACACGATAAGATAAGTTGTCAAAATAATTTTTAGATTTACAACTTCAGTAGGTTTTCCAGTTGGAAAGTGAACCTAATTGGTGCTGGTGCATTGGTAGTACAAAAATACCAAGAAAAACAAAACAAATAATTAAGGAAAAACGGAAAATTTTACGCAAAATCAATCTTTGAGAAAATTGATTTTTGATATTGGTGTAACTTTAAAACAAATTACCGTAGACATATGAAATTTTCACTGAATGTTCATACCTACTGGAAATTTATATACTTGATAAAATTTTCAAAATATCAAAAAAATAAAGAAATTATTGTTTTTTTTTTCTGTGTTACTATAATAAGTAATAACTATGTAATATATTCGTGATTTCGCTCGTGAACCAATAAAATATATATATATTGGTACCTAATTATTAGCTGTTTAGCTGTACTGTACTAATATGTAGTGAATTCTATTTATTTACCAATTGTTATTTTCAGACTTTATACTACTTCGGTAGTTCAGTATATGCATTAAATATTCCCATTACGGCTCACAATTTAAGATTTTTTTTTATTGTTCTTAAGTTACACCAACGATCAACTGCAAAGGCCTTTTGTGATTTTTTTTTATATTCATTTAAAAGTAATACAATATTTGCAGTTCTACTATGAGAAGTTGTGTTGAGAAACTATTATTTTCTAAATTTGATTGAACTGTTAAGTTTTTCTTAAGAAGTTGATCATGTTTTTGATGTCTTCTGTGTTGGGGCCTAAAGCAGCGTCTAGGTTGGCTGATATGTTAATTTAAGATAATATATTATATACTCCTATATATCTGAATAAAATCTATTCAGTAAATAGTACTATTGTACTAGGTATTGTTATTATAGTACCTGCTATTGCCGGGTTTCTTAAATCACTAAAATTTTAACGAATCAGTGATGACCTAACCTATCCGTTACAAACCAGATTTGTGGCTCCCGTGATTGTTCAACTATACATTTTAGTAAACCATTAAATCAATCAATTTCTTATGCACGGTTATAGGTGCCTAAACATATATAGTCATAAGGCATATAGCCTAACCTATAATATTTTCTATAGGTAAACTCATTAGTCGTTAGTAATTAGACTCAGTTCATCTTGAAAATCTAAATATAATTGGTATATTTAAATTTTAAGTACAGGTCATCATCATTTAAAATAGTATTTTTTAGTATAATAACTTTTCCCTGATGCACATGTTTGTATTATAAATATATATTTGTTACAAAGACTGTAATTTTTTTATTTTTGAAATCTGTCACTGTTCACTATTCAGATAATCGTATTAACGACACGTGTAGAATTTACGACGCGTGTTTTTAAGTGCTGCCCGTCATCATTGCCAATAGCTAGCTACGATTTGTGGCTATAGCTAGTACGTCAGCAAATAAAGCCTTAGTTTTATCTAATAAGTAGGTAACGGGAATATAATATGCTCATGTCTTATATAGTGCACATTTTAAGCGGATTAACACGTGACTGTTATTATGTTTGGCGTAAATAATTCTAAATTGTCTCTTTTGTGTGATAATAGTTTATTTCGAATTTATATACAGTTTGTAACAAATAAAACAATTATTATCTATCTATAATACTAACAAAACGTTATATCTATATTATGATATGACCATATAGCTGGTAATCTATATTTTGCTTTTAACAAAAAGTTTGGTATAACTAATACGATAATTTTTAATCAATTTTACAAATTCAGATAAAATAACTACCTAATGTAAACACCTCAATAAAGAATAATTTATGACATTATTAAATTATTTTCAAATCATTAATGTAATTATGAAGATAATGCATTTTTATTGATTACAATTTAATTTAATATACGTTTATGCTGATTCCATTTTATAATTCTATACTTGTATGCTAGTACAAATAATTTTAAAACGTTTAATTTATTATACCTATAATACCATAAAATTGATTTCATCTAACACTTGGTTAGCCTTATTAAACATTTTTTTTTTTATGAACTCTTTTCAATTTGAATTATGCTTAAGTTAAGTACTTGTAATATTTAGGTTATCAACTAAATAATAACTGAATTTAAAAAAAATTATCTGCTCAATTATTATTTGAAAAAAAGTCTTTTGATTACAAATTAAAATAAATAGGTATTAATTTTTAAATGATAAAAAAAAACCTAAATAATTTACATGCAACTCGATAATGTATACAAAAGTGCATTAAGCTTTCACCAAGTTTGTTATTTTTATTTATTCACTTTCTTTTATTGATCCTAAGCTCGGTAACTATGGCGATCAGCTGTTTGTAAGGGGGGACGATTGGTTTTTTTTTTGTGTCTGTGTACAGCATAACTAGTCGAAATAATGTTTCAATTTCAAACTTTGGGGGTGGTTTCCGATGTAAAAGTGAATATCCTTGGTGTATTATAGAGGTCAAAAGTAAAAATTTTCCAACAGTTTTAAAGAAATCGAGAAAAACAAAAAAAAGTTACAGAAAAACGGGAATTTTTACGCAAAACCAGTTTTCGACCAAATCGATTTTTTTATATGGTTGTAATTCAAAAACTAATCACTATAAATACTTGAAATTTTCACCAACTGTTTATGTTAGTGATATCTATATACAGTTTAATTTTCAAAAAATTTTGAATGAAATTTTCAATTGTGACGTTAAAAAAATGTTGGATGACCAAAAAAACTTGAAAATTTAATACAATGTTCCTTATGAGTTGTTCTTATTGTAGCTAAAAAAATTAAAAATCGTTAGTCACAATTTTTTTTATAAGCGTTTATAGTTCAAATTTTACGAAATCTGTCGAAAATGCGAAAATTTGCAAGTAATTTTGAAGTTTAAAAATCATAAAAATTTTTCTGTTTATAAGTATAAGGATTAAAAAAGCGGGTAAGTCGTGGATGTCGCTCTGCTGTACAGTAGGTTACTGTAATGGATGGGATTAAATTTGAATGCAATGATAGGTATCATTGTATACGAAAAACGATTCTGAACGGAGATGATTTGTCAGTCTAGGATATATTATATTTAAATATTGTCATATATTCTATTTTGAAACAAATATTTTATTTTTCAATTAAGATGCATTTTACATAAGGCATGGTTAATCGATTAATGTAGTTATCATGTAGTTATCATAATTCATAATACCTTATATATACGAATACCTGGTTTGAGGATAAATCGTTATCATTACGCGATTTCATAAAAATTTAAAACTCAAACGCTCAAAACATTTTTCCTATAATGACGCTTCAAATTTTGTAAAAATATTTTAGGAACCTTGTATTAAATTTTCAAATCTTAGATCTAAAAAGAAAAATTTTTATGAATTTCTATCTAAGTTAATTTGAACATTGCCGTAATTTTTATGTATTAAGTCAATATTTGAACTTCAAATGCTAATAAAATAAAATTGTGCCTATGTATTTTTATAAATTTTTAATTACTATAAGTATAACTTATGAGGAACTTTGTATTAAATTTTCAAGTATTTTTATAGGGCCAAAAAGTTTTAATCGACACTTCAAAAAAAAATTTTCAGACAAATTGAAAATTTCAGTCGTCTATAAATATCTCAAAAAAAGTCAAAATATTTTGAAAATTAAATCATGTAAAGAAAAGGCCATTGATACATGAAATTTTCACCGAATGTTTATATAAGTATATTCTATCCACCATGAAATTTTCAAAAATTTTTGACTGAAGTTAAACTATTTATAGTTTTATGCAATTTTCGATCATTATTAGTTTTTTTTTAATTAAAATCGATAAAAATTTTTTGGGCAGAAAATCTTGAAAATTTAATACAAGGCTCTTAACATATTATTTAAATAGCAGTTGAAAGTTAAAAGAAATTCAGTCACAATTTTTTTTTAGCATTAAAATTTTGACAAAATACTTAAAAATCACAAAAATTTGCTAATTGTTTTAAGCTAGAAATTCATAAAAAACTTTCTTTGAAAATTTAATACAAGATTCCTTACAAGTTTTTCAATCTTTATCACAAAAAAAAATGTCCACCGGAAATTCAAATTAAATTTTTATTAGCATTTGAATTTCACATATTGACAAAAATTCGTCAAAACCATGAATATTCGCAAATTATTTTGTAGTTCAAAATTCATAATTTTGTTTATATTTATATCTAAGGTTATAAAGTTTAACACTAAGTTTTCCATAAGTTTTTCTTCAAGTAGGTATAGAGAAAACTCAAAGCGTCATTATAGGAAAAATGTTTTGAGTGTTTGAGTTTTAAATTTTTATGAAATCAGGTATATGTATATCTATGATAATATAAGGTATTATGAATTATGATAGCTACATGCAATGTTTTTGGAAAAATTGATTAACCATGCCTTATTCAAAATGCGTCCTAAATGAAAAATAATTTATTTGTTTCAAAATAGAATATATGACAATATTTAAATATAATATATCCTAGACTGACAAATCATCTCCGTTCAGAATCGTTTTTCTTATTCAATAATACCTATCATTGCATTCAAATCTAACCTACCCTAGTCAGAGGTTCACCTCACCACCTAATGTACAGCAGAGCGATACCCACTTCCCCGCTATTTTTATTATTATTATATTGTAAGTAATTTACAATCCATACAACATATATTATGTACAATGAGCAAATTTGATAATTAATGGTAAGTGACTTAAGAATTTAATATTTGTGGGCAGGCACTCAACAGCACCACCCGGTGTAGCACATTTTCGGGGACCTATATCGATTCCGCCAATGCAGCATCGATTCCGCCAGTATCGACTCCGCTAGCTCAGGTAGTCTAAAAACAACCTATCGATTCCGCCACCTTCCAATTTTTACTTTAGCCTAGGAACTGCTTAAAAAAAAAAAATTAAATAATTAATTTTAATAGAAATTAATTTAGTCAAATGTAGTTTTATGTTATACAATGGTATTGTTTAATATGATGATGCAAAACTAATCCAATGTGCATTAATGTATATATAAAATAATACAATGTAGTTAAATAAATAAAATCGATAGGTTGTTTTTAGACTTCCTGCACTGGCAGAATCGATGCTGGAAGAATCAATCAACCTTATCCCCAAGTATAAAAAAAAGACGGGTAAGTCGTGGATGTCGCTCTGCTGTACAGTAGGTTACAAGTGGGTTACTGTAATGGATGGAATTAAATTCGAATCCAATGATATTATATCATTGTATACGAAAAACGATTCTGAGCGAAGACGGTTTATCTGTCTAGGATATATTATAGATTATTAAAAATTTTCAAATCTTAGATTTAAAAAGAAGATTTTTTATGAATTTCTAGCATAAAATAATTTATGAATTTTCGTGATTTTTACATAATATGTTGTCAAAACTCAAACTTTGAATGCTTTTAAAAAAATTTGTGACTATATATTCCTTTTATTTTGCAACTGCTATTGTAAAAATATGTTAGGACCCTTGTATTAAATTTTCAAATCTTAGAATTAAAAAGAAAAACTTTTATGAATTTCTATCTAAGATAATTTGAACATTGCCGTAATTTTTACGTATTTATAGAAAAAAAAAACTAAAAAAGTTGAAAAATTAAAATTTCAGTAAACAGCTCAAAACAATTATCAAATATATAAAACGCCTGTATAAACATTCAGTCAAAATTTCAAGTATCTGCGGTCATTTGTTATAGAGTTACACCAAAATAAGGAAATCGCTAAAACTGAAAATCCAATGTTGTAAAAATTTAAATTTCAAATGCTCATAAAAATTTGATTTGAATTTCCGGTGGAATTTTTATTTGTGATAAAGATTGAAAAACTTGTAAGGAATCTTGTATCAAATTTTCAAATCTTAGATTTAAAAACAACATTTTTTATGAATTTCTAGCTTTAAATAATTTGTGAATTTTCGTAATTTTTACGTATTTTGTGTAACGGAGTCACCGGAAGCGAACATCCGTTACTTCAAATAAAGTATACAAATGCCTTTATGGTATCATCTGATGGTTTATTTCTATGATAAGGAAATATTTATATACATTATAAAGGGAGTGGACGGCTCGCGCTCCCACACCGACAAGGTTGTGTATGGATGCGCGGCGGTCCTTACAAAGTTGGATATAGGTTTAATTGAACAATGAAGGGGCGACCCGGTTGACTATGATCAGCCCGCTCGAATAAGTGGCGTCGATCTATAGTTCCGGATGGGAAGCGTGGCCTAGGCAGGCGCGCTTGGGGGGAAAGTACACGTTTGTTCTCGGCCCTTAAAAGGGCCGTTTTAGGTATCCGACAACTTTACGGATTGAGTTGCGGGTGATGATCTATTGGTGTTGTTGACGGCGCTGACTATAATGTTCGACGAGCCTCGTGGTTTCCGTAAGTTTCTTGCTCGTCTCGGCTCTTAAGCTGCGTCGGTGTTATCAGCCCGGAAACGGGCTATTTTAATAATGCGGTGTGGTTGGCGTTGGCTTCAAAGATCGTCGCCGTTCGAGGGTCTGGACTCTGGCTAGTCGTGTCCGATTCGCTTCTTAATGACCTGCAACGTGTTTCGTATTCGGCTTCGTCGTCGGTCGTTCTCCTTTTCCTTCTTGTAGACAGCAATGAATCTTGTTTTGATGTCTTGAAGGTTGAAGGAGTACTGGACGTACTGGTTGACGATCAGTAAAATGCACTCGTATATATACCAGTTTTTGCTGTTGTGGCTGTTTTCATTGGCGGAGAGTTCTGTTATGACGAGTGAATATGACCTCGATCCTATGATCTATTCTGCTCCGTTGATGTCATTTTCGCTCGTCATAATGGTTGATCATACTTGTGAAGAATCACCTAGTTCTTATCCGTATGTACGGTTGCTCGTATGATTCTGTCTTGATATGTGCATTAAATTGGTGGCCGTGAGAACGGCTGTTTTATGTCTTGTTATTTGTGCCGTATCATTTGTCAAAATTCAAACTTTGAATGCTTATAAAAAAAATTGTGACTATGAATTTCTTTGCCTATAAATAGTTCAACTTAAGTCGAACATTTTTGAAAATTGCATGGTGGATAGAATATACTTATATAAATATTCGGTGAAAATTTCATGTATCTATGGTCATTCGTTTTAAAGTTACATCAAAAACCAAAATCGATTTTGTCGAAAAATGAGTGTGCATAATATTTCCCGTTTTTCCCTTAATTTTTAGTTTGTTTTTCTCGATTATTTAGTAAAGTATTAGTTTTTCACTTTTGACCCCCCAAAGTACCAACTATATTCACTTTCTAATCGAACGAGGTATTGAAGTCAAAAATCGAAGCACTTTTACTGCCCCAAAACGTGATGACAGACACAAAAAAAAAAAATAAAAAATAAAAACACACGTCATGGTAAAATCAATACATTCATTGCTCCGCTCAGAATCTAAAAGTCTGGCGGAATCGTTGAAACTCCACATTTTCAGTATCGTTGGTTTTTTAATAATTTAATATCTTCTTTTATTTTAGTAGATATCTAGACCACTATTTTTACTGTCTTTTCAGTCTTATACGTACCTACATACCAGGAATTGAGGTGGAAGAAAGTTTGATTTATTAATTGG
The DNA here is from genome assembly GCF_037042655.1 of Diuraphis noxia. NCBI lineage: Eukaryota > Metazoa > Arthropoda > Insecta > Hemiptera > Aphididae > Diuraphis > Diuraphis noxia. The sequence continues at coordinate 2,010,461 of NW_028301717.1, forward strand.
TTACTGTGAGAGTTCAAGTTGGTGTGAAATTTAAAGTAATAATAATTAATATTAATATAATTTTGCTAATTGATTGAGTGTTGGAATTTTTAAGTCTTTGTTTAGATTATTGTTTGTGAAGTACCATGGCGATGTTATTATTTATTAGTCGTAGGCAGATGGATTGAAAAGCCTGAAGTATTTTGGTGTTTGATGGTTTTGCCGTGCCCTAACTGGATACCGTATGTCCGTATATCTATTATTATTAATATGATGAATTATTTTGTCTCTATATGTTAATTAAAAACAAACCTTTTTACTTGAAAAATTAATAATGATTAAAATAATTACAATAGTTTCAAATAATGCAATTGATTTCTTTTTCGGCATTCATGCCAATCTTGTTGAACTTATATGCTAATAATTTAAATGGTTTCGGAATAAATGACTGAAAAATCATTATATTTATAAATATATTTTATTTAAATACAATTTGTGAAATATTGTGTATAAAAATTAAAATATTCGTATAAGGTATAACGTATAACTGTATAAGCGTAATGTAACAATAATAAAAGTACATGCATTTACATAACAATTATTAAAATTAAAACTATATAATTATCTTATCTTAATTGTAAAAGAGGTTCAATATAGGTTCAATAGTCGAACATATGTATATACTATATAATATACACCCGCATGGAAATACGCATAAACCGATTATAAAATGTTTTTGATATACTTACAATATAAATTTATAAACAATACATTATTAATATAATAATGAATAATTATTGAATGTATATGAAATATTTATATAATTTATTTATATATTATAATATCAACTTAAATAAAATTATAAATTTAACATTTGTTACTACACTTAAAGTACTTTAATAATTCCTCCCAAATAAGTTACTAGGTAGATACTTCTTTATACTTAGTATAATCAAATGCAAAAAAATAAGTTTTCTGCAATGCCAATTATAAAGTAACTTTTAACAGATATGAAATAATGTAAATAAAGTAATTTATATTGGCTAGGCTTTCATAATTTATAATGTGTGATTGTTATTAAACCAGAATTACTTTAATTATTTAAATAATTACATTAGTTTTGTTGCATACCTCTTAGTTCTTACTATTTATAAAATGTCATTTATTTTAATATTTTTTCATAATTAAACTTAACATTTGTTCAAAAAATAATAAATTGTACGCACATATTTTATTAAAAGCAAATAGATTAATAAAATACGATGATTACACAACAATTTCCACACGATTTGAATGTTAATATAATATATAATATAATTATATAACTCTATTGTACGTGTATAGACATTCTAAACTTTTAATCATTATTTATAATTATAAATCTATAACTAATATACAAAATAATTTAGTAACTTCTATAAACACGTACAAAAAGAAGTTTTACAAAACATCCTACAGATGCAAATCAACTAATTTTTTTTTTTTGATCACAGATAAATAACAAATAAGTTCAAAACTAGTTTTCAGTCTCATTATTTATTTAAAAAATATAATATTGAATACAACAAAATTTGGCTTTACGTTGGTATTTATGAAAATTCATTTTAACAAAGTTAATTACAGATGAATAATTAGTTCCATAACCATTATAAGTTTTTAATTTGAGTTGATATAATAATTTAGCTCATTTTTAAAACGCTTTTTGAATTAAGTGATATTTTTTTACATTGTCACGTAGATTTAAAAAGATTGGAATGTTTTTAAAAACTTACCTAATTTTATTTTAACCGTTAAAAATGTATAGATATAAATTTTGTTTACATGGTTGTGTCCAATTAAAGCTGTCATTGCCACCGACTTTATAAAATAGAATAAATATGTTTTATTAGAATATTATAAATATCTGTATTTTTTAAATTGATATCTTATTAAATATTTGTATAATCAATTTTAATCTTTATGCAGGATATTCATAATGATAGTTTATTGTAGCTTAAAATATAAATTATATAGTTAATAAAATTGACTGACGATTTACTGTATGCTAATATACATAATACAATACATATTATACTACCAAAGGTTATAAATTGAGCTGTAGTATATATATATATAAATGATTAGCATAATTAGTCGTATAAATATTTTATGAGATATTTTAATACTTCAGGCGGGATCCTTAGTAATTCTTATATTAATATTTATAACTAAGTGTTTGGTTCAACATTTAAAATCACAGAACGTTTTACTTGATCTTTTTTAAAATTTAAAATCTAATGCTTTATATTATTATAGTTAGTTATATCAAATCCACGCAAAAAGATAATTTAGATATAAATATCAATGAAATGAAAATAAAACAAACAGAACAGGTGCTGCTATCAGACAAATGGCATATACTGCAGATCTAGGCTGGCATGTAGAAATTGCTAAAAATTCATCACCAGAATCACTATTAGGTCCAGGGTTTAACATTTCTAAGACTGTTGTTTGCTGTGACCAAAAATTTAAAGGTAATTGACATTCACCAGTTACATTTAGACAAGAAGAAGTTGGTTTTGAGATATCGTATACGGTTTTATTGATGGCAAAATGTATACGTATAAAGTTATCTTGAATCTCGTTCTCGCTGTTGAATACGAAAAAATAATAGCCGTCACCAGGAACCCTAAATTTAAAGAATAAAATATTAAAATTGTAAAATCTAAAATTCATATTTGATACATCAGCGTGTAAAATATTAATATTTCATTTTTTGATAAATCCAAGTTTATATCCGTGCTCAAGTTCCTAATGTACGTTATTATAGATTATTCAAAATAACTCAAAATTCTAAGTCTAGAGTTTAATTTTAAATATTATACATTATACATTAGGTATATATTATATACGCGCGGTATAATAGCGTAGGAATATATTATATAGTAGTTTCATATATGGATTAATAAACATACTTATAAGTAACAGTGTTTTGATGGCTGGCTTCTTCATAATTAGGATTTTTGTTCGGAGGTAAACATTTATAGTGAGGAGCTAATGGTAAGCTTAGTAAAAGGCCTTCGCATTCGAGGAGCATTTCTTCACTACTGGAAAATGACGACCAAAACTCGCTATGACTGCGGTCCTTATTTAATGTATGCGTACTGTTTTCAGTTACTTTTCCACGAACTTGAGCAATCCCATCTGGTGAAAGTGCATCGGTCTGAAATAGTTAGAACTTTAATAACGTTAAATTATTTGATATTGTTATTAATCTTTATAAGTTGTATTATTATACGTAAAATATTCATTATTTTATGTACACAAGTGATAATATTTATGCATTTTAATTACAATTTCATTTAAATATCACTTGGTACAAATAATTATATAAAACAATACGATTTGATGAATAATTAATATTATTTAGTAACTATAAGTGTAAGAAAAAATTAAAATCTTCCAGGACTGAATGCCGAATGGTATAAGGTATCTTTAATAGTTTAATGTTTATATTTAAAACAATTATAATGATTTAATTTAGGTACCTATCTGAAAAACAAATCTGAGCTGTTTTCAAAAAATATTCAATGATTTAAAAGCGATTGGTTTTTTCACGTTTTTTTCTAAAAATTTTGCGTATTGGAACATACCAAATATGTAATATTATATATTTTTGTCTCTAAAACTCTTTAGGATATTAATATGCAAAGAGTTTAAGACAATTGATATAAATAATAATTTATATCTTCTTATTAAGTTTTTTAGTATGTGATTGATAATGTACAATACCTCTTCATTGGCCGCATCGTTTTGTTGGTCATGCTCAAATAATTGCTTGCTCAAATTGTCCCGATCTTTTTCATTTACAGTGGATCGCTTAAATCTACTGCGATAATGCCTCAATCTAGGACCACGCCATGATGTATCATCGTCAGCCATTGCATTTTCAATGATTTGATAAAGTCTATTTGTGTCATTCATTGGCTCGTTTAGATCATTTTGTAGAACTTCTTTTAATTTACGTAAAAGTGTCGCGCCGTCTTTTCCTTGATTTCCCAATTTTCTTAATGATTCTTCGATCAATTCTTTTGATTGAGGTATATTATTGATTTCGTTAACGTTTGTGAATATGGGCTTAGATTTTGCAGAGTGAACTACATAATCCTCGTTTTCAATTTTTTCTTTCATTTCTTTTTGGTATAAATCTTCAGCATAATCTAAATGATGATTGGCAGTTTTACTGGATCTCTTAAAATATGTGCGGTTTATATTATTATCATTTGGATGATTTGTAAGGTAGACAACGTCAGGCGCCATATCGGGCACAGTCATACCAGAAGTAAGTTTCCTCATAAAATTTGGAATATGCGTATCATTGCCTTCTTCGGAAGATTCAATTTCATCAATCTCTTCGCTAGAATTATCTCCTATATAAGCACATTCTTTTAGATGTTTATGTCCTTTAATAACTATTATACTAGCCCCAGGCCACCTATAAAATTATAATAATGATATGTTATGTTTATGTATATGTGTAGGTAATCGTGGATGTTTTTAGTCAAATAATTTTTTTTTAAAGATTTCAAAATTGTTATAATAAATAAAATTGTATAACCATAATTATCATTATTAGATTAGATTAAAATAATAAATTGTGAAATATATTTCACCTTGAGCATGTAGATACTTTTACGATTGAATCTTTAAGTAGATAAAATCCCCAATATTCTTTAATGTCGTCTTCTAACGTAATATGCCTTTCCATTTCAACAAATTCCATTTTTGGTAACATAGATGGTTTTTCTGGCATCAAATATGCATTAAAAGTGGCATTAGTATTCACTATATGACTCTGAAAATAATATTATAATAGTTAAAAAAAAAATTATTTTTCACAAATTAAATTCAATACTTACTTGGCACCAAAATGTTGACATTTTTTGGTCTAATATTCTCATATCAGTAATAGCTAAAGGATATTTATGATCAGAATAGACATGATAACGAATGTACAATGGCGCAATGACCAAAATACCAGGCACAAGTAAACTTAAAATACATAGCCTGGCCGCTTTTAATGGTCCTTTAAGGCTACTAGAGTTGTCCTTTTTATAATAAACACCACCTAAAAAAAAATTTATTTATAATTATATTTCATTTAAATCGCATAAAATTATCATATCAATTAAAGACATGGGAAAATTAATTTAAAATAAGGTTATTTATATTCTTAAAGACAGTTAAATATATTTGCTTTACTCGATGACCTAAAGTATATTATCCAAACTATTATATAAATATCTCTTATATATTTTATGATCCACGCGTTTGGGTTATCCAATGAAGTAGCAGAAAAATAATAAAAAATAATTGTCATCAAGGTCGTTATTAATATAATTCTTTTTAACCTTTGGAAGGACGCAACAATAAATTCAGTAGACTATACACAATTGTTGTTAATCCTTATGCGTGATTGTTAAACTAAATTTAAAACTATTTATATAGTTCTAATTTTACAATCAATTAATTTTGATAATTTTTGTTTTTGATATTTCAATAAACAAAATAAATGAGAAAATTAAAATGTTGTAATAAAAATCATAAATAAATATTAGTCATGACACACTTAAGTTAATTAATTAGACGTATACAATTCTGTATAATATATATAATATTTTAGATGAGATAATAAATATAATGTTAGGTCTACACTAATTTATTCAACTGATGTTATATTATTGGTTGGTAGTATATATATATATATATATGTATACGATATACCTATACGTCCTATACGTCATAAACTTGCAACTAATAAAATCAGTTCGTACTTCTTTATTTATTTTGACTAGGTAATACCTATCATTTATAAAATAGGATTAAACAATAATTATTAATTGTATAATAAAATATAATTTACATCTTACACCGCTAAACATGCGGCACTACTGCACTATAGTTAAATATAAACGTACAAATAAAAAGGTCGACGAACTTAAAATAAATATTAAACGTTTAATATATATGTATACAGGGTGTAACAGATAGAACTGACTTTTAGAATAACTTTTGTTCTAATTAATATTTTTTTAATTGTTTTTTTTTTGTTTATTATTAAGAGAACCTTGCGCTACACGTACAATATAAAAAAATTTAAATTTGATTAAATTTTTGTTGGAAAAATTCAAAATAGCCAATTTGTAAATTTAATTAAAAGAAATATTTTGATGGTAAAAATATTTATCTAAATCAATTAGTTTATTTTTTAGAATTTTTTTATATATCAATATTTTTTTGCATAAATTACTTTAGAGCGTTATAACTTCTTTCAAATATTATTTCTGAAATGAGTATATTTCTTAAATTAGTTATTAATTATATAATTTTCACAATTTTTGTTGTACGTTTAATTAGCATAATTTTTAGTCAGTTCTATCTGATACACCCTGTATACTGGGTGATTATTTTATCGAAGAATACTCATTATTTCAAAAACTATTAACGCTTCAAGAAATATTTCTTTTGAATCATTTTAATTCGTAAGGTACAAAACAATGCAATTTTGGAGTATTTTGATGCATAAAAATAGAATTTTAAATAGGTTGTCTATTAGGTAGTTTATGAAGTATTTATTTTTCAAGAAGATTATGGGCCCCGCCTCACTTAACATGTAAAGTTAAGTAATTTATTAACACTTACCGACTTACCCATACTCATTCAAAATTTGGCTTTTATACATATACGTACTTATTGAAATTTTTAAAATAATGTTCTATTTCGGAATCTAAAAAGCATATTACTGTCTTTCAAAAAACTAAAAACTAAAAAAAAATAGTCAAAAATCTTGTAGGCATTGTAAGTTGTGTCGACATAAAATCTTATAAAAAAAAATTTTCAAAAACGTTATTTTTTTATCGAATTAATGAGATGATGTTTTTTGATAAAATAATCGTCCTGTATACTATGTTAGATGTGAGAAACTATTATCACCAATTACAAAAACATAAAACTCACGCTTGGGAACAGTATAATACTGTGTGGTTCGGGTGGTCTCCCGTTTTTCTAGTCAATAACTTTTATGGGTATCTGACCATTTGGTACATCCCGGTATTCGTTATACACTTATACGGAGTGAAACATTTATCTAACCTTGAATTTAAAATTTATTTTTACACACGAGCAATAACTCAAGATGTTTTGTAAGTTTACGCTTAACAAAAAAAAAAATTAAAAAAGCTATGAACTATATTACATTACGCTCTCTGTTTTAATTTTTATAACAGTAATGTACAGGGTGTTCTAATGAACCGCCTTGACGATGGAAGTACTTGTTATACCAAAATGTAGTCTGTAAATAATTTTTTCTCGTTTTTTTTTTTTACGGTTACATAGATTTATTTGAACATTATTCCAAAGCGTTTACAATGTTTATTTGTTACCTATAATGTATCTTAACTATTTAACCAGAAATGTATATATTATAATTTATAATGAATAGTTATAAATGTTAATAATAATATAGTCACGAAATTTGTGCGTAAGTATAAACCGATTACCAATGTTTCCATTTTATTCAATATCTATTATTGTAATTTGTAGGTAAACTAGTTTAAATTAAAATTATAAGACATATAACATTTTTTTAATTCAACATCAGTTTATTAAGTTACAAAAAAATATATATGGTCAACATTTAAAAACTATGATACTACTCTATGTATAGATACCATATATATGATCAAACTTTTTAAGACCTATATTTAGGTACGTATTTAGACTTTTAGTTGTATTTAAATGAACATACATTTTTTTATCATATATTACAAATTACCTAACTTTTTTATCAACAACTATATTATATTATAGACTTGTTAAAAATGCCAATACGATCTTATTTATAGATGGAAACTGATGCATTGTGGCTAAAAATAATTTTTCGAATTATAAGCGTCTGAATTAGCATCATAATATAATTTTTGAATTTTAAAATAATTTTTTTTTTTTTTATAAAATAGCGATTGTATTGTACACCACTAATAACAATAAAAATTATCTTTAGTGATTAGACCGATTTTGTTATACAATAGTGTAACAGCTGCAATATAGTATGAATTAATATTTTGTATTAACTATTTGAATTTTTTCTGATATGCCCTATGCAACATTCATAAAATCAGTTTTGTTGACCTAGTTTCTACTCATGTGTGATCACCATTCGCCATTAATAACGTTTTTATGTTTATTAATAATATAATAATATAATATTTATTTATAATATGTTCAACAACGATACATACTTTATTATACTTATACTTAACACAGCAGACACCACTAAAATGCATGCCCACAGTAAATGAGCTTATAAAATGAAGAATTCAATTTGTGTGGTCGGAATCATATACTCATATTGATCGCGTGCCCAGATTTCTACGAAACTGTCTATACTAATTAAAGAGCAGCGGTTCTCAAACTGTGCTCCGCGGAGTCCTAGAGCTCCACGAGAGTAGTCTAGGGGCTCCGTGGCTCCCTGTGAATATCTGTATTAATTAAATTTAAATTATTAATATTAATTAAATAATTTGTATATATTCGTATTTTACAGAAAATAAAAATATAAAGCAAATCATTTATAATTGACATCATTTTTTATGAATTTTTGTTGTCTCATATAGAAATTTCTGATTTTTGGGACTCGGAAATTTTTTTTAGGAATATAAGAGCTCCGCGATCAAAAAAGTTTGAGAACCGCTGCTAAAGAGTAACGAACAGACGACCGTTTGACGTCGGACAAAAATGATTGAACTTGGAAACTGTTACGATCTTAATCCGATAAAGGCAATGGCCCCATAGAAGTTAGTTTTGAGTATTTTATCATATTATTTTCATATAATATACACATAGACAATGACATAAGATTTAAAAATATATATCTATATTATAATATACTGTTATATCGTAATATTCCAACAATTCGTCTGAGTGACATAATGGTCATGTGTGATTTTTCAACTATTATATGAGTTTGTGCACCGCAGAGTGCAGATGATCGGTAAGATGAAGAAAAAATTATAGATTAAAAATAACAAGCCTGTTCAAATGACGACAGATGAGGAACGCGAATTAAATAATTGATAATAAGTCTGTTAATCCTGTGCAGTTTTATAACAACGAGTGGTTTGCATTTGCATTTATATTTCGGCATCGCCATAGAAAATAATTATAACTAATATAGTAATGTTAATTATGGCAATTAATATTATAAGAGTCTGTCCCGTATATAATATATATATATATATTATATATGTATAACGACGTAACATTACATAGTTATATTTTTCCTTGTGATTGACGTTTTATATACTGATTACAAAGTTTAAATTATAGCTGCTATTTGTTTGCGGATATTCTTAAATATTTTTGGTACGAGTTTGATGATCTCTTGACTTTATGTGGCGGGTTATAATTAAAAAAAAGTCAAGTTGAGCAAATAAAATTTTAAATTGGTATTGATAGCGCAAATGTATTTACAGCGAAAATGTCTTTAAACCGTATGATATATATTGAAAGTGTCAGTTCTGATATAGACATATCTACTGCAGTTGAATTTAGTATATATTTTAATATGAAAATTCAATATTGTAGTCTGTTAATATATGGTAGCTAGGTAACTATTAATTTATGATATTATATAATATTATATTATTGTATTAAGACTCATTAAGGTGCTTATTATTTTATTACACACACATTTAAGTTGCAGATATCTGAAATTAAATCAATTATCATTCGTTATATAAAATTAATTTATTCAATAGGTTTTGGTATTTGAATATTCTAAGACACGTTAGGAGACAGAAATTAAGTTTATATCAATATATTTTATTTCCAAATTGTTGTTATATGGTTGAAATGTCGTAGGTAATAATAATAAACCTACGGGTAGACTATCCTATCTAAGTACTGAAGTTAAAAGACAGGTCAACACAGACAAAATGAGATATAAAAATTATAAAAATTATAATATTGTAAATAACTAAAATTGTTATGGACATTGTTTAATGTATAGCAGCACCATTAAATTATATTAACTTCACAGAATCATAAAAAAAACAAAACGTATTTACCAGAAAATCAAGTATTAACATACATGCAAGTCTGCAAACAATATAATATTAGATAATTTTCTAATCTTTTATAAAAACAATGTAAACAATTATAAATACAAATTTGTAAATTGTACATATTTTATGTTCTGAACGGAGCGATTATTGTTACACTGATATATATGTTTACTTGTTTTATTTGTTAATCTTTTCCTCTGTTATTACGTTTTAAACCATTAAAAATAATTCATCAATCTTTGACTTCGAGAGAACCAAGTTTTTGATACCAAGTTGGATCTACTTGTTACTTTCACTGCTTTCAGAGAGTGAAAAGTAAAATAATCGAGAAAAACGGGAATATTTATTGCCTGACGGCTGACAGCTGTTTTTGACAAAATCGGTTTTGTTGCTATTCAAATATTGAATAATAGTAAACTTAAATTTTTCATCAAATATTTTTTATATAATTTCGTAGATATAAATAATTTCAAAATATTACGCGTGGTTCTTTTCGTAATTTAAATAAACATTAGAAATTGTTTTTTTTTCAATTTATTTTGATAGAATTTTTGTTCCTTAAAAATGTAATACAACATTTTCTCAAGAAATCTTACCTTACTAGATACCACATAAAATAATATCAAAAATACATATTTTGCAAGTTTTTAGAAATTTGAATTTCGAAATTTAGACAAATTTGTATATTTAATTGAAAAATAATAATTAATCGTAGAAATTTGATATTTTTTGTTATGAGGTTATTTATATTTATTTTCTATACATGGAGAAATTATCTAAATGTTTGGTTACTTATTTCAATCTGTTAATATCATGAACCTAAACTCACACGAGTCACACGTCATGTTCTTCGTAGGTACCTATTACGTACATACCTACATACCTACATACCTACGTCAGTAATCGGTATTGACTAAAAGCAATATACTCGTAATAATAATATTAGCGATGTTATTGCCTAAAATTATTTAAAATAGAACAATAAACTTCTAATATTAATAAATTATAATTTATCACTAGAAATAGAAGTTTACGGTGTGCAATTTTCGCTCAGGATAATTATTAGTGAATAGAATTCAAATTTAAAGGAATTAAATGAGGTGAATTTTAGTCTGTGTCACACACGTATACGTATCAACTTTCCCACATTTTATATTTTTACTCCCAAAATTTAAACGTGATAATATTTTTAATTTCTACTTTTTATGATTTAGGGGAATACAATAAAACAAGTGTGGGATGGTGGATTTCAAATAGACTTTTTCACGACAAATTCAAATGTTTTCAAAACTCTCAACACTGATCTAATGAGTAGAGTAAGTTGGAAATAAAACACATCTCCTACGTTACGTTACTGTGTTTAACTATAAATCGGTTCTATTTCCACCTCATTAATTAGAGGTCCATTAGTAGGTCCATTACACTTACAGTGACCTACTGAATGACGATAATCCTATAATAGAGTGTTCGGCAGCTCTTAAATCGCTTTGACTTCCCCGATTGTTAGTATACATATTAGTTCTTATTGAGTGATAAATAAATACTTTAAACATTAATTTTATAATAATTGCTAACGAAAAAATGAAATAATTGCTATTGAGATATTAAAACATCACAGGCATAATTTATGTTAATTTACCTAGCAGTGATATTAAAACCGCAAACGTTTCAACAATATTGCCTACAGAATGTTTTTGTTTCTATTATTCACATAATAACATGCTGCTTTATTCTGATAAAAAAAATGATATGTCTTACTGTCTCTCTCTCTCTCTCTCTCTCGAGGTCGATTAATGCAATGCCAGATCACAGTTATGTGTAAAAACATGTTACATGCATTTCAGCGCTTATGATTTGTTTACTACTTTTTAGTTATAACTGTTTATCAGATAAGAACTCTTAATTAACTTAATCTTTATATCGTAATTAGTTCGATTTATTATTCTGACAATCGCAAAAACAAAACGATGGAATGTAAATTCATATAATAATTATAATTATAATACAATATAAAATTATTGCTCATATAAATATCAACTACATACAAATTATAGTAATTTATTACTATTCCAAAAAATGATTACAACATTTCCAATACAAATAATTATAAAGATTTATATCTTTTACCCTAATTTTTATAAAATATTTATATATTATTAATTACCTATAGTAATAACTTTAATGTATATTATTTCAGTAAAATTACGTAATATGTAGTTATAATAAAAAGTATGTAATTTAATTTGATTATAATAATAATATATAGATTAAAATGTTTTATTTATTTTAATCTAAGTATGTTTTATAGGTAATTAACTGTTTTTAATCAAATTAAAGCACAATTTTTAATGACATTTTTGTACATATATGTATATAATAGGCATACATTATAAAGAACTTATTTTTAAAATTGCATTTATAAATGATACTAAAGAAATAATATAAGAAATAATTTATTAAGTAGTTACCTAATACATTTTGATAATAATATATACTAATCAGTAACAAACATATTCTTTATGCACCTCTGCATATTAACAGGAAAATTGTAATATACTATTATTTGGTATTACATTAGTAATAAATTATAACTAATATTTTCCTGTAATAAGCATTATTTAAACAAAAATGGTTAGAAAAAATACCAAATGCTTAAATAACATTTATAATAATTTAAGAACAAATATTTTGTATCCTAGATATTAAGCACTGAATTATACTTATGAAATTGGCTCTAATCCAACTATACGTTTAGGACAAAACAAAATATGTACGCAGCTTAGCACACCAAATAAAAAATCATCAATTCAGTCAAGAAATAAGATATATTTTGTCATTGTTATGTATGTCTGTAGTATATTTTTTATATATTATGTATACTATATACATTATTATAAAAACATATGACAGTATTAAAATTAAATATAAAATAAAAATAAGTAATTATAACTATAATAATATATCGGAGCGTTTTAAACCTAAAAGAAATCTATATAAATAATAGAAAATGTTTTAAAAAATTAATACTATAGTTCAGAACCCATATAGCATATTAACTACACATAACCTATTTATATTTTATTACAAGCTATAATTATTTTAAATAATAATTACAATTTACAAGTTGAAACTGAATACCTATAATATCTATCTACTTGGACTTATTCATTAAGTGATATGCCGATACAACTGGTAGAAGTTATTGTTATTTATGTATTTTAGTTATTGAAATAATTTATAGTAACAATTTTAATGTTTTATTCGGCAATATTTACATCGAAACTATTAGAGAACTGAGAACGATAACTTATGATTTACCTCTTTTAAAAAGCTTATTAAACTGATTCAACTTTTTAACTTGAATATCAAGCAGTGTGGCTTAACGAAATTTATGAAAAAAAATTTGTAATTTAGTTAATTTCTTAATATATTTACATTAATATTATATGTTAATTTAATTTTGTATTCATAAAATCAAAACATATAGTGCTATATATATATAAACATTAGACATAAACTTTATATTATAATTACATTTAAATGCATTTATGTTTTTTAAATATAAAAATGTACTATACCTAATACTTATGCAGCACTTTTTGAGATCATAGTTTCTATACATTACATAATATATATGTATGTAGATTATATTTCTAAATGATAACTATAAATAATATAAAATATGGTGTATCGTCTTATAATAATATAACATGTAAATTTATTTCAATATATTTAATTAAAAATGATGATAATTTTTTATGAACAATATATTAAAATTATGTTAGTATATAAGGTTTTTTTTTTATATATATAAGGTAAATTAACATAGTTGTAAGTTTCAAAATATATACTATATACAGCGTCCATTTTCACAAAATCTTAGGGTACCTATCAACATTATAATATTTTTTATTATTTTAACATTTATTGGTCATATTTTTTGTATTGTACAAATCTTAAGTTGTAAAACATATAAAGGTATATCCAATTTAACTTTAAATGTAAATAAATAAAATGAGATGTTGCAAAATGGAGTTTGTCTTTTTTCGACGTATCAAATTAATTGAAAGTCGTTTGCTTGTATATACGTAGTACATATAATAAGAGTACGCAAAAATTAGTAAAAAATTATATTATTGTTTCATTAAAAAACAAAAATCATGCACATTAATATGTTACACTAATACACTATATAATATTATCACTATTATATATAAAGTTAGATTTAAAATACACCAATGTGTTTACCTTTTCTCTTTTTGCATAAAATCATTATGAATATCACTCACGTGTAAATGTATAATAAATATTTTTCTTAGAAAAACACTATTGATGCCTATTATTTCTAATGCCACTCAAAGTAATTTAAAGCACTTATTTCATAAAGTACGCAATTTAAAAACTTTACAATAATTTTTAAGCTTAAAAATATTGTAACATCATAATCGTAATCTTTACGTGCTGAAAACAGCGGGAATACTAATGTGTACCTATAGTCGTACTGTTATATTCAACTCTCACACTTCCAAATTGTATTAAATCTATTGCGTTTTATAATAAAATAGATACGCACTCTATTGGTGAACGTTGTTAATTTATTCATTCATGTACCATAACTCGAACCACTAAAAAATACTACACATATTGACATATGTATAATGTTAAATCAGAAGTGCATTTGATAATTTATGAATAAAATGATATCTGTAATTATTATAATAGGTACTCGTATTTTTGAGAACCTACTCATTTTTCAATATAGATATATTACTGAGGATTTTTAAGTAATTGTGCGATAAACATAACCATACTATAATAACTACTGCAGAATATATGTTTATACAGAATACTGAAGATGCTATAAAATTAAAGATAAATAACAAAATATCTAGGCACCTATCCTCATTCCACGTCAATTATTAGAATCATTTTTCGTATATAATATTATTGTATTATCATTGAATAATGAAATCAAATTTAACACAAATTATGACGTACCTACATTAATATAGGTACCTAGAGCAATTTATTACTCAATCATCATAAATACATTGAATGATTTTGTTACACAAACACAATTTTTTTATGTAACCCTGTTGAGTTATAGTATTTCAAATATTTTAGTTATTTGATGTTATATTTGAACGGGGTATGTAGAGTTTGATAGAGTCTCCACTTATAATTATTATTTAAATTGGCAATCTTTAAGTTCAAGTAGAATTATTATCAGACCTTTTTCATACATGCACAAATCAATAATTTTATGACATTGGTGACTGTACCTATATAAAAAATAAAGGAAACGAAGGGTAGGTACCTATAATCTACACATAGATAAGAAATTTTGACTCCTCTCAAATTCTTTATAAAAACTTTCAATTGTATTATATAGCTAGTATTAATAAACCATTTGATGATATTAAATTTACGTCCATGTTAAATAGACATTTTCAGATAAAAGTGTTTAAGTAGTTAGTTGTATCAGTTTGAATTAAAATTATTTATCATTTCATATTATAAATATATATATATATATATATATATATACAGGGTGATTTTTTTATCAAAGAACACTCATTATTAAAAAAAGTATGAGTGTATGAGTATGAGTGTTCTTCGATAAAAAATCACCCTGTATACATATAAAATATATAACTTTTTCTTTATGGCTTAAAATGCTAGTATACATATAATGTTAAATGAATTATTATTCTATTATACCTAAGTATATAATACCTAACCTAAATAAAATCTTGAAAATCTTAACTTACATTATTTTTGATTAACATTTAAAATTTAATTCTACTTCATTTTATAGTATTTTATGTTTAGCCATTTTTTTTTTTATATAGATTTTAAATATTTTGTGTACATTTTAATCCACAACCCGAATGGTTCGTAGTTTATTGTGTCAAAGAACAGTATCCTAATTTAACATATATATAATTGGAATACCTCGTTTACAATATTTTATATAATACAATTAAATGATTTACAGCAGCAGGAATGAATACATCATAATTCAATCTACGGAGACGAGCATAATATAGGATAGTGGGAATATATATCAACGGACGGCCCAAGCTGGAATAATATTGCGAATTTCCTTTCACCACTCATCAAAATCAGTATAAATTAGCTAATAGTATAGTTATTTAATCACGAAAAATGGCTTATATTTTCAGCTATAGTCTTAGCCATCAATAAACCTACCTATACCTACTATATAGTGCAGACGTACAATTTTTAGTAACTAGATAGTAGATACCCTAAAATAAAATTATTGTAAAAATCGGTAACTCAAATTTTTGGTTCAGAGTAATCTTTTTTACTCTGTTATTATTTTAAAATTAAAGTAAAATGAATAATGATCTATTATATTATGTCATCATATTTAAAGTGTATATTATCTATAGCCCATATAATATATATATATAAATATATATATATAATACATATTATGTCGGAAAATTTTAAATTTACAAGATAGATATTAGACAAATGCTTAAATTCGATAAAAAATAAATTTACGCCAATATAATTGATTTTAAATAATACACAATATTATAATATTATACATAACATGGATTATTCTTATCGTAAAATTTGATTTGTTGTGCGTTTGTAAGACAGAATTAACACATTATGCGGGCCCGTGGCCTGTAGGCTAACGTTCAACTATTGTAGGTAACAATATAAGTGTCACTAATAATAATTAAAATTATTATCAAATTCTTTTATAATATTAAAGAAATTTATGAAGAATACGGCCCTCCTACCCTTCCATCTAGTACATATAATAAATGTGTATAATTTTTAGATTTTATATGTGTTACCTATTAGGGGAAAACCCGGGTAAGGCCTTCATTAATTCATTGTATTCAAGGACTGAGAACTCAACACATTTTCACCACGATCGTTTCACCCTGCTCAAAATTTAAGATATGTAATTTGAAACCTAAATAGAAAGGAACTCATTATATTAACTGTATAAACTATAGACATAATATGTGTCATGTATATAGTTATTAAGTGTATCTAACGATTTTATTAGTTTATTTGTTGTGCCTCTTAAAATATATTATATATTTTATATTTTCTGTTGAATTTATTAAAAGTTGAAATTATTTTATGTAAGCCATACTACAATAAACTATATTAACATATACTTTCAGTCGATAACTATTTTTTTATTCATTCTTTTTTTATATAAATGATTATGTATTTAATTTTTATTTTTGCTTACTCGGATAGTTGGACATATCTTATTCAGATAAAAATCCATAATATATAAATGTATTTTAAATTTCATTTTTATTTTTTTGTGATACAAAAACAAAATATACATATTGATAATATTTACTTTGTTTGTTTGTTATATATTGTATATATTATAGATTTATAGACTATAGTTATATATGATAAATACTATCAGCTAAACGTCCATACGTCTATTATCAAGGTAATTATTCAAATAACAGATTATTTAATCATTTTACATTACTGTTATTTAAATGGAATATATTTAATAATAAAAAGTATATTATTTTTTAACTTGATTAATTAACTAAAATTATTAACATGTTACTTGTGTATTAAATACTCTTAATAATGTTATAGAATTAAGCAGTCTAGAACCAGAAGTGCAGAGGTCGTAGGTTAGGTCGTAAAAAATGTAAATATTTTGTCATCGACAAAAAAATTGGTACGTTTATTCCTATTTTTTTAATTTAATTTAATTTTAATTTTTTGTTTTAATCGGAACACTCGTCTTTTATCATGATTATGACGTATACATTATAATCTGATAGCATGTTTATCCTCACAGACTTATAAATCTCAAGACACGAATATTATAACGGAAAAAAAATTATAAAAAATTATTATATGTTTGTTTCATCCAAGAAAGTAAGAAACATATTTACATATTAATCATTAATGTAATTGATTCAATCGTCCTCTATTATTGTCAACACTCAAAACATATAATAAATATAGGTGATGCTCATCATATTTATAACGAGAACGACTTATGTCCAAATCAAACCCTACCTATCGCTGATACCACGATTTACGATGTTGCATTTTCAGCATCAAGTGCAAAGAATATAAGTGTAAAACTGATTTATTTACGAAATCAAAATAGAAAAATTATTATTAATAGGTAGTCCTATAAGTATATTATTAATGAACATTTTATGCGTACCAACAGGTTATAGGGTCTACAATGTTCTCGTAAATTGTATATAACTACATAACTACATAAACATTTATTTAGCAATCACATTAATATACTACTTGAATAATATTTATAAATAAACAAGTATTTAAAATAATAGTACTGAGATTTAAGTGTTATCATACCAAAACCTTCAAATATTATATTTATTTCAATCAACTAACAATTTATTTTATGAATTATAAAATCAGGTAATACTTTTTTGTATAAATATTTAATTTTACAAGATTTAATTTTCAGATATTATTATTTCTGTTGTTATGACTATGGTTGAAAAAACTTAAAAATTAGCAAGGAAATTTTTAATTTTTATAGATTTTCTTTTGGCACTTCAAAAATAGTTTTTATGAATGTAGATGTATGTTAGGTAAGCATATTATAATATTATCTAAGAGTTGAGAAACTTATATAATTACATATAATATTAAGTATTTTTATTTTTGAACTTAAAATCCTGTAGGTTACTTACAAGTTGGTCATGTAATATAAATAAAATCTAAATTCCATAGGTAAATAAAATTGTTTTTATAAAATGCATTGTTATTATAAGTTATGAATAAAGTTTTGAGAAGCTTTTAGAAAATTTTTACCAAATGTCAATAAATGTAAACGACACGAAACTGTCAAGTGTCGACTACCTATTACGCAGTATTATATTAAATATATATTATTTATCAAATAATTCAATAAAAACATTTATTTAAGTAACAATATAACGTTCTAAGTGCCTCGGCATACCTATTACCTAGTACTTTTATACATTAATAGTAATATAATATACTGTTTTTAGTTCATAACTCATTCAATATTCATTGAAAACAAAACAATTATTTTTTTTCAAGATCTACAAATATCATCTCATATGCACCATACACACATATAATAAAATTGTAAGTTATATTACATTTTATAACATGATACATTAGTCAATAGTTATTATACATATGTATTTTATTAGGCAGTTATACTTTCCTTTTATTTATTTTTTCTAATCAATGTATGTATATTTACCTATTTGTAAATGATTTATAACTTCTTCAAACAGCCAACTTGGGTTATGTATATATTATACAGCAAGGTAAAAACTACAAAACAATTGTCGTTACATAGTTAAGGTATTCATATAGATTGCATTATTACACATAGGTAATTAACAACTTTTTATAATAACAAATATTAATTTTATTTGGGTTCTTTATTTATTATAGGTACCTGCCCACTTGCAATAAATGTTGACATTTTTCAATTAAAACCAATCGAGTAAAATACTTAACCATCTGCTTATACTTAAAGTGTATAGTTACGTTTATGGGGAATTATATAGCGGTACCTATACATGTATTATATACTATATAGTACTTAACGTAACTATATTTTCATTAGTTTCAAAAAGTTTTATTTAGGTAGGTAGGTGGTACTCACTAATAAAAGAATCTTCGGAACAAACCGTAAATTGACTATCCGACCAACGAGCCATGGTTAGCGATTCTTAAATTGAACTAAGTCGTAAATAGCCGACTTGGCGCTCATCATAAACTAGATGTTCGTTAATCTTATATTTTATAGCTGTTGCCTGTTTGTTTAAACAATGCAATAAGTGTAGATATTAAAATCATATCTGTGTATTTATTGGATTATATTTTAAGTGTACCGTGTACCTAATATTACCTACATGTAATTATAATTTAAACATGTACACAAGGTTCAAACTACAAATAATAGCAATATCCAAACGTATACAGTGTATACATATGTATAGTATTATTCATAATTTTATTTTTTACGACGTAGGTAATACTGCTGAAAGCCTAAATTGCAAATTGTTACACTGTAATTTTCCGGATATGGATAGGAAAATGTAGATTGCAAATTGCAAACCCTTTATCCAAGTTGATAACAATTTCCTGGCATTTCAATCAACTTGCGTTCGTCAATTAATCATCTTTGCTTTTTGGTTTATCACAAATAATAAACTCTATATAGACTACGACAACTTAAAAAACAAGCATTTCAACACTTTCACAATCGATCAAATCATTTAAAATTATTAAACGTTTAATTTCATTCGAACTTAGCCCGTCGGTTGGGCAGATAAATTATAATTATTGGACTAAATAATATTTTTATCTACCATGTTATTTGTAGGTATTTAATATTTATTTTTTATATATAATTAATTACTTGAATATCTGGTAACATAAATAAAATATAATATTAATAGGACATCGGAAAATTAATGAGCCACGTATTCTTAACAGAGATCGGGTCGTCATTGTCCACTAGCGCTGACTTGTAAAGTTGTAATAATCTCGTATCGGCGGCGATCAGGCTAATAATTGCATTCGAAGTTTAGAACTAATAATAACTAACATCACGTGATCTATCGCTAAAATTTTAGTCTGTTGGTATACCAAAGAAGTCAAATCACGTAAGTTGCACAAACCAAATTTCAAAGGAAAGACAAAAAGACATTATAATACGACTTTTTATGCCATGTTCATTATGTTATAATTAATAGGTTAGGATCTAAATCAAAAATTTGTTTGTTTGATTATACCTGGGGTATGTAATATGTACGATGTGCCCGAAATGAATACCTTAATATAGATAACTAACTTGTCTAATACTTATTCTTTCCTATTATAAATTTTGTATTTTATACTCTGCAGAGCGGAGCGAGGAATGTATTGATTTTACTATGATGTGTGTAGTGTGTTGTTTTAAAAAAAAATTTTTTTTGTGTCTGTCATCGCGTTTTGGGGCAGGAAAAGTGCTTCGATTTTCGAATTCAGTACCTCGTTCGATCAGAAAGTGAATCTATGGTTGCTACTTTGGGGGGTCAAAAGTAAAAAATTCTCAATATTTTTCTAAATATTCGGGATAAATCGACTAAAAATTAAGGGAAAAATGGGAAATTTTATGCACAATCAGTTTTCGACAAAATCGATTTTGGTTTTTGATGTAACTTTAAAACAAATGACCATTGATACATGAAATTTTCACCGAATGTTTACAAAGGTATATTCTATCCACCGTGCAATTTTCAAAAAATTTCGACTGAAGTTGAACTATTCATAGGCATATGCAATTTTTAATCATTATAAGTTTTTTTTAAATTAATATCGATAAAAATTTATTTGTTAGGTAGAAAAGCTTGAAAATTTAATTCAAGACACCTAACATGTCCATAACTTTAAGTAAGTAAACTGAATAATATTAGATAATAGCACAGATTGTATGAAAATATCATAGGTAGGTATTTCATAGAATCTAAGGTGATTTCATGAACAATTCGATCCGGATCATCTAAATGTAACCAGTAAAATATATGGTACCTATATAAATATTTTTTCGAGATCTCAAGTCCCCAAAATTTTAATTTTAATCTAATATTTTTATTATTTTCGGAGTGTATATTTGGTGATCAATATATATTGTGTTTTATTAAATATTTATTTGGAATTTGGATTGTTTGGTTGCAATATTATAATAATAAAACTTAGATTTTTTTTCCATTATAAACAATAATATTCGAGATAATATTTATACAAAAACCTGTGTCTTTGACTCTTACAGCCTTACAAGGGAGGACTGGCTAGGGTAGCCGGTGTGTGATCACTGCCTAGTGCTTGTAGGCACCGGTGAAAATTTGGGTTTTTTGAATATTATATTTTTACCGATTTAATGAAAGTATGTAATTGAGTTTTTAATGATTATACTGTATTCTCTAACTATGTCATAAAGAGAAAAATGATAAATACCAAACGACAAGCAATGCTGGTAATCCAAAAATATTCTTTTGGGATTTAATTATTTATCCGAATATAATTTGAGCTGATTTTTATTTTCAGTCCACCCAGGTCCCTTATATTTTCTATCATTGTAAATACCTATATAGAGACCCGAAAACAAATAATTATTACATATTATTCTATAATTTAATTAAGTTTTAGACGAATTAGAATCGTTGTGCTCGCAAATTTGTATTTATTACCTATTCTAAAATATTGCCACACACTCATACAGTGCACAAATACAAAATAATTCAATGTAAAACGATATCATACATCGGCTCATCGCTCTACTCATAATAATTTAAATATATAATAGGTATATTTATGTAACAGTTCGTTCCTAAATAATATGATGTATCAAATGAAGTTTACTAACGGACACTAAATCACTAACAATATGATCATTAAAAAATTATATATAACTTATGTAAGTAATTATAGTGATTTTAGCGATGGTACTTGATTTGGTCCCTATCAATTTAAGTATTTAACTACATATTATACTGAAGAAAATCATAAATTTCAATTTGTACTTTTTAATTGGTCATAAGTATATCGGTAACTATTGCAAACATTTTTTTATAATAACTCTAAAATAGTACATTAAAATAATAATATTGCTTGCTGAATATTTTTTTTGGATTTCATAGCAAATTGTTAGCGTACCTTTTTTAAAAGTTGAAATGTTATCCCGGCTTGTTCAAGTCTTCTCGTATAATTGACGATCAATATTCAATATATATATATTGACCATACACTTATTTTAGTTAGGTTTATATGCATAAATCATAGCAATTGCTAACTTGCAAGGGCTATCGAACGATTGAAAACATTATACCTTTTTGGCCGAACGATTGAGAACACTTAAAAATAACAAAGAACTTACCGCTGACCCCAAAAAAGGATACGATTGAAGAACGAATTTACGTGCAACGTTGCCATATCATTTATTATTTATCATTTAATAAATATTCTTGAAGAAAATCATATGTAATATAAATATGTTTAAAAATGAAAAAAATTTTGAATTATAAGACTATGTATTATATATGTAAAAAAAAAGTAAAACTTGTAGAATATATTATAAAAATATGTATAAAAAATGTAATACACATATGTTATGAGTTTATGACAAATGAGTTACCTATGAATTAGTTAAAGCGGGATAGCATAATCCACCATACTCTACAGATATTTTAATAAATTATTAGAGCTTTTATTTGCTACATACTACATACATTCATTATCATTCATTATGAATATTAATTAATTTTTCCTTTTGTTACCCTGTTCCATTGTTGCTATTTTTAACCGACTATAATACGAATACTTCGTTAACGTTTGTGCGACGACTAAAGCGCCTATTAAGTCATTCTCTCGTATATCTGGTATAAAAGTTACAAATAACATCATACAGTTAATTCGATAAACGTCCGATAAATATTAAAAATCAACTGTATTAATCGTTCAGTCAAAAAGGTATAACGTTCATAATCGTTAGTTAGTCGATTATCGTGCTCAAATTATTATTCGATTAAATTTGGCAACGTTGAAAATAAAATAAAAATATCGAGCGTTCTCATTCGTATTTTACCGTTTGCAAGCGCTCGTAAGTCGTATTAACATTCGTCAGACCAACACAATTTTTACTTACACAAAGGAGTCGAACGCGATCCATTCGGCACACTGTTATAAACAAAAAATCAGCACTATACAATAATTGAAACCTTAACTTTTAAAACTTAATTCTTGACTTTTGGTTACTCACAAAGTCACAACTCACCATAATAATCAATAAGTAGGCGCGATACATTTTAAAATGAATTATTTCACTTGGAGGGGGGGCACACAATCATTTTTGATAGTCACAAGCCGCAAGCAAACTTCCAAGTCATAAGCTTGCTGTTTATTTGGGTATAGGGCCCGTATTATTATAGCTGAAGGCTGAACTCCGGTTAAACCACGGAATTCAGCCGGTTAAATCAGTGGTTCAAGCATAACCGAGGTTTTTAACTATGATTGTAAAACGGGTCCTTAGTGAGGTTTAATCTTAGAACATGTTCGTCATGTTCTATGGTTTAATCTTACCGAATGGCGAATACTGCTATCCGCATTGGCCCGTATGGATTTAAATTAATTCGATCACAGCAGCGCTATCTACTGCCGCCGAATAATTTTGAACTCTATAGTATAAGATAAATATAAGCCATGGTCTATACCAGTGCTGGCCAACTTTGATCGACCTCCGAATTTTTCTAGGTTGTCGCGATCAACCAAAAAAAAAAAAATGTCAATAAACAAAAAATATATTATATGTACAGGCGTGTTACACTTATTTTATTACTTTTTATTTACAATATAAATGCACAGTTTAACACTACACATATTTTAATATATTTGATTACTCTATACAGTCTATAATATTATCTATCATGTACGTGGAATATGGCCATCACAGCTGCTTAGTTTCCTAGTTAGATAGCGCTGCCATATACGATTTACATCAATGTGGATGTGGGCAAATCCGGCAAACAACTCCATCGGTTTAGTTTTTAATTTTTAGGGAAACTGAAAAACATATTGAGGGATTTAATTTTGGAATTAAGATTTCGGATAGAGGACCTGGGTAATTCATTTCAGTGTTATTGACGTTATAAATTCCAGAAAATTAAAATTAAAAAACGCCGCATTACAAGGATAATGTTGAATTAATGGCATTTAGAACTACACCGTTGAAAAGTTTCAAAAAACTTATTATTCGGACTTTTGTGTCCCACTACTCGAAATTTAATTAGAGGTCAATTCACTCTGAATTTTAAACTAACAGATCCACACGCGTTCTGCTGAGCGTAAATTTGTCATGTTATGCACTTGTAAGACGGAGACAACACAAGCGGAATGCGGGTATTACATAGGTTAGGTCTTAAACTATTATTATACGAGCACCCAAAATAATAACATTATCATAAGGAACAATTTTTTAGTTTAGCTACCTGATAATTTTTTTTTTTTTTGAAACATTTACTTTTGATGAGTTAAGTACTCAATAGTCTAGTAAACCTCATAAAAATGATCCATTGATATTTTAAATCGTAATGTATAAATTAAAGATATTCAAACTGTGTATCGTGGCTCTCAGAGGCCTCGAGAGTTGGCGAAGATAGTCATGTTAAAGCACCGGAAACCAACATTAATAGTAGGTCTTGTAAAATTAATTTAAATATTATTTATAATCATTATGGAAATGATAATCATCATGCTACAATTTCAATTTTTATTTCTAGAACTAAATACTGTATCTGTATTGTTTAAACTTTTTCATAATAATTTAGGAGCAATTAATATTGTGATCACACAAAGGAGCCATGAGATGAAACAGTTTGAATACCTCTGCCCTCTGGCATAGTTTATTTTAACTTTATATAATGATATTTCAACTTTCAATAGGTAGTCAATTTTTTTAATCTTTAGAATAATAAAAGACAATGAATAACATTTTATATTTTTATGTTTTAAACTTTTGTTTTTTTATCTTTGTCAGCTTTTGAATTGAATTTATTCGATTCACGCTTCCTTTTGTTGATAGCACTTCTAGGATCATATATTTCAAACCAATCATCATCTTTTTTATTTGCATCTTTTGCTAGTACAACATCTTCCTTCTGAAATTGAAGGGGATGACTTTTCCTGTGTTATAAATAATAAAGTATGAATTATCAAATTAATCACATTATACAATATACAAGCAAGCTAATAGTTAAATTGGAAAAAAAAATAGGAATAAATAATTTTTTATTATTTAATATTTATTCAATTTGAAAATATACCAATCATCATCATCTTCTTCAAGTGTTTCAGATGATTTTTCAGGTTTTTCTTGACTTGATCGTACTGCATTATGAAGTTTATTTTTAAACTGCTCTAAAAGACTAAGAGCAAATTCTTCTCTATTTGAACCTAAATCAATTATCATTAAATAAGGAATTTTTAACAATATATATGAAAGTTTTAGGCAATAAATAATACCTTTTAAGGGAATTTCACTTTTTTTGGAAGAATACATTTTTATATTTTCTAAATATTGTTGTTTAAGTGGATCAATAGGCAAAAGTGGTATGCTTGGTGTATCTTCTATATCTAGGTCTTTTTTTTTATCTTTTTTTTTTTTTGAAAGCTGTGATTTTATTTGATTTATTTCTTTTCGGATTTCCTCCCTAGTAATAAAATAAGCAAATTTTAAATACATATTACAATATTTAGTATTTTCATATTAAACATCATTAGTCATAATGATATACTTTTAAATACACTTTATAGATAAAACAGTTTGTATGATTTTAGAATAAGATCAATTTATATCAATGCTATCACTGCGTAGAAAACTAAATTTATAATTACGCTTTTTTTTTTTTTTCATCTTTTAGATCTTTGCCAAGTTCATAATCGTCAGAATCTTCTTCATTTGGTTTTTCAATTGGTTTAATTGCACTTTTTTTATTTTTACTATTAGATGACAATTTTGACCGAACATCATCTATACTTATTCTAAATAAAAAAAAGTATGTTTAACGTATAAACGAATAGATGTAAAAATAAAAATAAAATATTTTTACTTTGATGTCTGATCACTAGAAGGTATAGTTATATCATCAGTAAGTTCATTATCTATAACTGCAGGTTCTGAACTTAACTGAGGATCTTTAAGAACATCATGAGTTGATTTTGGTCTACCACTAAATTCTTTAACAACATCAATAAGTTCTTCTTCGTCCACTTCAGCTTCTTCACCAAATGATAAAAGTTTAAAATTTCTAAAAATATATATGTAAATTTAACTAGGAAATAAATATATATATGCCATATAATATTATGATATAATATCTAGAAGATTTTTCAAAGACCATATTAACTTACTTGACACCAACGGCTTCTTTTTTTTTTGAAAGTTTTTCAGTTTTTTCACTCTTTTTTTCAACTCTAGGTACAATATCAGGGAAAGGATTATTTAATACTATAGTTTTTAGTATTTTTTGATCATAAACTGGTTTATCTTCCTATAAATAAAATTAATAAGACATATATAATATTTTACAACAATGTAATAAATACTTTTTTAATACCGTATCTACAAGAGTTTCATTTAATTTGGTTAAATTAAAGATAGTATCACCAGCAACTTTTCCAAATATTGTATGTTTAGATTGAAGTTCTGGAGTAGATCCTAATGTGAAAAAAAATTGAGATCCATTATCATCTTTTCCAGCATTTGCCATAGCCACCAAGCCACGTCGATTAAACCGAAGACGTGAATGTATTTCATCCTAAAAAATTTTCTTAATTTTTATTGGATAAAGAATATTCATTAAATAAAATTATTACTTTAAATGGATGACCATAAATTGATTCACCACCTGCTCCAGTTCCAGTTGGATCACCACCCTGAGCTATGAAACCTTTGACAATACGATGAAACAAGACTCCATCATAATATCCATCAGTACACAGCTGAACAAAATTTTTACAAGCTTTTGGAGCTTCTCTTGACCATAATTCAATTTCAATATCACCAAATGAAGTTTTGAGTACGACCTTTAAGAAATATTTAGTTAGAAATATAGAATTACTAAAATTTTATATTTATATTAATAATATGTATTTTGTATATTTTAATACTTATAATTTATACTTTATTTATGTAAATAAAATACTTAGACTCTATTTAACATTCATAAAACAATACAAATATAATATGTTCTTAAAATCTGGTTATGTTTAATTATTTCAAACATTATTGTATCTATTATTATGTTATATATTTCATAATGCAATTATGCTATAATCTATCATAAGCCAAATACCACTCACTCATTCATTACTACATCTCAAAAACAACAAAACATATGAATTTGGAATTTGGAATAGTGGTCTATCTAATAATTTATATGTTCAATAATAAATTCCAATACTCCCATTTTAAAGAGGTAGTCCAAACAGGGATTTTAAGATTCACAGTGGAATTGAAACTTTTTTAGTTTATAAATGGTTCACATAGGACACTCGAGTACCTAGATCAGATACAACCATGCATCAAATTATAGTGGTAGTGGTTTCAAATAAAGAACTACATCTTAAAACCAAATGCATGCGTGTAGCTTATATACCTACTCAAAAACAACTCAAATGAATTTGACAGAATCTTTAGATTTTTTTTTTGAGTTATCAGAAAAGTTAGAGAGTAAGTAGTTTAAACCACATTAAAAAATAAACCGAGTACCAAAACTTCGATCTGCGACTTGTGGTTGCACATATATGACAAATTATTTTTACAAAACTAGGTAGTAGGTACTAGTATAAAAACTGAATACATGGTCATGGGAAAAAGAGATAGCAGTGCCATATTCCCGCACACGAAAGTTGGTAGGTATGAGTTCAGTAGAGCCAAACAAATCAAGTACCTAGGTTCAGTAGTAACAGAAAAAAATGAAACTGACAAAGAAGTTGGGGCAAGAATTGTATCAGGAAATAAGTGCTTTTATGGACCCTCAAAAATATTAGGATCACGATCCTTGTTGTTAGAAATTAAGAAACAGATATATACAGCCTCCTTAATATGCCCAGTTGTCACTTATGGAGCGGAGACCTGGACATTAAGAAAGAATGAGGAAAGAAAACTTATGGTTTTTGTAAGGAAAATTCTAGGACCAACGAAAGACAGAGAAACGGGTGAGTGGATAATAAGAAAAAATAATGAATTGGAAAGCCTATTTAAAAAAGAAAACATAGTAAATACAATCAGAAACCGAAGACTTCAGTGGGCCGGTCACGCTAGACGAGGTCAGAATAATATAATAAGGATGACTATGGACGAACCCAGTTGGTAAAAGACCACTAGGGAGACGTTGATTAAGGTGGGAAGACACGATAAAAAAAGACGTGTTAGCACTGAATGGAGGACCAGATTGGAAAGCACGAGCTCTGGATAGAGAAGGCTGGAGAATTGGATGTGTGACGAGATGGTCTTAATGGCCGACAAACTCCAAAGAAGAAAGAAGAAGGTACTAGTATACTAACACTGATTTGTTTGAGAACTTTACTGATAAATACTAAAACTGAGATAAACTCAAGGCTCAAACCAACATTTAATGTATTAACTATATAGGTTTTGCCACAAAAAAAAAAAAAACTGAACACGGACAATGCCGGGACATTCAGCTATTATTTATAATTTAGTTTTAATCAGTTTAAAAGAGTTAGACACTTGGAGATATTATAAGAAAACAAATTTAAGAAATTTACCCGGACATTAGACTTATAGGAGCAATACAAAATATTTAATAACTTTAAAATAAGATGCAATTAATCTACACCTTAGACAATAGTATAATATTTAGAAATTAAAAAATCATAAAAAAAACACAACACTTACTTTTCCAGAAGTAGGTGGTTCTTGAATATAAATATTACTCATTTTATAAACTTCAAAGGATTATTGAGATATTAACCATTAAGCAAGATGTATAGATTGTAATATTAATAAACAAGTAAAATAAAATAAATATAATTTAATGAACCATTTCAATTAAAATTAATAAATCATATATTATTTGCATATCAAACTTAATTGAAAATTTTATCAACCAAAATCTCAGGTCTATGTTTTTTGATAATAACACAACTATAGGCAATTAAATAATAAATTAATAAAAATTAAGTTTATGTTAAACAATAAACAAAAAGCATCAGAAGAATATGAATTATTTTATTCCAATATCTATTATTATTATATAAAATGAACTATGAAAAATAATACTATAGTAATACTATTATAGATCCGTATGGATAGAACTTGCCAACTTGGAATTAGGAAGAGAATTATTTACATTAAGGTAATTTTAAAGGTTTCCTTAAAAATTTCAATCTTATTGTTATTTCTTAAACAACACTGTGTCACTGTGGATATCATTACATTTATTTTATTTAATAACATCAATCCTTTGGCTGAGTGAATATTATTTTGTATAGATTACACAAGGAGTGAATTTAATATTTTATATTTTATCTCACTTCAAGATAAGGCACAGATTATATAAAAATTAATTAATTTATATGTTTGTTAATATTTTGTTTCATATTATGTCTATGGATAATGGAATTAATGGATATAGGAAAATAAAAAATAAACGCTGTGTATAGAGACCCGACCTTAGATCATATACTATGCAGTATGCAGTATGCATTAAGTATGGATGTAGAATTGTAGACGATGTAGTTAATAGATTAGTTATGCCACAGAACAATATAGAAGCGACACTCTGCAATCCCCACCTGCTTGGTGGTCGATCTCTGGTGGTTTAGTGTTGAAGTTGTAAATGATTACCTGGTGGTTTAGAAGTGTTGTTATGAACGATTTTTTTTTTGAGATAAACGGTTTGTTGTTTGTTTACGTTTTTGACTAAACGGCTTACGGGCTATGGCTTTACTACAACATATTGTTATGCGGTTATGCGTTATACATACGGTTATGCGTATACCGAATTGTGTCCAACATCATCCCCACCACCTTCAAAATTTCACGGTACACGAAAGAAATGCGTATGCCACGATTTAAGATATACAGGTTGCCCATCGGCATATGATAAGGTGAGAACCAAATTGAGTTCATTGTGGTGCTGGAAATTACAGTAAGCGCTCCATGTGAGATAAAAGTTAACTACCGTATCGCTGCCGGTTGCCTGCTGAATTTTAAATTTTCTATTTTCAGTTTTGTGTCATAAATAATGATTACAAAAGAATTATTCTTTTTACTAATTTAATTTTAAAATTTTATATTATTTTCCAAACATTTAAGATTTTATTGAAGTCTGCTTTCAAGCTGTACAAGTATAACAGTAATAATATATTATAAATTATAATGTAAGTTATATAGATTTTATTATTTTATTATAATTATCAAGCTATATAAAACAACCAATATATTTATTTATGAACTAATTAATTTATACACTTTTTACATTTAGGTACTAGCTACTTATTACCTTTTTAATCATGATTTAACTAATTTTGACAACTTTTTTTTAGTTCGGCACTGTTTTTTATTTGCTTGATTTATAGTATAAATATAGTATAAATTTTATACAAAATAACAGTTTTGTTTGCGATTGCGACTAAATAGTAGTAGTAACTACTTAAAGTATATTTATATAAACAAAGTTCGAATAGCATGAAATTCCACAACTGCCAACGTAATACATCTATACATCTCCCCGCCAAATTCCAGATTGTCCCGTCGAATTTCACATCAGGGTTACCTGTCGCAGAAATATCCCAAACCAGTAATTTCTGCTGAACTGTTCCCAAACTCGTAATACTTCACCAAAAAATATGAAACTTTGTACACGGCATCGAATGTACCGTACTTAGACATCGTAAAAATGTACAGTGCCTACCGCGAAAACTCATCCAGTTACAACACAGTTCAGTAATTTCCGCTGAACTGCTCTCAAACTCGTAATACTTCACCAAAAAATATGTAACTTTGTACACGGCATCGGATGTACCGTACTTAGACATCGTGAAAATGGTAGTTGGAAAAAAAATCCCCGCAAAAAAATCCCCGGAAAAAAAATCCGCGCACTAGGAAAAAAAAATCCCCAGTTGCATTATACCGGTAGTATTAAATTATTTTATAAATTTTATTATATGAAAAATAAAATAAATATTGTATATTATGTTAAAAATTGTTATTTTATAATAAATTAAATATTACTAAATATATAAATGTATTATATTATACGCATATAAAATGTATGCCATGATGGATAAACTTTCGGCGTTTTGAACAGTATACTCGAAATCGCGATCAAGATGTAATTCCAATTTCCAACTGACCAATTAGTTGTTATTTGTTTCAGTTCCGGTTTAAGATTAGATAGTGGACAACACGCATCCTATAATCGTCGTAAAGAGTGTTTTTCCAATGTAGGTACTCGTACTTTATAGGTATTCAGGTAGGTACCATAGGCGCGCATAGGGTGTGAATTTAGGGGGAGCTGAAATAATTTATAGTACACAGACCCGTGGGGAGCGAAGCCCCCCACTACACCACCCTAATACTATAATAATTGCATTGCAATAATTATAAATTTTATTAAAAATAAAAATAAATATTTTGTAATTATATTACAAGTTATAATAACATGTAATCAGTGGCGGACTGGGAGAAAAACACAGCCCGGGAAAATCATAATTGTAGAGGCCCTCAATATACTAACGGCCTTTTAAATATATAATATATTTTTTATACGTCATGTGGATGCTATAACGGTCTATACAATGCCTATAATAACTATTTTAGATTCTGAGCGGAGCGATGAATATACTCGTATTGTTTTTACAATGATGTGTGTGTTTTTAATTTTTTTTTTGTATCTATCATCACCTTTTAGGACAGTAAAAATGCTTAGATTTTTTTCAACATTATCTTTTCTGATAGGAAAGTAGTGAATCTAGTTGGTAGTTTTCCCAGTAGTTTTCAAAAGTGCCGTGAAAAACAAAAGAAAAATTATTTTTATTTTTTGATGTAACTCTAAAACAAAAGACCATAGATAGATGCAATTTTGACTGAGTGTTTATATTAGAATTTTTTATACATCAAAACATTTTCAAAATATTTTGACTTGTTTTGAACTGTTTACGGCAATTTAAAATTGCATGTATTTTAATTTTTTTTCGATAAATATATCAATAAAATTGTATTTGTTGTCCCAAAGTGCGTGAAAAGGTAATGAAGGCTCCTCATATATTGTTACTATAGCGGTTGAAAAATATTAAAAATGCATAGGCATACATTTTTTTATAATCATTTAAAGTTTGAACTTTGACAAAATGTATCAAAATCTTGAAAATTATCAATCATTGTAATTAAAAAATTATGAAATGTTCAGTTTTTATAACTAAGGATTAAAAATTAAAAATACAGATTCTCATAAATTGTTCTTATTATGGCCAACAAATCTAAAAAATATATAAACACAGTTATTTCTTATAGACATTTTAAATTCAAATTGTGAATTTATATTTCTTTATTATAAATAAAATAAAAATTTTTAATTACATCTAGATTAGTATTCTTGCTCTACGATATTACCTCAGTGTATAGAGCAAAGCTAGCAAATTCATATGTTAGCCATACACTTTATTCACATTTATCAACTACTAGCAATAAATAAATTTATTATTATTAAACAAAAATTTGGACGAAATTACATATTAAATCCAATAATATCGATTTTGGTTATTTTGTTGTAATTTAAAAATAAATATTATTCGTGGATATAAGAAACTTTTAAGAATATATTGACATATTATTGTATTTTATACACACAATGACATTTTCAAATGTATTTTTTTGGGGAAAAATGAATTTAACCTACTGTAGAAGATACTAATGCCTAATACTAAAATTAATTACTTTAATCACAATAATATTATAAAATATGCCTATTGCCTACCTATAGTAATTTTATAGACATACCGTCTCAAAATCTCGTTTTTCGTACACAATAATATCATATCATTGAATTCAAATTTAATACCATTCATTACAGTGACCTACTATATTATTGTAACCTACTGTAAGCCTGGTCTGGCCGAACACAAGCCAGTCCCGCATTTTAAAATACCTAATCAGAAAGCTAGGTTTTTATGTTTAATAATATTTTATATTACATACTTATTACTCATTAGATAATATTTTAATTTATTATTTCACCATTATAATATTAATAAATATATATTTTATACCAGCAGCGGCCCACCGGGAAATTTCCCGGTATCCCGGTCGTCCAGTCCGCCACTGCATGTAATCATTAATTATTAATGTTAGACAAGATTTAATTTTCTGTTTGATATTGCAAATGTTTGCAATATAATTTCCCCCTCTATTTTATTGGTAAGATCACTCTCAATGCTAAGCGTAGATAGCTTGGTAAATCTTTCTATCTTTCTTGGCCCATATTGGTGCGTAACCAGTTTTTCAATCTACGCATAGCTGAGAAGGAGCGTTCACACGTTGACGAAGAAATTGGAATTGTTATTCCCAATAGCTTACAGACATTTGGAAACGAACTTTTATAACATTGATTTTTCATGCCTTCATATATAAAGCTGGCTGGTAGACTATTCATTAAAACCATCATTTCTGCTGATAAACTAACCGTTGATATTTTCAAAATATCCTGATATACATAAACAGATTTATATAATAATATTTCAAAAGATATGACTATGTAATAAATATTTTAAATAGTTTATGCGGTGCTAATTTTAAACCTGGGAGTGCTAAGCGCCCCCAAGCACTCCCCTATGTGCGCCTATGGTAGGTACACAATTAGAGATAATGAACTTTTTTCGATTGCAATAAATTGATGTTATAGCGATCATATTATATGGTATAGGTACCTAATATACAATATTTATTTATATTACCAATTTTTTATAAAATGACAACTTTTAAAATAATATACAATATTAATTTTACTTATATTATATAATTTATAACATACCTAATAGTACGGTACTACTGGGGATTTTTTTTCCGCAATTCCGTGAAAATTTATAGTGCCTACTGCGAAAACCAGAACAGTTACAACATTTAAAACGCTGTTCAGTAATTTCTTCATATATGCAAATCATTACCTACATGTGCACAAAATGATAAGAATCCTGTATGTTTTGTTGCATTACAACATTTCTAGGGCACTTACTAAAATAAAGCAACTTATATAACAACCGTTGACTTATCATTTTTCCAATTGATCAAGGTAAGTCGCTATTTAGATTTTTTGAATTGTCGAATGAAGCAGTATTTTATACACCTCAATAATTTTATAATTTATAATACAATAAAAGTGCATTCTTATGACAACTGCTGAACTGCTCATATAGGTATATTATACTGTAAATAATTTTTTAGAGCGTTGAATTATTCGCCTACATCATAATGTGTCTTAACATAATATAATAATGATATGTCTTAAGGTCAAGTAACATGTTTTACAAGATATCAATAAACGCAATCAGTTGTACCTTTTTGTACCTGTAGTGTATTGGCATCGTTATAAGTGTCAATTTTGGGCGCCCAGCGTTGTATCTTATGTGTTCTTGGAAATTAATTATGGTGGTTATATCGTTATATGGATCTTTTTTTAAAACTGAATTCTTTAACAAAATTAGTACCTATACAATAGTTACTAAAATAAAGCAATGTATTACACTTGAGAGTGACTTAGAATCCATCCATATAGATACCTGAAATTTAATGTATGACTGAAATGAAGGGTTTGTTATTTGTGCCAGAATGGTAATACATAAAACGCATGCAGTTGTATGTATCTCATTTAAATCAAAGCTATCATACCCGAATCAGTATAATTATTAATTTATCTTTATATGCCAATGAGTTTATAGTATATTAAACTATGAAGTATGCAGCTTCTACTAATACTCTCCAATGATCTCTGTCAGCGGCATTCTCAATTACTATTGCTTGATCAGTTCCTTTTAGGTCAATCTTTACCAGCGCTAGTGCGGTCTTCCTCGTGGTCACTTGATGAGTGTAATATCATAATATTTAATATTATTATTATTATTATTTTTTTTTAACATTTATTAGTATATATTCAATCTGTAACGGTTACAATAACCATATGAGCGTGAACAAAACAAAAATAAATATACATGACCCTAACGGCCTAACACCATAAGTACTTCTGTTGGGTAGTTCCTTAAACTCAAGTAAACTCACGTAAAAACACATAAACACCGTATATATGCCTATTGTAAACTAACCTTACAGATTGTATATTTTCCAAATAAATGTTATATATATATTATATATATACATGACTTGAAGTCTTACGGAGAGTAGCTTCCTGCTACCTAACAGTAACACTCATATGGTATTTATTAAAATTAAAAAATAAATTGTCTATTTTTCTTGCATTCTCATTTATTAATATTGCAAGAATTAACACAGGCAATGATTAATATTTTATTGGCTGTACACATTCATCATTGAAATTGAGATTAAGTTACTTTGGAGTTTGAACACCTATATATGATATTTAAATGCCTTAAACTTAGTTTTGTATAATTTATATACATACACACTAAAAGTTTAATTTTTAATTTTTATTATAAATTATAAAAATTTATAATAATATGTTATTGTTAAAGAAAATGCCTTATGGCTATTGGCTATAAATAATACATTTTTTGTTCCTAAAATTCTGTTTTTAATGATTGTAATAACTTTCTTATAACTTCCTATAAACTATATTTCTGTAATGTGTAATTTCCAAGTCACCCAAGAGGTATACACTGTGTAGTATAATACACATGACTCGTTTCTTATTTTTTCATTTATTTTTAACCCTGTACATGTGCTCAATCTCATTCCAATCTACACACTGCAAAAAAGTTTCCCATTGTCCTTCAGTTTTAATTTTTTAAGACGTTCTTCTAATTTGAGAATACCACTTGAAGATGAACCAAAATTTTGATGACAATTATTCATAATCTTTAATATATTTTTAAACATCATTCTTTTATCTTCATTATCATTATTTTCAATTCTAGATGTGCTAGGTTTATTTTCTTCAGTATCACCGTTTTGATTACATATCACATTATTTTCAATAGTTTTAATTTCAATATTATTAATTGGGCCGTTATTTTCTTTTATGAAAGGTTCATAAAAGGATTCATCTACAACTTTATCTCCATAGTCAATTTTAGCTATAATGAAACGATCTGTGGGAGTTATAACCGGACAATATTCAGACTTAACACCAAAATATTTATAAACAGCACATTGATGTTTACAAAATTTTCCAGTAAGCGCAGCTGAACAAGAACAAAGTCCATTACTTGTCCACATAATACATTAAACCACTTTCTTCTTCACTCGGTACTAAAAACTCATCTTCACTTTCTTGAATAATCATTTCTTTTTTTAAATAAGTAGTTTTTTTAATCATTTTTTGTAGAAATAATCTGGACGATGCATTTCTATTATCTGAAAATTCTCTTAATCTATGTTTATAATAGCTTTCTAAGGCAGTACATGTTAAATCAATTAGAGCTAAAACATTATAAACCTTTACCCTGCATAAAACATGATCTTTAAACAGTCTTACAGCAACCTCACAATAATTATTTGTAACATGACCTCTTGATGTATGATATCTAAAACAGTGGTTCTCAACCGGTGTGCCGCGGCACATTACTGTGCCGCGAGATTGTCTAGGTGTGCCATGAGAAATGTTATTAAATATGACATTTTTTTTTTTAATACAGCAACAAAATAATATTTTAAGAACTAAATTATTTAAAGTAAACAACGGAATATTATATCATAAAGTTAATAGATTTTTAATTATTAGTGAGAAACTTGAGCTTGTCGTTTCGTACACAAAAGTTCAATACGTGGTCGAGTTGAAGACAAGCAGACACGCATTCTCTGATCAACGGAAAGAAGCCTCTCCCGTTTTTTTGTTTTTTATGTTTGTTAGTGTCGAAAAGCCTAACTTTCCGATGTTGTTGTGGATGTCAAGTGCGTGTGCGTGTGTGCCGTGAAAACTTGTGATGTATAATAGTGTGCCGTGAACCAAAAAAGGTTGAGAACCACTGCTCTAAAACATAAACACCATTTTTGTCTATAACTCCAATAATTTTGTACATAGTTTATCCAATTTGGATAGTCAAGATTTTCTCTAATTGACTTTAAATATGCATGTTCTGCATCAACAATTGATTCAGAGTACAAGATAGTTCGAAACTCTTTCATAAGTATTTTACGTTTTTCCAATGGTATATTATGTTTCAAATCTCATAACCAACGCCAAACAGCCTGAAGAACATGAAATACACAAAGTAATGTACAACTATTCGGCCAAATATAGTTAATTGCATTAATTTCTGCTGAACTTTGGTCTGTAATAAAAATATTAGGAAATCCCTGTCCACAAAAGCTTTCAGGAAGAGCTTCTTTTAATAATGAAAATCCTTGACAATAAGATTCATAAGTTTGACCTTTGGTAACTATTATTGCCAAAGGTATAGCCCCAGCTGCACTTGGACACATTATAAAAGTTATGGCATGATTTAATCATTAATGGATCACATGCACTGGTGCTATCAACAAATATAATTTCTTTTGCAAAATTTAACTGGTGAGCTGATTTCATGATTGGTGTAATTATAATTATACCAAATGGGTTTTCTTTAAATAGAACTATGGCACCACTTTCTTCATATACTTTCTGTTTTTCTTTGATTTTCTAAAAAAATATATGTATATTATTAGCAGTGATGTTCCCATCATTTTTTATGAGAGTATACTATACTGAAGAAAGCTAAAATATAGGCGAGAGGTTTAATTACAATATTGAAAAAAAAATACTTCTACATTTTTAATATATAAAAACTTGATTAAAAAAATTAATTACTTAAATAAATTGACAAAAAATTGTTTTCTTAACTCATTTTCTTCGTCGACGATTCTTTTCTTTTCTTTACCGCGTGGGGCTGAATTTGCTGATTTGTGGTCTCGCAGCCAAATTTTCACATATGATTGTGGATTGAAGTCTTCAACTGGGGGGCCATTGATGGAGATAAACATTAAATCTGACACATTTTCAATCGTTAAACGAGTTCTGAGATCAGTAATGGTGAGATTCATATCAGAAAATCCTCGTTCACATTCAGAAGTACTTGTTGGAAGTATGTTTAGTGTTTTTATAAGATCAGAAGATGCATTTCGTGTACAAAAGTTTACTAAACTTTCAAATTCAGATAACCCAAATCTGCGTGACACTCTTTTAACTTCTTCTTCTCCTCTATTGTCATCAGTTTCTATTTTAAATACTTCTTCAATAACCTACAGGATAAAAAAAAAAAAAATTTAATTTAGATGTTTGTGTACAGTAATTTAAAATTATATTATATTTTTCAATATTCCTTACCTTCAGATCTTGTAGTATTGTGCTATTGTTAAGGTCATTGAATAAGCGTTCACGCATTCTATCGACTATATTTTGCAAGAACTGCAATCTGTTGATTCCTCCAGACTTTGTTACAGTAATATTTACGCCTTTATGAATTTTGTTTTGTATAGCTTCTGTGATTTCTTTTTCTTTTTCACCAGGTTCTGCCTTCAGGCTTTCTAGGATTCTAATCGTTCTACACATTTCTGATTGAGCGCGCATTAATGTTGTTTTCCTTGATTGAAGTATACAAGACAACATCCCGAGTTCGGAAAGGACGTCATAAAAGAGTCCAAGTTCCTCTAGGAAAGAAGAAAATTCTAATTTTTTTTTTTAGCCCAATTTCTTGAGTTTGACTCATGTGCTTATGTATCCCTGGATAGTTTTCCCAAATGGCTTTTATCGTACGAAAACTACTTGCAGACCAACGCACATTTAAGATACGACTAATTTTTTTCATTTCAATTCCAACCTCCACACAAGCTTCATCTAAGGCCCTAGAATTTTTGGGACTTTGGTGATAATAAGAGTAAAGTTTATCCATTAAACATTGAAAACGAGATACACCAGCGCAATCTTTTATGACATCATGTACTGATAGTTCAAGGCGATTTAGAGAAATACCACCGATAAGGCGATAACGATTATTGCGAAATTCATTTTTCTGTAATATATATTATTTTTACATTTTCTGTCGAGTGTTGGTAATAATATTATATTATGTTATAGTAATATAATATGGTTTGCTTGAGAGTATACGTAGTGTAATCATGATAATTTAGAAAATGTTTGAGAGTATATGGCGTATATGTAGTATACACTATGGGAACACTACTGATTATTAGTTACCGATGATAAATTCAAGTAGCTTCTAACTTAACGAGTTAATTAATTTTATTGACACGGTAAGTTATTTTTTTTCCTAAACCACAGATTTAAAATAAATTCAATTTTGTACAAATTAATTTTATAAAAAAAAAATCTGAAATTTAAAATATATTAATTAATAATTATTGGAAAATTATTTATAAAAATAATTATCATAATATGACATATTGTATATTCACAGAAAATATTTAGTATAGTTGTGGATCATTTACGTTAACAAATACAATTATTTTATTATTTTATTGGATTTCATCATTGATTAAAGTATAATATACAAATATAAGTACCTATACCTACAGTAAATAACTTTAGTCTTTATTACATACATTTATTGAATTATTATTTTATTTGTTAGCTTAAAAAAAGATAGGCAGGTATAATTATTAATTTTATACTAAAAAAAAAGTAACTTATTTTTAACATAGTTAAGTTACTTTTATTTTCTAATTAACTTGTAACTTTTGCAAATTAAAAAAAAATAGAGGTAACTTTTAACTTAACTTACTTTTTTCTATATTAACTTAACTTAACGAGTTAAAAAAAAATAGTTAACTTGCCCAGCCTTGGATAAATTTATCAATTTATTATATGTTTAAATAACTTACCTCGATTAATCCAGCACCAGTACGTGGACCCAAGTTTAAATTTCTCCAAATATCATGCCAATGACGAATAGTACGGTAACATGGATTTATGCAACCATTAGCTAATGTTTCTAGTTTAAAATCTTCTTTCAACTCAATAACTGTTCGTGATATTTTTGAGCTTCAGCTATGCCCATACCATTGTCAAAATACTCATAAAATAAGTTTTTTACATCATTATTAGCTGGTAAATATCTGAGGCTTTCTGCTGTATTGATGCTATGTGTATGGTTGTTATAAATTTTTATACAACCCGTTAAACCTTTCTGTAAGAATCATTAACAGTTTTAAATTATCAATAAGAAACAATAATTTATGTTTAATGTAATTTTAAATATTGAAAATATAATAATTATATTCTTATAATAATTTAAAAAAAATGTTGAAACTCAATGTCTCATCTATAAGAATCAACAAGAATACATAAACACATTTTCAAGACACCTCATATAACAGAATCGCCACCCACTCATTATGACAATCATATAAAAGGAAAACCGAGACAAGAGCTAGACAGAAAGTAGGGATATTTGAGACATTCAGAGGCTGGTCGTCACACCACTCACAATCTTGAGATCAGTATCTTTGGAGTCAGGTCATAAGGAACAATTGCAGTTTAGCTCCCTCTCGCCATTTTGAATTTTTTTTATCGAAACTTATGTAACTCATCGAGTTAAGAACGATGGTGCAATCAGAATTGGTCGCTTTCACTTAGTTTCGAAGTTATGGCCTTCCAAAGTTTTCAATTTTACGTTTATAGGCATGCGCGCAACACTACTATAATGCCGCGTGGAGGACCATTTTTGTTATTTTTTTGTAAATTGAAAACTTTGGAAGGCCATAACTTCGAAACTAAGTGAGAGCGACCAATTCTGATTGCACCATCGTTCTTATCTCGATGAGTTACATAAGTTTCGATAAAAAAAATTCAAAATGGCGAGAGGGAGCTAAACTGCAATTATGCCATTATATTTTTATAAACATGTAATAACACAACAAATCACCAACTCCAATAAAATTCCTAAAACATAAATAAAAACATTCAATATACCAGCCAAATATATATATATATTGCTTATACTACCTTTATAAATGGATCTTTTTTTTTAGTTGCAGTAGTATTAAGTTTTATTGTAATATCAATTGTAGCTGGGCAATTCGCATTTTTTGATAATCCTTTTTTATTAATATCAGGTTTTTTGAAATTACTATGTTGACATACAAATTTTTTACTAAATAAAAACATTAATTCATTTTAATAGGTACTTATTATAATATTTGTTATTTATAATAACTGTAAAAGACCTTATGAGCAAACAATTCGTTGGCCATTCGGTATACTGGAGCGATAGTTCCAATGAGTAAAATTCAACTCCCCAATTCAGAAACCCAATTATTAAATATCTTCCATTTTCCATACATGTTAAGTTTGATCTGATGTTAACAGTATTCCCAATTTCTCCAACAATTTCATTTGTATATTTTTTAAGGAATATCATTTTGTCAAATTTCAAAAGTTTAAAGTATTAAAAGTTAAAAGTTAAAACGCGTGTGTCGTTCAGTGTCGGTCAGAGTCCAGAGAACTCACTGTACTGAGTGTACTGTCGATTGTCGAAGTGTCGACCGGTTCGGAGTCTCGGCGGATCGACCGTTCCAGGCGCGCTTATCGCGTGTCGGTGTCGTCCGTCGTCGATTGGTGGTTGAAAAGAGAAGTAATTGCACGGGTGTCCGCGCAAAGGCCATTTGAATTCAAACGGCTATTACGCGGGCCCACGTCAACATTTTTACTATTTTTATTCCAAGGTATTATTTTGTGTAAATAAAAGTGATAACTGATAAGACAATAGACATGAAAAATGTATACCTTAATTATTTATTTTTTAAGAATCAAAAAAAAATTAAAGGCATGTATGATGGTTGTATTTTTTTAATTGTATTAGTCCATATCACTGCAATTTGTTCATTACTCGGAAATCTTAAAAACATAATATATAAAATAGTTAAATGTATTAAAAATATAAAAGTTACTAAAATTCTATAATTTTAGATTCTGAGCGGAGCAATGAATGTATTGATTTTACCATGATGTGTGTTTTTTTTTTTTTGTGTTCGTCATCACGTTTTGGTGCAGTAAAAATGCTTCGATTTTTGACTTCAGTACTTCGTTCGATCAGAAAGTGAATCTAGTTGGTACATTGGTGGGTCAAAAGTAAAAAATTCTTAATACTTTTCTAAATAATCGAGAAAAACAAATTAAAAATTAAGGGAAAAACGGGAAATTTTACGCACACTCATTTTTCGACAAATCGATTTTGGTGAACCAAAAGGTTCTTACACAGGTTAAACAAATGACCATATAGATACATGAAATTTTCACCGAATGTTTATATATGTATATTCTATCCACCATGCAATTTTCAAACATTATCGACTCAAGTTGAACTATTCATAGGCATTTGAAATTTTCGATCATTATTAGTTTTTTTAAAATTAATATTGATAAAAATATATTTGTTAGGCAGAAAAGCTTGAAAATTTAATACAAGGCTCTTGCCATATTGTAACAATAGCAGTTGAAAAATAAAAGAAATTCATAGTCACAATTATTTTTTATAAGCATTCAAAATATGAATTTTGACAAAATTCGTAAAAATCACGAAAATTCACAAATTATTTTAAGCTAGAAATTCATAAAAAATTTTGTTTTTAAATCTAAGATTTCAAAATTTAATACAAGATTCCTTACAAGTTTTTCAATCTTTATTACAAATAAAAATTCCACCGGAAATTCAAATTAAATTTTTATAAGCATTTAAAGTTCAAATTTTGACTAAATACGTAAAAATTACGACAATGTTCAAATTATTTTATGCTAGAAATTCATAAAAAAATTTCCTTTTATATCTAAGAATTTTAATTTTTATATAAGGCCCTAACATATTTTTACAATAGCAGGTGAAATATAAAAGAAATATATTGGCACAATTTTTTTTTACAAGCAGTCAAATTTTAATTTTAACAACATATGTAAAAATCTCGAAAATTCGCAAATTATTTTAAACTAGAAATTATTATAAAATTTTCTTTTTAAATCTATAATATATCCTAGACAGATTAACCGTCTTCGCTCAGAATCGTTTTTCGTATACAATGATATAATATCATTGGATTCAAATTTAATTCCATCCATTACAGTAACCCACTTGTAACCTACTGTACAGCAGAGCGACATCCACGACTTACCCGCCTTTTTTTAACTTACTTATGCATATGAACATCATCCTTACCAATGTTTCTACAGCTTTTAATAGAACATATATTTACCATTTTACCACTGTTTTACAAAATATTAACAACCAAAACTAATAAACTAATAAAACTTGAATTATTTATTTTTTAATAATATAAAATATTATGCTTAAGATTTATTTTTTACTTTCTATGATATAATATTATAACAGATAATAATATTCATACATGTAATATAGATTATGATCTATATTATGTCTATGATAATATTACACTATTATAACTGGAATCAAAAAATCGAAAAATGTAAAACAAAAAAACGCGGCAACTCTCGTGGTAACTATTAATTCCGTATCATGGATGAAAAATGTTGAGATAAACATTTTTCCATGATTATTTACCTTCTACCACGATTTAAGATATCTTAATTCGTGCCTTCTACCTAAGTTTATTATTGCTGACATGATAAATTGATAAGGGCTAAACGCGCAGTCCATCTATATTATGTTTTGGTGATGATGTTGATCACCAATGCGCGAAATTTGTCTCTTACAGAAGGAAAAGGATTAGACGCACGGTCGCTGGACCGGTCGGTCGAAGGTAAAAAGAGATAATGAAATTAGAACACTGAATTATTTTGGTAGGACACTGGTGTGTCGAAAAAGATTTATTTTGTTGAAACGTAAATAATATTCGGTACAAAATACACGACGAACCGCTTGTCGATATAACACAAAGTCGTTTTTTGCGGACAAACAGAATAAAGTCGAAAGGACGGGGTCGGAGCAAGACGAGACGAGGTCGGTAGCTCTAAGCTCGTAGAAAACGTAGTGATTGATTTGGTGTCGGGCGCGACGGTGCAACGGTCGTTCCGGCACTCGT
This sequence comes from Diuraphis noxia, assembly GCF_037042655.1. Taxonomy (NCBI): domain Eukaryota; kingdom Metazoa; phylum Arthropoda; class Insecta; order Hemiptera; family Aphididae; genus Diuraphis; species Diuraphis noxia. The sequence goes on from NW_028301717.1 coordinate 2,055,284, forward strand.
TCGGTCGTTCCGTTGCGCACTTGCGCAGCGCGCGCGAAGCGCGACGGTCGGTCGTACGTCCAGCGGCGAGTTGAGCCGGCGGGACGTAGAGGGGGCGAGACGCGAGTTAATCGGTCGGTCGGTGCAAGGAGCATAAATATTACTCGTGAGCGCAAGTGTGTTAAAATTTATACAATGCAAAAAGGACGGGCGGTAACGTTGGTACAATGTTGCATGTGATGATACGTCGGAGTATCACACTATCACCACAATGTCTATGATTTAATGTGTAGAGCATAGACCTTATACTCATAGACGGAGCAAGCTAGTAGTTCCCGCGGTAATCGGTGGCTGCGCTGCACATGTTGTTTCATACTTCTGCGCATGTGCATAGGACAAACCAGGTTGTGCATAAAACGCTTATTATTATCGTATCGTATTATCAATACTAGAAATATGTCATGAAGCAGAAAGAACTTTTCGATCTTTTAATGTTTTTTTTACCAAATATTAAACACAAAATGTTTAATAAAATAAAACACAAAATATACCAGAAACCAAATATTTTCAATGAATATATATATATATTTTTATGTTGACTACCTTTATGTAAATTGTATGAATTTAAATTTTCTATAAATAAGCATTTTAACTTTTAATAAAAATATGAATTTTTGAAATATCAAAATCGAATTACACTAAAATTTCTTACAATCAAATACCTATATAGCTATAATACATGGATTAAATTTTAGTATAACTATACCTACACCACTTAAAATTATAACTTGCGTTAGACCATAGACAAATATATATTCAATCTAGACTATTTTTCATAATAATTAGCAGGGCTTTGGACTTGGGACTATGTGCTTAAAATCACAAATATATGTACCTATTTAAGCATCCAACAACATAAAATGTGTGTTAATGTAAGTTATTCACAATTTTTAGGAGACATAAATGCTAGTATGCTTTAAATATCAAAAAATCTATCACCGTTAACTTTTTTTACTTTGGTTAGGTATAATATATTTATAATGATTTTTGTCTTTAAGTTTCATTAGTTTAAATGCTGTCCTTAAAAACAAATACTTATACAGAAAATTGAATTTCATAATTGTATTAATAATTTTTATACATATACAAAATGAATTTATTATGTAAATAATTAAAAAAATTCCAATTTATAAAAAAAGATAAAATATGCAGTATAAATTTTAAAAAATATGCATATATAGGAAAAAGTTGGAAATAGGTAGGTATGCTTAAATATGTGCAAAAAACTTTTAAATTTCAAATCCAGACACCCCAAAACAAATTTATAATGAATCAGATTTATTCTATTTGTTTCTGGACAAATGTTTTGCAAATTTGAAATTTGCAAATGCATAATCCCGAGCCCTAATAATTATTTTACAACATTAATATCTTAATAATATAAATAAATAAACATATTTTATGTTATCAGAAATGACAACACTGCTAAGGTGATAGCTATGAGTATAAGGTCTATGGTGTAGAGTGTACTTAAAATCCATGATAACAATAATATGTAAAATACATTGATAATAATAAATTTACTAATTAGTAATTACTGATAAATAGTAATACAAATTTAAAAACGTGCAATTCACTTAAGTTAATATTTATTATTTACTAAATAGAAGTCGTTAATAAAGAAGTAAAGAACTCTTCAATATTTCAACCATAATTCTTATCTTAACATCAACTTTTATAATTGTGTTTTAAAAGGTATTCCATTTTCAGAATTACAAAATGGCAGCTGAAGAATTACAAAAAAAGTTTCAAACAGAATTGGATGCTTTAAAACAATGTCAAAAAGAAATTAATCAATTAGTTGGAAATCGTCAACAGTTGGATGGTCAACTAAATGAAAATTCAATTGTCAAAGAAGAGTTAGCTCTTTTAAAATCTTCAGGTGAAGTATATAAAATGGTTGGCCCTATATTATTGCGTCAAGATCATACAGAAGCTAAAGAAAATATTGACAAACGTATGAGTTATATAAAAAATGAATTGCAAAGAATTGATGACCGGGTACATACATTAGAAGAAACACAAGAAAAATATAGGGAGTCACTTACTAAATTACAACAACAGTATCAAGCTCAACAAATAAAAAAGTGATTTGTTATCAATTATTTTGATTTACAAATCAACTTATGAAAAATTATTCTACTAATTATTTAATGTGTCTAGTTCATTGAATTTCTAATAATTTGTAAACGTTTTCATATGTAATACCATTAATAATATATTAACTTGTACTCAATATATCTATGAACTAAAAAAAATGGTTTATTTAATTTAATTATAATAATAACTATTTGTTCAATAATAATTCTTTTTTTTTTATGTTAAGTAACTAAGTAAAATAGAATGTAATAATACAAAGTTGTTGGACGTTAAAGTATGTAAGTGTAAATTATACTTACCGTCAACCGGGCCAACTTAGGAACAAAAATATTATCTTTTAGTTTTACCTCCAAAACGGCCTATTCTCAATTAATTAATGTGAGACAAGTATTCTGTTGTTATCTTAGAAATATTCAAAACCATTTTGCTAGTGTCGCAGCATCAAATTTTCAACTAAAGTATTCATTTTTATTAATTCTTTTTTTACTAATATCTATGGTTTTGAAAAGGTCCGAAAACTTAACTAATACTCATTGAATGAGACGTTTTACATAGAAATGTATGATATAAAATTTGTTCAGATGTGTATTAAATTTACGAATCGACATAATAAATTATTATAATCCTGCATACATATCTGTAAATTGTTTTTTAATTTCTAGTCCATCTTGGGCCACTATTATTCATCCATGGTCAAATTTATAATTAGGATAAATTTAAACAAGTTAATTCCATTTAAACAAGACTAACCTTAATACAATTTAGTCTGAATAATTAGTCTACAGTTATATTTTTAACTTTCTACGGATGGGTGAATGTCGAAGAAAAATTGGTGAAAATTATAAGAACAAGAATGTTTTTATTTTTTTGTATATTATGTTAATATACACTCAACAGGTACAATATATATTTTTTAAATTCAGAAAATTATATAGTATTTTTTTTAAATTTAAAATAGTGCCCCAAGTTGGTTCAAGTAAATTATAAAATAGATTTTTCATAAGAAAAACATGAATGCCCCATGTTTTCAATATTCGGTACAACAATGGGGCAAGAAGAAAAATAAAAAACACATAGAAGAAATGATAATGTATCAAGATTTAGGGTCATGGCCAATGGGTGGATAGGCATACCAAAAAGCTGGAAATTTTCCAGTGGGCTCCCCACTGTACCTAAGCCTCTGTCAAACAAAAAGTGTCATTTTCACATCGCGTGAAAATATCAGGCCAACTAGCCATTTACTGCTTTAACGCACCTTATAAGGCGGTCTGTTAGATAGAGCCTTAAGCAATTGTACTTGGTAGTTGGTATTTAATTTTTTTATCAGTTGACATTTTATATTAGGGTCTATTTTTGGAAATTTCTGGTAGACCAAAATAGTCTATCTAGTATCTACCCATGTTTGTTTGTACAGCAACTATGTAAATGAGCATGAGAGCTGAAGTGAACTAATTAATTGTGTAGAATTTATCAAATATTAGTTTATACTGACTAACTGTATATTATCTCTATAGGTTTAGAGAGAATTCCACTCTTCGTAGTCTGACTAGTCTGTTTGAGACTGAACAATTGTACTCTATGTTATGGGTCATAATTCAAAAATGTTGATGACTGTCATCTATCATACATAACTGTACTGCTGTCTGCTGCTACGGCCTACGCCCTACACGGCTACACTGATTCTTGTGGTGGGAGCTGATATGTAAACTATTAAATTGTGTAAAATGTTTAAAAATTAGCACAAATTAATTTTCTACTTAACACTTAACAAATTTGGTTATAGACGTTTTAGTTTATTTTTTTAGTTGTGTAGCGTGTAGGGCCGTTTAATATCATAGAAGTACAATTTTTACATATAAATATTTTAATCAATCCATACATATTATGTTTCACATGGTATACCTGATATAATATATATGGTAATATGGTATATTATACTGCAGCGATTTTCAAATTAGAGTCGTCAGTTAGGTTGGTCAACAATTATTTTATGGACTATGGACATAAATATTGAAAACATACACTTTTTAATGACCATAAATTATAATGGGTCAGGACGTCAAAAAGCTAGAGACTTGAGAACCGCTAATATTATATGCTGGTACATACTACAGTTTTTCAAGCAACATTTGGTGGTACAGTGGTAAACAACGGTAATCAGAAAAAAAGTTCCACGCCAAGAAAAAAAGTTAAGTGAAAAACGTACCGATAAACTACAATTTTATTCTTGTACGGCAGGCTCTAAAGCTGTGTTTACAGAGTCTTATTTTAGTTATCTTAAAGACTTAAATGACTAATGTCTGGTGTAGACGTGTAGTGGTGTAGTGTATACAAATAAAATGCTTAAATTGCAGTTTAGCTACCATGTGATTTCTTCAATTTTTTTTCGAAACCTAGGTAAATCGACGTTTTAAAAATGATGGTGCTCGAAGACCTTTTGTTTTTTTTTTCTCGACGTCGCCATACAAATCCATCGATAGCACTATTCAAGGGACACAAACGAAGAATATGCTTTTTAATGTATTATTTTTACTTATTAGATTCCACTCTTGAAGTTTTTCTAGTACTTCGATACTAACGGGCCCGTTTGTTTTGCACGAGAAAAGTTCAAAAATATTTAAAAGATTAAGACACATGTTTCACAAATAATGCATACCGCATACTGCCGAGTGCCAATTACGATGATTTCAAGCCCGACCGAAACATTAGATAGGTACGAGTTTATGACCTACAATTTTTATCTTAATATCTTTTGATGTTCTTTTAATAATAAGTTATCCGCCTAGTTATCCCGTAACTGGGAATATCTGTTACACAAATATATTTATATATATTTTTGGCACCATCATTTTTAAAACGTCGATTTACCTAGTTATAGCTAATCAAAGTTATGTCGTAGTATGAACAGTGATCACACGTTTTGCGGCACTCGTCGCTGCGCTCCTCGGCGCCGTCGCTCCGCTCCGCAAATCGAAAATATCCCTCGACTTGCTATGCAGCACTACCTCGAGTAGGTCACAGGGTAATTACTAGGGTTAGGATATTTATGACTTTTGCATATTTTTTCTTTTAGTCGAGCACATTGCAGACCAAGTTATAAATTCATTTTGTGCGACATAGAATCAGATGCATTAAATTTTATTTTGCATATTTAGGGATTTTTATGAATAAATGCATATTTCGCCAAAAAATAACTTCAATAAAAACCGATAGGTATAGGCACAGTCGGTTTCACATTTAACGAAAATGAGAAAATATGAAACCCGTAGTATATATAATTAACTTATCTTTATTACTTATAGTTATCTTAACTTTGACTCTACGTTATTAATCAAGTTTACGACCGATGATTGCGATAGTGTGTCGAATTCACTGTAAGTACCTATATGTTTTTAATTTCAAAATATCATATTTTTATATATTTGTATTTAAGTTTAAAGTTATAAAAAAGTTGTAAAATAATTTAAAATACATTTTGGATTAGAAATACAATTTTAAAATGACTTGTTTAATTTTTTTAAAGGGCATATTTTGATAGGTTGTGCATATTTATAAGTGTTTTTAAGGTCATAAACATCCTAACCCTAACATAAGTATTTATATTTTATATTACTAATATATTTGTATAGTATAAACTCGAAGACTTCCGCGCGGCAATGCAGCAAGCACGCTGTCGTTGTGCGCATGCGTTTAAAACTAAAATCGAAAACTTTGGAAGGCTGTAACTTCCAAAATAACGGTTTGCGCAAATTTATTTTTGCATCATTGTTCTTAACTCGTCGAAATACATATGTTTCGAAAAAAAAATTTGAAAAAATCGCGTGGTAGCTAAACTGCAATTATACCGAAAATTCAATTTAATTAGGCACATTAATGTACATATGGAAGGACGCAAAACTTTTGTTCTAACAAATATTTTTTTTTGTTTATTATTAAAAGATTCTTGCGCTACACGTACAATATAAATATATAATAATATTTTGATGGTAAAAATATTTATCGTTGTGGCTAGAGACCCGGACGCATATTACCATTCTGCACACGAAATAAAACCCATATGAAAATACAGCTTTCTCATTGGCTCTACATTTGGCGGGATAAAATATTTAAAATATTTATTATTATTATCATTATTTTTTTGATTCTAATTTAATCTAATTTATTACTATGTATCATGTATGTATATTGTATCTATTTAGTATGTATGCTATTTTTTTTTGTCGAATAAATTATTATTGTTATCATTAGATAATTGAAGAAAATAAGAATATATAATCTCAGGAATCTTTTAGTTTTTTTTTTATACTTTAATTTAAAACGAATTCTGAGATCATTGAAATTGTAATGCTTATAACTCGCATTAAAATAAAAATTTTAAAATATGACATCCATTACATTATAATCTTACTTTTAAATAGAATAACATTATGTATAACAGAGTTTAGTGAATTATTAAGAACATACAATTTGCAGGTATTTTATGTATTTGTAAGATGGAGATGACAAATAATAATGACTAATGACATGTTTTTTAACATTTGTATAAAAAGTAACACTATATCAAGTAATGAATTGGATAGTTATTATTTAAATTAATATATTAAAAAATGATCAATGATCAATTATATTAATGTTATCTAGACAAAAGATATTTAAATATTTTAAATATTTAATTCATAATCATGCAATAGAAATATTTATTATTTATTAATATTATTTTTGTTATAGGCTGGCTTTATAATATAATATATTAGTATATTAGAATTAATCTATTGTTAATCTTAATTTGTATTGTTTTGTAGCTGTCAAGTTACCTATCATAGTTGTATACTAGTGGCTTTAAAATAAAATAATAGATTTTTATGCATCATGTAATAGAAATAGCCGTGCTCTATGTTCTAATCACAGACTTCTATACACAGATATAGATAATATTATCTATATCTGTGCTTCTATACCATAGACATAATAAGATTAATTACTTTTTTAATTTTAATTTACTTTTATAAATCTCTTTATCTAGGAATGCCTACCAACTGCAGAAACTGCTCTTCTAAAAAGACAATTAAACCATGAAGGTGGTGCATACTCCCCTGATTTACGTACATTTGCCTTAACTTTACATTTTTATTCACCGAATGCCTATAACTTTGTACGTGAAACTTTTCAAAATGCTTTACCCGCTCTTAGTACCCTACGAAAGTGGTATTCATGTATTGATGGTAAACCAGGTTTTACGGCTGAAGCCCTGAATGCTGTTGAAATTAAATTAAAAGAAATGGCAAGTAAATGCAAAAAACTTATATGTGGACTAATAATAGATGAAATGCACATCAAAGAAAGTGTAACGTTCAAAGGAGATAGATTGATGGGGTATGTAAATTATGGAACTGGCACCGATGGTTGTGATGGACTTCCCAAAGCTACTCAAGCTCTTGTTTTTATGCTTGTAGCCATAAACTCAAATTGGAAAGTACCAGTTGGTTACTTTCTTATAAATGGGATATGGTCAACAGAAAATGGTAACTTAGTAAATACATGTTTTGAATTAGTGCACAAAATTGAAGTCCAAGTTAAAACTAACATTTGATGGGACGGTATCTAATTTTTCAATGACAAAGTATTTAGGAGCTGATTTATCTATGCCTTATCCCAAACCTTTTTTAAAGCATGAATCTGGAATAGTAGTACATATTTTATTAGATGCTGCTCACATGCTTAAACTATGTTGAAATACATTGGGTGACTGGAAAACTCTATATTATGATGAGAGCATGAAACCAATAAAGTGGTCATTTTTTCAAGATTTGGTTTCTATACAGGAAGAAATTGGTCTTCATATGGGAACAAAAATCCGTACCAGACACATTAAGTATCATAAAGAGAAATGAAAGTGCGTTTAGCTGCTCAAACTTTCAGCTCAAGTGTAGCAAACGCACTAGAGTATTGTTCAAAAACATTAAATTTAAATAGTTTTGCAGATTGCAATGCGACAATAACATTTTGTAAGAATCTAAACAATATATTTGACTTTTTAAGCACAAGGAACTTTTTAAGTAAGTCACAGTACAAAAGACCTTTAAAAAGAGAAAACAAAAGTGACGTATTTAATTTTATTGAAAACTCCATTAAATAATTGCAATCATTATACTGTGAAATTGGTAAAGATGGTAGTAAAACAATAGTTCCTGTCATCAAATCCACTAGAAAAATTGGGTTAATTGGATTAATAATTTCATTACAAAGCATCAAAAATATGTTTATTGATCTAGTTATGACAAAAGAATTAGATTTTTTATTAACATATAAAATGAGCCAAGATCACCTTGAAATATTTTTCTCAGCTATCCGTTCAAGAGGAGGTTTTAACAATAATCCCACTGCTTGACAGTTTGAAAGTTCTTTTAAAAGACTATTGGTTCATACAGAAATAATGACATCATCTGGAGCAAATTGTAATGGTGATGGATATGACAAAGATTTTGTGGGTCAGTAGTAGCACTTCAAAACCTGTTGAAAATTCCAATATTTATTTAGATATGCTATGTGCAGAAATGCCAGAATATTTGCCCAAAATATTTATCGAATCCACAAACTAAAAGAAAGTCTCCTAGAAAGCGAGATAGTTCATTAATCTCTTCTAAAAACATTAAAGTAGTAGAGGTAAATTTTACAATCTTACTAAAAATATTAATTAATCAGGTACAATATATAAATAATACATAATTATACATAAATATTATGTATAAAATATTTGACTGTTCGTATCATATTTAAATGTTGTATATCAATTTTATAATTAATTTTAAAGTTCTGTTATATAGGTAAGATATATCCTAGTATACATTATGTATTACATATTGTAAATATTTTTTTTTTTTATAGGCTGAATCTAAAATTTCTGAACATCCTTGTAGTAATGATATTGATCCAGAATTTTCTGAAGAATCTTCAGTCTTGTCCACTGAACAAAAGTTTGAGAAAATATGTTGTGATCTTGAGTCAATCACACTTCCAGATAATTGGAAATATGAGATACATAGAGCAAATAAACCATATATTATATTGTATACAATAAAATGTAAAAACAATGAAGCTGGAATTAGCATTGAAAAACAGATTTTTTTAGATTCAGACATGATTTTGAAATGTAATATATATGAAAAGAATATAAACCTTCAAGATTTGTGTGGAAATTCAAATATTTCTTCATTGGATGATTTGATTTCAATTATGATTATTTTAAGTTCTAAAAAAATATGTTCAGGTGGGCCTTTAGTTCAAGAATTTAAAAGTATATCAGTTGAATGTGCAGATATAATTTTTAAAAACCATTGGCAACATAAAAAATGTCCATATTTAATTGATAAATCATCTATTCAAAATAAATATTCATTTTGTAAAGGCTTAAGAAGAGCATTTCGTTAAAAAAAATCAAAGTTGTCTGTTAGCAAATCGACTAGGTTATTATTATCACCTACAAAAAAAAATAATATTTGATGAGCACCGCAATAAAAAGCATATTTTACAAAAACAAGTGTTAAGAGCAAAACATAGAATACAATATTTACAAGATCAGTTAAATGAAGTTAAGGAAAGACTAAATCAATTATCAGATAGCTCAGTTAATGATCTTATAATTAAAAAAATTTTCTCTAGTACCATCCCTGAGTAATATATATCGACATATTAATATTAGAATAAATATATTTTTTACTTATAAGTTATATTAAATTTATGATCATATAAACTCTAATATTCTATTACAACTAGGAATGTACGGATGTCGGATACTACGATGTACTAATAATTATTAATTACCAATAGTAAAATATGACCCTACTTACTACCAGCGCCTTAAGCGTGTGGTGAAAATATGAACTACTGAATGGTAACACAATCTGACCGAGTGGCGGGCCAGCGACAGCTAACCTGTATATCTTAAACCGTGGTATGGAATATGTCATAGGTTCGGTTCGGTTATTTGTATAGAATATATAGAACTATGATAGACGTTTTTACAACTTTTTTTTAACTTCTGAAATGAAAATGTGTAGAGGTATGCAAAAATTGTTTTTGCCCCCACGTGAAAAGAGCCCAAGTTACGCCTATGATTTCAGATTTATTATTTTCATATTATTATTATTATTATTTACCTATTGGCTATTTCATTTTTTTATATTTTAATTTGATAATTTTATATTTGACCAAATATGAAAGATTTATTATCTGATGTTCATATTGTGTTAATTTTATGTCTCTGCTTAAAACTGATATTTGTGATTTTTAAATAAAATACATTTAATGATTTTTATTTGTCATTATTTTGTGTCACTTTTTTTCCTAGATTCATTTTTATATTTCTTTATAAGTACTCTGCCTACATTTTAAAGAGCTAAGAAGATATTAAAAAAGTTTTAAATCCTATATTTAAGACATTGTATGTACGTTAATTGGATATGTAATCATTATCTGTAAGTATGTATTGTACAGTCAGACAGTCCATCGGGACTAGTGTATCTTATCTTATCATGTAACCTTTACATCTTATAATCTTAAATAATTGTCGAACTATTGTAGTTATTATTGAAAGTTCTATAATAAAAATAAAAATAAAATATTGTATGCATTAAGTGAATTTTATATGTATATGACTTCAAATGAGCCACCTTTTTTGTTTATTATTCCATGATATTACATTTTCTCTTACCTAAAATGCTCTATCTCTTTCTAACAATCTTATTTCAATAAACTTATGGCAGGGTGTGGAGGAGTAGCAGTCCATATCTTATTATGTCTATGGTTCTCATTGAATATAGTTCAATGATGGTTCTATACTTATTATCACAGAACAATATAGAATAGACAGTCGATCAGCTGTGCGGGTTTACGTATCCCTACGGTATGAAGTATTGGACTCTAAAAATTGTACCGTATCCGTAATCTGATAGGATGTTGGCAACGTGTATCCCTCTTTGTTACGAAATTTTAAAAACGGATACAACGCAATGGCCAGGCGGCATTAACCACCTCACACCTGTCCTGTATGGGCGTATGGCTGTATATTCTGTATCCCGTAATCCGTAGTTGTAGCGTTTTCATATGTTATTAGTATTATTACTTATTAATTTATTATTCATTTTTTTTTGTAATTAATAATTTTCATTATGGTTGTAAAGTGTCTGGTATGCCCTAACAAATATGGGCCATTATCCCAAATCAGCTTATCCCAAACTAAATTTATAATGTGTTAGTTCTTTAAACCTAGTATTCTATTCTAAATTCAATATCCTGTTATTACATAAGCCATTAATTAAAGTATTTTAATATTTTTTTCATTAGAGTTATTAATTAAATACAGGGCCAGCGCTACCTTTTGCGAGGGCCTGTGCAAAACGTATTTAATTTATTTAACCAATAAGGCAATAACTATAGTTATCTATAATTTATAGACTATAGGTGTAATTAAAAACGAAAAATTATCAAAAATACATGTCCCAAATAAAACAATTTTTTTAATAATTAAATTTAATATATTAAAGAGTTAAGCTCTTCCAAAATGTTGACCCTAGTTACATCTATGATGTTTAATGGTATTAAAAAATACTTTAGGGAAATAGCGATTATCAATTTTCAACTGTTCAATAATTACTTTTAAACGTATGTGTAATACGTCAACTTACATATCATATCATACGAGTAAACAGACAACTTCCAAAATATATATTAAGGTATACAAAGGTTTTGTAATTTTACCGCACCACGTTGCTTTTCAAAATATTATACATATTTAATTTAATATTACTTATATTCTTGTTTTATTTTATTGCAAGATTTTTATACAAAATATATTTAAGCACGAGGTCCTGGACAAATGCCCCGTTTTTGCCTCCCCCTAACGCCGGCCCTGATTAAATAATTTATTTTACATTTTAATGCTAAAACATTCAAACTTGGTAAAATTACCAAGTACTGTACTATACAAACTACAAATATCGTTTTGTGGTAATCAATGTTCAGCGGTGATATTGATATGAATATGATATATTTAATTGATAACGTATGCCGCGCCCTCCAGGAGACCGTGTTCAAGGCCACAGTCACCCGATTTTGCCAATACACAGACTACAGAGTGTCGTACCCCTGTTATTATAGAAGTCTGTGTTTCCAGTTATCATGTAGAGTTGGTTCTATTCAGTTTTCGGTGTTGTGGATTTCGACAAAATAAACCATCGGCATTCGACAGTTACATTCTTACATTTGAGTATTTGATGCATTATATTATCTTTACTTAAGGCAGTTGTGTTTGGTTTTCGTATTCGGGTATTCGTATCGTATGTCGTATTATTCGTATTCGGTTTTTATTTTTTAAAGTTTAAATCCATGCTGCACGTGCGAGGATGTCCGAGTGTCTGACCTTATTAATTTAGTTTTTAGTTATTGCATTCATAGTTTTTACATAAAAATACCTACTTCATAGGTACATTTATAACAGGTGAATGATTTTTATTTATAAGTATTATTTTGACTCAGTTTTATACACATAATATATAGTAAGTGATTCTTTTATCAATTAACAATTGAAACTATTAACGTTTTTGAAAAATAATTTTTATTTGTTACTGCCTATACTAAGTATTTAAAGTATTTTCAAAAAACGTTAAAATTAATCTCCCGAATAGATCTCGGTAACACTGTTGTAAGCATGGTGTTCCATTTAATGAGAGACACTAATTATTTCAGAAACAATTAAAGTTTTTGAAAATATTTCTTGGTTGTCATATAGTATGCGGTCTACCGGTGATTTACGAATATAGTATGCAGTCTACCGCAAATAAATAAATTAAAAATTATATCATAATATTATAATATAATTATTGTAGTAGTAATACCTAGTAAAAAATTAATTATAAAAAATGTGTTTATCAAAAAAAGCATTATCTTTCCTATAATAGTACACACAATTATGAAAAAATAAGCTAAATGAATATATGAATATAATTTTCTCACATTCAGCTGTGCATTGTTTGACATCCCTTTCTCTTGCAACGTAAAAATCTCCTTTTCTTACCTCTCTCGTTACGTAGGTATAAATTCATACCACTTTCACACTTAGATATTGGGCATTTTCATTATTTGCCACAAAATTTTTGCCAATTAAAAAACTTGTGGTTGATTCTTCACTACTAATAATTAAATAAAAATCTTTTGCCAACATATTAAGTGTATAAAATATAAGTTGTGGTGTCGCACAATAAATGACGTATTGAGCCATTGAGCACATACTTTTACAAAATGTTGAAGTATTGTTATCTGTGTATAAGACATTAAACATAAAATATTGACCGAAGAAAAAGATTAAAGTGTATCTATTAAAGATAAACTTTATAATATAAATATATAAAGTCTATATAAAAACCGGCCAGGACCTAACCGAACGTGTTTGCTGGTAGACTGCTTGAACTGTGTTCCGCAGAACCTTAGGGTAGATCACTTCAAGGTTCCGCGAAGCTTAAGTAATTTTTTTTAAATGTTCAAGAAAATTACTTTAAAATATCCATTATGGAAAATAATACTTGTATATTAAATAATAATGTATAAGCCATATGGAATAATCTATCAGCTAACTCTATATCGGGCTCTATATATTCAATAATCTATACTTCTACTTAATATTATAATTTATTTGCAAATAATCCTAAAAAAAACTAAAAAGGTAAAAAGAATTAGGGGTTCCACGGATAAAAAAGTTTAAGAAACGCTGGCATAATGCATGACAGCCTATTTCTTTTACATAAATTTAAATTGTTACGAACAAAATGTTTGGGAAAAATATGTTTTAATTAACTATTTTTAATTGCTATAAATTTTTAAAATGTTTAATCTTTTGAATGGAAACATACAGTTTTAATTTCATATTCCTAAGCAGAGTTTACTAAGCATTTTGATCTATAACCTTATATGTAGATATTTAATATATCGATGAACAGAGCAGTCAGCATACTAGTGAACTAACCAATATATGGCTATATATATATATATATATATATATATATATATATATATATATTTCGTATGATAAATATATGGCTATACCTGTAGCACTCTGCTCTGCTCATCCAAACTTAAGATACTTATGACTCAAATTACTAGTTCAGAATTTAATTATTATATATATTCATACAATTTCAGGAAACAACAAAAAAAAAAAAAACTGGAAGTTCTGCAATACCATTAATCAAGTAAATTACACTACAAGAAAAAAATAAAGAATATAATTGATGATTCTGATTCCACAGTAAATTTAAGAAAAAAAAAGAAAATGTCTGAAATAAATGCTTTAGCAACTAAGAAACCTAAAAAGAAGAAAAAGCACCATAAAAGTTTAAATGCTAATGAAGCAGAAACCAAATTAGTTGATAGAACTTGTGTAGAAGTTAATGAACAAAATATTAATGGTTCTGATTTAACAGAAAATGATAAAAAACTAAGTAATAAAAAGAATTTTGTCAAATGTTTAAATTTAATGGAATTAAATACAACCAATGATGTAGAAATGAAATTGTTAGAAAGTACTTACGAAAAAGTTAATAAACGAAATATAATTGGATCTTATTCTAAGAAGAATGTAAACCGGAAAAGAAAGTCTGAAAAAAATACTTTAGCAGGTATTTCATTTGGTGATAATTGTAACTATGTTAATGAGAATATTCCTATAAAAAAAAGAAAAAAGAAAAATCATGATGTAAGTTTAAATTCAATAGTATTAAACACTAATGAAACAGAAAATCAAATAATTGAAAAAGTGTATGAAGAAGTTAATGATTCTGATTTTAGAGAAAACGCGAGAGAAAATGTAAACCAAAGTATTCAGCATGAATTATATATTTCATTGGAAAATAAATGTGTTGCTATTAAGAAATCTAAGAAAAAGAAAAAACATGATGTAAGTTTAAATTTTATAAAATTAAACACAAATAATGATGGGGATCACCAAAATAATGAACAAATTATTAATGATTCTGATGTCTTTGAAAATAAAAGTCAAACAATTATGTCTGAAATAAATGCTTTACCAACTAAAAAAACTAAAAAGAAGAAAAATCATAGTAAAAGATTAAATTCAATAGAATTAGAAACAAACCATGATAATGAAATACAAATATTTGAAAAAACACACGAGGAAGTCAATGATCAGAGTATTAATGGCCCTGACCATAGAGAAGATATAAACCAAAGAATACAGTCTGAGTTAAGCTCAGATATTTTGTTGGAAAATAAATGTTATGTAGATAATGATAATGTTACTACTAAAAAATCTAATAAGAAAAGAAAACATAATAAAAGTTTGAACTCAATAGAAAAAAATACCAATAATGAAGTGAATTACAGAATGTACGAAAGAGATAATGAACAAAATATTAATGTTTCAGATTCCGTAGATAATATAAACCAAACAATTATGTCTGAAATAAATGCTTTGCCAACCAAAAAAACTAAAAAGAAGAAAAATCATAGTAAAAGTTTAAATTCAATAGAATTAGAAACAAACCATGATAATGAAATACAAATATTTGAAAAAACACATAAGGAAGTCAATGATCAGAGTATAAATAGCTCTGACCACAGAGAAGATATAAACCAAAGAATACAGTCTGAGTTAAGCTCTCCGACAGATATTTTGTTGAAAAATAAATGTAGTGTAGATAGTGATAATGTTGCAACTAAGAAATCTAATAAGAAAAGAAAACATAATAAAAGTTTGAACTCAATAGAAATAAATCCCAATAATGAAGTGAATTACAGAATGTACGAAAAAGATAATGAACAAAATATTAATGTTTCAGATTCCGTGGATAATATAAACCAAACAATTATGTCTGAAATAAATGCTTTGCCAACCAAAAAAACTAAAAAGAAGAAAAATCATAGTAAAAGTTTAAATTCAATTGAATTAGAAACAAACCATGATAATGAAATACAAATATTTGAAAAAACACACGAGGAAGTCAATGATCAGAGTATTAATAGCCCTGACCACAGAGAAGATATAAACCAAAGAATCCAGTCTGAGTTAAGCTCAGATATTTTGTTGGAAAATAAATGTTATGTAGATAATGATAATGTTGCTACTAAAAAATCTAATAAGAAAAGAAAACATAATAAAAGTTTGAACTCAATAGAAAAAAATACCAATAATGAAGTGAATTACAGAATGTACGAAAGAGATAATGAACAAAATATTAATGTTTCAGATTCCGTAGATAATATAAACCAAACAATTATGTCTGAAATAAATGCTTTGCCAACCAAAAAAACTAAAAAGAAGAAAAATCATAGTAAAAGATTAAATTCAATAGAATTAGAAACAAACCATGATAATGAAATACAAATATTTAAAAAAACACATAAGGAAGTCAATGATCAGAGTATAAATAGCTCTGACCACAGAGAAGATATAAACCAAAGAATACAGTCTGAGTTAAGCTCTCCGACAGATATTTTGTTGAAAAATAAATGTAGTGTAGATAGTGATAATGTTGCAACTAAGAAATCTAATAAGAAAAGAAAACATAATAAAAGTTTGAACTCAATAGAAATAAATCCCAATAATGAAGTGAATTACAGAATGTACGAAAAAGACAATGAACAAAATATTAATGTTTCAGATTCCGTGGATAATATAAACCAAACAATTATGTCTGAAATAAATGCTTTGCCAACCAAAAAAACTAAAAAGAAGAAAAATCATAGTAAAAGATTAAATTCAATAGAATTAGAAACAAACCATGATAATGAAATACAAATATTTGAAAAAACACACGAGGAAGTCAACGATCAGAGTATTAATAGCCTTGACCACAGAGAAGATATAAACCAAAGAATACAGTCTGAGTTAAGCTCAGTTATTTTGTTGGAAAATAAATGTTATGTAGATAGTGATAATGTTGCAACTAAAAAATCTAATAAGAAAAGAAAACATAATAAAAGTTTGAACTCAATAGAAAAAAATACCAATAATGAAGTGAATTACAGAATGTATGAAAGAGATAATGAACAAAATATTAATGTTTCAGATTCCGTAGATAATATAAACCAAACAATTATGTCTGAAATAAATGCTTTGCCAACCAAAAAAACTAAAAAGAAGAAAAATCATAGTAAAAGTTTAAATTCAATAGAATTAGAAACAAACCATGGTAATGAAATACAAATATTTGAAAAAACACATAAGGAAGTCAATGATCAGAGTATAAATAGCTCTGACCACAGAGAAGATATAAACCAAAGAATACAGTCTGAGTTAAGCTCTCAGACAGATATTTTGTTGAAAAATAAATGTAGTGTAGATAGTGATAATGTTGCAACTAAGAAATCTAATAAGAAAAGAAAACATAATAAAAGTTTGAACTCAATAGAAATAAATCCCAATAATGAAGTGAATTACAGAATGTACGAAAAAGATAATGAACAAAATATTAATGTTTCAGATTCCGTGGATAATATAAACCAAACAATTATGTCTGAAATAAATGCTTTGCCAACCAAAAAAACTAAAAAGAAGAAAAATCATAGTAAAAGTTTAAATTCAATTGAATTAGAAACAAACCATGATAATGAAATACAAATATTTGAAAAAACACATGAGAAAGTTAATTATCAGAGTATTAATAGTCCTGACTACAGAGAAAATATAAACCAAAGAATACAGTCTGAGTTAAGCTCAGATATTTTGTTGGAAAATAAATGTTATGTAGATAGTGATAATATTGCAACTAAAAAATCTAATAAGAAAAGAAAACATAATAAAAGTTTGAACTCAATAGAAAAAAATACCAATAATGAAGTGAATTACAGAAGCTCTCCGACAGATATTTTGTTGGAAAATAAATTATCATCTGCTTCATTAGAAATTAATTATAGCTTAGATAATGAAAATCTTGCAAATAAGGAATCTAAAAAGAGTAAAAAGCACAATATTCTAAAAACTGTAATTTCAAACTGTAATAGTGAAAATAAAATGCCTATGATTTCCCAAGACCGTTTTAGAGTAAAGAATCTGCTAAATTCTTTGGACTTACTTGACTCTGAAAAATCATCTTCTATTATTAAAACTGACCGTAATTTAAAACGTTTTAATTTAATGAAGTATCTAACCAATAAAGATCCTTCACTAAAAAATCATCCTAATTTTAAAAAAATAAATGAGCATTTGTCTAAAAAAATCAAGCAAGCTATAAATAAGGAATGTAAAATGGGAGCATCGGATATTTTATTGTTAAAAACAGTTGGGAAAATTATTTTGAAAAAAATTGTTGAAAAAATTGATGCTGCACAGGTATAACACTTGATAGCCTTAACATTTTTCTTAATTTTATATAATGTATACTCTATTTCACCTGAGAACGAGTCATGTGCTGACCAAAACTAATCGCTTCTGTGTATCACCACACTGTAACTTTCTAATGTCAATACATATTATATACCATAATGGCTTGTTCTCTCATGAAACAGAGTATAATACATACTTTATATATTTTTTATTTATTTCACCTAGGATTTAAAAGGTTTAATAATAAGATTACCACCTGAATGTTGTAAAAATAAAATTCATTTTTTGGAGACTACGTTATGTAGATTACCAAATAAACACAAAATGGATATTATAAAGAAGCAAAATCCTCTGATCAAACTAGGAGTATTTAATAAAGATGAAGATAATATGATTCAGGAATATTGGTCAAAATTTCAAAAGGTATGTTTTTAAAATAATTTATTTGATAAAACTAGAAAGGATACATGATCACAGCTTCTATTAGTATAATGTGCAGTGGTGCAACTAGGGCTAAAATTCTGAAGTCTCATTTTCAAATTTCTAACACCTTGTGACAATAGTGGCACCAGTCAACATTCAAACTGCTATTGTGTGGGGTATGTGGAAAAAAAGATGAGTTTTACTGTTTTAAATCTCCCATTAAGAGGACGCTTTCCCCGCATGTGTTGTCTCCGTCTTACAAGTGCATAACATTGCAAACGCGGTTTCGCGCAGGAAAGAACCGAGAAAGATACAGTTATAACTAAGAAACAAAATTTTACCACATAATAAGGAGAACATTTACTGTGCAACATTGTTTTCGACTTTTTGATATCACAAATACAAAAAAGTTCTTATTGTTTCAAAATTCATTATTTTTGCACTTTTCAAACTCGAATAACTTTTTTCAGTTCTGATATCAATAAAATAAAAACAATGTTACACTGTCAAATTCCCCTTTATCTATGGTGAGAATTTTGTTTCTTAGTTATGACTGTAGCCTTCTCGGTTCTATCCCGCGTGAAACAGCGGGTGTAGCGTCCTCTTAACATTCATTTTTGGCTAAAAATATGGTTCTTATAACGAGGTAAGGTACTGGAAGAGAAAGTAGAGTATTGATAAGTAATTTGAATATAAAATCAGAATAAAAAATGTTAATGTTTAAATTTTTTTTATTTGTTATAATTAAATTTAACTTATGCCTTATTGAATAATTTATTCGTAATATTTGTATTATATTTTTATATATATTTATATATTAATAATTCATTTTCAGGAATACAATATTTCAAATATTCTACCATTCTTATCCAATGGATTAGAAATGGCTTTGAGTCCTATAGAAAGAATGCAATTTATCCGTTATATATCAGCTGGACTTCCTAACCGATTATTATATTCTGTTTATAATAGATTCAATTTGCTGTTTAACAAATACCAAAACAAAACACCGTAAGTTCTCTATTTCTCATATAAGTTTGTTAGTTTAATAATGAGTTTTATATTTATAAGTATTTATAAAAAAAAAGCGGTTGAGTCGTGGATGTTGCTCTGCTGCACAGTAGGTTACAAGTGGGTTGCTGTAATGGATGGAAATAAATTTGAATCTAATGATATTATATCATTGCATATGAAAAACGATTCTGAGCGAAGATGGTTTATATGTCTATGATATATTATAGATTATTAAAAATTTTCAAATCTTAGATATTAAAAGAAAAACTTTTATTAATTTCTATCTAAAATAATTTGAACATTGCCGTTATTTTTACGTATTTAGTAAAAATTTGAAGTATAAATGTTTATAAAAAGAAAATCGTGTCTATGAATTTTTAATATTTTTCAACTGCTATTGTAGCAATGTGTTTGAAGCCTGATGTTACATTTTCAAGCTTTTCTACCCAACAAATAAATTGTTATCGATATTTATAGAAAAAAGTTGAAAAATTAAAATGTCAGTAAACAGCTCAAAACAAATTTGAAAATTGTATCAAATATAGAAAATATCTATATAAACATTCGGTAAAAATTTCAAGTATCTGCGGTCATTTGTTTTAGAGTTACATCAAAAACCCAAATCGATTTGGTCGAAAACTGGTTGTGCGTAAAAATTCCCATTTTGCCTTAATTTGTTGTAGGTTTATCCAGATTATTTAGAAAAAGTATTTTTTACTTTTGTCCCCCTCAAAGTAGTAACTAGATTCTTCACTTTCTGATCGAACGAGGTACTGAAGTCAAAAATCGTAGCACTTTTCCTGCCCCAAAATGTGATGATAGCCATAAAAAAAAAAACACATTATGGTAAAATCAATACATTCATCGCTCAGAATCTAAAATATTAGAAATATATTTGTTTATGCTGGGTTGACCACTTTAAACCTGTAATAATTTTTTTCAAATCGAGTTTTATAGAAATTAAAATATTCATTTTTAGGATATTTTTTAAATACTTCTTTTAGATGCTGAACAACAAAGTAGCTCATAAAACTAATAACAATTCATTTGTGGTTTAAACATAAATTATTGTTATGCTACATTTAACCACTGTACACTAATTTAAATATGAGTGAATATGAAAAACAAATTAAATTTCTTTAAATGTTCACAAATACAAATTTGTGGTATTAGATTGAAATTGTTGTTATTCAGTATAGAATTTGTAATTATATTTTATATAAATACCATGTTTTAAATTATCATTTTTTATGAAATTGAAGAAAAGCTTTAACAAGGTATAACAAAATATGTGAATTTTGTAAACACAAATTTTTTATATATTAGTTATTTATTTATTTATAATTTTACTGTATTACTTTCATCTGTAGTTTTAGTGAAGAAGAAGACCAATTAATTATGAAAGTAGACAAGTGTGATGCAATTAAAAACAAATTTTCAGTACTAAGTTTAATTTTAAACAGAACTAGAATACAGCTTTACAGAAGACTTGAAGTTTTAAACGATCAACATATCAAATGTAAAAGTGAGTTAAATCATATTAATATTAAGAAGTATATTTAAAGGTAATTTGTAAATTAAAAATATTTTTTCATTTCATTAGAACTTTTTTGGGACGATCAAATGCGTCAAGAATTATTTACAAAAATTCTATTAGTAACAAATACAGAACACTGGAAAGATTTGAAAAAACGGACAATAACAAAATATGAATGGATTGAAATTGCAAATGAACTTGGTGAAAATTTCACTTATAAAAAAGTTAGATACCATTGGATATATTTATATACCATGTTATTTTGTGAAAAACCTATTTTAATGTCAACATTCAACTTAATTATAATGGATTTGTAAGTTTCTGATCCCCAAATATTAAAAGTAATATTAAAAATTATTTTCATTTTATAGATTAGAAAAAATAAATCCTAAGCATTGGTCAGATTTGAATTGGATAGAAATAACTAATTTATTATATCCAGGTGCAAACAGTAAAGTTATTTGTGGTTTTTTCCATTCTTGGGTTAGTAAAAAAGTCCCATCAAACATAAAAGAAAACATTAGAGGTAAATTAGTACTTAATTTAAAATAAAATTTATATTACAAACACTGATGTCATAAATTTATTTATTTTTTATTGAAATTTACATTAATAAATTTCCCCTTTGACAACACAGGCCACTAGCGTTACATTTTTAGTTAAATATAATTATATAATAATAAATATATGGTATATATCTTAAATAATTTTACAATATTTTAGTTGTGACTTATTATTTTATTTTATTCATAGATACTTTGATTTATTTAAGAAAATATGAAGTGGAAAAACTACAACAAAGAATCAATAAAAGAGGCGAAAGAGAATTTCCGAGGCTTACAGTTAAACATTATGATTTATTAGTTAATAATAATGAATAAAAAAATAACTTACTGATATATATATATTTTTTTTTCTAAACTTGCAGTACAAAATAACAGTCACAACACACGTTTTTATGTTTTTTTTTTTTAATATATGAAAAAAAACAAATTAACATTTTGTTTCCATGGCTGTCAGACTTGTGTAGATAACTAAAACAGTATGACTATGACCCTATACCTAGTGGTGGACTAGGATCAGCATAGGGTAATTAGTAAATTTAGTGGTTCACATATTTTATAATAGACATAACTGTAACAACATTTAATTTGTTAAGCAAATTTAATTCATAACAATTTTTAAAAGCAGTGACGATAAATTTTACTTATCAATATATTTGACGTAATTGATAATTGATAGAAATCAGAGAAGGACTTATTATCAAAGGCTCTATAAAAGTTTCCATCCCTCTAAAACATTTTGTCACTATAATATAGCAGCTATATATATATAACAACAAGGCTAGCAGAAATAAATTAGAAACCAAATTTAAATATTGATACTATTACTAGTTGAGAACATACCATGACAGAAAGAAAATTAACAATTTAAGAAATATAACTAGGAAATTTCCAAGTACCTACATCATATATTTTGAAAACAATTATTAACATTTAAATCAATTTACTCCAAAATAATATTGTTATTTTAAAAATCTGTGAATATCATTGGATTCAAATTTAATTCCATCAATTTCAGTAACCCACTTGTAACCTACTGTACAGCAGAGCGACTTCCACGACTTATTTTATTTTTATTTTTCAGTATTAACAAAGTAAAATATTGATCTTCGCTTTTTAAGCAAGTGTCTTTAAATAATATATATAATATATATTATAATTGAATTCTTAATTAGAAATAACTGTTTAATTTATTATGCCTTTTCTTTACACCTTGTATCAACAGTTATAGATGTATCAAGAAACTGGATTATAGTTTAAATAGTCAAAAAACAATTTTTATATATTATTTTAAACTATTTAATTAATTAAATAATTGTGATTTGTGTAATACTAATGGGGAACTTAAATTTCACATAAGCAACAGAAGACGATTTTGATAAAGGTTGGGTAAGTGAATCGTAAGAGTAAATACGCGATTTATTCTATTTTAATCAACTAAACTGTTCAAATACAAAGAAACATTAAAAGGTTGAACAAGTAATTTATTCTAATATGATTAGTTTACAAGCTAAATATAATTAATTAATTTTACAGCATATTCCAAGATTTTATTTAATCACTAATATACAATTTTTTTCAACATGAAGTACACAATTATTGTTTATACTTATATTATATTGAATATTTACCTACAAAAGATAGAGTTTTAAATATGTAAAAAAGTTGGTTCTTATTAGAGAAAATGAAAAAATATATGATACCTATCACTTAAAAAACAAATCAATAAAATAGTTCTACCAATTAGCAACCTTATGTAACAAAATAATATTAAATTATTCTAGAGAAAAAGAATTTTAAATTACCTACATAGTACATTCCTTCAAAGAAAATATAATAGAACACTGTACTTAATTATAAATAATGTTATACATATAGCATAAGTAATTATTTCCTAAATAATCGATGGAAAATACTACCCTTGGCTAATCCTTTAGATGGTCCTTTTTTTAACTCCATATTTGGTCCTTTTGCTAATGAATGAATTTTACTCAACAATGATTTATTCGGGCCTTTGGGTTTCACTCTATTTTTTTCATCATGCTCACATTTAGATGAGGAATTTTTCCTGCAAAGAAAATATATTACTTAGTAAAGTTATTACTTAGTATTGTTTGGTAACAAATAGTATTTACCTCAATAATTCTTTATTGGGACCTTTTGCCAAATTTTTTTGTGTACCTTTTGCTGCTACTTTCTGGTTCTCAAAATGAATTTCACTAAACCCAGTTAAAACAATATTTAATAGTTATACTATAAATCGAAATATAAATTTAATTAAAAGTAATAAAACTATGAAAAAAGCAATACAATTGAGTATAATATATTATACCATTTATACTAAATGGTAATAAGTAGTATTTTTACATAATTTTTTTTTTTTAATTGTGTATATTTTGACTTAAATACATATATTTATAATTTTTTTCCAAGAAATTGTTTATGAAACTTATTTATATTTTTTACAAAAGAAAGACCAGTAAGTGAGATGAGATATTATAATGAATGATTAATAAATAAGAATATATGGAACCAGTGTTAACCATTAAAAATAAACCAGATTAGGGAATATTATTAATAATTTAAGTAGATTTCTAGGCCGATTTATTGTAGTCTTCTTAGGATATTACCAAAAAGCATAAAACTTTTATACAGTAAAGTGGACACTTACACAATGTAATCTATATAATATAATAACAAAATAATAATAGCAAACCTAACGTGCCCATACACCCCAATTGTAACTTCTTCTCCCCCTAAATAATACCTTAATGCATATTAATTTTTTAATATGCTTCAAAATGCAGACATGACGTTTACTCGTTCCCATTCTACTATCCTTTTTGACTGCAATATCTCTGGTTTGACAATTGAAGGCGTTGGATAATCTCACCGACCTGGGTTTTAAAATAGCTAAAACCCTTAGTCCAAGTCTTAAGTCAATATTGCAATGATCACTAGTAGAGCATTTAAAGTTTTAGGGTTCATTATGCATCTATCTAAAAACTTTAAATTGTCAAAATCATAAAAATCATTATATTATTTTGCTTTAGTTCATCCTATTTTAGAGTACGGGTCGGTTGTCTGGGATCCGTACACTGTTTCTGATATTAATCAACTCGAACATGTTCAACATAGATTTTTTAGATTTTGTTGTTTTGTGTTAGGCATTCCCTAGTATTTATCCGTGCAGCGAGTCCTTCTCCATAACTAATGGGTATACCTATCATGGACACCTAAGTACCTATAACAGCCCTCACAAAAACAGGCCCGTCGGGAAGATTACTGATTACCTAATCGGCCAAACCTTTCTCGGTCATTTGTAATTCAATAATTTTTAAACGCTTGTTACTAAACATATAACACAAATAGTTCCTTACCAGAAAGAATTGTTTGCTTCAGTTTTAGAGTTATTGATGTTCATTACAACAAAACTGCCAATTGTGTCGGTACTAGAATTTTCCTTTTTGAGTTTACTATAATAGTAAATAAAATTAATATTAACTTCTTAAATTATGTATTATTAAGAGAACGCCACACCGGCATGTGTTGTCTCCGTCGTACAAGTGTGTAGCATAGCAAATCTTACGCTCAGCAGATCACGATTATCTTCATTAATTTAAAATTTAGAGTGAATTGACTTATTATAAAAATTAAAGGCAAGACTATTACCGAGGGCATCTCATAGGCTTTTTATTATATTTTAATTTTAAACTGAGTTATGACTATTTTAAAATTGTAAATTATTTTGATATCTAAAAATACTCATAACTCGGTTTAAAATTAAAATATAATAAAAAGCCTATGAGATGCCCTCGGTAATAATCTTGCCTTTAATTTTTATAATAGGTCAATTCACTCTAAATTTTAAATTAACGGAGATAAACTTGATATGCTGAGCGTAAAATTTGCTATGCTACGCACTTGTACGACGGAGACAACACATGCGGGTGTGGCGTCCTCTTAATTGTATATACTATATTTGTATAAGTGAACATTGCAATAGATTGAATTCAAGTTCAAAAGATCATTTTATAACACTATATTTAATCTGTAAATTTTATTTTAATAATATTACCCATCATTTTCATCCTTTGTTTTGAATTCATTATCTAAATAATTTTTAAGAATTTGATCAGCTAATAATTCATTATAATCTGTACTTTCTAAAGCAAAAATTATAATTCTTTCTTCTTGATCATCAAATTTATCATGCAATCTTTGTTTTACTAAATAATAATAATAATAATAATAAATATTAAATCATAAGGTTATAATTTGTTTTTAATTTTTACTTTTTCTCTGTTCATCAACATTCATTTTTTTGGTTGGTGTTGATACAACAGAAGAAACAGGCAAAGATGAACAAGTAGATTTAGTTTTATCATAATTATCACACACTTTTCTTCGTAACCAATACATATCATCCTCTTCAAAATCATTTTCACTGTTGGTTAATGTAACTCTAGGCAGTTTAGGCACAATGTTTGTAATGTTATGTCGTTTGTTGAATCCCATAGTTAGTAATGTTTTTGTCGCTTGATTAACATTATTATCAGCACTACATAATGTATCCAAAAGTACTGTTTCTTCTACAACTGGAAATACACTTTTCAAATATCTATATGAAATATAAAACAAACACATTGGAATTTAAGAAAACAAAACATAATTTGCATAATCAATTTAACAAAAAAAAAAAATATTAAAAAAATACTCACCATCTCATGCTTTAAAATAAATCCATCAATGTAAAATTTTGCCCACAAAAAATATTTTCTATCGTCTAATTACATCAGACAATTATCAATTCAATTTAACTACATATACTGAAACATCAAAAATAAAATTCATGCTAAAAATAAAAATAAAATAAGTAAATGAAAAAAAAAATTATGGCGGCAAATCAAATTAAATTCAAGCCTCACACAAAAACATTCACAAATACAATTATACACTTAATATTTGTATCTTTAGCCATCAACTACAATATTCAGTTGTTGAAAAATGTTTTAAAAATTTAAAAAAGATAAATTAAAGGGATAAACTCTTAATGTAGTTTTCAATATCTACTGTAGGATAATAAAATAGGTAATAATTACATACTAATAGATAGTTAAAGACCAGATTTATGTTCCCATTACTTATATTCTCTTAGAAATTAACAATATTCAAAAACAATCAATAAACATTAATAAATACTTAAATGTGTATTAGATTCTGAACGAAGTGATGAATGTATTGATTTTACAATGATGTGTGTTATTTTTTTTTTTATGTTTGTTTTTGTGTCTGTGTACAGCATAACTAGTCGAAATAATGCTTCAATTTCAAACTTTGGGGGTGGTTTCCAATGTAAAAGTGAATATCCTTGGTGCATTATAGAGGTCAAAAGTAAACATTTTCCAATAGTTTTCAAAAAAATTGAGAAAAACCCAAAAAAAAAAATGACAGAAAAACGGGAATTTTTACGCAAAACCAGTTTTCGACCAAATCGATATTTTTATATGGTTGTAATTCAAAAACTAATCACTGTAAATACTTGAAATTTGCACCAAATGTTAATGTTAGTGATATCTATATACAGTTTAATTTTCAAAATATTTTGACTTTTTTTGAGATATTTATAGACAACTGAAATTTTCAATTTTTCAGAAATTTTTTTTTTTTTGAAGTGTCCATAAAATTTTTTTGGCCCCATCAAAATACTTGAAAATTTAATACATAGTTTGTCATAAGTTAGTCTTACAGTGATTAAAAAATTGTAAGAATACATGGGCACAATTTTTTTTTATAAGCGTTTATAGTTCAAATTTTTACGAAATCTGTCGAAAACGCGAATATTTGCAAGTAATTTAGAAATTTTTACCAGTTATTAAGATTGGCATTTTCTTTACATGATTTAATTTTCAAAATATTTTGACTTTTTTTGAGATATTTATAAACAACTAAAATTTTCAATTTTACTAAAATTTTTTTTTGAAATGTCGATACATTTTTTTAGGTCTTATAAAAATACTTGAAATTTTAATACAAAGTTTCTCATAAGTTATTCTTATAGTGATTAAAAAATTATAAGAATACATAGGCACAATTTTCTTTTATTAGCATTTGAAGTTCAAATATTGACAAAAATTCGTCAAAACCATGAATATATTTTTTTTTGTGTCTGTCATCTCGTTTTGAGGCAGTAAAAGTGCTTCGATTTTTGACTCAGTAACTTATTCGATCAGAAAGTGAATCTAGTTGCTTTGGTGGTCAAAAGTAAAAAATTCTTATATATTTTTCTAAATAATCGGGATAAACAAACTAAAAATTAAGGGAAAAACGGGAAATTTTATGCACACTCATTTTTCAACAAAATTGATTTTGATTATTGATGTAACTTTAAAACAAATGACCATTGATACATGAAATTTTCACCGAATGTTTTTATAAGTATATTCTATCGGCCATGAAATTTTCAAAAATGTTTGACTTATGTTGTACTATTCATAGGTATATGCAATTTTCGATCATTATTAGTTTTTTTTTAAATTAATATCGATAAAAATTTATTTTTTGGGTAGAAAATATTGAAGATTTAATACAAGGCTCTCAATATATTGTTACAATAGCAGTTGAAAAATAAAAGAAATTTATAGTCACAATTTTTTTTTATAAGCATTCAAATTTTGAATTTTGACATAATATGTAATAATCACAAAAATTAGCAAATTGTTTTAAGCTAGAAATTCATAAAAATTTTCTTTTTAAATCTAAGATTTGAAAATATAATACAAGATTCCTAAAAAAATTGTTAATCTTTATCACAAAAAAAATGTCCACTGGAAATTCAAATTAAATATTTATTACCATTTGAATTTCAAATATTGACAAAAATTCGTCAAAACCATGAATATTTGCAAATTATTTTGTAGTTCAAAACTCATAATATTGTTTGTATTTATACCTAAGGTTATAAAATTTAACATTAAGTTTTCCATAAGTTGTTCTTCAAATAGTTATAGAAAAAATTTGAAGCGTCATTATAGGAAAAATGTTTTGAGCGTTTGAGTTTTAAATTTTTATGAAATTGCGTAATGATAATGATTTATCCTCAAACCAGGTATATGTATATCTATGATAATATAAAGTATTATGAATTTTGATAACTACATGCAATGTTTTTGGAAAAATTGATTAACCATGCCTTATTCAAAATGCGTCCTAAATGAAAAATAATTTATTTGTTTCAAAATAGAATATATGACAATATTTAAATATAATATATCCTAGACTGACAAATCATCTCCGTTCAGAATCGTTTTTTGTATACAATGATACCTATCATTGCATTCAAATTTAATCCCATCCATTACAGTAACCTACTGTACAGCAGAGCGATATCCACGACTTACTTGCTATTATTTTAAAATTTTTTACAATTTTCCACCAATTAATTTATGAGACATAAATCTACAATTGTCTTTTATAAATGAACTAGTTTTTTTTATTATTATTTTGCTAGGCAATTGTCTAACTTAAAAAATGACATAAACACAATTAAATATGTGATTGCAAAACAAAATATTTAAACTATGGTAGATGCTATACCACTGCATGTTTTCTTTTTGTCAGTGATAAAAAAAAATAATTTTTTCAGGTACCGAAATATTAAAATTAATAGTAGAATAATTAATTTTTTTTCTTAATCTCACAAAACACGTTATAAGTTCCTTAACTCATGCAATATTTTCAAATAAGAAAAAAATATATTTTACTAACTCACAATCGAACGACTTGTCTACATCTTTTCTTTCATAAGACAACATAATATACTTATTAGGGATATGTAAAAAAATATATAAATCTGGTTTTTACCCATAATAATTATTTGGATAAGTCTGACCAAATATTTTATTTTTAAATCAAACAATGTTAAATACTTACAAACTGAGGTAAATACTTAATTACATTTTATTTGAAATCAACTAAAATTTCCTAAGAATTTTGAGAAGTTAAATATCTAGATAATCAGTGTTAAAATATTTGGACTTTTTTATAAAAAATAATAATTAAGCTAATAAGATTAATTTAATGTTGAACACTTCCAATTTGATTTTTTTAATGAGGGTCTATCACTTTACTATTGTAGTCCCTTGAAATTAAATACATTTGAAAAAATTACCTGAGTTTCATTTTTGGAGAATAATGGGCAGGTTTAGGTAATGGACTTGCCATGGGTGAAGGATTTGCTTGTAACATATAATGACGATTAATTGATGGTGGTGTATATGGTCCAGGTGTAGCAATTGGATGCTTTTCTACTTGCAAAGCACTAATAACAACAGCTTCTCTATTATGATATCTAAAACAATTGTCATTATATTTAAAAAAAAAATATATATAATTAAAATATTATCTTACTTATTTAATAACGATTGTATGTGGGATTCCGATGCAGTAGGAAACATTGCACTAATTTTTGATATTGATTGATCTATATTAGAACTGCTGAATGGTGACATATTGGGAGTGATTGATACCCGATTTGTAGCACTCGAGCGTGCATAATTGATTGCGTTAGAACCCATACGGGGACTAAATCTAATTGGTGTTGGACTTGACTTTTGTGTAATAATTGAATCCTATGATAAAATATACCCCAATAATTCAGTTATAATGTACAAAAAACACATAATTTTTCATGTGATGATAGTTGCTAGTATATTATGAACTACAAAAATTTAATAATGAAAAATGCTCAATTGAAGTCAAACACAACAATGTATTATGTTTATAACTTATTTAACCATAAAGAATATTAATTTTAAATATGACACACCTTTCTTCTCCAACTCCATCTTCTGCACCTCTCTTATTCTACCTGTACACGTCAGACCAACCCACAACCAACCTCACCATCACTGGTGACTTTGCCGATGATAAAGCATCCTGGCTATCCACCGTGACCCTCTCGGGGCATCCAGCGGAATCCAAACCCACCTCGACATGGTACAAAGATTGGGGGTTCAAACTCAATGAATCCAAATCCATCCACTGCACATTCACTCTCAGATCAATAAGCTGCCCCTCCATCACTCTTAACAACCAACCTCTCCCGACCGCTCAAAATGTCCGTTACCTAGGTCTATACCTCGATCGCCGACTCACTTGGGCTACCCACATACGTAACAAATGACTCATACTAAATAATCGTCAAAGACATCTTTGCCTCCTACTGTCATCCAAACATCTCTCACTACACAATAAAATCCTTATGTATAAAGTACTCCTTAAACCTATCTGGTCCTATGGAATTCAACTCTGGGGATTAGCCAAAGACTCCAATATAAACCGAATCCAAACATTTCAATCTAAATGCCTCAGACAGATAACTGTTTCCCTTTTATGTATCAAATGATACCCTCCACAGGGACCTCCTCATTCCGACAGTAAAAAAACGTTGCCAAAACCCTATATAAACGTTTCCACCTTAAACTTTCAAATCACTGAAACCCTCTCATTCAAAACCTCTCTTCTAGAACAATCCCGGGTGACCCTGGCTGACATTTAAAGCATAGCTGGTGCCGTGACCTACTAGTAGTCGACTAGTTAACTAGTCCACCATCCCGTCATGAATTGCTATTAATGAATAGTTTCTTCACCAAGCCAACCATGATGACCTATATTATATTATATATTTATTGTACTTATTGTATTTTTTTTTTTTTTTATACATATAATATAGATTGTACAAATAAAAACAAATATGACACAATAAAAGAAATTTAATAATAATTAAATAAGTGAATTACCTGATGAATATGATAAAATGGTTGAGGAGAATCACTTTTACATGGAGAATCATGTTGAGTCTGAAATATTTTAAGATAAATAATAGTTAAAAATTGTATTTAAAATAATGTTGTTATAGTTAGCTTTAATTTAGTCAGTGATGAAGAGGTACCATGGGTAAATTATGAAATTTTATGGAGCAGTATCTTGATTGATCTATATGGATGTATCTTGTATTTATAGATGGAAATGTTCTATATACTTGAAGTCTAGGTCCTATATGCTTATTGATGCTTAAAGTAGCAAGTATTCTCGAATAAAATACAAATCAATTGTCTTGTGTAACTGAGGAAAAAATTTTTTTAAATTGAAACTAACTTATAAAAATATCATTATTAAATCAGAATTTAGGAGATAAAGGAATCAAATATAGTTAGTTTAGATCCTCATTATAATCATTTAAAAGGATACTTTTTTTTTGTTTCATTAAAAATAATAAATTTACAATTTTACCTACGTTCTTAGTTATGAAATTATAAAATTTGCTAATTAATTTTTTTTTTTAGATAACATACCCACTAATTAAATAAAAGCATTAACAAAAAAGTCGAGTATTATTCTTACTTTAATAGACAAAGGTTTGGTCATTTGATAATGAAGATATTTTGAATGTGAATCTTCAATGCTTGTAAAATAATTAAATAAATTATATCTGAGAAAATAAAAATTATTTATAAGTCAAGTACTTCGATTTTATTGTACTTAGTATAATAAAAATTACGTTTTCGCAGATTTGTAGCCATTCTTGTTGTGCCAAGTAAATGTATTTTTGTTCATATCTTGAACGGGTACATCTACCATAACTTCAATAGTTAAGGGATACTCGTATTAATGTTACTCGTATATCTAAAAAGACTAGTAGACTACAGATCGTTACTTTAGTGTCGTAGGTCAATACATAACAACTAAAGCAATTAATGATATGGATAATTTACTAAATTCATCAACAGTAGATTTACAATTCACTATTCAGATAATTTTTATTTACTTTTCTAATCAAATAAGTGTCTTTATTTCAAGGACGAATTTTGCATAAACAAAATTTTTACGAATACAACACGGCTGCAAACTGAACAAAAATAAACAAAATACTATTTCGGTCAAATTTCGGTTTAGCTTGTGGAAATTTTTGGAATAACATAATGTATTAATAGCTGAATTATTCAAGTAGTACCTTCGTTAACTAGAAACCCAAAATCAATTTAATTTTAATTAAATTTATAAATATTTCACCATTCATTGTTTGCACTGTTTATTAATGCCAGCTGATTTTTGATCTGACCAATGGCAATGCGTACCTTCCCGATGGATGACAAGCCCCCTCTACTCTCCCGACAGCATCTTCACCCCGTCTATAAAGTTTTTTTCCTTTTCACTCCATTTTATTGCATTTTAACGTTGGGTTATTTCATAGCGTCTGGTTACGATTAAAGATTCTTACGTCTAATTAAGCACTAGAACCACTGACACGTCCGCCTACATTTAGTGTTGACGATATAATTCCATAGCCGGGTGGTGAATTTCCACAGATAATCGGCATTGATGGTAATGCATGCGAGGAAACTTCAAAGGATTAGTGATGGGTAAGGCCTATTTACCAAATTACGGGAATAACGTAATTCCAAATTATTATACATCGATAGTAATATTAATGTTTGGATATTTTGATTTCAGGTATTATGACAAGAACCCGTCCCATCAGTATCAGGTAAATATTATTGAGTCTTGTGATAATTTATAGCATTGATAGGTACACAACAATGTCCTTCAAAATATTGGTTCCTACCATATAAATATATTATTTTTTTTAAGTAAAAATCTACCATAATTATAAAACAAATTAATAACATTTTACTATTATTTTCATTGTTGTATAATTCATATAATGATTTTATCTGATATATTAAGGGCCATTCTTACAATGCTCGGTTAGTGCCTGATAACACTAACCGGAAGAATTTATCATGAGTTAACCGATAGAATTCTACCGGTTAGTCTTAACCGACACTTAACCGGACATTGTAAGAACGGCCCTAAACCTATAAGTCTAAAGTAAATATAGTGTATTAAAAACTTTATAATGTCAATACATATCTCAATTCTCAGGTACCTAATTAATACATTGAGAAAGAATAATGTAAATTACAAAAAAATTTAAGGTTCAAGTAAAAAAATACTTATACAGAAAATTATTCTCCTGATTCAACTTGCTATACCAGTTATTTTCTACAAGAATGTCTACAAAGTTAATATTATAATGTTATTGGTTTTAAGTTTTAAATTTTAGGTTGTGTATGCTTTATTGTAAACACATACAATTAAAAAAAAATTGTTCATCTGGTAACTTAAAATGTTTTCAAAAAATTAATTATATAGTCACCCTTAACTATTTATTAACTATCATGTTTTTATCTAATAATTTTACTTTTTAGCATTTGAAATTAGCTTGTATCTTAAACAAAAACGTAAATCAGTGAACTCTAGACTGCATCTCCTAAGACCTCTATTAAAATCAAAACTAGCAACAAACTAACAATATACAAATCAATAATTTGTCCGGCTTGTCTTTACGGCATCCAACTATGGGGGCCAGCTAAACTATCTAACATTAAAACCTTGCAAGCATTCCAATCCATATGGCTACACCTAATAACCACTGCCCCTTGGTACGTTACCAATAAAGACCTGAACATACCAACCCTCAACGTCTTAGCCAAATCCTACTACTTAACATTTCACTCAAAGCTTTGAGCTCATCCTAATCCCATAATTAAAAGTATATCCTCTACCTCAATTATTCTTAGAAGGCTAAAAAGGCAATGGCCTAGAGATCTGCTCAATGCCTAATAAAAAATAAAAAAAATAACTAAGGAGAAAATTCTAAAAAATTAAAACCCTAATTTCCTGTCAGATGATACTGCTGGAAGCCTTTATTTTCTGTATTTAATGTTATTTTGTCATTACACTTACCTATTGTACCATTGTATAGATTGTAAATTCACTATTTTTAATAATAAAAAAGCATTTGAAATTATAACCCAAATCAAATGAAATTGTAAAATATTAAAAAATTACTCACTAAACAATGTATTAAATATGTCTAACATATAAAAGAAAATTATTCACTCTAGTATTTTAACTTTTAAGCACTTAATTTTTAAGAGTTGCTTATTAGTTAGTAATCTATTAAAATGAACACTTAGTTGAGAATACTTGTCTCATTTTCAAATTTATGATATAAACATAAGTGCAAATCGCAAAGGGGGCCAAATGGGTTTAGTTCCCCACTATAATTAGATATATTATAAATACCATTAAAACTTTGCGTTAAATTTTAAGATACTGGATTTAAGTGGTAGAGGTAGTTACTCGACCTTTAAATAGAATTAATATATATATACTGATTTGGTCAATATTGGTGCTCAGCAGTACAGTAATGTGAGTTTCACAATTTATTGCTCGTTCCATATAAACTTCTACCTCCTGTTCTATACTTAGTGTTAGTTATTAGAGTTTCATTAATAAACCATATAAATTTGTACATATCATTATTTTATTAAGATGCACTTAATTTTTTCAGAATTCTAAATATTTAGTTTCAAAAAATTCTAGCAGTGATCAAAAGTATGGCAGCGGTAGGGGAAATGGTACCTCGTATCCAAGTCCTAGCCGAGGAAGTCCATCGCGAGATCGATCATACTCTAGCAAAAGTTCATATCATTCTCAAAAAAGTCACAGAGATAAGGAGAGAGATTCTCGAGACTATAAATCTAGGAATAGTGATAAATATTCTGGTAAGTGTTTTTAGTTTTTGAGATATAGACAATATTATACATAATTTTTTGGTGAATGATTTAGGATTCCATTACCGTCAAGACTCAGTTATACTAATTCGTCCTTTTGATCAGTAACTTCAGTTAAACTTTAGGTGTAGTTTTCCTGCAGCTGTTAATGTAAGCTTCTGATATAGACTGGATTAAAATTCATATTCTGTGAATCCATGGTGTTTGGCGTGAATTTTTACTTTAAAATGTAATTAAAATAGTTCAGGACAGTTGCAAATTAACTATTATCCTGTTTTTTTTTCTCATTTGGAATTAACTATTAATATTATAAAAGTAACATTTTTGGATCATTAAATTATTTTAATGAACTTTTATTTTTATTTTATCTATGATTATTTAAATTAGCATGGATTAAAATAGGTTTTAAAACTACAATTACGATTTTATCTATTGCAAAACTAAGTTTTAAAATTTATAATCATTTGAAGTTAGAAATTTCCTAGTTTATAAACTATATAAAATAGTAAATACCCTATGCATCTTTTGTATCTATTCAATCACATTATGCTATTATTTAATTTTAATTGTTTTTTGTGCTTGCCATTTTTTTGGCTTAATGCGAGATATCCTTGAGAGAAAATAGTGCCCTGTCTACTTTAACTGTAGGATCTAACCTTTTTACATTTTATAAAAATCTGTGTTATTTAAAAGGTATTATAAATGTTTAAATTTTCAACATCTATGTCTTTTATTGATATTTTATAGAAATTTTATTCAAATTTTAGGGCTGAGATACCTCAGAAAATATGTAATAGTTTAGTAAATACTTAGTATAGTAAAATTTAATAAGTTATTCACTATACATATTTCCTTCAAATCAATATACAGAGTGTCCCGCAAGGATTAACCCATTGCGATATCTCACGAAATAAATAATGGGGATTTCAAAATTCTGATTTTATTATGAGATTCACAGGGATAAGAATTACAATTATTTCATTTTTAAATTAATTTTAATATTTTGTAAACAATTTAAAAAATATATTTTTTTATTTAATTATTTCCAAAAAAATTAATGATAACCATTTTATAGAGTTTATTTTTCTGAAAATATTGACGTTTCAAAATTTTATTTTCATTAATTTCCCGACTTCTAATACTTTTTCTAGTTTTGAAGAAACAAAATATGATTATAAATTTATAACTATTAGGAACACAAAATGTATTCGGCCTGCCGTATGAGAATGCACGCGTCGCGTTGCGCCAAATGTTTGATATTATTATGGTGTTAAATAATTCGCAATTTTTCTCGAAACTTAATAAAATATTATGAATCAGAAAATTTATGAAAATAAAATATGAAACGTCAATATTTTCAGAAAAATAAACTATAAATGGCCATCTTTAATTTTTTTGGAAATAATTAAATATCAAAATATATTTTTTAAATTTTTTACAAAACATTAAAATTAATTTAAAAATGAAATAATTGTAGTTCTTATCCCTGTTAGTCTTATTACAAAACCAGAATTTCGATATCACCATTATTTTGAGAGATATCACAATGGGTAAATCTCACGAGACACCATGTATATATTTATATATATATATAGCATGAAACTAAAAAATGTATTTATTTTCAGATTATAGTAGGTCACCAAAAGATAGACGAAGTAGAGATGAATATAGAACAAACCACGATCGGATTAGTCCGGAAGTAATTTATTATTTTTAATACATATAACATTTTTAATAACAATGATATTTAATTTTATAGAAAATGGTTGTTCATTCTGTGAAGTGGTCAAGTTCTAGGGATTCTAGAGATTCAAGAGAATCTGGTCAACGGAAAGTTGTTCATAGCTCTTGTCAGGTAAATATTATTTTCATAATCTGTAAATACTATATGTAGATTTGTTAATTAAATTTAACAAATTTCATTTGTTTATCAATTTATTTGTGTATATAGTGTATTTAGTTTTATATTTATTTATGTATAGAGTAGCAGCAGTAGTAGTAATAACCGGGAATCCAGGTCTGGCGGAAGTTCAACTGTCACTAAAGTGGGTGATTGGTCTGAACATACAAGTTCTTCAGGCAAAAAATACTATTATAATTGTAAAACCGAAGTATCCCAATGGGATCAGCCACGAGAATGGTTAGAAGCTTATCCAGCATCTCAACCTTCTCGAACACAATACCACCATGGTCTGTAGTCATTTAAAACATAACTAATTATATTAATATTCTATTTAATTTTAATGTAATTTTGTACAGAAAAACATTCCAATAACTCAATTATGAGATCATCATCAATGAGCAATCATGTGAACAAAGTTTCACAACAGTCCTCTCAACAACAAGTTAATTCTACAAGTAGACCAACTCATCATCAAAAAGATCCTTATTGGAATCAAATTCGAAGTAATAATCTTCCAATAAATGTCTCGCAATCTCATCATGTCTCCGAGTGTAATGTAGATAGACTTGAACTAGATGGACCTACGATAATCAATTCCTGTAAGTTAAAAATAAATAATACAGTTATTGATGCTAATAGTATTTTCCTAAATGAACTAGACAACATTATAATAACAATATTGAACAATGTTTCCTACCAAAACCTAATTTCCTTTCTTTTTGTTTTTTATAATGTATTTAAACTAAAAACTTGTTACTATAGATAGTATGTACATTTATTTATCAAGCATTCTTAGTTAATTTTACAATATAATTTATTGAATATATCCTGTTTGAATACTTTATATTACTAGCTTAAAATTAGTTTTTTCATATATTTATTTAAATTTTAAAATGATGGTATTTTATTATATTAATTAGTAAATAATTGTTTTAAAAATGAATAAACTAAGATACTTAATCTGCTGTTATAAGTGTAACTCGTTAGCCATTAGTGGCTACTGGCTGTTACTTATTGCAATAAATATTGTATTATTTTTAATTGAATAACAAATCAAGGCGGTAAACTAACCATACTTGATCCTATATTTTCTTAAATAATGGATTTATTAAAATTAAAGTTTTTAGAATTTTTTATTTACTTACAAACCCATATTTTTAAATTCTAGAGATTTTTTTTTTGACAATTTCCTTAATTAACATTTTTTAGTGTATTTTTATTTTATAATGTTGAATGTTGATGTACTTTTATTAAAATTTGAGCAAATAGCTTATCATCATTTATTAAGAAGACGTTACACACATATTTGTTGTCTTTGTCTTACAAGTGTGTTACATAGCAAATTTACGCTTAGCAGATCACGTCTATCTCTATTAGTTAACAAATTAGAGTAAATTGACCTATTATGAAACTTGATGGTAAAAACATTATCTGTGTTTCAATTTAGTATCAGTTAGATCAATTTTGTAGCAAATTATGTGTGTATAAATAAGCATAAATTAAAAATGCTCATAATTCACTTAAATCTAAGTTGTTGGAATAAACCTACATACAAACACAGATAATTTTCTTACCATTAAGTTTCATAATATGTCGATTTACTTTAATTTGTAAACTAATGGAGCTAAACGTGATCTGCTAAGCATAAATGTGTTATGTTACACACTTGTAAAACAGAAACAGCAAATAAGTGTGTAGCAGCGTCCTCTTAAAATGATTTTATTAAAGATTATCTTTAAAAATGATTTTACACATAATATATAATATAGATATTGTTTCGGATCAAGTTCTTACTATGATAATTTCTAAAATTATTAATGCTAATGAATTAATATTAATTACTTATTACTACATTTTTATTAAAATAACCATAGAGCTTATATCTCTCAAAGTAATTATATGTTATAAAATCATAAATTAACTTGATAACTACCTGTTAAAATTTTGATTCCAATATGTCAAAATTTTCCGATAAATTATTCAGATAAAAAAGGGTACCTATTAATAAAATTAAGTGTAATGCAATAGAATACTTCTTAAGTAATATAACAATTAAGAAATATAGTTTTTAATTATATTCAAAAATTCGAAAACTAAGATTTTGAATAATTTTATTGAAGAAAAAGGGTATGAGCATTGTTGGTAAATCACTCTAGGTACCACACGTTTTCAAGCTATGTTGATTGCAAACCATAATCTACTTTAAAGATAAATGTTTAGGTATATTATTCACATATTTATTTGTACGTATTTATTTACTTTTTACTTTTTTACCTATGTTTAAATACTGTTAATAATTATAAAAATATACTTTCTAAACTATTAATTAAAATCAGTCTAAATTAGCAGTCAAACATAACATCTCCATCATATAAATAGGTATAATAAATTCATTATGATATTAATTAGGCGATTCTTCTCAAACCCAAGATATGGAATTATGTAGTGGCGACAGCACTCCTACTTCAGAAAAATCCATTCAACTATCAAATGTACCTGCACAAAGGCACAGTTCTTCTACTCCTCAATCACAAGTATTTGTTCTCCGTATACATTTTTTAATAAATAATTTGAAATTAATTTATCCTAATTGAATTTATTAAAATTAAGATAAAGGGAACTGAAGTTAACAGTGAACTATGTGAA
This sequence comes from Diuraphis noxia, assembly GCF_037042655.1. Lineage (NCBI taxonomy): Eukaryota > Metazoa > Arthropoda > Insecta > Hemiptera > Aphididae > Diuraphis > Diuraphis noxia. Next base: position 2,095,485 of record NW_028301717.1, read on the forward strand.
AGAACAAATGTTGATGTTGGATCAACAACACCACCATTATCAAATGTAACTCAGAACTTAGTTGATTCATCGACAACCAATAATGTTACTGAGCGAAGTCCACCCACTCCAGCAAACACAGAAACTAATAACACCCAAGAAGTTAAAGGTAATCATTTAATTTGATAACTTATCCATCTCTCATTTCATTTTTAATAGTAATATTAATTAAATTAACATATTCTAAATAATCCAATTTTATATTTTCTAGTCTTAAAAATGTAATATTTTTTAAGCTGAAAGAAAACCCAAAATAAATTTCCTCTAACCTATATATTATTTGTTATTCTTATTACTACTAATTTCAAAAATATTTCTGGATTCAACCCTTTTATATATCTATACTAATAACAAAACAAACCCATCACTCCTGGCCCCAGTCACTTCATTTATGAGATCAAAATACAATACTAGAGCAGAATATAAAACACCAATTATTTGTTATTTTTTTACCATATTATTACTTATTTATTTTATTTTTATCACTTATATTTATTGACATTGTTTGTTTTTGACCAAACAATTAAAAGATTTAATTGTTAATATTACTCTTATTGTTACTCTTTCTAACATTTAATTATATTACAAATAATTTTAAAAAATTTTGTATAATGTTAAAATATAATGTTCTTAGAATAGTTTTTTTAAAACAAAGAAACTAAAGTGTTCCCCTGTATTAGAATTAAATTAATATAATTCATAATAACAGGAAGTCCTGTAACAAGCCATGCGGAAACGGTTGTCCAAGTCAACAATGTAATGAGTTACAGACAACTTGGAACAACAACATCTCCCGTCATGTCTAATTTTGTACGTGATGATTTAACATCACACGTTAAATCCTGGCCAGCTGATATTTTAGCAAAACAGGTAACAATATTAAAAGCATAAATTTATTTTAAAAATTAATTCATTGCTTTAATAGATGAGTATTTCATTTCAGGCACAAAAATTGAATGAAGAGGCCCATATATTAGGAAGTGTACACTGTTCACGAGTATCTGCAGAACTCAAATATGCAAGATCTATTGTCCGTTTGACTGAAGTGCAAGCATCCTTATTAGAACACAAGTAAGTATTTAAATATAAAAAACCCTACATTTAACTAATAGTTATTCAATTTTGTTTCCAGGGTGTTATTTTTACAGCAACAAATTAAAACTTTAGAAAAATTAAAATCTGAAAATTCGTTTATGGGTGAAGGAGATGAAGGAAGGACGACTTAAATATACTATGGCAAGTGTTTTTGTTATTTAAATAGTTGTCAATTTTACCACAAGTGACCGCAAACTTTTTTTGTTATGTTGATTTTTTACAAACTTTTTATAACTTTGTTTCTGGGTCTCAAGACCAAAACTATGTTCCAATTGTTAGGTATTTGGTAATTTTTATTTATGGTTTTGAAGTTATTTTTTTAATCATAGCTGTCGACTTTTTATATTAATTTAAATACAGGTACTTCCTAAGTACTAATATTGTAGTCTAATTTGTTCTTTCATAAAGTACTACACCCTTCATATATCTAATTTCTTGAAGTATTTTAAAATAAATATATCCCCATGAAAATCTTAATGTTATTAAAACAATTACCTATACTTCTCAATACAAACACTTCATGTATCTGTTGATGCGCATAATCAGATATAAATTTTAAAAAAATATTTTGAATAATTCATCCTCATTTTCTCTGTCAAATCTGGTATTTTAGTGATGATATTAAAATTAAAGTTTTAGCATAATATAAAAAGTAAATTTTGTTTCGATAAATAAACAAATAAAATTTTAAAATTTATTGATATATAATACTATCATTTAAATCATAAAAATATTAATAACAAAATATTTTTTTACAAGCATTTCGGTTTACGTTTCGATTAATATTAGTACTACAATTTTAACCCTGGGATAATTATTTTAGAAGTGATGTTTGATTCTTCATCTTTCAGGCTTGTATTCTATAAATATAATATTATCTACCTCAACATTTTCAATTCAACTATTAACAATGTATTGTTTTTTTTTTTTTTTTTTTTTTTTTTTTAATAGTTAAAGCAAAATATTAAAAATTATTTTTTGTTTCATTAAGATTAAATATCGGAACATGATGAAACAATCTAGTTCATTTTTGTAAAGTATTGCATAAAGTTTCTTATATCATATTTTTGTAATATAGTTATTAATTATGCCATAATTTTCTATACATAAATTTATTTTTCTTCTAAGTATTATATTTAATTTTTTTAATTGGTGAATTAAAGTCTGTGTTGCTTAGAAAACTAATTATTTAAGGTTTAATAATCTGCAAATTATTTTAGTTAAACTTTGTTTTTATTATTATTAATTTATTTTTAGTAATTTGAATTAACGGGCTTAATTTAAATGAACTACACAAACTATTTTTCCTTGGTCAATTATATTCCATTTGTAAAAATTTGCTTAAATTATTTGTGGTTTTAAAAATGATTGCATTGTAATTATATATTATATATTTTTTTCAATATAAATTTTGTTACTAACCACTCCCTATTTTAGATTTTAGGACCCAACTACTAATGCAGTTTTCTATCAGATCTCAGCGTTATTATTATTAATTCTACATTAAAATAAAAATGAAGATGAGCAATTTTGTAATAATTAATCTAGAACTTAAGACTGATAGATATTGACAATGAAAATTAAATTAAATTTGTTGCCTTCAATTCTTAACTAAAAACAATTAGACAAATATTTATTATTATAGATCAATTTTACCAAACTTTAATTTTGGAAATAATTAAACATTGTTCTCTGTATCGAGTTATAATACAATTATTATACTAATGTTATGTAAAACTACTATTAAGACCCAGTATAGATTTAAATTATTTTTTATTAAGTATTGCATTTTTATTTTGACCTTTTGACGTTCAGAGTTATTTGGATATTTTTACAATGTAAGGGTGCATCCTCTCTATTCATTCAATATCCTAAATATTATGATTAATATTTAATAATAAGTACAATAATAGACACCAATTTAAACCAAATAAATAACAGGTATTTTCTTATTACAATAAAGTCTGACTTATTTAATTGAAACAAGATAGTAAAGGTAGTATGCTATCATAACTTATTAAAATAAAGCAATAGTATTTATTTCTGTTATATAAAAATATATCTGTTATTTATTTTAATTATAGTTGTATAACTATCTCAACAAACGCAAGATATACTAAAATACATTATTTGAGTAATTATCATCCTAATTGTTAAACTTGAAAGTTAAGTAGTCGTGTCAATGTAGAAGGTACTATATTATTCAAACATTTATCAACTTTAAAATTAAAATTTGCAGATATTACATTAAGGAATTTGTATTTAACTTTGGCACTGCTGAAATTAACTTTCATTGAAATAATATAAGATAAATAATGAACGTCTGACAGGTCCAGTATTTTGTCACATTATATATTTTAATTAAATAAGGAAAGTAATTATGTAGAAAAAATATGTGTATAGATATTAACTACTTATGGTTTTAGTTGATTTATAATAATTACTCACTTACAATATTGTTTTAAACTAACTAATTTATCAACATTTACAGTTTTTATTTAAAAACTTAATTTGTGTTAATCTATCTATACACTATTTTTTTGAGCACAAGATCTGCTTATTTCTTACGTAATTTGTGGACCAGATTAATCCAAAAATTATCTCTATAATGTTCAAAGTTCTGACTTATAAATCATGTCCAGAATGATAATAATTATGTATACTTACCTAAAATGTATGTATTAAATGTATTTTTCCTTTTGTACATTTAATTTCTCAAACTTTTCCTATTGTACATATTTTTTTAATAATATAATAATTTAGTTTGTTATTTATTTAACAATAATTTACAATTGTTATTATTCATATTTTTCAAATTTAAAACTGAGAGTGGGTAGTAGGGTTAACTTTGTGATACCAATATACCAATTCTAAAGTAAAATGCTTATATAACATTAAAAATAAAATATCATTCTTGTTTCATATTAAAAAAGAAATTATATTTTACATTTTTTTAATCATAAAACAGTGTCAGTATTATGTTAGTTTTATACCTATCTCACTAATAAAATATTGATACAAAAATGGTATTCAAGAGTGTGTGGTTTATAATATATATGGGACAGGTTGCATCAACATCCTATAAAGACTTCCCAAAACTGTTATCTACTTACAATAATAATAAATAATAATATTTATTAATATTAAAAACAACAATAATAATAGTAATAACATTATACAATTTAATATAAAAAATCTTGTTTTTGATTCTCTCTTTAAAAGCTAGGCTTGTTCTAAAGAGAGACAGTTCAATACAATAAAATGAAGAACTGACAGATAAAATAGTTAAATTAAGATATAAATCCAGTAATAAGAGAACAAAAGTAAAAATATAAAATAAACAAATTAAATCAATAAATTAAACAATTTATATAGGGAGATTAACAAATTTGTTGTTGTGAACACTATATTCTGCAGAAGACAATATTATATTAAATGAAAATAATTTACATGCATTTTAAACTGTTTAAATGAATTAAACTTATTTACATAATTTAATACCAATATTAATGGGGCTATGTTAATCAAATGTAATACCACATAAAACAGATCTAATATTAGAATTATTTTTAGACCTAATATTATAATAATGATTAAATTTTATAAATTTAAAATTATGGCTGTACATATAATATAAAATATTTTTCATGTAAATAGAATTAAGATTATCTATAGTAATAATTTAATATTTAAATGCGTTTTGCAACACTAGTATAATTTATCCATAGGTCTTATAATCAATGATAGAACACAACATTACATTTTATCAGTGATCAAATAATTCTAACAAGCTAAATAAGTATTCCTATATTGCTATAAATTTTGTTTGGAAGTCATTGTGACTATGATAATTTGAAAAATGGTCCAAGTATAATAAATACTATATTCAATATGACATCTATTTTATATATTTATAAATCAATGTTTAAGGACATTATATCCTTAATATAACATTTTAAAAACCGAAAAATTACCAATTCAAATTTTGAAAGTGGTGCATCGTCAATTTAAAAAAGGAGGGTAAGTCGTGGATGTCGCTCTGCTGTACAATAGGTTACAAATGGGTTACTGTAATGGATGGAATTAAATTTGAATCCAATGATATTATATCATTGTATACGAAAAACGATTCTGAGCTAAGACGGTTTATCTGTCTAGGATATATTATAGATTATTAAAAATTTTCAAATCTTAGATTTAAAAAGAAGATTTTTTATGAAATTCTATCATAAAATAATTTATGAATTTTCGTGATTTTTACATAATATGTTGTCAAAACTCAAACTTTGAATGCTTTTAAAAAAATTTGTGCCAATATATTTCTTTTATATTTCACCTGCTATTGTAAAAATATATTAGGAGCCTTTTATAAAATTTAAAATTCTTAGATATAAAAGGAAAATTTTTATGAATTTCTAGCATAAAATTATTTGAACATTGCCGTAATTTTTACGTATTTAGTCAAAATTTGAACTTTAAATGCTTATAAATAAAAATTGTGACTATATATTTCTTTTATTTTTCAATTACTATTGTAAAAATATATTATGAGCCTTGTATTAAATTTTCAAAACTTAGATTTAAAAAGAAAATTTTTTATGAATTTCTAGCTTAAAATAATTTGTGAATTTTCGTGATTTTTACATAATATGTTGTCAAAATTCAAACTTTGAATGCTTATAAATAAAAATTGTGACTTTGTATTCCTTTTATTTTGCAACTGCTATTGTAAAAATATGTTAGGAGCCTTGTATTAAATTTTCAAATCTTAGAATTAAAAAGAAAAAGTTTTATGAATTTCTATCTAAGTTAATTTGAACATTGCCGTAATTTTTACGTATTTAGTCAAAATTTCAACTTTAAATGCTTATAAAAAAAAATCGTACCAACGAATTTTTAATATTTTTCAACTGCTATTGTTACAATATGTTAGGAGCCTGGTATTAAATTTTCAAGCTTTTCTACCGAACAAATAAATTTTTATCGATATTTATAGAAAAAAAAACTAAAAAAGTTGAAAAATTAAAATGTCAGTAAACAGCTCAAAACAAATCAAAATATTTTGAAAATTTTATCAAATATATAAAACGCCTATATCAACATTCAGTCAACATTTCAAGTATCTGCGGTCATTTATTTTAGAGTTACACCAAAATAAGGAAATCGCTAAAAGTGAAAATCCAATGTTGTAAAAATTTAAATTTCAAATGCTCATAAAAATTTAATTTAAATTTCCGGTGGAATTTTTATTTGTCATAAAGATTGAAAAACTTGTAAGGAATCTTGTATTAAATTTTAAAATCTTAGATTTAAATAGAAAACTTTTTATGAATTTCTAGCTTAAAATAATTTGTGTATTTTCGTAATTTGTACGTATTTTGTCAAAATTTGAATGCTTATAAAAAAAAATTGTGACTATGAATTTATTTTATTTTTCAACTGCTATTGTAACAATATGTTAAGAGCCTTGTATTAAATTTTCAAGCTTTTCTGCCCAACAAACACATTTTTTTTTGGATATTAATTTAAAAAAACTAATAATGATCGAAAATTTCAAATGCCTAATAATAGTTCAACTTAAGTCGAAAATTTTTGAAAATTGCATGGTGGATAGAATATACTTATATAAACATTCGGTGAAAATTTCATGTATCTATGGTCATTCGTTTTAAAGTTACACATCAATAATCAAAATCAATTTTGTTGAAAAATGAGTGTGCGTAAAATTTCCCGTTTTTCCCTTAATTTTTAGTTTGTTTTTCTCAATTATTTAGAAAAGTATTAAGAATTTTTTACTTTTGATTATTAAAAAATAAATAATTCAAGTTTTATTAGTTTATTAGTTTTGGTTGTTAATATTTTGTAAAACAGTGGTAAAATGGTAAATATATGTTCTATTAAAAGCTATAGAAACATTGGTAAGGATGATGTTCATATGCATAAGTAAGTTAAAAAAAGGCGGGTAAGTCTTGGATGTCGCTCTGCTGTACAGTAGGTTACAAGTGGGTTACTGTAATGGATGGAATTAAATTTGAATCCAATGATATTATATCATTGTATACGAAAAACGATTCTGAGCGGAGACGGTTTATCTGTATAGGATATATTATAGATTTAAAAAGAAAATTTTTTAATAATTTGAATAACTGAAAGAACTTCCAAAGAAGGCTATCATTCATCTTACACACATATACAACGCTATTTTGCGCTTGGAATACATTCCAGAACAATGGAAACGGGCATAAGTTATTATGTTGCTCAAACCAGGAAAACCACCTGAAAATTTCACATCATACCGACCGATATCACTCCTTCCAAGTTTATCTAAACTTTTAGAGAAACTTCTGTTCAAACGCCTAAAACCGATTATAGAGGAAAAAAATCTTATACCAGAACATCAGTTTGGATTTCGCAACAAACATTCAACAATCGATCAAGTACATCGAGTTACTAATGTGATTAGTAAAGCTCTTGAAGAAAAAAAGTACTGCTGTGGAGTATTCCTTGACGTAGCTCAGGCTTTTGACAAAGTCTGGCACAAAGGACTCCTCATCAAACTGCGTGATCAGCTGCCACATACCTGGTGTGCACTTCTTGAATCATACTTGTCTGACCGTCAATTTCGAGTCATACACGAAGAAGCGATAACCGAATGAAAGATATATCAGCTGGAGTACCGCAAGGTAGTGTTTTAGGACCTATCTTGTATTTACTCTATACGGCTGATATACCAAACGATGATAACACAACATTAGCTATGTTTGCCGATGATACAGCAATTTTGTCAACACGTAATAGCTTACTGCAACCAATAACTTACAGAGGTCAATCGACAATATCTTTGCCTGGACAAGACGTTGGAAAATTAAGATTAATGGCGATAAATCGGTGCACGTTAACTATACGTTACGCAAAACCGAAACCATCCAAATAATATTGAATCAATCACCAATCCCACAAAAAAATTCAGCAAAATATCTTGGAATGCACCTTGACTCTCATCTAAACTGGAAACACCACGTCCGTCAGAAAAAAATTCAGATTAAAGAACAAATGCGAAAACTTTATTGGTTAGTCGGACCTCACTCCGAGTTAACCATAGAAAACAAACGTCTACTGTATGTAGCAATTATAAAACCGATCTGGATATATGGCATTCAATTGTGGGGTTGTGCCAGTAAGTCTAACATCGATGTAATACAACGCTGTCAAAATATTGCACTTAGGACCATCACTGCAGCCTACCGGTTCGAAAGAAACAATGCAATTCACCGTGATATGATGCTGCCTACAATAGCAGACGAAATCCATAGGTTTGCTTGCAAACACGAGACGAGGCTAGATCACCATGTCAATCCATTGGCCATTCAATTATTAGATAACTCCAAGGATATCCGACGTCTTAAGCGTCTGAAACCATACGACTTAGTTTAAGATTTTAGATTAAGGCAGGAGACACTTTATAGGAAGTGACTCCATCAACGTGTAATATACATATATATTTTATGTCAAGTATGTAAAATATGTGTAATTGTCAAACATATTTATAAAGACCTTTGGGTCGTTTAAATAAAAAAAGCCCCAGGGCATTAAAAAAAAAAAATAATAATAATAATTTCTAGTTTAAAATAATTTGCGAATTTTCGAGATTTTTACATATGTTGTTAAAATTAAAACTTTGAATGCTTGTAAAAAAAAATTGTGCCAATATATTTCTTTTATATTTCACCTGCTATTGTAAAAATTTATTGGGAGCCTTATATAAAATTTAAAATTCTTAGATATAAAAGGAAAAATTTTTATGAATTTCTAGCATAAAATAATTTGAACATTGTCGTAATTTTTACGTATTTAGTCAAAATTTGAACTTTAAATGCTTATAAAAATTTAATTTGAATTTCCGGTGGAATTTTTATTTGTAATAAAGATTGAAAAACTTGTAAGGAATCTTGTATTAAATTTTTAAATCTTAGATTTAAAAAGAAATTTTTTTATGAATTTCTAGCTTAAAATAATTTGTGAATTTTCGTGATTTTTACGAATTTTGTCAAAATTCAAATTTTGAATGCTTATAAAAAATAATTGTGACTATGAATTCATTTTATTTTTCAACTGATATTGTAACAATATGGCAAGAGCCTTGTATTAAATTTTCAAGCTTTTCTGCCTAACAAATATATTTTTATCAATATTAATTTAAAAAAAACTAATAATGATCGAAAATTTCAAATGCCTATGAATAGTTCAACTTGAGTCGAAAATGTTTGAAAATTGCATGGTGGATAGAATATACATATATAAACATTCGGTGAAAATTTCATGTATCTATATGGTCATTTGTTTTAAAGTTACATCAAAAACCAAAATCGATTTGTCGAAAAATGAGTGTGCGTAAAATTTCCAGTTTTTCCCTTAATTTTTAGTTTGTTTTTCTCGATTATTTAGAAAATAATTCTCCCCTTTTGACCCCCCAAAGTACCAACTAGATTCACTTTCTGATCGAACGAGGTACTGAAGTCAAAAATCGAAGCACTTTTACTGCCCCAAAACGTAATGACAGACACAAAAAAAAAACATCATGGTAAAATCAATACATTCATCGCTCCGCTCAGAATCTAAAATATTATCCACAATTAATTTACTGTAAATTAAGAAAAGAGTGCTCCCAGAGTTATAAAAAGTCCGAAAATATGTACCTGACAGTATTTCAGTTGAATAATATTTTACCAGAAAATATTTCACTTGAATAAGATTTTAGACGACATTTGAATTGAATAAATCAATTGATCCAAAACTTATTTTAGCAGTTTGCCAAAATATTAGTCTCTACTGAAATATTTAACAAATGATAACCTACATTTTCGCTAAATAAATTTTTGTACTGTTTTGTGGATTTTCATTTAACAAATAGATATTCGCATCTCCACAAAAAAGTGGTACAATTAAATCTCCAGAATTTGGAAATTTGGTAAATTTAAAAATCCATTTTTTAAATTTTTTAGAAGGGATGCATGTGAATTCCACCTAAAAATATACTTTATTTTTATTTTGAATTTCTATACTTATGTGGTTCATTTATTCTATTTATTTTTATGTAATTTTCTTATTTTAATTTGATAAAGTTTTTCTAAAAATATAAAAATATGAGGATGATTAGAATTAAAACTTATATTACAATGGGAATGAAATGACTCACAAGCATTAATCGTTCTGTTCAAATCTGCTATAACAGCAGCCCATATGTTTAGGTGAAAGACGCGTCATATAATTATTTAATAAATAATTAGAAAATTGTGTTAATCTATGGTCATTTGGCTTAGTACTTATAGTACTCAAAAATATTTCAAAATAGGTAATCAGAAACCATCTAGGGCTCAGGAAAAAACTAATCTAAAACATTTAACCATCCAATTTCTAATATTCAAGGTTTCGTTTATATATATACTCCACACAACTTAATCCTACTGTTTGAATATATACCTATACCACAATTTATAAATGGAAGCGACAACCATACATTTGAATATTTGGCCATATGGATTGCGTTGTATACAGCTTCGAAATCACGTTGCGAACAGTACGATACAGTCACGGAACGCATAGTTTAAAAATATTTATTCCTGGCGAAATGTTTCGGGCTGAATTTACAATCTCCCTTTAAAAGAATAATGGAGATAAGCATGTTAGATAAAATATAAATCACTGTAATATAATTAATTAAATTCGATGATTACTTTTCTTTTAGTTTTCGGGAAAACTGTACCCGTCCCGTCTAATGTCATACTGTATTTAAAATTTTTTAATGTTTATAAGCATTAATATATTATATAACAAAAATGTATTATGCAGTAAGTAATGTAAAGTTTATTTTTGTACGTTTACTTATACAAAATAAATATTTACTGTCACCCGCCCTAGTGGCCTACTGCATAGTACTTCATGAGTGTTAAAACTTATGCACCTTGTATACAGTGCACAGAAAACCAATGCCCAATGCCAGTCACATTCTCTGCCTCTCTGGTAGTAAACTAGTAACTGTCAACTGATTAGAATGATTAGATAGCTGCGATGGCGCCTAATCTATATTATATGACATAATTATGTCATAGAATATTATAGTCTTATTCAGACTTGTAAAGTACTTGAGTGAAAGTATTTGAATAAAAGTATTCAAATACTTTTTAAGTACTCAAATACGTATTCTAAATACATTTGAAAAAAGTACTTGGGTATAGTATTTGAATACTTTTTTGAAGGTATCTGTATTTAAAATCAAATCCTATTTAAAAAAAAAAATTTTTCGTCTTACTTTTTAATTATTCTAACTTAATTATTCTTATTCTAATTAATTTAAGTAAAATTAGAGTTCTGAAATAAAAAAATAATTTAGTTGATTAATAAATAATAATTCATTTTATCTATAAGGTCATTAGGCCAAGGAAAAAAGATTTGAAAGTATTTGAAAGTATCTGTAAATACTTTTTAAAAGTATTTGTATTTGTACTTAAATACTTTTTTTTTCAAGTATTCAAATACGTATTTTAAATACTTTTTAAAAGTATCTTTTACAAGACTGGTCTTATTGAAGTCGAGAAGCCCGCTGTAGGATACTGCTGTGACCACATTGTAGATCTAGAATTAATGTAAAATAAATGATTAATCCTTTTATCAGTTAGGTGTTTTGATTTACATCTAATGGGTGCGCCTTAAAGAACGATGTCATATACAATGTTTCTAACACTTTTGCGCCACTGATGGCTGGAAGCCTGGAAACAAACTTATACTAGAGTTTATGTAAAAGTTGTACGTACAATTATTAATTCAGGATGATGGTATATATTGCAAAGTTTGTGAGTTTTATATTTTTCAAAAGGTTTTTGTTTTTATAATTCATAAATATTGAAAAAAAATATGTATGCATTTAAAAAACATGGCATGAAGAAATTGTTATTTTTAGATTTATTCTTAACTTAGCAATAAAATGGACCGACAGAAAAGAATATACAAATTGCAATCATTGCCAAACCCAAATTAAGAATTTCGGAAAAACCATGAACTAAATAAAACTTCTATCATAGAATAAATACAATTAATTAAAATGCCCATATAACCGGAAACACTTTTTATCATTCTTATGTATTCATATAATATATTAGGTGAAAAATAGATCATTTAAAAAGTGTTGTTGAGTATATTTACTCAAAAATAAATTAAATTAGAAACAGGAATACAGCAATACTGGCACCTTTGGTTCAGTAAAAAAAAAATTTCTGTTGAAGTCGTGTAACGGAAAATATTAAAGCAGTACCCTCAGAAGTAAGGGTCGTTACTTAGGGGGGGGGCGGGTGAGCGGGTGTGTATTAATTTATTCAAAACTTATTTAAAACGTCTTCTTTGTGTGTTATAAAATACTACCTCTGATTTAGTATTCTTATTCAAATATTGTACATGGTATTTATAATTGCCTATACTTCAAGAATTGATTGAATCAACATACTGTTAAATACTAAATAAGTATCTGCTCTGTTTGTAGTCCAAGGAGAAAAGCACTCGGTTTCACGGATCTAGATCAACCGCTTAGGTCACGTACCAATTGGTATAATTATTGGTATATAATATTAATATTATTATGTTTATTATTTACGGGTGAACGTACCGCTCCAAGTTCCTCATACGTCACCCTAACTGCTAGTCATTGAGACTTAATTGTTTATTAGCTACTTGTTTTAATACATCTTCAATCTTTTAGTTGTTTTTCTATAATTAATGTTAATAAAATTCTTTTGATTCGGTAAAAAGTATGAAAATATAATTTTTGTGTTAAAACCTATATGAAGGGTCCTCATGGTTAAGTTAGATGGTTAGAATGTTGGATCGCACCCAGTCACCCAGATCGTGTTTCTGTCATATACACGCATAGATAATAAAGTAGATCCATTATCTTATCTATGGTTGCACGACATGGCCGGTTTCATGTGTGTGCTGTTTGTGAATTTGATAAAGCTGAGATACAATAAACACAACATGAATAAATGGCGTGTGAGGAGGGATGCCCACCAGTGTGGGAACTTTCTAACTTGGGGGAGAAAAGTTTTCTTCTTCAATTAATAGTATTAATACATTTCCGGATTCAAGAGATCTCGAGTCTCGACATCAATGTCTTTTTAATCGACGTGGGGCTGTGGGATAGTTGGTTGGCATGAATTCACTGGATAAGTTATAGAGATCAATGACTTTTTGTGGTTAACTATTTTGGTGCGACATTTTTTTACAGTAATTTTTAGTTGTTTTAGAGACTGTTTTAATATTTAATTTTAAGATCATTATGTACTGTAGTGAGAGGTTAGAGACATACCATCGCTCAACCTTTAGTCGTTATAGGTAAAAACATTATTCGTGTTCTATTACATAATTTTTACGACATCTTAATTTTTAAGTGAGTTATAAGCATGTAAAATGTTATAATTTGAATATTCTCATAAGTCAATTATAATTTATAATATCAAAATTCAAAAATAATGGTTACGACTGATTACTGAAACTGGTCAACGGACATTTTTTATATCGTATATAATATGTATGTACTAATTAGTACTATGTAAGACGATAACAGAGAAGTTTCCTTAAATCATAAAATATAGATCTTAAATCGTATTTTTTGTGACTTTTATATTATTTATTCTGTGCGACTGTGCTAGTGTGCTGATATTTTGTCTTCTAAACTTTTTCATGATAAATAAATTGACCTTTGTGTTTGTCACTGGGTACTATTTATATTCAATATATGGCTACACTGGAGCACCACCCGTTTTAGGATTGTGAAAACGATATCTCACAAACCAACTTGGAACATCGATCGATGTTTTTCAGACAGGTTTAGTCTATTTTTCTGTACTCTGTGTAGTGTTTATTTCTTCTTTAATTGTTGTTCATACTACTATCCGAAAATTGATTTCGATAAAAGCAATATAATTATCGCATTATCGATAGTCAACTTTTTATGTGAAATATCCGAATTTTGGAGGCAAATTTCAAGTACTAATAAATTATGAATCGGAGTAATAAAATATCAATTGAATTAAACCCATTTTTGCAATCGACCTCACAAAATCTCTCCGGGACATCAAACAGTAAGCTGTGGATTTATTTGAAATTTGTAGAAAGCACTTTAAAATTAGATTAAAAAGCAGAAATTATCTTGAAATGTATTAAATAATTTCTTGTGATTTTTAAATATGTTTGTTGATTTTACAGATGGCAAAAAAAAAAAAAGTAAACGTCCTTATACTAAAATAGTGCCGGACCGTTCAAACATTGAAACTGTCAGTTACCAAAAATTAGTTGTACCGAAGCGTATGCATAGTCCTTACTGGAAGTATTTTGGTTTTCCTGCCTCAGACAATGGCAGTATACTCACACAAGATCGAATTATATGTATACTTTGTAAAAAGCAATTTGCTTACAAAAGTAATACTACCAACCTGAGAGTACACTTGCAAAGCAGACATAAGACTGAATTAATGGTACTAGAAATGGGGTCATCTAAAGATGGAAGTCCAAAAAAAAGACATGGAAAAAATGAACTAATGTTATTAGCTACATCTGAAGGCCAAGTGGATGTTAATAGGTCTAGTTGTAGGATAAAACAACAGGATGTGTATATACAAGGAGAAATTAATGAACAGTTTGTTGGGGAAAATGTTAATAATATCCAAGAACAAACGCCTCAGATGTCAGTTATTTTTCAAGAGATTGATAATTCAGTATGTAATGACATATATTACCACTCATTTTCTGTTTCTAAGAAAATTTGTTAAATTACTTTATGATTAAAGATAATAAGTTTCATTTATAAATATTATTTGTTTACTATAATTAAATATATATTTTAAAATATTTATTTTTATTTTTTAGCCAAATGATGTGATCAATAAAGTTGTATCGGATGCAATTACTGATTTTGTTATAGCTGATCTTCATTTACCAGATATTGTAGAAGGCAAAGGCTTTCAACGCCTTATTGCTACATTGAGGTCCCCGTGTGAAATTCCAGGAAAATATAAATTAGAACAGTACATAATACCAAGAATTTATGAAACTACCAGATCTGCTGTTCTCAATAGTATTGCAAACAGTTGCAGCACTTTTGCTTTAGGTATAGAAGAGTGGAAATGTTCTAGCTTAAATGTTTATATTACAATAAGTGTATTTTTCCAACAGGTAATATTATAGATGAGAGTTAAAAAAATTTAAAAATAATCTAATAAAAATGTTTCTAAATGTACAGTTGGATAAAGAAGGTTTGTGTATTAAACAACTAGCCACAATTTTATGTAACCCTAACAGAACTGCTAATGAATGGTGTGGAATTTTGGGTTCATTGTTTGTTAATTGGAGTATTAATATTGAACAAGTAAAAACTGTCATCAAAGCATTTTCAAACGATAATTTAGATGCAGCATTACGAACTCAAGGTTTTGTTTTGATACCATGCCTAATTTACGAATTACAAGTGTGTATAATTTAGAATTTGAATTGAGAATATTTTCATATTTTTTTTTTTTTTAGAATTTATGTACAAAAAATTGCTTTGAAACTGAAGAAGTATTAAATGTTTTAACAAAATGTAGAACAGTTTCTGCTAAATTACATCACCATAATGCTTTAACATCTGTCACGGTTCAGGATAATGTTGTTCAAGTATATAATTCATTTCTTAGTCGAGAGTACCCACAAATTTGGACTACAACATATCACTATTTAGAACGTTTTGTTCAACGAAAAGAAACCATTAAAACTCTATGCAATACATTGGATATCGGATTTTTTCCCCATGAGTTGTTAACTGATAAAGATTGGTCTGTTATTGAAGATGTTGTTACAACTCTTGAGCCTTTAAAAGTCACTGTTACTACTCTTAGTGAAGAAAAGATACCATTGATATCATTGTTAAAACCTTTGATTAATCAACTAACCAGCTATCATTTGAAAGTTAAACCCGGGGATTCAAATCTGGCTGCTAGTTTAAAGAATACATTTGCCAATGAACTTCACTGGAAGTAAGAATAAGTTACACCAATGATTCTTTTTACTGATTTATTTATTATTAATTAACATTTTTAGGTACAATAATATTGATGTACAAACATTTTTACACATAGCAACATTATTAGATCCAAGATTCAAAGATTTTCCTATGACTGAAGGTGAAGAACATCTTCCAACAATTAAACAGGAACTTGTAAAAATGGTGGAAATTGAAGGTTCTGTTACTTATGATACTAAATCGAATATAACAGAAATTGACACAAATGTATCTAAAAAACCTAGAATATCAGGTTAGTGTTTCAAAATTAATATACAAATTTTAACTGCATAACTATATACAATATATTAAAAAAATAATCACCTGAATGTATTTACAATTAATTTAAATTATGGTTTAGGTATTGGATTTTTACTTGGAAGTGTTGCCAATGTAAAAAGTTCTCCCGTTATTAATAAACATAATATGTCACTTGAAGATCGACTTAATTTAGAAATTGCTCAGTATGAATCTGAACCAACTCCTTGTCTCGAAGAGTGTCCACTTATGTGGTGGTCAAGAATGTCATCAAAATGTCATAATCTAATAAGACTAGCAAGAAAACATTTTGTATATGCTCTTAGTGGATCATCAAGTAAATTACCACTTGAGTTACAAACACTGTATTATATAAAAAGATCCCAAATAAATCAAGAACTAGTAGATAAAATGATGTTTATTAATGCAAACACAGTAGAAAATAATTAATCATAAAAAATGAATTTACTGACTAACATAATTTACATTAAAAAGTAAATAATGTATATCAATTTAATTTTAAAAAATGTATTGTATAATAAAATTATTCTACATTAGTAATAGTTACAACTACATTTCATTCAGCATTGACTATTTCTATTTTTAAGTTGCATTTGTTAAATTTAAATTATTTTTTATATTATGCTACTCTCTAACTTGTTTTATACAATTAATAAATATTGCTGTTTCTATTTAAAATGTTTGCAATATAGTAAATAGATTTGGAATAATAAACTAATAGTTATATTTGTATGTGTTTTATAACTTATTTGATGTATACATAAACTTTTCAATTTAAAATTGTAATAACTAAAAAAAATAATTTATGAAGGCTATTATCTAATTATGAGTATTCAATTTGTAAACCATAGTGTAATATATTTTGACTTTATAGCTAAATTCTTAATTAATCATTTTGAATAATCCAAATTTAAACTGAAAATAACAATGAAAATTAAACAGACAAGACTAATAACTGTCTAATAATTGTTTTTAGTTTCATAAAAAACTTAAATATGATTATTATTTAGGATTTATATATGTATTCAGAACATGCTAGTAGATCTAACCAGACCTTATACTAGTAGACCAAATTTTGATGTATTAAGATAAAACTAAAAAGTTAAAATCATGATAGAGAATTTACTACGATTTGGTAAAATAAACAAGAATATTTGTTGAAGAATGAGAATCATGTTTATTTATTTTTTTTTTTATGAACAATGAAGTAAATATTTAAACTGTCGTAAATGATTTAAAATTTTAATAATCATTTACACGTCCCCATCTTAGACGTTCTTTTTTCATCTCAAGTTTTAACCAAGACGGAGTAGTTTTCTTGAATGGTACTGCATTTGGATACTTAAGGGGGGGTTCAGGTTTTTTGAATGGATTTGTTTTTCTTAATTTTCTAAGTAAAAATTCTTTAGCTATTTGTTTTTCATCCCGATACTTGTCCATGTATCTAAAATAAAATAATTACATTATTGAAAATTAAAACTAATAAATTATTATAAACTTACAAATTGAATGGTTCTTTGAGAGGGAACCACTTTTGTGGTTTAATATATGGAGGTTCAAAATCATATTCATAAACTGGTTCTGGCATGGATAATTGATCATGATAAAACTTAGTCAATGAATTATCCCAATCAGTTTGATAAAATGCTAATCCAGCTGGTGTCATGACATCTTCATGAGAACGATAAAAATCAAAAGTTCTAAATGTTCTTTTGGCCAAATCTATTCTAGAAATAATTTATTATAAGTATTTGTCTTTTTTAACACATTATTACTAATAGTATAATAAGTTAATGTATGTTGCACTGTTACAGATTGAGCAAAATATACTAACACTTTTACTGCCCATTCATTTGATATATTGGTCTTGCACGGTTTTTTATAATTTAAAACTTATTTTTTTAATTAAATATATACAATCCGTGTCAATTCTGTGCCCTTAGGCACAATAATAATATATACTATAAGAATTAAAAAATTTAACTTACTTTTCACTAACTAATTTAATAGAAGAAAAATTTATTTCTGTGGATTGCTTGTAAAGAACAAAGATCATTCTTTGGTATCCTGTTCCTTTTGCTGGAAATGGCTGTAAATAATTAAACACTGTTTCGCCTCTTTTAACATCTCCATCTGGTATATTTCCGCTAAACATAATAAGGCATCAGTGTTTTAAATTAAAATTATAAAAGAACTTTTGTGAAATACATACACTAGCCAATGGATGTATTCAGAATTTTCTTCATGTAAATGTCCATCTGGATTTGTAAGCATTAATGTCCATAATGTCTTTTCAGGAGCTTCAAAATTTACTTCTGGATTATACTGAGCCTATTACAACAAAACTATTGTAAACATAATTAAAAAAAGTTAAAAAATACAATAAATACCTCGTTCGGTTTAATAATATTTCCTCGATAAACAGGTACTTTTTTTGAGTTGTATTCATAACTAATATCCATTTGAATGTAAGGCGTAAAATAGGCATCTCCAAATAAATGCTCAAAAATCCCATAATATTCTGCTACTTTTTTTATGTGTAACGGAGCATTTGTTTTTGACCATTCATTAGATATTTCATCCAATGATACTGGTACTAAAGACAATTAATTATCACATAATATGTATTTTATTAAATACTATATAAACAGACAAATTTTTTAATATTAAACATTTTTTAAATTCTTAATTTAAGTACTTTTAACATAGGTATTGGTTTAAATAATGAAATTTATCAAAAACATGCTATTTAAAACTATGTAGAAATTGAAGTAAATTTTTGGCCTATTTGTATTTGCTAAATTGTGGTTTTTAAATCTATAAGAAAAAAATAACTACATATTTGAAAATTATTTATTATAATAATAAATTCAGTTAATCACAGATTGAATCATTTATTATTTTAAATTAAATTATTAAACAATTTCATTAGTTTATCAATTGTTTTTCAATACATTGTGATTGAAATTACCAATCACAACCATTTGATAAAATCACTAAGCATGCTTGGCTAAAGTGCACTTTACCAACCCCCTCACGATTTTCAAATTTTTTTCAGATAACTTGTTTTTTTATGCTTAAGACGATGGTGTATTTTTTTTTTCCCGGAAACCATTATTTTGGAAGTTATAGCCTTCCAAAGTTTGTGTATTTTACGTTTATGCACTTGACTGCCACGCGCAGCGCCTAAAATATATTTAATACTATTTTTCAATATAATTGATAATTGCTTTTTAACAACATTGTTTAATTCCGAGGCCTACCCAAGGTGGTTTTACACAGCAAATCGAGGGATATTTTTGATTTACGGAGTGGATCGACGGCGCCAAGGAGCGGAGCGACGAGTGCCGCAAACTGTGTAATCACTGCCCATACTGCGGCAGTAAAGTAGTGGTGTTGTGCGCATGCGAATAAACGTAAAATCGCAAACTTTGGAAGGCTATAACTTCCAAAATAATGGTTTCCGGAAAAAAAAATTACACCATCGTTTTAAGCATAAAAAAACAAGTCGTCTGAAAAAAAAATTGAAAATCGTGAGGGGGTTGATAAAGTGCATTTGTTCCGCATGCTTTAAGGTAGAACTATTACAATTTTGAACATAACAAAGAAAAATTATTAATATTTAACCGTTACAGCTAACAGCTAGTTAAAAAGAGTAGTTTTTCAAATAAGTTACTTAATCTATTGTATAGTTTGATTAAAAAATAATCAAAAACTGCTGGAATAATAAAACAAATATTTTTATGTCTCTATGAACTATAACATGTTCTATACATCTGAACATTTTACAATATAATATACATACACTCATTGTTTCTAGATAACTTTTCAAGTTCAGCATTGGATTTTATTTTTTTTATAAACTCAATTCTCTTAGCTGTTTCCATTTTTTTGTCTCTTTGTGGTGTAGGTAATCCAATGTCAACTTTAAAGTGAATCTTTGGATCTTTGAAGTTAATTTCTAATAAATAAGATATTTTAACAATAATCGATACTCAATCATACCATAAGTAAAGTAAGTAAGTACCTTCCAATCTTTCTTCTAGTGTTTTTGCTATACCAGGAGGTTTCCCTAAATTTCTACGTTGACTTCTGTGCCGTACACTCATTGTAGCAAGTAATCGATTTTGTTTTTTTAGCAAACATGTCACCGAAAAAGACATACTGTAATTTAACTTATTCACATACAACTTTTATAACAAATTATTGATGAAAAATTATAGTAATATTAGTAACTATACGCGGTTTGCACTTAAGAGTTAAGAGATAAATACTAAATAGTAAATATTGAATGATTATTGATAAATTTTAACATTGAATTTATAGATAATAATTACCGACAGTGAAAATGAAATAGAAAAATTGAGTAGTACGAATTTATAAAATCTACAGGAATCAGGATACCAGATAAACGTGTGATAGTGAAGCCTGAAGCTTTTTACTTTTGGCATAGTCACTAACACCATCTAGTGTACTTTTTATAAACTATGTTATAAGTATTTTATGATGTACAAAAAAATTATAACTCCCTTAGTCCCTTCATAATTAAAGTCATAAACAAGTATATTAAAGTATCGTAAAAAGCTGATGAGATCGTCTTGATATATATACCTTTGAATTGTAAAGGTCAATTCACTCTAATTTTTAAATTAGACTCTGGGCTATAGCTATGAATTTTCTATTGGGAGGGTCCATACCTCTTTCATACTTCATACTTAAAAGAATTTTCTGGTAACCACATAGTAAAATGCATTCAATGATTGGAATTAATTTGTATCAATTTTGTTTTATTATTTAAACTCTCATCACAATACAATACAGGCACTATCAATACACCTTGGGCACTATACTGTACACTATAAATTTAGTATAATATAATATATTAATATAAATTATTTATTCAGTTAAAAGTAATGATTTAAAAAATAAACATTTTACATTTTTGTATATACTAAACATTTTTTATTTTCTACTTTTTTAAAGGATGGGTTTGAACCCTCTAATTGACACTTGTAAAATACTTTAAAAAAATAAAATAATAATAAATACAAATTATGCTACATCATTTAAAATCGTTTCAAACGGATTACAATTATTTATTTTTTATCGTCATATAAATTTCGTCATTTACGAAGCCTACGAGTCAAACAATTTCTATCTGTTCCTTTACGTTTTTTTTTTGCTATATTTGACCAAACTCCACATCATCTCTACATTTTTATTTAGGGTCTAAGAAATTGTATTCATGATGAACTTGATTATTTTTAAATCCATGTTGTTGCAAATTAGCATAAGTTTTCCAGCTTTCAGAAAAAAATATGAAATCATGTCTAATAATATACCAGTTAATGATAGGTATCAATGTAATTTCTGATCTATTTGGCACACTAACCATAACACAATCCTCTGTTTCACGACTAAAACCACCTAACACCCGTTGTTGAGATAATATAATATACAGCTATAGTACCTACACACCTTGCATTATTTTTCCGGCGTACGAAAAGATTTTCATCTATGATCTATTTCTACTAATGCATTTGAACCACCTAACACTTTGATTGTTGTTGCTCTCGATGTGAAAAAACACCAACTTCTCGTAAGTAGTTGTTCATTAATATTTTATATTTTATATTTAATATTTATACAATGTTTTTAGAGGATGACAGCATGATATTTGTTTTCTTTATCAGACCCACGGCAACATGAAAGAAAAACGGATTTATGTGAAATCAATTTTTATAATTTTTGAGTGATCTCAGACTAAAACCACGTATTATAAAAATTTAATTATAAATTTATAATGCTTTTAAAGGTTTTCAAAATAAAATAAATGTTAATTTAAATGAATGATGTTTAAATTATTTTGAGATAAACTTCAGACAAATCGATTTGCCACAGTCTAAAATTGATTCTCTATTATTTTTTTATGTCATTAGGAGTAAATTTGAAGATTAAAAAAATGATTCTCTGTAATTTCGGTTTGTCTATGTTGTGCCTAGGCAGTGGCGGCGCCAGGGGTGGGCCAGGGTGGGCCCGGGCCCATAATAAAAAGTCTCGGGCCCCCCCTGTGGCCCACCCCAAAAATTAAATTTCATACTAGAATACTAAAAAATATCTCATGAATAAATCAAAATATGAAAATATAAAGTCATAATAGATGGCGTGAACAACATTTTGAATGGGTTAAAAACCATGCACTATGCTTTCAAGCCTCATAAATAATGTGTATTTTCCAGCGGCTGAATACGAAAATAATAAGTTATACTTACTAGTTATTATTAAATATTAATCAAGGTTATTAATAATTTTGTTGAAAATTCCAAGAACAACGGAATTAGATTATTAACCAACTACTTATGTCCTATGATAAAGAAAATAAAAGGGAAAGCATTCTATTTTTATATACTTTTACATGAATATATATTTTATTAGGAAATAAATACTATTAATACATGTTTACAAATCATTGTTTACTGTTTTAGTAAGTTAACACGATGAAGTGTAAAAAAAATTGAAAAATTGGAAGTTGACCCTCCCCCTCCCCCCTCTGCGCAATTGCCTGTCATCACTATTGTTTATATTATATATATATATATATAAATATCAAGTCAACAATTTGGCCCTCCTTAAAATATTTGGGCCCCAGCCTGGCCCACCTGGTATTAAAATTCTGGCGCCGCCACTGTGCCTAGGCCAGAAAGAATAAACATAGTGCTGACATCCAGATGATTCAATGAAAATGAAAAAAAATAGTAAAGAATATACATTTTTCACCGAAACTATTGCTTTTAATTTTTAACGACTTAAAATTATACGAAAAATCATTTTTTTAAATACGTAATATTGTTTTCTAAAATAATGAGTGTCCTTTGTTAATCTATTGTTCTGTGGTTAAAGTGGTTAAACGGATCACAGATCACTGTCGTAGTGTCGTTACCCCTGTTTCTATCTACCTTTTTACCTAGATAATGCACAGTTTATAATACCACAGATTATATGATACAGTTCATATAATCTGTGATAATACACTGATTACTGATATGCACATCGTATACTTATCATATTGTTTTTGTTAATAAGTTTTTTGGTTATGTTTTATAATTTAAATTTTTTTTTGGAAAATATTAATAATTGTTTATTTGTTATTACTTATTACTTAAAACTTTATCAATCTAGATTCTAAATAATATTATTGTATTCTATATTATAAATAGTTATACAGGATGATTTTAATTTATCTTAAACGTTATATAAGGTTTAAAACTACGATTAATTAATTACCTACTTAGTTGTTGATGTTGTCTTTTAACTTAACTGTGATATATTCTTTAGTGGTAGTTCGTCAATTATTAGATTTTAATAGTTTTAATATAATTTTGTCAAAAAATTGACTCAATGCATAGATATGAGGTAGCTTTAATGATGAATGAAAATCGATTAACAAATAGCTTTAAAAGTTACGTTGGCTGGGATGATGACGAACAGGTAAAATTCTTTGGTTTCAGTTTATTACTTGGCATGACGTTATGAAATAACACTTTAGACGTATATCAAATGTTCATTATACATTTGTTTTTATGTAATAAATAATTTATGGCCATTGATTTCGGTAGTGATAATACAGTAGATATAACTTTGTAACCGTTGCATTTTTCTATAAATGTAGGTACTAAAAATAGTGTTAATAACGTTGTTATGACATACTACTTTTGGTTTTATTAAGAAACTATGTGAGTGCTGTATTTTTTTATACGTATATATATTATAGATAGGTAAAAGATTTTGAGGTTTCATCATTTCTTTGATTTTTCTATAAAATTATATATACCTATTTATATCTTAATTGATATCCAAAAATATTATTATTATTTATGTATATAAACTGAGAAGTGTCATAATTTAATTCACTTTTAATATTTATACTTAAGAATATATGTTTTTTGACACTATTGTTCAAATGCGATTAATACCTAATGAACATTTACCTCAATATTTACGTACAGTTTTCATGAAAAGCTGGACTCAAATATAGAATACAGAAATATAAAATATAAGATAATAGTGTTATATTATAAGTAAAACACGGAAGTTAAATGACTATAAAATATTTGAAATCAGTTTATATTTTACAATCAATTCAAATACTAAGTATTATTAAGAATATTTACCTAGATATTTTTCATGTTTTTTTTTTTTATTGTCATAGTTTGTAAAACTATTGTTTACTGTATACATTCAGTTAAAATGTTTCTCTAATTAAAAAAAATCACCTATTGTACTAAAAATGTAAATAACTAATTAAAACAAATGTTAGGTATGTTATACCCTAGTAATTTGATTAAATTCAGTATTTATTATTTTTAGATTTCAAGTTGTGAAACATCATTTATTGAGAATGAACTTTCACCCAAACTTCATCCAGGTATTTAAAAACAATGAATTTATTTATAATAAATGTATTTGATTATGAAGCTATAGGTAGGTACTATATATAATGTTTAAATAATGCATAGGTATTATGTTTATTATTATTATTATTTATTATTTGTTATTTATTTTAAATAGTCCTACTAATTCAAGTACAGTAAAACCTCTATATAATGGAATCGGTGCTAGTGTAGTGTGTGATCTCGTTTCTGGTGTTGTATGCGATCTACCAGTTTGTTTTTGGAAATATAAAATATAACAATCATAATTGGTAATTTAAAAATAAACGCCTCTCTTTTTCTTCAGTATGGATATTTTTGCATTTAACCATGATCCTTCAACACCCTGTGTGTGTGCTAGGGATGGTTATAAAATCCGAATATCTGAATTATCCGAATATCCAAATCCGGATCTGAATCAAATTCTTATCCAGGTTTCCTGAATAATTAATGGATTTGATAAGCTAAGCGCATAACATCACTGGTACTTAAAATGCGTTCGAAATTGTGTATACCTATGTCTGAAAATTATATTATAGAATTAAAATATTATTAGTATATAAAATGAGTCATTGAACAGCAAAATCGAGTTGAATAATCCGAATACTTTGGATAATTCGTGAAATCCAAATATGCCCACCACTAGTGTGTGCACCTGTTAAGAGGACGTCTAACCCGCATGTGTTGTCTCCGTCTTACACACATACGACCTAGCAAATTATTATTTGCTAGTTTCAATAGGATATTGTCAGTTTTGATATTAAAGTGAATCCACCTATTATCAAACTTTTAGGTAGCAACATTATCTGTGTTCTCTCGTTGGTTTTTTACGATATTTTAATTTTTAAGTGAGTTATGAACATTTTAAAATATTAAGTGAGTTATGGGTATGTAAATTATGAATATTTTAAAATGTTCATAACTCACTTAAAAATTAAAATATCGTAAAAAATCAACGAGAGAACACAAATAATGTTGCTACCTAAAAGTTTCTTAATAGGTGGATTCATTCTAATATCAAAACTGACAATACCCTATTGAAACTAGCGTACGAACATTTCCCATGTCGTACGAGTGTAAGACGGAGACAACACATGCAAGTGTGACGTCCTCTTAAGGGGTCAATATAATTTTCTTGATGATTAACAGTTTGATGAATGAACCTTTCTGATGTTAAATATTGGTATGAGAGCCACTCATCTGAATGAATGACAGAACCACCTTCACATTCCCTTTTAATAATAGGTAAAAGAGTATCCTTGTCAAGCATATATAAGAGTTTCCGTCATAGAGAGGTAGGTAGTGTTGCATATATTATTTTCATTGGGACTAATGACATTTTTTGTTATAAGGTGGATTCTGTTTAATAGAGGTTCTACTACTTCTACTGTATTAAAAAGTTTATTATACAATGTTGTTGGCTTGTGTACGAGGCGAGCTGGTTAAACCTAGACTTGACCTAACATTTTTTAGAGGCATAGAAAAATGTGTGTATAATATATTTTATTATAATATATTCATTGAGATTATAGACATTTTATTTGTTGTGAAAATGTAATAAAATTAAAAATATTTGTGTGTACTTTATACAACTACATGATTTTTTATCTACTTAACAAAAATATTGCATACAAATACAATAACTACAGAAATAAATAGATGAATACATAATGTATTATTTATTTACAGTGGTTGACTTGGAAATAAAGTAGTAGAGGTACTCTAGCTACTTTTAAAATGTAGCGTTCCTAGCATTTTAATAAAACTTACATAATCATGGCGGTGGGGGGGTTAA
Organism: Diuraphis noxia; assembly: GCF_037042655.1. NCBI lineage: Eukaryota > Metazoa > Arthropoda > Insecta > Hemiptera > Aphididae > Diuraphis > Diuraphis noxia. The sequence goes on from NW_028301717.1 coordinate 2,122,207, forward strand.
AAGCTTACATAACAAGCCGTCCCAAACGCTCCCCTTTAAAAAAGAAGTAGGGGTACGCTAGCGTATCCAAAAAATTAGTTGAGGTACTTAGTCCCCCCCGCGTCCCCCCCCAAGTTAACCACTGTTTATTTAATATTAAGATAAGTGGATCTTTACCAATTTCTGGACGCACAGCTTCACAGAAAACCACATGTCTTAATAATAAGTTGCTTTCAGATGAAAGCATGAACTTACTCCTAAATCATCTAATCTACCATTTAGTATTTAGTGTTTACTGTGTTAAGTAATTCTAGATTTTCTATGTACACCATGCCGTAAAATATTATGAGACATTATTATTATCATCATTTATTTTATTTTTATTGATATCAATAACACAGTTATTAATTTACAATTATAACATATAGATGTTGTTAAAAACAAAATTATGGGCACTGTCCTAGTAGTAGAGCACTATAATTTATTGTTCACTAGGTTCAACCAAAAATTAAAGTGTGTACTTGACTATGTACTGTGATTTATAGTACATCCTCGTCAACATTTTGTTGAGCTTAAACATCAGATATTCATATATAAAAATAAAAATAGTAGATAATATAACGCAAAAAATAATAAGACAAGAGAAGAAGAAAAAGAATCATTATTGCCAATGGTAGAAAGAAATAAGGAAAGAATTTAACCAATGTTTAGTATAAGAATCTCAAGTTCATTTTATTACATAAAATATAAACTGATGATTCTAAAGAAGACATACATTTTTGAATAAGGATGGATAAAATAAAATAAACATGACTGCATTGTTGACATATACATATTATATAAAACCACTGTTTTGGAAATAACTATAATATTAAATAAAACGAAACATCACAAGTGGTCATTGAATGCTCATGGATGTACAGTGATTATGGTTACTATAATATAATTCAATTATTATTATTAAATAATCAAAATATCATGATAAAAAATATATTGTCTAAGTGTGTAATCATTGATGATTATTTCATAGTCTACTTAGTAATATGTTTCTATCTCATATAATATTGGCCAATTTCTCCATGGTTAAAAATTGTATTGGTAAAAATTTGAAAAAAATTTGTCATATATATATTTGTCACCTAACCCATCAATTCTATCTTCAAATAATTATTGTTATAATATTATAGATATAATAAATGTTTAAAATGAGTAATTTGAGATCTTATGTATAGAATATATTGAGATGGGTAGTCCAAGTATTGACTTAAATCTTTGTATTTTTTAGTTGGTGTAAAAATGCATATGACTTAAGTGCAATCACAAATATATATTTAAATGTCAACAATAACTAAAAATGATTATAATGATACCTGTTTGTTTTGGATGTTAAATTTTTGTTTAAGAAAAATTAACTTCTGTAGTTAACACTAATTCATATTTAATCACATTGAATGTTATTATTATGAGAATAATTAGAGAAATAGTGTTTTAGTCTAAAAATATATTATTATTATATTACAGGTGAAATGATAATCGCTGAAGCACAAAGTGTTTTATTATTCACTCCAGTCAATGAACAAAAAACTGGGGTATCAGGTGTTTTGTTTGTTACAAATTTCAGACTTTCTTTTGTTACTTCAAACGAAAAACATTTAAAAGTAAATATATTGTTTTTAAGTTATTACGATGTATGAATTTTAACTTAATTCCAACTTTTGTTTCAGGAAACATCATATCAAGAAAATTTGCTTTTGGGTCACTATGATGTTTGTCTTTCCAATATAGATATTATATATTTATTGACAGGAGATAAAAAAAAAAGACTTATGACAGGTCATCGCTTTAATGATAAAGTCAAAGGATTACATATTATTTGCAAAGTAAAGGAATTTATTTTATTTCATATTAAAATATTTAATTAATAAGTTTTTATTTATGGAAATAGAATATGCGAACATTGTCATATAGCTTTAAATTTTCACCACTTGGCCATGGTAAAACATTAGCAAATGTTTTATTGCATCATGCATTTCCAAAAAGACATCAGCTATTATTTGCTTATGATTACAGGTAATTCATTATTACTATTATCCATTATTAAAAATCATATTCAGCTGTAATTACTTTTTAGCTTTTTATCAAAAAGATCTATAATGAATAATTGAGAATTGTATTAAGATTTTAAATCTAGATTTAATTGTATCTAGGATTTTTAAATAGGAAGATAGAATATTTATTCTCTCTTAACAATCATGTAGAAAACCCATATAATATGTAACCTAATCAATTGTAAGCTAATAACCATGATGTTGATGCTGTACCAATAAAAAAAAAAAAATAAAAAAAATATTTATTTTATTCACCAAAAATGAAAAATATTATAATTGTAATAAATTACTTTATAGGGTAAAACCAAGTCCCTTTAACATTCCATCCTTTATTTTTGATGATTGATAATGTTTTGAGCCAATTACTAATAATCTAAATTATATGAGGTATATTAATATAAATTAAATCATAAGATAGATTGTCTGTATTATTCAAGATACCCTAATTCTAGGTTGCATGAACAATCATTAACTATATTTTAATGAATTAATAAATATTGATTATAGATATTAATGGTCTTTAAAAAGTTTAATATCCTTTGATTGGTCCATTTAATTTTAGTGAACCATTAAATTAATATATTATTCATGCTACCTGGCAAACTTAAGTTATCTAAGAAATAAAAACAAGCTCAGAGTTAGGTTCTAAATTTATATTTTTTTATGTAGGGAGCCAAATGTACAAAGTAGATATTCAACACCTACATTTAGATGCCGGGATGATTGGGAAAAAGAACTTCAACGTACCAAATGTTTTGGTTGGACCTTAAATTCATCTAATAATAAATTTCGTTTATCTCCGAGGTAAGTTAAGAATTCATAAAATTGTTATTATTTCTAAGATATTATAATATTTTTATAGCTTGCCACAGTATATTGTTATTGGGTCTGCTGTAATTGATAATCATTTGCGAATAGCAATGCAACATTTTCGAGATGGACGACTACCAACTTGGTGTTGGAGCACTGTAAACGGAGCCACATTATCTAGAAAGGCAGATGTTGTAGATCCATCAAATCTAACTCAAGAAAATGCTATGTTAGAAATAGTTAGAAAATCGCATCCTGGCCTTCTTAGACCTTTTATAATGGATTTAACCAAAATGTTACCATCGCCAAAGGATGTTAATCAGAGTTTTATAAAATTACGAGAATTATGTGCTCCTGGTTTGTTAAAATAATTTATACCTAATTATTTGTATTAATTATTATTATTAAAAATGGATTTGATTTATTAGAAAGTGCAAGGCAGTTTTGGGTACAAGATAATCATTTTTACTCACTTTTGGAAGCTAGTAAATGGTTACAATATGTTTCGAGTTGTCTAAACTCAGCATTAATAGCTGCTAATAAACTTAATAGCAACGAGTCAGTTGTACTGCAAGGTATGCACAGTTAATTTACTTAGAGATAACAATTACGAACATTTTAGATTCCGAGTTGAGGTATGAATGTATTGATTATACAATGAAGAGTTTTTTTTTGTATGTAATCATATGTTATAATTTTTCAACTACTATAAATTTGACTATTTTTGAGATTTTTGTAACAATAATTGAACATAAAATATTCATAATAATAATCATGTCTATGGTTTTGGCTATCTTTAATATTTATCAACTGAAAACGACCTTGTATTAAATTTTCAAGTTTTTCAACCCAACGAATAAAATTTCAAATTTCAAATGTTTACAAAAAACTTAATAAAAAAAAATGTTTGATTATGTATAGAAAAATAAATGCAATAAAAAATAAACATTTTATAAAAAATTTAAGTACCTAGGATTATCATTAGTTTTTGAATAGCTATAAAACAATAAAATCATCAAACGACAATTTATTAGTTTACGGGTGAAAATCCAATACCTAACTTAATAAGCTTGTAAAAATTAATTTGACTTTCCTGTAAACACTTTTTTTGTTAAATATAGATAAATTTAAATGCATTCTTGTGTTTGATTTTCAAACCTTTGCAATAAATAGAAAAATGTATATGAATTTCTAATCCGAATTAATTTGCCAATTTTCATAATTTTGATGAATTTTGACAACATTTTAATTTAAGGCGTTAAGAGGATGCCACAAACGCATGTGTTGTCTCTGTCTTACAAACGTATAACAAAGCAAAATCTGTTTAGCGTGGGACAACTTTACTCCCTTTGTATTTATAGTAGAGTTACCAAAATTCCACAATGTATAGGGGAGAATATTATCTGTGCAACAGCGTCGTTATTTTTTTGATAGCCAATAATTTTTAATAATTAAATAAAAAAACTTATGTTCTCTAACTGATAACTTAGGTTAGGTTAGGTGTACTTATGTTATCAAAAAAATAACGACGCTGTTGCACAGATAATATTCTCCCCTTACGTTGTGGAATTTTGGTAATTCTACTATAAATACAAAGGGAGTAAAGTTGCCTCGTGCTAAACAGATTTTGCTATGTTATACGTTTGTAAGACGTAGACAACACATGCGGGTGTGGCGTCCTCTTAAGAAAAAACTATTGTGGATTTACACTCGACTTTTTTTTAATCTCAGTGACAAATTCGTAAGGAATGTTTTATTACATTTTCCAGTTTTTTTCACAAATAAAAAGATTTTTAATCGTTTAATATTTAAAAAAAAAAAGAACATTAATCTTCTGTTTTTGCATAAGTCTGAGGTTTTCTTTATCTTTTTTTTTTTTTGGCAATGCTGTCTACCGCACATTTGTCGTCTACCACGCATGCGATCTACTACATAGTTAACAATATGAATGAATACATAAATGTAGAATTTCAATATACTATTTAATAATACAAAAAAATATATAGAAATATGCGTTAATCAATTTTAATTAGGTACAATATAATTTCACATCTCATAAAAAACAATCAAATATGTTGTCATTCTTGTTTTTTAGACGCCACCATTGTTCCGCCAAATACGAGGGCAGCAATGATGGAGATGTACTATGCATTTTTTTTATAATTCGAAGTTTTAAACCAAAATAATCACCAAAAGAAAATATTTAGATACACGGCAGTAAACCGCATATGACATGCCGTTACTTGTACCGTTGTAGACGACAAGTGTGCGATAGACCGCATACAACATGAATACCGAGTGTATTACTATAATTTAAGCTGACATTGACAATTTCAAGTGTAATTTTTTTGACAAAAATGAATTTAACCTACTGTATTACTTATAGGAAAATTTGTTACACATACCTTTCCACTCTGCTCACCCAAACTTTAAATACATATAACTTATAAACTTACTGTCTTAAATTTTGATTTGTATGTATCAAAATACTTTAAAAAAATATTCTACTTTGGAAAATGGAATTAGAAATTTAGAACTGTATGTTGTTATTAAAAAAAAAAAACTCAGACATTTTAAGGAAAAAATGAATAAATATTTTTAATGTTGTTTATTAACAACTAAAAACTAAATAAGATTTTTTCAATATCATTTATACTTTTTTAAACAATGAGTGTTCAATCATAGAATAATCTTCTAAAATACTTTTTTTTATATTCACATTACATTATAGTTAATAGTGATTACCTACTTATGAATTATTATTTTCTTGTTCCAGAACGAGATGGACGTGATTTATGCTGTGTAATTTCTAGTCTAGCACAGTTGATAATAGATTCTCATTTTCGATCCATTGTGGGATTACAAACATTAATCCAAAAGGAATGGGTTGTAATGGGTCATCAATTTTGTACAAGACTTGGTCATGTTAATAGTACCGATTCTGTTAAAGTAAAGTATACATACATATTACATATATATAATATAAATAATTTTTATAACACTATATAAAGTTGATAAAACTGAAGAGTTGAGCAGGTATTGGAAAATTCATACTTTTAGAAATTACTAACATTATTATATGTACTATATGGGTTAAAAATTCATTTAAGATTCTGAACAAAAAGATATTTTTAACATTCACTAAGTATTTCTATTTGCAGTTTTTATAATCTGCCCTATTTCCGTTGAGAATCGTTCTTTGTTATGCATTTATGATTTAATAACTAAAATTAATCACACCTACAGAATAACAAGGTACATTATAATTTATAACCTACAATTCAGCAAAACAATTTTCCTGGTTTTATTTATTTACTATATTATACATTTAAGTTGATCTCATAGACATGTAAAACAATTATTTTATTTACCTATGGTATCTTCGGGGTCGGACTGGCAACAAAAGGCCCAGTCTGCGATCTGATGAAAGGGCCCTTACTAAGGTTGGACTATAAATTGTAAGTCCGTTCTCTACTTCTCCATTTTTGTATTTAAATAAGATAACAACTATATGGAATAAAAAAAACACATTATAATGATAAACATTTTAGATAAAAGTGTAATATTTTACACACATACTTTTATTTATAGCAATTTGTTTGACTTTAACAAATTACAAATATGAAACAATACATAATATGATAATAAACATTTAAATGTAAATAATTAAAAAACTTAAATAAATAACAATTAAATTTAACAAAAGTTTTGAAAGTTCATTAGAACTCTTTGCAATACAATCAATAAAGCTTTCATTATCAATTTCAACATTTCTTTCTATATTCATTAATAATAATGCTTCCATTGTATCTTGGGAAATAGTCGATCTTAGTTTTGTTTTAATATTTTTTAATATTATATAATATTAAAAAATAATAATATAATATATATTTTATAATATTCATTTTATATTATATATCTAAAATCAATAAAGAGCCCTTCTAAATATTAAGACATGTTTAAATACAGTTACTAAAAAAATGGTAATCTTATTTAAATTTAAAATATGAACATAAAGTTTAGGGGCCCAGTCCGCGATCGCGGACCTGCGGTCCGGGCCAGTCCGACCCTGGATACCTTCATATGGTCATCAAATGACTTTCTGTTTCATGTAATACTGAATGATTCTTTATCAATGGACAGTCATTAATAATAAAAAGTATAATTTTTTTTTTTTTAATGAGTACATTGTTTCTATTCAATAAAAACACATTTTTTGTTTGTTTTAAGTGTCAACATTCAGGTTTAGTTTTATATTTCAAAATAGAATATTTTTCTGAGTATTGTGATACTTAAAAATTGAATTTATTATGGGTACCTAGTTTACGAGTTTATAGTGTTTAAAATTTAGATAAGCCGAGTGGAGTGGTATGCTGTGACATTGCAAAATGTCATTTCAGTACCTGATACTTCAGAATAACTTCTGGAATGCTCAGAAAAATATTTTGCTTTCAAAAATTTAATTAAAACTGTGTTTTGTATTTAAAAAAATTTAAATAAAAATTTAAAACTTATATATTTTTCGAATTATAAGTGTCATACTTTAAATTAATCAAAAAGTATAAGTGAATAATAGGACTTAAGGACTTTCAATACACACTGATAGAATTTTCTGCACCTACTATTTTTTCATATAGGACACCTAAGTCTTTTTATCTATAAAAAATTATATTAAATATATAAATGCGTAAGATGAAATAATAATATAAGTAGGGATGGGCCGATATCACTTTTAACCGATAAACCGATATGTTATGCAGATTTAAATCCGATAACCGATGTATTCAAAACTTTGAATTTCTATCCAAAAGCATGAACCGATATTATAAAATACACGATAATACTTACCCATAAGTACTAAGTAGTAACTAATAATACTGTAATAATCAATATTATTATATATTAATATATTATATAATGATTAAATTAAATAATTAATAAATATTTAATATTTAATACAAATAGAGTTAACACAGTTGTACATAAATAATAAATATTAAATATTAAATAACAAAGTTAAAAATTTAAAATGAAACATTTTCTTTCTTGTTAGTTAATAATAAATTATAACTTATTAATTTATAAGTTTTAACTATAGTCTATAAGTATAATTTTAACTTTTTAATAAAACAAATAAAAATTATAATAAAATACAAATCACATAATATTTAAAAAATAATAATTTTCCCCTTTTCACTTATTAAACATTCCATGTTTAATTTTTAATACAATCAAATATTTAATCTATGTATGATAAACTGTTTTTTTTTCATATTGGTTTTAAAAAAAAACTGATACCGATAAAACCAATATTGCCAATATCGGCCGATAATCGATATCGGTTTATATATCGGCCCAGCCCTAAATATAAGTATACAATGAAAATAAAATTTATAAAATTAAAATTATTTTTATTTATTCGATTATATATGCTTTAAAAAAATCAATTCAGAATTTGTATTTAATAGTAAAATTGTACATATACTTTATTATTATATATATTATACTCTTGAAGTCTTTCTTGATTTGTTTAACTCATTTCAATTTTATGCTACAAATTTCTCTTATTGTTCTGATTAAACTTTTACTGTCATATCTCAAGAAGATTTGACTATAAAATCTAATAATTACTCATGAATAGTTAATTTAATTTAACTCATGACCCTGATAATTCAACTAACTATAAAAGCTGCAATTTCCACGCCAAAATACTACTATACAGTATACCGAGTGATTCTTTTATCATTGAACACTCATTATTTCAAAAATTATTAATGTTTTTGAAAATATTTTTTTACATAGTTTCAAGTTGTTCAAAAACCAACGTTTTTATTAAAAAATTTTATTTTAAAATATTTTTTATCCTTATAATTTTTTAAGTATTTTACTTTTTTGAATGACAACATAGAGTTTTAATTTCATATTCCAAAGCAGAATATTTTTCTAAGTATTTTGATTCATAAAAATTGAATTTAAGACGAGTAGTTTATGAGTTTAGATTGGCAGAGTGGAGTGGTACGGGGTTAATGTTTGTCCACTACTCCGCTTGTCTAAATTTTAAATACTTAGAACTTATAAACTACTGAACTTAAATTTGATTTTTATGAATCAAAATATTAAGAAAAATATTCTGCTTTGGAATATGAAATTAAAACTCTATGTTGTCATTCAAAAAAGTTAAAAAATTAAAAAATTATAAGGATAAAAAATATTTAAAAATATAATTTTTTAATAAAAACGTTGGTTTTTGAACAACTTGAAACTATGTAAAAAAATATTTTCAAAAACATTAATAATTTTTGAAATAATGAGTGTTCAATGATAAAAGAATCACCGAAATATTATAATTGTTATGATCATCACAATTTTCAGCTTGATATATTATTTACCCCTGAATGTTTTGTATTTAATGAATAATGAGCAATAATTGGCCTCTAGTGTAAAAAGAAAAGTATTAAAACAAATCTACTTGAGGATTAAATGTTTATATTTTTATTAAGATATATTTTAAGAAAAAAAATATATATTGTATTTAAAAATAATGAGTAAAATGTGTATAATAAAATATATATAAAAGCTTTTATTTAAAAAATTTCAATAACTATATTCTTCTTCATGGTATACTGTCCAATCTTGAATACAACCATCTCCATCTGCATCATACTGTTCTCCTAATTTCTGTACACAACTTTTTATATCAATTTTCAACTGTTCAGGTAATTCCATTTCATCAATTGCTGTACTATTAATATTGTTAGCCAAAAGTCTTGTTGAAATAGTGTATTTGCAAAGTTCTTGTAAAGTATATAATGGAGTATTAATTTTAACTACTAGTGGAGGACGTTCATATTTTTGGTAATGAAAAATCTCTTTCCCGTTTCCTAATAGATATCTTTTTGTTATATGGTCAAAAAATTTCCAAGTAGTATTTACATATTCAGGATCATCAATATGATATTCAGGTTCATCATATAGCAAACAAGTTTCACATTTATAATTTTCTTCATATGGTAATTTCTTCCATATATTAATGTCTGAACCAATGCAATTTACAAATTTGATGCCTCCTTCATCTTCTCCCATATTCTAAACATTCAAACATAAATTATTTATAATATTGTTATAGTCAATATATCATAATATTATTAAACAGTATCTGGTTAGTTTTTATCTCATTTTTATTTTTCTGGTAGTTATTCAAATTTTACTAGAGACTTTATTTACTAAAATATAAAGAACATGTGTTTAATGTTCATTAATTGTTCCTATTTTGATAATAAAAAAAATCAATTGTGTAAATGTTAATTTTTTTTTATCAGTGTATCAGACATAAGTTGTAAGTTAATTTAAATTATAATTTTCATTTTTTTATGCTCTTACTTGATGAATTTAAATTTATTACAAAAAAATGTATAATAAACAATATAAAGTACCTACTTCCTACACTATTGAACACGTCATTAGGTAATACCTATAGGCATATATGCCGTGTTGCATATAAAATATATAGTAATTTAAAAAATATAAAATTCGATTTTTTATTATACTTACCAATTACCTTTCACTGAGAACTTTTCAACATAATCATTTGCAATTTAAAAGAAAAAATATTTTACTTTCAATTTATGAAACATAAACTTAAAGTCTTAAACGTTAAACTATTAATTTAATAATTTATTGTCTTGTTTTTTATTAATGCCATTTTTTATTTATTGATAAGATACAAGTCTCAGATAATACATCCGAGACTCCGCGATTTAGGATACCTTATGAATTTTGTCTACAAGCACGGACTACTACACTGGACTGGAAACGTCATGGGAGGCGGGTGACGGGGTAACGGGACGCTTAGTGTCCGCGAGAGAGGTGTAGAGAGAGGAATAAGTACGTGAACTTATCTAGCGCTACCTGGTTTACCACAGGCTTACTATACTTTCAAACGAATATATAATATAGGATGATACGACAAACGTATTAAACTATAACTTATATATAACTAATTAATAACTGCATTATTATTTATTATTTATTTTTAATATTATAAAATAATAGTTTCATACACGTCATTGAATACATTTAATATATTTTTTTATTTTTCTGAACGATATTTACAATATTTGTCACCAATAATTACTGCATTTTAAAGCTTAATTATTAATATGGCAACAATTTTAAAAAAATAGGGTAATTTGTCAGTATAATTTGTTTATGGTGATGACTGATAAATTATCTTTATATTTAGAATTCGAAATGTTCGGATGTAACATAATATACGATGTGTAATAATATGTTAGTCAGTGATTTTCATAATATAATATAATATATATTATGTATAAATGTAGGTCTATTTGGCGGGAATTCAATATTTGGTTAGTGGTTTATCATTGAAGTATAGATGGCGCCAGATTAGCTCATGTACTATTTCCCCTTACTAAAGTAAAGATCGTATTATTCTTATAACTATATTATACATTTATACTGATCTACATCGCGATACTATCGTAGCCCGTAGGTTGTGCGTTTTGTTATGCAAAAGTGTAACAAAATAATATAAAACGTAAATATCAACTCATTTATTTACGATCTACCTTCTAGATTCAGAAAATTACAGTTATTTACAAAATTAATATATTTATATTTTTGAATTTTAATGTATAAAGCAAATGAACAACAAAATATATTGATGTGCGTTAACAATTCAGAATAATTAAAACAAATGTTTTAAACCCAATAGTATATAATATCTTAAGATTGTTTCAATGATTTTAATCATACCAATAGTTTCATACAAGCCCAGGATAGGACCTAAGACGATCCCCTCTTCATCAATTGAAACAATTCTTAAAGATTATTGAAATATATTTCTTAAACTTAAACATTTTTAATTTAGTATGATCAAAACATTAAAATATACAATTTTTATATTATAATATTATATAAAAATAAAATTAATTATTTTTTGCAAAACTTTTCTTGCTTTGTATGTATCAAATGCTTTTAAGGTTTTACCAAAGCTTAAATTCTGTGAACATATTGTGTAGACAAAATTAAATCATTAATGTTGAGTGATGGCAGATTATCCTATTTTTGTTAAGATAGGAGTTTGAAATTAAAAAAAAATTGAACTAGAGGTTCTGAACACCTCTGTAGTTGTACCACTGTCTTATGTGTTTATGTATTATCATTTACTGTGTTAGAGTCAGTCGTGTCGCGTACACATTGAAATATTCAATGAAAAGGGTTATACATAAAAAATATACCTATGCATTGTATGTAAATATAAAATTATTTTTTAAATTGTATTAATTGTTTACATTTATACATGTACTAAAAAATAACATAAGGCCAGTGTAGGGATTACATCCAACCCCCCTCCCCCCTGTATATACTACTGGTATTTAATTGTTTAAGTATTACAATTTTAACCCTAACAATTATAGGCATATATCATAGTATATAATAATTGGAATGTTGAATTTTCAAATATAGATTGTTGTCTGTTAATTGTTGGCCAATACATAGACACAAATACAAAACTCATATATTCATAAACCAATATTGTGACCATATGTTAATATTTTAATTTTAAAAATTATTTATGTGATAATTTATAAACTTGCTTATTTATATTTTGCAGTCACCCTTGTTGTTGTTATTTTTGGATTGTGTTTGGCAATTACTTCAACAATTTCCTGCAAAATTTGAATTTACCGAGACCTATTTAACCACACTTTGGGATGCTTCACATGTTTCCATATTTGATACATTTTTATTTGATTGTGAACGGGATCGTCACTGTGCTACTAAGGTTTGAATATTATATCGAATTAATAATATATCTAAGTTACAAAATAATCTTACACAGGATGTTAGTCCACTAATGTTACGATCAATTTGGGATTGGGAGGAACAGTTTATGGATCATGATTTAATTCAATTTCATAATCCTCTTTACAATGCCTCTAAAGTTAAAGATGATCTACTAAAAGTATCAACAGAGATTTCTTGTCTTAGTATTTGGACTCAATGTTACTATAGGTTTTTGCCTACTCTAGAAATATCAAATGGAGGTAAACCACTAGTAAGTGTCATATTTTGTTTACGTAAACTTTTAAAATAATTAAATTAAATTTTTTAATCTTAGGAAGATTTTGCTGTCAGAACTATAATCAGTATGAATGATAATGATTCTAAGGATACTCGAGAAGTCTGTACACCATCTAACATTGGATCTTTTTATCCATTTACACATTGGAGATCTAGTAATTCAGTTCCACCATCAACATTAACAATCAGCTCTTTATCCTTAAACACTAGTGATTTACAAATGGAAACATCGCTGGTTGAAATACCCGAACACCTATAAACAGCAACAAACTATTTTTCATATTAGTTATTCTGATATTAAAATACGTAGTTCATCAATGTGCTTGTTTTTGGCAGGTTATTTACATGTATCATATAAGGCTAATTTTAATACCACTGGTAACCATATAAAATAAATTAATATTGTACAATACATTTTGATAAACTAACATATAGTAACTAATTCAATTGACACAATTTCTAATATAATACACTTGCAATTATTATTAATGAAAAATTAGTATTATTGAATGTTAAAAATATATTTATATTTTATTCCAATTTATTTATTTTAGCTGAAAATGAATCTAGCAATGTGTGTTGTTACCTAACTTCTGTTATTAATATGATAATTTATTTTTAAAACTACTTTTTACAGTTTAAATTTTAAAATATTTTATTATTGTAAAATACATTGTGTTATTGTTAAGTTTACTTTTAAACACTGTTTAAGTATTAATTTGTTTAAAAAAGTATTGGTACAAAATGTGTAATAGAATCAAAATGTGATATATTATAATAAAAACTTTACAGGAGATATGATATTTAAAATTTAAATAAAACTTATGTACACCCACTGATTTCTTATAGAAATCCAATATTTCATACTATTATAATATTTGAAGTCAATGATAGAAATTGACATTAAAAAAGATAATTATGTATGCAAAAAAATGAAAGAAAGATTGTAAAACCCAAATAACTATTAATTGCTTTATTTATATTCTATAACTAATAAGTTTATCATATGGTGATTAATTACTGAAAGTACCTTGTCCTCCATATGATAACAATTTTTATTACTGTTTGTATAGTTTTAAATTTATCCAGTCTTGATAACCATAGATGTTGCGCAAATATTTCATTTATGGCAATAATGTTATCTAACATAATTCAATGCCATACTCGCCTTCGTGAAATAAATTTTAAACTTCTATTTCACTAGATACATTTCTCTATTTTTTGTTCGGTTTTTTCTTATTATTCTAATTATGTATTAAATTCCCCTATTCATCGTCTTATGCAAATTTCTAATGAAGCAGCTTTTAATTCTCATAAACAAATTTGTTTACTGGATCTTTCTTAACATTAATATCTATACTTGTAATTATATTACTAATTATCATTAGTTTAATTGTAAATATTTATTATATATTTCACATTGTTTTGGGCTTCAGCCTATATATTATTAAAATAAAATAATAATCAAACAATATATTATATCTTTCAAAGTTATTTCCACAATGGTAAATTTTAAATCAATCAGTTTCCATTTGTCCTGAAGATGATGATGCATCAGATTCTGAAGATTCTGAACTCGAGTCATCAGTCGACATATTATCATCAGAGCTGTCTGAATTCACAGTTTTTAAAATATCATCATTGCAAATCACATTCCATTTTTTTAACTTTTTGATGTCTAAAATTCATATTGAAATGCAAATTATGTATTAAGATATTCTACATTGAATCATAATAATATAATGCTGTTCTTACCTAATGAATAAAAGTCATTAAGTGTTAGTGTTTTTGAGCCTTTTTCAACAATTCCACCATAGACAAACAAAGTATTATGTTTAAATGCAAGTCCACTATGTGATCGCGGAGTTGGTTTCTCTGAATTGATCAAACTTTGAGGTTCTTCAGATGTTAATTTGTTCGGTTGTTCTTTAACTGAAACTGAAATTAACCATCAATAAAAGTAATTATGTTATATTATTGTATTACTACTGTTATGTACTTAATCTCCAAGTGGGTGTATTTTGTTCCAAATCTAACATATATAAATCATTATAGAATGTACTAGTTAAATCGTCTTCTCCCTCTTCTTCATCATAAACACCTCCAAATATATATGCCTTATTATGTCCAGAGATTGGTGAACCAGATAAACTACAACGAGCAGTTGGTAAAGAACCAGCTTGTTTCACTTTTGACCAACGATAATTTGAAAAATCTGTATCGCCTTCTAAAAATCAGAATCATGATAATTAAAGATAGTAGAAAATTTATAGTATATTGTTTCTATATATCCTAATAATATAAACATATGTCATATGTTTTTAAGTTAGGAAAATCCTATTTTTAGTTATTCTTTTTAATAAAAAAAAATCTTAAATAAAAAGTAACTGCAGATTTCTTACATTATTTATGGTTTATAACAGACATGGAAGTTTTAAAGTACTCCTCTCCCTAACTTATGCCAATGATGAACTAATTTGTTCTTATATTTTAATTTAGTTTAATCCAAAATTCTATAATTAATATTTATAATTTTCTTTGATGGATTTTCAACAAGGACTGTTTGGTTCATCTGTTTCTGTATTTAGATAATAATTGCAATGTTAAAAAATGAGTATTCAACTCTTAGTAACACAACAATAACATATAATTAATAACTGAAAACTATTGAATATACATAATACATCATTCACAATGTGTAGGTATTGATCATTTATCTTTTTTAGTTAAAATATAAACTTACTTTCAGGAGTCAACATGTACATATCAATTAAAATTGTTCCTTTGTCATAATCTTTTTTTACTTTTTCTTTATAATAACCACCATATACTATAATTCTACCATCCTCCATAGCAAACATTTGACAACCAGATCTTGGTGAAGGGGCTTGTCCTAAAAATAATTTATTATAACCTTTTTAATTAGAAAAATACACAAATATTTATCATACCAGAAGTTTTGATAGTTTTCCATTTATAGTCAGCTAAACTGAATGCATATAAATCATTAAAATATTGATAATTATGAGTATTATCCTGAAATCCGCCAAATAATACCAAATGACGTTTGCTAAGTACCATTCTGTGCCCACTACGACCGCAAGGTCCTCCTTCAGCCCTAAATATTAAATTATTAAAATAACTGAATATCCATATTTACCAAACATCTGAATATTTATAACACATTTATTGCCATGTGGACATCAGTAATTCTCAAATTTTATAAGAGTCTGTCATGCCAACGCTCATAGTTGATCATTACTACCACCACATTTTTACAAGGCCTAACCTAACCTAATCGTAAATGAATATGATTTTATATCATTAATGTTATACTAGGTAATTGTGTAGGTGTAGCAGGAATCATTACGTTTTTTTTTATGTGATTAATAAATTTTTTTGAAATATAATAGTAACTACGAATTTGGAATGACCATTGAAAGGTATACTTTGTTTACCGACAATACATATTGATTGACCGTATCGGTTAATGCAACAATTACATTTTCTTAACTAAGTGAGAACGATGATGCAAACATAATTTACATGATTATTTATATAATTATATTGTCAGTCACACCAGGCACCTAAGAGATGCAGTAGAAATATGAAATTGAATGTGATCAAAATCTTAAATAGGGTCCTTGGTGGTTATTTAAATGAAATACTTAAATTTAAATATTAACATACAATATTTATAAAATTAATATGAATCACAAGAATCCTAATCTATGTAAAAAATTTTAAATATGCATAAAAAATAAAAAATTTGTGGGTACTATTTTTAAACTAAATTTGACACTAATTTTTGCTGTACAATTAGTTTTTGAAATATGACAAATTTAAATCTGAAATGTTGTAGTGAAATAGATTTCACTAAGGCTACAATATAATCTAATTATCATATTAATAGTAAAGAGTTTATGACTTACATAATTTTTGTCCAATTTCGATTCTTTAGTCCAAAAACCCATAAATCATTATAATGATAAAATTGATATTCTGAAGGACTAGCAAATTCTCCACCAAAAATCCACAACTGTCCATTATCTACAGCAACACTTACTGCAGAGTGAGATGATCTAGAAGGTGGTGCACCAGGAGCATCCACTAACGTCCATGTATTATGACTAATATTATAAAATATTAAATCGTTGTACATTATCGTCTGTAAGTAAATGTGTTAAATAATCAAGTTTTACTAAGAAAAAAGAAAATTATATTATATTCTAAGCATTTTTGTTCTAAATATTAAAATATTTAACTACAAGTTAACTTCTGGGAAGAGTGATATAAGTGTAGGCATAATAACCTAACCTAATGTCTTTTTTTTTTTTTAACACTTAGAGTAGTAAACATTATGCACTTATTAACCTAAATTTGCTATCATAATATATTTAAAACATCAATTTTTTTGATATTTATACATATATGTTTATTGAAACATATAAACACAATTAAAAAAAAAAGGTGGGGTAAGTCGTGGATGTCGTTCTGCTGTACAGTAGGTTACAAGTGGGTTACTGTGATGGATGGAATTAAATTTGATTTCAATGATATTATATCATTGTATACGAAAAACGATTCTGAGCAAAGACGGTATATCTGTCTAGGATATATTATAGATTATAAAAAATCATATCTTAGATTTAAAATAAATTTTTTTTATGAATTTCTAGCATAAAATAATTTGAACACTGCCGTAATTTTTACGTATTTAGTCAAAATTCAAACTTTGAATGCTTGTAAAAAAAAATTGTCATTACGCATTTCTTTTATTTTTGAATTGCTATTGTAAAAATATGATAGGAGGCATGTATTAAATTTTCAAATCTTAGATATAAAAGAAACATTTTTTATAAATTTCTAGCATAAAATAATTTATGAATTTTCGTGGTTTTTATGTATGTTTGTCAAAATTCAAACTTTGAATCCTTATAAAAAAAATTGTGACCATCAATTTATTTTATTTTTGAACTGCTATTGTTAAAATGTGTTAGAAGCCTTGTATTAAATTTTCAAGCTTTTCTACCGAACAAATACATTTTTATCGATATTTATAGAAAAAAAAAATAAAAAAGTTGAAAAATTAAAATGTCAGTAAACAGCTCAAAACAAATCTAAATGTTTTGAAAATGTTATCAAATATAGAAAATGCCTATATAAACATTCAGTGAAAATTTCAAGTATCTGCGGTCATTTGTTTTAGACTTTTAAAGTTACGCCAAAATAAGAAAATTACTAAATGTGAAATCCAGTGAAAATCCAATGTAGTAAAAATTTAAATTTCAAATGCTCATACAAATTTAATTTGAATTTCCGGTAGACTTTTTATTTGTGATAAAGATTGACAAACTTGTAAGGAATCTTGTATTAAATTTTCAAAACTTAGATTTAAAAAGAAAATTTTTTATGAATTTCTAGCTTAAAATAATTTGTGAATTTTTGTGATTTTTACATAATATGTTGTCAAAACTCAAACTTTGAATACTTAAAAAAAAAATTGTGACTATTTATTCCTTTTATTTTCCAACTGCTATTGTAAAAATATGTTAGGAGCCTTGTATTAAATTTTCAAATCTTAGAATTAAAAAGAAAGACTTTTATGAATTTCTATCTAAGATAATTTGAACATTGCCGTAATTTTTACGTATTTAGTCAAAATTTGAACTTTAAATGCTTATAAAAAAAATTGTGACTATGTATTTCTTATATTTCGCAACTGCTATTGTAAAAATATGTTAGTAGCCTTGTATTAAATTTTAAAATCTTAGAATTAAAAAGAAAAAGTTTTATGAATTTCTATCTAAGATAATTTGAACATTGCCGTAATTTTTACGTATTTAGTCAAAATTTGAACTATAAAAGCTTATAAAAAAAATCGTGCCTACGAATTTTTAATATTTTTTAACTGCTATTGTTACAATGTGTTAGCCTAAGCCTTGTATTAAATTTTTAAGCTTTTCTACCGAACAAATAAATTTTTATCGATATTTATAGAAAAAAAAACTAAAAAAGTTGAAAAATTAAATTGTCAGTAAACAGCGCAAAACAAATCTAAATATTTTGAAAATTTTATAAAATATATAAAATGCCTATATAAACATTCAGTGAAAATTCCAAGTATCTGCGGTCATTTGTTTTAGAGTTACACCAAAATAAGGAAATCGCTAAAAGTGAAAATCCAATGTTGTAAAAATTTAAATTTCAAATGCTCATAATAATTTAATTTGAATTTCCGGTGGAATTTTCATTTGTGATAAAGATTGAAAAACTTGTAAGGAATCTTGTATTAAATTTTTAAATCTTAGATTTAAAACGTATAATACGTTTAGGATACGTAAAATTTCCAGTTTTTCCCTTAATTTTTAGTTTGTTTTTCTCGATTATTTAGAAAAGTATTAAGAATTTTTTACTTTTGACCCCCCAAAGTACCAACTAGATTCACTTTCTGATCGAATGTGGTACTGAAGTCAAAAATCAAAGCATTTTTACTGTCCCAAAACGTGATGACAGACACAAAAAAAAAAATAAAAAACACACATGGTAAAATCAATACATTCATCGTTCCGCTCAGAATCTAAAATTACATTTAATGTTAAAATAATAAAGACAAAATTAGA
The DNA here is from genome assembly GCF_037042655.1 of Diuraphis noxia. Lineage (NCBI taxonomy): Eukaryota > Metazoa > Arthropoda > Insecta > Hemiptera > Aphididae > Diuraphis > Diuraphis noxia. Next base: position 2,141,834 of record NW_028301717.1, read on the forward strand.
TATAAACATACAAAAAATATTGTAAACGTCTAAAATCAACTTTAAAGAAAATAATTTTAAGTTAATAGAACAGTTTAAACAGTAATTTAATAATTAGTTATTACAGGAAAAAATACAATTTAAAGTAGAAATTCTTATTTTCTACTTACATTTTTACCATTATGGAATTCACCACCAAATAGAATAATTTCATCTTTATCTGGATGTGGAACAAATGAAAAATTTGATCTCCTTGATGGATTATCAATTTTTGTTTCAGTCACTTTAATTTTTGACTTGTTTTTAGCCTCAATATGAGCCACTATAGTAGATACCTCAGGCTAAAACAAAATTAAAATAAATTAAATGTAGTTTAAAGTTAAACATGCATTAACGTTAGTTACTCAAGACAGAAAAATAAAAATAATGAATTTATTTTGTCATGGATGATGGATATACATATTCAGTGATGGACTGGCTATTTTTGGTCCAGGGTTTAAAATTAATTTATCCCGAGTTCTGTTTTTTTTAACTAAGAGTTCTTCATAACAATATGAGTTAATTAAGAAAGGGCTTGACAGTGGAGATCATAAATACAAATGTTTGGCCCAGCACTACTTGATTTGTAGCACCCTGGGCCATTAGAATTAATAAAACCAATTTTAGTTAATTATATTAATTATTTTATCATCCAAAATTAAGTGGTAGATTAAAAATGGTTGATCACAAATCATAATAATTTATTAACTATTATATACTTAAGAGATTAAAATAAGTCACTTAACTGATTTTTTTGTACTTCATCAGCTCCTACCTTAAATATAATATTATTTCACAAATATACCTCTCCAATTTTTCCTATATCTTTTTTGATCCTTTGAGCTATTTTTTTTTCTTTTTTAGCAGATGCTTTTTCGATGCGTGATGCTCCTTTTTTTTTATTTTTTCCCATTACGACTAATCTTTATTCACCTAAAATCGAATAGTTTTAAAAATATTAGATATAAACCTAGGTATAACAAGTTTAAATACCAAACAATAAGCTTTTAAACAATTTCTAACCAATAACTCACTTTTTAATATAATTATTGACTGGTGAATATAAAATCAATATTAATTTATGCTATACAGAACTAAACTTTTTAATTTGTCAGTTAATACTATCTACTATCTAGAAATCAAAAATCAAAATTCTTTATTTAAATTACTCAAAAAAAAAAGAATCAAACGATGACTAATATATTTTGTACTTTGTATTTGTAACCACGTTGTTTTGTTTACACTTTTAAGTTCAATGAAAATTTAAAATATAGATAAACTACATATTTTAAGTTAGGGACGGGTCTGTCCATGGCTAAATACACTGGTATGTTCTCAACTTCGTTCTGCGCATGTATGCTACGTCACTCTGTCCACATTATGCGAGAATGCGCGCCAAAATTTAAATTAATATAGTATTGTAGTAGGTTCCAATGACGATGACTGTCAAATAGTAATACTCTTTCTAGGAACATTTTCTCATAAATATTTTAACTTAATATGTAATATGTATTTATAATTTATTTATTATATTAATTACTTATGTATTTAATATAATGTAATTTTTGTAAAAAACCTTATCCTATTGTGTATAAATGTATAATCATACAATGTAATATGTGATTATAGCCACGAAAATATTTTGTTTTCTATGATGAATGATGATAAGATTATAACAGATGTAAACACTAAACCACGGTCTTAGAAGATATTTTCTAACTTCTAACTTCTAAGACCGTGCGGCGTGCACTAAACAGTCAATTAATGATAATGAATGACAAACGTCAAACACTTTTACACTTAGTACTTACTACTTACCTTAAAAATTAAAATTAAATACTTACAGACTTTGACGTTTAACCATTACCTACCAGTTTCCTGATATTTGAAATACATACCTTACTAGATATTCTTATATCGTATTTTTCAAATTTCCATTTGACATTAAAAACAATGTTTTTCCTTATTGGTTAATATAATATAATATTAATATAAACAAAATATAATATAAAACCAAACAATCTGCGACAAATATATAAATATAACTCGACAGAAGTACATTTTTTTACTCAAGGAACATTTTTCATTTTAAAAACAATTTTTTTATTATTATTTTTTTTTAAATTATAATTAAAAAATGAAAATAAATATTATTTTTATAACTGCTTTTAGATTCTGAACGAAGTGGAGAATGTATTGATTTTACAATGATGTGTGTTTTTTTTTTTTTTTTTTGTGTCTGTGTACAGCATAACTAGTCGAAATAATGCTTCGATTTCAAACTTTGGGGGTGGTTTCCGATGTAAAATTGAAGATCCTTGATGCATTATAGAGGTCAAAAGTAAACATTTTCCAACAGTTTTCAAAAAAATCGAGAAAAACAAAAAAAAAATGACAGAAAAACGGGAATTTTTACGCAAAATCAGTTTTCGACCAAATCGATTTTTTTATATGGTTGTAATTAAAAAAATAATCACTTTAAATACTTGAAATTTTCACCAAATGTTTATGTTAATGTTCTCTATATACAGTTTCATTTTCAAAAATTTTTGACTTTTTTTGAGTTATTTATAGACCACTGAAATTTACACTTTTTTTGAGAATTTTTTTTTGAAGTGTCGGTAAAAAAATGTTGGACGACCAAAAAAACTTGAAAATTTAATACAAGGTTCCTTATGCGTTTTTCTTATTGTAGCTAAAAAAAATTAAAAATCGTAAGTCACAATTTTTTTTAATAAGCTTTTATAGTTCAAAATTTTACGAAATCTGTCGAAAACGCGAAAATTTGCAAGTAATTTTGAAGTTGAAAAATCATAAAATTTTTTGCGTTTATAACTAAGGATTAAAAATACAACACTAAGTTCTCCATAAGTTTTCCTTCAAGTAGCTATAGAGAAAACTCGAAGTATCATTATAAAAAAAATTTTAAGTGCGTTTGAATTTTAAATTTTTACGAAATAGCGTAACGATAACGATTTATCCTGAAACGATTTTAAATATTTATTATTATTCAAAAAGTATAAGTCCTAGATACTTGAAAATTTTACCAGTTATTAGGATTGGTATTTTCTTTACATGATTAAATTTTCAAAATATTTTGACTTTTTTTGAGATATTTATAGACGACTGAAATTTTCAATTTGTCTGAAAATTTTTTTTTGAAGTGTCGATAAAATTTTTTTGGCCCTATCAAAATACTTGAAAATTTAATACAAAGTTCCTCATAAGTTATTCTTAAAGTGATTAAAAAATTATAAGAATACATAGGCACAATTTTTTTAATTAGCATTTGAAGTTCAAATATTGACTTAATACGTAAAAATTACGGCATTGTTCAAATTATCTTAGATAGAAATTCATAAAAATTTTTCTTTTTTGATCTAAGATTTGAAAATTTAATACAAGGCTCCTATCATATTTTTACAATAGCAGTTGAATAATAAAAGAAATGCGTAGTCACAAATTTTTTTTATAAGCATTTAAAATTCAAATTTTGACTAAATACGTAAAAATTACGGCAATGTTCAAATTATCTTAGATAGAAATTCATAAAAGTTTTTCTTTTTAAATCTAAGATTTGTGAATTTAATACAAGGCTCCTATCATATTTTTACAATAGCAGTTGAAAAATAAAAGAAATATATTGTCACAAATTTTTTTTATAAGATTTTACAGTTCAAATTTTGACTAAATACATAAAAATTACGGCAATGTTCAAATTATCTTAGATAGAAATTCATAAAAGTTTTTCTTTTTAATTCTAAGATTTGAGAATTTAATACAAGGCTCTTAATATATTTTTACAATTGCAGTTGAAAAATAAAAGAAATATATTGTCACAAATTTTTTTTATAAGATTTTACAGTTCAAATTTTGACCAAATACATAAAAATTACGGTTATGTTCAAATTATGTTAGATCGAAATTCATAAAAGTTTTTCTTTTTAATTCTAAGATTTGAGAATTTAATACAAGGCTCATAATATACTTTTGCAATATCAGTTGAAAAATAAAAGAAATATATAGCTACATTTTTTTTTTACATGCATTCAAATTTTAATTTTGACAACATACGTAAAAATCACGAAAATTCGTAAATTATTTTATTCTATAAATTCATAAAAAAATTTCCTTTTATACCTAAGATTTGAAAATTTAATTCAAGGCTCCTTACAAGTTTTTCAATCTTTATCACAAAAAAAAATGTCCATCGGAAATTCAAATTAAATTTTTATTAGCATTTGAATTTCAAATATTGACAAAAATTCGTCAAAACCATGAATATTTGCAAATTATTTTGTAGTTCAAAATTCATAATATTGTTTGCATTTATATCTAAGGTTATACAATTTAACACCAAGTTTTCCATAAGTTTTGCTTCAAATAGCTATAGAGAAAATTTGAAGTGTCATTATAGGAAAAATGTTTTGAGCGTTTGAGTTTTAAATTTTTATGAAATCGCGTAATGATAACGATTTCTCCTCAAACCAGGTATTCGTATATCTATGATAATATAAGGTATTATGAATTATGATAACTACACTAATTAATTAACCGTGCCTTATGCAAAATGCGTCTTAATTGAAAAATAAAATTTTTGTTTCAAAATAGAATATATGACAATATTTAAATATAATATATCCTAGACTGACAAATCATCTCCGTTCAGAATCGTTTTTCGTATACAATGATACCTATCATTGCATTCAAATTTAATCCCATCCATTACAGTAACCTACTGTACAGCAGAGCGACATCCACGACTTACCCGCTTTTTTTTTATTTACAAATTTAAAAAAATATTTGTGCAAATGGAAATTTTGTGTAAAATAATTAAATATAAGGGCATATTTTTAGAGCATATTTGTACTTTTTTAAGTGCATGGGTGCATGCATATTTAGTACTTTTTTAGTCCATTAAGTTCCGAGCCCTAGTTATGGCTATGTATAAATATATGTATAATATACACCTTGCCCCCCCCTGGTGAAAATTTCTGCGGGTGCCCTTGGCCATAGTATTGTGAGTATCAAAAATTTATCATGATTTACTAACCCATTTAAATTGATTTTTAAGGTAATCAAATTTAATACTTAAATATTGTTTAATAACAGGCTATCGATTTATTTTAATTTATTTTTACCATACAACTGTTGAACATAATAATCTAATATTGTACAATTTTGTTTGAATGTTTGTAGTAATTTATTAAGTTCCTATTTACGTTTTTAACGTATTTTCAATATTTTATTAAAACAAAAGAAAATATTTTATAAATAACCTAACGTTTTTAATTTGCCCTAAAAATTTTTGTTATTTGCCCTTAAAATTATTTAGCATGCCCCTTTTTTACCAGTCCGCGCCTGTTCAGAATCGTTTTTCGTATACAATGATACCTATATCATTGCATTCAAATTTAAGCTACCCTAGTCAGAGGTCCACCCCACCCACTAATGTACAGCAGAGCGATACCCACGTACCCGCTTATTTTAATGTAACATTAACCGTAACTAGAAAATTGAGTATAATTAAATTTGTAATGTGTAATTTTGGTAATTTATAATAAATTATGATGGTGGTATAAGATATGAATAATATAACATGTAAAACGTAATTAGTGAATTGAGTGTTAGCAAATTAGTTTTTTTCTGGGTACGTCTTTTCAGTGGACTTTTTTTCCGGCATTCATTTTTCACACAGGTTTAGTCTAAAGAATTTGTAGCAATTAGTGTCCATCACAAAAAGTAGACAGGCCTACGTTATATCACATGGAATAAATAACTAAAAGATTTTTATTCCATGATAAATACTGGCTGCGCCGACTGCATGATATTTCACCCAAGTTGAGAACATACCAGTGTATTTAGCCATGGGTCTGTCTATACCACGATTTAAGATAGTACTATCTTATATAGACGCAGTCGATTAGACCACCACCGTCGTTATCATTTTGTTATTATCAAAAACAAAGTTGTTATCACATCGTATCATTCATTATAATAAATACCACGGACCACGAATTAAATATACTGGATACCCAACGATACATGACAAGGCGCTCCTAAACTGACTTTCAATGTGCAAAGATGCACTAGCGCTCCAAGGGAATTAAATGTTTACTAATGGATTGACTATTTAAAATTTAAAATATTATGCATAAATAACAAATAATATTATGATTTTTTTGAACGATTAATTTAAAACATTCATGCATTTTCTTATGACTGTAATCTGCAATATTATTAACAATTAATAGGCACCATTGACCATTCTAAATATTCTACTATGACAAAATGGATTGATAAAGTGTTAAGTGAAAGGTAAGTATTAATAGGTAGTAAAAGAAAAATGCACATTTAATTATTTAATGAATATTATTTACATCTTTTTTTATTACATAATACAAATAATTTTACAAATTTATTAATATAGTTACTTAATACAAATTGCATGAAATACTTATACAGGGTGATTGATTAAGATAATGAGTGTTTTACGCTTAATCAATCACCCTGTAATTACAATACATATACAGTTCAAACCTTAAATTAAATTAGTCAACAAATCATGTTTTAACTAATTTAGATAATTTTTTTTTTGTTTTACTTAGTTTTTTTGAGTTTTGATTCACCAAGTAAGAATACTGCCTCATTCTCATAGTAATATAATACGAAAAAATATTAGTCAATATATCAGCTTGATGTTCAAAACAAGGAAACTTTAAACCAATATTTAAACTAAAAAAGCGGGTAAGTCGTGGATGTCGTTCTGCTGTACAGTAGGTTACTGTAATGGATGGGATTAAATTTGAATGCAATGATAGGTATCATTGTATACGAAAAACGATTCTGAACGGAGATGATTTGTCAGTCTAGGATATATTATATTTAAATATTGTCATATATTCTATTTTGAAACAAATATTTTATTTTTCAATTAAGACGCATTTTGCATAAGGCATGGTTAATCGATTAATGTAGTTATCATGTAGTTATCATAATTCATAATACCTTATATATACGAATACCTGGTTTGAGGATAAATCGTTATCATTACGCGATTTCATAAAAATTTAAAACTTGAACGCTCAAAACATTTTTCCTATAATGACGCTTCAAATTTTCTCTATAGCTATTTGAAGCAAAACTTGTGGAAAACTTGGTGTTAAATTTTATAACCTTAGATATAAATACAAACAATATTATGAATTTTGAACTACAAAATAATTTGCAAATATTCATGGTTTTGACGAATTTTTGTCAATATTTGAAATTCAAATGCTAATAAAAATTTAATTTGAATTTCCGATGGACATTTTTTTTGTGATAAAGATTGAAAAACTTGAAAGGAGCCTTGTATTAAATTTTCAAATCTTAGGTATGAAAAGAAAATTTTTTATGAATTTATAGAATAAAATAATTTACGAATTTTCGTGATTTTTACGTATATTGTCAAAATTAAAATTTGAATGCATGTAAAAAAAAAATGTAGCTATATATTTCTTTTATTTTTCAACTGATATTGCAAAAGTATATTATGAGCCTTGCATTAAATTCTTAAATCTTAGAATTAAAAAGAAAAACTTTTATGAATTTCGATCTAACATAATTTGAACATTGCCGTAATTTTTATGTATTTGGTCAAAATTTGAACTGTAAAATCTTATAAAAAAAATTTGTGACAATATATTTCTTTTATTTTTCAACTGCAATTGTAAAAATATATTGTGAGCCTTGTATTAAATTCTCAAATCTTAGAATTAAAAAGAAAAACTTTTATGAATTTCTATCTAAGATAATTTGAACATTGCCGTAATTTTTATGTATTTAGTCAAAATTTGAACTTCAAATGCTAATAAAAAAAATTGTGCCTATGTATTTTTATAATTTTTTGATTACTATAAGAATAACTTATGAGGAACTTTGTATTCAATTTTCAAGTATTTTGATAGGGCCAAAAAAATTTTATCGACCCTTCCAAAAAAATTTTCAGAAATATTGAAAATTTCAGTTGTCTATAAATATCTCAAAAAAAGTCAAAATATTTTGAAAAATAAATCATGTAAATAAAATGCCAATCTTAATAACTGGTAAAATTTTCAAGTATCTAGGACTCATACTTTTTGAATAATAACAAATAATTAAAAATTCGTTTCAGGATAAATCGTTATCGTTACGCTATTTCGTAAAAATTTAAAATTCAAACGCAATTAAAATTTTTCCTATAATGACGCTTCGAGTTTTCTCTATAGTTACTTGAAGTAAAACTTATGGAAAACTTAGTGATGTATTCTTAATCTTTAGTTATAAACACAAACAATTTTATGATTTTTCAGCTTCAAAATTACTTGCAAATTTTCACATTTTCGACAGATTTCGTAAAAATTTGAACTATAAACGCTTATAAAAAAAAAATTGTGCCTATGTATTCATATAATTTTTTAATCACTTTAAGAATAACTTATGAGGAACTTTGTATTAAATTTTCAAGTATTTTGATAGGGCCAAAAAAATTTTATCGACACTTCAAAAAAAAATTTTCAGACAAATTGAAAATTTCAGTCGTCTATAAATATCTCAAAAAAAGTCAAAATATTTTGAAAATTTAATCATGTAAAGAAAATACCAATCCTAATAACTGGTAAAATTTTCAAGTATCTAGGACTTATACTTTTTGAATAATAATAAATATTTAAAATCGTTTCAGGATAAATCGTTATCGTTACGCTATTTCGTAAAAATTTAAAATTCAAACGCACTTAAAATTTTTTTTATAATGATACTTCGAGTTTTCTCTATAGCTACTTGAAGGAAAACTTATGGAGAACTTAGTGTTGTATTTTTAATCCTTAGTTATAAACGCAAAAAATTTTATGATTTTTCAACTTCAAAATTACTTGCAAATTTTCGCGTTTTCGACAGATTTCGTAAAATTTTGAACTATAAAAGCTTATTAAAAAAAATTGTGACTTACGATTTTTAATTTTTTTTAGCTACAATAAGAAAAACGCATAAGGAACCTTGTATTAAATTTTCAAGTTTTTTTGGTCGTCCAACATTTTTTTACCGACACTTCAAAAAAAAATTCTCAAAAAAAGTGTAAATTTCAGTGGTCTATAAATAACTCAAAAAAAGTCAAAAATTTTTGAAAATGAAACTGTATATAGAGAACATTAACATAAACATTTGGTGAAAATTTCAAGTATTTAAAGTGATTATTTTTTTAATTACAACCATATAAAAAAATCGATTTGGTCGAAAACTGATTTTGCGTAAAAATTCCCGTTTTTCTGTCATTTTTTTTTTGTTTTTCTCGATTTTTTTGAAAACTGTTGGAAAATGTTTACTTTTGACCTCTATAATGCATCAAGGATCTTCAATTTTACATCGGAAACCACCCCCAAAGTTTGAAATCGAAGCATTATTTCGACTAGTTATGCTGTACACAGACACAAAAAAAAAAAAAAAAAAACACACATCTTTGTAAAATCAATACATTCATCACTTCGTTCAGAATCTAAAACTCATTATATGTATCTTCAAACACATCACAAGAAGTGGCATGTTTTGAAAAACATGTTTCTAGATGTTTGAGTAATAAGTATAAATTTCGATCTGGGTGAGTTAGGTATCCTCTTGTTTTATTATTAAGTAAATCAGCTTCACTACCGACAGTTGATGTATTTAAATGAAAAATGGGAAATCTATTTAAGTTATAAACATGAATTAAGATGTACGTCTATTTTAATTCTTGGTTATAAATAATGTCCAATGATAGTAATTAACATGACGAATTGACGAATATAATTTGTCATGGTTGTTTATTTAATTCCAAATATTTAGAAATTTGGCGGTAAATTATTTTGTAAAAGTTGCTACTAATATGATAACAAGCGCTAGGTGTAGTTTGCAACAGCTGTTTTGGCAAGTCAGTTTGGGTCCAAGAAAAATAGCAGTTCATATAGGTCGTTGGGTATCCAGTATATTTTAATTCGTGCCACGGACTAAGATATTATATCCTACATAGTACATATTTCATAGATGATAATATAACATAATAACATATTATTATATATTGTATAAGTTGTGTAATAAATATTTTATTTTATAATATAGGCACCTATACTTAACTGCTAGTAGAATTTGATGCATATTTTGCATAATATACAGCAATTGCAATTTTCTTAACATTTGTAATCTATATTATAATATATTATTTTAAAATACGAAACCTTAAAAGTTAAAGTACCTATAAGACGGTACTTCTGGCCATAAAAATGGAACTATTTAATATGTTCTTAATAAACTGAAATGGAACATTAATATAAATATAGTATTTTAAAAAATTTAAAAATTTAATAGAGGTGCCTAAACAATACAGTAATCAGAGTGTAAAGTCCTACTATTATGGTAGTAAAAATTATTAATTAATAATTATACTACTATTTGCAAATTAAATGTTTATCTTACCTCAATAGTCAAATAATAATCTCAATTTTTCTCGATTATGGGGAATTAGGTAGTGGCTCGATAGGGTAGGCGTAATATAATTTTTTATATATCATGATCAAAGTAAATTTATTATTGTACTAGTTAACTCTTTAGTTTAAGCACTTTCTAAAAACTTCTAACACTATTAAAACTATTTTTGATTAACCGAGTTTATTTAGTAATCATTGTGTGATCTGTGTCCCAAAAAAAATATATATATATATTGAAGATAACTTGATATGAATTGGTTATTCCACTTTAATACTATTTGTACCTATATGACATACATATATATTTTATGAAACTTTTTTAGTGTTTTGATTAAATCATTTTTTTCAATCAATATTTTTTGTTTTGAATTATCTTTGGTGCGGTTTTTTAAATTATTATTTTTATGAAAATGGAAGACACTACATATTTTAACGGTCTGAAAAATTTCCTAGACAGCTCAAACATAGTGAATAATATTTCTATTCAAGGAGAAACTAGTGATTTGAATGTGTTTACTAAACGTTTGTTTGAATTAGGTTTTGGATATGTTGTGGCAAAGTCTATAAAATATGAAGGTAATTTATTAAATAGTTATGCGTGCATCCGAATTGCATGCCAAAAAAAAAAAACATAAATTGGGTTGTCCGAATTGCATGCCATCTCTTGAAAGGTTCTGTCCGAATTGCATGCCACCTCATCGAGGGGTTTGTCCGAATTGCATGCCATCAGATTATCAGGTTTATGGATTATTATTTATTATACACTTATTATATTAGGTATAACTTAAACTTTTTTTAAAACTTTTCTAATTTAACTTACTTTTCCACTGAAAGAACGGGCTTTTATTATATTTAGTTTAGTATAATAAATTGAATGTATTTTACATTTGTGCATGGTATATTTTAAATAAATAATTACAATGATGATATAAAATTTGTTAATTGAAATAAAAATTAAATGTGTTAAATCTTTATGAGCCACTGATTATTTATATAATCTCATGTCTGAATATCACCCACGATCTATTCTATTTGCATAAATTCACTGTAGTGTAATTATTAAGTTTGATTCGATTCAAGTAATTCAACATGCGGTGTTGTGTACCAAATTGTAATTCATCAATTGGTAGTACTTTTTGTGTACCAAAAAATGCTATTCATTTGTGGCAAAATGCTCTTGGTATAGAGCTGAAATCTAATTATAGTCTGTGAATTACATTTTAAAACTGATGACATAATTAGAACATGGGTGTCGGGACAAAGTCAATTTTCGGTAAGTGAATATTAATCTAATACTTGATAATTTAGATAGGATCAACAATAGTTCAATATTGATCTATGGGTTCACTTTAAGGGTTTTAGTAATTTTAAATATTATTAAATTATCTCTTAGATATGTTACAAAAGACCTAAATTACGAGAAGGAGCCATACCTATTGACCAAAATTTATTTAATAATGCATCTACTTCTAATGTTATGGTATGCATTATTTAGTCTTATTTTACAATAACAATAAAACTGTTTTATTACATTGAAATCATTGAATAAACAGGTAGATGGTACAGACAATTTAGACATGGCATATTATAATACCGAAAATAATGATTTATATAATATGAATAAGAGTATATCATATAGTAACTGTAGTGACAGTATAAACTCATTATCAGCTGATTGTGCTATTGCACCAAAAAAAAGAAAGGTTTGTACCCATGTTTTAAAATAAATGTATATAGGTACCTACTAGGTGTAATATCTTGTTTTTTTAAAAAATATATATTTGAAAAGGCAAATGAAGATGTACAGTTAGATCACTCATATTACAAAATTGTTGGAAATGAGTTTCCTAAAGTTTCATCAGTTGACTGAAATGCCATGTAAAAAAATAGAAACAGAAAATAGGAAAAAAGTAATAGTAAAAGATATAAGCTTTTTATTCTTAAATTATAATTTAGTAAACCAAGCAAGGTGGTATTATTTAACATTACCTATACATATTATATAACTAGAATAAGTGAGTAAATGCTACATTATGATTTACGAGTTTACTAATTACTAATAAATTACTATACGACCGTTCACATTACTACTTCATACGTGCAATATTACGTGCTATAATAATAATAATAATTTATTATTTATTATTATTATTATTAATATTTTAAATAGTACGTTTTGGTTTGCTGAGTTTCCACCTAAATGCCGCTATATGGTGCCAGTCAGTAGTTCCACAGCTGATTTAGAGACTCAGTTAGACGGCATAAAATAATACATTATATCATAGGCCGATGTGTAACCTGTATATCTTAAATCGTGGTTTACACATAACACATTATACAACATTGAGAACAAAACCAATTCGCCTTTTTAGGCTTACCATACCTACGCTTGGGTAACAATTGTAAAAGTCTTATGTCTTGTTATTTGTTCCGTTAAAAGATGGCAAAGCGCCAAATCATGCATTTATTATTTTAATATACATATTATCATATAGGTATGCATCTTGAATTTTGCAAGACAGTCGCATAGGTTAGGTTATCCAAGATATCTTAAATTGTATTGTAAATTAATAATTAGGTATTCAATATCAATTAAATTTTTTTAAATCTGATAACAGTGATAACGTCGCGCAGAAATTATTATATTCTGTGCAGAAATCACATGCGTATATCATGTCCGGGGATATAATTTTTACGCATTATATACCTGGTGTCCTGGTCTCTAGCCACAGCGTTAATTTTTATTATAATTTCACTTACTTTTATAATATAATATAATATAATATAATACAATATATAATATGTATTATTATATATTATATATAATACAACTTTTTCAAACAGATTCAAATTCAGTGCCTTAAAACACACATTTTGGGGGGAAAAAAATTGAAAAACGAGTTTAACGCCTAAACTAGATTTGTTCCCTGAATCGTAACATTCCAAACATCCAAACAAAGTTGATCTTTCGTAATGAAATTAATTAATTATTGCTTTCTGTAGTAGAATTCGACATAAAAATTAAAAATTTTGTGAATATACTATTTAGCGATAGTGGCAATCATGGCGCAATGCTCAGAAAATAATAAATATAGGTTTATCCATTATAAAGTCATTAATAGGCTTATCGCTTTTTCTGTCACTACCTCAAACCGGTCTAAGGAATATGTTATTCGCCGTAATAATATAAAATTAATTCATACAACGCTACCTACCGGCAGCTATCATAATTAAAATTGTAGTCGCCGAAAATCCCTATAGCATGGTCTATCTGTCTATTCTATAATCAATGGCCAATGCTGCTAATTGCTATATATTCCATAGTAAGTTGTGGATTGTGGATGGATACTGGATAAATAAAAATCGTTCATCAATTCAACTATTTCAGCATTTTAAATTAATATTTATTACTCATTAATGAATCTCAAAATGCTATATTTTTATTTTCTATGAGCTAACAGAACATAGGCATTTAAATTTACAGATAATATTAAGTTATATCTATATTTTATAATTGTAAGTTTATGTTACTTCTTGCTAAACAATTAGATTTGTTATTCGTATAAATTATTAACAATCATAATGTTTGTAGGTAGTTAAAGATGCATTGTATTCCCATTTGGCTTCATAAAATACAGGATAAAGATAAAATTCAACAATGGTAATATTTTATTAAAAAATGTCTGTCAAATTAAATTGGTTCCAAATAAAATACTGCTAATATATTTTTTTTTATATATACAAATAGTATTTACAGTATTTGCTTCAGTATTGATGGTTCCCAACTACTTGCAACAGCCGGCCATGATGTTCTTATCTATAGATCTATTGATGGATATCTTTTAAATACTTTAAAAGGTAAAATTATATCCCTTAACTATAGACATTATATAATGAATTTTATTATTTTTCTTTTTAGTGTCAAAATGACCTTATTATTATTTATTTCAATAATTATTATACAAGTTTTAAAATTTAAAATTATCTATTGATTTAGTTATACTATAATACTATTATGTATTACTTAGCATAGAACATATATTTCAACTTTTAGGACACAAAGAAAATGTTATCTGTTTGACAAATGCTAAAAATGGCAAATTATTTGCTTCTGGCTCAGCAGATAAATCAGTTATTCTCTGGTCATCTAAATTTGAACCAGTTGGAAAATATAAGTAATCATTGTAATTTGATTTTATTTGTTTTTACTTTTTTCTGAATTTTAGATTTTTTTTTCAGTCACAATGACACTGTCCAGTGCATGGATTTTAATTCAATTACTCATCACTTAGCAAGTTGCAGTTCTATGGAATTTAGTTTATACTCTATAGAACAAAAATCTGTTCGAAAGTATAAAATTTTGTTTAAAATAAATACATGTGCCTGGTCAACAGATGGTCAGTCATTAGCCCTTGGGTGTGATAATGGAAGTATTTCCTTACGTAATCAAAGCGGAGAAGAAGTTGCAAATGTTGAGCTATCTGATGGACAATCAATTTGGGCAATCACTTGGTTATCATCTAGGTACTTGTCGAATGAATAGTTTAACATTATATTTGTATTTATTATACTTATTTGCATGTTGTAACATGTAGATATAATGAAGATGAAATATTATGTACTACTGATTGGGGACAAAAATTATCATTTTTTAACAAAACTGGCTCTGAAGTAATTAATTAAATAATACTCACACTTAACACTTGATAACATAACTAAAAGTATACAAAATATTATTGTAGGTTCTAAAGAATAAAAACATACATTTGGAAGCTTTAATAATTAAAACTCTAAGTAATGATTCCTATTTATTAATTGGTGGTTGTAAAGGAAAATGCTCCATATTTTCTATTGATGGAATAAAGTTGTGTGAATTTGAAGACAAGCACAGTTGGATATGGGCCTCTTCTGTACATCCACTTTCAAAATTTGTAGTAAGTTTCATTGATCAATCAATTGATTTTTATTAATTTTTATTTAAAATTAGTGGTATAAACAATATATAATACATCTGTAAGGTATAAAGTATAATGCAATTATTCTTAACCCTATTTTTTGTTTCATTATTTCTTCAAACTTATTATTTTCAGTCAATAGAACCGTTAAGATTGTGAAGTGAACTATTGATTATTAAACTAAATTTTCCCTTAAATCACTGAGTCATCAACATATAAAAATATCAGATTATCTTTTTCATTATTATTTTCATAGTATTTCATATTTTACCTATCTGTGATGTATTTCTTTTTTACAACTCCATAAATTGAAATTATTATTTTAACAATTTTTACAGAATTGTTGAGTATATGATTTCAATTTAGATAACAATACAAATTTTGTTTGATGTATAAGTGTCATAATATGATTCATTAACTTATAATTAAGTATATTATGTGTCTTTTACTCATTAGTTATTTCTGTTTCGTGTGTTTTGGCTATACTACTTATACTTAATATTTAAATACAATAATTGAAGAAAAGATTTCTTATGTCTAATCTATAAAATTATACATTTGTATTTTGCTATTAATATTTATAACTATAATTTAAAAATGTATACAATTTCCAAATTATTATTTTATTTTGTGCTGTTTCTAAAATGTAGTTGTTTTGTTGTCACTTAAATATAAGTTATAACTATCCATATTAATAGGCGTTAGGTTGTCAAGATGGAACATTAGCATATTACAAAATCGAGTTCAGTATAATACATGGACTTTATCAAGAAAAATATGCATTCAGGTACTAAAGTTACAGATTTTTGTAACTGCACGGTTTCACAATGTATATTTATAAGGTTATGGTGCACAAAGTCTTAAATTCATTATCATATCTTGATGTGATTGAAGTCACCTATTTTTCAAAATAAATGGCACTTTTAATAATGTTGTTTGTTTATGGATTTTCACTGACTAACAATGCTTTTACTTAGTTAAAACCCAAACATTTTGTCAATATCAATTAATAATTGTCATTATTATTTATTAGAAAAAATATGACAGATGTTGTTGTCCAAGATTTAGTTACTAACCAAAAAGTGCAAATTAAATGCAGAGATTTGATTAAAAAAATTGCAATTTTTAAGGATAGATTGGCTGTAAGTTAAAGTTTATTATACTTAAAACATATTGTGTATGTATTCTTCCAATCTCAATCAACTTTATTCAGGTTCAATTACCATCAAAAATCATAGTATATGAATCATCTTTAATTCAAACATCTGAAATGCACTACAGAATCAAAGAAAAGTTGGCTAAACATGCAGCTTGTAATCTACTAGTAGTTTGTTCAAATAATTTAGTTTTGTGTCAAGTAAGGAGATTTAAATATTTTTAGAATAATATAATACTAATTTGTTATTGATTTAAATTTTTAGGAAACAAGACTTCAATGTTTATCACTAGCTGGTGTATATGAACGTGAATGGACTATGAGTTCTATTGTGAAATATTTAAAAGTTATTGGAGGTTCTCCAGGCAAAGAACAGATTTTAGTTGGATTACACAACGGACAAGTATTTTTTGAATTTTAGTGTTTTTTAAATTTTATTTATCCACAAAACTATTATATATTTAGGTTTTGATGTTACGTGTAAATAGTTTAGTTGTGCAGCAATTATTTAATGTTACTAAAAGTATCCGTTGTTTCGACGTTAATATATCAATGGATAAAGCAGCTATTGTTGACGATGAAAACAATTGTTCATTTTTTGATATGAAATCAAAAAAGCTTCTTTTTCAAGTAAATACTTGTGTATAGTACTACTTATTATTACTTATGTATAATTTTCTAACTTAAAATGACATATTATATGATTTAGGAGTCTGATATTACAAGTGTAGTTTGGAATTCAAAATTTTCTGACATGGCATGTTTTTCTGGTAAACATATATTTAATATCAAAATAAATGGATTTCCAGCTCATCAACAACGTATCATAGTAATAAATTAATTCAATTAGTATCAACCATATTAATGTAATCTAATAAAATTCTATACATATTATAGGGACATGTAATTGGCATGTGGGGTTCTAAAATATTCTCTCTAAATGATTCTATAGTATCAGTTATTGAAGTTGCATTATCAGTTCCACTATATCAATATTTAGAAAATAAATATTTTAGGTGTGTAAAAATTGTTTTTGAGTAAAAATAATAATTCATTAATTATTAACTTGTATTTATATTTCAGCAAAGCTTATCAAATTGCTTGTCTTAATGTCACTGATACTGATTGGAAAATATTAGCTCGAGAAGCCTTAGAACATTTTGATCTCTTAATTGCCAAGAAAGCTTTTGCGAAAATTAATGAATTAAAATACTTGGAATTAATTACGCTTTATGAAGTAAACAATTTTGACTCATTTTTTTTATACATATATATACATGATGATTCAATAAGCATACTCATCCTTTTTTTCAATAATGAACTATTTGTATTTTTTTTTTTGTGATTTGGGCAACATGGCAAATATGCATTCAGCAGATCCAATCATGTTTTTTCAGCTTAACTATTGAAGTGAATTTGATCTATTATCTAACATAACTTTAAGAACATTAACTTTTTTTTATATTAATTGTTATTTTTATTCAAATGTTTGTGTAACGAGTATGTAAAATATTACTATTTCAAAATACTAAATTTTGAAATTTATGTAAAAGAAAAACTAAAGATAAATTACAAAAATAGATATTTGATATTAGCTCAATTCACTACACAAAATTTGTTTAGTTTTTCTGAATACAAATTGTCCATGTTGTGTTTCAAACAGAGAGAAAAAAAATAGTGTTGTGATATCTTAAAAGCAAATTGAGATAAATGGATATAGAATATTAAGATACGTAGGACGGTGCAATACGATTGCATTAGTTATGTTATGAACATTATCATTTGTTTTTTTAATTTATATCTAAAAGAATTTTTATGTAGAATCCCTCAAAAAAATCAAAATATTTCAATTAATATTAAATTGTTTATTTAAATATTTAAACATTAATCTATTGGGTGTATTTTAATTTAAAAAAATTTTATATTTAAATGGCCATGTTAATTTTTTGTAGATAACTTCTTAAGACTATAATATATTGATAATACAGGATGATTCATGGAGCGTACAACACTCATTATTTCCAAAAGTGTAAATGTTTTTGAAAATATAATTTTATATAGCTTCAAGTCATTTACAAAACCATGTTTTTATTAAAAAATTATATTTTTAACATTTTTTTATCCCTATAATTTTTTAAGTTTTCACTTTTTTAAATGACAACATGTAGTTTTAATTTGATATTCCAAAACAGAATATTTTTCTAAGAATTTCGATACATAAAAATTGAATTATGGCAAGTAGTTTATGAGTTATAAATATTTAAAGTTTAGATGAGTGGAGTAATGGACAAATATGTCGCGGGGTAACCCCGTACCATTCTACTTCGCTCATCTAAACTTTAAATACCTATATCTCGTAAACTACTCGCCCTAAATTCAATTTTTATATATCAAATTACTTAGAAAAATATTCTGTTTTGGAATATCAAATTAAAACTACATGTTGTCATTGAAAAAAGTAAAATACTTAAAAAAATTATAGGGATAAATAAATGTTAAAAATATAATTTTTTAATAAAAACGTCGTTTTGTAAACAACTTGAAGCCATGTTAAATTATAGTATCAAAAACATTTACACTTTTTGAAATAATGAGTGTTTTACGCTTCATAAATTACCCCGTATAGTATATAAATTATAAACAGCTATATTTGAATTTTAAATGTTTAAAAGGAAAAAGGATTACACAATGAAAAAGACAAACACTGCCTACTAGCTGATGTACTTGCCTATGAAGGAAAGTTCAAAGAAGCTGCAAGAATTTATCAAAAATGGGGTTTTGAACATAAAGCTTTTACCATGTATACTGATTTGAGAATGTTTGATTTGGCACAAGTACTTTATATTTATTTGTAAAACTATTGATTTCTGATCCAAAATAAATTTATTAACTGGTTCTTAGGAATTTATTGGATCAAATACGGCTGGTGAAAATAAAGAATTACTTATTA
Source organism: Diuraphis noxia (assembly GCF_037042655.1). NCBI lineage: Eukaryota > Metazoa > Arthropoda > Insecta > Hemiptera > Aphididae > Diuraphis > Diuraphis noxia. The sequence goes on from NW_028301717.1 coordinate 2,161,391, forward strand.
AACGTGCTGAATGGGCTATGAGTATTGATGAACATAAAGTTGCAGCAGAATTATATATTTCAGCCGAAGAATTTGACCGTTCTATTGATATTATGGTTCATAATTGTTGGACACACATGTAATTCTATAGATAATAGAACCATTACAATTTACCATTTACTTCTTTGTTGTATGCTTATTTCTAGGCTGTTAGAACTTGGACGTCACGCTGACAAAGCTGAAGAAGAAGTTCTAAGTAGAATTGGTGATGAGTTACGTAAACTAGGTGATACAGAAAGTGCTGTTGAAATATATGCTAAATTGGGCAAAGATATGGGACCTGAAATAGTATCTTTGCATGTAGAAGCTCATAATTGGGATCAAGCCTTTGCCCTAGTTGAAAAAAATCCAAGTTTTGCTCCTCTAGTTTATTTACCGTATGCTGAATGGCTAGCAGAAAATGATAAATTTGTTGAAGCACAAAAAGGTATTAAATTTATAATCTTATTATTTTCATTGTTTTACTGCTATTGAAAATTATTTTCTTTTCTTTTTTTAGCTTTTCTTAAAGGTGGCCGACCAGAACGAGCATTCCAAGTATTACAAATGTTAACTGAAAACGCTGTTGACGAACAGCGTTTTCAAGATGCTGGTCATTATTATTGGTTATTAAGTAGACAATATTTGAATATTGCTTCAAATAGGTAAATACCTTATAACCTTGGTTAGATATAAAATCCTTAAATAATACATACAACAAAAAGTAATTTATTATTTATTTCAGTGATGTAAACTCTATCAAAATAATAGACCAATACAATTTATATGACAAGTATGCTTCAATATATTATGCATACAATGCTATTCACCGTTACATGGTTTGTATAAATCATGATCATACATCTTGTTTGCTTTTCTTTTATATACTCAATGTAATATTTTCTGCACCTTGTTATTTTAAGGAGGATCCTTTTATGTCTTATCAACCAGAAACTTTATTCAATATTTCACGATTTCTCATGAATGAGACAAATAATATACATCTAAAAGGAGTTTCAAAATTGTAAGTTATTTAATTATATTAAAACAATTTTAGCTTATATCAAGTTATATATGTCTTAAGTAGTTTACTTTTGATATTCAAATGCCCATGTAATAATTTAAAAGTTATGGCATAAAAGGAAAATTCAACTTACAATAACAAAATAATTTTTGAACTAAAAATATTTTAATGTAACATTGTATGTTATAGTGCAATATTATACACATTATCAAAACAAGCACTTACTATGAGAGCATTCAAGTTAGCCAGACAAATTTTAACAAATTTACAACAGCTGAGAATCCCTTCTGAATATCAAGTAATATTATTTACTTACTTTCAAAATACAATATATAACATACAATTGTTTATTATTATATACATCAAGGATTTTGTTGACCTTGCTTCATTGAGTATTCGTGCTAAGCCATTTCATGACAATGAAGATCTTTTATCAATGTGTTATCGCTGTTTGACTTATAATTCTCCAATGGTTCAAACATGTATCACATGCAATCATAAGTTTATATATTCCCACATAAAATTCGGTTTGTATTATTGTATGAATAATATATTATATATCCAACTTAAAAGACATATTATGAAATTAACTATTTTAATTCATAGAAGATGAATTTTTAATAAAAGCATTTTTAAAAAACCCAAAATGATTATTAATGTTATTTAGAATAATTATTAGCTATAATATAGCATTAGTAGTCTGAAACTACAATAAATAGTTATCATGAGTTCTAAACAAAAATAATTTAACACATATTTGTTATTTAAATCTATCAGAAATTTTACCATTGATTGAATTCCAATTGGAAGAAAATATATCAGATACTGAGGCATTGAAATTAATACAAAATGCTTATGAAGAGAGTAAACCCATTGAGTCTGAAAATAAATCTCAGAAAATGAATACGCTAATTTTAAATGAAGAAATTCATGATGAAACAGTCGACCCATTTACATACAAACTTTTGAATTTTGAGGTGAAACTTTCAATTGCTTTTTTATTTCATAATTTTATAATTAATTAAGTCATGTTTAACATGAGTAAATCACTACTTGATTTCTAAGAAAAAATTTATAATTATGCTTTTATAATTGTTATTTTTTACTTAGAATAAAGAAAATACTTATCAACCCATAAAAGTTAACAATACTATATTACAATCCATGAACACTACTAGTATAATAGTTTGTAAATGGCCCAAACCATTGAAGTTTAAATACTACAGAAATGTATTACCTGGATTTTTAGTGACTAACTGTCATAGTTGTTTTAAGGTACCTATATTATTTAATTTTTTGCACATATTAAAATTTGTTTAGTGATAATAATAATTCTTGTTTCAGATGTTCCATGCAGATGAATATGAAGTTGAAGTTTTAAGATTAGGACATTGTCCATTTTGTAGAACAAAGACAGGATAATAATAAAATATGGACATGAATAAAACTGTTTGTTTTAAGACAAAAAAATATATATTTGAAAAATATTAAGCATCAGGTTTCTTGCTTTTACCCAACTTCTTAAGGGTCAATGTAGCTCGTTTTTGTGATTCCAAAATGGCACTAGCTCTCCTCAGAGAAGCCTAAAATATCAATCATAAATTAATTTAATTTATAGTTAATTATTTATTTTATTTTAAATTACAGTACCTGGATAAGGTCTTTTCTGTAGTTGTTTCCAAGCAAATATTTACGCAACTTGAACAATGACCTTCTTGGACCACTAGTAAAGTTTACTTTCACAAGAGACTTTCCTGGTTTATTCTAAAAAATATGAAGGAACTAGTCACATATTTTGAAAGTGGAGTACAGATTCCAGATATCTGGATTATTACGATAAAGTTTGGGTTTAATTAAATTTTATACATACAATTAGGTACACATCCTAATTATTTTATCTAATAGTAGGATTAATATTTAATATAAATTTATTGATGAGTTGTGTACTACTCAAAAACCTTAACTCATACTATATTAATACAGACAACAATAAAGCAATTAATAATGTCTATTAATAGTAATATTGAAATAAGTTGAAGAGCATACCAAAAGCTTTACTAAAAATGTCATTGAAAATAATATTAATTGGTAGTGCAGCTATTCACTAGAAAAATAATCACAGTTGTTGGGGCATTGAATATTGGAATCCAATTTAACCAAAATTCTTTATTAATCAGTTAGGCTTTACCGTAATATTGAAATAAATTCATAAAAATTAAATATTTATCACAAATTAATAAGTGGATGTCATTAATCAAGCATTGTAGATTATTTATTTATTATACCTAACAGGTAAATGACAATTAATGAAACTACTTTATACAAATTTTCATGGTTAAATAACTATCAATGTTTAACCAAAGTTATCTAGCATAGGCAACTTAGAGTACATCATAACTATTAAGAAACATCATTAGTTACCATTTTATAATGGCTTAATATGATACTACTATACTACCATTATACCAATAATTTATCAGATTTCAAAATATTATGTTAACTTCAAATTATATCAGAGTTGGTGAAGCATTATTCATCACTTAAATTATTGGTATTATGTAGTTTTAAAAGTTTATTTCATAAAAAATCTTAATCTACTTAAAGAATGAATAAATCTAACAGAAATTGTGTTCAATATACATGTTAAAATTAAAATTGTATATTATTTAATATCATAATACTGAATCAGAAATTGTTAGTAACTATGGAACTGATTAGTATGTATACTTTGTACCACAAGAGAATGCATACATCTAGCAAACCCATACTGCAATACATGACCAACAAGCTCTGAAAGCATATAACTTGTTTTGTTGAGGGGGAAGCTTATGGGCTTGATAAACGAGTTTTAGTCAGCTGCTTTATGAGTTCTTTCTAGTACGGAATATAGACATATCATCACGTTAAGTAGATAAATTAATAATAAAATGTTGTAGAAGCCATATTAGATGTTGACACACCAATCAACAATTTCCTACCAATTTGTAGTACTTATTTATTTACGAAATTGGGTTAAATAATATGCAGCATATAGAATTGCCAATTTTAGTTTATAAATAATGGTCTACAATCATTAGAATCAATGCTTATAATTTATACTCACTGCCAACTTGCGCTTTTTAGTAATGACTGTGAAACCCTTGTTATTAGGAGCAGATTCCACACCAATGCTGTTATCGTGTACAAGACCATTGTAGCGTTTTGATGCCAAATTGGTTAAATTCATTGGTTCCTGGCAAATATATTACAATTTAAGCCATGTATTAGAAGATAAAAATATATTAGTTTTATTTATTTGGAACATAGAAGATTACAATTTAACATACTTTACTGAATGGTTTCTTAATGTTAGTTTTCTTTGACAAAAACGCATTATTGTTCCTGATTATCATCCAGCTTAGATCGGCCGACATAGTGAACGAATCTAAAGTGAACAAAAAACATTAATTCATTATGTTAATAGGCAAACAACGCGACACATGGTTCAATTGAAAAGAGTTCATAATATCACGTTAAAACAAATAGACCAAAAGAATACATGTGAACACACTATATTTCAATACTTAACCATCAACAAAAATTGTATTTACTTACATATTGTCCAAAATTTAGGAAAATTACTAAAAAAGACGTATGAATCTCCCAAATAAGATTAAATAAAATTTTGACAAATGTCAACCCGACTCAAAAGTCAAAAGTAACCTCAAAGTAATTAATAATTATCAAGCAATGTACAATGTTCCCAATTCCTTCCCAAACATAGCACAAAATTGTTCGTGGAATAGCAATATATGTTGGTGTGGTATTACTGATACAAATGAAAAATGCGCTTAAAAACAAGCCTACCAGGATAATGGCGCCAAATAGTAATAGTTTAAAATAAAAAGGAATACAATAATATATTATTATTATAAGACTTATTTAAGCTTTATAAAATACAAATGCAATCATAGACAACATTAATATAATAATTACTAATAATATCTACAATCATGACCATCCTTATTTGTAAAAGAAAAATCATATGAAATGTATATTAATTATTAATATAATAATCAAGATTTTCAGGGAAGAAATTGGTGTGTATCGATATACGATACGTATCCAATTTTGAGTGTTCAAGAAGTTACACGTTCAATATACAAGCTATATATACCGACCTGTATCGATCTTAGACTTCGATACGAGTCGATAGGTAACACAATTATTCTCAGTCAATAGTTCAATACGTTGAGGTTTGGTCATGATTTAAGGAAAACTCTAATCTTTATGATCAAAACGACACAATCCATGTGGCATGTATATTAAATCGTGGCCACTTGGTCACAGCTCACACGTGATATTAGTATATCACATGGGAATTTAAATCATTTTAAGAATCAGCTATTCATCTACTCTGTGATTCAACTAACTTAAAGCATTTTCCACTACACTGCACACTGACTGCACCAGACACCAGTACATAATTTTATGTACCAACGGCAAAAATTAAAGTGCACTGATTGGACTTTTTTATGTTTCACCTCAATACACTACACCAGTTTTTTGCAGTTTTGTAGTGCATTTATAATCGCATGAGCAGCAGCTCCCGCAGCTCGTGCGCCTTATCATTATCATGATGACGATGAGTATCACAGTACTACCACAGAATACATGAAATATATTATAAATATATATATATTTCATATATTCTGTGGTACTACAGTCCTAATACTAGGTAATATATAAGGTTAATGAACAATACCAATTAAATATTTTATTGTCTTTATACAGAATGTCCCATGTGATTTACCCATGCGATATCTCTCGAAATAATGGAAACATTAAAATTCTGGTTTTGTAATAAGACTCGCGGGGATAAGAATACAATTACATAATTTTAAAATTTATTTTAATGTTTAGGTAAAAATTTAAGAAATGTATTTTTTATTAAATTATTTTCAAAAAAATTTAAGATAACCATTTTGCAATTTTCTGAAAATTTTGAAACGTCAATATTTTCAGAAAAATAAATTCTACAAAATGGCTGTGGTCAATTTTTTTGGGAATAGTTAAATAAAAAAAGGGGGGTAAGTCATGGATGTCGCTCTTCTGTACAGTAGGTTACAAGAATGTAGGAAAAAAAAGCCACGGAAAAAAAATCCGTATATATTATATATATTATTTAAAGACACTTGCTTAAAAAGCGAAGATCAATATTTTACTTTGTTAATACTGAAAAATAAAAATAAAATAAGTCGTGAAAGTCGCTCTGCTGTACAGTAGGTTACAAGTGGGTTACTGTAATGGATGGAATTAAATTTGAATCCAATGATATTATATCATTGTATACGAAAAACGATTCTGAGCGAAGACGGTTTATCTGTCTAGAATATATTATAGTAAATATAGATTATTAAAAATTTTCAAATCTTAGATTTAAAAAGAAAAATTTTTATGAACTTCTAGTTTAAAATAACTTGCGAATTTTCGTGATTTTTACACATGTTGTCAAAATTCAAACTTTGAATGCTTATATAAAAAAATTGTGACTATATATTTATTTTATTTTTCAACTGCTATTGTAACAATGTGTTAGAAGTCTTGTATTCAATTTTCAAATCTTGGATATAAAAGGAATTTTTTTTATGAATTTCTAGCATAAAATAATTTACGAATTTTCGTGATTTTTACATAATATGTTGTCAAAATTCAAAATTTGAATGCTTATAAAAAAAAAATCAGGACTATGTATTTTTAATATTTTTAAACTGCTATTATAACAATGTGTTAGAAGCCTTGTATTAATTTTTCAAGCTTTTCTACCGAACACATACATTTTTATCGAGTTAGAGTTACACCAAAATAAGGAAATCGCTAAAAGTGAAAATCCAATGTTGTAAAAATTTAAATTTCAAATGCTCATAAAAATTTAATTTGAATTTCCGGTGGACTTTTTATTTATGATAAAGATTTAAAAACTTGTAAAGAATCTGGTATTAAATTTTTTATGAATTTCTAGCTTAAAATAATTTGTGAATTTTTTGTGATTTTTACGTATTTTGTCAAAATTCAAACTTTGCATGCTTATAAAAAAGAATTGTGACTATGAATTTCTTTTATATTTCAACTTCTATTGTAACAATATGTTAAGAGCCTTGTATTAAATTTTCAAGCTTTTCTGCCTAACAAATACATTTTTATCATATTAATTAAAAAAAAACTAATAATGATCGAAAATTTCAAATGCCTATGAATAGTTTAACTTAAGTCGAAATTTTTTGAAAATTTCATGGCGGATTGAATATACTCGTATAAACATTCGGTGAAAATTTGATTAACGTGTTTGTATTTGTATTTTTGTGTTTATTTAAGTTTTATGAAAATGAGTAATTTAGGTGATTTATACAGAAATATTATTTTTAACGATGAACCTCGTGTCAAATTTTTAAAAGAACGTGGGTTATCGCTGAATTCAAATGTATGTACTAAATTAAATGTTACGGGGGGAGTGTTGGTGACATGAAAGAAACATGAAAAAAAAAGTTGAAAACGAGATGCAACCGGTTAATTATTTAAAACCAAATACATGCAATGCCAAACAAGAGGTTGTCAAAATGTCAAAAATGGCGATCAATACGTTCCCAAAATCCATTTTTTACCTACGTAGATAAAAATGGAAAAAATAAAAGTGGTTTAAGTTTATGTGAAATTATTTTAACTTGTGTGGTGCTGGGTAAATAAATTTAAAGTCACACAAACTGAGAAATTAACTAACAGAGCCACAGAGGTCATCATATAGTCTCAGATTGGTTCATTCTATATCGATACGTGGTAGCAGAACAGTGGAAAAGGATTAATAGTATAAATAGACGAATCTAAAGAGAGGCATAAAAGATCGAATATAAAAGTCGATTATAATTTCAATGACAACTGTAAAACTACAAGCTCTAATAAAATTATTACCTAAGGTTAGGTGAGAATACATGTTTTTGCGTAGATAGCGTGTGACACAAGTATAAATTTTGTGTAGATAGCATACGACATGTACACCAAAATATATTTTTTAACTTTTTTATCAAAACATTAAAATAAATTAAAATATGAAATAATTGTAGGTAGTTCTTATTCCCATGCTTCTTATTACCAAAACAGTTATGTATTATAAACAGTAAACCAGAATTCGCAGAGATATAGCAATTGGTAAATCCCATAGATAATGAAAGAATGGATAGGCCATCAGGCGTCAGGCCTTATCGCACGGGCATGAACAATGAGATTACAACATAGTACAATTATAATCTATGTGTTACAAGGGGTTTTATCAGTATAAAAATATAAAAATTACCATAAAATAAATTATAATACCTCTTACTAAAGTGAGAGCACTATATAAATAGCAATCTGACTCTCATCAGTCTCATCCACATTCCGGCCCGCAAACCACTATGTTGTTAATATAGGAATGGCCTATCCATTCTTTTCTTAGATCATATACTATGGATGGAGCCATGGCCTGATATTTGAAGCACATAATATAAGCGACAAGTCTCTCCTTGAGATTCATTATCTGCGAGACTGCAAATGCGCGAGTATACTCGTAGCATATTTATTCTGTTTTTAATTCTCCAGGGAACTCATGAGTCATGAGTGATAAACTGATAACTAAATAAATATGCGACGAGTAGACTCGCGCATGCGCAGATAGCGAATCTCAAGGAGAGACTCGTCAATCGTTGCTAATATCATAATTATTATAACAGTAATATGTGCTTCAAATTGTCCACACTGCCACACAGGCGAGATAGGCCATGGCTCCATCCATATTATATGATCTAAATGCTAAGGTACTAATGCCACTTTGGTGGATACACAGAATTGGTGAAATCAGAAATCAGAATGGACACTCTCCAAAATCGACGAAATGAGCTCAAGTGCCACCAGTGTAGCCACACAACAAAACTATTGTGAACTCTAGTTTTATGTAGCATACGGCTAGTCTGAGCTACAGATTTTTCGTTGGTTCGTTTGTTTTTGAGAATCACCAGTAAGTATGAAATCAATCCTGGTCTTAATGATTTAATTTTTAATTTTCTTTGTTCTTTCATTTAAAATTCATAACTTTAAAAGTGATTGGCTTGATTGTGTCTTGTGTGCTGACGAAATGGCATTAAAAACTAATCTGTATTATAGAGTTAATAGAGACAAAATAATTGGCTTTCATGAATCTTCTAACCGTAGAAAATATGAACCTGCTAAGTATGCTTTGGTCCTTATGCTGAGAAGTATAAATTATAACTGGAAACAACCAATTGCCTATTTTCTTGTTTCAAGTAGCTGTAATGGTATTGATCTGAAAGACATAATTTTGTCAACAATTTGTCGTCTCCAAAATATCAAACTCAATATTAAGGCATTTATTACAGACCAAGGCACTAATTTTATGCAGTTTTCTAAAAGCCTTTATGTTTCTCCTAGTAAGCCTTATTTTGATGTTGAAGGAAAATCAATTGTCTATATTTTTTATCCCCCTCATTTGATAAAGTCAACCCGCAATATGTTTTTTAAACATAACTTTCAAATTAACGATAATGTTGTCACTAAAGACCATCTTAATTCATTTTATAATTATGATTCCGGGTGTAATCTTCGATTAGCACCTAAATTAACTTATGCTCCTATATAGGGCCTTTCGAAAAAATGAGAGTTTATTTAGCTACCCAAGTATTTAGTGGTTCTGTGGCTGCTGGTATGTCAATTAGTTTAGTGTCTGGTATTTTACCACCGTGTGCCCAATTCACCATAGACTTTATAAATGATATGGATAAGTTATTCGACATTTTCAATTCTTCTAAGGTTCCTAAAAGAAAAGAATACAATCGTCCTTTTAAAAACACTGAAGCCCAAGTCACTCATTTAAATAAAATGGCTGATGTTTTTAAAAATTTAAAAGTTGTTCATAAATTCAAAGGTTCAGATGAAACTAAGCGTATGAACTTTATCAATGGTTGGTTAACTTCTATATCTGGTTTAAAAATGTTATGGAATTCTTTAAATGCACCTAAAAATAAAGATTATGTCCTTTATACTGGTAGGATTAATCAAGACTGCCTGGAAAATTTATTCTGTACTTTTCGCCAAAGTCAAGGCAATAATTTTAATCCTACACCAATTCAATTTATATGGGCATTTAAAAAAATGCTTTATTTAAATTACTTTCAACATTCTCCTGGTGCAAATTGTATTAATGATTTTGACCAAATATCAAGCTCTGTTATGCCATCCACTGATAAAAGCTCTTATTCTGGAAGAACCGAACCAAGAATTATTTATATTCAAAGGTATTCCTGTTGGTACAGTTGACTACAGACATTTAGAGATTCCTGAAAGGAACTCCTTTACCTATGTATGTGGGTATTTAATGAAAAAATGTCTGGAAAAACATACTTGTCAGGTTTGTGTTGACTATGCTCAGTATCAAAAACAACTGGATCAATCCTTTCTACTATCATTTATCAAAGCATATCCAACTAGTAACCATTGCACTTTTGGAAATTTGATGATGCCTGATGATGATTTTTATAATTATATCTATGAGCTAGAAAATATTTTCATCGATAACTTTCCCTGTATTGCCTATGAGGAAGGTGTTGGGGCTAAGTTAAAAATTGATTTTTGTAATGTACCTTATGATCATCCATGTAAAAATTTTGAAAAATCATATTTTATAAATTTATTTACACGCTTCAGAATTTTTACAGGTATCAAATTTTTGAATAAAGCTTTGGTGTCTGAGAAAAAATTGAAAAATAGAAAGTTGATTGTACTAAAACATTTGTAAAATTATTTTGCAGTGTGCTATTGCTTTCTATTTGCTTTCTTTTGTACAAGCTTGCTATACATGCAGTGCTATTTTATTTTAAAACAGTTCTTTTTAGAGCTATTAATTTAAAAACATCCACCATGTTTATATCATTGTTTATTCATATTTTATTAAAATAATATATATAACACCAAATAAAATTGTTCAAATAAAGATTTTTTATACACCTATATAGTTTATTTATTATTTATTTGCAATTGTTTTTGTAAATAAAATTATTTGTTATTAAATCATGTTTGTTTTTTTTAATTTTTCTTATTGATTTATTGGTTGATATCATCTACAATTACCTATATTGGTCCTATTGCATAATGAAGAAAATACATTTTTACATTAGGCTGCTACATTAAATATCAAATAAATAACCTATAATTTTATAGTAAGTTTGTTAATTAAATTTATTTTTATCAATTCTTGCAAATATTTATGTTTTTTAAAATATAAAATAAAAATTATTTATTACTAAAAAGTATATGAATCTAATTTATTTCCATTTCAAATCAAATATAGAATAGAAATATATGTAATATGTATGTATTTCGCGTACAGTTTTTTGGTAAAACTGATCTTAATTAACTGATATTGATGAAATATACTCTAAAATATAATAATATAACATAACCAAATTTCAAATAAACCGCCAACGTTGAATATGTTTCTATACAAAATTATTGCGTACAATATTTTTGTCATTGTACTTTTTGTGAACACTGGTGGCACTTTAGCTCAAATTACCGTACTCTCCATAAGAGCCAATGTAAAATAATTATCGGTGTCCATTCTGATTTCACCTATTCTGTGGTGGATATAGTGTGGAATGGTCCCTACTCCCTATTAGTGCGTGCGTTCTCTTGGGAATTTGCGATATTAAAAGAAATATAATATAATATATTATATACCTGGTAATATCTTTTATCTATGGCTTATTGGCTAAATACACGAAAAAAGAAATACTAAAAATAGTATTTAGCCATGATTATAATATTAATAAAGTTCAATAGTACGTAAATATTCCACTACTGTTATCAAGCGCTGCAGATTGTTCTCATCGTGACAGTATCATGTCTGATATGCTTATTGGGCGTCTTAATCTGTAAATTACAGACTGTAATCATCTATTCTTTAATCGTGCTATGTTATACTCCTATACTGCAAGCAGCTATACACGAAGTCACGAAATAGATAAACATACGATTACACCTCTTAAAATGCCGAGCTGTTAATTTTTTATTTTTGTCACTTAAGCATCTAGATTCTTGGTTTTTCCGTTTTTATTCATTTTACTTCTACAGTTTGCAGGCCTGTTGCCTGTTGGTTGTAACTTAGCTCTTGAGTTCTAGAATCTTGTATCTTCGTATCTGGCATCTGCAGTATCTGCGAAATGCATACCTTCATTGTTCCACAAGTTTATTGACCATTTTTTTTCATTCTTCCTTCTGCAAAGTTCTATACTTCAGTCGTTAGTCGTTACTCGTTCAGTGATTAGACCACCGTTGTAATAACGCACTAACGCCTTACGTAGTGTTAATCCTAAACTATTCACCTTGAATATTCCCTTACGGACGCTAGTTAAGCCAGTTCATTGTCTTGACTACCCGTTTAATACACCAAATATTAGATAGGTACTATAGTGCATATTAATTATTTGAATAAATTAAAACAACAAAATAACCAAACATGTCAGACGATTTTATTACATTCAACGTTCGCTTTGAAAAAAAATTATTTGAACTTAAAATAAAAACTCCTAAAAATGTATCTGGATTCATCGAAAAGCTGGTAAATAAATAGTTTTTACTTATTTTAACAATTATACTATTAACTAACAAATATTATAATTTTACCGATTGATTTTATCATTTTTATTAGCGTCTCACATAGGTTTTAAGTAACTATTAGGTATAAGTAGCTCAAAAATTGAAAAATGCAATTACATTGATATTTTTAATTATTTTATAGAAAGATGAATTAAATTTGGAGAAAACAGATGAATTAGTGATATTATGTCCAACACCCGACGGAAAGATGGTAAGATTATTTTAATGCATCTGATATTCTACCTAATCCATTATTGTTAATTAACTCTAACTATTACTTTAAAATATGACTTGGCACCTTATTTTAATATGGGGATTTCCATTGAATATGTTGTAAATAAGAAAAAAAGAAGCGAATATGTATTGGAATTTGCACAATTAAACATTTAAACAAGGGGGGCTTAAGCTCCAGGTTTTTTCTAAATTATTTTACCCTAACTTTTTAAACAATTTTTTTGGGTGCCTAAGACCTAAAGCACTTCCCTCCTACATGCATACACACCAATCATTGCACTAATGCGTTTATGTGACAAAATTATCAGCAGTGTTAGGTGTTGATGCATCATTTTTTTTTTTATTATTTAATTCCTTTTTACATATTTTGTGTTTAATTTTATAAATGTACCTAGTGTTATATTCAAATTTATTTCTTGGAAACATTTTTTTTTTTACAGATGGAAATCCAATCAGATGACAATATTGAATTTTTAAAGGTAAAGTTGATAATTTCGTATTAGGTGAGGTATGAAAGTAATTATTGGTGTCTTAAAATTTTAAATTTAAATAAATGTCCCAGTTAGTTTACTTTTGTACTTTTTCTTACTGTAACTGAATAGTGAATACTAGATTGACATCAGATTTACTTACCTAAAAAGAAAATAAAGTAAATAATTTTTAAATTTAATAGAGCTTAAAAAAATATTGTATCTTCTGTTAATTTTATGATATAATGTTAGAAAAATTCAGCATAGCTTATTTCCGAAAGTAGATTTTATGATAGATTGAATTAACTTATCATAAAATTTGTAGGTAAGAACATTATCTGTGTTTTGATAATTTAACAACTTGTAAGTGTTTTTAAATTGTGATGTTTAATATACTCATAACTACTTAAAAAATTGAATTATCATAAAGAAGTAATTAAAAATGTATGAAACATAATGTTTATAGGTTTAAGTTTACCAATAGGTAAATTTGCTTTAGCAAAAAATTAACAAATCTATTTTATGATTTTGAATGATCTTTGAGTACTATCATCCATTTTAAGGATTATCAGGAAAAATTGTGATGGTCATCAGTGTGATCAGACATCAGTTTGTCAAAATACTTACTCTCTGAAAATAATTGACAATCCATTTAAATTTGTATTGTTATTACTATTCACGTCAAGCAGAGACGTGTTTAACTACGGGCAAGAGGGGCATTTGTATACTAATTTTTCTTACATTTTTTTGGTGGAAGAGAGGTTATTAGGTTGCAAAATATATGTGTCTCCGGCAGCATTACTCCTTAACACAAGACTGACGTCATGTATAAAATAAAATAATAATAATTATAAAATCTAAAATTTGTCAAACCCTCAAAACTACTTTAGTTTATAGTTTTTATTAGGCATGACTAAACGGATAGGTATGAATGTATGATCAAACTTTTACTGAAATGCACATTCCTGTTATGACCAAATTTATTACTTAATTCCCAGCTTTTCATTGGTTAGGTCACTAATTATTTTATCTTATGGCATTTTAATTAATGACTTGACTACTTGAATGTTAGGTGTACCGTTATGACTGATATGTGTTATGGTATAGGACTTACGTATAAAGTATTGGTATCAAAATTATGATGATCAATGTAATAATGTGAACTACAGTAGCAGTAGGTGGTAGTGCTCTATGTATGAATGATAACTCATACCAATGTTTTTCAGACCTATCTATTGAGTCTAACTTTATTTTTAGACTACTCAAAAAGCCATAATAAACCATTTTAAATTAATGCTATATCTATGTTGAGCGTAGATCTAAGAGAGAAAAATAGACAGTATTATACTGTTATCCTCTTAAAGTATAGAATCTAAGCTATGCTACTATTAATTTTATAAAATATACGTTTTTATTTGAAAGTTGTTTAACCCTTTATAAAGATCATCCAACTATTTACATTTTTATTTTATCAGTTTTTGATAATAATTTTTAATAGTGTTATAGACTTAATTATTTACTTAATAACAGTATTTATCAATTATAGAAAACAAAACTTGCCTATAATGCAGTAACCAAAGAAATTTATTGCAATGTGGAACTTGTGGTAACTGTTATTCATGAACTGCCTGATGACACAAAAGCTCAATTCATGGTAGCATTAACATTCATTTTATGAATTTATGAAAACATTAATCATATTTTGTATTTCAGCTGTTATCAAATAAAATTGACAAATTAACAATTAAAATTGATGAATTATCAGATAAATTTATCCAAACAATTGAAGAAAATAAAACCAGTACATTTTCAAGTATTAGGTATTTAAAAATGTATTTAATTTTTTTAAATAGCGTACTCATTAAAATATTGCATTTATATATAAATAGGTCGATTTTGGCAGAGGGCTTACAGACAGCTTCTGTGAACAAATCAAAGAATAATTCCTTAGGTAAGTTTAAATTTAAAAATTGTAATAAGATATAAATTTCAAATAAACAATAGTTTCTATAAACCATATATTTTGATTTAGGCGAAGAAGACCTAGATATAAAGGTCAATCTTGGTCAGCGCCAAAAAAAAACCAAGAAGGACAAGGAAAAATTGTCATCAACAACTGTAGCAACTAATGATGTAAAGTTAAAATATAATTCCCATGATAACTAATAATCAAAAATATAAAGAAATATTTTATTAAATATTTACAGAATTCATCAAACTCACCTGAAAACTTAAAATCGGATACACCCACATCTGTCCCACGAATTATACGTAAAGATATTGATGTTTTATTAGAGATGTTAGTAGCAGATGGATATACCAACACTATTCAGAATATTATAGTACTTAAAAGATTTGATAATGATTATGAAAAAGCCAAAAATTATTTGAAGTCATCTTCAACTTAACATTGACTATTATAATTGTTGTTAAAATTTCAATTTTTTTCATAATAAGTTTTACTTTTTGATAATCATATACTTTAAAGTTATTACACTTTGTTATTATTTTCCCTTTTCCGATTTAGTTATTTATTTATATAAAGAAAATCCCGCATGTTCTGATTTTCAAATCTCGGCTGTGGGTTGGCGACCTATACCAGCCTCGTCAATGTACACTCCACGCCGAATCTGGGTATGGCCTCGTGCGAGTTGTTACAACATATTTTGTATTGTTTTATATTTTATAATATGTACATATTTGGTATAATCTTTATTAATATTATCATTGATTATAAATAGTATTTATAATCAATGATATTATACACATACATTGTACATTATACATACCTACAGTGTTTGATACTCATGGTTATCATTTATACGTAAGTATTGCAAAATGCAATTTATAGCTGGATATCTCGCCATCTTGGACTTTATAAATTCAATAGGCAATTAGCGTTATCGTAATCGGCGATAATGTAATTGGTCGTAATCCGTGGTTTTCACTGAACGACCTAATTGCGTTCCTTATCAACGTTGTTTCGTAGTATGAATGTATGTATTTTTGTCCGTTATGAAATTGTTGGATTGAATATTAGTGTCCGTGTCCGTTATAGACAGGTCAAAATAAAATACATTAGAATGCCTATCTTTTTGCAGGGACCTGGTCATTTTGTCCGTTAAGTCATAGGTTTCACTGTACAATGATGCGTGTTTTATTTTATTTTTGTGTGTTTAAGGACAAAATTTCTACCAGTAAAAGTGCTTCGATTTTCACAAATACCACTTTTTTTGAAAGGAAAGTGAATCTAGTTGAGGGGGTCAAAAGTGATAAATTTTCAATAGTTTTCAAAGAAGCACAGAAAAACCCTAAAAAAGTAACAGAAAAACGGAATTTTTTACGCAAACCCAGATTTCGATCAATTATTTTATTTTACAGCTGTAACTCTAAATACATGAAATTTTCGGTAAACGGAAAAAAAGTCTCCAAATTAATATTTGATTTAAATTCAGTCTTTTATCATATTATAGGTATATTTATAATTTATATTAATTATAGCCCATAGCTAGGTCACATACATATTACATATTTTGTTGAAGATAATTAACATAGGTACAAAATAATATAATAATTAATAATATTATTTATTATTATTTATATTAAGATCACAATATCATTAAATATTTAATTAAAAAAGTATGAATATGGTAATCCAAAAATATGTAAAGTATATGAATATATGTACGATGTACCTATCTTTTTCTATTAGGTTTTAAAAAATATAATATATGAGCAGCTTGCTTTAAAGTATCATAGTTATCATAAGTTTGTCCGTCTATAGGTCTCACACACTGCAGCGGTAGCGGTTTTGGTGTCGGTGGCGGTGGCGGTTACGGCAAAATGAAACCGGACTCAATTGTCTCAATTTTACCGCCACCGCTGCGGTGTGTGGCGACTGGCGACCTTATGCCTTTTAAAATGCGATTTATATTTTTAACGTAAGTAAAAATAAGTAAGTTTTTTATTTTTTGATATATAAAAATTTTTTATTATGTTTTGGGCAGTATAAAGGAAAATCAATACTTTCAAACATTAATATAATGATATTGATATGATACCTATGTATATTATAAATATAATAAATTAATAACTGTTGTCCTATATCATAAGCAATTAAAAAACAAAGCAACATAAATAAAATATATATTTCAATATAACCATATATCTAATAGATTATTATAGAGATCTCTCGACTCTCGTGATCATTGGTATTTACAAGTTGCAATTCCCCAACAATCAAATTAATTTAATATGATATCTGTGCAATACCCTACTTTAAGTCTAGGTACCTATTAGTAATTACTTAATAGTAGAATAGAGTAATAATAGACAAAAAAGAGGCCACCAAAAAATGTCGAATGACTAGCCGAAAAAAAAAAGTACGGCTAAATATTTTGATAAATAATTTAAGGGGTCCTTACTCCTTATTTATCCGGGAACGGGGCTCCGAGCCAAGCCCACACTCAACATAATACATTTTACATGTCCAGGTTAGTATTAATTTATATATTTTATTATTTATATAATTTTATGTATTTTTTTTTAAATCGATTTAGCTATAATATTCTATTAGTCGTCCAAAATATTTATCGGCTAAAATACGGTTAGGTTAGGTTCGGCCATAATATTTGTCGGTTAAATTATCTTCGGATCAAATACTGTCGTCCAAGATATTATTCGGCTGAAATAATTCCTGGTCAAATATTTCCGGGCAAAATATTTGTTGGCTGAAATACTGTCTGCAAAATTATTTTCGGAATTTTTATAGCTCTCCACTATTGGCAATAGAAAGCTTATCAATTTTTGGGATGGCTCTGGAAAAATATATAAATGATACTCAGCAGACACGTTACAGCTTATCACTTTCTATCGTGTTATTACTGATAATAACAATAAACATGTGCTCCATGATTTGTGTGTTGTATGGCTTGTATCTAATATGTTCTATACTTGATATTTTAATATGTAGTTCGTCTTCCTTTCCTATCTTAATAATATCTAATAAATTAATAGTGGGAAATAATTTTTAAATGAAATTTAAAATTTATACTTAATAGTAGTTAATAATTGACACCTGGACTGTAGTTAATGCAATTTTTGTTTAAATTTATAGATATTTATATATAGTTATATTTTTTCAGTTAAGAAAATGTGTAAATTCGAACGGATTAAGACAGTGTACGTGTCTTCAGCTGTAAACAGCTCACCGAATTGTTTAGATTGGGGTGTTAATGGATTAGTTATTTATGGTTCTTGTAACGCTATTCATTTGTATGATCCTCAAATAATGGTAAGTTAACTTAACAATAACTATAGCTTTTTTTCTCCCGTATCACAACACCAGGTTATTAAGCATAAAAGATTTTATTATTAAGTTATTTACTACCTAGTACATAGGTATGTAAACCTAGAGGCTTAACATAACCTTACGGACCTAAAAGCCAGAATTTAACCCATCTAATATTTTAGTTTTATGATGCAAGCAGGTATCAATATAAATGGCTCTTATGAATTATTTAATTATATAAATGGTCTTAGAAAATGTAAAAATGATATTTTAAGCGTGTATATAATTTATACATATATATATATATATATATTTGTTAACTTAAATTTCATTATTTATTAACTGTTGTTTGTGTAAATGCAATAGGTAACTTATTACATAAGCTTAATCATCAGAAAATAAAAAGTAAAAATAATATTAAATTTTACACTTATATTATTTCAGAATGAAAGTGATGGACTAGTTGTTTCTTCATTTGTTGCACATACAATGCGTGTAAATAGTGTTAAGTGGGTACAAAATGTAGATAGCTCTTGCCAACAAGATTTTGTTTCTTGTTCAACTGATCATACAGCTATATTATGGGAAGATATTTTACCTACAGGATCCTATAAAGCTTATGAAAAACTAATTGGTAATTTTTCTTAGAGTTAATTTACATAATCTGGTAAGTATGTAAGCAAATAAATCATTCCCGTCAAAAGGAAATTTTGTCTTTAGAAAATATTAATGTGGAAGTTTAAGTTTCTGGAAGCCATTATTAACTATAGACCATTTATTTGGCCCTCGTTCCTCAGTGTATATTGTTTGTTTGGCATGAGTCTCTGGTATCATAGATAAGTTTAATATTAGTTAATTATTTCTAGCTTAAACTTAAATTTTGAACAATTTTGAATTAATTAACAAATTTGATGTATTATAGTTAGTAATTAAATGTTATTGTAGAAATTACCTAACAATGATTTAAAAGATAAACTTATTTTCTTTACGGGTATACAATTGTGGATATAAATTGTGTTAGATTTCATAAGTATTGTAGTTGTAGAGCAAGAAAACAGTTTTATAGGGAAGAATTAACATGTTACTTAATGCTATAAAATAAAAAGTTTGACCAATATAATTTAAAATTTAAAAGTCTTGTAGCGGTTTTTGAAATTCTCTCAAATTTATAAATCATAGAAATTATACCTCAATAATAATACTTTTCTACAAATCTACTATTCGTTATGATCATATCTATTTTAGAAGGAAAACCCTCTCATCTTGTTGAAATGTCAGAGTTTAATCTAAAAGATGAGAACTTTTTTCATTTTACTTTCATTAGTACTTGTAAAATACATTGGAAAAATAACAAATATTGTGCATTATTCAATTGTATATTTTACTTTTATAATCATAATTTTAAAAATTGGTCTTTGATATAACCTGCAAAATATTTTCTTTTTTTAAATAAAAAAAAATTAACAAAATCTAACATTCGACAAATTATAGAACACCCCACTTCACTTTGTTTATGCCTGTGAGATTTTTTTCTTGTTAGACATGTTTTGTACTAAAAATTGACCTCACCGACATCCTTGAAGTAATTTTATGCGATTATCTAATTTATAGACATACAAATATATAGTTGAAACTATTATATTAGTCTTAAATCATGATTAAATGTAAACAATTTATATTTAGGACATTCTGATGTTGTTACAATAAATGATGCAATAAGACTTGAAAATCAAACACTTATTATAGTTACTGCTGCTGGTGATTGTACAGTTAAAGTTTGGAATAAACACAAAAATGAAAGTAAGTTTTTTATTTATATTATTTGAATATCTATACAGTACTAATTAAAATGTATTTGTCTGTAATTGAAAAAATGTATAATTAATTTAAGAGTTTTGAGCAAGAAATAGTGGATATTATATACTTATAAAGCATGCTAAAAATTCCAAATTTTGCTTTACAAGATGATTTTTTTAAAGTAAAACATTCATTTTCTCTAAAAGTATTACTTGAATTAAAAAAAATATTTTGCATGATTTTGAGTTATTACAAAAAAAAAAAACAAACAATTTTATGAAATTAAAATTTTTATTATTTTTATCATATTCTTAGTTTTTACTTTTTTCCAGAGTATTAATTTCATATTAAAAAGTAGTGTAAGCTCTTGACAATAGTGACTACCTGCTAATCCAGTGTGAGTAGTACATTTGCGATACATTGATATCAGTGCAGTGGCATACACAAGGGATGGCATGGGGGTCAGATTCCCTTCCATTGGCTTTTTTTTGTTTTTGCTTACATTATGTATACCTTGTTCCAAAAAAGCAGACACCAGATTTACGTAGCAAAAACAGGTTTGCCTATAGCCGCCTGGTGTCTTCTCTTTTGGAACAAGGTAAAGGATGCACTAATATAATATTTTACATATCATAATCTATCGAGCTATTGAATTTCGACAATACTATATGTATAATAGATGTATGTAGGCTTGACGAAATGGGCTATGCTTTCACTGTATGTCTGTGTTTAAAATGTTATTGGATATTATCATTGTTACTTGTTATTAAGTTATGAGAATATGAGGTCATTATCGCTACAGGTTCAGTTCAAAGTTTTGACTTTATGGAGAATTGAATTGGACAATCTTCCATATCGTGTTTTATGATGGGGGTTTTTATCCTTATACATGAAACTACCATAGTTTATGGATCACAACATTTGTGATCAACTGTGAAAATATCAAGCTGATAGCGTGGTTGTACAATTTTTAATAAATTTTTATTTAAATGAGAACTGTCAAAATTCACGATACTGGAATAAAGTACACACCGTTGACCGAAATAATTTACCATTTGTGAACATATTTACTTATTAATTTCTCGCTAAATACTGGTCTTATAGGCTGAAGACTTTCCAATTTTCCCCTCCCATTTAGTTATATCATTTATTTTTTATCCCCCCTTTTCAGAAATCATGTCCGTGTCACCTAGTACCAGTGCTACTTGGAAGGAAGGTGCATCGAGTGCTAGCTATTGTGCAATAGTTATTGTGTCTAAAGTCATAGTTATTCGTGTTTTTTTGTATGTCGAAACAAATAAACAGTTGTCCAGTTAACAATAACATAATTGTACCTTCATTTAAAATAGGGAAGAGTTAACAGAATAATAATTTTTGATAAACTAAAAAAAAATATAACAATCCAAATGATTAGAAAAATTTTTTTTCTCTTATGATTTCTTATTAAATATTTCCAATAATATTAATACTTTAACGAAAAAAAATTGTGTTTACCTTTAAAAAAGAATAATTTAGTATTTACTTCATTTTGTAGTACTTATATGTGGACTTTGGATCGGTATTAGAGGTAATTAAATAACTATTAAAAATTAAAAATTAATTTTCTATTAATAAAATTGACACAGTTGAATTTTTTCCATTCCACTATTTTAAAACTACTAACTAGGCGGAAAATTATCTAAAATTATGTGTGCATCTCAATATATAAAGTTAAAATGTTACTAATACAATATATGTAATACTAATACTTTCAATCTATCTAAAAACTCCATTATCTAGTCAGATTTAAAAATGTTGGCCTTTATTTAAAATGTAGTTTTCCTTAATTTATGTAAAAAATAATAAATTATTATTTAATATACATACTTTGCTTAGTTCACATCATTATTTAAAAATCTAAAATTACTTTTTACAATTTAATTGCGTTTGCTCTAAATATCTGTGAAGATAAATTATTTATTTTCAGATACATCTCTATGTGCTCAAACTATTGACCTTGACAGTTTATTATGTTTGTCTCTAAAAATTACTTTGTTATCCAATACAAATTGTCTTCTATTGGCATGTGGTTTATCAAATAACAAGATACAGTTGTATATGAATGATTTTAGCAATGGTAATTCAGAATTTCTTCTTAGCCATTCATTGATGGGTCATGAAGATTGGGTTCGTTCATTAGATTTTATATCTGAAGGTAAATACTGTGTATCATCAATTTACAAAATTATTTATAATTTTTTTTGGATGTATGACCAATGAAAAAACATTTTCATGATATTACTTATCTTAACTTGATAAAAATATGTACCCTTTAAATAGCTTACATTTATATGTTTTTTAGGTAATTTAGGAAATTTGTTTCTTGCTAGTGGGTCTCAAGATTCTGTAATGCGATTGTGGAAATTTACAATTGAAGAAAGTTATAACAATTGCAAATCAAATAAAGAAATCAATGATACATTAAAATTAGAGAGTAAAACATTAAATGTGACTAAACAAGATGGTTCTGACTGTAATTATATGATTCAATTAGAAACTGTTATATCTGGACACGATGGTTGGATTTATGGAGTACATTGGAAACCTAATTTTTGTTCAGGTATATTAATCAAATTAATCGTAGTTCAGTAGTTGCCTATAAATGTGTCTCCCAACCTTTTAAACACAACTGTTTTTGATGATTCAAAAACATATCATAAGATTAAACAAATACACTTTACAGTTATACCTACTATAGTGTGACAGTACAATTAAAATGTCTCATTTAGCAGATGAAGGGTCATAATCAAAAAAATTGTGTTTGGAAATCCATGTTGTGACATTATAGTAGAGGTTATGACAGTAATATAAATCTATAACAATAAATAGTTAAATTTAAAAAATTGTATTGTATAATTTATTTACAAAACGTTTTACTCAAACCTAAAATAATGGGCAGGACCATTTTCCTCCAAAAACGAGATTCCGTTTTCCTCCACTGTCCATTTTCTGCCAAAAACAAAAAAGGTTGGTTTCCATTTTCCTACACATTATTTTTGACTAAAATTATGTCTATTTTCCTCCAATATTTTAGTCAGTGTTGTAGTGTTGCGTTTCGTATTATAAAAATAGAGTATGGCTAGGATCACATTTTGCGCGTATCTGTTGATTAAATTCTGGTCGCGTTCTAATCGGCTAGGGAAAAACGCTAGTCCAAGTGTCCGACAGCACACGTAGTTTATAACAGTCGATTGTAACTTTGATTAAGCCTAATAAAGATACGTACATATACAACGTTTATTGAAAGTTCTTGAGGAAAACCTTTGTTAATTCGTGATAGTTATAAATATTTCTTAGCATATAAGTCAAAATCTGAATTATCACGTTGGCGATGTTGTTTAACGACTTGTCAAGCAGTTATATACACTAATAAAAATGAAGAAATAGTAGCCGATTAATTACACAAAAATGTACATAATCATTTGCCATCACCAAAAAAAATAAATCGACAAATAGTGAATAATGCATGTAAGCGAAAAGCAATTGACGATTTATTCTCACGACCGAAAAAAGTGATAGTTAAGGAACTAGGACAAAGTTATGTAAGTTTATTGGAGGAAAACGGTATCTCGTTTTTGGAGGAAAATGGCTACGGCCAAAATAATATATAATAATTTTATGAAAACTATTTTTTTTACGTAAAGCCAGTCAAATGCTGAGTACTTACATTATGTTATATTATTCTAGATCATATTTCAGAGAAAAAAATGGAGTTACTTTCAGTTTCTATGGATAAAACATTGGCAGTTTGGGCATATGATGAAAACAGTGGTCTTTGGGTTGATTCAATAAGGTTGGGCGAAGTTGGTGGTAATACATTAGGGTTTTATGGTGGAAAATTTTCTCCTAATGGTGATAGTATATTAGCCCATGGACATAATGGATCATTGCATCTATGGACAAAAGTATGTGATGAAAACAAATAGTAAAAAATAATTAAAAATCTTCTAATTACTTACTAAACTCTAGAATATTAGTGGTAGTTGGACTCCTGGAGTTACAATCGGAGGTCATTTTGGATCTGTTGAGGACATTGATTGGGATCCAGAAGGAAAATATATTGTTTCTGTAAGTTCTGACCAGACTACTAGAATTCATGCTCAATGGCTTAAATCAAACAAACAAAATACCAATTTACATTCTTACGTAAGTTTTTTCTTATTATTAAATTATTTATTTATTTGATATGGTACGGGTAAAACTATTATAATTATATTGGGGGGACGAGGTGGCCGAGCGGTCTAACAGGTCGGCTGTAGCTCAGCCGGACCAGGTTCGATCCTCGACCATCGAGCGCCATTTTTCTCCGGGCAAGTCACGGTGTCTGGAGAACAAGTGCCGTCATATTATTGAAGTATGTTTATTAGTTATATGATAAATACTAAATTCTTATGAAGGGCCAGACTTGTGGCTTAAATAAATAAATATTAGTATTTATTTAATTAGTAAATAACCTGTCATATTTTGGAAATCTCTGAACTTATTATAAATAATAAATTAACTATATTATAACTTATATTTATTCCATATGCATTTCTAAAAATATTTTTAGAGAGCCCAAACTATACTCTGTTCCTCTTGAAAAGGTACATGCACCATGTGCATTCAAATAACACCATCAATAACACGGAGACCAAATTTCTCTCACTCATTACTGATAGTCCAAACTTTTGAAAATCGTAACTAAACGTGCAAAAATGTTGAGGAATGCACCGATAAACAAAGAAATTTGTACCTTCTCTCTTGGAACAGAGTATACCACATTTACTCTACTTCAGCATGAAACATTACAATGAGTCTTGAATCAATGCATTTTGCTCAATTAACTTAATTCTTAAATAATAATATTACAAAAAAATCTCGACAAAATAAATTCCCAATAATTTATTATTTGTTTTAGAATTGGCATGAAATGGCAAGACCTCAAGTTCATGGATATAATATGTCTAGTGTTGCTTTGTTGTCGAGTTTAAGTTTTGTGTCTTCAGCTGAAGAAAAAGTTATTAGAGCATTTCAAGCACCCTACAATTTTTTAGAAAATATGAGTCAACTAGCTAAAATCAATTTTAATTCTGTCGGTAAATATATTATTAATCTTCAAATTATTATTAGTTTTATTAAAATTTTTATTTGTAATGATTCAGTTATTTCAGATTTTAGTAACATGTTTTTTATTTATTTTGTTCAGTAAAATATATTGTGCTATTAATTTTTGTTAAGATATCACAAAATGTCCACTTGGTGCTTCTGTTCCATCACTTGGGTTATCAAATAAAGCAGTGTCTGAAGATGACTGTAAAAATAATACTAATCAACCAAAAAAGAAAGATTATCCTGAACATTATTTTATTCCTTTGTATTTAAATCGTAAGTTTAAAAATATATACCGGTTGATTCTTTTATCATTGAACACTCATTATTTCAAAAATTATTAATGTTTTTGAAAATATTATTTTACATAGTTTCAAGTTGTTAAAAACCAACGTTTTTTTATTAAAAAGTTATATTTTTAAAATGTTTTAAGTTTTTTATTTTTTTGAATGACAGTATAGAGTTTTAATTTCATTTTCCAAAGCAGAATATTTTTCTAAGTATTTTGATTCATAAAAATTGAATTTAGAACGAGTATTTTGAGTTATAAGTATTTAAAATTTAGACAAGCGTAGTATCCGAGCGTGTCTACAAGAGTAGTAGACAAACATTTTGCAGGGTAACCTCGTACCACTCCATTCTGCCAATCTAAACTTTAAATACTTATAACTCATAAACTACTCGTCCTAAATTCAATTTTTATGAATCAAAATACTTAGAAAAATATTCTGTTTTGGAATATGAAATTAAAACTCATGTTATCATTCAAAAAAGTAAAAAACTTAAAAAATGATAAGGATAAAAAATATTTTAAAATAATTTTTTTTAATAAAAACGTTGGTTTTTGAACAACTTGAAACTATGTAAAATAATAATTTCATTAGTAATTTTTGAAATAATAAGTGTTCAATGATAAAAGAATCACCCGGTACATATTTAATATATATACACACACACACACATATATATATATAGTACCTACCACTTTCTATATATTTATACAAATAATTAAATGTAGCTTAAAGTACATGGAGATTAAATAGGATTTGAATTATTAAACATTTATACTTAGCAAGAAACTTTAAGTATTAAAATAAATTTTAAGAGGATTTTCTTTTGATATTCTTCAAATTTTATAGGCATAAAGATAATGAGTAATAACAATAATTTTATTGTTATGCCCATTATATCCAGTATCAGCAAAATTTTTATATAAATTTAAATAATTGTATGTCATATTATTTTGTATTAGAACCTCCGACTGAAGAAGATTTAATTCAAAATACTTTATGGCCAGAAATTCAAAAACTTTATGGTCACGTTTATGAAGTTTACTGTTTAGCATCTTCCTCTAATCATAAATGGATAGCATCAGCAGCTAAAGCTACATCATTAGAACTGGCTTCTATTATAATATGGTAATAAAACAAAATAAACTATGTAATAATAATATGTATATTAGTATTTAAAATGTAATTTGTATAAATTAAATCCAAAAATGCTATAATAACTTAGTTAAATGTTTAATTTTTGATTTGTAGGAGTACCGAAAATTTTCAACAGATACAAAAGTTAATGTCACATAATTTAACTGTGACTCAATTAGCTTTTTCACCAGATAGTAAAAATCTTCTCTCCGTTTCACGTGATCGTACCTGGTCATTATTTGAATATGATATAAAATCAAATTATTTTATTATAACAAGCAAATCAGACAAACACACTGGTATTCATACGCGAATAATATGGTGTTGTGCCTGGACTCATGATTCTGTATACTTTGCTACTGGATCTAGAGATGGAAAATTAGTAATTTGGGGTCAAAATAATCATAGTGTTGATAGCAAAATAACTTACTGTGCCAAAACTAATCCTTTAATAGCATCAGAAAAGAGTTTTACAGCTGTAGCCTTTGCTCCCACATTAATAAGTGAATGTAATAAAACCTATTTATTGGCTGTTGGTGCTGACTGTGGAAATATTAGTTTATATACATGGAATTATGATGAAAAATCTGTCACACCTTGGTTTAAAATTGCTGATTTAATCAATGAGTATCCTTTTTCATAAGCTACATAATTAATATTATACATTTTTATACTGCTTTATTATTAAATTTGTCACTTTCAATTTTTATCTTTTCCTTAAATAATACATTATTATAGATTTGGACATCACTTAACAGTAAAGAAAATTAAGTTTCAACCATTACTGCGTAAGACTGACTCAAGATATAGAGAAGGTGTTCTACAAATGGCATCTTGTGGTGCGGACATGATGGTTAGAATTTATGACATATTTTTAAAAGATTTTCCGTGATTGTATTATTGTATAAATTTAATAAATTGTATAAAATACTTGTGATTTTCTCAAATATTAATATGTTAACTAATTTCAACAAATTCACTCAACTGCGGAAATGCTCTGAGTGTACTTACTAACCGAGTTTCTTGTTCATGCAATCATGCCGTTCATGGATGGGTGATCACACGGGTTTTTAGCAATAAATCCTTGGCAATACCACAGATTATATAATAGTTTTATATAATCTGTGGCAATACGAACCAACTGTCCTTCCTCTGATAACTCTTTAGAACAAGTTTAAAACAACCATTGGAACCTATAACACCAGCCAACGGCATATTATACATATACCATTGACCAGATGTGGCGAACCTATATCAGATTTATTTTACGTCTCGCTAAAATATTTTTATTTCATTGTTCCATCTTACATTCAATAAAAAAAAATAACTAATATTTATAAATAATAACATTTTAAAAGTATAGAATTCATTCCAGACATAATATTTTGTTTTAAATTAGTAAATGTAAAATATTGATTAAAAAACGAACATATTTTATACTTTTATGTAATATTTATAATTATAATAACACAACAATAAATGTACAATCAATACTTTAGTATAACGTATTTAATCCGAAAATTATAAATTATAATATACAAAAAATAGTTTATCTGAACATTCTGAACCATATTTATGACATCCGGAAGTCTCTCGAAAAATTCGAAAAGGAAGATGATGAGATGAGATGTGATAATATACTGATAGGTTTAATTATATGAGTAAAAATAAAAATATTTATCATCATACTGTCATCAACCGACTGGCCCGTATGGGAGACGGGACGGTTTTACATTGTACGCTCGCCGAATGTTGAGTCAGCGTTCTACATTACAAATTGTTCATGACGTTCATGTAATAATAATGTTAATGCTAAATTAGTAAATTATATACATAGACATATAAAACATATTATATTGTTTTATAATATGTCTATGATTATAATATACTAATAATAATAATCGGGGTTCTTAACAATGTTATCGTATATCGTTGTGTAATATAGCTCATTATAATATTGATTTAAATTTTAAATACTTTTGCTATAAAAATTATTTACATTCCCTAAAGTAAACAGGTAAACGTATAAACAATGAAATTCCATAAAGTTTATTTTAATTTTAATTTTGAAAACGTTCTTTCTAATCACTCATCGACTGCTAAAGCGGCCCTCAAACGATCAATATTACTGACACTCACATCCAGAATATATTATTCTGTGTTCACACTATAAAGAATTAGGATTAAAGAAATAAAGACACTAACAAGTAACAATAGTTAATAGTTTGCTTGAACAGAACAATATCGTTGAGTTTAATAATTAAAATAAAATCCTAAACAAAAATAAAACTTTTTTTCGGGAATCCCCATCGTTATCACTAGGTATACTGTATAGTCACAGAATATACACCTATATATTCTGGTAATGCCCAACTCTATATGTATATATAAATTACCTTTAGCCCAATAAGTAATAAAGTCGTAAATTCCAATAAACATGGATACACTGATATTCCACCAAATTGAATAGATTTTTGAGTGCTCAGCGAGTGTCCATTCTGGATCTGGACATTCTGGTTATTCTATGTTGTAACGTCAGTCGACACTTCGACAGTCATTATTTCATTAATTTATTGGTATTCTTGCTTTAGCCAGCCATTGTAGAATCTGTTGTTTACTTTATAGTTTATATACAAAAATATACAATATCAAAATTTCACCCAAACATCAGTTGCCTGTAATGTTGACGGACGACGGTTATATCACGGGAAGCCTAATTTACGAATTTAGTTCTACTGAAAACTGAATCTACTGTCAGGTCTGGTTGTGTTGCACCTCAAGATATTTAATATTCTATTCTATTGGGTTCGTAAATTAAATTTATTTCCTGCTGTTAGGATATTATATATAGAAAATATATTATTTCCCTAGATATACCTAGGGTATTATAAATATTTTTTTCAGTCAAATTTTATTTTATTTTTTTATTTTTTATAAGAAATTTACAATCTGTTCTTAACTAGAACAATAAGCAAATGTGAATAGGGTATTTACATATGATTTTTTTGAGGGAAGAAGCCACCCATTGGTGACACTACCTATTTTGTGTTCTTAAATTTTTAAGTTAAGCTAATTTTAATTTTGAGACGGAAGGTCCCGACACCATCTTCGCACAATCTTTCGATTACCTGGAATGGACAAGGTAGATAGTTTTTTAATAAGAGGATTAGGATGAAGAGGTAGTTTGATGTGAAATCTTTTGTAGTAGCATTTTGCTTCGTCAAGTACTGTTGTTATTCATAGATCATTATGGAGCGTAACATTGGATACAAAGGTAGGGGCATTTGTGATTTTTCTTAGGTCAATGTTTTGAAAAGCTTGAATTTTTTGTATATTTGATTTTTTTGCACTACCCCAGAGCTGGAGCCCGTAGGTCAAGATGGGTTTTAGAAGAGCTTTATATATTATTAATTTGACATTTAGGTTAGTGTGTGTGTTTCTGTGTAGCAATGAGCTTAGTGTGCGTAATCGATTGTTTAATTGTAGCCTTTTTGATTTTATGTGTGGAGACAATTTACAATCTGTACACAGTAATTACAATAAGCAAATAAGATAAAAAAACAATAAAGTAGCATGAATGACGTGATGAGGAAGAAACCCAATGGTAACACCTCCTTTACTAATTTAATAGGTCTCTACACCATTTTTGCTTTAGTCTGCGTGGTGGGTTTTTTGGGAGGGTGAGGGAGGACATGTGTGATATTAAAGTATTGTGATGAGTGCTTAAATTTTGGTGAAAATTTTTATACATTGTTTTGGCTAGTTCAGTGGTAGTTAATATTTTTAGGTCATTGTGTAAGGTTAACACCCTTCTTGCAACATACACCGATGACACAGCTATTCTTTCCTCTAGTTCAAATCCTATCCTAGCTTCAGCTGCACTCCAGGATCACGCTAATAAAATAGACAAATGGGCCAAAAAATGGAAAATCAAAATAAATACTGACAAATCTGTACAAGTCACTTTTACGTTAATACAATCTCCCCGTGAATGCCCTCAATTAATCATGAACAACGCCCCCATCCCTGTCCAAACCGAAATAAAGTACTTAGGCATAACACTCGATAAAACACTAACCTGGGGCCCCCACCTAAAAGAAAAAAGAAAATCAGCGAACAATAGACTTCACCTCCTCTGACCACTCCTCAACTCCAAAACAAACTTATTATGTATAAGACAATCATAAGACCAGTCTGGTCTTATGGAATAGCAATCTGGGGCCCAGCCAAGCCCTCGAATATCAGGCCAATTCAGGCTTTTCAATCAATAGTGCTAAGGATTATATACCTATAATTTTAATTTTAATATGGTTTCAGATTTACCTATTATTTTAATTTGACGTTTTTTTATTACAAGTCATCGAAGACAATATTCAAAAAAATGTTAAATCATGCATCTTTAATTGGGTCTCATCAAAATATAACCAAATAGGACAAATAAGTGTTAAAAATACTTAGGTACCCAGTCTATTTTCCTGATTTAGTTTTTTGATAAAGTTTATAATGGAGTTTCTTTAGTAAATATAATGTTAATCACTTAAAATTATCATGTACCCTTTAATTAAGTTAGATTGAAGTCAAATACAATCTTATCGATATAGTTTATTAACAATTATTTAAATACCTTAAAAGATTTTTAAACAACAAACATTGATTTAAAATTTTATTATTTTGCATATATATTTATTAAATTAATATTGTTGCAATAATATTTGGTTCTTGTATGAGCAATCTTAATTATAGCTGCAGAATCATGAATGATTATTCTATTGAACCAGTAGTTGATTCAGAATTATATGAAGTTGAAGAAATTAGACATTTGTATGACCTCTTTGATGTAAGACAATTTATGACTTGTTTATCAATGATTTATTTTTATGAATAGAAATTTGAAATAATTTCAGGTAATTAGTGTTCATAAAGTACAAAATCCACTGCTTTGGGGTTTATACACATTAAGAAAAAATGAAATGGAAATAAATACTAAAAATATAAATGTAAATGAATGGCTTTTATATCATGTTACTGCCACTAAAAATGTTCAATCAATTGCTGAGAATAATTTAGATTGGCGTTTCACTAGTCGTTGTCGATATGGAAAAGGTGTATGCTTTTCATATTGCCCTTTGTATGCCAACAAATATGCATCATGTAATCAAGGTAAATGATTGATACATTAATCAATTAAATTAAATTTTATAATTTCATTAAAATATATTTATTTATATTAAATCAGGATCAACTACAGTAGACTATGATGAAAATTTAATGCATATACTTATTAATATGGGTTTTCCAAGAGAAGCAATCAAACGAGCATTATTTTATACTTATAACCAAGGACTAGAATGTGCAACCAAATGGCTTATGGACCATATTATGGACAATAATTTTGCTGAACCTTTTGTTCCATCCAGACATGACTTTAATAGTGGTAGGTAAATTTTTTTAAGTGATAAAAAATATTTATATTATTTTGTATAATATTATAATGTATTGTTTAAATATTCGAAACATTCCTGTTTTCATGTTAATTTAAAATATTATTTTTTAGAAATTTCTATCGAGCGAGCATTTATAATTTGCCGAGTTTTGGTTCATAGAATCAAAGATGTTAACGTGAATTATAATTTGAACGTTATACCTAACGTTTTCGATACTGCTAAATCATTAAATGGTATGGTTTATGTAAAATTTAATGATTACGAATTTTATCCACAGTATATAGTGTATTACAGAGAACATAATTTAACTCAATATGCTGATCCATATTCATTTAATTTTAATTTTAATTATAACTATTGTTTTGATCAATAATTGTATAAGATTAATTGTAGATTTTCTTGCATAAAATATCATTATCTGTTTGATGTATTTTGACTTATGTGTATTAATAACAACATTATAATTATTACAGATTACTCCATCAAAAATTATATAACTCATATATAAAATATTTTGTATTATAATCATATGTTTATTTATTTATACTATATAATATAATGTTAGTTTATAAGTGAACATATGATTTCAATTAAATAATAGTAATATATTTTAAAATACTTTGTAAACAATATGTGCTTATTTTTAAAATAATTAAAATTTCTATAGTTTTATAGGTACATAATCTTTGAATAAAGAGAATATATTATGTGAGTGATTCAAGCTAAGGTCATTAGGAACTAATATCTGGTCAAACATAGTTTTCTAATATTAAATATATATCAAGAATAGATTTTACATTTAATCTAGTAAGAACAGAGTATAATGGAAGGAAATATCGAAGTTGGAAGGTGCAATAGAAATAAATAGTTTTATTATAGTATTATTAAACGTCTAAGAAGATAATCAAATAAATGCAAGGGTAAAATTAAGTACATCAAAATGTTTTGTATAGATATAATGAAGAACACATTTCAGAGAAAAATTATACAATATGCTGAACAATCAAGAACAATTTATCAATCCATAATTCATAATATTTTATTTTAAAGATATAAAATAAGATAAAATATATACTCCGAATAACAATAAATTAAATGATAATAGAATTTAGACTAGTAATGAATACCTTTCAAATTTATCATAATAATATGTAAATATATTTTATGAGAAAAGTAAATATAAAATAAATAAAATCAGTCTTTTTTGCCAAATATAATGTTTAAATATAGTTTACAAAATTATTAAAAGAACGATGGTTATTAAAATAATACCAACTAAAATTCCAATCGCCATCCATTGTCTTTTATCTGAAATATAAATTGCATTGTTAATATTGTATTGAATAGAATAGAAATAATTGTAGGATGTAATTTGTTAAAAAAGATATTTCAAAAATAACGACAGTAAAATATTAATAAATTTATTCAATTATCTAGTTGTATATGTTTATTCTGTAAAACACATCTAATATTATAAACTATCAGTTATATTCATAAGACTACCTATGTTTATTTTCCGTTTATCAATTATTTTATTTTATCTTCTAATATTAACTGTAATTATATTTACATAATTATTTACTATAATTTTGTGACAATTCTATGTATTGAAAATTGAACTAGAAATTCCAAATCAAACCAAACCTAATATCTAATAGTTTGGTTCAAAAATCCAACCAGAGAAATAAAAATATTTTTTTTTTTTTGTCACACTTATTTAATTTGAACAATCTAAGAAAAATATTTACAATAAGCACAATGGAGGGATACATATTAGGTCATGGTTGGCTTGATTGAAGAAGCTGTTCAATAATAGCACTTCATAGCGGGATAGTAGTGGTTAGTCGACTAGTAGGTCATGGCACCGGCTACACTTAAGACGTCTGCCAGGGTCTCTAAAGTCCAAATACTATAATATGTATCTTTTATGTTTATATATGTTCATATTTTCTCATCTTAATAGTTTTTTTTCTTCAATAAATTACAACTTATTGAATTAGTCAATAAACATTCAAATGTATGAAGCTTAGAAAATAATAAATAGCTTAAATATAGATGTTGTAATGTATCAAACCATTTTCAAATTGTAACACACAGATATTGAACTTCACTCTGCATTTTAGATGTTTAATATTTTTAAATCTTAAATGTAAATACCAGAGAAAATTTTGTTGAAATTATATAATTTGATGTTATTAAAATATTACCATCAGACAATTGTAGAACTTGTGCCACCTTTTTTGATACCATGTCTAATCTTGATTCTGTTTTGTCTAATTCAGAGCTCAAATTTTCGAGCATTCTAAAAAAATTAAAAATACATTTGTAATGTAGTTAAAATATAGTTAATTTGATAAGTTTTTTTTCTATCACTTTGTTATGAAAGTGTAAATCGATATTAAACAGTACAGTAAATGGTAAAAAATGAAAGGATGTTATGTTTAAATAGATATTAATAATTTATAACTTACACATTTTGATGATCTAATTCAACACTTATATCTTCTGAAACATTTTTCAAAGTTTTTACTGAATTAGATATGAGGTCCAGTTGATTGTGTTGATTATTCATCTTATGAGAATGTGAACTAAGCATATCAGCCACAAATGTTGATGTGCCAGGGCGAGATGTAAATAACACATCATCTGGATCTTCATTATTCCTTTCTAATAAAGGCTAATGTAATGAAAAATTTGTTACAAATAATTTAATTAAAAGTAGTAAAATATATTAAACACTAAATATTAAATTTAATACTAAAATACTAAAAAATTTAATAAATATAATGGTTTATTTTAACTTTGATACACACATTGTTTAATTGTATTATAAAAAGAAATGCCTAAGGCCGGTTATTACAATTTCGTATCTCCTGTATCTGTCAATCGATAGCCGATTATTATTGGAATTTTCACCAGCAAAATTCTGTCAGTTATGTGTCTGTTAACTTTAACGGGACATAGTAAGAATGGACATTACACTTTTATAAATAATTCAGCAAACTACATCTTATACACTACTTTGTAAGGTTATTAACTAAATTACTTAAAAATTTCTGAAGAGATTTATTAAACTCTTGATTAGTAGAAGTAAAATTTGGAGTTAGCAATGTTGTTGAGCTAATTAAATAGAATTAAAGTAATAAATGGTGATAAATAGAATTAGGTATATAAATTCAAAGATAATCATTTATTTAATTTTAAATTCATTATTTCATTAAGTGATGAAGATTTTATTTAGTTATTAATATTCTATAGGTATTAGATAATTATCAATCTTAAATTCTTAATTGTCTAATCAATTTCCTTTAAAAATAAGCTAGTTTAAATGAATTTAATCTTACCTCACTGTCTTGAGTTCCTGAGGTTAACTCCCAGGAATAACCATTTTTTCCTCTGGGCATCATATTATTATCTTTTGGTGTTGGAATCACTTAGTAATTAAAATTTTTAGAACAAATTAATTTCTATAGTTAATTAGTAATCTAATAGATAGAAACATAATTTTTTTATACATAAAGTTATTGTATCTGTAGTAGGTAAAAAATTATAAGTGAATTGTAATTATCTTAGTATTAACTAAATCTTGTACTAGAGATGATAATAAACTATGAACTATTAAAAATAGTGACAATGGTTAATATTTGACATAAGGATTAGAAGTAATTGTTTGGAAAATCATAATTTATAGGTAAATGATTAATAAAAAAAAATTACGAATTATAACAGGTGGTCAATATATCTAGTGAATAGTCATCATTCATCAATGGCAATGGCGTATTCACATTTTCACATTTTACGTCGGCCTGTATGATAAAAATATTATTATCTGTCTATAAAATTTTGTAAAAATAAAGTTATTAGCAACGTCCTAATAAGAGTATCATAATGAATAAAGTTCATGATAGAAATAACTATATAGGTATGATCACGCATTCACACAGATCCAATGCGCAAGATGCTCACGACAAGTGCGCAACAAATATATTAACGTTACCGATTTTCAATGTTGCGCAGTTGACTTTACACACAACACAATGCGTAGTGCACAAAACTTTCCTGAAGTCGTGAAGTCATATTCGAATTTCGAAGTGATCATACCTATTACCTATAGTTCTTAATCTTCTATCATGATATTGAAATCATATCATTGAAAAAAAATAGCATAATACTGTTCTATGTTATTACGATGGCCATGCACTATTTTTTCATCAACCAGCTGTTGCCTGTAGGTACTATAAAATATTATTCAATGGTTGTGCTCAGATATAATGGTAACAACCATGTAGAATGAACGGTAACAACAATAGTATAATGCATGCATGCGATGGTGGCTGACCCGTGGGCCGTGGATAATATAATAATATACTGATATTTGATAGTGTATAAATAAACATTTAAATATTTAATATCATAAGAACTTGTTCGTTTCTTTTTTTTAGTCTAATAATTTTGTGTTGATAATTGTTAATTGTTATTAATTATTATTTATTATCGTACAGTGTTTAATAGTTTAGTTGCGCGTTTCATAATTCGTTATTATTGACATAGATTAAGCATTGCATTTAGAATTGAGAGTTGACAGAGTTCAGTACACTCGTGTACACTAAGCTGTGTGTACGTACTAAGTGTTCAATGATTGCTATTTATAATAATTATCGGTAAAAATAATTTTTTCTGCGAAGTTTTTTTTTGGTAACTGTTCACTATAAGATGTGACATTTTCACTGATGATATTATCAAAATTATGAATGAAACGAACGTTGTTAATGTAGACGTATTGACGAAACGATTCGAATCATTTCAAAGCTCTAAGAAACCATTATTGGATGAGAAGAGAAGACACGAGAATAATGCGAACAAAAGAAATATCAAAAGAACTCCTGCCTTCAGACGGGATGTAAACATTACGAGAAAGCTAGTTGTGGATCATTCACAGGCCGTGATGGTAACTAACAATGAGAAACAATTTAGTAATATTATTATTTCAAACACTAGTGAGTGTAATAAAACAACTACACCAACTGATTCTCATAGTTATAATAAGACTGACAGTTTAAATCAAAAATTATATCTAGATACATTTGCAAAAGATGATAAAAATAAACTAGCAACTGACCAAAAATCTATCATCAACTGTTTGAAAAAAAGACTAGAAACTAACGGCATTACTGCAGGTTGTAAACCAAAAGTACCAAAAAAAAATTTTGAACTTCCACAAAAACCTCATTTACCAATTGGTCCACCTCCTAAAAAGCCACCAAGAACATTTGCTCATGATAAACAAATAGATCTAGATCTTCCTTATAATTGTACAATGGAATCTCATAAAAATACCAAGTCTGATCCAAAAGCTATGTTGGAAAAGCTAGAGAAGTTTATAACTAAAAATTCCCATACATATGGACCTAAAGATGAAAAGACTACTGGAAAAGATTGTAATTCAAATATCAGTTCTAAGAAATCTAACTTATTTAATTTGGCAAAGTCTTTAAAGTGTCCAGAAAGTGATAAACCGTTTGGTAATTCTTTAAAAATACACCATACTGATGAACAGAATTATTTAACTCGAAAATTATATAATGAATATGACGTAGAGCATATATATGACCAACCAATATTCCTAAAACCCAACTCAAGGCCAAACATCGATACTGCTAATAATTGTCATACGCTTATAATTGGTAATGATCAGATTTGTGATTCCAATAAATCTAATCTGCATTATATGGTAAGTTCTAATAATTAATTAAAATAATGATTGTCTATTTGATTTTTTCATTTATCTATTACTAAAATACTTATCATACCTATAAATAATAGTAAATCTATCTTTTTATTTTAATCTGTAGTCCACGCCAATTAAAGATTATAATTCTGAAGTTAATTTGAAAGAATCTGAATCATATTTTCAAATTGATACTACTGATGAATTGGATTCAAAAACAAACAAAAATATGACTATGACTCATGAGAGAAAAGTATTTATAAGAATAATTTATTTTATTTTATTTTAATATAATTTTTACCTAGTTAAATTAATTGTCAATACTGTGTACTTTTATAAGATTCAAATGTTAATGAATGAAGCTTATGGTACATTTGTTAAAACTCAAGAGGAAAGTGATTCTAACTGTGAAGACAGTTCTAGTGGATCAATAAATAATCTAACGGGTATGTAAATAATTTAATAATTATATAAGTTAACGATGAGAATAAACTTACCATTTAGGTATTAGAAATCTTAAATTATAATAATATCTATTATTTAATAAAAGTATCTATCAACTACATTTTATTTTTATAAAGCACTTATTATTGGTCACATAATAAACCAATGAAACGACTATTACATTACATTAATGTACAAAAATACTGTATTTAGCTTTTAATTGTAATTTATAATTGTTTAGCTTATTATTATTATTTTTTTAAATGTTTTATTCAATCTGCTGTAAAAAAAAACAATAAAAACAACTTAGGAAGTAATAGATAGTAATAATAATTAAATAAACAAATAGATAAAAATAACAGAGCGTAGAACCCTTCAGTGAAGGTACTACGATAAAAAAAAACATGAGTTTTAAAATTGAATTACTTTGTCATTAGGTTTCTACACCATTTGGTTTGAGCCGTTAGGAAGGATTTCCAGGGATAGTAAAAAAGAGATATTGAACATGAGTGAGTTTCCTTTGGTTAAAAGGCTGTTATGGAATGTTTTGTAGTGTGTTTTAGCCATGTCTGCAACAAAGGAAAAGGATATGAAGAGGTTGTGATGGAATCTGTGATTGGAAACATAATACGGTGCTTTAATAGATGGTCTTAGAGTTTTGGTTTGATAGATTTGTATTCTATTGATGTATAGTAGGTTTTGCTAATCCCTAGAGCTGTATATCATAGATCCATCACCCATATTGGTTTAAGTAGTATTTTGTGTATAAGAAGTTTATTGTTCAGATGAATATGTTTAGTATTTAGAGATCAGTAGGTA
This sequence comes from Diuraphis noxia, assembly GCF_037042655.1. Taxonomy (NCBI): domain Eukaryota; kingdom Metazoa; phylum Arthropoda; class Insecta; order Hemiptera; family Aphididae; genus Diuraphis; species Diuraphis noxia. The sequence goes on from NW_028301717.1 coordinate 2,200,895, forward strand.
TCACAGCTGTCGACTACGACATTGAGCGTTAAACATTTGGAGCGTATTTGAGGAACCCATGTGAGCCAGCGGTTTAAGGCTAGTCTTACGTTTTGGGAGTAGGGTAAAGGTTGATTATTGAAGAATAGTTGTGTGTTCTGGGGGTGTAATGTGAAGGTAGAGTCTAGTGATTTTATTTGGTTTAATTTCAGGACCCATTCTGTGTACCATGAGGTGAGTAGTTTAAAATAGGTTTGCATAAAAGAAGCAGCTATGTCTGGGTTAGAGTGGCATACAACTAATGCTTTGTCACCCGCAAAGTCGGCTACTTTTGTGTTTTGAGTAGGGGGTTGCTCTGCGATGTAGATGTTAAAAAGGAATGGTGCAATAAATGTACCTTACAGGACACTGGCTTCTATTTTAGAAATATTTGAAAAAGATTTAGCTTAAATAACATAATAATAAGTAATTTCTCTATGAAAAAGTCCTATTTCACGCATAGTTCTTGTCTTAATTTTGTATTTATAATACGAGTACATTTTACAGAAAGATTTTTAACAATCAAACATTGACAGTAGCGTCGATCACCTAATATATATAATATATTATATGACATATATCATAGTAGATTTTTAGATGGGGAAGGGCCCACTATGAGATACTGCCGTGTACTGCATACAGAATATACGTTTAAACATAAAAATAAATGGTTAAATGTTACATTACTTATCTGTAGACGCTTTGATTTACATCTGATGGTAAAATTATGAAAATAGGGGGGATGGTAAAAACATTTAATTTATTAATCATATACTTTGTCTTTAAACTCTATAATATTTCATTAATAGATGAAAGTATGTCAAACAAATTAAAATTTATTCAATTTTTAATGTTCATTTCTTAATTTTATTTTAGTGACCAATTCATAGTGAATTAAAAATATTATAATATTGGTCATAAATGATGTGTCATTTATGGATTTTTTATTTTTTTTAGATAAAAATATTAGTGAACAAACTTTAGAGCGTAAAGGGTATTTACGTAGAGTGGCTAAAAAAATTACAACATCATCGTGTTCAACTATTGTTCATGATAAAAATCATCTATTTCAGGCACTTTTATTAATTGGACTGGATTTAAGTTCTACCAAAGAAAAATTACCTTATATAAAACATAAATATCCTACACAAGTAATTATTGTGGTTAAATAGATTAATTTTTAACAAATGTAATTTCATTAATGATTATTTTGTAATCTCAGGCTAAAATACCAGAACAATTTGAAAATTTATGTTTTCCTGATGCACATGTTTGGCCATTTACTGCAGATGATTGTAGAACATATTCATTAACTGTTACTGATGAAAATGGTCGACGTAACTATGGTTACTGTTATAGAGTACAGCCTGAAGGTGCTGCCTATTGTTTACCATTAGTATATTGTATATATTCTTCAATTAAAGCTAACAGTTTTTACTTTAAGGCACGTAATATTTTTACCATTCATTTTTAATAAGATTATTCAACTTATATTTATAAATATTAAATAATCTTAATGAACTTTACAGGTATTACAAGAAATTGAATCAAGACATGGTTTATCTGAATTCAATATGAAAATGTTTATTAAGTTATTATATGACCAGCCATTTCCAGAACTTGGTTCTTCAATTTATTTACCTCTTGAACCTTCAAGTTACAGTACTGAGCTGTAAGTAAATAAACATTTTATAAACAATATTTTGTTTTACTATTTTTAGGTTCACAAGACAACTTCATGTTTGAACCATTTGATATCAAGGCCATAGATTCCTTGAATAATCTAATGTACCATATATTCACCACATTTATTTATTTATTTTTTTTTAAACATTTTGAAACTTTATTTTTTAGCCCTAACGGAGAAGGAGTACTTCGTATACCATTTGATATTCTAAATGATCAAGATGATCTACTAAAACTTTTAAACATTATTAAACCAAATACGTTTATACAAATGTTAGCTACAATGTTGTTAGAAAGAAAATTGATACTTCTCAGCAAATCAATAAGGTATTAATTATATCTAAATAAATTAAGTAATTTAACAATTTTTTAGAAAAATTTTAAAATATTTATTCAGCTATTATTTTAAGATTTTATATTTAAGTAACAAATGGAAAATTATTTACTGGATATTTGTTTGAATATTGATGTATCCTTACAAACTTTTTGAACACCTTGTACGCTTAGAAAAGTTTATATTTGTCAACTTGAAACATTTAATTTAAGAATTTGTATAGTTTTATAATATTACTTATAAATAATTAAAATATTTGCATCTATTAAATAATATAAGTATAAACTATAAATATAAGATATGAATTTAAAAATAATAAAATTTAGTTTTAAATAAATTTGTATAACAATTGATTATTGGTTAAGAGGATGCTTTTCATGCATTTGTTGTCTCCATCATACACAAGCACAACCTAGCAAATTTCTGTTCACTGGTTTCAATTGTGTGCCGTTAATTTTTGTATTAGAGTGAATTGAATTTTGACTATACAATTTTCAAACGTGATATAAACATTAAAACATTATCAATGTGTAATATTTTACATACACATATTTTGCTTGAAAATGTATATAACAATAAATCGCCAACATTTTTAAGCACAGATGTTATTATATTGTTCTTACCGAAAAATTTGGTAATAGGTCAGTTTTTTCCTTAATATCAGAATTAACAACAACTTTTGAAACTAATGAACAAAAATTTGGTATATCGTACACTTGTAAGATGGAGACTACTACAAATACATCTTAAAAATAAATCTAATATTTTTTGACACTTGATTTAATTTGTAATATTTTTTTTTTAAATTCTTTTTTACAGTTTGTTATCAAGTAGTATTGAAGCACTTACATCTTCTTTATATCCTTTTGCTTGGCAACATACTCTTGTATCAGTTCTTCCTTCTCAAATGGTATCTGTTGCTGATTTTGTTCAAGCTCCAACACCATATATCATTGGTCTGTTAAAAACTGATAATCAATCAGATATATTCTCTCAATTGAGTGAAAAAGATCAAGTAAATATTATATTTATGTATATATTATACATGAATTTTGTATGCTTATTTTCCTAATAATTATGTTAATAATCAGGTTTTCATTTTTGATTTGGATGCTAACAAAACATTGCGTAAAGTAAAAGATGAATATAGTGTCCTACCATCAAGAATTGCAAAAGGCTTGAAAAATGTTATTGGGTTAAAGGTGGAGTTGGATCAATCAACTAAAGCAGTTTTAGCATCAGAGTCTCTTATACGATTGTTTGTGGAACTAGTTGGTCATTATAAATCCTTTATTCTATCAAATACAGAAAATAAATATAATTTTCAGGTATTGTTGATAAAATATTTTCCTATTTTTACTCATAGATTAAATGCTTTTTTTAAAACTATTTGGTAAGCAGGTAATCTGTCAAAAAGTCTGAGGACAAAAAGTCCGGTATGGAAATAGTTGGACAAAAAGTCCGGATTCATTTTTTGATTGCCGGACAAAAAGTCCAAACACATTTTTAGTGTCGGACAAAAAGTCCGAAAATACAAAATTTTCATAATTGTGTAATTATAATATTTTATATATATATATATATTTTTTATATTTTCTTATTCTTATTATTTCTTATACCTAGGGAACGGATTTGAATGCAAATTGCCTTTTTTTTCTGAATGTCCGAAAACATTGGTTTCCAAGCAAAAAGTTCATTTCATACATCAAAGAATTAAAAAATGTAACTTTTATTTTGCTTTTTTTTGCAGTTTTAGAGCATTTTTTTAAATCTCTAGTGCATTTTGTGGTTTTTAAGTCATTTTTTCCACATTCATTCTTAAAAAAAATTAAAATACCTAAATATGTATTATATTGTTACGAAATTATTGTTGACACGTGTATTATGTTACGAAATTACGAAATTATTGTTGACATGTGTAGACACAAAATATATACATACAAGTTACAACAGATTATTACCCACATTAAGGTAAAGATAAGAGATAAGATCCGATAAACTATTTATCTAAAGTTAATTAATTAAGGTTGTATTGTATTTAAATATTTTTTATTAGATTTTTCATAATAATGTGTTTTTTTATAAGTTTTAAATGCAAAATTTTGTTTTTATTGAATATGAACCCATTTTATTAAAGTTTTTTAGGGCATTAAATCGTATTTTTTTAAGGCATTTTTCTTGTCTTTTAGAGCATTTAAATCCATTCCCTACTTATACCTAACATAAATACAACAGAAATTATCAAGATTTATATTATAATTGTGGTAATAACGTTTTTGTAGCATGTAGATTGTAGGTATGATATTATGGTAGATAAACTGTAGACGTACGGCTGCGATAAACATTAGATCCATATAGACCAGACTATAGCGGATTTCCATAATATTTTTTTTTAGGTATAAGAAATAATAAGAAATAAGAAAATATAAAAAACAGTAGGTACAATGATATAATAATGAAATAAAAGTATTACAATTACATTTTTAAAATAAATAATAATTATATATGAACTGACTATATATATATATATATATATATATATATATATATATAATATTACATGTGTATACTATATATATACCTACATGATAATATTATATAATATAAGGTACATTATAATTTTAAATGAAAATGGAATAGACAATTTTGAACTTTCGGACTTTTTGCCCGGCAATCAAAAAATTAATCCGAACTTTTTGTCCAACTATTTCCATACCGGACTTTTCGTCCGGGAATCGGTTAGCAACTATGTTAATATTTCATGTGCATAATATAATATATACATATTCATATACAATAGATATAATAACAAAAATAATTATTGTTCCATTAGAAAAAGTTATTCAGAAAAAAGTTGTTTTTTTTTTTGTTTTTTTTTTTTTAACACATTTTAAAATATTAACAATATTATGGTTGAATGACGTTGATAGTAGGTAAATATTTATGATAATAAATCATAATTCAATGTCAAGTTAGTTGTGTTTCTTAAAATAAAAAGGATATTGCCTACAATCAGTAGCTTGTATCTAAATTATATATTAAAAAATAACATATTTAATTTGTATACTCATAAGTCATAAAACATAATTTTTAATTATTAAATACAAAATGGTTTACTTTCATTACAATTACCCCAAAAAAATTATTTGATCATTTTCCATTTTTAACAAATTTAATGCTCTAACTATCTCTATTAAATTTTGAATTATTATTAAGATGTATTTTACATAAAAACTTGTTTTGTTCTGTTTAGAGTATAATACATTTCTTGTTTTGTTTCAGAAACAATTTTTCATTGATGCTGGTATTAATACTGCACATCGGAATTTTTTGGAATGGTTTACAGAAACAGCTATGTTTACCACATTTCTAAATAATAAAATGCATAATAATATAGACAAAAAAGACGTATTTGAGTGCCGATGTGATGAATTTTCTAATGAGCTCAGTAAAATTAAACGTAAATCAAAAACACTACAGTCTATGAAGGCAATAGGTGATCGGATAAAAGAATGGGCAGTTTCATGAATCCATTTAATTAATTGATTTATAATTTATAATGTATAATGATAAATTTTAATTTAATATAATTATATATATTAACCAAAGATCAAGATTTCTAAAAATGTTTTATATGTAAGAGAAATATAAAACACTAAAAGTATTATTAAAATATGATCATTTTTGTATTGTTTGTAATATATTAGCATTTATTTGTTAAAAATATTTCATTGGTATTTATTAAATTGATTTATTTGTGTTCATATGATTATCATACATTAGTGGTTTTTCTTACTCATGATTGATATTTTTGGGCAATATTTCTAAAGAAGATGTCAGTGCGCTGTTTGTTTTCTCTCTAGCCGACAGGCAATGTAGATAAAACATATTTATTCAGAATTATATTTTTGTTTTGCTTAAAAGTATTGTGGAAAGAGTTGAACTTAAATCTACAACATTTAGTAGCGTCTGAAGTTGGAGTTTTGTCTAAATTTTTTTATGTATCGAAATTACAAATATATTATTTTGTGGTTAAAAATGTATAAAATTTTATAATTTATTTTATTTTTTTTAGATAAGTTCATACTGTAACCAAAAAATACTTGAATACTTAATAAGGTTTTTTATTGACATTAAAGTTCAAATTTGGAAGAAATTAGAATTTGATATATATTCATTACAGCATGCATTTTAGACACCAATTGTACAGCAAATCCATATTCCGTATCTACTTGCCCATTTTTTAGATTCTGAGCGGAGCGATGAATGTATTGATTTTACCATGATGTGTGTTTTTATTATTTTTTTTTTTTTTGTCTGTCATCACGTTTTGGGACAGTATAAATGCTTCAATTTTTTACTTCAGTTCCTCGTTCGATCAAAAAGTGAATCTAGTTGGTACTTAGGGGGATCAAAAGTAAAAAGTTCTTAAAACTTTTCTAAATAATCGAGAAAAACAAACTAAAAATTAAAGGAAAAACGGGAAATTTTACTCACACTCATTTTTCGACAAAATCGATTTTGGTTTTTGATGTAACTTTAAACGAATGACCATGAAATTTTCACCGAATGTCGGAATGTTGATATATGTATATTCTATCCACCATGCAATTTTCAAAAAATGTCGACATAAGTTGAACTATTCATAGGGATTTGAAATTTTCGAAAAGTTTTTCTTTTTAATTCTAAGATTTGAAAATTTAATACAAGGCTTATAATATATTTTTACAATAGCAATTGAAAAATAAAAGAAATATATAGTCACAATTTTTATTTATAAGCATTTAAAGTTCAAATTTTGACTAAATACGTAAAAATGACGGCAATGTTCTAATTATCTTAGATACAAATTCATAAAAGTTTTTCTTTTTAATTCTAAGATTTTAAAATTTAATACATGGCTCCTATCACATTTTTACAATAGCAGTTGAAAAATAAAAGAAATGCTTAGTCACAATTTTTATTTATAAGCATTTAAAGTTCAAATTTTGACTAAATACGTAAAAATTACGGCAATGTTCTATTTATCTTAGATAGAAATTCATAAAAGTCTTTTTAAATGTTTATATATGTATATTCTATCCACCATGCAATTTTCAAAAAATGTCGACATAAGTTGAACTATTCATAGGGATTTGAAATTTTCGAAAAGTTTTTCTTTTTAATTCTAAGATTTGAAAATTTAATACAAGGCATATAATATATTTTTACAATAGCAATTGAAAAATAAAAGAAATATATAGTCACAATTTTTATTTATAAGCATTTAAAGTTCAAATTTTGACTAAATACGTAAAAATGACGGCAATGTTCTAATTATCTTAGATAGAAATTCATAAAAGTCTTTCTTTTTAATTCTAAGATTTGAAAATTTAATATAAGGCTCCTAACAAGTTTGTCAATCTTTATCACAAATAAAAAGTCTACCGGAAATTCAAATTAAATTTGTATGAGCATTTGAAATATAAATTTTTACAACATTGGATTTTCACTGAATTTCACATTTAGTAATTTTCTTATTTGGGCGTAACTCTAAAAGTCTAAAACAAATGACCGAAGATACTTGAAATTTTCACTGAATGTTTATATAGGCATTTTCTATATTTGATAACATTTTCAAAATATTTAGATTTGTTTTGATCTGTTTACTGACATTTTAATTTTTCAACTTTTTTAGTTTTTTTTTCTATAAATATCGATAAAAATTTATTTGTTAGATAGAAAAGCTTGAAAATTCAATAAAAAGCTCCTAACATATTTTTACAATAGCAGTTGCAAAATAAAAGGAATACATAGTCACAATTTTTATTTATAAGCATTTAAAGTTCAAATTTTAACAACATATTATGTAAAAAGGACCTCGAATCTGGCGATTGAAGACGATAGGCGTAGAGAACAACTTTTTGTAGTTTGTCAAACCACAGAACGTCAAACTTTAGTTTAGGTAACCTGTTATGTAAGTTTAGATCTGAACACAGTACAGTCAGTCAGTCATCCAACTCTTCCTCTCATCAAACTCTGAAAGGGTCTAAAACTCTAAAATCTAAATGTTCACTGTCTGGAGGTTTAGGCATTTATTGTTCTGTGGTTTAGGGGCTGATATTTGATAATACATTAATACTCATCTATATATATATAACCACATGTAACTATTTAAAATTTAAAATATTGTGTTTTTATTCTATGATAATTATCAAAGTTTATCTTCCATGAGATAATTTCTACACGAAAAGAAAACAATAACAATTCCTAAAACTACAACATAAGTCATAAATCACTATTTAGTATTCACAATCACAAATCACAATTCACATTTCACATTTTCACAATGTTGATGGTGTAGCTGCTGATGGCATGGCCACAGAGGAGAATATTGTAGAATTTTATAAAATTAAAATTTATAGACAAAGAAATTAATTTACCGTTGTACAAAGTGTGTGTCCGAAAGAAGGAAAGAACGAACGATAAAATAATAACAAACCACTCTGTGACCGCGGCGACACGGCTTGGGAGACGCGAACTGCAAACAGTCATCGGTCAGTAATCAGTTGTCGGTAGTGGGTACTCTACAGTTTACTCAGTAGCAGAGTTGACGCGCGTTCATAAGGTGTTTGATAGTTTCGTCCGTTTGAGTAACCGACTCCTCTCGGACAATAATAATAATAATTATAAACTTTTCCGTACTGTTGTAAAAACGAATTTAAAATAATACAAAACAAATAACTCGATCGCTGTCTAAATAGTAAAATATGATAAACCGCGGTGGCATCGTCTGCGGCGACTGTCATTACCATTGCTCAACGTTTCACTGTTAGGTTTTCAGTAACTTTGCATAGGTACATTCATGTTTGCACTGGGAACAGAGAGTGGTAATGCAGTAACCAACGACAGTATTAGATCGAACAACCCTTTTTTGGACTTCAGACGTATAATTTTGTCTCAAGTGAGTGATTTGTGTACGTTTAAGGTTTTCTTGTGCTCATTCCTCGACACACTGACAGATGATCAGATGTGTCAATAATTTGGCGTGTAGTGACATGTTTCGTGAATTAGGCTTAAAAAAATCTAATTGACAGAGTTGTACATACAACATTAAAATACAGTTACCCACAATATTTAACTTACATTAAGCAGTTAGTATTAGCTATTTTAATTACCTATAAGTAGTTATTCAAAGCGTTTTGAAGTATTTTCCTTCATGTTTGAAATATGTTTGAATTTGCAATTTTGGATACTACCAAGCAGTTGAGTTTCATTAATTGTTTATGTTTTCTTTTGTAAAGCAAGAAGATCAAAGTTCAAAAATGGATCCAATGACTCTAGTGACACAATATAATTTATTGCAAAATGGTCCTCCAGAAGAATCAAAACTTGCTACTTATATGGTATGTATATAATGCCAATTTAATTGTATTGTCTTTGGTTTTTTGGTCATTATTTATTACTGTAGTTGCTTTTATTCAGTAACTTAGAGATTTGACCTCAATATCCTAAGGTCATGAGAATTGATAGAACTTATTAATTAATTGTATGTATTGATTATAAAATTACTTTAAATTCTTAAATAATTCTTATATTATATAAATAAAAACTATCAAAGCAATTATTAACTTTTAAAATATAATATCCAACAAACAAATAATATATATTACATATTATTATTTATATATTTTTATACTATGAAATACTGGCATTTGAAAAAAATCCCGATTGTAGGTAGTAAACTGTATAAAAAAAAAAATAAAAAAAATACCCTCTAAGAAACAATTAGTTTTTACACATTTTTGTTAAAAGAAGAAAAAAGCAATATAGATACCTACTTTAAAATTGTAAAATAACTGTTCTAATAATATTTGATATAATTTATGTTTGAGTTTAGATAATATTCTTGTCATAAATCACAATTAAATATTCTAGAATTCAAACATATTGATATAGATATAGATATTTAAAAAAAATAAAATGTTTCATCCATAGTTGATATTTTAGATTCTGAGTGGAGCGATGAATGTATTGATTTTACCATGATGTGTGTTTTTATTATTTTTTTTTTTTTTTGTCTGTCATCACGTTTTGGGACAGTATAAATGCTTCAATTTTTTACTTCAGTTCCTCGTTCGATCAAAAAGTGAATCTAGTTGGTACTTAGGGGGATCAAAAGTAAAAAGTTCTTAAAACTTTTCTAAATAATCGAGAAAAACAAACTAAAAATTAAAGGAAAAACGGGAAATTTTACTCACACTCATTTTTCGACAAAATCGATTTTGGTTTTTGATGTAACTTTAAACGAATGACCATGAAATTTTCACCGAATGTCGGAATGTTGATATATGTATATTCTATCCACCATGCAATTTTCAAAAAATGTCGACATAAGTTGAACTATTCATAGGGATTTGAAATTTTCGAAAAGTTTTTCTTTTTAATTCTAAGATTTGAAAATTTAATACAAGGCTTATAATATATTTTTACAATAGCAATTGAAAAATAAAAGAAATATATAGTCACAATTTTTATTTATAAGCATTTAAAGTTCAAATTTTGACTAAATACGTAAAAATGACGGCAATGTTCTAATTATCTTAGATACAAATTCATAAAAGTTTTTCTTTTTAATTCTAAGATTTTAAAATTTAATACATGGCTCCTATCACATTTTTACAATAGCAGTTGAAAAATAAAAGAAATGCTTAGTCACAATTTTTATTTATAAGCATTTAAAGTTCAAATTTTGACTAAATACGTAAAAATTACGGCAATGTTCTATTTATCTTAGATAGAAATTCATAAAAGTCTTTTTAAATGTTTATATATGTATATTCTATCCACCATGCAATTTTCAAAAAATGTCGACATAAGTTGAACTATTCATAGGGATTTGAAATTTTCGAAAAGTTTTTCTTTTTAATTCTAAGATTTGAAAATTTAATACAAGGCATATAATATATTTTTACAATAGCAATTGAAAAATAAAAGAAATATATAGTCACAATTTTTATTTATAAGCATTTAAAGTTCAAATTTTGACTAAATACGTAAAAATGACGGCAATGTTCTAATTATCTTAGATAGAAATTCATAAAAGTTTTTCTTTTTAATTCTAAGATTTTAAAATTTAATACATGGCTCCTATCACATTTTTACAATAGCAGTTGAAAAATAAAAGAAATATATAGTCACAATTTTTATTTATAAGCATTTAAAGTTCAAATTTTGACTAAATACGTAAAAATGACGGCAATGTTCTAATTATCTTAGATAGAAATTCATAAAAGTTTTTCTTTTTAATTCTAAGATTTTAAAATTTAATACAAGGCTTATAATATATTTTTACAATAGCAATTGAAAAATAAAAGAAATATATAGTCACAATTTTTATTTATAAGCATTTAAAGTTCAAATTTTGACTAAATACGTAAAAATTACGGCAATGTTCTATCTATCTTAGATAGAAATTCATAAAAGTCTTTTTAAATGTTTATATATGTATATTCTATCCACCATGCAATTTTCAAATAATTTTGACTTAAGTTGAACTATTCATAGGCATTTGAAATTTTCGATCATTATTAGTTTTTTTTAAATTAATATCGATAGAAATTTATTTGTTAGGCAGAAAAGATTGAAAATTTAATACAAGGCTCTTAACATATTGTTACAATAGCAGTTGAAAAATAAAAGAAATTCATAGTCACAATTTTTTTTATAAGCATTCAAAGTTTGAATTTTGACAAAATACGTAAAAATCACGAAAATTCACAAATTATTTTAAGCTAGAAATTCATAAAAAATTTTCTTTTTAAATCTAAGATTTCAAAATTTAATACAAAATTCCTTACAAGTTTTTCAATCTTCATCACAAATAAAAATTCCACCGGAAATTCAAATTAAATTTTCGTGAGCATTTGAAATTTAAATTTTTACAACATTGGATTTTCACTTTTAGCGATTTCCTTATTTTGCTGTAACTCTAAAACAAATGACCGCAGATACTTGAAATTTTCACTTAATGTTTATATAGGCATTTTATATATTTGATAAAATTTTCAAAATATTTAGATTTGTTTAGAGCTGTTTACTGACATTTTAATTTTTCAACTTTTTTTTCTATAAATATCGATAAAAATTTATTTGTTAGATAGAAAAGCTTGAAAATTTAATAAAAAGATCCTAACATATTTTTACAATAGCAGTTGCAAAATAAAAGGAATACATAGTCACAATTTTTATTTATAAGCATTTAAAGTTCAAATTTTGACTAAATACGTAAAAATGACGGCAATGTTCTAATTATCTTAGATAGAAATTCATAAAAGTTTTTCTTTTTAATTCTAAGATTTTAAAATGTAATACAAGGCTTATAATATATTTTTACAATAGCAATTGAAAAATAAAAGAAATGCTTAGTCACAATTTTTTTTACAAGCATTCAAAGTTTGAATTTTAGACAACATACGTAAAAATCACGGAAATTCATAAATTATTTTATGCTAGAAATTCATTAAAAATTTTCCTTTTATATCTTAGAATTTAAAATTTTATATAAGGCTTCTAACATATTTTTACAATACCAGGTGAAAAATAAAAGAAATATATTAGCACATTTTTTTTTTACAAGCATTCAAAGTTTGAATTTTGACAACATGTGTAAAAATCACGAAAATTCGCAAATTATTTTAAACTAGAAATTCATAAAAAATTTTCTTTTTAAATCTAAGATTTGAAAATTTTTAATAATCTATAATATATTCTAGATAGATAAACCATCTTCGCTCAGAATCGTTTTTTGTATACAATGATATATCATTGGATTCAAATTTAATTCCATCCATTACAGTAACCCACTTGTAACCTACTGTACAGCAGAGCGACATCCACGACCTACCCGCCCTTTTTTAAATTATGATTGCTTTAAATTATAGGTGATTATTTCACTATGGTTAGAAATTACTGATAATTGATAAATATACTATATTATGTTTATGACACCAAAATAACAATTTTTCATTAAGTAGCAAAAATTTGATCTTGCTACCCCATGAAAAAGTAGGTTGGTGGCTATACCTAATTAGTGCCACTAATATGAATAATTGAGTATCAACTACCAAAATAATATATTGCAATAAATATTTTGAATTACTGTATCAATATATCATATTGAATTAAATAAACTTGCATTTATTATTTTAATTCTAAAATACAGTTTTGTATATTTTATTATTATTATTATTATTATAATGAAAATAAATAATTATTTTTTTTTTATAGAAACGACAAAATAACTCATCACCTCAATCAACACTGTACTCAACATTATCAAAAAATTATTCTAATTTAGATATAAACCAGTCCTCTTTATCAATGAAAAAGGTAAATAATAAAATAAAAGTATATCTCATTACTAGATTTTATATTAAATATATTTCTTGGATTAAATTAATGACCCCATTTATACTTAGCGTTAGTAGTGTCAGCTATTTATTAACATATTCACTAAAAATGATGTCAAATAACCCCATTTTACATAGTTTGAAAATACTGAATGATTCCAATACGTTTCATGAACAATGTTATTAAATGTACTAAAATTTGGTCTGCGTTACGATTACAATTTTTTGTTTTTTATCGGTCTCTTCAATAAGTATTATTTCATTTACATGTGCAATTCATACTACAATATTTTTTTTTCAATTATTATTGTTATTTTATATTATATTTAACTAGTATTTTTAACTCCAATTTTTTAGAGACAACAAATATATTCAAATATTGTTTAAACTTTAAAGTGAATATGTTAGGGTCAAAAATATAAAAAATCTGTTTAGAAAAAGAAAATCAAACCATTAAAACTCTTAAAACATCTAAATAGTGTACAGTAAAAATGATGTCTCCTTGTAGAACAATCAGATATTAATTTTTTTTTTTTGTATTTTTTACGAGGAAAACATTGTGGTTTCATTGATGACTGATTCTTAAATTATTTAAATTTTATCAATATCAGTAATAAATAATACATTTAAAAATCAAAAATTTGTAATATGTAATTTGATAGCAATTTCTGAAAATAGAATTTAAAATTGATGTCTTGCGACCTGCATAAATTCCTTATCTTTCAAATAAAAAAAAAATGATCAAAATCTGATTTTTTCATGAGTCATGAGTTTTTTCTGTTGGTATATTTTTATATTAAACTATTTAAACTCATTGGCCTTGACATCCTTCATGTTTATTAATTGATAAAAAGTTAATCTGGAAATAACATATTTTTAAAAACATTTTAATTTTCATAAAATATTTAATTTGGTTTTTCATACATAATTAGTTAATATTCGGGGACACAGAAAATAGAAGTTCAGGAAGAAATACATACAAATGGCTCAACATACATAAATATTTTTGGTGTATATTTCCAATACTTAAATTCTATACCATAATATATTACTTTAGTTTTAGTATATTGATAACGATACTATATATTTAACTATAGTATATGCATAATATATCAATTCTATATTTCCGTATCATTGAATAAAATATTTGCCTTAACATAAAAAACCTAATATACCTAATTCCAATATGTATTAACCAAAAATTATTTTGTATTGAGTTAATTTGCATTAATTAATGTGGTAATTTTCAGTAAATGGTTAAATAATTGTTTTATGATTTATATTAATCTCAAAGGCCAGAAGAATTTTCAGTAAATTATTTAACTGCTTGTCACTGTTGATTGATCACATAATTATCTTATTAGTTACTTAAAAGTTAAAATACACATACATTTTATTAGACATAATTATAAGTTACCTTTCAAAGCACAATGTTAATTTTTGTTTTAAACACTTAGGATAATAAAAAAAGTTTACAATTATTATGCACATGTTGTGATAGGCAATTGACAATTTTCAGGCATCTATAGCAACTGTCGATTTCGTACCTAGAAATCTAGCTGGTTCATTAAACAATACTGATGTTTCTTCAATTTACGCTAAAGACAAATCTCAGCCTATACAAGCATATCAGGTAGATAATTAAGCTTAATATTATCGCTAATAACTTTTAAATATTTAAAAAATACATTTTAAGTATTATTATTATTTGGTGTTTAATAGAAAAATGTCAATGGTACAACATATTTCTATCCTCCAGACACTAATGGTACTAATCAACCTAATGGTAATATCTTTGATGATCCATCTGGATATTTACCAATGCCATCAGTTGAATCACCAACATCTTCATTATATGCCCAAGATGATTTAAGAAGAGATTTATTGCATAGAAATGCTTTATCAATTGCCTCACTAGACTCAGACCAATGGCCAGGTTTGTAACATCCTCAATAAATAAGTAATTTATCTTTATGAATTATTAATAGGTTATTGATATTTGTATTTTAGATTTACCAGAAACTGTTGAAGATTATCATGATGTTTATCCACTCGATATATATGGGCACTCATCTAAAATATTGACTTACAATACATCCACTTATCGAGCAACCTATTCTAAGAATGGAGAGAAATGTTGTTTAAAACGCATTCATGGTAAAAAGTTTAATGAACCTTTTTATTTATTTTTAGTTATTTCTATTATATTTATTAGAAGGTAATTTTACATTTTACATTAAGATATAGGTAAATAAACTATAATTTTTAGCTCAATAAGTATGTGACGTAAGAATCAAATGTGCATGCATATTTAAAGTAAGAAGTTACCCATTAGTAACAGTTCACTTGGAGTTGTTCAGTTGCTCATATGTATTTTTTTTTAATAAATAATTTTTTAATTTTTAACAATTCGCTTTTTAGACAATGCCTGGGGTTTTCATGTATGGTTTGGGTGAAGAGATTCTTTATAAGTAGATTATGGTGTGTTTGAAAATGGTTATGAAAGTTTATAGGAAGTGTGCAGCTTCTTCTGTCACAGTTTTCATTGAAAGACCTTCACGTAATGTGTATTTGATATATAAAGGTGGGCAGTCATTATATTTTTAAAGGCAATCTTCTGGAACTGTTGAATTTTTTTAGTATTGGAAACTTTTGCAGTGCTATAAAATTAAGGTCCATAGTGGTTTAACTAATGTTTTATAATTAAAAACTTAATTTAAAGTGTCGATTAAAGTAATTTCAAAATATTTTTTTATTTTGATGTAAAAATAAGAGATAAAAGCTTGAATAGGCGATAGCTTTTTTATTTACATATAAATTGTTATCTCAATATTACAATCATTTCACATTAGATTAGTGCTTCAAATTAATAAAAAACAGGTAATTTGTGGATGTCTTTCTGTTGTACAGTAAGTTACAAGTGGGTCACTGTAATAGATGGAATTAAATTTGAATCCAATGATATTATATCATTGTATACAAACAACGATTCTGAGGAGAAACGGTTTATCTGTTTAGGATATATTAGAAATTATTGAAAATTTTCAAATTTTAGATTTAAAAAGAAAATTTTTTATGAATATCTAGCTTAAAATAATTGGCAAATTTTCGTGATTTTTATGTCTTTGTCAAAATTCAAACTTTGAATGCTTATAAAAAAAAAAAAATGTGGGTATGTATTTATTTTATTTTTCAACTGCTATTATAACAATATGTTAGGAGCCTTGTATTAAATTTTCAAGCTTTTCTACCCAGCAAATAAATTTTTATCGATATTAATTTTAAAAAAATAGTTCAACTTAAGTTGAAATTTTTCGAAATTTACATAGTGGATAGAATATACTTATATTAAGATTCGGTGAAATTTTCATTTATCTATGGTCATTTTTTTTAAAGTTATATCAAAAACCAAAATTGATTTTGTCGAAAACTGACTGTGCGTAAAAATTCCCATCTTTTGCTTAATTTTCAGTTTGTTTATCCTGATTATTTAAAGAGAATTTTTTAGTTTTGACACCCTCCAAAGTACCAACTAGATTTACTTTCTGATCGAACGAGATACTGAAGTAGAAAATCGAAGCACTTTAACTCCCCCGAAACATGATGACAGACACAAAAAAATTCACTCATCATTGTAAAATCAATACATTCCTCGCTCCGCTCAAAATCTAAAATCTTCAGAATTAAAAAATTATATTTTTGTTAGTTTATTTTAAGTTTTTGATGTTATAGGTTTTCGATTAACAATTACAAAATATGCTCCATTAATTGAAGCTTGGAAAAAAATTAATCATGCAAATATTGTTCAGTTAAAGGATGTATTTATAACAAAAGCTTTTAATGATACTTGTGAGTGTTCTTGAGTCTTTTTATTTATAAAATAACATTTTGTGATATTGTTTTGGATTAATTATTGTTTTTATTTTTAGCATTAGTCTTTGTTTTTAATTATCATCCAGATTCTGAATCTTTACAAACTCGACATTTCAGTTCTAATGAAATAATGAATGGTTATAACGATCCATTTAGTTCTGATCCAAACGCACCACGACCTTATAGCCACACTAAAAATGCAATTTTAAGACACCAGCATAGGTAAATTATTATTTAACAGTCTTATATTAAGTAGAATTTTTTATGGTTGTTTTTTTTTAGTCAGTAATTGAAATTAGCGATACAAAAAAAACATGTTGTTCATTTATGTAAGAAGTATTTCACTTGAGAGTTTGCTATAATCAGAAATGTTAAACTTAAATGTTGATTATTTATTCTTAGGCCAAGTTATATTTTTTATAAGTATTCTTTTTAATTTTACCAAGGTATTTTAAAAATATTTTAAGTTGTTACTTGTTATTAATTATCTTTTTTAATATATAATAATGACCTTATTTTCAAGTCCTCATATTGTATCCCATTTAATGAGTATATCCTGTGGGATAACTTATTTTTTTCAAAGAAAAATAATATATTTCCTGTAAATTTTCAAATTGTTTCAATGAAGTCTATATAAAATCAAAATTTTAACTTTTAACATTTATCCTAAAAATTTAAAAATGTCATCTTTAAGAGAATGTCAGCAAATTTTTTTTAGTTCTGTTGCAACCAATCAAATTTTACATTCTAATGTTTAAAATCATTATTGTGAACATGTAAAATGTGGGACATTGTGTGTATGTCAGTAAGAGAAAAAATTTGCTAACCTCCCCTTTAAATTCCAAACATCAAAATTTGAACAAATTCATTATTTTTGAAAATAATGAGGTTGAGCTTGTTTGTTAAATCAATATTATTTATAATGTGGTGAACTTTTCATAATTTACATGTTATTATTTTACCATTTCAAGATATCAATTATGCAACTATTTAAAGACTTGCATTTAACTAACTATACCTATAATTGCAGTATTTGTAATAAATAATAATTATAAACATTGTTTTAGTAATGGACTTTTATCTGAAAATACACTATGGAATTATGCAATTCAACTTAGTGGTGCACTACGAGCAATACATGGATCAGGATTAGCTTTACGAGGTCTTTGTCTAAATAGGGTTTTAGTGACAGGTCATGTAAATACCAGGGCTAGACTTCGGATCAATTGTGTAGCTATAACAGATATTTTGTTAAATGATATGGCCAGTTCAAACATGATTGGTCATTTTCAAGTGAGTGAAAATTCAGTAATTAAATAATGAATATTTAAAAATATGAGATAACATTTTTAGCAAGAAGATTTAACAGAATTTGGTAAGCTTTTATTAGCTCTAGCTTGTCGATCCCTTATAGCTGTTCATCAAGATAATCTTGCTACTTCTATTGATTTAATGGCACGCTCTTACAGTAGTGATATTCGTAACTTAATAAGGTTTGGTTCATTGATCTTAAATATAGTATAACACAATCTCATATGATAACTATCTTCTCAGGTATTTACTGAGTAGTCAAAGACGGCATATTACAGAGCTAATGCCAATGATAGGAGCTAGATTTTACACTCAACTGGATGCTGCGCAGAATCACTCAGACAATTTGGAAAATGAGTTATCTAAAGAAATGGAAAATGGTCGTTTGTTTCGATTGCTTGTGAAACTTGGATCAATTAATGAACGACCTGAGTAATAATAATTAGTATAATTATATATTAATAACATTTAAAATGTTTAAAAAAATAATGTTTTATTTTTAGGTTTAATTTAGATCCTGCGTGGTCAGAAACTGGTGATCGATATATGTTAAAACTATTTAGGGACTATTTATTTCATCAAGTGACTGAGGATGGACGCCCTTGGCTGGATATGTCGCACATAGTTCAAACTTTAAATAAACTCGATTCTGGATCATCAGATACTGTAAATTATTATTATTATTTTTTTATTTTTTGTCGTACTTACTTATTTCGAAATAATTATGTTTTAGATTTGTTTGTATTCGCGTGATGAAAAGACCATATTAGTGGTTAGCTTTCAAGAACTGAAACATTGTTTAGAACAGTCATATTGTGAAATTGCCTCCGTGGCTGCGTCCGATGATCATATTAAGGCTGAATAATCTTAGAAGTCCTACTATGGGACTTTCAAATGATTAGCAATAAGTCCAAGTACTTAATTTATAATAATTAAGTAATGTCTTAAGAACAATTAAGATCATTTATCACATGATGGATTAATTAATTTGGTTGAATGCTTATAAGCGCTAATTTTTACATTTTTGTTTATTTTTTTCTAATTTTCTTCTTATTTTATTTTAAATTTTATAATTATTTTTTTACCAAATTTCATTCCTAATTCAACATTCCAATCATAAATGTTGCAAAAATTAACTTTACTTGAGTCTATTTTTCAATTTGCTTCCATTTGGCTGTGTATTTGCAAAGAATATATATATATATATTTTAAACATAGAGCAATAATAAAACATAATATCATAGCTAGCTAACTGAAGTTGATTATTGCAATTATAGTAAATTTTTTGGTCTCTCAATTGTTTTATTTTGTATTACATTTAATATTGTGCTAGGAATGAACAAGATGATAAATATTTAATGAGACTTAAGTTGTCTTTCAATATGTGTTATAACTTACTTGTTACCTAAAATTGATATAACAATTAAGCATTATTTAAACATTTTTATGCAGTTGTCTCTATATTCAGTCATTATAGCATTACTCCATGATTCTAAACATTTTCTATTTCATTAATGTTTTTTTATATATTATGGCAATCATAGATTATTTTTATTTTTAAAGCTAATTGATTTTAATTTATATTTTTTTTCTTATTGATGAATTATTGGTTTACCAAAAATTAAATTGTTGTGATCATTTATTACCAAAAAAAACATTATTAATTTTAACAAAAAAATATTTTGATACATATTGAAAGATAGCTATATGTATGATAATATTTCTATATATTATTGAGAATTTGGAGAATTTACATGGCAGCTATTAATTTAGTTAAAAGTAAATCGCACAAAGCTATAGTATTGAAGCAATGGTGATGTCTATCATTTGTTATAATTAAGATATATTTTTTTTATTAATTGTTTGATTGTGATAGATTTGAGAATAAAATGTCCAAAATAATAGTTCTTAAGGTTTTGTCATGTAATATTATTAAGAGTTAATAAAAGATAAATTATTTTAACTGGTTGTTAATTATTCAAGTATGTTTACTATTTTACGTTTACTTATTAATTATTTACTTGTCGACATGAAATTGAGTTTGGAATGAGATGATGCCACTAGATGAAAGCTTTTAACGGGAAATGGGTTAAAAGTGTCAACTGTTACAGGGAGGTTTGATGATGACGTGTCTGTACTTGTGGAGACAACTATTTTTTTTTATTACAAGCCAAAGTCATCACAGTATTTTTAATAATAAATATCTTTGTACTAAATTTAACATAATTCATATGTTTTAAGTTTTGAATCTTTTGATTTTACAATGACAATATTTGTTTTGAGTTTTGACATTAGAAAGTTAATCTTGTTGGTACTTTTAGGGGTCAGAATAAAAAAATTGCTTGTAATTTTCAAGAGCGTTGGGAAAACGAAAATAAATAGGATAAATAAGGAAAAACGTGGAATTTTAATGCAAAACCAATTTTTGACAAAATCGATTTTATTTTTTAGAATGACTCATAAACGAATATTTGTAAATAGTATATACTATTTAATGTTTATATATGTATTTTAAATGTTAGCAATATGAATACAATGAATATGACCAATGTCTATATACTTTATACAGTACAAAATTCTGTTACAACTACAACCAGAGGTACGACACTGTGTATTGGCAAAATCGGGTGACTGTGGCCTTGAACACGGTCTCCGGGAGGGCGTGGCATACGTTATCAATTAAATAGTTCATATCAATATCACCGCTGAACATTGATTACCACAAAACGATATTTGTAGTTTGTATAGTACAGTACTTAGTAATTTTACCAAGTTTGAATGTTTAGCATTAAAATGTAAAATAAATTATTTAATCAGGGCCGGCGTTAGGGGGAGGCAAAACGGGGCATTTGTCCAGGACCTCGTGCTTAAATATATTTTGTATAAAAATCTTGCAATAAAATAAAACAAGAATATAAGTAATATTAAATTAAATATGTATAATATTTTGAAAAGCAACGTGGTGCGGTAAAATTACAAAACCTTTGTATGCCTTAATATATATTTTGGAATTTGTCTGTTTACTCGTATGATATGATATGTAAGTTGACGTATTACACATACGTTTAAAAGTAATCATTGAACAGTTGAAAATTGATAATCGCTATTTCCCTAAAGTATTTTTTAATACCATTAAACATCATAGATGTAACTAGGGTCAACATTTTGGAAGAGCTTAACTCTTTAATATATTAAATTTAATTATTAAAAAAATTGTTTTATTTGGGACATGTATTTTTGATAATTTTTCGTTTTTAATTACACCTAGTCTATAAATTATAGATAACTATAGTTATTGCCTAATTGGTTAAATAAATTAAATACGTTTTGCACAGGCCCTCGCAAAAGGTAGCGCTGGCCCTGTATTTAATTAATAACTCTAATGAAAAAAATATTAAAATACTTTAATTAATGGCTTATGTAATAACAGGATATTGAAATTGAATTTAGAATAGAATACCTATAGGTTTAAAGAACTAACACATTATAAATTTAGTTTGGGATAATGGCCCATATTTGTTAGGGCATACCAGACACTTTACAACCATAATGAAAATTATTAATTACAAAAAAAATTGAATAATAAATTAATAAGTAATAATACTAATAACATATGAAAACGCTACAACTACGGATTACGGGATACAGAACATACAGCCATACAGGACAGGTGGTTAATGCCGCCTGGCCATTGCGTTGTATCCGTTTTTAAAATTTCGTAACAAAGAGGGATACACGTTGCCAACATCCTATCAGATTACGGATACGGTACAATTTTTAGAGTCCAATACTTCATACCATAGGGATACGTAAACCCGCACAGCTGATCGACTGTCTATTCTATATAATTGTTCTGTGCTACAACCAAACTGTTCTATGCTACAACTATAGTACAACTCACGGTCTTAGAATAATACAACTTAACAAATAACAAGATCACTTTGAGGCCGTCTCATTATGCGCAGACGTGCGTGGAAACACTGGAAACAAGGTTGTAATCATTGACCTATTATCATAGAATATGATTATGCATGCAACTGAAAGTGGACTGGTAGCCCTGTACGGCTGCACGTGTGGTGGCCCTAAATCCTAATCCTAATATACCCGCGGTGAACTACAACTGCTCATAACCTAACCTAACGTATAAAGTGCAACCGTTTTTCCTCGTTACAATATATCCGACATTCGGTAATTGGTTAACTTGTTTAAGACGTTTAAGAACTGTTGTAATAATGTTGTACGTTGTTGTCGTTGTTGATCAGTTATTCAGTTGACAGTTACACCGTTACAGTCGTAAGTTCGTAACAGTCGTTGCTCGATGCCGATAGTCATTAGTTCGTTGTCTTTAGCCATTTCATTGTTCTTTTACCTATAGCCACGTGGTTGTTACTCTTGCTCACTGTAGTTTTAACTAGTTTATCGTCTCAAATTTGATCCCCGTCATCCATATATTATTTAAATATGTTATACAAGTTGCTGGGATAGTAGTTATAAATCCCAATATTGTAGTATATACTCTTAGTAGTGAATGTGTGAATGTGTTGAACTCAAGGTAAGATGTGTATGCTCAATGCTCATGTTTATCAACACGTATTTTGACGTTATATTTTTATTATTTTTCGAATTAATTGAAAATCGCGTATTAACAAAGTTTGAATTCTTAAATCTAGATCAATTTCTAGTTTCACCTTAAGTAAAAGCAAAAGCGTCTTATTGCGTACAATATCGACTACGGATAAGAACATAGGCGAAAAAATGAAGTATTTAACGTATTTTGTAATTTGTTTTTTTTTTTCACTAGTATTAAGTTTTTATGTCCTTGGCCATATATCTTCGGCGTTTAATGTAATTGGTAACGAAATTTCCAAAGTACCAAATGTCGTGAACACTGGAATTAACGCAATCGGTAATGAGTTTTCCAAAGTACCAAATACCGTGAACACTGGAATTAACGCAATCGGTAATGAGTTTTCCAAAGTACCAAATGCCGTGAACACTGGAATTAACGCAATCGGTAATGAGTTTTCCAAAGTACCAAATACCGTGAACACTGGAATTAACGCAATCGGTAATGAGTTTTCCAAAGTACCAAATACCGTGAACACTGGCATCGACTCGGTCAGCAATGAATTTTCCAAAGTACCAAAATTGTTATCTGATATAGGTTGTAGCGATATTGTTACTGGTATTGTCATTAGCCTACTCATCGAATGCTATCCGCACGCCTTTATTTCCGATACTCTAGATACCGAAGATGTAATAATGATGAATACTTGTAAATCGATTGAAATCGTGTCTCTCGCGTTACCATTAGTCGCCGATCTTGCGACATCGCCCGTACAAGTCATCTGCACAATGTGGATTGAAGATCGTTTGGATTTGTACTCACATTTAAAAGGTATCGATGTGCAAATAGAACCTTTCGGGACAATTGTCATAAATAACGATGAATTATTTTATAACTTGTCGAAACTTAATGATCATGATTGTAATAACGATTGCAACTTGGACGATTATGACTTTATCAAACCTGACGAACGAAACGAACCTCCCGCAGACACTACGACGCCAACCAGTTACGACGTTGGGGCTAGATTTAAACGAGGCATTTTTGGTAAAACGTTATCGATACCGACCAAGGAGATTGCTAAAAAAATTGTCCTAAAAATTGCACCTAAATTTTTGATGAAAAACGGCGTACCGTCGTCGTTGGCGTTTCGAGGACTATATGGTTCGGTTAGTATTAAAATGACTGCAAAAACTTCGGTTATGATTTTGAATGTTAGAGAAAAGAAATTTGCTAAAATCAAGGATGTTTACGATATATTTGTACTAACTAAAACTGTTCCAACAACGTTCACAACAAAATATTATTTGAACGTTTACAATCCTAGTAATTTTGGTAGAGCAGCCGCCGAGAACTTTCAACGTGAACTTCTGAATAAGAAATGGAAATGATTACAATATATACATTGATGAAACACTATAGTTGATGAACAAGTTAATTATTATTTATTTCATTACATATTATAGTAAATTGTATGTATAAATTATAGCTTATAAGCTGTATTTATCACTACCATTTGTTCTTTAGAATTTAGAAAAAAGATACAGCAGAACATTAATATAATATTCAAAATTATAGTAGATAGGTATATTAGTTATAGCATAGATTATATAAATTATATATTTTACATAATCTGTAGTTGTAGTAACTGTTTGCGGTTAAAAACGTTAGTGTAACAAACAAACAATATCGTGACATGTATACATGTGTAAAACTTTCTTTTGATTTTATGTTTTGTTTATAATAAAATTTTTCCATTACCCTTTGCAGGTGTTACTTTATTATAATAACTCGACGTTCTTGTAATCATTTTTAAAAATAATAAAACGTTAATATTAAGTTGATAAGTATAAAAATATGCTGTTGTTACTTGGTTATGAATAAAAAAAAAATTTATGTATACCATACAGTTACAAGTTTTAATTCTAAATGTATATTTTAGTATTTAGTATTATTATTTTTTTGTACTTATTAACGATTATACCTTTGACGCTAAGGCCGATTAAAGAATATTTAAAAGCGGTCTCTGCAGATACCAGGAATGGATTGTGGTAAGTAAATGCAGGGACGTATTTATATTAGGACTAACCAGGGCTGTAGCCCTGGGCGCCAAAATGTTGTGTTATTTAGTGATTTAAAAAAAATTAATTTGATTTTATTTCTATTTTTTTATATACCATATAATATTTAATACATATTACACATAGATCGCTTTTATTTTTATATGAAATTATTTTTATATGAAATTATTTTTATACTTAATATGTATACAAAATAAATGTAAAATAAAATTATAGCTGTATAAAAACAATTTATAATAAAGCTATAGGTATTACATAGGCAAAAATAGATATAGAGGCAGAAATATTTTTGATTCGTGACTCTTGTTTATCTATTTTTAACAAAACATTGAAATTTTTTCTTCGAGTTCAGTTTAGCGACAATCATCGACCGCCTATCATTATGATAATAATTTATAATTAGAAAATTATACACGTCTCGTTTAAAATTAAATTATTATTATTAGTGTTGTGTACAAAATGTGTCATCGTTGATAGTCGCGAATCATTAAAAGTGAACACTTCGCAATTTTAGATAAACTTGATGCCGAATTGGAAAAAAGGTAAAAGTTTTATGAAAATATAAAGGAAAAATTCTCATTTTTACTGAAGTTTACAACTCTTTCATCCTCTGAATATTGGATTTGAGTGCAAACGAACTTTGTAAAATATATAATAATGATTTAGGTGAAAGTTTTTCTAATGAATGTCAACATTTCCGTAACTATCTTTTAAGTATAGAACAAATTCCCCGTACAGTATTGGAAATGATTATGTTATTAAAGGAATAAAGGAAAAGAATATAAGTGATCTATTTCCTTACATAGACATAGTTTCAAGAATTTTTTTATGCCTTCCAGCCTTAAACTGTTCTGCTGTAAGGTCCTTCTCGACACTAAAAAGAATTAAAAATTACTTGCGATAGAGACTAACAGAGGATCATTTAAACAGTTTTGCTATTCTTATTCTTAACATCGAAAATGAAATCTGCAGACAAATTGATTATGAAGATATAATTAATGAATTTGCTTGTACAAAATCCCGCCGTAAAATTTTTTAAGTACCTACATGCTTCAATTTGTTGTACACATTTTGTAAATTTTTCAATCAAATATTTCGGATATTTTTATTTTGAGTAATTGTTTTTTTTTCTAATAGAGGATATTCATGTTAAATGTATTATGTAATTGTATTTTTTGTTATAAATTGTACCTATACCTATATTTTAATAATTAATGCTGCAATATACTGATATTGCAGATGGGGGGGAGGTGTTATTAAGATGCTTAACTACTCACCATCACTTTTTTAAAAACCAATTCATGAAATTCTGCTCGTTTTTGTCGCTAAATTTCTATGTATTTTTATGTATGATTTCGTGATTTCCTATGTGATTTTACACGAGTAATATGTACGTCGACGCTTATCCCTATTCTCTAAAATTAACATTTACACTTATCGATACTATACCAGATTATTCATTTAACGTTGGACTTTCATTTATTGAAACGTATAACTAATGTTTTTGAAGATATTGTTATTGTCGATAATTTTTTAAACTTACCTTTTTGTATTACTACATACAGCTCTAATTTTAAATGGTATTTATTCGAGCAATATTTTAGATTTTGAATCTAGGATATGAACTGATATTCATCTATTGACTTTTATAACAACTTATTTATGAGGAACTTGCTATCTTCAATTTTCAAAAATGTTGACCAATCGAAATTATTTATTGATATTATTTAAGGAAGAAATGTTCATAAATAACTCAAAAATGATCAAAACAATTTGAAATTGTTATCAAGAAGTATTAAAAGTGATAAAATAAACATTTTGAGAAGTTAATGATTATTGACGTTCTTGAATTATAATAAAATAATAGGAAATCATTTAATGACAATTCGACAATAATTTCCTATGTCCATAGTTGCTACTTAATTTACCGTTGAATATCTAATATCGTAGATATTTGAACCTGAAACGCTCATAAAAATTTATTTGACTTCGTTTAACTTTTTTATCTTGGTATAGGTAAAACAATTATAAGGAATTTTGTTATTTTAAAAATATCTTAAATACAAAAATAACTTTTTAAAGTATTTTCAACTCAAAAATGATTTGCAAATGTTCGTAATGTTGACGAATTTATTTTTTAATACTAACTTTACATGCTCAGAAAAAATATGGATTTACGCTCAACCTTTTTCTTTACACTCTCTAATTTAATTATTATGAAGTCTTGTACCTATTCAAGGTTAAATTTTCAAGTTTTTTGACCAACTTTAAAATTAATTATCGATAAAAAGAATCAAAATATTTTGAATACCTATTCATTTTTATTTTTATTTTGACTCTCAGTAACATAGGTCGTTGGGCTTAAACATACACACAAAAAAAAACTTGTAAATTTTAATATATTATCAAGTATGAAAATGGTCATACCTAATTACATTTTGGGAAAGTTTTCAAGTATCTATGGTCATGTGGATATTCGTTTTTGAGTTACTACAATTTTGTTTTCCACATTGGGGGATTCAGGCTTGAGGCTATGAAGTATCTAGTGATAATATTTTTAATATAACATTAATGATTGAATAACGTTTTTTTCAGATAAAACTAATATTGTTCTATTCATCAAAAAACAATTAAATTAATAATAATTATTATTTTTATTATATTTAAATTTTCATATACCTTATAAAATTGTTCTGTGCTAATAAAAATAAAAATGTAATCTAATCTAATATCTATACTGCCGACTGGTTCTGTGCTATCACTTATCACTATTATATTTTGTTTAGTGTTTATAGTTAACGTTTAAGTTCGTCAGACGTTGGTTAGTAGTTGTCTACGACTCTACGTAATTTCGTCAACCTCAACTTACGTTTAAACAAATCCAGTATTCGAATTGTTGCTCGCTTGGTCGTTGATCGTTGACCGTTAACGTACTGAATATTAATAATTAGTTATGATGGAAGAAGAAGATACCAAAAAAATATCTTTTTCGTTTAAACAAATATCTAAACCTAAGGTAATTCCTGTATTTCCAAAAACAGAGAAAGCAATTCAGTTTATTGAATGCGTCGAAGAGAAATCGATTAAAGTGGCTGGAGCAGTAGAAAAGGTTGATCATGAATTAGTTATTCATATGCCAAAATCAGTTAAACAGAGGCTACCAGCAAAAGAATTTGTAAGCTCAATATCAAACAAACCACAAGAAAACGGAGCGTCAACATTGGAAGAAATGGCTGTACAGGCAATATTAAAGGGTTGTAAAAAAAAAAAAGGAGATGAAGAAGAAGAAGAAGAAGATACAAGAATAGTTGAAGTACCATTGATAATCGATCCTCAGGAAGGGATGGAGATGTCTACGGCCGAAGACTATGAAACTATACCGATTGATAAATTTGGATTAGCTATGCTTCGAGGTATGGGTTGGAAACCTACTAAAGGTGTTGGTAATAATTCTCAAATAACTTCTACTAGTCTGCCAGAGATCAGGTCTAAAGGAATGGGTTTGGGCGCTGATAAATTAGTTAAATCTGTACCAAAAACACTAAGTTCTGAAGGAGAACTAAAACTCAAAAGAGGATCTTTTGTACAATTTACTATTGGAAAACTGAATGGCCAGTATGGACAAGTTTGTGGTTTTGATGAATTATCCTCAAGAGTGATTGTGAAAGTTTCACGCACTGGAGAATTAGAGAATGTTAGCGAAAATTTATTCAATCTGGTCACAAAAAGTGAATTTGATAAAAATTGTAATGTAATTAATATAAAACAGTATAAAGAATATCATGAAGGTAAAACTAAATCGAATGACAGTGATGATCAATCTAATCATCGTGAAAAAATAGTTAAAGAAGACATTTAC
This sequence comes from Diuraphis noxia, assembly GCF_037042655.1. Taxonomy (NCBI): domain Eukaryota; kingdom Metazoa; phylum Arthropoda; class Insecta; order Hemiptera; family Aphididae; genus Diuraphis; species Diuraphis noxia. The sequence continues at coordinate 2,230,014 of NW_028301717.1, forward strand.
GATGATCGTCAATCTAGACACCATAAAACAAAAAAAAGCAAACATTCCAGATCACCACATAGAAAACATAAATCTAATCACAATAAACATAAAAAATATAAACACAAAAAGTCTTCATCGTAATATATGTATATTCAGGATTATAGATTAACTATTAATTACTAATTATTAATGTTACTTATTTTTGTAAATGTATTTTATGAATAATTATTGTATATTTTTGTAATGTTTAGACAGATACTTGCTGTTACTTAACTACATTAATTATTAAATAATATCATGACAGCATTATTGTGAAAGTATTTAAAAATATGAGCCATAAGTCGACTACTAATTGTAATCATATGAACATCATTTGACATCTGTTACACATTAAAACATTTCATTGCAGACCTATTTTTTAATTCCTTGCTTTTTAAAATATATTTTTCAGCTGAAATATATCTGGTGACCCACAACACCCTTGTCCTCCACTATTTGAGTCTTAGACCAAATTTGTAAAATTATTCCTAATACCTAACCAATTTTAAGAAAATATTTAAGTTCCTTATTTTATTTATGATCTTAATAGTAGTCATAACTGGGATCTGTAGATATTATATACTTTATTACAAAAGAGAAGACACGAGGTGGTGAGCATCCTCCATTCAACGTGCTAAGATTTTCTCTTTTGGAACAAAGTATAGGTTCCATGAATTTAGATTATATTTTATACAAATGAAATGAATGTGCTATTCATAATTCATAAATATCAGTAAATAACAAAAAAAAAAAAAAATTATTATAGAAAATTCATAATTACATTTTTATTTTAATAAAGGTACACACCTTAGAGCATGAAAATAGACTAACAAAACAATTCAATAACTTTTGTGTCCTGGTATCTACTTAATGCAATATTGCCGGTATTTTAAAATAAAAAACTCTAAATTTCTGCAATGTTCTCTTGTAACAAACCAAGTACTTACTTAATAAGTATTTCTAATATTCAATGTTTTTAAAATAATTTTCACATTAATACATTATGGATAAATTAAATTTAGCACCCATGCATAAATAATAAATATCTATACTACCTTAAGTCCTTAAATACCTTTATCCTTAGTTCACATGACAATTTTGTTTCATTGTTAATGTGAAAGGATAGTTATGGGAAACAGAGTTTTAAGTTATAAAATATATGTATGTATTATGCAGTGATTTGGCTAAATTATATTAAAAAGTATACTTTTCTTCAAAATGGTATATTTTGCCTATATACCATGCAATTAAATATACAAATCAACGGATTGTTATAAATGTAGCTGCTATAATAAACAAGTTCATTATTTACCATAGTATTTGTTACACAGCCAAAAATCGTACCTACATATCAATGCTTATTGACAAAATTTTTTTGGGGAAACAAGGTATTGCCTATTGATGTCACAGTAAAGAGACAAATTCTCTTAACAGTCTAAAATGAGGTAGGTACTTCTTAAATTTATTTTATACTTCATTAATATTAAATAATATTTTTTTGATATATTACTTTTTTATTATATATTTTTTCTTTATTAATATTATAAAATTGATATATATAATTTATTATTAGGCCCTTTCACAGGCCACCTTGGTTGATATAAATCTAGCACCCTCATAAATTTAACCCAAATCGCACCTTTGTAGTTTTATGATAGTAAATAGTAATAAATAATTTAAACAACAAAGTTATATACTATGGACTATAGTCATGGCGTTTGTAGTCATCAGTTTTTTTTTCAGAACTTTTGGGACAGTCAGGAAAGGTAGGGCGCTAAAATACAAACATGAGTCACAACTGTAAATGTTATTATAAATTAATCAAAAGAACATGTAAAAGAAATTTTCTTATATATTTTTATCACCATTGATAATACTTTTAATTTACAACACAATTTAATAATGATTACTAATATTATCCATTACAATATTCTCTAAAAGATGAAAAAAAAAAAAAATAAATAATAATTTTCAGTTAACTAAACATACTCGATGGCATAAAATTCTGTGACCTCTGCCACAATTATTGTTATAAGAACAAAAATACACATTTACACTCACCAAAGCCACTAACTTAAAAATTACTTAGAAGCCCTTAAGTAAAAATAATTTTTCTTCAATATTATATTATTTATAATATATAACAAAAAAAAAGTAAGTCTATCCCAATGAGTATACTACTAATACTACTAAGTATTATTTTGGTCATGTTTTAGTGAAAATAAATTTCAATACTAAACAAAATTGTTTTGATTTAACTTTTATTACAATTCTTCTTATTAAATTAAAACAGAATAATTATGTAATTTATCTTAATAGTAATAATATTAATAATAATAATAAATTGGATAAAAAAAATTGATTATAAAAAATGTTGCAAATATGCAAAAAAAAATAATACATTAACTGTGTAGTATATTAAGTTGTCTAATTTTAATTATTTTTGAATAATTACTACACAAACTTACATCAACACATAGAACAATAAGCGAGGGTTTGGAGAAATCGTGAAAGGTAAAATAATAAATGCTTATTAGTTACTTCACATAATATTGTAGTACACTAAAGTCTAACGCCTGAAAAAAGTTGTTTAACAAAGTATTCACGATTATAGAAAAAATATACTGATAAAATAATAATAATTGTTATTGCTAAAGACATTAAAAATAATAGATTGTAAAAAAAATAAAAAATAAATAATGACAATATTATTGCGAACACTATTTTTGTTTGTTAATAACTTGTTGTAAAAGTTTTATTTAATGACTAAAAGGAATCAGTCAAATTGATGTAAAAGACCAATTTAAAAACTAATTTAGAATCAGACTTGTTAAGGAGGAACGTAAGGTGGGGGTTTGCGATATGACGGAGTTGATGACGGTTTTGACCTATGATTGGAGCCAACATTAGAGAAGGGTGGTGGTGGAGGTTGATATGGTGAATCTTCTGTATCGGCTAGTAAAGCTGTGGTGGCCATTGGCGTTGATCTTTGATATTCGGGTGGTGGTAAAGGCGGCTTTTCTTCTCTCATGATTATTGGAGTTTTATTTGTAGGCTCAAGTCTTTCATCTAATTCATCCTATTGTACAAAATAAGTTTGTCAAATATCACAGAATATGTTAACTTTCTATCTGGTTTTTTATATTAAATCACAAAAAATATAAAATTTTCAATTTTAGAAAAATAACTTCATCTACTATCAAATAAGCTGAATGAAAAGCAAATTATTTGTATAAGCAGACCCGGATTAATACTATTTATTTGTTTACTGGGATTTTACTTAAAAATGATAAAAGTACATTTTTGTTAATAAAGAACAAATTTATTTATAGTTTCACACACATTATTATACATAATTATGTAGGGTAATTCTTACTTGGAAAATAACCGGAATACCACGACTTCGGAAGCTTTGTCTTTCATCATCACCAATTCTTAACTTTGATGATGGTCGTCGGCGATACAATAAACAAGCTAATAATCCAGCAAAAAGCATCATTGCTAAAATTATGATTGCTGGAATAATAAATGTCGAAAAATATTGTTCTGATTTGTCGAATAAAAGCAAAATATTGTCATCACGAGGTGTAACATTGTTGGTTGTTTTTGGTGGTCGAACTTCAGTAAATCCACCTTCACACATACCAGAAGGCAAAACATGTGCTCCAACTACATTAAATGATGGTTTCATATATTTTGTTACATTTTCAGATAACTTTTCATCTTCATTCAATAAGACCTAAATGTAAAAATAGATTAAATTAAATTATTTTAAATATCATGATTAACACATTAAATTAAAATAGTCATAATTTTTAGCTATGTTAAAGATATGATTAGTCGGTAGTAATTTAAGTGTTGTGATAACTATATATAACAACATTATACAGAAATTTAGCACATTACAATTATTAATAAACAACCTAAAACAGGGGTCATCACAACTAGCCCACATAAATAGTGTGTCGGCATTATGAAAACAAATAGACCAGCATAATTATCAAATTGGCCCATTGGACATACTATTTTTAGGTATACTTATAACTTACAGGACATTTAGCAATAGTAATATATATGTCAACAAAATGTCTTTAATTATTAATTACAGTATTAAATTTCTTGAGTTGTTATTTTAAATTATAACAGGTTTTAAGGATTTATTACAGTAGTTAAGAGGACACCACACACGTATGTGTTGTCTCCATCTTACAAACGTATAACATAGCAAAATCTGTTTAGCGCAGGACAACTGTTCTCCCTCAATATTTATAATAGAATTTTCAAAATTTCACAACGCATAGGTAAGAACTTTATTTGTGTCATAGCGTCGTTACTTTTTTGATAACATAAATATAATTAAGTTATAAGCTTAAGAAAATACATTTATTTTTTCATTAAATTACTTAAAATTATTGGTTAGTGCTATCAAAAAAATAACGACGCTATGACACAGATAAAGTTATTACCTATGCGTTGTGAAATTTTGAAAATTCGATTATAAATATTGAGGGAAAACAGTTGTCCCACGCTAAACAGATTTTGCTATGTTACGCACTTGTAAAACAGAGACAACACATACAGGTGTAGCGTCCTCTTAAGTAAAAATTACATACTTGTCTCAGTTGTAGAATTTTTTCTTCATCACACCGATCAATTTCTAATGTTTTATTGTACCATGTCACCATTGTCATACCATTAACTGAGCTGACTCCAAGAACAACGATGTTGGCTGTATTTTTATCTCTAAAAAGGTTAGCTATACGTTCAACAAATATTTTTTTTAGTTTAGCTGAATTATTGAATTCTTTGAATTCTGGAGTTTTGAATATCATATCAAATTCAGCTGATGGCAAAGGCTTAGTTGTATTATGTATAGATACTACTAGACTATCATGATTTGATCTACCCTCTCTATCTGTACAAATCTAAACAAAAAAACAAATATAGTATTTTAATTCTTAAATCAACTAAAGAAAAAGTACAAAATTAAACTTACAAGTTGATATTCAGAAAAGCTTTTGTCACCCCACAATGGAATTCCATAAAACTCTTGGTTCTTAGTGTCAAATTGTAACCAGCTATTTGTCGGAACTTGTGTACGATCAATAGTCATCAATGACAACTTCAATCTGCGTGAAGAACCATCTTCGGGATCATAAAATGTATCCTAAAAATAAAAGTAAAGATAAGTTTTACAAATAGAATATGAATGCTTAATCCTAGTCACATAAGTATGATGTGCACAAATAAATTATTTACCTCTGGTACGACATAAGATAATAACTGTCCATAAGTGGCATTAATAAGATCAACTGGATTTCGCAACACAGGTTGATAATTTTGACTCGAAATAAATGATGTTGTAGCACAATTACCTAATCCTTGCCAGCTAACATCTTCCAAAACAACTGAAGAACCAAAATATTTTCCAAATTTCATTTTACCACCTTTTTCTGGTTTTAAAACCTATAACAAATGAATCATTTAAATAATATCAACAATTTGGAAAATAAACTATAACAAACATACTCCTAAAATTTGAGTTATTTGTCCATTAGGACAGATTTCACGTGGCAATGTATCATTGGTCCAAGTAAACTGAATACTATGTTTATCCTTATTGGCAGCTAAAAGAGAGACTCTTGGCCAGTCTAAGACTGTGATATCTTTAACATCAGTTGAGTAAATTGTACTGATTCTGTCAATGATATCCAAGCTCCAATTGACTGGATGAGTCCAGGCTAATGAATCTTGTTTTAAGCGCATTTGAAGTGTTAACTGATGATTAATGGCACGTAGGTGAGGTAGCTGTTGGACTACCAGTTCTAATGTATTGTTAATAGCCAGATTCCCAGAATCTTTTGCCTCGATTACTACTTCCCATTTTGATACATGATCCTCCAAAGGTCTAAAAAGTTTAGTAAAAATAAAACAAATAGGTACATAATAATACAAAATATTTTTTTAACAACATACAAAGCAAGTAAGATTTGTTTTTCAGCATCAAACTCAACCCATGATAATAAAGCTGGATCGGTGTTCAACAATGCTAATTTTAAGTGTTTTGTATCTCCATCTTCAGCATCATAGAATATATTGTTAGGAATTGGATACCTGACATCATAATAAAGATTCAAAATATATGATAGAACATTTTGTACAAACTTCTTACTTAAATGGTTTGCCAGCCGTAATAGCAAGTTTAGGTAACTTATGTTTAATTATTGGAGATGTGTTAGGATTTTCTCCATTTGATGTTGTTGAAGTAGTTGAAGTACTAACAGAATTCTCATTTATTAGATCTTTTATCTTGTCTGTCACAAGATTCGGAGTTTCAGTAGATATATCATCTGGTATTGTTGTTACATCATACGAATCACCCATACCTACAGATTCCTAAAATTAAAATTAATTAAAAAAATCAGTTGACAATTATGTATAAAACAGTCAAATATGTAACAAACATATAATTCTTGAGTAGTAGAAGTTGAAGACTTTTGCTCGTAAAATGAAGGTGTTGGCTGAATGTTCTCAAAAGATCCAATGACTCCACTTAAATCAAGAGTTGAAGATAATTTCATATTCTAAAATTTAATATATGTAAAAAAAAAAAATGAATTTTAATCCAGTAAAAAGCAAGTATATTGGTATTATTTACTTGAACAGGCGTAGAGTTGATGTCTTTTGGAATATTCAGCACAGATTCATCTCTACGGTGATGTCTATGATAATGGTCAGTATCATATTGATGAGGTATATATACCGGAGATGGTTCAATAATAGTTTGTCTAGTATCAGGAATAATTTCTTCTTCTTCATCATCATCGTCATTATCAGGGAGAGCATTAAGATTCCTGGTCAAACTATCATCGTTGTAATCGACTTCAGCAGTATTTCCAGAATTTGTGTTTTGTTTTGCGCCTGTCATCATCACCTAAACAATTATAATCATATATAATATCAATACCATTCAAATAGTAATATATACTACCTGACGACGGCCTCGTAAAGGGTTTAATGAATTTACCAGTCTCCAACTGGTAACTGGCAACTGCAATACCTCAGACAAAGTTCCATCAACTGTATTACTCTGCATTTGCCGTACATGATCAATATGTTCTTGCAAAATATCACCTCCACAGCCAACCTTTAAGACATTGGTAATAGTTTTAGTATATTTTGTTTATTATGCTGTAACATAACATGATTTATTACCTCCCAAAGAACAAATGATGTATCATTGAATTGTTGTTTTTTATGGGATTGGCGTTCAGATGTTACTAAATAGTCAATTAACCAAGAAGATACACTTTCTTGAGGCACTAATAACACAGCATCCTAAAGAAATTGCATTAGTAATAATTTAACATCTGAATAAAGTTATTCTTACTTGAGGAAGGCTTAAAAATCCTGCCAAATTTTTCAGTGCAATAAGCCTTTGTAAAGGTTGTATACTTTTAAAATTCATACCAATAATGAGGCATAGCAAAATAGAATCTTCAGAATTTTTACATCGTTTCTGTAACCATGTCAAGCGTTAATTTATTATTTAGGTACGGTAAAATTTATCAATCATACTAACATTATTTCGAACATTTTTCCATTTCAATGGTGCAACTCTAATATAAGCTACATCAGAAACCATTCGACGACTTTTGTCTCCAGCTCTTACCAACAAATGATCGCGAACATCTTCAGGTCCTGGTATTCCTTCAAGCTCACCATTACCTTGAACTAACCAACTTGGAAGACCACCACCATCTTGACCCAAAAACTGAGCAAACAAAAAAATATTGAATATAATTTATATATTTAATATGATATTAGTTTCCAATATGTTATAAATCATTGATTCCCAATTGGTGGTCCCAGGAGTTTTCCCAGGTGTTTTTAGGTGATCAGTGGTTATGTAGTACTGAAGTAAGAAATAGATCTCTTTGGGTTGTTAGGTATATCCATTGAAAAAATCTGTGTTTATTATGTTTTATTATTACAAAAAGGTGTTTATGTAAAATAAAAATAAATCATATAATTTTTTTTTTCATTTTTACAATTAAACAAAATTGAAAAGTAAGTTATCACAAATAAGGGGTCCCTTTATCAATTACAGTTTTAGCTAGGATCCATGACTCAATGCTAATTTGTAACAACTATTATAAATTATCTATTTCAAAAATTTTAAATAAAAAAAATAAAGGTGGATACCTAAGTGAGTGCTGCAATGCTGTTTAGTAGTTATTAAGTCTGTCATTGTAATGGATGTGTTAGATTTGGATTTAATCACAAGTCTTTGCAGGAAAAATATTATTTTGAACAAAATTGTGTATCATATTAGTAAACATATATAAATAATCAAATTTAATAATTAAAAATCGCAGAAAATTATAAAAGATATACTAAAAATTTAAGATCAAAAGCTTATAAAAAATTAATGACACTAGTCGGTGAAGTATTTCTTTGATTAAGGTGGAAAAATTTATTGGGAGTCTTATATTAAAATTTCTAATGTTAGCTATAAAACAAACTTTTTATTAATACCTGATTAAAAAAATTTTTATGAATTTTTAGGATTTGGATGAATTTTGTCAAAATTTGAATTTTAAATTCATATAAAAAGCAGAGTAAAAAGTAATCTTAATTATGTATTCTTACTATTTTTTAGAACTGATATTAGAGCAACTTATTAGGATTCGTTAATTAAATTTTGTATAAAATTCTAAAATGGTTTACAGCTATAAATAGATCAAAAAAGTCAATATATTTTGAAAATTTTACCATACATAAAAAATTCTAATATCAATATTTGGTGAACATTCCAGGTGCCTACAGTTTTTAGTTTATGTGTTAAACAAAAAATAAATAAATTGATTTTATGTAAAATTTCCAATTATTTCTTTATTTTTGTTTTTGTTTTTCAGTACACTCTCAAAAACTAACTTTATTATCTCCTGAATGTACCGATTACAGTTACTTTTCCATCAGAAAAGATGCTAATGTCAAAAATTGTAGTATTTTTACTACCCATAATATTGATGACAGGAAAAAAATCTCATACCATTGTTAATAGGTAAAATAAATTAATTTGCTACGCTCAGAATCTAAAAAGAAAATACTTTGTAATTAAGTAGGTATTATTATCACTTTTAATAACAAACTCATATTTAATAAGTACCTACAATTTGGTAAAGTTAAATATTCCTAATACACTTTTTCCTCGTCTTTAAATATTAAAATGTTATTGTGGTACCTCAAAATTTTTTTATATTGATTGATATTTAAAGAGTTTAAATTTGACAAAAATATATCAAAAACACCTCGATATTTAAAATAGTATATTGAAATTAGTTTGATACAGATATTGTATAATAATTTGTCATATTAATATATAATTAAGTTTGACATTTGTTCTTTCTTATAGATTGTATGAACATATAAAAATAAATAATGTATATTAAATAATAAAGCATAAAAATTATCATAGAATAAATGTTATTAACAATGAATCAACAATTATTTAGTTTCATATGTTATCAACATTTAAATAATAATTTTGTAAGTTTGTAGAGTGTAAACTGTTGCTATAAAACATTATAAGATCATAAAAATTAGTATGATAACCTTGATTCAATAATTTGTAATTACTGACAATATTGAAACAAACATAAAAAATATTTAAATCATTTTTATGTATGATAGACATGTATTAGAAATATTTGTCCAGAATAAAACAAATCAAACAGGACATATAATTAATCTTGATAGGTAATTTATGTGATATTTGATTATTTAAAAATTGATTGATTAGAACTAACATTTGATAGTCAGACAAATTAAAATCTGTTGCGTGTAACAGTGATCTAGTAGAAAGTTGTTAAGTATATTGAAAAAGAAAAAAAAGCTGTAATTATTTGAGATACATTTTAATTCAATTCATATTATAATATTCAAGTGATTGTAATAATGGTTTGTTTATTTGTATAATAAATTAATAAGGTATGACAGGTAGTAAGAATATTAATTTATTTTTGTTTAGTAGAATTTTTTCATGAAACAATATTTTTTGTTAATTTATTATTATTCATAACACAAGTTTGCGATGCATCTCAATTAGTTCTACATGGAACTATCCAGTGTTTTAATATATTTGTCAATTATTTTCTAACCTAACCAACGATAGGGATGCACAACTTCCTAATTATATTGTATATTTGTAAATCTAAAATAAATTTCTTGTCAATGGTTTTAGGTTGTGTTAAAAGACTCATTGTTTGAGTCAAATAGAATCGATACACTATTATGTAGTCAAGTAAAATGGACTTACGTCAATGGGACTGGTGTTGTCAACGACCGAGTCATGAGGAATTTTGAAGTAAAATAACTTGCCAACAGTGGCAACGGGTTCCGGAATGCTCCACCATTTATGTTTGGTGTTGCCAGACTTGTGCGCAGATGCCAGACACAGAAGAAACACAAAGGCAGCTATATTCTTCATTTGGACACTAGAGCCGAATACAAAGTGACGATCATAATAATGAATATGGCAAGACAAAAAAGAAGCAACGGGTCGACCAGTTGTTTGCGTGGGCAGTTAGCAGCGGGCGCGACAGATGGTCCGACAGGGAATTGGTCCGAGGGTGGGCGGGGGGACGTGAAAAACTCACCGCACGCCCACACACGGGGGACGCAAACAACTGGCCGTCATGGTACCCGCCGACGGGATCCAGGGCGTCCAGCCTGCCGGTCGGTGGTTCGGCGGACGTCCGACACCCGGGAATGGTCGAAATCACTCAGTTCCGACGTTACTTACTTTCTGCGTGCGATAATATTTGAATGTAAAATCGAAGCAATAATAACACTGGATTCAGGCTAATGTCCCGAAGACTTATTTATCACAACGGTCACGATGCTAAAGGCATGATACACGTATTAAATCACGACGGCATTACGGCAATAATATATTAATAAGTAATAATAAAAATAACGATGTTTAATATGTTTATGATATGAAGTAAAAAAAGTAAAATCGGACGCTATGGGTGTGCATTCGACGTGTGCGCGGTACCGCGGTCACTAGTCACTACAGCGGATATGGAATCAGGAATACCAGTACGGACCGCATTCAGTAAAATGTACTATAACTAATAAAGTAATAACTATAATAATTGTAGACCGTGGTCTGTTTGTAGTCACATCAAGTCCGTACGATTGTCGGTTAAGAGGAGGTGGTAGTGAGTGGGAAGATGCAAGGGGGGAGGGAGACTCAAAGACTGATTTACCATAATATTATAATATCATCTCCAAATTTCAGACGCGGATAGATAATATTAATATTAGCACCTCCATGACAACATTTTGTCGGTGTTCTTCTCGTTCGATTGCTGTTGAATACCGCCTATATCGCCGACTAAAGCTCCTAGATGGCGCGTGGCATTCAGAAAATAGTAATAAACTTTTAGTCCTCGTTTACATAGAAATTAACTAGAAGCCCTTCAATATAATAGTTGTTCTACTGACTACAATGCACATACGACAATGACATACTGATTTTCTATCAAGGGAATTTTTCTACTTTACGCACACTCCTTTTTGCGGTTTTTAACGTAGTAATTAAGCGTTAAGCATTTCAAAAACGATTGCGAAGTTAGACTCTCCGACGCACGAACTTAGTTTATAAGTTATACTTAATTTAAATTTCATATAGGTCGCCTGCTCGGACTTTTCAAAACTGTCAATATTGTGTATGTGTGTCTTTTTTATATTAAAAACAAACATTGCATAGGCAGATTTCAGATTTCCTAATAGGCAGAGTAGGATGATATCTAGATTGGCAAATCCATCACAGGTTAGGTGAAATAAAATACATCATAGGTATTTATGTGAAAAAAATGAAAAACGATTTATTTCATAATTACGAAAAGTAACTGTGCAATAATATATCACATATTTTTGTATATAGTATATATGAGACACTTGGTACATTAGTTCATTTGAAAGCCATTGCGTCATAGAATTTTTTGATTTTTTGATTAAATTTACAGCACCTAAAAGTTAATTCATACATTTCTTATAAATTCTTAAGTTTAAACTTAACCTGTGGATTTTCTTAAAATGTTATATAGCCTATAGCATTTCTCGATAAAAGGACGATCCTACAAAAAAATAATTTTTTAAATTTGAACCATAGAAGTTCTTGAGATTTGCGTGTTCAAACTTTTTTAACTCTTCAACTTTATAATATTAGTATATATTATATGTATATAGGTATATATTATTTTAATGTATATTATGGTATACCTTTTTTGATTCATTATAAATTATAATTTACCGTCATTATAAATTTGTAAAAATAATCCACAAGCCTCATATGTGCGCGTTGTATAGAAAACAGTATTTGATAATACGAGTAATAAAAACAAGCTAAAATTAATTTCATTAAACTAACCCCTGTAATTCAACAAATCGAATTTAAATTTAAATGTTTATAATATGTTATGCTTTTATAGTTAAATACCTAAAGTGGTACTATTTATAAACTACATATATGATTAAAATGAAAGGTGTAGAAGTTATACTTATACTGAGACTTAATAATAAAGCAATTAATAATATAATATATACGACTGTAGTGTTTTAAAAACGTATTGCTCATTGTGTTATTTTAATCAAACAATTAAACTCAAATCACACTTACTCATGCCTGACGGGGAAATTACGGACTTGGAGTCCATCAATTGGAAACTAGTCACCTCGAATACCAAGTACCTACTGAATATCTGAGCTGAATACATCTAAGTTAGGAAATCCATCCAAGTCGGGTAAGTACTCAACAGTGACGTACGTGTGTGTGTGTGTGGGGGGGGGGGGGGCGTGGGAGCATTCACGCCTCTCCCTGTGAGTCGTATAATAGAAGACTAACTTTGGAAATCAAGATGGATTAGAAATTTAGAAAACAAATTGAAGGTAATTAAATTATTAGGTATAGTATAAAAGTTTTTTAAAATTGATTAATGAGTAACGCACCTACACACAATATTTTTTTCTCTTGTATTTTTAGGCGAATTTATTGACTGTGATACATTAAATGTATTTCAGATTGAAGTGAAATAATTTATTCCTAATATCAAAAAGCTGCTTGGTATCAGTGGCGTATTTACGGGGGGGGATCAAGGGGATCAATCCCCCCCCATAGACTGTATACACACAATTAATTATAGTCGTTACTCGTTATAATTTGACGATTATTATTTAAAATAATATGATTTTTTTTTTTTTTTTTATCAATAATTGATTACATTTGCAAGAATTAAAATATTATATTATTGTACAGTATTCTCATTGGTATCGCTGGTCACTGGTCTGTGGTCAGTGATTATACCGGGTTTAATAAAACATTTAATCTCAAGTAATGTGTTGTGTATTATAATTTTGGCAAACATAGAAAGTATATTTAATATTAATAAGCTTTTATAATTCCTGGAAACTTGGGGGGGGTGAGGGGGGCGTAGCCCCCCTCAAGTTAGTGATAACGGTAAAAAGTCATATCCCCCCCCATGACAAAAACCTAAATACGCCACTGCTTGGTATAATTGCTTGCTAGCCTATAAGTGTATAGCATCCGCTGAAAGATCCTTTTCTTCTCTAAGACGGTAACATTTTATCTTGTAATACCTATTTTTGGTTGCTTAATATTTGTATTCTATTATAATAGAATACAAATAAAATATAATGCCTTATGAGTTTTCAAAATATTTGTAGGACTAAATAGTTAATATATTATTTTTTAAAAGCAATTGAATACTTAATACAGACCATACTATTATTTAATATTTATAAAGATAAATTATTAATCTACAAAATTGACTTATAAATCTAGGTAGTACACTAGTACCTATCTACTGCTTTTTAATTATTTATATTTATTATTTACTTTATTTTATGCTTGTGTTGTATTGTTGTAAACTAAAAACATGACTACGTAGCTACGTTCAAAAATAGGCCAGGATCACTTATGCGGTCTTGCAGCACTATTGCACATTGATAAATAAATAAATATACCAGTGGATGAAATTATCGTTTTTCGTATGAAAAACAGAAGGCTAGAGTTTGTATTATAAAATTATTTTATAACATGCATTATATAGGTATTATAATATTAAGTAAACAAAAATTTATTTTTTATGTATACATAGGTACTTATTAAAATGTTCTATTATTTGTTCTATTTAATATTTTATAAGTATGAAATTCCCGTAAGATTAGGTTTGCTGTGACGTAATTTTTTTAGAAATTTTCTGTTTAAAGAATAGGTAAAAATATATTTCAGCCTCTTCCTTAGGAGATGTCTTTTTTTTCCGTTCAAAAAAACGGAAACGGATGGGAACTGTTTAGCATAATACTGCCACCCGGTCCCGTAGGGCTTATTCACCAAAAATTAATTATATTCGATAATTAGATATACATAATACATACGTGGGGCCTCTAACCACCTTTAAAAATAAAACTGGCCTTCGGTCCACAAAAAAAAAACGAATTTATCCCTACCTGTCGGCTATCCTCCTTCTGCCTGTCTGAAGCGTTCAGCTGTCTCCTTTAGCCCGAGTATCGTCTCCACCATCCTACCGTACGCTATATACTCTGCTTATCCGCTGACGCCTCAATCCACATTTTCCTTGACATATCATGTGGGAGGAGCTCCTGTTCTGGCCTCAGGATGGTATCGGGAACATCCTCGGGCAGTAGTCGCTGACCAATGCACTATATACTCCATCTCAAACTTACCCTCCACTCAGTGTGGACAGTGGAACAGCGTATGATCCACCGTGTCCTCCGGCTCCTTGCAGTGATTGCAACGAGGATCAGCTGCCCTCATCCTATTCTATAGATAATACTGGAAGCATCCATGTCCTGTCAGTGCTTGGGCCATATGAAATGTCATACTTCTGACTGTAGGGCTCGGAAGTTGATGCATTTTGATTTTACATTTTTTTTTTTGAACTTTTTAGACGATACTCTTCTGGCTACAAATCTGTTTCATAAGCATGTGAATCCGAATAACTAATTTTTATTTTGCATTTTTTGGTGTTTATTACTTTTTAAGTCATTTTTTGAAATTTTTAAGTCATTTTCCCACATTTTTAGTCATTTTAACTGATGATTTGGTACATTTCAGATTTGCCCCAATCACTTCAGTAGACGTAGAGAGAAATTTTTTTCCAATTATAAATATTTATTAACAGATAATCGTCGTTCAATTACTTTCGATAACTTAAAATACGCTCTAATTGTGGAATGCAATGATTTTAATTTTTAAATAATTTGTAAGCTTTGATAAATCTATAATTCTTCCTATTTTAAGGACATTTTTGTCATTTTTATGTCATATTTTGAATTTTATAGTAAAATAGAGTAAAATATTAAAAAAAAAATGTATAATATTAATATTTGTAATTTTTAGGTCATTTTTTTAGGACATTTTTTGCCATTTTTATGTCATTTTAACATATTTTTTTAGGGCATTTTTTTATTGTTTTTAAGGTCATCAACTTCCGAGCCCTACTTCTGAGCCTTGACTGATTCAGCCACCTCCGGATATCTGAAATCAATCTACTCAAGTCATTACTCATAATCTATAATATTCAGAGAACAGTCGTAGAACAGCCTTCAAATGGCATACGCGTATACATATCTATATATGTGCAGCATCTGCAAAAAATTTTGAACGGTGGCGCAAGTTTTGCCACTTAGTCTCAGTCGGTGGCTAGTCGACCGGCCGAGAAAATTCATTATTAAATGTAAGTAATAAGTAGATAGAATAGATCTAAATAAATTTTTTTTTTTCAAAATTTACACTTATTTTATAGTCTCATAAATCCATTTTTACGAACTATTACATCCTTAGTTAATATAGACACATTTTAATAAAACAGGAACCCCGAACCACTATAGCTTCATAGAATTTTTATTTAGATGGATATAAGAACACAAAAATTATCTACTTCATAATATTTACAGTAAAAAAGATCAGTTATCATTTACAAAAATGAAGTTATTTGTATACAGCCATTTGACACTTCTTAAGAAGTGTAAAAAATCGTTAAGTATCCTAAATTATGGTCCTTAACTAAATAATCCTAACTCTTCACTCTTCAGTATACTTAAAACATGCAAAATATAAATTTGGATGAATTCATTATTGATGGAAAAATTGGTTTGAGCATGTTTGGTAAATCGCTCTGTATATATTAAAAAAAATTATATTTATAATACATAAATATGTACCTATAATTGCATAAGGCTAAGTAAGCGATTCCGGGTACATAATATAGGTATAGATTTACATTTATAAATTATAATAATTATATATAATAATATATAATGTGATGATATTATGATATAAAATGTTTAATGTATATATTATTATTATTATTATATATAATTCAATAATTGAATATACTGTATATGTACCAATATACTACAAAACCGTTAGTATATATATATATTATACAGTGTCTCTTCACTGATAAACCACCACGGCGGCATAAATACAATAGACCCTTTTACATATATATGAAAGAATAATGTATGTATATATACGAATATTGTAATATATATAAGTGTAGACAAACAGTTTCACACTTTCCCACCACCCATTTACCAAAGCTCAGCTTTTGTCGTCAACTTGGACGCTCTCTCCCACCCCCTGCTGCCTATCGTCTTTGTCGACTCGTCTCCGCCGTGCAGAGTGGATTTCCAATCCCGTAGCGATTATCGTACCACGCGCACGTCGGGCCGTGTATATATAGGCGTGTGCGTCGCCAAAACTGCCAATTAAAGCCTGGAAGCGAAGCGAGCCGTGTGTTATCGACACCAGAGCAGCGCAACGCGCAACGCCCCCAGGGGGATCCGGTGCGCCATATCGGACGTTCACGCGCCTTCTCCGCCACAGCCAACGCATCACCCGCAACCTGCATCACCTCTCACCATCCGGACGGCATGAGCCAACCGACCACCCACCCTCCCACAATAACTCCATTCCGGTATATCGCATGATATTATATATAGCTGCACGTCATATATATATGTATTAATCAATGCGATGGGCGAGTGGTCGGCATACGTATTATTATATTATGTATATATATATATATATATATATATATATATAGCATATATAGCCGTAAACGTTCCCTCATCTCACCGGAGGTTAAGCCTTTATAATATATATATTATCCTGCTGAACCTTTTGTCAGTAATTACTTGCATTAAATCCAAAATCGAGCATCCTGCTGCATTCCCCGCGTGGTGCGTATGGCGCGAAAGTATATATATGAGCGTTATCTACAACACCTTTTTTGACGCAATCGGGCCGACCAACTGTACATACCAAAATACTTTTATCACTCTCCGTTTACCCAGATTTCTATAGTTAAGCTCTACCAGGGTTCGGAACAATAGTATGTACATATATGAAATATATAGCATATATATATATAATTATAGATACAAAATAAAATCCATTGCTATAAACTAATAAACTGCAGTAAAGCAAAACTACACACCGCTATAAATCGCAAAAACAACGATGGAATAAATAGAGAAATAATACAGTGTAGTGCTGTATAGATGGTGTAGACTGTAGACTATTTATATTATATATATATATAATATATATATGGATTGCATTATTATACCTAAATAACTAGGTAGGTATATAAATAATGTCATGCTTGTACGTTGATGTACCTATATACTTATTACCGAGTGGTGGACAAGTTAACGCAGAAAAAAATTAACGCAAATTATTTTAGTCAAGTCAAATCAAGAACGTTGTACGTTAATAGTAAATTAACAATATATATTATATTGTATATATATATATATATATACTTTAAGTTAAAAGCATAGACTCAATTTTTTTTTGTAATTTGAAGTTTAAATGTTGACAAACATTTTCAAAATCACGAACTAAAAATGTACAAAAAATAACATAAATTTATTTGAGTATAATATGGTTAGAGATACGAATAATAGTTGATAATATCATGAAAACGTAATTTATTATTATTATCTTGTGGCTTATTTCGTATTTATTGAATGAGAGTTAGGAAACTTAGGATTCCATAGCTATGACGGTGTTTTTTGAAAATAATTTTTGATTCGACAGAAGTATAGATATTCATTTTATTGCATAATTTAGAATAAATATCCTACATTAATGTTAATTTTTTAATGACATTATGGTTGGTTTGGTTTTTGTTTTTAAATAAAGCTATGTAATGGGCTATGTGATGGTGTGCAGGTGTTGTTTTTTTTGTAACTGATATAAAAGTTTATTCTACTTTTTTGTTGTCTTTTATGAGTTGGAGCCTTCAACTTGGAGACATATTACTCCCCCAGAAAGCAGTTTATGCTTTGACTTGTTCTAAAAGCACATAAATTAGATGTAGGTGGTGCAGTGGCTTTATAATAGCGACTATTATGCAGTATTGCATGTATATACTGCAGCGTAAAATTATCTCCTATAATACGCCTATATCTCTCAACCTAAGATAAGGGTTATGTGTTCGAAAATGATATGTTCGAATAAAATGTGTTCGAATGAAAAGTGTTCGAAAAATCATATGTTCGGATGAATTTTTGTTCGAATAGTTAAACTCAGTCTTAAGAACAAGCATATTATATTAAAATATTATTTATATAGTGAAAAAAATTATTAAATATATATAGGTAAAAACAAGCATATTATATTAAAATATTATTTATTTATTTATTATTTATATAGTGAAAAAAATTATTAAATGTATAGGTCTATGTATATCGTCAAATAAAATAAATAAATGTATATACGAGTATATTCAAGTTAAAAGTTTAAATTGTACGCAATTCGGTGCGTAAATAATGTTAATTGTTAAATTGTCTTAAATAACCGTCTTTCCCTGGTTAACGGTATAATAGTTGGAATATACTATAAATAATAGATATCTTAATATCTATAATTTCAAAATAATAAATACAAAGTTTTCGAACAAAAATTCATTCGAACAAAAATTCATCCGAACATATGCTTTTTCGAACACTTTTCATTCGAACACATTTTATTCGAACATATCATTTTCGAACACGTGTCGGGTACACCCAACCTAAATCGTATACTTTACGGTATAGGTACATGTTCTGTAGTCTATATGTATAGTGTAGTCGTATATACATATACCTACTATTTACTAATATTAAGTAGGTACCTATAAAATACAGAAATGCACTTTAAAAAAAATATTTTAATGCAATTGAAAATTAAATCTATACATATTATGGACTTTCACTCAGTTATTATATTATATTATCTTTTCTTTTCCACCCAACGTAACTAATTCGTTTAATCCATTTAT
Organism: Diuraphis noxia; assembly: GCF_037042655.1. Classification (NCBI taxonomy): domain Eukaryota; kingdom Metazoa; phylum Arthropoda; class Insecta; order Hemiptera; family Aphididae; genus Diuraphis; species Diuraphis noxia. The sequence continues at coordinate 2,249,423 of NW_028301717.1, forward strand.
ATTATCACGGTGTTTTTAAATTCCCGCACGAGTCTGAATGAAATATTTTATATGTTATCTATAAACTAATCTAAATGATAAAATAAAAAAAATTGAAGGTTATAAACCTAGATATATAAACCGCATATTATCTACCGCCTTTAAATTAACCTATACCGTCCTACCGAAGTAAATCTATTGAAATTTAATAGACACTATATACCTAGTTGTGAATAATATCTTACAGAGCTATAATTATGTATATTATGTGTACTCTCTCATCATTCCATTTAACATACTTTTGAAATTTGGAGATGATACATATTACATATTACTATATTAGTATATGATGGGATGGATGGTATGGTATTCTAACACCTAACACGAATAAAATATAATAAACGAACGTATAAATAAAAATAATAAATATGCATGCACCGGATACACCTGCTGCAGTATCATAATATCAAAGTAGGTATAATTACACTCTGCAGCATCAATGCATATTGCATATTATATGTATTACACGATGTATGTGCAAAATTTATCAACCGCTTGATTGAAAAATAATAGGTATTTTAGATTCTGAACGAAGTGATGAATGTATTAATTTTAAAATGATGTGTGTGTTTTTTTTTTTGTTTTTTTTTTTGTGTCTGTGTACAGCATAACTTTACTATAGTCGAAATAATGCTTCGATTTCAAACTTTGGGGATGGTTTCCGATGTAAAAGTGAATATCATCCTTGGTGCATTATACAGGTCAAAAGTAAACATTTTCCAACAGTTTTAAAAAAAATGACAGAAAAACGGGAATTTTCACGCAAAATCAGTTTTCGACCTAATCGATTTTTTTATATGGTTGTAATTCAAAAACTAATCACTGTAAATACTTGAAATTTTCACCAAATGTTTATGTTAGTGTTATCTATTTACAGTTTAATTTTCAAATTTTTTTGACTTTTTTGAGTTATTTATAGACCACTGAAATTTTCGACTTTTTTGAGAATTTTTTTTTGAAGTGTCGGTAAAAAAATTTTGGACTACCAAAAAAACTTGAAAATTTAATACAAGGTTCCTTATGAGTTGTTCTTATTGTAGCTAAAAAAAATTAAAAATCGTAAGTCACAATTTTTTTTAATAAGCATTTATAGTTCAAAATTTAATGAAATCTGTCGAAAACGCGAAAATTTGCAAATAAGTTTGAAGTTGAAAAATCGTAAAATTTTTTGCGTTAATAACTAAGGATTAAAAATACAACACTAAGTTTTCTATAAGTTTTCCTTCTAGTAGCTATAGAGAAAACTCGAAGCATCATTATAGGAAAAATTTTAAGTGCGTTTGAATTTTAAATTTTTACGAAATAGCGTAACGAACAATCGTTAGATTTATCCTGAAACGATTTTAAATATTTGTTATTATTCAAAAAGTATAAGTCGTAGATACTTGAAAATTTTATCAGTTATTTAGATTGGCATTTTCTTTACATGATTTATTCTCAAAATATTTTGAATTTTTTACTTTTTTCAAGATATTTATAGACAACTGAAGTTTTCAATTTTTCTGAAAATTTTCTTTTGAAGTGTCGATAAAATTTTTTTGGCCCTATCAAAATACTTGAAAATTTAATACAAAGTTCCTCATAAGTTATTCTTATAGTGATTAAAAAATTATAAAAATACATCGGCAACATTTTTTTTTAATAGCATTTGAAGTTCAAATATTGACTTAATACGTAAAAATTACGGCAATTTTCAAATTACCTTAGATAAAAATTCATAAAAGTTTTCCTTTTTAGATCAAAGATTTGAAAATTAAATACAAGGCTCCTAACACATTGTAACAATAGCAGTTGAAAAATAAAAAAAATATACAGTCACAAATTTTTTTTATAAGCATTTACAGTTCAAATTTTGACTAAATACATAAAAATTACGGTACTGTTCAAATTATGTTAGATAGAAATTCATAAAAGTTTTTCTTTTTAATTCTAAGATTTGAGAATTTAATACAATGCTCATGATATATTTTTACAATAGCAGTTGCAAAATAAAAGAAATACATAGTCACAATTTTTTTTTACAAGCATTTTTAATTTTAATTTTGACAACATATGTAAAAATCACAAAAATTCGCAAATTATTTCAAACTAGAAATTCATAAAAAATTTTCTTTTTGAATCTAAGATTGAAAATTTTTAATAATCTATAATATACCCTAGACAGATAAACCATCTCCGTTCAGAATCGTTTTTCAAATTTAACCTACCTTAGTCTGAGGTCCACCACACCCCCTAATGTACAGCAGAGCGATACCCGCTTACCCGCTTTTTTACTATTTCTTTTGCTAAAAATAATTGTCCACGTCAAATTCTGAACAGGTATATACTTGTGGATTTAATTCATAATAATTAACAATAGGTACGTATGTGTTCTATATTAATTTAATTATTATAATATTACATGCGTTTGTACATGAGATATTAAATTAGTTTAAAATTAAATAAACTTTTTTTTTTTAATAGGCGTATAAATTAATTATTAATGTATAGGTAGTATGCTTAGTGCGGGGAGGTTTGCAGTTACATCCCCCTCCATCGTCTTTTATTTGTCGACCTACATAAAACAACTTATAAGTTATAAGGCTGTTTTAGGGTTATTACTTAATACTTTTTATTAATTATTACTTATTAGTTATTAGTTATATTATTCCTTACTAGAAAAAAGTTTTTGTCAACTGTTATGCATAACATCCCCCTCATACAAATTTTCTGGGTATGATGGTATATGGATATGATCTAATTATAATATGTACCTATATTTTTATGTTATGTAAGATCTAAGCTAAATTAATAATATAAACAATAACTTAATATAAAATCAGTGATTCTAAGTCAATAAGTTATACATTTTTAACAAATAAACAATTTGTAAATTTCTTATTTAATAAATTTTGTCAAAATTTGAAATTAAAACGATTATAAAAAAAAGAAACGTGCTTATGTATTTTTAATATTTTCCAACTGCTATTATAACAACTTATGTATTAAACTTGTACATTAAATTTTCCATATTTTTGAGCCAACGAATACCTACAATTTTATTGTTTTATAGAAAAAAAAAAATAAATAAATAAAAACAGAAAGTTTAAAATGTCTATAAATAACTTAAAATTTGTTAATATATTTTGAAAATTTTATCAAGTATATAAAATGCCAATATAAACATTCAGTGACAATTTCATGTATCTAATACGATATATTTTTTTTAATTACACCAATATCTAAAATCGATTTTCTCAAAAACTGATTTTGCATAAAACTTCTCATTTCTCCTAAATTTTTTTGTTTTTTTCCCGGTGCTTTTGAAAACTATTGAAATTTTGAAATTTTGACCTTCCAATGCACCAACTTGATTCACTTTCTCACCGGAAAGGATATATTTCTATATAAGAGAACGGAGTTTCTTATGCAAAACCAGTTTTTGACAAAATTGATTTTTTTTTTTGTTTAACTATAAAAAAAATCCACGACCCAACAAATGTAGTAAATGTATTATTGTACTTAAAATAATCCGGAATCTAAATATTTATATATAAAAATTTATATTTTGGGGCCCAACTGTAGGAAGTAATCAATGTTTTACCAACTTAATACATTAATATAATATTTATAACTTTTAATTATATTAATTAAAATCGTTCAAATTTGGTAATAATAATAAAAAGATCTCTTATAGGACATAATAATCTCATTAGCTAATGAAGCCTAACAAATTATTAAAAAATATAAATACAAATAATTTTAAAATTATAATCAAAAAGATATGTTTATTAGTTAATTTCGAGTTTATTTTTATATTTATCTATGAGCTTAAAGGAAATATGATAAAATATTATCATACGCAATATTAACGTTTTCTAAATTAGTTTTTGCTTTTACCTAATACAGTTGTAACTATCTTAAATAGCCAATAGGCATTATTATAATAATAATATATGAATGATTGTATTTAAGAACATATTTTATGTATTCATTATACAATATATACATATATAGTATACAGCAAAATAGTCAAAATACATTCAAATTTGTGTTATTATAATATATAGAGTTATAGCAAGTATATAAGTGTTATCTAATTGCAGGTTTGAACCGTCTAGCCATCTAATAAGTGTTATTTTCCATAAATAATAAATAGAAAATAGAAAACTAGAAAAACGCATAAGATTGTACGATATTCGTTATTTTTTCTTTAAAATAAATTAAACATGTGGTACTTATCTGACGTTTCATCTTCTGAAATAATAATTATGACATACATGTATACCTACTGTATAGCATGCAAGGACATCACAAAAAATAGCGCGTGTCAGCCGCTATTATCAAAATAAGGGGATGGTATTTTATTATTTTTATTATTACATGCATCATACATACAGTGAAACAAATATAATAATACTGTGAGCAAGTGGCAATTATCACTATGACATCCTTTTTCAGAATATCCTGTAGTCTGTTCAGTGCACGTGTAATATAATATAATAATATATAAAATGTATATATTTGTAGTGTATATGTATAGTTTGGCCGTTTTGAGTGTTATTATTTTAACAATGTTTTGGGAAAAGTGGGAATAAACAGTTACAAAAAAATGGTGGATGAATATTTTATATATATATACATATTATATAGGAGGGGATAACACCAAAATAGGTAGTAATTATATTTATTTATATATTATATTGCAAGGGAAAATTTTAAATGCGACAGATGGTTATCTTGTGTGAAGGGGGTAGGTAATAAGTGACGATCACGATAGATATTGAATTGCCCAGGTCATCTAAACATACCTAGCTATATTCGTGACCGATTGGACATCATTTAAAGTTTTAACCCTATAGGTAAATATATATATATATACTTATTATATAATATTTATTCACATATATTTAGTTTTTTTTTTGTATTCATAACAATTTTTAATGTTTGAGAAATGGATTAATATATATATATTTTAAATCTTCATTTTACATTAATTATTTGACTATATTTATAATAAATACATTATATCTTAATTTCACTAATACATATAAATTATAGGTACCTAAGTAATAATTAGTAGGAACTGACTAGGAAGGTACTAATTTATTATACTATGCATAAGTAAAGAAAAATTAAATCATTTAAATTTTAAATATTTTCAATTACAGTGAAACCTCCTTTAACGGACACCTCTTAATTGCATGTGGACACCTGCAAATAACGGACAAAATTTAAGCAACCCTGAGTGTCGGGTATTTAGAGGTTTCACTGTATTTAAGTTCTTTATCACTTTATAATTATTCTCTTAGAGGCTGAGTTAAAATATTCAATAATTAGTTTTGTTATTTTTTTCAATGACATTATTATGTTTATAAATTTTGTTCATATCTCAAAATATAGAAGAATCGAAAATATAATACAATGAAATCTCTAAATACAGGACATTCTCGGTCGCTTAAATTTCGTCCGCTGTTTAGAAATGTACACTATTAAGAGGGGAAATACTGCAGAGTTTACACATCATTTCGCCGTTCCCAAAATTCCATCCGATATTTGGAGGCGTCGGTTAAAGGAGGTTTCACTGTAATTTACATGCATATTTACGATGTGATATTTTGAGCATGTCCACCCTATACTTTTATGCTTAAACCGTGCATCCCTAGCTATATCAATAAAGTATAGTTTTGAGTTCTATAACTTTGTGTAATAAGTAAAGATAATATTATAATATATGTACGGCGTTATGGGTTAAGTAGCTTTAGGGACTCATGTAATTTGAAAACGTTGGCAATTGTATTTGATCTGTCAATATACAAATAATTTGTAAACATAATATCCAAGTAAAATAAATATTACATCTAATAGACTATATATGTAACATTTAAGTTTTTTTTTATAACCATTTTTAAGGTTTATTCTTAAACATTGTAATTACTCAGAAACTACTCATCGAAATTTGGATTAAGATACATATAAATATCAAGAAAATCAACTGCTAAATAATTTGCAGTAATAACGGGAATTCTCATTTGAAAAGTGGATGTTTTTATTAGTGTTTGTTCTTAATAGTAGTATAAAATTATCAGAAATATGTAGGTACTTTTATATATATACAATATAAATATAGACAATATAGTACCTAATACCTATCAATGGCGGAACTACATATGATCGAAGGCGGGATTTTCCGCGGGCCTCATCGTAAAAGGGGCCTCGGCGCCTCGCAGCAAAATTATGTACTTTAAAAAAAAAATTTCGGTTCAAGTAAATAAAATCATTGAATACTGAAATAATACAAAGTATACTGATAACTGATAAGTGATTACTAAACGTGTATAATGTATATTATGGTTAATCATACACAGGGACGGATTGGGCCATCGGGAAATCGGGAAATTCCCGATGGGCCGCGTGCTAACTAGTTGACGGGGCCGCTGCATGCGTTACCAAACTACGGCTGTAACCTGTCGCAAATTAAATTTTAAAATTTATAGATTTTCATAAATACGATTTTAAATTTTATTCATATCAATTATTGCAAACTAGAAAGCAATAAGTCAATAACCAAAATATGAATAATAAATATTACCAAAGTCTATGACGCATAATATTATTATATTAATTATTATATTGTATAACAGGATAAATTTAACAAAAACTGAATAATAATTTAAAGTTATAGCAATAATTCTAATCAAAAATAAAACAATCTCCGTGAACAGTAAATCTACAAATAATCTGATATTCCGTCTTCGTTTTGTCGCCTGTCGGCGGGTAACGACGACGAATTTTAACAATGCAAGTCGGCATGGAACTGTAGTCTGAACAATAAAAATGTTTTTATTTTAAATTTAGATTATTTATAATATTGTAATAAGTAGTATCGAGTTGATATAATTATAAATATACAAATTAGTTTACCATCTAAACATGGGGCCGCTAAAAAGTTATTTTCCCGGGCCGGTCCAAAATTCCAATCCGTCCGAATATACACCATAGAATTTAGTAGGTACTATTATTAATTTGAATAATAATATTGTCATATTGTCTTATTGCGATATGCGGGCATGCGGTGGTGATACACGGTAACTCGGAGTGGAGCCTATAATAATAGCTGGTATACTAAATTATAGAAATAGATTATATACTACGGTCTACGGCCCAAGAAAGAAATTATTTTTTTCATTTCATTCTAAAGATTTCAATATAAGAGTGGTGTTATTGGGTGTTTGACCTTTGACGGTGTTTGGTGTCAGAAGCAACGTCCAAGTTACTTAGGTAAGTAGTTTTACAATTATTTTGCATTGAAAGACAACATTAAATTGTGATTCGTATATAATCATTGTCGTCATTGGCGTTACGTTAATACTAGAAATTTAATATTAATCATTAAAACTAATGGTTTTGGACAGTCCAATTTATATATTATTTCATCTACATAATATATTAAATTTTAAAGAAAATTAAATAACCTTATAATTTAAAATTTTATAAAAAGTAGTTAGTACAATCACGTGAGTTGTCATATTACTTAATTAAATATATCGTGAACGCGAAATCCCATATCGTGTATCGACAATCTTATTATTATTATACCGTGTGTCCGTGTTCGCAAATCGTTACGTTATATTATTATTTATTTATATTGTAGTGGACGCGATTGTCACTTATTATAATATATTATACGTTTTATTCATATTTTTAATGGAGGCTTGACTATTTTCCTTGACTCGCATTTAATAATTTTATACCTCCATCGAGAATCACTGCATATTATTATTATCGTTATTGGTGAAGACGTTTGCTCAAAACCGTAGCAGAAAAAAGTCATTTTCATTGTAAATAAAATATTATTATTACTCTTTCCAAAATTATAATTCAATAAATTATTAATTTACTATAAATATAAATATATTTTTTTTTATTGCATACAAGTAAACAGCCCAATGTTTAGAAATTTAAATTACAGATATAGGGCCTCCAAAAAAATTGTATCCACGGGCCTCAATCGTAGTTCCGCCACTGGTACCTATATATCGTGTATAAGTATAACTGTATAGGTGTATTTTTATTTAACATGATAAATCATTACCAATGTACTATATCATACAAAATTGTATTTTTAATACTATTTAAAGCTGGTACTACGAAAGCCATAAATGCAATAAACCGGGACCGTGATGTTTTCATTTAAAGGGCGCTAGAAATTGTTTAGTGGTCGTCAAGGTGACGCGTGCCAAGTGTTTAGACTCGGATTGGCCGCTCGTGTACCCCCTTTTGATAGGCGGGGTCTGGGTTGGCGCTACTGTATCCGTGTAACCATCGAAAGCGTCGCGAACGTTCAGGCAACTGTTATCCTTTACAGTTTACGGTTCACGATCAGTCGCTGCATCGCATATAATCGAGTATCTGCAGAGCATTACAGTACCCGTATATTCCATCTCATATTTCCAAACGATTATTACCTAGTACCTACATAATCAGGTAAGTGAATATTAGATACATATATTATATTAACTTTTGTTTTTCATTTTTTAACTGACGACGCCATGAGAACTGCTTTCGCATTGTTTCCGCAGCGCCACATAATAAATTACCTAATAAAATTATTTTAATAATTATTATTTATAACCAATACTATTATTTAACATACTATAAGTGTAACTGTGTAAGTTGTATAATTTATTTGAATATAATTACTATTTTGCTAATTCATAAAATATTATACCTATACAATTATACCATATATTATATGTCCTACATATGCGCTACCATAGTGAATAGTGATGGTTTTGAATATAATGATAAAAAAAAAACATAGAAATTATCTACTAGGCCATTATATTATAAAAATAATTATCAATTAATTGAATTTATATATGAATCAATCAGTTTTCGATTTATATTATAGCTTTCTAGTTCATGTATTCTATCATAGTTATACTCGAATACATACTACATTTATAATGATTATAATAAACAATATTCTGCAGTACCGGTCTTGTGCACAACTAATTCACGGTACAAGAATCAATCATATTTAAGTAAAGGTAAAAATAATCACATGCCAAAATAAGTGTAAAATAAGTAAACTGTAGGTATACCTATTACTTCGATCAATTTTTAATAATAGCTCATAGTTAGGTTATTATATAGCTTATGATTCATGATCAAAAGTTAAAACGATTCATTAATTTTAAATCTAATTAATATATAAGTAGGTATAGTAAATACTAAATACACATAAGTATATAGATATAGATATATGAACTGAAATTGATATATTGAGAAGAGATTTTACAATTTTTAGTACTGTTTTCAAATTGTTTAGAATAATATATATACTATAGATACGTGGAACCAATAGACAATAGTGTACAATTTAATCGTAGAATCTTAAAGATATATTTGAATTTGTGGTAATTTTAATTATTGATTTGTAGTTTCTCTAATGGTACCAGGGCCTCCACTAAGGGGGACTATTAGATTTGCAGTACATGCAGGGGTGCAGCTATTTTAGAGGCCTGTTGATATGAAATTTTTAATTTTTGACATTTTTATAGGATTACTTATTTAATATTAAATAATATTTTATGGGGCCCACAAAAACATTTAGCATATGGGTCCAAAATTTAGGATGTGGTGGGGGGGGGAACTTAGTGGTACTGTGATAAGGAAGTGGTACATTATGTTATTTACAAAGTTATATATTTATATGGAAATTAAATAAATTTTTAAGTTCTTTAGAGATATTTGAAATTTTCTGTTTTTAGATTCTGAACGAAGTGATGAATGTATTGATTTTACAATGATGTGTGTTTTTTTTGTTTTTGTGTCTGTGTACAGCATAACTAGTCGAAATAATGCTTCAATTTCAAACTTTGGGGGTGGTTTCCGATGTAAAAGTGAATATCATTGGTGTATTATAGAGGTCAAAAGTAAACATTTTCCAACAGTTTTCAAAAGATCGAGAAAAATAAAAGAATCCGCTCAGAATCGTTTTTCGCAGACAATGATATTATATTATCATTAAATTTAATTTCATATTATCATTAAGGTCAAATTTTTAAATTCTCAATAGTTTTCAAAAGCACCAGGAAAAAAAAATTAAAGAAAAACGGGAATTTTTACGCAAAATCAATTTTTGAAAAAATTGAATTTTGTTATTGATGTAACTCTAAAATAAATTACCATAGACTCATGAAATGTTCACTGGATGTTTATACTGACATTTTCTATACATGAAAAAATTTTCAAAATATTTAAAATCTCTTTATGTTATTTATAAAAATTTGACATTTTCGATCTTTTTAGTTTTTTTTTTATAAATGACTGTACAATTTTATTCGTTTAGTAATAAAGATTCAAAATTTAATACAAGACTCCTAATGTTTTAATAAATCTTATAATTGTACGCAAAGATTGGTTTAGATACATTTTTTGCAATGATGTTTAGGTATGGTCATTTAAAAACTAAATCATATCAGCAATACATGCGGGTGTACACAATTTTATTTCTGCAGCTTATGCAATAATTATTTTCATTTGTAAATCTGCTGAGTGCATAAGATTTGATTTGTGACGTATAATATATGGTGCATTTTTTGTGATCAACTTGTGGCTAATTAACATATGGCATGCATACGATTACTTAATATGGTGCTTTTATTTATGATATATATATATATATCAATATATCTAGTTATAGTAGTTGTATAGTTATAAAACATTTTACTAAATTGAATTACATAATATATTTAAGATTTAAGAATAATGACAAATATTTCCACGCATGATGTAATTAGGCAATATCTGTATACAAATATATAAAGCAGTAGGTATTAAAAAATTGGTTTGATTTGAAGAAGTGATGAAATATATATTAGAAATGAGTGATTAAAGAACGATTTAAATATATATATATATATTTTTTTTGTCACCTAAAACATGTAAGTTTTAATGGTCCATGTCGCCGAAGCTATATAAAGATCAATAATAATAAAAAAAAATGTATATATATTTTTTATTATTTTCTAAACAATTTCCTATTTGGATTGATATAAAGTTTGAACATATTGAAAAGTTTAGTTTGGTTTGGATTCATATAAAAAATTGCGTTATCTGGTTTTAAGGAACTCAGTGGCGTCATTTGAAGAGGAGTAAAGTGGTTATATTTGCCTCATCTGTTCTATTCAAGCTTTCGATTTAATTTGTATGACCCCTCTAGAAAAACAATGACAATATTTACAAATTATAAATCGATAGATTATTGCCATTCAAATCATCATTGTCCCTTTGGCCTTTATACCTCCCAAACCGTTATTCTTACTATCATGGAATTATTCCTCAGTCAACTAAAAACCAGTCGTTCGAATTTTGATTTTGATATACATAGATATAGATATTTTCAAAAAATCTTCTACTTCACTTTTTTTGGGTCAACAAAATCTGATTAAGATCATTAAAAATAAGTCGTATATCTAATTCAATAAGAATTAGATTTTTGGTAAATGTATTACATATTAAATGCTTAGTATATGAAATTATGAATCACAATATATAATATATTAGGTATCGGTATTTAGTCTAATAATATAATTATGGTATACAAGGTGTAACAGATAGAACTGACTTTTGGACTAACTTTTTTTCACATTAATATTTTTTATTTTCGTTATTAAGTGAACCTATAGCACTACATGTATAATACATTTGTTTATGTTTTATTTTTTAGTACTGAAAAAAAATTAATTAAATTAAAAAAATGTTGGATAAATTCAAAATAGCCTATTTGAAAATTTGATTATAAAAACAATTTTAATGGTAAAAAGATTTATCTAAGTCAAGCAGTTTATTTTTTAGAATTTTTTTTAAAATTCGATATTTTGTTGATTAAATTAATTTGGAACGCAATAACTTTAAAAAAAATATGGTTTTTGAGAATTTGCTGACATGAGTATATTTCTTAAATTATTTATTTATCATATAATATTAAAAAGCGGGTAAGTCGTGGATGTCGCTCTGCTGTACTCTGTACAGTAGGTTACTGTAATGGATGAGATTAAATTTGAATGCAATGATAGGTATCATTGTATACGAAAAACGATTCTGAACGGAGATGATTTGTCAGTCAAAGATATATTATATTTAAATATTGTCATATATTCTATTTTGAAACAAATATTTTATTTTTCAATTAAGATGCATTTTGCATAAGGCATGGTTAATCAATTAGTGTAGTTATCATGTAGTTATCATAATTCAAATTCATAATACCTTATATTATCATAGATATACATATACCTGGTTTGAGGATAAATCGTTATCATTACGCGATTTTATAAAAATGTAAAACTCGAACGCTCAAAACATTTTTCCTATAATGACGCAAAAAATTTTACGATTTTTCAACTTCAAACTTACTTGCAAATTTTCGCGTTTTCGACAGATTTCATTAAATTTTGAACTATAAATGCTTATTAAAAAAAATTGTGACTTACGATTTTTAATTTTTTTTAGCTACAATAAGAACAACTCATAAGGAACCTCGTATTAAATTTTCAAGTTTTTTTGGTCGTCCAACATTTTTTTACCGACACTTCAAAAAAAAATTCTCAATAAAATTGAAAATTTCAGTGGTCTATAAATAACTCAAAAAAGTCAAAATTTTTTAAAATTAAACTGTATATAGATAACACTTACATAAATATTTGGTGAAAATTTCAAGTATTTACAGTGATTAGTTTTTGAATTACAACCATATAAAAAAATCAATTTGGTCGAAAACTGATTTGCGTAAAAATTCCCGTTTTTCTGTCATTTTTTTTTTTGTTTTTCTCGATTTTTTTTAAAACTGTTGGAAAATGTTTACTTTTGACCTCTATAATGCACAAAGGATCTTCAATTTTACATCGGAAACCACCCCAAAGTTTGAAATCGAAGCATTATTTCGACTAGTTATGCTGTACACAGACACACACAAAAAAAAAACACACATCATTGTAAAATTAATACATTCATCACTTCGTTCAGAATCTAAAAAATTGTCATACGATGTATTGGCATAATTTTTTTTTTTTTTTTTGGTCAGGTCTTTCTGTTACATCCTGTATACCTATGTATATATTTATGTGTTTAGTATGAAATCAGTTATTGATAATATGCTCTCTAGGTACGTTATTACAGAAAAATAAACGTTGATGTATTTTTTTTAGTTACCCAAGTGCTTATCTGCATATGTCACAATCACAGTATCTAAAGCTTGTGAAATCAAATAATATATATTTTATGTAAATATTATATGCGAAAGGACAAAGTTAATAAAAATGAACGGGGTAAACTGAAGGTAGGTGGTGATTGGTAGATGAAGATAGAAGAAAGAGTGGTTATGGCAATAACCAACGGGATGTATTATATATATAATAATATATGAAGCATAAGGCGTTAAAACCGTGTCGATAAACCGGCGGTGCAGGGCAAAACCAATTATTAAAGTCACCGAACGACGACGACGTCCGCGGCTTCAAAATACGATAAGTACACACGCACTCATATAATATGCATTACACATCACGGGTCCTTTGTGGGAGACACCGCCACCGTTTACATATTATTATTATTATTGTAAACAATTCATCCGTGCGAACGGGTCGACTGAGAGGGTTCGCGCACGCGCGTTTAACACGGGATTACGGGCGATGATGACAATAATATAACATCAGAACGGCGGCAGTAGCATTATTATTATTAAATTTATTATGCTTATGCGTTCGTGTGTGTGGTTGCGCGTGTGTGCCACCGAGGTGATTTCGTCGAAATCGATGGGCAGCGACCGATGTGATAAAGGCGCATCTCTCGGGAGACTTGCAGTGCGGTGCCGGAGGACGTCAATGATACGGTCCGGGGAACATTGCATCGCACAGCACTGCTACCGCACGCGCGTCAGCGGGTGATCCGCACAGGTCAACCGGACCGTAGCCGCCGCCACTGCAGATGCACTCGCGCGTTGTTCACGCGTACTTAACGCCGCCGAACAAAATGTGTCATAATATATATGTATACATATGAATGTATACGATTTGTCTGCACATCATCACATGCATGTTGTATGTATAATATAATATATTGTATAAACTTCGTATAGCGTGTATGACATATTTACGTCCGTTCCAACAAAAAGACCTGCAATGTGATATAATAATATACACGCCGCGTTTATAAGTCCACGGGGAATCGAATTCGATTTCAATAATTTAACTTTCAGATCGTTTCCCTTCTATACGTGGAGTAAAACTTTGTCAAGTTCTTATAAATGGACTATTCGAGCATATATACACGGTATATGTAAAATATATTTTTATGACAAATTATGCTATATGTACAGGGTGTCCCGCGAGGATTTACCCATTGCGATATCTTACGAAATAATGGAGACATCATAATTCTGGTTTTATAATAAGATTCATAGGGATATGAACTACAACTACTCCATTTTAAAATTTATTTTAATGTTTTTGTAAAAAAATTAAGAAATATATTATAGATTCTGAACGAAGGGATAAATGTATTGATTTTACAATGATGAGTGTTTTTTTTTTGTTTTTGTGTCTGTGTACAGCATAACTAGTCGAAATAATGCTTCGATTTCAAACTTTGGGTGTGGTTTCCGATGTAAAAGTGAATATCCTTGGTGCATTATAGAGGTCAAAAGTAAACATTTTCCAACAGATTTTTTTGAGAATTTTTTTTTGAAGTGTCGGTAAAAAATGTTGGACGACCAAAAAAACTTGAAAATTTAATACAAGGTTCCTTATAAGTTGTTCTTATTGTAGCTAAAAAAATTTAAAAATCGTTTGTCACAATTTTTTTTATAAGCGTTTATAGTTCAAATTTTTACGAAATATGTCGAAAACGCGAAAATTTTCAAGTAATTTTGAAGATTAAAAAAGCGGGTAAGTCGTGTATGTCGCTCTGCTGTACAGACTGTACTGTACAGTAGGTTACAAGTGAGTTACTGTAATGGATGGAATTAATTTTGAATCCAATGATATTATATCATTGTATACAAAAAACGATTCTGAGCGAAGACGGTTTATCTGTCTAGGATATATTATAGATTATTAAAAATTTTCAAATCTTAGATTTAAAAAGAAAAATTTTTATGAATTTCTAGTTTGAAATAATTTGCGAATTTTCGTGATTTTCGTGATTTTTACATATGTTGTCAAAATTCAAACTTTGAATGCTTGTAAAAAAAAATTGTGACTACGCATTTCTTTTATTTTTCAATTTTTATTGTAAAAATATATTATGAGCCTTGTATTAAATTTTCAAATCTTAGATATAAAAAGAAAATTTTTTATGAATTTCTAGCTTAAAATAATTTCTGTATTTTCGTGATTTTTACAAAATATGTTGTCAAAACTCAAACTTTGAATGCTTAAACAAAAAATTGTGACTATGTATTCCTTTTATTTTGCAACTGCTATTGTAAAAATATGTTAGGAGCCTTGTATTAAATTTTCAAATCTTAGAATTAAAAAGGAAAACTTTTATGAATTTCTATCTAAGATAATTTGAACATTGCCGTAATTTTTACGTATTTAGTCAAAATTTGAACTTTAAATGCTTATAAAAAAAAATCGTGCCTACGAATTTTAAATATTTTTTAACTTCTATTGTTACAATGTGTTAGAAGCCTTGTATTAAATTTTCAAGCTTTTCTACCGAACAAATAAATTTTTATCGATATTTATAGAAAAAAAAACTAAACTGAAAAATTAAAATGTCAGTAAACAGCTCAAATCAAATATATAAAACGCCAATATAAACATTCAGTCAAAATTTCAAGGATTTGCGGTAATTTGTTTTAGAGTTACACCAAAATAAGGAAATCGCTAAAAGTGAAAATCCAATGTTGTAAAAATTTAAATTTCAAATGCTCATAAAAATTTAATTTGAATTTCCGGTGGAATTTTTATTTGTGATAAAGATTGAAAAACTTGTAAGGAATCTTGTATTAAATTTTTAAATCTTAGATTTAAAAAGAAGATTTTTATGAATTTCTAGCTTAAAATAATTTGTGAATTTTCGTGATTTTTACGTATTTTGTCAAAATTCAAACTTTGAATGCTTATAAAAAAAAATTGTGACAATGAATTTCTTTTATTTTTCAACTGCTATTGTAACAATATGTTAAGAGCCTTGTATTAAATTTTCAAGCTTTTCTGCCTAACAAATAAATTTTTTTTGTCACGCCTGCACCGAAAGTTTGGTTTTCGACAACGGTTGAAGCGTTCGAAAGCGTCCTTTTTCCGTCCAGCGGGCGGTAAAGTGGAAATCCCCAAAGTGCCGGGTGGAAAAGAGGAAATCCCCAAAAGTGCCGGGCGGAAAAGAGGAAATCCCCAAAAGTGCCGGGCGGAAAAGAAGAAATCCCCAAAAGTGCCGACCGCCGGGCGCGTATCCCCTGCACAACCAGAAATTAAAATGTATACCTACCACGGTTCTTACAAAACATAAACTTTTGGTTACATCTTAAATGTATAGTATAACCTCCTTGCATGACGCATAAACATTTAAACATATTTAATTTGCACTATTCCTAGATAAGTGCGTCGAACGATGCGTTAGTAATAATATAGTATATTAGTATAATAATCTTATCAGTTACAATAATAAAATATATAAAGTGAAAATTGTAATTGTGAAATAAAATAAAATGTCTTCCATGAAATTGTTTTTGTAGAATAGTCTATAATTGTTGCATAGATCCCTGCATAACCTTTTCCATGAACGCAGGGGCGTGACAAAAAATAGTATGTGTGGCTCGCGCGGGAAGGCCATTTCAGTCTTGGGCGAAATGCGGCACTCGCCTACGGCTCGTGCCGCACACGACGCCCGCGACTGAAATGGCTCACTTCCCGCCCTTGCCACACAATATACTATATCGATATTAATTAAAAAAAAACTAATAATGATCGAAAATTTGAAATGCCTATGAATAGTTCAACTTAAGTCGAAATTTTTTGAAAATTGCATAGTGGATAGAATATACTTATATAAACATTAGGTGAAAATTTCATGTATCTATGGTCATTTGTTTTAAAGTTACATCAAAAACCAAAATCGATTTTGTCGAAAAATGAGTGTGCGTAAAATTTCCCGTTTTTCCCTTAATTTTTAGTTTGTTTTTCTCAATTATTTAGAAAAGTATTAAGAATTTTTTACTTTTGACCCCCCAAAGTACCAATTAGATTCACTTTCTGATCGAACGAGGTATTGAAGTTAAAAATCGAAGTATTTTTACTGCCCCAAAACGTGATGACAGACACAAAAAAAAAAAAAAAAAACAAACATCATGGTAAAATCAATACATTCATCGCTCCGCTCAGAATCTAAAATCATAAAATTTTTTCTGTTTATAACTAAGGATTAAAAATATAACACTAAGTTTTCCTTCAAATAGCTATAGAGAAAACTCGAAGCGTCGTTATAGGAAAAGTTTTAAGTGCGTTTGAATTTTAAATTTTTCCGAAATAGCGTAACGATAACGATTTATCCTCAAACGATTTTAAACATTTGATAATATTTAAAAAGTATAAGTCGTAGATACTTGAAAAATTTACCAGTTATTTAGATTGGCATTTTCCTTACATGATTGAATTTTCAAAATATTTTGACTTTTTTGAGGTATGTATAGACAACTGAAATTTTCAATTTTTCTGAAAAATTTTTTTTGAAGTGTCGATAAAATTTTTTTGGCCCTATCAAAATACTTGAAAATTTAATACAAAGTTCCTCATAAGTTATTCATATAGTGATTAAAAAATTACAAAGATACATAGGCACGATTTTTTTTTTATTACATAAAAATTACGGCAATGTTCAAATTATCTTAGATCGAAATTTATACAAGTTTTTTTTTTTAATTCTAAGATTTGAGAATTTAATACAAGGCTCATAATATATTTTTACAATAGCAGTTGAAAAATAAAAGAAATGTATAGTCACATTTTTTTTTTACAAGCATTTAAATTTAAATTTTGACATCATACGTAAAAATCACGAAAATTCGCAAATTATTATAAGTTAGAAATTCAAAAAAAATTTTCTTTTTAAATCTAAGATTTGAAAATTTAATACAAGATTCCTTACAAATTTTTCAATCTTTATCACAAAAAAAATGTCAACCGGAAATTCAAATTAAATTTTTATTAGCATTTGAATTTCAAATATTGACAGAAATTCGTCAAAACCATGAATATTTGCAAATTATTTTGTAGTTCAAAATTCATAATATTGTTTGTATTTATATCTAATGTTATACAATTTAACACCAAGTTTTCCATAAGTTTTGCTTCAAATACCTATAGAGAAAATTTGAAGCATCATTATAGGAAAAATGTTTTGAGCGTTTGAGTTTTAAATTTTTTTGAAATCGCGTAATGAAAACGATTTATCCTTAAATGAGTCAAACGAATTTAAATATTATTTGTTATACTTCAAAAATTATAAGTCGTAGATACTTGAAAATTTCACCAGATATTTAGATCGGAAATTGAAAAATTGAAAATTTGTTCAATAATGTTACCACAGATTATAACACATATATATTAGTAGAGATGATTATATTGCAGTGATTACGAAATGTTTTCATGGATATTAGAGAAGAATTTGTTTGAAAATTTAATACAAAGTTCCTCATATAAGTTATTCTTATAGTGATTAAAAAATTATAAGAATACAAAGGCACAATTTTTTTTATAAGCGTTTATAGTTCAAATTTTTACGAAATCTGTCGAAAATGCGAAAATTTGCAAGTAATGTTGAAGCTGAAAAATCATAAAATTTTTGTGTTTATAACTAAGGATTAAGAATACAACACTAAGTTTTCCTTCAAGTAGCTATAGAGAAATCTCGAAGCGTCATTATAGGAAAAATTTGAGGTGCGTTTGAATTTTAAATTTTTACGAAATTTATCTAGAAACGATTTTAAATATTTGTTATTATTCAAAAAGTATAAGTCGTAGATACGTGAAAATTTTATCAGTTATTTAGATTGGCATTTTCTTTACATGATTTAATTTTAAAAATATTTTGACTTTTTTGAGATATTTATAGACAACTGAAATTTTCAATTTTTCTGATAAATTTTTTTGAAGGGTTGATAAAATTTTTTTGACCCTATCAAAATACTTGAAAATTTAATACAAAGTTCCTCATTAGTTATTCTTATAGTTATTAAAAATTTATAAAAATACATAGGCACAATTTTATTTTATTAGTATTTGAAGTTCAAATATTGACTTAATACGTAAAAATTACGAAAATTCACAAATTATTTTAAGCTAGAAATTTATACAACATTTTCTTTTTAAATCAAAGATTTGAAAATTTTTAATTATCTATAATATATCCTAGGCTGACAAATCATTTCCGTTCAGAATCGTTTTTCGTATACAATGATACCTATCATTGCATTCAAATCTTACCTACCCTAATCCACCCCACCACCTAATGTACAGCAGAGCGACATCCACTTACCCGCTTTTTTTTATTTAATTATTTCCAAAAAAATTAAAGATGGCCATTTTGTAGAGTTTATTTTTCTAAAAATATTGACGTTTCAAAATGTTATTTTCATTAATTTCCTAATTTTTAATATTTTTTCTAGTTTTGAAGAAATAAAATATGATTATAAATTTATAACTATTTTGAACACGAAAAATATTCGGCCGGCCGTATGGGAATGCGCGCGGCGAGGCGGGTCACATGATTGATAACATTACGGTGTTAAAGAATTCACAATTTTTCTCGAAACTAAAAAAAATTTAAAAATCAGAAAATTAATGAAATTAAAATTTTGAAATGTCAATATTTTCAGAAAAATAAACTCAACAAAATGGCTTTCTTTAACTTTTTTTTTGAAATAATTAAATTAAAAAATATATTTTTTAACTTTTTACCAAAACATTAAAATAAATTAAAATATGAAATAATTGCAGTTCTTATCACTGTGAGTCTTATTACAAAACCAGAATTTAGATATCACCATTATTTCGGGAGATATCGCAATGAGTAAATCCTCACGGGACACCCTGTATATATATATATCGCACCAACCTACGAGTAGTAGGTGTTTGAGTTTGTTGGGTACTCTTGAGGGAGCGGAGACTATTGTAATTTGTTATATGCAAATTCCAAATCAATAATAACGCATTTAATAATGTTTCAGATTTCATGTACGCGCAAATTTTTAACACTTTTACGTCCTTCTTCTATGTTTTTCGTAATTCAAGTACTGTGGGCTGTGGCTACGAGCTTCTATGTTGGGGGTGTTTAGCCTTTTTATGCAACGAGCTACATGTTTTTTTTTTACAAATATCATAGACTGCATGTGCATCATTTGTAATAAAAACATGTATATTAAACAAAAAATTGATCTCAACAATTTTTATCTTTATTGTTTTTGTCTCTAACTCTAAAATTACTCAAAAATATAAACAAAAATAATTCTGCGTAAATATGTTTTGCCTGTGTTGCGCGCAGACCAGAGAGAGAGAAAACAAACGATGCTGCAGTGTCTTCCTCTTAAGCAATCTGACCTCCACGTGAGTTGCCTACAGTCACAGTATTCAAAATCAATACAAATGTTAAAAATGTCAATTTATCTACTAAGAAATAATATTAATATATTATAAGGTATACAAATAATATAACAAATTATTTGGTTCTCAATAAAGTACATATGTATAAAACTGTTTAACTGTATAATTTAAAATTGAGATTTGGGGGAATAGTATTACATACTATTACTAATTTAACCTATTATCTAGACTATCCTAACTATTTACATATTGAGTTTTCTGATAACCATTTTACAAAAAGTTACCCATATAGTACCAGTTAAGTTAAAAAAAGATTACACTAAGTGTAAAATAATAATTTCCATTACACGAAATTGATAAAATTGATAAAAATGATAAAATATTTATCTATTTCATCAGTCTAAAACCGATATACTGCACTGATACACGTTATGATTGAAGTCTGTGAAATTAATGGGTAGGTATTTCGTGAAAAGTTTGATAACAAAATCAAAATGTAGTAAATGTGCCATAATAATACTAATATATTCTATACTATACACAATTATTGTGGATTTAATATTTTGCTAGAATTATATTTTATTATATTATTTATTAAAACTTAATTTCTAATTATAGTGTTTACTGTTTACAATTGATTAAAGAATGAACTCTTTTTTTAGATGAGTTATTGGAAAACTATAAATGAAGAGAGTTTTAAGTAAAACTTTCAACACAAGTTACGTCAACAACTAAAAGAAGTGCTTGAATATAATATCATATTGGTACATTTCCAGTATACGTCATTACCTATATAGAACATTATGCCACATACTGGTAAGCATTAGTTTCATACGTAACATCCATGCATATATTTCGTTCAGATGTTTACGCATATAAATCAATTATGCATAATTATACGGATCGTCGTATTCTCTTTAGGTAGGTATTTAAAACATTATATGTCTAGCGCAGAACGTCTTGCAAAGAATTGAATGATGATAAATACCGGGAGCCAAGTCGGTACATCTGCTAAGGTCTACCACCTAGGTGTTAATGGGCGGTAGTTTTACAAAATTACAGGGTTGCATCATTTCACCGGCTTGGATCCGCCTCTAACCGCTGGAAGGTCTTATTCCAATTGATCCAACTTTATGCACTATACCATACATTATACACGCTATATATCGAAATTATATTTCTTTTTTTACCGCAGGATTCTTTTGATTCTCCACAAACGCTAGAGAGTAATTAGGACCGAAGAGTGTCATAATTTTTAAATTTTCTTATTTTTTCAACATGAATGTATTGGGCACAAAATAATACATCACCACATGTCGTGTCGACAAGTGTTTATTAAACTCATGATTTCTGGGTAAAATTAACGCATTTACAATTTCATTGCAACTACTTCCTACTAGCCCTACCTATATTCTGAATACCAATGTTATTTCATTTCAAACCAACATTAATTTAATTTTTGTTACAGGTTATCGTTATTTCGATTTTTATTTATTAGAAATTAGGTACTAGAGATATTAGCTTTAAGCTTTCAATAATATATCTGATTAAGCGTATTTTCACACCGATCAATTATATGTATATTATTATTATTATTATTATCTTAGCTATTATATTAATATTTCAAATAATATATAATATTAAGGTAACCTATATATGCAAGAAACTTGTGTCATGTAGTGTATTATTAAATTACAGTCTGAATAATGATGACAGCAGCTGACTGCCTGAAAATTGTTGAAGTAATCTTATAATAATCGATGTTTAGATATTATTCTGAAAAATTAAAACACCCATTTTAGTCATAGTCCATAGATATTATACCTAATATCTATGTCCTATGATTTTAGTGCAGGATCGTTATTTTCGATATCTTTTTACCACAATGTATAATATATTACACATGGTGTATTCTTCATACTACAAATATATAAGCTATCACTACTGTCACATTATAAGCGTCCAAAGGTAAACAATTATTATTATGTACTATATAGGCATATAGCCATGCGCAAACTCCAATTTCTGATCGAGCCTTAAACAATTATAGTGACTTATAAATATAATATTTCTATACATTGTCCGTATTTTTTTTATCATATAAACATACTACCATACATTCTAATTTTAATAATAAATAACGATGTTATTTATATATATATTTTTACTCTGTAGATAAAGAAAAATATAAATTGATTTATGTGTGTGGATTAAATACACTTTTTTTGGGAGGGGGTCTGCCCACATTAACTCCAAGTTTTATATAATGTTATAAAGTGTTTAATACGAAAATAATATATATTCTATTTTCTGCAGGCATACAGACATACAGTATACATTTGTATATAGTATAGGTTATAAATAGGTATATACTTTGTCGTAATCAACTTTTATGTTTTGATTATAGCTTTTTGATGTTTATTGAGACTTCAATCATTGTTTAATAAGTATTATATTTTGGAATCTGCGTTTCTTAAAACTCGTAAATTTATAGGCATTAAGTCTATCTACCTAGTACCTAGTCTATAAAATAGTACTATAAATTAAAATTGATAATTTGATAATTATGTTATCTATTGATTCATATTACAGGTCAAGCTGGCGTTAACCAATTAGGTGGTGTATTTGTCAACGGTCGCCCATTGCCGGACTACGTTAGAAGGCGAATAGTACAGCTAGCTCTGTTAGGTGTCCGCCCATGTGATATATCTCGACAACTTCTGGTTTCACATGGATGCGTGTCAAAAATCCTAACTAGATTTTACGAAACTGGCTCCATACGACCGGGCTCAATTGGTGGTGCTGGATTGCAAAAAAATAAGGTAAACATACAGTTAGGTTACACAGTTTAGCATGGAATCAAATTTTGTTAAAAAAAAAACCCTATATTTTAATTTATAACGCCTTATATCTAAACTTTAGAAATTAGAGTATAATAACCGTGATATATCTAAACAGTAGGTACTTACGTATATGATATATTACATTATATAGTTAATAGTTACTAGATACCACATAGGTGAATACATTTTTACAAAAATGCATATTATTATTAACACTATAGTTATATAGGTTTCTACGAAATAAATTGTTTTTTCGGTGCAACTTAAAAAGGCGGGTAAGTGGATGTCGCTCTGCTGTACATTAGGTGGTGGGGTGGACCTCTGACTAGGGTAGGTTAGATTTGAATGCAATGATAGGTATAATTGTATACGAAAAACGATTCTGAACGGAGATGATTTGTCAGTCTAGGATATATTATATTTTAATATTGTCATATATTCTATATTTCGAAACAAATATATTATTTTTCAATTAGGACGCATTTTGAATAAGGCATGGTTAATCAATTTTTCCAAAAACATTGCATGTAGGTAGTTATCATAATTCATAATACCTTATATTATCATAGATATACATATACCTAGTTTGAGGATAAATCGTTATCGTTACGCGATTTCATAAAAATTTAAAACTCAAACGCTCAAAACATTTTTCCATTAATGACGCTTTGAGTTTTCTCTATAGCTACTCGAAAGAAAACTTATGGAAAACTTACTGTTGTATTTTTAATCCTTAGTTATAAACACAAACATTTTTATGATTTTTCAACTTCAAAATTATTTTGAATCTTTTTGAACTATTTATTACGCTATACAGTATTATTTAAATTATTGACAGTAAAAAAATTGTTCTGTGTTGAAAAACTTTAAAATTAAATACAATGTTTCTCTTAGCAGTTGATATATTGTAACCGCAAAAAATAAACAAAATATATTAAAACGGAATTTATAAGTTCAGATTTAGACGAAATGAGATATTTGAACAAATAATATGAATAAAATGATGTTATAGTTGTATCGTTTTAGATTGAGGATTTATAAAATTATAAATTGTATTATAATAATGAGACATGTGTCATTTTAAATACATAATATTATACACAACCAATATTATACTATTTATTTATTTAGGTAATGTATTTTTTTAATATTCTATACCCAATATTTTTACCTGACCTTTTTTAATAATACTGTAATCAACCCATGCATTTTTAATTGTTATTGATTTTGAATACTGTATTTCGTGTGACCGTATGGGTCGAGTGGTATTATAACTTATATCGTTAACATAATACACCAAATAGCTTAAAATATTCAACTTTACTCTGCCATGGGACGTATAATAGGTTAGTTGGTCGTTCAAATAAAATTATTAATGAGTAATGACTATTGAGTTCAATGAAATAATTTTATTTAAACAATATTATTTAATTTGGTAAATAATAAGAAAATTTAAAACATGGATCACACAGTTATGGAAATACGGTGACCACATGCAATATACTAATATATATACCTTAGAACCGGATTCACAGCTACGTCGTGTGTCGTACAATGTGTGGGCGTGGTAACTATATGGTTATAACTTATAATAACATATGTGGCCATCATATATTGATTTAAAAGTTGAGCTGAAGTCCGTTTTTGATATACTTGGTTGTAACTATTGGTTATTATTTGATACTAAAAAAGTAACGTCCAATCAGAATTCGATTTGATTGACACGACATATACGACACAGCTGCAGTAAATCCGGCTCTACTCGTGTCGTGTGCTTAATATCGTATTCTGAATGGCTGAAATAATTATGGTATCAATCACTAACCATCATATATGATCTCCGGAGAATTTCCAGAGTTGGGGGCTGAGCTCAACTTTTGGACACACACGACATGTCAGTTGATGTGAATCCAGTTTAAATCAACAATTTAAACGACATTTCATTTACTAAACAGTAAACACATAATATTACCTATTATACCATTAATCAACAAATAAATCAACATATTTTTATTATTTAGACAACACAAGGACATTTTTCAAAGAAAAGTACCAGATGCTGCAAACAAGCTGATGTATCAAACAGAATGGCCGGATCTCTAACTGCACCTCCTCCGATACGCAACCTACCATGGATACATCCTTTAGGTTAAAATTTTACTGATTATTAAACTAATACGCAAAAAATAATTACATTTAGTTTAATATCCTAAGAACGTTAACTATATACCTAAACAATAATACGATTTTCATTTTATAGCTCTATTTAACCTAACCTATTGTATTAAAACATAGACCAATATGTCAATATTTCATTTATAGACTTGTACTATGAACGAATCCACCAGCACATTCATGAAAACGGACACGTGAGCGTCGTTGGGGGACCATTAAACGGTCAACTAGCGCCTCCGAGCCCGAAGAAGCCTCACACGCCTTACACCATCGAAGAGATATTGAAAAAACCTACGGCTCTGCTGCCGCGGCCACCATCGCCGTGTGGCTTAATCACGGATGGAGTGTGTACGTGTGGCCTTACTGCAGGTAACGCTGTGTCAGCGGCGTTTTACGTCAATGTGCAGCAACAGCATCAGCAATTTATATGCAGTCAGCCACTCCACCGTTATTGAAACAACTCCGTAAATACCACCTACCTATTTTGTTTATCTTTTAAAACATTTTTGTTTTTCATTATTATTATTATTATTGTATCAATAACGAAAAAAAAAATGTTTTGAAGTAATTTTAAGCTATATATACATAATATTATTAATTGTTATTGTATTAGTATTGTGCCTATAATGTATATATTATTAAATACATATTTAAAGGACAAAGGTACTAAATATTTGTATCCAGCGTGTTTGTAAATAAAATAATAAATATAAATTCATTTTGGCGCTATAGAAATCAAAGTGAATTCACCTTAATATATGCTAACCTAACCTTGGCCAGAACGCCCCCCTCATAAATTAAAAAAAAGTCCAAATGGTGAAAAATTTTAATCAATGGCCAAATTGGTATATGTATATTATTATATTTTGGTATACTATATATTCTATAAGTATCTCTATTCCAAATATACCTAGCATACTACACCATTGTTAACACTTTTTCAATCTAGATATATTTTATAAACTATATATCATATGATATGCCATAGTATGCTGCTATTATTACCAAATTACATAAAAATAATCCGTTTAAGGGAGAAGCGATGATGTTCTTGCGAACTCCCTTGATATATTGTGTAGGTTGTAGGTATACAAGTTAGTAGGTACCTATAATATCAGTAGGTACACACAATATCTCGAGATATAATAGTACCATATTAATATTATAATATTATGATTTATGATGCATTTATATAAAAAAATAAAATAGGTTTTTTTCATACTTTCTTTAAAATTATGATATAAAATAAACACAATAAATATTGATTAATGATTGGATATAGGTTATTGATGAATCAAGCACTGGGAGAAGAGAACTGCAAAAATATTTATACATTTTTCACAAATATAGGTTTATCAAAATTAATGTAATTAAAAAAAAAAAGCTGTACATAACATATTTTACATCCCCCTTTATAGAAATGTCTCCCAATAAAGTTATTAACTTATAATTATTTTTAGGCTAATAACCTGTGATGTTGAAGCCTTTTATTGCAATAATAAAAAAAAAAAATCACTTAAATACGGAATAATTTCAAATCTCAGCTCACAATGAGATTTTAAATATATTGATGTTTGACCGTGCTCATTAAAAATAAAATATATTATAATTAATTCTAGTGGATAACGAGCTCGATAGCCGATATAATATGTATATATACTGTGGGTTATCTAAATTATTTTTGAAACTTGTTAAATTTCTTTGAAATAGCTAGACAACTACCACCTAATACTTAAATGTATCTTCTATATATAATATAATATAAAGACTACCTAATTATTTAAGTGTGTATACTTCACTAATAATATGAAACTATTTCTTTATATTTACATTGAAAATTGTACCTACATATTCGATCCATAGGTTAGATTAGGTTCGATAAATCGATAATATGGCATTAGCTGCAATAATGCAATTTTACTATAATGTATTAACCTGACCTAACCCATACGAGTTGGGTTTCGCCTATAAGAGTAAATGTAAGTAAAAAAAAGTGACTATAATTAATATTATAAGCCTATCATAATGGTGCTGCGTCGTGTGATCAAAAACGATTAGCCCCGAATGAGAGTTTTCAAAGGTTAAACTAGTCGGGCAGGAAGGGCGTTCAATTTTTTCGGTATACACGGAATTCAATTTGTCGCTTGCATATTATGTATTATTATTTTATTTGTGAGCGTCTAAGTACAGCTCGCACAGCAGACAGCAGTACTTTCTCTCTCTCTTTCTCTCTCACACACACAAATAATCTAAAACTGTGTGTATGCGTGCGTGTGCTAGTGTGTAGCATGCGTGCAATGTGTAATTGTCCGATGTAATCTATTATCGTCGGTCATCAAAGAGACCGGCCGGCCGACCGTGTAATTTTCCAGTGTGATCCGACGACCGTCGTACCGTAGGTATATATAATAATAATAATAGTAATAATCGTGAGTCGCAATGACATGACGTGTCACGCAAACTGTGTAGTGTGTGACTATTATACCTATAGAATGTGTATCACTGTTGATTGATAGTTGATACAATGATGTACGTACGGATATCATGATGTAATACCACAATTTTAGCAATAATAGAAAAGACCGAGTAGAAAAATAATTAAGTTACTCTGGTATAAGTAATCTTCAAGTCCTTGATAATAATACAAATTTAACATAACCTATAAACCTGCTTGCGGAAGAGAAAGAAACATTTAGGTACTTGTTACGATTGATTAATGTTAATTTTGAAAAAAAATTAATTAGTTTACCTATATTTCTATAGGTATTTGATCGGAAATATTCGATTATGAGTTTTTATTTTTAGTTAATGTAGTATGAATTGGCGCAAATAGGTGGGGGCTTGGGGGGACTTAGTCCCACCATATTTTTGCCAAGTCCCCCCAGTTCAAAAGTAAGTAATTAGTACTGAGAATATATAATTTTTAGAAAATATTATAGGAGGGGCTTTAGTCCCCTCAAAATAATTTGTCTATTTGCGCCTATGGTATAGTATTATGCATATGCATTATACATATTATTATTGTAGTCAGTTTACTTTTTTCTCGAAGTAACCATTATAATATGTAGCTATCCCTATTAGTTAACACTCGAACATAATATCAATAATTTGGTGAAAGTAATATAAATGTACTTTACTTACGATAGTTTACGGCACCACAACTGAGTTCTAAAAAAAACTTACAAAATCGCACAAAACATAGTAAAATTGCAAATATAGTTTGTTATTAAATAGGATAAATACAACATATGTAATATAATATCATATTCATATATGCATATAAATCAAAACTTTTGCTAACTCACACTTCTCAGTAAGCAAATTTTTAAGAACAAAACTTTAAAAATCTTAAAAAATTAAAAAATTAAAATTTGAATACTATAAGATGGATTATAATTTAAAAAAAATAAAAGTAATTTTAATATGTAATTTATGGCTTTATGCAGTAAAAAAATCAGAATAAAATTCAGGTCATGCGTTCGAAATATTTAGTGGTTGAACGTCATGTGTGGCTGTATAGGTACTAGGTAGTGTACATTATAGTTTAATTCAAAATTTTATAAAATAACACATGCAGTTAAAGCTATAGCCAGCTATAATATTCAATTTTAATTACGGTTTTTGTAATAATTTCAGTTGCATCTTGACTTGTATTTTCACAATTTTAGATTCTGAGCGGAGCGATGAATGTATTGATTTTACCATGATGTGTTTTTTTTTTTTTTTTTTTGTGTCTGTCATCACGTTTTGGGGCAGTAAAAATGCTTCGATTTTTGACTTCAGTACCTCGTTCGATCAAAAAGTGAATCTAGTTGGTACTTTGGGGGGTCAAAAGTAAAATATTCTTAATACTTTTCTAAATAATTGAGAAAAACAAACTAAAAATTAAGGGAAAAACGGGAAATTTTACGCACACTCATTTTTCGACAAAATCGATTTTGGTTTTTGATGTAACTTTAAAACAAATGACCATAGATACATGAAATTTTCACCTAATGTTTATATAAGTATATTCTATCCACCATGCAATTTTCAAAAAAATTCGACTTAAGTTGAACTATTCATAGGTATTTCAAATTTTCGATCATTATTAGTTTTTTTAAAATTAATATCGATAAAAATTTATTTGTAAGGCAGAAAAACTTGAAAATTTAATACAAGGCTCTTAACATATTGTTACAATAGCAGTTGAAAAATAAAAGAAATTCATAGTCACAATTTTTTTTTATAAGCATTCAAAGTTTTAAGCTAGAAATTCATAAAAAATTTTCTTTTTAAATCTAAGATTTAAAAATTTAATACAAGATTCCTTACAAGTTTTTCAATCTTTATCACAAATAAAAATTCCACCTGAAATTCAAATTAAATTTTTATAAGCATTTGAAATTTAAATTTTTACAACATTGGATTTTCACTTTTAGCGATTTATTTATTTTGATGTAACTCTAAAACAAATTACCACAGATACTTGAAATTTTGACTGAAAGTTTATATAGGCGTGTTATATATTTGATAAAACTTTCAAAATATTTAGATTTGTTTTGAGCTGTTTACTGACATTTTAATTTTTCAACTTTATTAGTTTTTTTTCTATAAATATCGATAAAAATTTATTTGTTCGGTAGAAAAGCTTGAAAATTTAATACAAGGCTTCTAACACATTGTAACAATAGAAGTTAAAAAATATTTAAAATTCGTAGGCACGATTTTTTTTTATAAGCATTTAAAGTTCAAATTTTGACTAAATACGTAAAAATTACGGCAATGTTCAAATTATCTTAGATAGAAATTCATAAAAGTTTTCCTTTTTAATTCTAAGATTTGAAAATTTAATACAAGGCTCATAATATATTTTTACAATAAAAATTGAAAAATAAAAGAAATGCGTAGTCACAATTTTTTTTTTACAAGCATTCAAAGTTTGAGTTTTGACAACATATTTTGTAAAAATCACGAAAATACAGAAATTATTTTAAGCTAGAAATTCATAAAAAATTTTCTTTTTATATCTAAGATTTGAAAATTTAATACAAGGCTCATTATAAATTTTTACAATAGCAATTGAAAAATAAAAAAAATATATAGTCACAATTTTTTTTTATAAGCATTTATAGTTCAAATGTTGACTAAATACGTAAAAATTACGGCAATATTCAAATTATCTTAGATAGAAATCCATAAAAGTTTTCCTTTTTAATTCTAAGATTTGAAAATTTAATACAAGGCTCCTAACATATTTTTACAATAGCAGTTGCAAAATAAAAGGAATACATAGTCACAATTTTTTTTTTAAGCATTCAAAGTTTGAGTTTTGACAACATATTATGTAAAAATCACGAAAATACAGAAATTATTTTAAGCTAGAAATTCATAAAAAATTTTCTTTTTAAAACTAAGATTTGAAAATTTTTAATAATCTATAATATATCCTAGACAAATAAACCGTCTTCGCTCAGAATCGTTTTTCGTATACAATGATATAATATCATTGGATTCAAATTTAATTCCATCCATTACAGTAACCCACTTGTAACCTACTGTACAGCAGAGCGACATACACGACTTACCCGCCTTTTTTCTTATTAATGTCAAACTGAACATAAATATTCATATATTGATAAAAAAAAGGTTTAGTATCATTTAGTTATTAATTTTATTCAAATCAAAAATCTGTATACTATATATACCTACATGTAGGTACCTATACTATTTAATTAACATATGAAATAACACATAAGCTCACATACTTTTTACCGAATACATTATACATATTATATAGGTACGGTATCTGAACAATTATATACTTACATCTATACGTATATGTATATATATAACAATCACTTCACTGACAACCCTACTTCGGTGGCAAACCGTTCATTTAATTCGTCCTACTACTACACAACGGTAAATGTGATAATATAGTATATAATATCATCGGTGGTATTTTAATTGGGTGTGAGCGTGTATAACAATAATAAAGATAATAAGGGATGGACGGGCTGAACAACTGCGCCGCTCCGGGCTATATAAAAGGGGTAGACTCGTAGAGGTATATACTGTTAAGAGAAGAATATATGTCTATATACGAGAAACGCACACCTGATCATTTCGAGGTTCTGCAGTTCTTATGATCACATAATATATGACATGTATAGGACATAGGTACGTATTCATATAATACGTATTCAAAGAACTATAGATATAACTACAATATATTTATTTATAATATATATAGGTATATAATACAAACTGCAGCAGTGTCACTGTTACAGCACGCCAGTGGTAGGTACATATAATATATATTTATACGTATACACTATACATTATATAGGTTGTAAAAACCGGTGGCAAAGGGTTAACGAGATCGTCTCCTGACCTGTTTGAACCACGCTGCACATACGTTATGTACTTAATACCTACTCGAATACAATTTTTACCTTTGGATGCTTTTAAAAAAAAAATTAATAATTGCCGTATAATAAAACACAGTGGTGGCGACGACAATTCGGACACGGATTAGTCCCTGGTATATAATTTTACCCTGTTTTTATTTTTATTTTTTCAAACCCACTAGATGAAATAATAACGGTCATATAATTGTACTGCATGTGGAGGGTTGAAAAAAAATCGAACAGTAAATAATGAGAAGGCATGGGTATTATATATTTATATTTTGTATTTTATTTATATTATTTTACACCGACAAACACAGACCAAATACATTGTACACACAGTACGTATATTTTTTATATTATGTTATTATATGAATATAAGTATGAAACACCATTTTTTTTTAAATACTGTGTAATACAAATTATTTTCTTTGAGAATAGATTGATTAAATCTATGTTATGTCCTTGATTGGGTCCAAGTGTGGTGTCAAGGTTGTGAGATATCCTGTGATCAATACAGTCTTGATTACCTAGTTGTCCTAGTTGATTGATTAATACGTATTCTGCTATAATAGGACGCTGCTGATGTATCTTCTCTGCGATTTAAATAAGGATTTAACCATCGAATAATATCATTTTTAATCTCTTTTATATTTTGGTATTTTGTTTTTCGTATGCTCTTTTTTTTTAGCGTTTGTTTTTAATAGTAACATTGATATAATTTTTTAACTCGTCGTATATATATCAATCGATTTATGATTAATTAAAAGAGTTTCATTACTGTTAATTGCGATTGAGACTTGTAGGGATTTATTTTGGTTCATCGTTTTTAGAGCTATTCATATAGCTTTAAATAAATCTAAATCTTTAAAAAATGCACAGTGTAAATAATAATATATACGAAGTGGAAAAAAGTGCCTAAACCAATAATATATTTTTTGATTAAATATCTAATTTTTTCACTTAAAATATACGAAAAAAAAGGTACCTACGTAAGTGGGTAGGCTCTGCTCAGTACCTATACATTAAAAATTTCTGTTTTTCCTAATTTATTTTTGATTTTTCTTGACGCAATTGAAAACCTTTGACCTCCTAAAGTATACAGACTATCAGAAAACATGCTGCTGAAGAAAATCTAAGTAATTTTACTGCCCCAAAAGGTGATCACACAACAAAAAAATACACATATTATTGTAAAATCAATAAATTCATTCGCTCCGCTCAGAATCTAAAATGATAATAATGGTGAAAATATTTTTTTTAAACATTAAATATTAATAAAAATATATTTTCAAAAATATTAATTTTTATTAAAATAATGAGTGTCTTACAACCTTACATTATAAGGATCACCTATAGCTGGTATTATCTAGCTAAAAAGGGTATATACTATAATATCTAACGCACATAATGGGCCGTATCCATTTTCCTCCAAAAACGAGATACCGTTTTCCTCCACTGACCATTTTCCTCCAATAAATAATAAAGTAGGTAATATAAATAATTTATTTATAGCATAGAAAAAAAATATTTTTGTCAGGTCATTATGTTTAATATAAATAAAATAATAAAATAGTTAATAGGTACCTATAAATAATTTATACATAGCAAAAAAAAAAAAAAAAAAATTTCTCAGGTATTATGTTCAATATTTTTCAGACATTTTTAAATTAAAATAAATGTAATATGAAACAAAAGAACTATAGTGACTAGTCGACGTACAGCTCGCTACTAAAAATATAGTCTTATTGATGCGAGTATATCGTATACATTCGCAGTGTGTCTGTCTCACTCAATGTGTGTAATCATAATAATCAGTGACAACTTTACTGATACACAGTATAACAATATAATATAAGTTTATACGTATATATGCCCGTATGGAGTATGTACGTATCTTTATTAGATAGCCGATACCAGAGTGTAATCATTAATCAATAAGCGCAAAATGTGATCCTAGCTTTACTCTATATTTATAAAACAGAACGCAATACACTAATACTACAACAAAAATATTTGCTAAAATATTGGAGGAAAATAGACACAACTTTAGTCGAAAATAATGTGGAGGAAAATGGAAACCAACCCTTTTTTTTGTGGAGGAAAATGGTCATTGGAGGAAAATGGTATCTCGTTTTTGGGGGAAAATGGAACCGCCCACATAATGCGTATATGACGTACATTGCATATAGAAACAAATATTTATTATTTATTGACAAAGAAAAGTGAAAACATTATTTTAGCCTGCAGTGTGTAGTAAACACAAGCAAATTGTTTAGGTACACACTAATGATTTATCACGTTACTATGTTACAAACATACAATATGCAGGTTTTGTATACGAATCCGGAAACTCTATTGTGGGATCACTTTGTACGAAGTTTAGAGTTGTAGCTTGTAGGAAACAGTTAATAAGTAATAGCTCTCTGTTGAGTTATAAATCTGTATGATCGATAAACCTCAGATAAGTTTGAAAATGTTGGTTTATTTCCATTTGTCGAAATATTAACTACGAGTCTCTATTAGTGACGGAGAATGGAGATGCTTAATTTTGCGCTTTACGCATGCGTCAGGTGAACCGTTTCATATTGTGTTATTTGTTTATGCTTAAATATATTAGGTAATTTTAAATTTATTTCCTGAAGAATATAGATAGCTAGGCGACATTTCTCTTCACGCATACGCACATTAAGCTTCTTAACCCCGTTTGTCAGAGACAAATCATATTTACATTTAAAAAAAAATGATTTTTTATTTCATTTTTTTGTTTCTATGTAATGTTTTGAAGAATTTGAAGTTATTATTATAATATGTAATAGTCTTTAATAATAATCATATATTATTAGAAATTAGTTAAATTATAAACAAATTCATAAATTTCGACATTGTTTATTATATAAAAAAAATCGTTCGTAAGTCCTAACAACACTCATAAAGTCATAAACCTCTAGGACTATTACTAGGTAATCTATTTAAAACTATTATGAAGCGTTTCTTCCATGACATTTCTTATCAAAACTACTATTATTTTTTTGCCATGTCTTCGACGAAATCAATTATCAAACTCTTAACTTCCTATATGGTATAATATACTATATAGGCATATAGATACATAGATATTATCTATGTATAGTTACTACTGTTTCTAGGCTAGCATAGCATAATATTATAGACGTAACCACTTGTACACTTCTTTGTTCTTTAGTAATTCAGTGTCAGTCTACCTCTACTATAGTACTATGTGGTACTACATTAAGTACTAAACTACTAACTAGTAGTCGTAGTCAACTTACTACTTGGTGAGTTTCGTCCCCACCGTTATTATGTCTAACGATATTGTATGTATTGTGAGAAAATAAGTGGGTCTCGTCTCTGGGTGCCGAGTATATTTCTTCTCAGTCCATTATAATCTAGGCAATTATTGAAATTCACTGAAACGAGACGACAACTGGAGTACTGGACCATTCAATTTCTGCTTGAATCGTTTTCCGTAACGGTGAGTCCTACTAGGCAGTAACGATGTGTTTGCTATAAATCTACTTACATTTCGTTACCCGATTGGAATCTGTTTGAGAAATGGGTTCCAAAATCGAATATGTGGACTCCTCACAAATGTACGCCACAAATTATGTGCGTAACTCCAAAGCGGTTGGCGTATTGTGGGGTATATTTACAGTTTGCTACGCAATAATTGTAGCTGTGGCCTTCATCACTCCAGAATGGATAGGCGACACTACAACATCTGAAAATCCTGCTCGGTTCGGTCTATGGAGCAGCTGTTACTTCGGCAATGGTGTGACGACTGCTGTTGAGGACTGTCAGGGAAAACTAGAAGACGTGTCCAATATACCAAGTATAGCCATAAGAGTGGCGGCTATTTTTGGCAGTGTGTCAGTTTGCATTGCTATAATAATTGTGGTAATGTTATTGTTGTTCTTCTTATTTCAATCGACAACAGTTTACCTTATTTGTGGATGGCTACACATTTTATCAGGTATGCAATTCTTTTATTATATTTTCTGAGCTACTAATTATTATGATATGTTTTTCATTGAAATGCTATTTAATATTTAGCTGGGTGTCTGATCGTGTCCATTGTTGTTTTTCCAATGGGGTGGGATTCATCACATATTCAAAAAACATGTGGTCCAGAGGCTAAAAGCTATAGTCTTGGTGACTGTAATTTCCGTTGGGCATATTTATTAGCAGTCATTGCAAGTGTGGATGCACTTATTTTATCAGCTTTGGCTTTTATTTTAGCCACTAGGCATATAAAACTTCAACCAGAACCTTTATATGCATCTACATTGCGCAAAGGTACTTTGTTTATGTTTTAATAATTTAGGTAAATAAAAAAAATATTAATACATTTTTTTTTCTATAGGTGAGCTCAATGGTGGGTATTTAGGTGACAGTAGTGCATCAATGGCTGGTTCTAGG
Organism: Diuraphis noxia; assembly: GCF_037042655.1. Classification (NCBI taxonomy): domain Eukaryota; kingdom Metazoa; phylum Arthropoda; class Insecta; order Hemiptera; family Aphididae; genus Diuraphis; species Diuraphis noxia. The sequence goes on from NW_028301717.1 coordinate 2,285,900, forward strand.
AAGTCATTGAATTTGCAACCAGTTATGTTGATGCCACAGCCAATGATGGACCAAGATCGGTTTTCTGAATTTTCGAATAGGACGGGTCGCTCTCATAAAGGTGCCATGTACCGACCAGAGTATGCTTCATCTAGTATTCATAATTTTCAACTCTGAAGAATTTTTAGAAAAAAATATGATACTTTAGTATAAGGAAAATAAAACAGGGTAAAACCATTATTACATATTTTTATGTATAATAAATTATTATTTTGAAAGATTTTAGCGATTAAATAACATTATAATGTTGATATGAAAGTATTAACATTGTTGATATATATATATTCAAAGTATTAGAATGGTGACTATATTTTTTTAAATATCAGAATTTTAAAATGTTGGCCATATCTGGACATTATAAATTTTTATTTTATTTATGTTTAAAATGCATAAGCAATGCTTGAACGAATTGCTTGCAATTTACTTTTAAACTTTTCCAATAATTTTAACTATTATTATGAATCTCATTATTTTCATTTGTTTGGTTGTTTAAACTAATACTTGAAATGTGAACAATGCATAATATTTTATGTAGTCCATTCAGTTATAAATCATTGTCTCTTTATATTTTTATATTTTTATATGTATATTAATTATGAATAATGTTATTATAACTAGTTTTACTTGATAGAAAATAAAATACTATACTTGTTAGTAATTAAAATCATTTGTATATTTTAATTGTTGTTCCGATTAGATATGTTAACTTTTATGGTCAATAGAATAGGTGTTAGATAAATATTTTGATCATTCTGCTTGCAGTTTTTTCTATACCAATTATGTGGTGGCATCATGTTGCAAAGAATTAGAAACCATTCTGTCAACGCCAATTTGCCAGTACCAGAGGCATAGATGTGTGCAGTGGGCTAGGTGGACCATGGCCATCCTGCGAACCGTACTGTACTTGTTATACATATTACGACCTGATAAAATTTTATTTATTGTATTTATTTATTATACTTCAATGATAATAATTAATCGAATTGATAAAATATCTTAAAGTATTTAAATCATAATTGGTTTATCTCATACTGCCAAAGAGGTCTGTCCACGCCTAAGACCAGAGGGTATTGCTCATTGAGTGATTAAGTTGAATATTGATTTTTTTATGATTCAAACTGTTTAGCCATACCCAGCAGAAACTCTAGCACTATGGCAGAGGTTCTCAATGTAGGCAATGCTGCTTCTCAGGATGAGTTAGCCAATTAGTAATTTATGTTATTTTAAATTGTAAACTTATGCGCAATGTTATTGATACACTGTCTAAAAGTTAACAGTCTATCATGTGTAACTCTTTAGTACTTAGACGATGGATAGTATTCAAGTTTTTGCTACCAAATTAAATTTGAGGTCAGTATTTTCCATTCAGTTGTGTAAGTAGAATTTCGTTACTAGTTATATCCAGGGGGTGTTTAGGGGGTTGTAACTCCCCCCGAAAATTTTTCAATATTTAATGTATGATTATTGATCATAATAAAAACACACAAAATTTAAAAAAATTTAATGTTACATTTTTTCTAACCTCTCTCAAAAAAAAAATTTGTGGTTCTTTATATAGAACCTGTTTTACCTATATAAGCTGATTTGGGATAATTACCTTTAGCGATAATCTTACAATGATTTAATTTTGTTTTACAAATTATAGAAATGTATCTTGTTTGTAGTGCTTGTATATTATACCATATGATAATAATATTAGAAATTTTTACATAAAAAATAAAAATTCTAGTTGAACATTTACAAAATCATAGTGTTACCTAACTGTTCCTAAATTATTTTCTAAAATAGTAAATAACATTCCTACGAAATTATGTTATCTATTACTTTCAAATAATTAACATGGTTTTAAACAATACAGATCAACGGTTATAAACTTAACTTGAGCATATTCAAACAATCGATCTTACAGTAATTTAATAGTCACTCAAAAACCGATGTTATTTATTACAGATATCAGGGGCGAACGCAGGAAAAAATTTCGGTGGGGGGGGGGGGTTTGAAAAAATTTAAAGTAGGTATTCATAAATATCATATTATTCATACTGTATTACACTTTTCTATATTTTATTTTAGTCATTTATACTATATACATAAATACATAATACATATATAATATACATATTACATAATAATATAATATCATAGATAATAATTAATAACTAATTATTACAATTTGTAGGTTAGTTGTTGGAATTTCCGGTAGACGGCAATATTACACTCGCCGTCTGTCTACATTACGTACATCATCGTATTGACGGCCTTCGATGTTGATCAGTTATTAATAAGTATAAGTTATAACATACTGTCATACTCACTTCGAAACTGCATTATTATACATTTTATTGGTGATTTTACTGTATCTATTAATTTCCAAACTACGGGAGAAAGGAAACTTTTATAAATTTTATTTATTAACTAATAATTTATTTTATTTTTTTTGAAATTTTATTAGTAATACACTAATACATTTGTTGGTCAGATAATTTATTTTTTGTACCTACTATTTCGGGGGAAACCCCTAACCCCTAATTATTTTCTTAAGTAAGTATTAGTTCATCAAAAGTATCTACAGTAAATGACCTTGGAGTCTGGCTTAACTTTCTTTTAATGACCATATACATTTATAAGAAACAAAGCATTTGCGAAATGAGGTTTTTTAAAACGCACATGTGCACACTTTAGGGATCAATTTGCATAACTCTATATCAGTCTATTGTTCGTTCTTATTTTGATTATGCATTACTTATTTGGAATCCATATTTAAAAATTAACATACCAAGTTAAGTATAATTTTATTAATTTCTTATATTATCAATGTTTTGTCTATAAACTCCACATTCAGGCTACGAAGTGGAATCAAACATTTTTAACATATTTACGCTTGAAAACCTTTTTCTTAAAATAAAACTAAAAATTTTTACACAAAATAATATGATTGATTGCACTAAAATACTTTAAAATATACATTTCAAAATAAATTCCATTTACTGTCGGGAAAAAATAAAGCTTATTTTATACAAAAAAATTTAACCACGTCAAATATGTCTAATTCACCATCAAATATTCTAATGTCGGCTAGGAATTATGTTGAAAGTATTGATTTTTTTACACATCTTTAATAGAATTTTTTGTTCAAGTATTAAGATAAATAAAATGAACTCTTGTTTTTATTTTTATTATTAATTTATTTATGTTTTTTCAGATATTTTTTGTATACCTTTTGATTAGATTGTAATAAATTTGAAGATTAGTATATAGGAATTTATCATACACTCTTACTTATATATATTGTATAATATTTTATTATATTTTTAAAATTTAATTGGAATTATATTTCCATTAATAAAGATTATTATTATTAAGTATCACATTTTTTTCATGATCATATTTAATTCAGTTCATCAATTTTTTTTTTTTTTTTTTGACATAAACTTGTTTCATAATACAGGAAGTTATTTTATATTTATTTATTGAAACATTATATTTAAGTTTATTCTTTATATAAGTTAATTTTCCTTAAGTTTCAATATTACATTTGAAGTTTAATTAAAATTTGAATCTAAGTTTATCATTGTATATATAAACTGCTGTGTTTATGGCTTATTCACACATTTTGAACTTTTTGGGGATTGGCATGTATTAATAGGCATAAATTCTCTAATTAAAATAAAAAAATAATATATTACCATAACTTTGTATACACTTTAAGTAAACTGTAGTTACGATATGCCAATCTCATAGTTTTGGTGCCAAGAAATAAAGAATTTAAAATTGATCATGAAATTGTAATAAAATAATAGTTTTTTCTATAAATGGGATCAATAGAGGATAATAAATTAAAAGTTGCAATACATAATTTACAATTTATGCAAGTAAATATGATTAAAAACCAAAACGGAACATTTATTTTGTTATATAAAAAGATATCTTCATCAGTTTGATTTTAGTTTTTAATAAGATAAATAATTTAAGAATAGAAAGAAAAATCGAGAAAGTTTAATTTTGTTGTTATAAATAAATATTTATCTCTGTTGAACAATCTTTTTTAAATGACATTGACTTGTTTAAAAGAAATTAATTGATTAATACTATATTTAAGAATTATCATAAATTCCAACATTCTTAAGAGGACGCCACACCCGCATGTGTTGTCTTCGTCGTACAAGTGCGTAGCATAGCAAATTTTACGCTCAGCAGATCACGTTTATCTCCGTTATTTTAAAATTTAGAGTGAATTGACCTATTATAAAAACTAAAGGCAAGATTATTACCGAGTGCATCTCATAGGCTTTTTATTATATTTTAATTTTAAAGCGAGTTATGAGTATTTTAAAATTGTAAATAATTTTTATATCCAAAAATACTCATAACTCGGCTTAAAATGAAAATATAATAAAAAGCCTATGAGATGCACTCGGTAATAATCTTGCCTTTAGTTTTTATAATAGGTCAATTCACTCTAAATTTTAAAATAACGGAGATAAACGTGATCTGCTGAGCGTAAAATTTGCTATGCTACGCACTTGTACGACGGAGACAACACATGCGGGTTTGGCGTCCTCTTAAGCTGAAAAATAAAAGCAAGAATTTTTAAAACAAATCATATGAAAATTAGTAAATTTATAATTTTTCACCAAAGTTACATAAACCAATGATATATGATTAAATTATGACAAAAATTTGTTTTAGGCAACTGTTCCAGAAACAGCAGCTGATGAACTAGCCTTGGTTTCCTCTGGGAAAGGTACAAGCTTATCAAACACCTAAAATATCAAAATAATTAATAAAATGGAAAATATATTTTGTTTATAGTGATAAATTACTAACCTCTTGAAGTTCATCTTTATCCAACATGTGGTAAAATTTATCAGGTGTCACAGTTACTATTTCAATATTAGTAGGACTGAGCTTATCTTCCATAACTTGTTTCAATATGTTCAGAATAACATTAATAGCTTCATTTAATCCCATAGACTACAAAATAGAAATGATAAATAAATTAATAATAGTAATTTAATTAGGTAAATATAGTCTTTTTCTTTTAAAATGTATAATAGTATGTACTTTGTGATATTTTTCTTGTAATGTCTGTTGGGCACCTTCACTACCTGATCCAATAGCTTTAGCATTGTACTGGACATATGTACCTGATGGATCCAAATGAAATAATTGTGGACCATTATTATCAATACCTGCAAACATAATTGCGACACCAAATGGACGACTCTGAAAGTAAAAAAGAGTAATTTATATTAATATAGCTGATAACAAATACTCATTTAAATAATGCTTTGATGATTTATTTTTTACCATTGCTGGTTCTTTGCTATCATAATCTCCACTGAATTGTATAGCTAGATTAGATACAGCTTGTGCAACAGATTCAACACTCATTTGTTCGTTGTATGTAAACCAATGGTTTTGTGACTCAGCTCTAGCTCTTTCAACCATTGTACGGGAGTCTGCAATCAATCCACTAACTGCGCAACCTGAAAGTTATCCAGTATATTTTGTATAATAGTATAATAATCTACTAGTAATTCCTTGAGGTATAGTTTTCAAGTTTTCTACATACCGATGTGCTTATCAACTTCAAAGATCTTTTCAATCTTGCTAGTGATCATTAGCGGTGAAGTAATTCGTTTCTCTACACCTAATACTACTCCTTCAGGTGTACAAATGCCAATGGCCGTGGAACCCAATTTTATTGCCTCAATCGCATATTCCACCTAAAAAATGAGACCAATATTGATTATTTAGAGTAACAAGGTTATAGTTATTATACTATATTCCAAATTGTTTAAATTAGAATTAAATTTATACCTGAAATAGTCTGCCTTCAGGAGAGAATGTGTTTACTCCTCTATCGTATTCTGAACGTGTTAAGAACATAATTTAAAGCTTGAAAATATGCCTAGATTTTAAATAAACAAATATAATTTATAGTGATCTTATACTAATTTTAATTAAATATATATTTCATATACATAATATTGAAGAATAGTAACATAAAATTAAGTTTTTGTATCAGGTAGATAATATATCACGACATATTATTTACTAGGGACAAATGTTATGAATGTTTACCATTCGCTTTACATATTTCATTATTTATTTTACTTTTTTCATATTAACTGTTTGAAAATAAAAACATTAAGTGCAGGTATAAAAAGCATTTAATAGATACAATTTAAATAAAATATTTTATATTTTTTACCCAGTGTTTTAATATTTAAGCTTTGGCACCTAGTATTTACTTATTATTCCATTCACAGTGCCAATTTAGCAAACAAATCATTTGATTAGAATTTACTATAACATTAATTATAGAAATTGAAATAATTGACATCGTTCGATGCATAGGTAGATAGCTAAAGCTAAATCTTTGTTATTGTGTGACTAATTATTTTTTAGGGCATACACAAATTAAATAATTAAAACATATTGCTTACCTGAATAATTTTAACTAGTAGTTAAAACTAAGATTTTTTTAGAGTTAAAAGAATTTTAAACTTTGTTCAATGCTAAGAATATTATGAAAAATTCAATCGTATATCCGTAGACCGTAATTCGTGTATCGTATGACTTGCAAAAGCGGCTTTAGGTTTAATTTTATTATCATTCAATCACTGACTGTCGTAGTTACGTCGTTGTTTGCGGTGATAACCTAACCTAAAATATCAAAGAGAATACATTTATCATAAAATGCTGATAAGGTCTATGGTCACGATTTAAGATATACAGGTTGCACATCGTCAACTGATAAGGTGAAATACGAAATGACTATTGCAATAATTAATGTGTGGCGCTCCAAGCGGAAATATTCCATATAATAAATGTTTTATCAAAGCAATTTTAATAATATTATCAATGACGATAATAAATTCATAAATATTAAATTCATATTTCATATTATTAATAAAAATAAACAGTAAATAGTATAGTCTGCCCTTCCTAATAAATGTTAAACATATTTTAACGCTTATAAGTTATAAGTATTCATTATATATATGCCAATTAACAAACAATATGTGAAAAGTACATAATACTATTGGATTCAAAACATATTAAGTAATATAAGGAATAAGCAGAGCCCAATTTAGGAATTTTGGGGCCCGGGTCAAATTTTTTAATGGGGCCCCAAAATTAATTATTATCTAAATTTTAAATAATCAACTTAAATTATAAATGTAGTCTTTATGCTATATAGATTTGTTATATTCAATTTATTTAAGATTATAAATCAATTATACCATAATAATAATATATTCCTAATTTTAAAACTGAAGATCGACATATTTTTATTTATTTGCATTTTTTTATACTAGAACATAAAGTTCATACAATATAATGTATCGTGTATACTACACTTTTATCGCGATCGACCAACAGTCCAATAAAGATCGACTGATTGGTGACGCTTCTTAATTCCTGATTTTGATTTGTAAAAGTTTTTTAACAATTTAGAAAAAAAGTTGACAATACATTTGGTTTTGGTTATTTTCGATTGAATATTTGTAAAAAATTTGGAACGGTCGCGACGTTTAGACGCTGTTTGTAAAACCGTTTTGACGCAGCGTTTGAATGCCGCGTCTAGTGTCGACTAACCGCAAGGTCTAGACGCTGTAAGGAAAACGTACCTTAATTACTTAATAAATATTAATAAAAATGAAACGATGAAATTAAAAATATGAATATAAATAAAGAAATGTAATAAAGTGCTTTTGACCAACTTTATCTTAAAACTTATTAGCTTATGTTATCAATTAGAAAATAATTTATTATAAATTCCATTACGATACCTACGTGACTAACGAAACTACGTAACCAATAATACCATACAATTATTTCAAAATGCCACTTTAATAATTAAATATCAACAGAGGCTCGGGGCCCCAAATAATATCGGGGCCCGGGGCTGCAGCCCCCCTAGCCCCCCCCCCCCCCCCCTAAGTTGGGCTCTGGGAATAAGGATGAATAACTGTATAAACATAAATACTATTAAAAAAAAAAAAAATAGGTATAAACAAGAATTTTAACATTTAACTAATTTAGACAACCTTTTTTTTAGTTTTATTTTTTTTTAGGTTTTTTTGATTTTCTAGATAAGTGTACTGTCTCATTCTCATTGTAATATAATAAGAAAAAATGTTAGTTAACATCTCAACTTTATGCATTGAACAAGAAAATTTAAGCTCAAACTTATTATTAAAGAACTCATTATAAGTAAGTTCAAACACATCATTTGAGTTAGCATGTTTTTCAAAACAAGTTTCCAGATATCTTAGAATTATAAACAAATTGTGATCTGGATGTGTAAGGTATCCTTTACTTTTTGCTTGAACTAAAGCAGCCTCTTGACCTACTGATGACGTATTTAAGTTCTTTAAGCCTTCAATGCAAATTAAGCATTTAGTTTTGTTAACTAAACGCTTTGCTATGTATCTATTAAATGTATTTATATAAATATTAATATATACTACTTTATAAAAGATATTTAGAGGTTTTTAAGTTATTACCCTGCCAAAAAATAGACTACACAATCAAATACTGTTGCATCTGCATAATCATGATCTAACAAAACATCGTCCAAGTCCCAACATCCATCTTCAATAATTACATCAATTTTTTTTTTTAATTCTTCAACTTTTAGTTCTCTCTGAGAAATATTTTCTGGATCACTAATAATATCTTTTAAATCTTGCATTGATATTATTGGTGACGTATCTGAAAGATAGAAAACATCATAATAATATTAAAATATTTCATATTTATATAAAAATAAAATAAATGTTTGAAACCTTCAAGTATACTGCAATTTCCAGACTTAGGAGGTTTGATTGCTGAGTATACAGAGAGCATACGATACAGCTGTAGAAAAGTAGGTGCAGTAGGGTGGTCATTAGGTCCCGATACTTGTCTGAGAATTCCAAAAAACTTCTACCAAAAAAAAACAATTCATTTTTAGAAAATATCAATAGCAATTTATATACATAATTAGTTTATAGTTAGTTTAATATTAAATATATCTTATATTATTATTTACCTCCAAACTGTCTTGATTTAGTTTAGCCGTTAAGACATAAGCAAAATTACATTCATCTAAAAGATAGTTGACTAAATCTAAAGTGGACTTTAACGTTATCTTTAAACCATCACATGTTGTCTGTGTCAAAAAATCTTTTGCGTCAATCAATTTATTTTCTAAATTATTTTCCCAATCATTTAACCATATTATTGCTTGATTTAATACCTAGAATAGATCATAATACATTTATAAAAGTTAAAAATATTAATATGAATAAAATATAATACACATGGTAATATTTTTGTTAAATCATAATTAAATTGTTAAAATTTTTTAGATCCATCATCCAACACAAAAACAAAACAACACTTAACATACTCAGTAAGGAGTAAATAAACAGTTATCTTTTAATTTTTGTTTATGCAAACACCATCTGAATAAAAAATACATTGTTCATAATATAAATTATTCTTTCATTTCTACTTACACAAGCATGCAACACAGACACAACACAAATACAAAAAAAAACCTCTAAGTCTTTGCTATTTTTTTTTATTCCTTCCTTAGGATATCTTCTGTTTAACGCATCAAATATATTGTTCATCATATAAGTAAATTTTATTGTTTCATCAGAATCATTGAAACATTGGAAATTTTTCTGTTTATAAAATTCCATTCCTATAGCCATTGACCTACTAAATATCTAAAAATATTTAAAATTTAAGTAACATTTTAACTATTTGTTTGTTTTATTTATATTAATTATACTTCTGCTGCATATTTGACTTTCATCTTTGAGAGATTGTTTAACTCAAAGTGGTGTTTTGTTAATTTAGGACATACTTTTGTAAGACTGTTACATTCTATTTTGAAAATACTAGAATAATGTTCCCATTTAATTGAAGGTAATGATGGGTTTATCTAAAATAAATATTTGTATGTATGATTACAAATATTTACAAAGTATTTTATTTCAAAATTTATTTAAAATAATTTCACCTTCAACATTTTGTTACTAAATAATCGATTTCTAACAGTTTTTAAAAGATGTGGAGCATCCGAAAACACGTATATCTTTTTAGAATTGTTAAACGGGTTTTGAAAATAATTTTGAAAATTATCTTTTTTAGCTGACACCTACAACAATATCAGTTACATATACATTATATATATAATTTTAAATTTTTAGTTAAATAATTGTATTTTTGTTAAAAATGTACCCCTAAAGTGTTCCACATGGTGCGGTTTGTTGATGCACCATCGCTTGTTACACCAACTACATGCCCACCTGCGTTTTCAATTAACATAATTGTTTTTATTAACAGTTTTGCAATATCAACTCCTGCAAAAATATTTTGTGTATTAATTTTTATAATATTGTATTCAATATGTATTGAAAATAAATACCTTTTACGGGCCCGTGAGATGCAAAAACTGCTATTGGTTGTACTACATTATCGGCTAAGCTCTGCCACATAAAAACCAATCCGTGATTGGCTTTTAGATTTGAGTTTTTATTTGATTTTATTTCATCTCCGTAATCCTCAAGTCTAGAATAGGTAAGGGTTCGACTATTAACACTAAGACTTTCCCTTAAAAACATTTCATCCAACAGCAGAATTCCTATTTTTTGATTCTCAGTTTTAGCTGAAAATTTTTTTTGTAATAATTTGAACAAATTTGGATCAAAACCACATCCTATTTTCACAGCTAGTAAATGTTTCCTTATTGAGTTGACACATGGCAAGGGTAATATATTCTGTTCTCTTAAGAATTTATAACCACTAGGTGATCTATAATTAATATTATGAAATTAAAAAATATAGTTTCTGCAAAATAGGAATAAAAGTATAATCCTACCTAATTTGAAATAACAGACATAGTAGCATCCAGTTTTCACTGTATTTCCGATTCTTAGGATTTTTCATTTTTGCAGCATTAAATATTTCTTGGATTAGTTTTGTCTGGCACTCAGGTATATTGGAAGCATTTAGCATATTATTAAGACTGGAATCTGAAATGTCTTTCATCTTGTTTTGAATTTCAATCAAATCTCGTTGTAAACGAGCAATTTTTAGAGACGCTCTTGAATATTTCTGTTTAATAACATATTTAACTTTTTTTAGCTGCTTGATTGTTTTCTTTTTATTTGGAGAAAAATATGGTCTTTTAGATTTTCGAGATTCTTTGTTCTTAATAATATACAACAAACGTCTGCACCACAAACATATATTACTGAAACATTAAAATTATAAAATTTATAAATTTATATTAAATATAGTTTAAACATAAATTAAATTTGGAATTAATATAAGATTAAAATAGTTACCTAGATCTAGAGAATTGTCCATTAGTTAGTATTTGTGTACAGCTTGAGTGGTGCCACTGATCAAACAGTTTCTCACATTTAGGACCTAATGTTGATTGTATGACGTATGTCACCATATTTTTTTATTGATCCCACACCCTGACATAGTATAGCACTGTCTAATAATTTCAATACATTTTCTATATCATCCATACATTCAGGTATATAATTTTGTGAAAGCCCTAGTTTAGTTTTTGCAACTTCTTTACCATTTACTTGTATAAATATGTTTAAATCTATAATTACCAGTTTCAAAATAATGAGTATTAGTTTAAAAATTGTAAGTCCACAAATTTACCTTCAATTAGTACCAGTTGTTTCTCCAATGATCTAAATAAATCTTCTTTAAATTCACCAAGCTTAAAAAATCCAATTATTTCACCAATTCCCAGTTTATGACTGTTATTGAAAAACCATTTGTATGGAATGTTGATGAAATTAATATTCTGTCGAGCTAATTTAAAAAATTCTAAATTGTTTGAACTTTTTGAAGATATCTAAACCCAAAAGCAAGTACATAATAACTAATAAGTTATATTAATTGAGCAGAATACTAAATGTATGTAAAGTATTTTGGAATTTAACCTTATTAATTTCTGTTGGGGCAGTATTAGTAGGAGATTTTGCAGTATAGCAATAATCTTGTGCTACACTATAAGCATCTTCAGATATCTAAAAAAAGTATTTATCTATTATAAAAAAAATAATAGTCAATGAGTCTAAATGAAAATAGTAATACCTTCATTTTTTTTGGTGATGGACCACTTAGTTCATCGATGTTACAATTTTGTAAGTCCAAACTTGTACTATCGACACTTTCAGTGAAATTAATATTTTTTGGAATTGCTCCTGGACGAAGTTTTGATCTTTTGCGACATATCTGTCGAGAAAGAAAGGTTGTTAATAATTATAATATTGAGCATTTATTAATAAAATAAAATAACTTACAATATATTTATTTATACCTTGACCAGATTCCCATGTTTTTATAATATCATCAGTCTCAAAATGTAATTCGCAAATTCTTGAACTTGGATTTAATTGTAAGCCAATCGATTGTTCCCACAGATACAACAAAGTTTCATCTTTAGGAACTAAGAAGGTACTTTTATTTTTTGTTTTACATGAAGGAACACAGCAAGTCATTTTAAACAATAACACTTGACACTAGTGCAAGCTACTAGAATACCGATTCACGATTAATGATAAATATTATGAATACCGAAATACTCATGAACATGCGGTTAAAGATATACTATATCATAAAATCAAAATTAAAATTTATAAAAAGGCGGTAAAATATAAAATATATTATATTATCTATATTACCTTCTTATCATAATAATATGTAATATAGTTTAAAATTAGTTCTAAATTTCGTCACATGGGCGCCACTGGTTAATTATTAACAGCTGATTTTTATAGTCACTTTGTAAATCAGTCTGGAAGTGGTTTACTATAGGCACCTATAGGGCGATGTGCAACCTGTATATCTTTAATCGTGGCACATACACACCGTAAATGGTGCGCTTAAATGTTGGATTTAAACAGCTGATCAACTATGCGAGAAAAGCTACTAACGCTCCAAGCGTGGATTAAATCAACCAACAACCTGATAGTAAACCTATTCAAACAAATATTTTAGGCGGGCTTTAGAATTTGTAATTTGTATGTATAATATTTATTATATAAATATAGAATTTATAATTATCAGATATTAATGTTTATATTTTTTATTATACACTTCCTGATTCCTATATCCTATACCAACATTTATGTTTATTATTTAGATAATAAAAGATATTTCATAATTCTCTTGTTTTCTAAATCTAGTTTTTTATTTGAGTATCTATTTAAAAACATTATTATGGTGTCAAATAAATGCTGTGTAAATGGGTGTCACGAAAGTTCCAAAACAAAATTTGGCGTCCCTATTAAAGATATTGCTGTATGGGAAAAATCTTTAGGTACACAACTGACCAGTGTCTCTAGAGTGTGTGCTAAACATTTTAAAAATAGCGACATAATTAATACTTGGGTGTCTGGCAGTGGCAACAATAAATACTCTGTAAGTTTTTAAAGAGCTTAAATAAATTGTTTTATTAAGGGTTAAGTATATTTTTTTTATATATTTGTGACTAGATTTGTTTAAAAAGACCAAGGCTGAAAACTGGAGCTGTACCAATTAATATAATTACTGATCATGAGAAAGTTAGTTATTTTAGTGAATACTTATAAGTTCTCTTAAATGTAAGCTAACAGTTGTATATCTCTTTTAAACTTTTACTAGGTAGTAGATACAACGTTAAACAGTGTAGTTACTCATGACCATAATTATAGCAAATTAACAAAAAAAAAAAGTATTCCTGAAGAATATGAGTATCCTGATGCTAAACGAACTTGTATTTCGATGGTTTGTTTTTCGGTTTTCTATAACTACAGCTTTGTAGGGCTGTCTATAGGTACAAACAAATTACATAAACTTGGAAATTTGTTGATTATTAGGTTACAGAAGACATTGAAAGTGTAAATGAAGTTGTAGTACAAGATGAATCATTATTTAATTCAGTGCTGAGTCAAATTGGCTCCATTGCTCTACCAAAAGGATGGTTTTTTGATATATCAATGGTTGATAATAATTTTCCAGTTGCTGTAACATTCTTTACTTTAAATAAATTTAATAACTGTAGCCAAAGGTATTTAGAAAAACAGTTGATTTTAAGCAAAGGCATGTATTTCATAAAAATTATTGATATTATAAATACACAATTTAAGAATTAAGATATATCTTAAATCGTTAATAACTTAATTGAATAGGTGTTTGAATTTTGATTTTTGAATATTGATATTTGACATTAATTGTTGATAATTTGATATTATTGATAATGATGTTCTTTGTAGTACCAGGATAAATCACTAAAATGCAAAAGCGCTAACTGTTATTCTTGCTATGACAATATCGTTAATTTTAAGCGCACCAAAAAATTAGTTTCGTTGAGTAACCTGTTTATCTTAAATCGTGGTTCCAACACAGATTATATAAAACCAGAAGGTGCACTCAAGATGTATTGATAAGGTGTCGTCACTTGTACGAAATTTTGATTGAAAATTTTACCACAGATAGAAATCACCACCGGGAGCGCTGAATGTCCTATGAAGGCCGATGAATGAACAGTTTTGTACGCCAAAGCCATAGAAAATTGAAAATATATTATGATTTAAGGAATAAAATTCAAGATTTCTGATTTTATATTGTAAATGACTATGACTTGTATGTTCTAAATTATTTGTATGTTTGTATTTAAATACTTTATTTTTTTCAAATACAATTATTAATATTATTAAATATACTGTCATTACTCTTTTAAATTTCCTATTCCAAAAAAAAAAAAAAATGAAAAATGTATGAGTTAATTCACTAAATTATCATACCTACATAAAACTTTCCATATTCAAAAATTTGAGAAGTACTGCTTAAGATTAATCTGTAGAATATCTAAATATACATATATATATTATATATATATTCAAAAATAAAAGTCGAACATGTACAAACATGAACATTGAACAAGCATGTACATTGTACAAATATGCTTAAACTGTAGATATGTCACTTGAAATCATATGCCTATTTGGTTGTCAAAATAATAATTTTACCCTAAACATTATTCACTTTGCACTGTATTCACTTCACAACGTTGAAAATATACCTTTCAAAACATCTAGTTTTTATTATTTTTTTAAAAAATGCCAAACAAATGTTTTGTGCCTGGTTGCAGAACTGGTTATGCTTCTCAAAAAATGTAACTTAGAAGACAAAACCAATTTCATTATTTAAGCCTAAGCGGTAATATTTTTTAATTGTTTTAAAGAAAGTTAAATTTATAATCTATTACTGTTTGAACTTGAGCCGCGCTCGTGGCTAACAGTGTGACCGTCTGGACACTTGTCGTGTCACCCCGTTGGCTGACCGATGTCGAAGTGCGCTTGCGCGGAGCTTTTGGCGACCGGCATCGCTGACCACCGGTTCTCCAGCGGCTCGCTCTCTATTCACCACCGTCGTCCGGTATAGTTGCCGTGACCGGGTGTCGTGCGCCCTTTTTTTTGTGTACTACCTTTTCGTCGTGTGTCGACCGACAAATCCTGTAGTTCTATATATTGTATACGTTAGTCTATCGCAGTGTGTGCCGTATGGATGTCGACGGCCTTATAATTCATAATAAATTATAGTTGCGTCGCGCGTCGATCATTTTTATTATTTTGTATGCGGGTTTGATTCCCAACATCACCCGTCGCACGTAATTACACGTGCCCACAATTTCGTGTGCGTCTATAATAAGTCGCGGGATTATCGTGTGTCTGGTGTATGAGGCACAATATAACGCAGCCGCCGTCAAGAGGTCAACGAGCTCACCATCGCCGAGCCATCTACAACATAATTTGGCTACCTCACGGGACGAACTAACTTCGCACACCATTCGTATCAATCGTCGTGGGATTCCGCCATCATTGCGACTAGCGGTATCGTTACTATTATTATTATTGTATTTTTTGTCATATATATTTTTATTTAGTCTTGCATATTGCGCATTTGTTGTGCCCTTAATTATATTATTTTATTGGTATTATTAGTTATTATTATTATAAAAACGGTCCGAAGAGACGTCTTCGGAGTTGTAACGTATTAACGTATAACATTGTTTGTACTTTAGGTGTAAGACACGTCTGATTATTATATATTCTGTATACCATATTTATTATTTCTTTCTAGTATTAATATTGTCATTCATCCCCAAACACTCCGCGAGTCGTCCAGCAAACTGCTCAAGCAAGTGCTGGCGGCGTAAACATTTGGTAGCAGAGCGTGGTTTTTTCCGTGTCAGTGGGGACCCGGTGAGCGTTGTGCGTGGGTATTGGTAATGTTATTATAGGACAAATTGTATTAGACACTTAATTAGTGAGATCAGCGCACGGTTCCGAGCGTTATCGTAGGCCGCTAGTGCAATTGCCTCGATATCAAGCATTATCGGTATTGCCCTTATAGACGCGCGTTATATATTATTATAGTGTTTATCATCGTGTATATTATAGCGTATAATATTATTATATTATTATAGTATTACATAGGTAGTGTTTTATCTTTTATACTTTATTTCATTTATCATGGTAAACGAGGAGCAGCAGCGGGTAGATCGGTTGACGCGATCGAAATTGTTCGCCGATGCAAAGCGCAAGGCCGCAATATCAGCTATTCGAGCAACACACGCATTATCATTACGTGCGTTAAAGGAGCCTGATATAATTTCTGAATTTTTAATAGCAGCCACTGATTTGGAAAGTCAGTGGGCTCAATTTAAATTGGAAGACGAGTCTTTTTTAGAACATTTAATTAATCTCGGTGAATCGGATGATTATTCGGTGGACTTGCCGGCAGAAGTTCGAGCTCTAATTAATGCGTCGCGTTCAGTCGTAGAAAGGTTGACCCCGAAAGGCGTGGGATACAATTGATTTATCGTACCTTAAATGTCAAGTAGGACCGTCTGTCACCCCGAATAACCAACCGGGTCCGACAAAACAATTGTCTCGACTTCCTGATATTCCGTTGCCCGAATTTGACGGTGATTATCGTTATTGGCCTACTTTCTGTGATGCGTTTGAATCTTTGGTCAATAGTCGCCCCAATATATGTGATATCGACAAATTATATTATTTAAAAGGATGTCTAAAGGGCCGTGCGGCAGATGCTGTGAGAGATATACCATTGTCGGCGGAAAATTACGCATTGGTGCGGTCGACGCTTTCAGATCGATTTTATCGTCCACGGTTAGTGGCTATGTCTTTGGTCGACAAATTGTTAGGCGCTACGCCCGTTAAACAGGAGTCTCTTTCCGAACTTAATAGTTTCATGTGTTCATTTAGTGAAAGTATGTCTCTCCTCAACGCGTTAAAAATTCCAGATTTACGGTCTTTTATTTTATTTTCGGTTGCTTTTCGTTGTTTGCCGGTATCGACGCGCAAATTGTTCGAAACAAGTACGATATCCGATTATCCAACAATCGACGAGCTCATGAAATTTTTGCGAAACCGCGTCGCCGTATTGGAGGTTGTAGGCGAACATCGTGATCACGGCGCCCTCATTGCGCATACAAAATCGACGCCACAACATAGCCACCTCAAAAGGGAAACAAACCGATTAGGGAAGTCGCGGTTTTCGTCCCATCCCACTACGTTAGTTACGACTAAACCGTCTAACTCGACAAATAATAGTTGTCCATGTTGTTCTGGCGCGCATGGTTTAGGGGTATGCGCTAGATTTAAAACGTGGGCTGTTGACGAGCGCTCTCGCTGGACCCGGGAGCATAAATTATGTTTTAACTGCTTTAGCGCCGATCATTGGGCTCCTAAGTGTACTGCCAAGTCGCGATGTCACGACTGTTCTCGTAGGCATCACTCCCTCCTTCACCCGCCGGGGACTGCTACTCATGTTAGCGGGGACGCACAACAGTCGGATGTAGTGTTATGCGCGTCTGCACCACCGCCACAAGTTTCTAAAGCCACGTCGGTATTGTTAGGAACGGCACTATTACATGTACGTGACAGGGCGGGCTCGTGGCAAACCGTACGCGCACTAATTGATTGCGCGTCACAAATTAGTGTAATAACTACCGCGTGCGCCGATCGGCTGGGACTTCGGCGTGATCGATGGACCACACCCGTGACAGGTTTGTCTGGCGTTACAATTATGGATGTTCAGGGCCGTGTCGATTGCGTAATACAGCCGCGATATTCGAACGATCCAGTGTTATCAGTTCAGGCGTGGGTGCTGCATTCAATCACTAATGATCTCCCTAGGAATATATTACCTGCAGGTATAAAAGACCGATTTTCGAATTTAGCGTTGGCCGATCCGTCGTTCCACATTACAGCTCCGGTCGATTTATTGTTGGGGGGTGACGTGTATGCGGCAGTAATGGACGGGCGCAAAATCACGGTTGACAAAAATCTGCCGGTCGCGTTTAGTTCGATTTTTGGCTGGATTTTGATGGGACCAATTTCTGAGGGGGAACTGACGTCATTTCATTCATTCCCGGTGTCCCTTACTATTTCCCTAGAGGGACTCATGCATCGCTTCTGGGAAGTCGAAGAGCCAGAGGTTGCTCCGGAGACCTTTACTGATGATGGGCGATGCGAACAAATTTTCCGAGACGGACACGTGCGTCTGCCGTCCGGTCGTTTTGCCGTGCCACTACCGTTCCGCGCAACCGTTTCCGACCGTACATTTGATCGATCCCGTGAAACAGCAATAAAACGGTTCGAATCGTTAGAACTCAAATTGACCACGGATCCTAAGCTTAAGTCAATGTATAAAGATTTCATGGCCGAATATCTCGCGTTAGGTCATATGTCGGTTGCAACAACCCCCGGGCAATATTATATTCCCCACCATGCTATATGTAAGCATGACGGTGTAGATACGAAAATTAGAGTAGTTTTTGACGCATCCGCGAAAGGTCCCACGGGTATGTCGTTGAATCGCGCGTTGCTTCCCGGGCCCAAATTACAACGCGATATAGTTGATATTTTGATCCGTTTCCGTTTATTTCGCCACGCATTCACGGCGGACATCTGCAAGATGTACCGTCAAATTTTGATTTTACCTGAGTTCCGTACTTATCAACACATATTGTGGCGCGACTCCCCGCTCGATCAACTGATTGATTATGAACTTAATACCGTGACGTATGGAGTAAATTGCGCCCCCTTTCTTGCACTCCGCGTGCTGCGCGCCATAGCCGACAGTGATTGTGAGTCGTTTTTACGAGTTCGCGACGCGTTATGTCACCAAACATACGTTGACGATATTTGTTACGGGGCTGATACCATCACCGATGCGGTCGCTGTCCAATCGGAATTAAATTCAGTACTGGCGCGGTCCGGTCTCGAATTACGAAAATGGTCAAGTAATACCCCGGCTATCTTGCACTTTGCAGGCCGTACCGGCCGAGCATTGCGTGGTAAAATCTACGTCATTCGCCGACGATGATAGCGTAGGCACGAAGGTTCTCGGTATACACTGGTATCCGAATGATGATTATTTTTGTTGTGAACTCAGTTTAGAGGTGTCACCAAAATTCACGAAACGTGGAATTTTGTCACTGACGGCCCAATTTTTCGATCCGTTGGGTTTGTTTGCCCCGGCGATTTTTTTAGCTAAACATATTATCAGTCTTGTTAAGAATACTTTTCAAATGTATTCAGTATACGTATTTAAATACTTGGTGTCAATTGTATTTAAAATACGTATTCGAATACTTCCTTTTAAAAGTATTTGAATATAAATACAAATACTTTTTAAAAGTATTCAAAATACTTCCACAAATACTTTTTTTTTAGTAAATTATAAATTTTATATTAAAATATTTATGGAATTTATCAAAAAAATATTTAAAAAAAATAAAATAAATAATTATAATAATAAAACACACAATTATTCTAATAGTAGACAGTAATACAGTATATTGTATATTTTAATAGATATGAATTACATATTTGAATTGTATTTTAAAAAAATTGTTTTTTCAAATGTGTTGTCGTCCATCTTTCCTCGACGTTTTGTTAGTATGGCATTGCTAATACTAAATACGCGTTCAATGGGAGCACTGCTAGGCAATGGAGTATTATGACAAATAAAAACTTTTTTTATATTAGGATATTCATTAAGTGATGTCAGTTTTTTTGTAGGGCTTCTACTCAGATATTGAGTTACTTCATTTTCCACAGAGATAGTTGATGTTCCTTGAAGTTTGTCATTAGACCATGAAAAAAAAGAAGAATCCTCAACTTCATCTTCACTATTTTCAACTAATTGTTTATGTGTTGAAGCCTCATTTTCTTTTGAATTAAAGACATTTAAAACTGTTTTTTTAAAATCCGAAATAGCCAAATCCTTTTTTACTTGGTTTTTTATCCAAACAGTTTTAAAATACGGATGTGAAATAGCTGCTGTTGTCAAAAATTGGTCACTTAATATTTTTTCAAATCGTTTCTCAATGCTTTTTATTATTACTGCTACCAATGGAGAACAGATTTTTAATTGATTTTTATTAAGTATTTGTTCATACTTGTAAATTAACTCTGTAATTGAAGGTATTAGAAAACCAAAAAACATATTTTTTTCACCTTGTAAAAGGTCTAAAACAATAGCTAATGGTTCCATCATCTGAGAATATTCTTCAAGGAATTCCATATCATTTTTATTAAATCGTACAATATCAATCTCATCACACAATCTAAATAATTTTGATGAATTTAATTTGGATATCTTCAAAAAAAAATTTACTGAGTCATATGTTGAATTCCATCTTGTTTCTGTTGGAGTGACAAGGTATACTCCAAAACAACTTTTTATAACATCAGCAATTTTAGTAGATCGGTTTTGCTTATTCCAAAGATTAGTTAATTTCGCAAAGGTTGTTCTGCTCTGCTGCTTATACTTCCACAGAGGCGATACTGCATTTTTTACACCAGAAATAGCTTTTTGAATATCCTGTAATTTGTAAGTTGATAATAATATATAATATGAATCTAAAATTTAAAAATATTACAAAATAAATAAAATTCTCTTACATTAGTAGCGATTAAATTGAGAGTATGTGCTGCACATCTATGATGTTTTGGCAAAATATATACTTCATCCTCTGTGTCTTCCAATACTTCAGCAATATTTAAATGAGATATATCTTGAAAATCATTATCTTCATCTTCATTTGTAACAGTACAATTATCCAAATCATCCACATCATCAGGAATGAAGGTGATGTATGGCATCGTGGCTGTGTTATTATCTAGCTGTGTAACATTCAAGGCATTGGTATCATCGTCATTCGCCCCAAATACTCTAAAAATTTAAAAATAAATTAATTTGATTGAAACATAAATTACCTATTAATTTTAGATGTAAAATTATTGATTAAAACATAATAATTTAGGTTAGAAAGTATTAATTGAAACTAATGAAAGTTGAGAAAAATATTTTCACAACCTCATAGCCCATAGGTACAACTATAGGTAGGTATAATTGTATAAACTATAAAAGAAAACCTAGGAAAACTAATGATGTCTACCCTTTTTCGCATTAAAACTCAATTAAACATTAATAAAATATTTACCTAAAGCTTTTAACAAAATTGCTGCCATTATCTGTTGTTGTATATAAAATTTTGTTATTTATGTTAAATAATGTATAGACAGATTCCATAGATCTGGCTAATATCTCATAAGTGTGACTTCCTATCAATCGCTTAATAGATAATAAGTAAGATTTGCGTTCGAGACTTCCTTCTTCAATCCAATGAACAGTTATTCCCAAATAAGATCTAAATAAATTAATGACAGATATTATTAAATAATGAAATTAAAAATCTAAAAAAATATACCTTTTAAATGTCGACCATGCGTCAGCAGTAGTTGTTAAATGTTCCACTGAGTTTAATTTACATTTCAATTTTTCAAAGACAATATTAAAACTTTTGTCAATATTTTTCATAAGAGTCTGTCGACACAAAAGATTTCTACCTGGGAATCCTTTAGAAATAATATCCTTAAAATTTACATGTGACACTATATTAAATGGTAGAGATGCGTTTATTATTAAATCTTGAATCATTTGATTAAGTGTATCTGTGAAATAAAACAACAAACAATTATTAATAATTACTAATTACTATACAATAAATAAATAATATAACATATTTTTAAACCTTTTTTATTATTGAATATCTACTTGAATCAATTTATCAAATACAAATAGCTTTTTACATTAAACTATTAAGTAGGTACCTACATATTATAAGCACTAAAATAATATCGGTTCTCAAATATGTAATACAATTTAAAATAGATAAATTAGGTAAATATATATTATTAATACATTTGATTTAAAAACTAACTAGAGAAATATTTATATATTCTAGAACTAGTAGAACATATTATTTACCTTGAGAAACTATATTTATGCGATTATCTTTTGAATGTATGAAGCTTTTCATAGATGATTGTGTTGTATTAAATTTGATTTTTTTAACATTTGATCCGCTGCTGGTGTCATATTGATCAGTGCTGTCAATTTCTTTTCTTGTACAATTTACATCAACAGATACATTCATACTTGGCATCAGTAATTCTTTTACAGTTTTTACATTACTATGTTTAAGCTGTGAAAATTATAAACTATTATAGGAATTTACTATCTAAAATATTTAATTATATATCTAGATATAAACTATATGTCTATTGTCTATATACTAAGGACTTACATAGTCTATGACCTATTGACTTTAAATATATTAATATAACTAACTAAACCCTGATAAAAATAAAACAAATAACAAAACGTTTATATTTAATTATTTCATAGGTATGTTTTTGCATACCCTGCAACCTGACCGTCTGGGGTCAGTGTTCAACATTTTTTTAGAAGGCATAAACTAAGTTCCGAAATACAATATTTAAAAACTAATACCTAGTCTAGGTCCAAACCCGAAGAACGAAATAAACACTATAGAATTTTTCAAAACAACTCAAATATTAAAATTATTATAAGACGACACCACAGAATATATGAAATTTCATATATTCTGTGATGACATTAACAATATTGTAATGTACCTACATAAATATCCAAATTGTTTATAAAACAATAAAATTGTATACAATTAATTAATTTTTTTTTTCTATTTTATTAAAAATGTAACGCTTATGGCCCTAGTTGTCAAAGCAGAAATATTGCAAATTTCAAGACCAATGAAAAAAAAAAAAAACTAATAGGTAACAAAAAATATGTAGATCAATGTTAAGAAATAATATTATGTGACAAGACACAAGAATAATTATAAAATTATATTGTTTTCAATAAGTCTACCTCCATAAAATCATGTTTTTATTTTCATCAAACAAATATTGGAAAAACTATTATTTACTTATAAGGACTAACATTATCTAATCTAACCTAACCTAACCTATTAATAATAAATAATTTTAAGGACTTTTAGACTTGCCAGCAATGGCCTACATTTTCAAATGCCTAACATGTATTTATAAGTAAACAAAAAAAAAATAATACCTTAATAATAATAATAATATCTACCTTTAAATGTTTACGGAGATTGGACATAGATCTTGAATCAGCAGTTTGAGTCTTACTTGTCACACAATGATTACAAGAAACTTCAAAAGTTGTGTATAAATCACAGTCAATAAGTATTTTTTTTACTTTAAAATGTGAATTATATACTGGCCATGGTAAACTAATATTCACTTGTGGACGTGGATTGTCCAATTCACAATTTTCCTCGGTTTCATCCATTGTTGTTTAAAAAATAATACTTGATAATTTAATAAGTAACAACTAACAACTAACAACAAAAATTAACAACGCAGGAGTGCAGGACGCACACGCTGTTTCCTGTCGCCTGTTTGCCTTTGCACGTTTGATATACTTAGTATTAAATTGCCAAATTGGTAAATAAAATACTATGATTTATAAATTATAAGAAACATCAAACATAGACGATAGACTATAGAGTATTATCAACTCTTGTAATAAATAATAATGTAATATTAATATATTATAACAAATATCTTATAATTATTAACTAGGTACTGTATAGTACCGCCAACCGACAACCACACATCCACACATTAGATAAGAGATAGGTACAATAATAATTTTAAATATAAAGTCGTATTATTATTTATTGTTATAATGTTATTAGTGCTTATTACAACTTGAAAATAAACACTATTTATAGATTCAAGAACTAGTTGTGATGGTCTGTGTCCCGTATGCCTTTAAGTGGGAGTGAGTGGCTGACGGGGGTTTCAGTCATTCTGTTATCAGCTTGTATTTTGGAGAAATCTAAAATCTTATTTATAAATTCTCAGAAGTTAGAACCATTATAAAATAATATTTTAAAAACAAAATCTAAAACAGTACATTACAAAATATTGGAAATTTAAATTGGAGTAGAACATAGCCCATAGGAATGTAAAAAAGTATTTAGTATTCTAGAATATAAATACAAATAAAAAGTATTTTTTAAGTATTTAAAATACATTGGTTAAAAAGTATTTAAAAAGTATTTGAAATACAAAAAAAGTATTTAAATACTAGTATTTAAATACAAGTATTCGAATACTTAACAAGACTGCATATTATGCAACGTACATGGCAGGCGGCGTGTGAGTGGGACGGGCCGTTGCCATGCGACATCCGCACCGATTGGGCACAATTCGTGATCGAGTTGCCACAGCTTTCGGCCGTTCGCGTTCCGCGGTTTTGCAACACCACTCCGGGTACGACATGTTTGTTATACGGTTTCTGTGACGCGTCATTACGAGGGTACGTGGCTGTGGCTTATTTGCGCGTACTCGATGCACCACGAGATTCGTCAGTCTTTCTTATCGGTACAAAGACCAAATTAGCTCCAATGAAAACGTTGACGGTGCCACGATTAGAGCTAAACGCTGCCTTGTTGCTTATTCGATGGTTGAATCGCGTAAAAGTTGCTCTCGGTGATCGCGTTACCATTGTAGACACCTTCGCGTGGACGGACTCGTTAGTGGTCCTGTCGTGGCTGACTGTCCCACACGAAACGTTTAAACAATACGTATCGAACCGCGTACATCAGATTCAGTCCGTTTTACCAGATTGTCATTGGCGATATGTGTCAACGCTCGAAAACCCCGCCGACTGTGCGTCACGTGGAATGATGCCGTCAGAATTACCAAAATTTATGTTGTATTGGCTCGGCCCAGAATTTATTAGGGACCATCCGAAAGAATGGGGGAGGGATAAGGATCGTCTACCGTGTTCCGAATTGCCCGAAGTCCGGCCCATCAACCTCTTAGTACAATCTAAAGACCACCCTTCGGAGTGGTTCGCGCGTTTTTCTTCGTACGATCATATGATTCGCGTAGTTGCCAGGATGCGCCGTATGCTGCCAAAAGGCCGTCGCCGACCTACCGAGGTGACACCGGTCCTCACGCGTATCGAGCTCGACGATGCGTTACGCGTTATTGTTCTCCATTCACAGCAGTCTTTTTTCGCCGAACTCCGCGACGAGTTGCGTAAGAACGTCTGTGCATCTTCGAAGCCTCTCGCTCGGCTATGCCCGTTTATCGATGACCACGGAGTCATTCGCGTAGGTGGTCGACTAAGGCATTCCGACCTACCGTTCGAAACGAAACACCCAATATTGCTGTCAAAGTCGTCTTTTTTATCGACGTTAATTTGCCGGCGTTGGCATAAAATAACGTGCCATTCTGGCCCGCGCGTTATGTCCGCGATGATCCGTCGACACTTCTGGATTGTGTCTCTCCGCTCGGTTATCCACACTATCTTGACACAATGTACGGTGTGTGTTCGTTTTGACGGTCGTAACCCACAACCATTGATGGCTGATTTGCCCGGATCGCGCGTACAACAATGTAGAGCTTTTACCCGGGTGGGCGTGGATTACGCGGGTCCGTTGTCAATGCGCGAACTACGGTTGCGCAAATCGCGTACGTACAAAGTTTATATCGCAATATTTGTGTGTTTTGCCGTTAAAGCTGTTCACTTAGAACTTGTGACAGATCTATCCACTGAAGCCTTTATGGCAGCCTTTGATCGTTTTGTGGCCAGACGCGGTATGCCCAGCGAAATATTTTCTGATTGTGGTACAAATTTCGTGGGCGCCGCGCGACAACTACGTCAGTTAATTAACAGTCCCGCGTCGCAATTAACCATAACGTCAGTAGCTATGTCATGCACATGGCATTTTAATCCCCCCGCGGCCCCTCATTTTGGTGGGCTTTGGGAAGCAGCAGTACGCTCAGCCAAAAGATTACTAACCCGCGTTGTAGGCTCACACGTTTTGACGTACGAAGAATTCAGTACAGTGTTGTGTCGGGTTGAAGCAGTTTTAAATTCGCGACCCCTTACTCCGTCTTCATCAGATCCGCTCGATCTCGAATGCTTGACACCGGGGCATTTCCTCGTCGGTCAACCGCTGCTCGCTGTGCCTCCTCGATCACCCATATCCCCAGATCGCCCTATAGTTAATAGGTGGAAATTACTAGATCATTGTCACCAGAATTTCTGGCACCGGTGGTCGACAGAGTACCTTCATACTCTCCAAGAACGGGTTAAATGGACTGATAGCCGTCCCAACGTCAAAGTAGACGATATGGTAGTTCTCCGGGACCCCTTAGCACCGCCTTTAGATTGGCGACTTGGTAGCGTGACTGGTGTCGAACCGGGGGCCGATGGAGTGGTCAGGGTTGTGCACGTATTGACGTCCCGTGGCATGCTTACTCGTCCAGTAGTCAAAGTGATAGTACTGCCTACCGACGGCCAGTAGCACTTAACAATAATTTCCTTGTAACATTTACCATT
Organism: Diuraphis noxia; assembly: GCF_037042655.1. Classification (NCBI taxonomy): domain Eukaryota; kingdom Metazoa; phylum Arthropoda; class Insecta; order Hemiptera; family Aphididae; genus Diuraphis; species Diuraphis noxia. The sequence goes on from NW_028301717.1 coordinate 2,312,771, forward strand.
ATACTCGCACAATTGCTTATGGTCATAGTTTGTGGTCTCGTTCTGAGTTCCTCGACTTCACCGACCACCGCGCCGAGTTACCTATTCTTGTTTTGACATATTATTATTATTATAATTGCTATACTACTCGCGGGGTGTTCGGACGCAAAGTTTATAATTATTATATAATATACTATATTTTGTATTTTGTATTTTCTTTTCTATTATTATATATATATATGTATACACGTTTGTACGTTAACATTTTGTTTTATATTTTATATCATATGTATTTTTCCCTTTTTATATGTTATTATGGACCATATGTTCACCTACGTTATGAATTTTTTTTTGTTTAACGATATCCGCCGTCACTCAGAACGTAGCCTACAGTTAGATGTGCACCACGGTTCCTCCGCCTTCGAATACTTCATATTTTACGATATATGTGAGGCGACGCCTCCCATAGGGGGAGGATGTTTGAACTTGAGCCGCGCTCGTGGCTAACAGTGTGACCGTCTGGACACTTGTCGTGTCACCCCGTTGGCTGACCGATGTCGAAGTGCGCTTGCGCGGAGCTTTTGGCGACCGGCATCGCTGACCACCGGTTCTCCAGCGGCTCGCTCTCTATTCACCACCGTCGTCCGGTATAGTTGCCGTGACCGGGTGTCGTGCGCCCCTTTTTTTTGTGTACTACCTTTTCGTCGTGTGTCGACCGACAAATCCTGTAGTTCTATATATTGTATACGTTAGTCTATCGCAGTGTGTGCCGTATGGATGTCGACGGCCTTATAATTCATAATAAATTATAGTTGCGTCGCGCGTCGATCATTTTTATTATTTTGTATGCGGGTTTGATTCCCAACATCACCCGTCGCACGTAATTACACGTGCCCACAATTTCGTGTGCGTCTATAATAAGTCGCGGGATTATCGTGTGTCTGGTGTATGAGGCACAATATAACGCAGCCGCCGTCAAGAGGTCAACGAGCTCACCATCGCCGAGCCATCTACAACATAATTTGGCTACCTCACGGGACGAACTAACTTCGCACACCATTCGTATCAATCGTCGTGGGATTCCGCCATCATTGCGACTAGCGGTATCGTTACTATTATTATTATTGTATTTTTTGTCATATATATTTTTATTTAGTCTTGCATATTGCGCATTTGTTGTGCCCTTAATTATATTATTTTATTGGTATTATTAGTTATTATTATTATAAAAACGGTCCGAAGAGACGTCTTCGGAGTTGTAACGTATTAACGTATAACATTGTTTGTACTTTAGGTGTAAGACACGTCTGATTATTATATATTCTGTATACCATATTTATTATTTCTTTCTAGTATTAATATTGTCATTCATCCCCAAACACTCCGCGAGTCGTCCAGCAAACTGCTCAAGCAAGTGCTGGCGGCGTAAACAATTACTATTAACTATACATTTATACAGATTAAATTATTTTCAACATTGTAATATAAATATAATATAGGTACCTATATAAAAAGAACAATAACAATTTACATAAATCAATATTTTATTTAAATATTCATACTATTTGTAACAGGAGTTAATCGAAGTGTGGAATAAAAAAATTCTAAGGTTAGGTCCAAATTTACCCAAATACCTGAGCGATAAAACAATGAAAAGAAAGCCACCTACACCGCGGATTGCTCTAACAAAGGTTTCATAATTATATTTCATTACATATTATGTAGATATAGTGTCATCCTATGTGTCGCAATAGATAATATTTTTTTCTTAAACAATATTTTTTAAATCTGATTTCTTCTATTAATTATTACGCTTCTAATAAACCATATATTTTTAAAGTGCTTTAACAATCATCGAAGAATATAAAAATATGGTTCTATCAGAGCATAATAATATTCAAACATCATATTTCAATAGTATTGTTTACAAAAAAATGTATTGCAATTTGCAAGTAATAATTGGTTTGGTTAAATTCAGGAAACGCTTAATGTAAAGTGAAAATTTGATGCCAGATAGTTATTTGATAGTTCACCGCATCCAGGTTTGATGAATGAGTATGTTCCAAAATGTATCACAGAAGAAACATATGATGTTCACTTGGATGCAAATAATGTTAAACTTCCAGGAAGTATGTGGGGTTTGCATACAAATGGAAAAGAAACTTTATTTACCTATATCACTGGCCTAAAAAATGATAAATGTGTTAGGTTTTCATCATCTATACCACAGGTTTTTATAATAATAATAGTTAATAGGCAACTATTTTATACATAAATATATTAACTATAAATTAATAAATTAATCTTATATTATAAATTACAAATAAAACTATATGAATACAATAGTAGGTAATAAATATTTACAATATTAAGGTTTTCATAAGAGAAAAAGCATTGCCTATTGGAAAATTAACAACATGTAGAAACGACGTGGAAAAATTATTGAAAAATGTTGATAATATTAAAATTTGTCCTGGATATGGTGGAATCTGGTCTAAAAGTTGTGAAATAACTTTGGAAGGAAAAAGTATAAAATGTAAATGCTGTCGTCAACTTCAGTATAATGATAAAAAAAAACAAAGAAATAGTGTATGCTTCAAAATAATGAATCCTATGTATAAAAGAAGCCAACAAACAAGTCGTCTTTTTAATAAGGCATTAAACTAATCACAATATATTATTTAAAAGCATTTTTGTACCCTTCATATATATTTTAAATTATGTACATACAGATGAAAACTTTGAAAACTGATATAAATAATTTAATTAACAAATGTAAAACTTTGGAAATTGAAAAAATTGAAGAAATTTTGAAAGATCTTTCACCTAAACAAAAAGAAGCTGTTAGAACAATTTTTAAAGCTTCATCTGTTAAATCCCAAAAAGGAATGAGATATTCTAATGACTGGGTATATGAATGTATACTCATGAAGATTAAAGGACCAGCTTTATATAGAAAGATTAGACGGGACAACATTTTACCATTACCATCCTTGCATAGGCGTTAATTTGGCTTGCTAGAAGGGGGGGCTAACGCTAAGATTATAATTTATAACATTAGAAATTTATAACAAGGCTATACTATTTTTTAGGGGGGCTAAGCCCCCCAATTTACGCCTATGCATTCTTGTCAACTTTACAAAGGTATATTCAGCAATTACAGCCTTCTTATGGATTTCAAGAGAGTGTTTTTAAAATGATAAAAGAAAAAGCTAAATATATCCCTAATTTTGAGAAACACGGTATATATATATTCTAAAATTATTAAATGTATTGTTTAAATAGTTATTTAATTAAAATGATTACTTTGGTTAGGATGTTTGTTATTGGATGAAATGGCTTTAACACCAGCAGCCGTGGCGTAATTAGGAATTTGTCTTAGGGTGGGATAAACATTTTTTTCCACTCAAAATACTTAGATTTTCAAGTACAATATCTGGGAAAACTATTTCCTCAAAAATTCTTAAACTAATATATATGTACACAAAATGTATTAATAAATGTGCTTTAAAATTCTATACAATATTATAATAATTTCTTCAAAATGTAAATTTTGAATATATTAGAATTAAAATTTACTTTTAAATTAAATAATAATTTATAGATTTCTTGAAATTTGGGAACAAATTTGGTAAAAAATGTTGATAATTCCGCTAAATATCGTTTAAAGTCATTTGTATTGAACTAATCATACTTTTCATATTTTTATCGTTAAGTTCACATTATTTTACATCTAAAACACGTCTTTACTATACATTTGGGTGAATACAAAAAATAGAAAAAAAATTTGGTAAAAAATGGTGATAATTCCGCTAAATATCGTCTAACGTCATTTTTATTGAACTAATCATACTTTTTATATTTTTATCGTTAAGTTCACATTATTTTACATCTAAAACATGTCTTTACACAACATTTGGGTGAATATATAAGGTCGTAAAAAAATTTTGAAAAAAAGGTGATGAATCCGCTAAATATCATCTTAAGTCATTTCTATTAAACTAATCATACTTTTTATATTTTTAACGTTAAGTTCACATTATTTTACATCTAAAACACGTCTTTACAATACATTTGGGTGAATATAAAAAATAGAAAAAAAATTTGGGAAAAATTTGGTAAAAAATGGTGATAATTCCGCTAAATATCGTTTAAAGTAATTTGTATTAAACTAATCATACTTTTTATATTTTTAACGTTAAGTTCACATTATTTTACATCTAAAACACGTATTTACAATACATTTGGGTGAATACAAAAAATAGAAAAAAATTTGGGAAAAAACTTGGTAAAAAATGGTGATAACTCCGCTAAATATCGTTTAAAGTCATTTGTATTGAACTAATCTTACTTTTTATATTTTTAACGTTAAGTTCACATTTTTTGACAACTAAAACACGTCTGTACAATACATTTGGGTGAATACAAAAAATAGAAAAAAAATTTGGGAAAAAATTTGGTAAAAAATGGTGATAATTCGGCTAAATATCGTCTAACGTCATTTTTATTGAACTAATCATACTTTTTATATTTTTATCGTTAAGTTCACATTATTTTACATCTAAAACATGTCTTTACACAACATTTGGGTGAATATATAAGGTCGTAAAAAAATTTTGAAAAACAGATGATGAATCCACTAAATATCGACTAAGTCATTTCTATTAAACTAATCATACTTTATATATTTTTAACGTTAAGTTCACATTATTTTACATCTAAAACACGTCTTTACAATACATTTGGGTGAATACAAAAAATAGAAAAAAAATTTGGTAACAAATGGTGATAATTCCGCTAAATATCGTCTAACGTCATTTTTATTGAACTAATCATACTTTTTATATTTTTATCGTTAAGTTCACATTATTTTACATCTAAAACATGTCTTTACACAACATTTGGGTGAATATATAAGGTCGTAAAAAAATTTTGAAAAAAAGGTGATGAATCCGCTAAATATCATCTTAAGTCATTTCTATTAAACTAATCATACTTTTTATATTTTTAACGTTAAGTTCACATTATTTTACATCTAAAACACGTCTTTACAATACATTTGGGTGAATATAAAAAATAGAAAAAAAATTTGGGAAAAATTTGGTAAAAAATGGTGATAATTCCGCTAAATATCGTTTAAAGTAATTTGTATTAAACTAATCATACTTTTTATATTTTTAACGTTAAGTTCACATTATTTTACATCTAAAACACGTATTTACAATATATTTGGGTGAATACAAAAAATAGAAAAACAATTTGGGAAAAAATTTGGTAAAAAATGGTTATAATTCCGCTAAATATCGTCTAAAGTCATTTTTATTGAACTAATCTTACTTTTTATATTTTTAACGTTAAGTTCACATTTTTTGACAACTAAAACACGTCTGTACAATACATTTGGGTGAATATAAAAGGTCAAAATAAATTTTGGAAAAAAAGGTGATGAATCCGCCAAATATCGTCTAATGTCATTTCTATTAAACTAACCTTACATTTTATATTTTTAACGTTAAGTTCAAATTTTTTGACCTCTAAAACACGTCTGTACAATACATTTGTTTGAATACAAAAAATAGAAAAAAAATTTGGGAAAAAATTTGGTAAAAAATGGTGATAATTCGGCTAAATATCGTCTAACGTCATTTTTATTGAACTAATCATACTTTTTATATTTTTATCGTTAAGTTCACTTAATTTTACATCTAAAACACGTCTTTACAATACATTTGGGTGAATATAAAAGGTCGTAAAAAAATTTTGAAATACAGGTGATGAATCCGCTAAATATCGTCTTAATTCATTTCTATTAAACTAATCATACCTTTTATATTTTTAACGTTAAGTTCACATTATTTTACATCTAAAACACGAGTTTACAATACATTTATGTGAATACAAAAAATAAAAAAAAAATTTAGGAAAAAATTTAGTAAAAAATTGTGATAATTCCGCTAAATATCGTTTAAAGTCATTTGTATTGAACTAATCATACTTTTTATATTTTTATCGTTAAGTTCACATTATTTTACATCTAAAACACGTATTTACAATACATTTGGGTGACTACAAAAAATAGAAAAAAAATTTGGTAAAAAATGGTGATAATTCCGCTAAATATCGTTTAAAGTCATTTGTATTGAACTAATCATACTTTTTATATTTTTATCGTTAAGTTCACATAATTTTACATCTAAAACACGTATTTACAATACATTTGGGTGAATATAAAAGGTCGTAAAAAATTTTTGAAAAAAAGGTGATGAATCCGCTAAATATCGTCTTAAGTCATTTCTATTAAACTAATCATACTTTTTATATTTTTAACGTTAAGTTCACATTATTTTACATCTAAAACACGTCTTTACAATACATTTGGGTGAATATAAAAGGTCGTAAAAAAATTTTGAAATACAGGTGATGAATCCGCTAAATATCGTCTTAAGTCAATTCTATTAAACTAATCATAATTTTTATATTTTTAACGTTAATTTCACATTATTTTACATCTTAAACACGTGTTTACAATACATTTATGTGAATACAAAAAATAGAAAAAAAATTTGGGAAAAAATTTGGTAAAAAATGGTGATAATCCCGCTAAATATCGATTAAAGTCATTTGTATTGAACTAATCATACTTTTTATATGTTTATCGTTAAGTTATCATAATTTTACATCTAAAACCAACTTTACAATACATTTGGGTGAATATAAAAGGTCGTAAAAATATTTTGAAATTCAGGTGATGAATCCGCTAAATATCGTCTTAAGTCATTTCTATTAAACTAATCATACTTTTTATATTTTTAACGTTAAGTTCACATTAGTTTACATCTAAAACACGTGTTTACAATACATTTATGTGAATACAAAAAATAAAAAAAAAATTTGGGAAAAAATTTGGTAAAAAATGGTGATAATTCCGCTAAATATCGTTTAAAGTCATTTGTATTGGACTAATCAAACTTTTTATATTTTTATCGTTAAGTTCACATTATTTTACATATTTTACATCTAAAACACGTATTTACAATACATTTGGGTGAATACAAAAAATAGAAAAAAAATTTGGGAAAAAATTTGGTAAAAAATTGTGATAATTCCGCTAAATATCGATTAAAGTCATTTGTATTGAACTAATCATACTTTTTATATGTTTATCGTTAAGTTCACATAATTTTACATCTAAAACACGTCTTTACAATACATTTGGGTGAATATAAAAGGTCGTAAAAAAATTTTGAAATACAGGTGATGAATCCGCTAAATATCGTCTTAAGTCATTTCTATTAAACTAATCATACTTTTTATATTTTTAACGTTAAGTTAACATTATTTTACATCTAAAACACGTATTTACAATACATTTGGGTGACTACAAAAAATAGAAAAAAAATTTGGGAAAAAATTTGGTAAAAAATGGTGATAATTCCGCTAAATATCGTTTAAAGTCATTTGTATTGAACTATTCATACTTTTTATATTTTTATCGTTAAGTTCACATAATTTTACATCTAAAACACGTGTTTACAATACATTTGGGTGAATACAAAAAATAGAAAAAAAATTTGGGAAAAAATTTGGTAAAAAATGGTGATAATTCCGCTAAATATCGTTTAAAGTCATTTGTATTGAACTAATCATACTTTTTATATTTTTATCGTTAAGTTCACATAATTTTACATCTAAAACACGTCTTTACAATACATCTGGGAGAATATAAAAGGTCGTAAAAAAATTTTGAAATACAGGTGATGAATCCGCTAAATATCGTCTTAATTCATTTCTATTATACTAATCATACTTTTTATATTTTTAACGTTAAGTTCACATTATTTTACATCTAAAACACGTATTTACAATACATTTGGGTGACTACAAAAAATAGAAAAAAAATTTGGTAAAAAATGGTGATAATTCCGCTAAATATCGATTAAAGTCATTTGTATTGAACTAATCATACTTTTTATATTTTTATCGTTAAGTTCACATAATTTTACATCTAAAACACGTGTTTACAATACATGTGGGTGAATATGAAAGGTCGTAAAAAAATTTTGAAATACAGGTGATGAATCCGCTATATATCGTCTGAATTCATTTCTATTAAACTAATCATACTTTTTATATTTTTAACGTTAAGTTCACATTATTTTACATCTAAAACACGTATTTACAATACATTTGGGTGAATACAAAAAATAGAAAAAAAATTTGGGAAAAAATTTGGTAAAAAATGGTGATAATCCCGCTAAATATCGATTAAAGTCATTTGTATTGAACTAATCATACTTTTTATATGTTTATCGTTAAGTTCACATAATTTTACATCTAAAACCAACTTTACAATACATTTGGGTGAATATAAAAGGTCGTAAAAATATTTTGAAATACAGGTGATGAATCCGCTAAATATCGTCTTAAGTCATTTCTATTAAACTAATCATACTTTTTATATTTTTAACGTTAAGTTCACATTATTTTACATCTAAAACACGTATTTACAATACATTTGGGTGACTACAAAAAAAAAGAAAAAAAATTTGGTAAAAAATTTGGTAAAAAATGGTGATAATTCCGCTAAATATCGTTAAAGTCATTTGTATTGAACTAATCATACTTTTTATATTTTTATCGTTAAGTTCACATAATTTTATATCTAAAACACGTCTTTACAATACATTTGGGTGAATATAAAAGGTCGTAAAAAAATTTTGAAATACAGGTGATGAATCCGCTAAATATCGTCTTAATTCATTTCTATTAAACTAATCATACTTTTTATATTTTTAACGTTAAGTTCACATTAGTTTACATCTAAAACACGTGTTTACAATACATTTATGTGAATACAAAAAATAAAAAAAAAATTTGGGAAAAAATTTGGTAAAAAATGGTGATAATTCCGCTAAATATCGTTTAAAGTCATTTGTATTGGACTAATCATACTTTTTATATTTTTAACGTTAAGTTCACATTATTTTACATCTAAAACACGTATTTACAATACATTTGGGTGACTACAAAAAATAGAAAAAAAATTTGGTAAAAAATGGTGATAATTCCGCTAAATATCGATTAAAGTCATTTGTATTGAACTAATCATACTTTTTATATTTTTATCGTTAAGTTCACATAATTTTACATCTAAAACACGTGTTTACAATACATGTGGGTGAATATGAAAGGTCGTAAAAAAATTTTGAAATACAGGTGATGAATCCGCTATATATCGTCTGAATTCATTTCTATTAAACTAATCATACTTTTTATATTTTTAACGTTAAGTTCACATTATTTTACATCTAAAACACGTATTTACAATACATTTGGGTGAATACAAAAAATAGAAAAAAAATTTGGGAAAAAATTTGGTAAAAAATGGTGATAATCCCGCTAAATATCGATTAAAGTCATTTGTATTGAACTAATCATACTTTTTATATGTTTATCGTTAAGTTCACATAATTTTACATCTAAAACCAACTTTACAATACATTTGGGTGAATATAAAAGGTCGTAAAAATATTTTGAAATACAGGTGATGAATCCGCTAAATATCGTCTTAAGTCATTTCTATTAAACTAATCATACTTTTTATATTTTTAACGTTATGTTCACATTATTTTACATCTAAAACACGTATTTACAATACATTTGGGTGACTACAAAAAAAAAGAAAAAAAATTTGGTAAAAAATTTGGTAAAAAATGGTGATAATTCCGCTAAATATCGTTAAAGTCATTTGTATTGAACTATTCATACTTTTTATATTTTTATCGTTAAGTTCACATAATTTTACATCTAAAACACGTGTTTACAATACATTTGGGTGAATACAAAAAATAGAAAAAAAATTTGGGAAAAAATTTGGTAAAAAATGGTGATAATTCCGCTAAATATCGTTTAAAGTCATTTGTATTGAACTAATCATACTTTTTATATTTTTATCGTTAAGTTCACATAATTTTACATCTAAAACACGTCTTTACAATACATTTGGGAGAATATAAAAGGTCGTAAAAAAATTTTGAAATACAGGTGATGAATCCGCTAAATATCGTCTTAATTCATTTCTATTATACTAATCATACTTTTTATATTTTTAACGTTAAGTTCACATTATTTTACATCTAAAACACGTATTTACAATACAATTGGGTGACTACAAAAAATAGAAAAAAAATTTGGTAAAAAATGGTGATAATTCCGCTAAATATCGATTAAAGTCATTTGTATTGAACTAATCATACTTTTTATATTTTTATCGTTAAGTTCACATAATTTTACATCTAAAACACGTGTTTACAATACATGTGGGTGAATATGAAAGGTCGTAAAAAAATTTTGAAATACAGGTGATGAATCCGCTATATATCGTCTGAATTCATTTCTATTAAACTAATCATACTTTTTATATTTTTAACGTTAAGTTCACATTATTTTACATCTAAAACACGTATTTACAATACATTTGGGTGAATACAAAAAATAGAAAAAAAATTTGGGAAAAAATTTGGTAAAAAATGGTGATAATCCCGCTAAATATCGATTAAAGTCATTTGTATTGAACTAATCATACTTTTTATATGTTTATCGTTAAGTTCACATAATTTTACATCTAAAACCAACTTTACAATACATTTGGGTGAATATAAAAGGTCGTAAAAATATTTTGAAATACAGGTGATGAATCCGCTAAATATCGTCTTAAGTCATTTCTATTAAACTAATCATACTTTTTATATTTTTAACGTTAAGTTCACATTATTTTACATCTAAAACACGTATTTACAATACATTTGGGTGACTACAAAAAAAAAGAAAAAAAATTTGGTAAAAAATTTGGTAAAAAATGGTGATAATTCCGCTAAATATCGTTAAAGTCATTTGTATTGAACTAATCATACTTTTTATATTTTTATCGTTAAGTTCACATAATTTTATATCTAAAACACGTCTTTACAATACATTTGGGTGAATATAAAAGGTCGTAAAAAAATTTTGAAATACAGGTGATGAATCCGCTAAATATCGTCTTAATTCATTTCTATTAAACTAATCATACTTTTTATATTTTTAACGTTAAGTTCACATTAGTTTACATCTAAAACACGTGTTTACAATACATTTATGTGAATACAAAAAATAAAAAAAAAATTTGGGAAAAAATTTGGTAAAAAATGGTGATAATTCCGCTAAATATCGTTTAAAGTCATTTGTATTGGACTAATCATACTTTTTATATTTTTAACGTTAAGTTCACATTATTTTACATCTAAAACACGTATTTACAATACATTTGGGTGACTACAAAAAATAGAAAAAAAATTTGGTAAAAAATGGTGATAATTCCGCTAAATATCGATTAAAGTCATTTGTATTGAACTAATCATACTTTTTATATTTTTATCGTTAAGTTCACATAATTTTACATCTAAAACACGTGTTTACAATACATGTGGGTGAATATGAAAGGTCGTAAAAAAATTTTGAAATACAGGTGATGAATCCGCTATATATCGTCTGAATTCATTTCTATTAAACTAATCATACTTTTTATATTTTTAACGTTAAGTTCACATTATTTTACATCTAAAACACGTATTTACAATACATTTGGGTGAATACAAAAAATAGAAAAAAAATTTGGGAAAAAATTTGGTAAAAAATGGTGATAATCCCGCTAAATATCGATTAAAGTCATTTGTATTGAACTAATCATACTTTTTATATGTTTATCGTTAAGTTCACATAATTTTACATCTAAAACCAACTTTACAATACATTTGGGTGAATATAAAAGGTCGTAAAAATATTTTGAAATACAGGTGATGAATCCGCTAAATATCGTCTTAAGTCATTTCTATTAAACTAATCATACTTTTTATATTTTTAACGTTATGTTCACATTATTTTACATCTAAAACACGTATTTACAATACATTTGGGTGACTACAAAAAAAAAGAAAAAAAATTTGGTAAAAAATTTGGTAAAAAATGGTGATAATTCCGCTAAATATCGTTAAAGTCATTTGTATTGAACTAATCATACTTTTTATATTTTTATCGTTAAGTTCACATAATTTTATATCTAAAACACGTCTTTACAATACATTTGGGTGAATATAAAAGGTCGTAAAAAAATTTTGAAATACAGGTGATGAATCCGCTAAATATCGTCTTAATTCATTTCTATTAAACTAATCATACTTTTTATATTTTTAACGTTAAGTTCACATTAGTTTACATCTAAAACACGTGTTTACAATACATTTATGTGAATACAAAAAATAAAAAAAAAATTTGGGAAAAAATTTGGTAAAAAATGGTGATAATTCCGCTAAATATCGTTTAAAGTCATTTGTATTGGACTAATCAAACTTTTTATATTTTTATCGTTAAGTTCACATTATTTTACATATTTTACATCTAAAACACGTATTTACAATACATTTGGGTGAATACAAAAAATAGAAAAAAAATTTGGGAAAAAATTTGGTAAAAAATGGTGATAATTCCGCTAAATATCGATTAAAGTCATTTGTATTGAACTAATCATACTTTTTATATGTTTATCGTTAAGTTCACATAATTTTACATCTAAAACACGTCTTTACAATACATTTGGGTGAATATAAAAGGTCGTAAAAAAATTTTGAAATACAGGTGATGAATCCGCTAAATATCGTCTTAAGTCATTTCTATTAAACTAATCATACTTTTTATATTTTTAACGTTAAGTTAACATTATTTTACATCTAAAACACGTATTTACAATACATTTGGGTGACTACAAAAAATAGAAAAAAAATTTGGGAAAAAATTTGGTAAAAAATGGTGATAATTCCGCTAAATATCGTTTAAAGTCATTTGTATTGAACTATTCATACTTTTTATATTTTTATCGTTAAGTTCACATAATTTTACATCTAAAACACGTGTTTACAATACATTTGGGTGAATACAAAAAATAGAAAAAAAATTTGGGAAAAAATTTGGTAAAAAATGGTGATAATTCCGCTAAATATCGATTAAAGTCATTTGTATTGAACTAATCATACTTTTTATATGTTTATCGTTAAGTTATCATAATTTTACATCTAAAACCAACTTTACAATACATTTGGGTGAATATAAAAGGTCGTAAAAATATTTTGAAATTCAGGTGATGAATCCGCTAAATATCGTCTTAAGTCATTTCTATTAAACTAATCATACTTTTTATATTTTTAACGTTAAGTTCACATTAGTTTACATCTAAAACACGTGTTTACAATACATTTATGTGAATACAAAAAATAAAAAAAAAATTTGGGAAAAAATTTGGTAAAAAATGGTGATAATTCCGCTAAATATCGTTTAAAGTCATTTGTATTGGACTAATCAAACTTTTTATATTTTTATCGTTAAGTTCACATTATTTTACATATTTTACATCTAAAACACGTATTTACAATACATTTGGGTGACTACAAAAAATAGAAAAAAAATTTGGTAAAAAATGGTGATAATTCCGCTAAATATCGTTTAAAGTCATTTGTATTGAACTAATCATACTTTTTATATTTTTATCGTTAAGTTCACATAATTTTACATCTAAAACACGTCTTTACAATACATTTGGGAGAATATAAAAGGTCGTAAAAAAATTTTGAAATACAGGTGATGAATCCGCTATATATCGTCTGAATTCATTTCTATTAAACTAATCATACTTTTTATATTTTTAACGTTATGTTCACATTATTTTACATCTAAAACACGTATTTACAATACATTTGGGTGACTACAAAAAATAGAAAAAAAATTTGGTAAAAAATGGTGATAATTCCGCTAAATATCGATTAAAGTCATTTGTATTGAACTAATCATACTTTTTATATTTTTATCGTTAAGTTCACATAATTTTACATCTAAAACACGTGTTTACAATACATGTGGGTGAATATGAAAGGTCGTAAAAAAATTTTGAAATACAGGTGATGAATCCGCTATATATCGTCTGAATTCATTTCTATTAAACTAATCATACTTTTTATATTTTTAACGTTAAGTTCACATTATTTTACATCTAAAACACGTATTTACAATACATTTGGGTGAATACAAAAAATAGAAAAAAAATTGGGAAAAAATTTGGTAAAAAATGGTGATAATCCCGCTAAATATCGATTAAAGTCATTTGTATTGAACTAATCATACTTTTTATATGTTTATCGTTAAGTTCACATAATTTTACATCTAAAACCAACTTTACAATACATTTGGGTGAATATAAAAGGTCGTAAAAATATTTTGAAATACAGGTGATGAATCCGCTAAATATCGTCTTAAGTCATTTCTATTAAACTAATCATACTTTTTATATTTTTAACGTTAAGTTCACATTATTTTACATCTAAAACACGTATTTACAATACATTTGGGTGACTACAAAAAAAAAAGAAAAAAAATTTGGTAAAAAATGGTGATAATTCCGCTAAATATCGTTAAAGTCATTTGTATTGAACTAATCATACTTTTTATATTTTTATCGTTAAGTTCACATAATTTTATATCTAAAACACGTCTTTACAATACATTTGGGTGAATATAAAAGGTCGTAAAAAAATTTTGAAATACAGGTGATGAATCCGCTAAATATCGTCTTAATTCATTTCTATTAAACTAATCATACTTTTTATATTTTTAACGTTAAGTTCACATTAGTTTACATCTAAAACACGTGTTTACAATACATTTATGTGAATACAAAAAATAAAAAAAAAATTTGGGAAAAAATTTGGTAAAAAATGGTGATAATTCCGCTAAATATCGTTTAAAGTCATTTGTATTGGACTAATCATACTTTTTATATTTTTAACGTTAAGTTCACATTATTTTACATCTAAAACACGTATTTACAATACATTTGGGTGACTACAAAAAATAGAAAAAAAATTTGGTAAAAAATGGTGATAATTCCGCTAAATATCGATTAAAGTCATTTGTATTGAACTAATCATACTTTTTATATTTTTATCGTTATGTTCACATAATTTTACATCTAAAACACGTGTTTACAATACATGTGGGTGAATATGAAAGGTCGTAAAAAAATTTTGAAATACAGGTGATGAATCCGCTATATATCGTCTGAATTCATTTCTATTAAACTAATCATACTTTTTATATTTTTAACGTTAAGTTCACATTATTTTACATCTAAAACACGTATTTACAATACATTTGGGTGAATACAAAAAATAGAAAAAAAATTTGGGAAAAAATTTGGTAAAAAATGGTGATAATCCCGCTAAATATCGATTAAAGTCATTTGTATTGAACTAATCATACTTTTTATATGTTTATCGTTAAGTTCACATAATTTTACATCTAAAACCAACTTTACAATACATTTGGGTGAATATAAAAGGTCGTAAAAATATTTTGAAATACAGGTGATGAATCCGCTAAATATCGTCTTAAGTCATTTCTATTAAACTAATCATACTTTTTATATTTTTAACGTTAAGTTCACATTAGTTTACATCTAAAACACGTGTTTACAATACATTTATGTGAATACAAAAAATAAAAAAAAAATTTGGGAAAAAATTTGGTAAAAAATGGTGATAATTCCGCTAAATATCGTTTAAAGTCATTTGTATTGGACTAATCAAACTTTTTATATTTTTATCGTTAAGTTCACATTATTTTACATATTTTACATCTAAAACACGTATTTACAATACATTTGGGTGACTACAAAAAATAGAAAAAAAATTGGTAAAAAATGGTGATAATTCCGCTAAATATCGTTTAAAGTCATTTGTATTGAACTAATCATACTTTTTATATTTTTATCGTTAAGTTCACATAATTTTACATCTAAAACACGTCTTTACAATACATTTGGGAGAATATAAAAGGTCGTAAAAAAATTTTGAAATACAGGTGATGAATCCGCTAAATATCGTCTTAATTCATTTCTATTATACTAATCAAACTTTTTATATTTTTAACGTTAAGTTCACATTATTTTACATCTAAAACACGTATTTACAATACATTAGGGTGACTACAAAAAATAGAAAAAAAATTTGGTAAAAAATGGTGATAATTCCGCTAAATATCGATTAAAGTCATTTGTATTGAACTAATCATACTTTTTATATTTTTATCGTTAAGTTCACATAATTTTACATCTAAAACACGTGTTTACAATACATGTGGGTGAATATGAAAGGTCGTAAAAAAATTTTGAAATACAGGTGATGAATCCGCTATATATCGTCTGAATTCATTTCTATTAAACTAATCATACTTTTTATATTTTTAACGTTAAGTTCACATTATTTTACATCTAAAACACGTATTTACAATACATTTGGGTGAATACAAAAAATAGAAAAAAAATTTGGGAAAAAATTTGGTAAAAAATGGTGATAATCCCGCTAAATATCGATTAAAGTCATTTGTATTGAACTAATCATACTTTTTATATGTTTATCGTTAAGTTCACATAATTTTACATCTAAAACCAACTTTACAATACATTTGGGTGAATATAAAAGGTCGTAAAAATATTTTGAAATACAGGTGATGAATCCGCTAAATATCGTCTTAAGTCATTTCTATTAAACTAATCATACTTTTTATATTTTTAACGTTAAGTTCACATTAGTTTACATCTAAAACACGTGTTTACAATACATTTATGTGAATACAAAAAATAAAAAAAAAATTTGGGAAAAAATTTGGTAAAAAATGGTGATAATTCCGCTAAATATCGTTTAAAGTCATTTGTATTGGACTAATCAAACTTTTTATATTTTTATCGTTAAGTTCACATTATTTTACATATTTTACATCTAAAACACGTATTTACAATACATTTGGGTGAATACAAAAAATAGAAAAAAAATTTGGGAAAAAATTTGGTAAAAAATGGTGATAATTCCGCTAAATATCGATTAAAGTCATTTGTATTGAACTAATCATACTTTTTATATGTTTATCGTTAAGTTCACATAATTTTACATCTAAAACACGTCTTTACAATACATTTGGGTGAATATAAAAGGTCGTAAAAAAATTTTGAAATACAGGTGATGAATCCGCTAAATATCGTCTTAAGTCATTTCTATTAAACTAATCATACTTTTTATATTTTTAACGTTAAGTTAACATTATTTTACATCTAAAACACGTATTTACAATACATTTGGGTGACTACAAAAAATAGAAAAAAAATTTGGGAAAAAATTTGGTAAAAAATGGTGATAATTCCGCTAAATATCGTTTAAAGTCATTTGTATTGAACTATTCATACTTTTTATATTTTTATCGTTAAGTTCACATAATTTTACATCTAAAACACGTGTTTACAATACATTTGGGTGAATACAAAAAATAGAAAAAAAATTTGGGAAAAAATTTGGTAAAAAATGGTGATAATTCCGCTAAATATCGATTAAAGTCATTTGTATTGAACTAATCATACTTTTTATATTTTTATCGTTAAGTTCACATAATTTTACATCTAAAACACGTGTTTACAATACATGTGGGTGAATATGAAAGGTCGTAAAAAAATTTTGAAATACAGGTGATGAATACGCTATATATCGTCTGAATTCATTTCTATTAAACTAATCATACTTTTTATATTTTTAACGTTAAGTTCACATTATTTTACATCTAAAACACGTATTTACAATACATTTGGGTGAATACAAAAAATAGAAAAAAAATTTGGGAAAAAATTTGGTAAAAAATGGTGATAATCCCGCTAAATATCGATTAAAGTCATTTGTATTGAACTAATCATACTTTTTATATGTTTATCGTTAAGTTCACATAATTTTACATCTAAAACCAACTTTACAATACATTTGGGTGAATATAAAAGGTCGTAAAAATATTTTGAAATACAGGTGATGAATCCGCTAAATATCGTCTTAAGTCATTTCTATTAAACTAATCATACTTTTTATATTTTTAACGTTAAGTTCACATTATTTTATATCTAAACACGTATTTACAATACATTTGGGTGACTACAAAAAATAGAAAAAAAATTTGGTAAAAAATGGTGATAATTCCGCTAAATATCGATTAAAGTCATTTGTATTGAACTAATCATACTTTTTATATTTTTATCGTTAAGTTCACATAATTTTACATCTAAAACACGTGTTTACAATACATGTGGGTGAATATGAAAGGTCGTAAAAAAATTTTGAAATACAGGTGATGAATCCGCTAAATATCGTCTTAAGTCAATTCTATTAAACTAATCATAATTTTTATATTTTTAACGTTAATTTCACATTATTTTACATCTTAAACACGTGTTTACAATACATTTATGTGAATACAAAAAATAGAAAAAAAAATTTGGGAAAAAATTTGGTAAAAAATGGTGATAATCCCGCTAAATATCGATTAAAGTCATTTGTATTGAACTAATCATACTTTTTATATGTTTATCGTTAAGTTATCATAATTTTACATCTAAAACCAACTTTACAATACATTTGGGTGAATATAAAAGGTCGTAAAAATATTTTGAAATTCAGGTGATGAATCCGCTAAATATCGTCTTAAGTCATTTCTATTAAACTAATCATACTTTTTATATTTTTAACGTTAAGTTCACATTAGTTTACATCTAAAACACGTGTTTACAATACATTTATGTGAATACAAAAAATAAAAAAAAAATTTGGGAAAAAATTTGGTAAAAAATGGTGATAATTCCGCTAAATATCGTTTAAAGTCATTTGTATTGGACTAATCAAACTTTTTATATTTTTATCGTTAAGTTCACATTATTTTACATATTTTACATCTAAAACACGTATTTACAATACATTTGGGTGACTACAAAAAATAGAAAAAAAATTTGGTAAAAAATGGTGATAATTCCGCTAAATATCGTTTAAAGTCATTTGTATTGAACTAATCATACTTTTTATATTTTTATCGTTAAGTTCACATAATTTTACATCTAAAACACGTCTTTACAATACATTTGGGAGAATATAAAAGGTCGTAAAAAAATTTTGAAATACAGGTGATGAATCCGCTATATATCGTCTGAATTCATTTCTATTAAACTAATCATACTTTTTATATTTTTAACGTTATGTTCACATTATTTTACATCTAAAACACGTATTTACAATACATTTGGGTGACTACAAAAAATAGAAAAAAAATTTGGTAAAAAATGGTGATAATTCCGCTAAATATCGATTAAAGTCATTTGTATTGAACTAATCATACTTTTTATATTTTTATCGTTAAGTTCACATAATTTTACATCTAAAACACGTGTTTACAATACATGTGGGTGAATATGAAAGGTCGTAAAAAAATTTTGAAATACAGGTGATGAATCCGCTATATATCGTCTGAATTCATTTCTATTAAACTAATCATACTTTTTATATTTTTAACGTTAAGTTCACATTATTTTACATCTAAAACACGTATTTACAATACATTTGGGTGAATACAAAAAATAGAAAAAAAATTTGGGAAAAAATTTGGTAAAAAATGGTGATAATCCCGCTAAATATCGATTAAAGTCATTTGTATTGAACTAATCATACTTTTTATATGTTTATCGTTAAGTTCACATAATTTTACATCTAAAACCAACTTTACAATACATTTGGGTGAATATAAAAGGTCGTAAAAATATTTTGAAATACAGGTGATGAATCCGCTAAATATCGTCTTAAGTCATTTCTATTAAACTAATCATACTTTTTATATTTTTAACGTTAAGTTCACATTATTTTACATCTAAAACACGTATTTACAATACATTTGGGTGACTACAAAAAAAAAAGAAAAAAAATTTGGTAAAAAATTTGGTAAAAAATGGTGATAATTCCGCTAAATATCGTTAAAGTCATTTGTATTGAACTAATCATACTTTTTATATTTTTATCGTTAAGTTCACATAATTTTATATCTAAAACACGTCTTTACAATACATTTGGGTGAATATAAAAGGTCGTAAAAAAATTTTGAAATACAGGTGATGAATCCGCTAAATATCGTCTTAATTCATTTCTATTAAACTAATCATACTTTTTATATTTTTAACGTTAAGTTCACATTAGTTTACATCTAAAACACGTGTTTACAATACATTTATGTGAATACAAAAAATAAAAAAAAAATTTGGGAAAAAATTTGGTAAAAAATGGTGATAATTCCGCTAAATATCGTTTAAAGTCATTTGTATTGGACTAATCATACTTTTTATATTTTTAACGTTAAGTTCACATTATTTTACATCTAAAACACGTATTTACAATACATTTGGGTGACTACAAAAAATAGAAAAAAAATTTGGTAAAAAATGGTGATAATTCCGCTAAATATCGATTAAAGTCATTTGTATTGAACTAATCATACTTTTTATATTTTTATCGTTATGTTCACATAATTTTACATCTAAAACACGTGTTTACAATACATGTGGGTGAATATGAAAGGTCGTAAAAAAATTTTGAAATACAGGTGATGAATCCGCTATATATCGTCTGAATTCATTTCTATTAAACTAATCATACTTTTTATATTTTTAACGTTAAGTTCACATTATTTTACATCTAAAACACGTATTTACAATACATTTGGGTGAATACAAAAAATAGAAAAAAAATTTGGGAAAAAATTTGGTAAAAAATGGTGATAATCCCGCTAAATATCGATTAAAGTCATTTGTATTGAACTAATCATACTTTTTATATGTTTATCGTTAAGTTCACATAATTTTACATCTAAAACCAACTTTACAATACATTTGGGTGAATATAAAAGGTCGTAAAAATATTTTGAAATACAGGTGATGAATCCGCTAAATATCGTCTTAAGTCATTTCTATTAAACTAATCATACTTTTTATATTTTTAACGTTAAGTTCACATTATTTTACATCTAAAACACGTATTTACAATACATTTGGGTGACTACAAAAAAAAAGAAAAAAAATTTGGTAAAAAATTTGGTAAAAAATGGTGATAATTCCGCTAAATATCGTTAAAGTCATTTGTATTGAACTAATCATACTTTTTATATTTTTATCGTTAAGTTCACATAATTTTATATCTAAAACACGTCTTTACAATACATTTGGGTGAATATAAAAGGTCGTAAAAAAATTTTGAAATACAGGTGATGAATCCGCTAAATATCGTCTTAATTCATTTCTATTAAACTAATCATACTTTTTATATTTTTAACGTTAAGTTCACATTAGTTTACATCTAAAACACGTGTTTACAATACATTTATGTGAATACAAAAAATAAAAAAAAAATTTGGGAAAAAATTTGGTAAAAAATGGTGATAATTCCGCTAAATATCGTTTAAAGTCATTTGTATTGGACTAATCATACTTTTTATATTTTTAACGTTAAGTTCACATTATTTTACATCTAAAACACGTATTTACAATACATTTGGGTGACTACAAAAAATAGAAAAAAAATTTGGTAAAAAATGGTGATAATTCCGCTAAATATCGATTAAAGTCATTTGTATTGAACTAATCATACTTTTTATATTTTTATCGTTAAGTTCACATAATTTTACATCTAAAACACGTGTTTACAATACATGTGGGTGAATATGAAAGGTCGTAAAAAAATTTTGAAATACAGGTGATGAATCCGCTATATATCGTCTGAATTCATTTCTATTAAACTAATCATACTTTTTATATTTTTAACGTTAAGTTCACATTATTTTACATCTAAAACACGTATTTACAATACATTTGGGTGAATACAAAAAATAGAAAAAAAATTTGGGAAAAAATTTGGTAAAAAATGGTGATAATCCCGCTAAATATCGATTAAAGTCATTTGTATTGAACTAATCATACTTTTTATATGTTTATCGTTAAGTTCACATAATTTTACATCTAAAACCAACTTTACAATACATTTGGGTGAATATAAAAGGTCGTAAAAATATTTTGAAATACAGGTGATGAATCCGCTAAATATCGTCTTAAGTCATTTCTATTAAACTAATCATACTTTTTATATTTTTAACGTTAAGTTCACATTAGTTTACATCTAAAACACGTGTTTACAATACATTTATGTGAATACAAAAAATAAAAAAAAAATTTGGGAAAAAATTTGGTAAAAAATGGTGATAATTCCGCTAAATATCGTTTAAAGTCATTTGTATTGGACTAATCAAACTTTTTATATTTTTATCGTTAAGTTCACATTATTTTACATATTTTACATCTAAAACACGTATTTACAATACATTTGGGTGACTACAAAAAATAGAAAAAAAATAGGTAAAAAATGGTGATAATTCCGCTAAATATCGTTTAAAGTCATTTGTATTGAACTAATCATACTTTTTATATTTTTATCGTTAAGTTCACATAATTTTACATCTAAAACACGTCTTTACAATACATTTGGGAGAATATAAAAGGTCGTAAAAAAATTTTGAAATACAGGTGATGAATCCGCTAAATATCGTCTTAATTCATTTCTATTATACTAATCAAACTTTTTATATTTTTAACGTTAAGTTCACATTATTTTACATCTAAAACACGTATTTACAATACATTAGGGTGACTACAAAAAATAGAAAAAAAATTTGGTAAAAAATGGTGATAATTCCGCTAAATATCGATTAAAGTCATTTGTATTGAACTAATCATACTTTTTATATTTTTATCGTTAAGTTCACATAATTTTACATCTAAAACACGTGTTTACAATACATGTGGGTGAATATGAAAGGTCGTAAAAAAATTTTGAAATACAGGTGATGAATCCGCTATATATCGTCTGAATTCATTTCTATTAAACTAATCATACTTTTTATATTTTTAACGTTAAGTTCACATTATTTTACATCTAAAACACGTATTTACAATACATTTGGGTGAATACAAAAAATAGAAAAAAAATTTGGGAAAAAATTTGGTAAAAAATGGTGATAATCCCGCTAAATATCGATTAAAGTCATTTGTATTGAACTAATCATACTTTTTATATGTTTATCGTTAAGTTCACATAATTTTACATCTAAAACCAACTTTACAATACATTTGGGTGAATATAAAAGGTCGTAAAAATATTTTGAAATACAGGTGATGAATCCGCTAAATATCGTCTTAAGTCATTTCTATTAAACTAATCATACTTTTTATATTTTTAACGTTAAGTTCACATTAGTTTACATCTAAAACACGTGTTTACAATACATTTATGTGAATACAAAAAATAAAAAAAAAATTTGGGAAAAAATTTGGTAAAAAATAGTGATAATTCCGCTAAATATCGTTTAAAGTCATTTGTATTGGACTAATCATACTTTTTATATTTTTAACGTTAAGTTCACATTATTTTACATCTAAAACACGTATTTACAATACATTTGGGTGACTACAAAAAATAGAAAAAAAATTTGGTAAAAAATGGTGATAATTCCGCTAAATATCGATTAAAGTCATTTGTATTGAACTAATCATACTTTTTATATTTTTATCGTTAAGTTCACATAATTTTACATCTAAAACACGTGTTTACAATACATGTGGGTGAATATGAAAGGTCGTAAAAAAATTTTGAAATACAGGTGATGAATCCGCTATATATCGTCTGAATTCATTTCTATTAAACTAATCATACTTTTTATATTTTTAACGTTAAGTTCACATTATTTTACATCTAAAACACGTATTTACAATACATTTGGGTGAATACAAAAAATAGAAAAAAAATTTGGGAAAAAATTTGGTAAAAAATGGTGATAATCCCGCTAAATATCAATTAAAGTCATTTGTATTGAACTAATCATACTTTTTATATGTTTATCGTTAAGTTCACATAATTTTACATCTAAAACCAACTTTACAATACATTTGGGTGAATATAAAAGGTCGTAAAAATATTTTGAAATACAGGTGATGAATCCGCTAAATATCGTCTTAAGTCATTTCTATTAAACTAATCATACTTTTTATATTTTTAACGTTAAGTTCACATTATTTTACATCTAAAACACGTATTTACAATACATTTGGGTGACTACAAAAAAAAAGAAAAAAAATTTGGTAAAAAATGGTGATAATTCCGCTAAATATCGTTAAAGTCATTTGTATTGAACTAATCATACTTTTTATATTTTTATCGTTAAGTTCACATAATTTTATATCTAAAACACGTCTTTACAATACATTTGGGTGAATATAAAAGGTCGTAAAAAAATTTTGAAATACAGGTGATGAATCCGCTAAATATCGTCTTAATTCATTTCTATTAAACTAATCATACTTTTTATATTTTTAACGTTAAGTTCACATTAGTTTACATCTAAAAAACGTGTTTACAATACATTTATGTGAATACAAAAAATAAAAAAAAAATTTGGGAAAAAATTTGGTAAAAAATGGTGATAATTCCGCTAAATATCGTTTAAAGTCATTTGTATTGGACTAATCAAACTTTTTATATTTTTATCGTTAAGTTCACATTATTTTACATATTTTACATCTAAAACACGTATTTACAATACATTTGGGTGAATACAAAAAATAGAAAAAAAATTTGGGAAAAAATTTGGTAAAAAATGGTGATAATTCCGCTAAATATCGATTAAAGTCATTTGTATTGAACTAATCATTCTTTTTATATGTTTATCGTTAAGTTCACATAATTTTACATCTAAAACACGTCTTTACAATACATTTGGGTGAATATAAAAGGTCGTAAAAAAATTTTGAAATACAGGTGATGAATCCGCTAAATATCGTCTTAAGTCATTTCTATTAAACTAATCATACTTTTTATATTTTTAACGTTAAGTTAACATTATTTTACATCTAAAACACGTATTTACAATACATTTGGGTGACTACAAAAAATAGAAAAAAAATTTGGGAAAAAATTTGGTAAAAAATGGTGATAATTCCGCTAAATATCGATTAAAGTCATTTGTATTGAACTAATCATACTTTTTATATTTTTATCGTTAAGTTCACATAATTTTACATCTAAAACACGTGTTTACAATACATGTGGGTGAATATGAAAGGTCGTAAAAAAATTTTGAAATACAGGTGATGAACCCGCTATATATCGTCTGAATTCATTTCTATTAAACTAATCATACTTTTTATATTTTTAACGTTAAGTTCACATTATTTTACATCTAAAACACGTATTTACAATACATTTGGGTGAATACAAAAAATAGAAAAAAAATTTGGGAAAAAATTTGGTAAAAAATGGTGATAATCCCGCTAAATATCGATTAAAGTCATTTGTATTGAACTAATCATACTTTTTATATGTTTATCGTTAAGTTCACATAATTTTACATCTAAAACCAACTTTACAATACATTTGGGTGAATATAAAAGGTCGTAAAAATATTTTGAAATACAGGTGATGAATCCGCTAAATATCGTCTTAAGTCATTTCTATTAAACTAATCATACTTTTTATATTTTTAACGTTAAGTTCACATTATTTTACATCTAAAACACGTATTTACAATACATTTGGGTGACTACAAAAAAAAAAGAAAAAAAATTTGGTAAAAAATTTGGTAAAAAATGGTGATAATTCCGCTAAATATCGTTTAAAGTCATTTGTATTGAACTAATCATACTTTTTATATTTTTATCGTTAAGTTCACATAATTTTACATCTAAAACACGTCTTTACAATACATTTGGGAGAATATAAAAGGTCGTAAAAAAATTTTGAAATACAGGTGATGAATCCGCTATATATCGTCTGAATTCATTTCTATTAAACTAATCATACTTTTTATATTTTTAACGTTATGTTCACATTATTTTACATCTAAAACACGTATTTACAATACATTTGGGTGACTACAAAAAATAGAAAAAAAATTTGGTAAAAAATGGTGATAATTCCGCTAAATATCGATTAAAGTCATTTGTATTGAACTAATCATACTTTTTATATTTTTATCGTTAAGTTCACATAATTTTACATCTAAAACACGTGTTTACAATACATGTGGGTGAATATGAAAGGTCGTAAAAAAATTTTGAAATACAGGTGATGAATCCGCTATATATCGTCTGAATTCATTTCTATTAAACTAATCATACTTTTTATATTTTTAACGTTAAGTTCACATTATTTTACATCTAAAACACGTATTTACAATACATTTGGGTGAATACAAAAAATAGAAAAAAAATTTGGGAAAAAATTTGGTAAAAAATGGTGATAATCCCGCTAAATATCGATTAAAGTCATTTGTATTGAACTAATCATACTTTTTATATGTTTATCGTTAAGTTCACATAATTTTACATCTAAAACCAACTTTACAATACATTTGGGTGAATATAAAAGGTCGTAAAAATATTTTGAAATACAGGTGATGAATCCGCTAAATATCGTCTGAATTCATTTCTATTAAACTAATCATACTTTTTATATTTTTAACGTTAAGTTCACATTATTTTACATCTAAAACACGTATTTACAATACATTTGGGTGAATACAAAAAATAGAAAAAAAATTTGGGAAAAAATTTGGTAAAAAATGGTGATAATCCCGCTAAATATCAATTAAAGTCATTTGTATTGAACTAATCATACTTTTTATATGTTTATCGTTAAGTTCACATAATTTTACATCTAAAACCAACTTTACAATACATTTGGGTGAATATAAAAGGTCGTAAAAATATTTTGAAATACAGGTGATGAATCCGCTAAATATCGTCTTAAGTCATTTCTATTAAACTAATCATACTTTTTATATTTTTAACGTTAAGTTCACATTATTTTACATCTAAAACACGTATTTACAATACATTTGGGTGACTACAAAAAAAAAGAAAAAAAATTTGGTAAAAAATGGTGATAATTCCGCTAAATATCGTTAAAGTCATTTGTATTGAACTAATCATACTTTTTATATTTTTATCGTTAAGTTCACATAATTTTATATCTAAAACACGTCTTTACAATACATTTGGGTGAATATAAAAGGTCGTAAAAAAATTTTGAAATACAGGTGATGAATCCGCTAAATATCGTCTTAATTCATTTCTATTAAACTAATCATACTTTTTATATTTTTAACGTTAAGTTCACATTAGTTTACATCTAAAAAACGTGTTTACAATACATTTATGTGAATACAAAAAATAAAAAAAAAATTTGGGAAAAAATTTGGTAAAAAATGGTGATAATTCCGCTAAATATCGTTTAAAGTCATTTGTATTGGACTAATCAAACTTTTTATATTTTTATCGTTAAGTTCACATTATTTTACATATTTTACATCTAAAACACGTATTTACAATACATTTGGGTGAATACAAAAAATAGAAAAAAAATTTGGGAAAAAATTTGGTAAAAAATGGTGATAATTCCGCTAAATATCGATTAAAGTCATTTGTATTGAACTAATCATTCTTTTTATATGTTTATCGTTAAGTTCACATAATTTTACATCTAAAACACGTCTTTACAATACATTTGGGTGAATATAAAAGGTCGTAAAAAAATTTTGAAATACAGGTGATGAATCCGCTAAATATCGTCTTAAGTCATTTCTATTAAACTAATCATACTTTTTATATTTTTAACGTTAAGTTAACATTATTTTACATCTAAAACACGTATTTACAATACATTTGGGTGACTACAAAAAATAGAAAAAAAATTTGGGAAAAAATTTGGTAAAAAATGGTGATAATTCCGCTAAATATCGATTAAAGTCATTTGTATTGAACTAATCATACTTTTTATATTTTTATCGTTAAGTTCACATAATTTTACATCTAAAACACGTGTTTACAATACATGTGGGTGAATATGAAAGGTCGTAAAAAAATTTTGAAATACAGGTGATGAACCCGCTATATATCGTCTGAATTCATTTCTATTAAACTAATCATACTTTTTATATTTTTAACGTTAAGTTCACATTATTTTACATCTAAAACACGTATTTACAATACATTTGGGTGAATACAAAAAATAGAAAAAAAATTTGGGAAAAAATTTGGTAAAAAATGGTGATAATCCCGCTAAATATCGATTAAAGTCATTTGTATTGAACTAATCATACTTTTTATATGTTTATCGTTAAGTTCACATAATTTTACATCTAAAACCAACTTTACAATACATTTGGGTGAATATAAAAGGTCGTAAAAATATTTTGAAATACAGGTGATGAATCCGCTAAATATCGTCTTAAGTCATTTCTATTAAACTAATCATACTTTTTATATTTTTAACGTTAAGTTCACATTATTTTACATCTAAAACACGTATTTACAATACATTTGGGTGACTACAAAAAAAAAAGAAAAAAAATTTGGTAAAAAATTTGGTAAAAAATGGTGATAATTCCGCTAAATATCGTTTAAAGTCATTTGTATTGAACTAATCATACTTTTTATATTTTTATCGTTAAGTTCACATAATTTTACATCTAAAACACGTCTTTACAATACATTTGGGAGAATATAAAAGGTCGTAAAAAAATTTTGAAATACAGGTGATGAATCCGCTATATATCGTCTGAATTCATTTCTATTAAACTAATCATACTTTTTATATTTTTAACGTTATGTTCACATTATTTTACATCTAAAACACGTATTTACAATACATTTGGGTGACTACAAAAAATAGAAAAAAAATTTGGTAAAAAATGGTGATAATTCCGCTAAATATCGATTAAAGTCATTTGTATTGAACTAATCATACTTTTTATATTTTTATCGTTAAGTTCACATAATTTTACATCTAAAACACGTGTTTACAATACATGTGGGTGAATATGAAAGGTCGTAAAAAAATTTTGAAATACAGGTGATGAATCCGCTATATATCGTCTGAATTCATTTCTATTAAACTAATCATACTTTTTATATTTTTAACGTTAAGTTCACATTATTTTACATCTAAAACACGTATTTACAATACATTTGGGTGAATACAAAAAATAGAAAAAAAATTTGGGAAAAAATTTGGTAAAAAATGGTGATAATCCCGCTAAATATCGATTAAAGTCATTTGTATTGAACTAATCATACTTTTTATATGTTTATCGTTAAGTTCACATAATTTTACATCTAAAACCAACTTTACAATACATTTGGGTGAATATAAAAGGTCGTAAAAATATTTTGAAATACAGGTGATGAATCCGCTAAATATCGTCTTAAGTCATTTCTATTAAACTAATCATACTTTTTATATTTTTAACGTTAAGTTCACATTATTTTACATCTAAAACACGTATTTACAATACATTTGGGTGACTACAAAAAAAAAAGAAAAAAAATTTGGTAAAAAATTTGGTAAAAAATGGTGATAATTCCGCTAAATATCGTTAAAGTCATTTGTATTGAACTAATCATACTTTTTATATTTTTATCGTTAAGTTCACATAATTTTATATCTAAAACACGTCTTTACAATACATTTGGGTGAATATAAAAGGTCGTAAAAAAATTTTGAAATACAGGTGATGAATCCGCTAAATATCGTCTTAATTCATTTCTATTAAACTAATCATACTTTTTATATTTTTAACGTTAAGTTCACATTAGTTTACATCTAAAACACGTGTTTACAATACATTTATGTGAATACAAAAAATAAAAAAAAAATTTGGGAAAAAATTTGGTAAAAAATGGTGATAATTCCGCTAAATATCGTTTAAAGTCATTTGTATTGGACTAATCATACTTTTTATATTTTTAACGTTAAGTTCACATTATTTTACATCTAAAACACGTATTTACAATACATTTGGGTGACTACAAAAAATAGAAAAAAAATTTGGTAAAAAATGGTGATAATTCCGCTAAATATCGATTAAAGTCATTTGTATTGAACTAATCATACTTTTTATATTTTTATCGTTATGTTCACATAATTTTACATCTAAAACACGTGTTTACAATACATGTGGGTGAATATGAAAGGTCGTAAAAAAATTTTGAAATACAGGTGATGAATCCGCTATATATCGTCTGAATTCATTTCTATTAAACTAATCATACTTTTTATATTTTTAACGTTAAGTTCACATTATTTTACATCTAAAACACGTATTTACAATACATTTGGGTGAATACAAAAAATAGAAAAAAAATTTGGGAAAAAATTTGGTAAAAAATGGTGATAATCCCGCTAAATATCGATTAAAGTCATTTGTATTGAACTAATCATACTTTTTATATGTTTATCGTTAAGTTCACATAATTTTACATCTAAAACCAACTTTACAATACATTTGGGTGAATATAAAAGGTCGTAAAAATATTTTGAAATACAGGTGATGAATCCGCTAAATATCGTCTTAAGTCATTTCTATTAAACTAATCATACTTTTTATATTTTTAACGTTAAGTTCACATTATTTTACATCTAAAACACGTATTTACAATACATTTGGGTGACTACAAAAAAAAAGAAAAAAAATTTGGTAAAAAATTTGGTAAAAAATGGTGATAATTCCGCTAAATATCGTTAAAGTCATTTGTATTGAACTAATCATACTTTTTATATTTTTATCGTTAAGTTCACATAATTTTATATCTAAAACACGTCTTTACAATACATTTGGGTGAATATAAAAGGTCGTAAAAAAATTTTGAAATACAGGTGATGAATCCGCTAAATATCGTCTTAATTCATTTCTATTAAACTAATCATACTTTTTATATTTTTAACGTTAAGTTCACATTAGTTTACATCTAAAACACGTGTTTACAATACATTTATGTGAATACAAAAAATAAAAAAAAAATTTGGGAAAAAATTTGGTAAAAAATGGTGATAATTCCGCTAAATATCGTTTAAAGTCATTTGTATTGGACTAATCATACTTTTTATATTTTTAACGTTAAGTTCACATTATTTTACATCTAAAACACGTATTTACAATACATTTGGGTGACTACAAAAAATAGAAAAAAAATTTGGTAAAAAATGGTGATAATTCCGCTAAATATCGATTAAAGTCATTTGTATTGAACTAATCATACTTTTTATATTTTTATCGTTAAGTTCACATAATTTTACATCTAAAACACGTGTTTACAATACATGTGGGTGAATATGAAAGGTCGTAAAAAAATTTTGAAATACAGGTGATGAATCCGCTATATATCGTCTGAATTCATTTCTATTAAACTAATCATACTTTTTATATTTTTAACGTTAAGTTCACATTATTTTACATCTAAAACACGTATTTACAATACATTTGGGTGAATACAAAAAATAGAAAAAAAATTTGGGAAAAAATTTGGTAAAAAATGGTGATAATCCCGCTAAATATCGATTAAAGTCATTTGTATTGAACTAATCATACTTTTTATATGTTTATCGTTAAGTTCACATAATTTTACATCTAAAACCAACTTTACAATACATTTGGGTGAATATAAAAGGTCGTAAAAATATTTTGAAATACAGGTGATGAATCCGCTAAATATCGTCTTAAGTCATTTCTATTAAACTAATCATACTTTTTATATTTTTAACGTTAAGTTCACATTAGTTTACATCTAAAACACGTGTTTACAATACATTTATGTGAATACAAAAAATAAAAAAAAAATTTGGGAAAAAATTTGGTAAAAAATGGTGATAATTCCGCTAAATATCGTTTAAAGTCATTTGTATTGGACTAATCAAACTTTTTATATTTTTATCGTTAAGTTCACATTATTTTACATATTTTACATCTAAAACACGTATTTACAATACATTTGGGTGACTACAAAAAATAGAAAAAAAATAGGTAAAAAATGGTGATAATTCCGCTAAATATCGTTTAAAGTCATTTGTATTGAACTAATCATACTTTTTATATTTTTATCGTTAAGTTCACATAATTTTACATCTAAAACACGTCTTTACAATACATTTGGGAGAATATAAAAGGTCGTAAAAAAATTTGAAATACAGGTGATGAATCCGCTAAATATCGTCTTAATTCATTTCTATTATACTAATCAAACTTTTTATATTTTTAACGTTAAGTTCACATTATTTTACATCTAAAACACGTATTTACAATACATTAGGGTGACTACAAAAAATAGAAAAAAAATTTGGTAAAAAATGGTGATAATTCCGCTAAATATCGATTAAAGTCATTTGTATTGAACTAATCATACTTTTTATATTTTTATCGTTAAGTTCACATAATTTTACATCTAAAACACGTGTTTACAATACATGTGGGTGAATATGAAAGGTCGTAAAAAAATTTTGAAATACAGGTGATGAATCCGCTATATATCGTCTGAATTCATTTCTATTAAACTAATCATACTTTTTATATTTTTAACGTTAAGTTCACATTATTTTACATCTAAAACACGTATTTACAATACATTTGGGTGAATACAAAAAATAGAAAAAAAATTTGGGAAAAAATTTGGTAAAAAATGGTGATAATCCCGCTAAATATCGATTAAAGTCATTTGTATTGAACTAATCATACTTTTTATATGTTTATCGTTAAGTTCACATAATTTTACATCTAAAACCAACTTTACAATACATTTGGGTGAATATAAAAGGTCGTAAAAATATTTTGAAATACAGGTGATGAATCCGCTAAATATCGTCTTAAGTCATTTCTATTAAACTAATCATACTTTTTATATTTTTAACGTTAAGTTCACATTAGTTTACATCTAAAACACGTGTTTACAATACATTTATGTGAATACAAAAAATAAAAAAAAAATTTGGGAAAAAATTTGGTAAAAAATAGTGATAATTCCGCTAAATATCGTTTAAAGTCATTTGTATTGGACTAATCATACTTTTTATATTTTTAACGTTAAGTTCACATTATTTTACATCTAAAACACGTATTTACAATACATTTGGGTGACTACAAAAAATAGAAAAAAAATTTGGTAAAAAATGGTGATAATTCCGCTAAATATCGATTAAAGTCATTTGTATTGAACTAATCATACTTTTTATATTTTTATCGTTAAGTTCACATAATTTTACATCTAAAACACGTGTTTACAATACATGTGGGTGAATATGAAAGGTCGTAAAAAAATTTTGAAATACAGGTGATGAATCAGCTATATATCGTCTGAATTCATTTCTATTAAACTAATCATACTTTTTATATTTTTAACGTTAAGTTCACATTATTTTACATCTAAAACACGTATTTACAATACATTTGGGTGAATACAAAAAATAGAAAAAAAATTTGGGAAAAAATTTGGTAAAAAATGGTGATAATCCCGCTAAATATCAATTAAAGTCATTTGTATTGAACTAATCATACTTTTTATATGTTTATCGTTAAGTTCACATAATTTTACATCTAAAACCAACTTTACAATACATTTGGGTGAATATAAAAGGTCGTAAAAATATTTTGAAATACAGGTGATGAATCCGCTAAATATCGTCTTAAGTCATTTCTATTAAACTAATCATACTTTTTATATTTTTAACGTTAAGTTCACATTATTTTACATCTAAAACACGTATTTACAATACATTTGGGTGACTACAAAAAAAAAGAAAAAAAATTTGGTAAAAAATGGTGATAATTCCGCTAAATATCGTTAAAGTCATTTGTATTGAACTAATCATACTTTTTATATTTTTATCGTTAAGTTCACATAATTTTATATCTAAAACACGTCTTTACAATACATTTGGGTGAATATAAAAGGTCGTAAAAAAATTTTGAAATACAGGTGATGAATCCGCTAAATATCGTCTTAATTCATTTCTATTAAACTAATCATACTTTTTATATTTTTAACGTTAAGTTCACATTAGTTTACATCTAAAAAACGTGTTTACAATACATTTATGTGAATACAAAAAATAAAAAAAAAATTTGGGAAAAAATTTGGTAAAAAATGGTGATAATTCCGCTAAATATCGTTTAAAGTCATTTGTATTGGACTAATCAAACTTTTTATATTTTTATCGTTAAGTTCACATTATTTTACATATTTTACATCTAAAACACGTATTTACAATACATTTGGGTGAATACAAAAAATAGAAAAAAAATTTGGGAAAAAATTTGGTAAAAAATGGTGATAATTCCGCTAAATATCGATTAAAGTCATTTGTATTGAACTAATCATTCTTTTTATATGTTTATCGTTAAGTTCACATAATTTTACATCTAAAACACGTCTTTACAATACATTTGGGTGAATATAAAAGGTCGTAAAAAAATTTTGAAATACAGGTGATGAATCCGCTAAATATCGTCTTAAGTCATTTCTATTAAACTAATCATACTTTTTATATTTTTAACGTTAAGTTAACATTATTTTACATCTAAAACACGTATTTACAATACATTTGGGTGACTACAAAAAATAGAAAAAAAATTTGGGAAAAAATTTGGTAAAAAATGGTGATAATTCCGCTAAATATCGATTAAAGTCATTTGTATTGAACTAATCATACTTTTTATATTTTTATCGTTAAGTTCACATAATTTTACATCTAAAACACGTGTTTACAATACATGTGGGTGAATATGAAAGGTCGTAAAAAAATTTTGAAATACAGGTGATGAACCCGCTATATATCGTCTGAATTCATTTCTATTAAACTAATCATACTTTTTATATTTTTAACGTTAAGTTCACATTATTTTACATCTAAAACACGTATTTACAATACATTTGGGTGAATACAAAAAATAGAAAAAAAATTTGGGAAAAAATTTGGTAAAAAATGGTGATAATCCCGCTAAATATCGATTAAAGTCATTTGTATTGAACTAATCATACTTTTTATATGTTTATCGTTAAGTTCACATAATTTTACATCTAAAACCAACTTTACAATACATTTGGGTGAATATAAAAGGTCGTAAAAATATTTTGAAATACAGGTGATGAATCCGCTAAATATCGTCTTAAGTCATTTCTATTAAACTAATCATACTTTTTATATTTTTAACGTTAAGTTCACATTATTTTACATCTAAAACACGTATTTACAATACATTTGGGTGACTACAAAAAAAAAAGAAAAAAAATTTGGTAAAAAATTTGGTAAAAAATGGTGATAATTCCGCTAAATATCGTTAAAGTCATTTGTATTGAACTAATCATACTTTTTATATTTTTATCGTTAAGTTCACATAATTTTATATCTAAAACACGTCTTTACAATACATTTGGGTGAATATATAAGGTCGTAAAAAAATTTTGAAATACAGGTGATGAATCCGCTAAATATCGTCTTAATTCATTTCTATTAAACTAATCATACTTTTTATATTTTTAACGTTAAGTTCACATTAGTTTACATCTAAAACACGTGTTTACAATACATTTATGTGAATACAAAAAATAAAAAAAAAATTTGGGAAAAAATTTGGTAAAAAATGGTGATAATTCCGCTAAATATCGTTTAAAGTCATTTGTATTGGACTAATCATACTTTTTATATTTTTAACGTTAAGTTCACATTATTTTACATCTAAAACACGTATTTACAATACATTTGGGTGACTACAAAAAATAGAAAAAAAATTTGGTAAAAAATGGTGATAATTCCGCTAAATATCGATTAAAGTCATTTGTATTGAACTAATCATACTTTTTATATTTTTATCGTTAAGTTCACATAATTTTACATCTAAAACACGTGTTTACAATACATGTGGGTGAATATGAAAGGTCGTAAAAAAATTTTGAAATACAGGTGATGAATCCGCTATATATCGTCTGAATTCATTTCTATTAAACTAATCATACTTTTTATATTTTTAACGTTAAGTTCACATTATTTTACATCTAAAACACGTATTTACAATACATTTGGGTGAATACAAAAAATAGAAAAAAAATTTGGGAAAAAATTTGGTAAAAAATGGTGATAATCCCGCTAAATATCAATTAAAGTCATTTGTATTGAACTAATCATACTTTTTATATGTTTATCGTTAAGTTCACATAATTTTACATCTAAAACCAACTTTACAATACATTTGGGTGAATATAAAAGGTCGTAAAAATATTTTGAAATACAGGTGATGAATCCGCTAAATATCGTCTTAAGTCATTTCTATTAAACTAATCATACTTTTTATATTTTTAACGTTAAGTTCACATTATTTTACATCTAAAACACGTATTTACAATACATTTGGGTGACTACAAAAAAAAAGAAAAAAAATTTGGTAAAAAATGGTGATAATTCCGCTAAATATCGTTAAAGTCATTTGTATTGAACTAATCATACTTTTTATATTTTTATCGTTAAGTTCACATAATTTTATATCTAAAACACGTCTTTACAATACATTTGGGTGAATATAAAAGGTCGTAAAAAAATTTTGAAATACAGGTGATGAATCCGCTAAATATCGTCTTAATTCATTTCTATTAAACTAATCATACTTTTTATATTTTTAACGTTAAGTTCACATTAGTTTACATCTAAAAAACGTGTTTACAATACATTTATGTGAATACAAAAAATAAAAAAAAAATTTGGGAAAAAATTTGGTAAAAAATGGTGATAATTCCGCTAAATATCGTTTAAAGTCATTTGTATTGGACTAATCAAACTTTTTATATTTTTATCGTTAAGTTCACATTATTTTACATATTTTACATCTAAAACACGTATTTACAATACATTTGGGTGAATACAAAAAATAGAAAAAAAATTTGGGAAAAAATTTGGTAAAAAATGGTGATAATTCCGCTAAATATCGATTAAAGTCATTTGTATTGAACTAATCATTCTTTTTATATGTTTATCGTTAAGTTCACATAATTTTACATCTAAAACACGTCTTTACAATACATTTGGGTGAATATAAAAGGTCGTAAAAAAATTTTGAAATACAGGTGATGAATCCGCTAAATATCGTCTTAAGTCATTTCTATTAAACTAATCATACTTTTTATATTTTTAACGTTAAG
Organism: Diuraphis noxia; assembly: GCF_037042655.1. Lineage (NCBI taxonomy): Eukaryota > Metazoa > Arthropoda > Insecta > Hemiptera > Aphididae > Diuraphis > Diuraphis noxia. The sequence continues at coordinate 2,349,732 of NW_028301717.1, forward strand.
TTAACATTATTTTACATCTAAAACACGTATTTACAATACATTTGGGTGACTACAAAAAATAGAAAAAAAATTTGGGAAAAAATTTGGTAAAAAATGGTGATAATTCCGCTAAATATCGATTAAAGTCATTTGTATTGAACTAATCATACTTTTTATATTTTTATCGTTAAGTTCACATAATTTTACATCTAAAACACGTGTTTACAATACATGTGGGTGAATATGAAAGGTCGTAAAAAAATTTTGAAATACAGGTGATGAACCCGCTATATATCGTCTGAATTCATTTCTATTAAACTAATCATACTTTTTATATTTTTAACGTTAAGTTCACATTATTTTACATCTAAAACACGTATTTACAATACATTTGGGTGAATACAAAAAATAGAAAAAAAATTTGGGAAAAAATTTGGTAAAAAATGGTGATAATCCCGCTAAATATCGATTAAAGTCATTTGTATTGAACTAATCATACTTTTTATATGTTTATCGTTAAGTTCACATAATTTTACATCTAAAACCAACTTTACAATACATTTGGGTGAATATAAAAGGTCGTAAAAATATTTTGAAATACAGGTGATGAATCCGCTAAATATCGTCTTAAGTCATTTCTATTAAACTAATCATACTTTTTATATTTTTAACGTTAAGTTCACATTATTTTACATCTAAAACACGTATTTACAATACATTTGGGTGACTACAAAAAAAAAAGAAAAAAAATTTGGTAAAAAATTTGGTAAAAAATGGTGATAATTCCGCTAAATATCGTTAAAGTCATTTGTATTGAACTAATCATACTTTTTATATTTTTATCGTTAAGTTCACATAATTTTATATCTAAAACACGTCTTTACAATACATTTGGGTGAATATAAAAGGTCGTAAAAAAATTTTGAAATACAGGTGATGAATCCGCTAAATATCGTCTTAAGTCATTTCTATTAAACTAATCATACTTTTTATATTTTTAACGTTAAGTTCACATTAGTTTACATCTAAAACACGTGTTTACAATACATTTATGTGAATACAAAAAATAAAAAAAAAATTTGGGAAAAAATTTGGTAAAAAATAGTGATAATTCCGCTAAATATCGTTTAAAGTCATTTGTATTGGACTAATCATACTTTTTATATTTTTAACGTTAAGTTCACATTATTTTACATCTAAAACACGTATTTACAATACATTTGGGTGACTACAAAAAATAGAAAAAAAATTTGGTAAAAAATGGTGATAATTCCGCTAAATATCGATTAAAGTCATTTGTATTGAACTAATCATACTTTTTATATTTTTATCGTTAAGTTCACATAATTTTACATCTAAAACACGTCTTTACAATACATTTGGGTGAATATAAAAGGTCGTAAAAAAATTTTGAAATACAGGTGATGAATCCGCTAAATATCGTCTTAATTCATTTCTATTAAACTAATCATACTTTTTATATTTTTAACGTTAAGTTCACATTAGTTTACATCTAAAAAACGTGTTTACAATACATTTATGTGAATACAAAAAATAAAAAAAAAATTTGGGAAAAAATTTGGTAAAAAATGGTGATAATTCCGCTAAATATCGTTTAAAGTCATTTGTATTGGACTAATCAAACTTTTTATATTTTTATCGTTAAGTTCACATTATTTTACATATTTTACATCTAAAACACGTATTTACAATACATTTGGGTGAATACAAAAAATAGAAAAAAAATTTGGGAAAAAATTTGGTAAAAAATGGTGATAATTCCGCTAAATATCGATTAAAGTCATTTGTATTGAACTAATCATTCTTTTTATATGTTTATCGTTAAGTTCACATAATTTTACATCTAAAACACGTCTTTACAATACATTTGGGTGAATATAAAAGGTCGTAAAAAAATTTTGAAATACAGGTGATGAATCCGCTAAATATCGTCTTAAGTCATTTCTATTAAACTAATCATACTTTTTATATTTTTAACGTTAAGTTAACATTATTTTACATCTAAAACACGTATTTACAATACATTTGGGTGACTACAAAAAATAGAAAAAAAATTTGGGAAAAAATTTGGTAAAAAATGGTGATAATTCCGCTAAATATCGATTAAAGTCATTTGTATTGAACTAATCATACTTTTTATATTTTTATCGTTAAGTTCACATAATTTTACATCTAAAACACGTGTTTACAATACATGTGGGTGAATATGAAAGGTCGTAAAAAAATTTTGAAATACAGGTGATGAACCCGCTATATATCGTCTGAATTCATTTCTATTAAACTAATCATACTTTTTATATTTTTAACGTTAAGTTCACATTATTTTACATCTAAAACACGTATTTACAATACATTTGGGTGAATACAAAAAATAGAAAAAAAATTTGGGAAAAAATTTGGTAAAAAATGGTGATAATCCCGCTAAATATCGATTAAAGTCATTTGTATTGAACTAATCATACTTTTTATATGTTTATCGTTAAGTTCACATAATTTTACATCTAAAACCAACTTTACAATACATTTGGGTGAATATAAAAGGTCGTAAAAATATTTTGAAATACAGGTGATGAATCCGCTAAATATCGTCTTAAGTCATTTCTATTAAACTAATCATACTTTTTATATTTTTAACGTTAAGTTCACATTATTTTACATCTAAAACACGTATTTACAATACATTTGGGTGACTACAAAAAAAAAAGAAAAAAAATTTGGTAAAAAATTTGGTAAAAAATGGTGATAATTCCGCTAAATATCGTTAAAGTCATTTGTATTGAACTAATCATACTTTTTATATTTTTATCGTTAAGTTCACATAATTTTATATCTAAAACACGTCTTTACAATACATTTGGGTGAATATAAAAGATCGTAAAAAAATTTTGAAATACAGGTGATGAATCCGCTAAATATCGTCTTAATTCATTTCTATTAAACTAATCATACTTTTTATATTTTTAACGTTAAGTTCACATTAGTTTACATCTAAAACACGTGTTTACAATACATTTATGTGAATACAAAAAATAAAAAAAAAATTTGGGAAAAAATTTGGTAAAAAATGGTGATAATTCCGCTAAATATCGTTTAAAGTCATTTGTATTGGACTAATCATACTTTTTATATTTTTAACGTTAAGTTCACATTATTTTACATCTAAAACACGTATTTACAATACATTTGGGTGACTACAAAAAATAGAAAAAAAATTTGGTAAAAAATGGTGATAATTCCGCTAAATATCGATTAAAGTCATTTGTATTGAACTAATCATACTTTTTATATTTTTATCGTTAAGTTCACATAATTTTACATCTAAAACACGTGTTTACAATACATGTGGGTGAATATGAAAGGTCGTAAAAAAATTTTGAAATACAGGTGATGAATCCGCTATATATCGTCTGAATTCATTTCTATTAAACTAATCATACTTTTTATATTTTTAACGTTAAGTTCACATTATTTTACATCTAAAACACGTATTTACAATACATTTGGGTGAATACAAAAAATAGAAAAAAAATTTGGGAAAAAATTTGGTAAAAAATGGTGATAATCCCGCTAAATATCAATTAAAGTCATTTGTATTGAACTAATCATACTTTTTATATGTTTATCGTTAAGTTCACATAATTTTACATCTAAAACCAACTTTACAATACATTTGGGTGAATATAAAAGGTCGTAAAAATATTTTGAAATACAGGTGATGAATCCGCTAAATATCGTCTTAAGTCATTTCTATTAAACTAATCATACTTTTTATATTTTTAACGTTAAGTTCACATTATTTTACATCTAAAACACGTATTTACAATACATTTGGGTGACTACAAAAAAAAAGAAAAAAAATTTGGTAAAAAATGGTGATAATTCCGCTAAATATCGTTAAAGTCATTTGTATTGAACTAATCATACTTTTTATATTTTTATCGTTAAGTTCACATAATTTTATATCTAAAACACGTCTTTACAATACATTTGGGTGAATATAAAAGGTCGTAAAAAAATTTTGAAATACAGGTGATGAATCCGCTAAATATCGTCTTAATTCATTTCTATTAAACTAATCATACTTTTTATATTTTTAACGTTAAGTTCACATTAGTTTACATCTAAAAAACGTGTTTACAATACATTTATGTGAATACAAAAAATAAAAAAAAAATTTGGGAAAAAATTTGGTAAAAAATGGTGATAATTCCGCTAAATATCGTTTAAAGTCATTTGTATTGGACTAATCAAACTTTTTATATTTTTATCGTTAAGTTCACATTATTTTACATATTTTACATCTAAAACACGTATTTACAATACATTTGGGTGAATACAAAAAATAGAAAAAAAATTTGGGAAAAAATTTGGTAAAAAATGGTGATAATTCCGCTAAATATCGATTAAAGTCATTTGTATTGAACTAATCATTCTTTTTATATGTTTATCGTTAAGTTCACATAATTTTACATCTAAAACACGTCTTTACAATACATTTGGGTGAATATAAAAGGTCGTAAAAAAATTTTGAAATACAGGTGATGAATCCGCTAAATATCGTCTTAAGTCATTTCTATTAAACTAATCATACTTTTTATATTTTTAACGTTAAGTTAACATTATTTTACATCTAAAACACGTATTTACAATACATTTGGGTGACTACAAAAAATAGAAAAAAAATTTGGGAAAAAATTTGGTAAAAAATGGTGATAATTCCGCTAAATATCGATTAAAGTCATTTGTATTGAACTAATCATACTTTTTATATTTTTATCGTTAAGTTCACATAATTTTACATCTAAAACACGTGTTTACAATACATGTGGGTGAATATGAAAGGTCGTAAAAAAATTTTGAAATACAGGTGATGAACCCGCTATATATCGTCTGAATTCATTTCTATTAAACTAATCATACTTTTTATATTTTTAACGTTAAGTTCACATTATTTTACATCTAAAACACGTATTTACAATACATTTGGGTGAATACAAAAAATAGAAAAAAAATTTGGGAAAAAATTTGGTAAAAAATGGTGATAATCCCGCTAAATATCGATTAAAGTCATTTGTATTGAACTAATCATACTTTTTATATGTTTATCGTTAAGTTCACATAATTTTACATCTAAAACCAACTTTACAATACATTTGGGTGAATATAAAAGGTCGTAAAAATATTTTGAAATACAGGTGATGAATCCGCTAAATATCGTCTTAAGTCATTTCTATTAAACTAATCATACTTTTTATATTTTTAACGTTAAGTTCACATTATTTTACATCTAAAACACGTATTTACAATACATTTGGGTGACTACAAAAAAAAAGAAAAAAAATTTGGTAAAAAATGGTGATAATTCCGCTAAATATCGTTAAAGTCATTTGTATTGAACTAATCATACTTTTTATATTTTTATCGTTAAGTTCACATAATTTTATATCTAAAACACGTCTTTACAATACATTTGGGTGAATATAAAAGGTCGTAAAAAAATTTTGAAATACAGGTGATGAATCCGCTAAATATCGTCTTAATTCATTTCTATTAAACTAATCATACTTTTTATATTTTTAACGTTAAGTTCACATTAGTTTACATCTAAAAAACGTGTTTACAATACATTTATGTGAATACAAAAAATAAAAAAAAAATTTGGGAAAAAATTTGGTAAAAAATGGTGATAATTCCGCTAAATATCGTTTAAAGTCATTTGTATTGGACTAATCAAACTTTTTATATTTTTATCGTTAAGTTCACATTATTTTACATATTTTACATCTAAAACACGTATTTACAATACATTTGGGTGAATACAAAAAATAGAAAAAAAATTTGGGAAAAAATTTGGTAAAAAATGGTGATAATTCCGCTAAATATCGATTAAAGTCATTTGTATTGGACTAATCAAACTTTTTATATTTTTATCGTTAAGTTCACATTATTTTACATATTTTACATCTAAAACACGTATTTACAATACATTTGGGTGAATACAAAAAATAGAAAAAAAATTTGGGAAAAAATTTGGTAAAAAATGGTGATAATTCCGCTAAATATCGATTAAAGTCATTTGTATTGAACTAATCATACTTTTTATATGTTTATCGTTAAGTTCACATAATTTTACATCTAAAACACGTCTTTACAATACATTTGGGTGAATATAAAAGGTCGTAAAAAAATTTTGAAATACAGGTGATGAATCCGCTAAATATCGTCTTAAGTCATTTCTATTAAACTAATCATACTTTTTATATTTTTAACGTTAAGTTAACATTATTTTACATCTAAAACACGTATTTACAATACATTTGGGTGACTACAAAAAATAGAAAAAAAATTTGGGAAAAAATTTGGTAAAAAATGGTGATAATTCCGCTAAATATCGATTAAAGTCATTTGTATTGAACTAATCATACTTTTTATATTTTTATCGTTAAGTTCACATAATTTTACATCTAAAACACGTGTTTACAATACATGTGGGTGAATATGAAAGGTCGTAAAAAAATTTTGAAATACAGGTGATGAATCCGCTATATATCGTCTGAATTCATTTCTATTAAACTAATCATACTTTTTATATTTTTAACGTTAAGTTCACATTATTTTACATCTAAAACACGTATTTACAATACATTTGGGTGAATACAAAAAATAGAAAAAAAATTTGGGAAAAAATTTGGTAAAAAATGGTGATAATCCCGCTAAATATCGATTAAAGTCATTTGTATTGAACTAATCATACTTTTTATATGTTTATCGTTAAGTTCACATAATTTTACATCTAAAACCAACTTTACAATACATTTGGGTGAATATAAAAGGTCGTAAAAATATTTTGAAATACAGGTGATGAATCCGCTAAATATCGTCTTAAGTCATTTCTATTAAACTAATCATACTTTTTATATTTTTAACGTTAAGTTCACATTATTTTACATCTAAAACACGTATTTACAATACATTTGGGTGACTACAAAAAAAAAAGAAAAAAAATTTGGTAAAAAATTTGGTAAAAAATGGTGATAATTCCGCTAAATATCGTTAAAGTCATTTGTATTGAACTAATCATACTTTTTATATTTTTATCGTTAAGTTCACATAATTTTATATCTAAAACACGTCTTTACAATACATTTGGGTGAATATAAAAGGTCGTAAAAAAATTTTGAAATACAGGTGATGAATCCGCTAAATATCGTCTTAATTCATTTCTATTAAACTAATCATACTTTTTATATTTTTAACGTTAAGTTCACATTAGTTTACATCTAAAACACGTGTTTACAATACATTTATGTGAATACAAAAAATAAAAAAAAAATTTGGGAAAAAATTTGGTAAAAAATGGTGATAATTCCGCTAAATATCGTTTAAAGTCATTTGTATTGGACTAATCATACTTTTTATATTTTTAACGTTAAGTTCACATTATTTTACATCTAAAACACGTATTTACAATACATTTGGGTGACTACAAAAAATAGAAAAAAAATTTGGTAAAAAATGGTGATAATTCCGCTAAATATCGATTAAAGTCATTTGTATTGAACTAATCATACTTTTTATATTTTTATCGTTAAGTTCACATAATTTTACATCTAAAACACGTGTTTACAATACATGTGGGTGAATATGAAAGGTCGTAAAAAAATTTTGAAATACAGGTGATGAATCCGCTATATATCGTCTGAATTCATTTCTATTAAACTAATCATACTTTTTATATTTTTAACGTTAAGTTCACATTATTTTACATCTAAAACACGTATTTACAATACATTTGGGTGAATACAAAAAATAGAAAAAAAATTTGGGAAAAAATTTGGTAAAAAATGGTGATAATCCCGCTAAATATCGATTAAAGTCATTTGTATTGAACTAATCATACTTTTTATATGTTTATCGTTAAGTTCACATAATTTTACATCTAAAACCAACTTTACAATACATTTGGGTGAATATAAAAGGTCGTAAAAATATTTTGAAATACAGGTGATGAATCCGCTAAATATCGTCTTAAGTCATTTCTATTAAACTAATCATACTTTTTATATTTTTAACGTTAAGTTCACATTATTTTACATCTAAAACACGTATTTACAATACATTTGGGTGACTACAAAAAAAAAGAAAAAAAATTTGGTAAAAAATGGTGATAATTCCGCTAAATATCGTTAAAGTCATTTGTATTGAACTAATCATACTTTTTATATTTTTATCGTTAAGTTCACATAATTTTATATCTAAAACACGTCTTTACAATACATTTGGGTGAATATAAAAGGTCGTAAAAAAATTTTGAAATACAGGTGATGAATCCGCTAAATATCGTCTTAATTCATTTCTATTAAACTAATCATACTTTTTATATTTTTAACGTTAAGTTCACATTAGTTTACATCTAAAAAACGTGTTTACAATACATTTATGTGAATACAAAAAATAAAAAAAAAATTTGGGAAAAAATTTGGTAAAAAATGGTGATAATTCCGCTAAATATCGTTTAAAGTCATTTGTATTGGACTAATCAAACTTTTTATATTTTTATCGTTAAGTTCACATTATTTTACATATTTTACATCTAAAACACGTATTTACAATACATTTGGGTGAATACAAAAAATAGAAAAAAAATTTGGGAAAAAATTTGGTAAAAAATGGTGATAATTCCGCTAAATATCGATTAAAGTCATTTGTATTGAACTAATCATTCTTTTTATATGTTTATCGTTAAGTTCACATAATTTTACATCTAAAACACGTCTTTACAATACATTTGGGTGAATATAAAAGGTCGTAAAAAAATTTTGAAATACAGGTGATGAATCCGCTAAATATCGTCTTAAGTCATTTCTATTAAACTAATCATACTTTTTATATTTTTAACGTTAAGTTAACATTATTTTACATCTAAAACACGTATTTACAATACATTTGGGTGACTACAAAAAATAGAAAAAAAATTTGGGAAAAAATTTGGTAAAAAATGGTGATAATTCCGCTAAATATCGATTAAAGTCATTTGTATTGAACTAATCATACTTTTTATATTTTTATCGTTAAGTTCACATAATTTTACATCTAAAACACGTGTTTACAATACATGTGGGTGAATATGAAAGGTCGTAAAAAAATTTTGAAATACAGGTGATGAACCCGCTATATATCGTCTGAATTCATTTCTATTAAACTAATCATACTTTTTATATTTTTAACGTTAAGTTCACATTATTTTACATCTAAAACACGTATTTACAATACATTTGGGTGAATACAAAAAATAGAAAAAAAATTTGGGAAAAAATTTGGTAAAAAATGGTGATAATCCCGCTAAATATCGATTAAAGTCATTTGTATTGAACTAATCATACTTTTTATATGTTTATCGTTAAGTTCACATAATTTTACATCTAAAACCAACTTTACAATACATTTGGGTGAATATAAAAGGTCGTAAAAATATTTTGAAATACAGGTGATGAATCCGCTAAATATCGTCTTAAGTCATTTCTATTAAACTAATCATACTTTTTATATTTTTAACGTTAAGTTCACATTATTTTACATCTAAAACACGTATTTACAATACATTTGGGTGACTACAAAAAAAAAGAAAAAAAATTTGGTAAAAAATGGTGATAATTCCGCTAAATATCGTTAAAGTCATTTGTATTGAACTAATCATACTTTTTATATTTTTATCGTTAAGTTCACATAATTTTATATCTAAAACACGTCTTTACAATACATTTGGGTGAATATAAAAGGTCGTAAAAAAATTTTGAAATACAGGTGATGAATCCGCTAAATATCGTCTTAATTCATTTCTATTAAACTAATCATACTTTTTATATTTTTAACGTTAAGTTCACATTAGTTTACATCTAAAAAACGTGTTTACAATACATTTATGTGAATACAAAAAATAAAAAAAAAATTTGGGAAAAAATTTGGTAAAAAATGGTGATAATTCCGCTAAATATCGTTTAAAGTCATTTGTATTGGACTAATCAAACTTTTTATATTTTTATCGTTAAGTTCACATTATTTTACATATTTTACATCTAAAACACGTATTTACAATACATTTGGGTGAATACAAAAAATAGAAAAAAAATTTGGGAAAAAATTTGGTAAAAAATGGTGATAATTCCGCTAAATATCGATTAAAGTCATTTGTATTGGACTAATCAAACTTTTTATATTTTTATCGTTAAGTTCACATTATTTTACATATTTTACATCTAAAACACGTATTTACAATACATTTGGGTGAATACAAAAAATAGAAAAAAAATTTGGGAAAAAATTTGGTAAAAAATGGTGATAATTCCGCTAAATATCGATTAAAGTCATTTGTATTGAACTAATCATACTTTTTATATGTTTATCGTTAAGTTCACATAATTTTACATCTAAAACACGTCTTTACAATACATTTGGGTGAATATAAAAGGTCGTAAAAAAATTTTGAAATACAGGTGATGAATCCGCTAAATATCGTCTTAAGTCATTTCTATTAAACTAATCATACTTTTTATATTTTTAACGTTAAGTTAACATTATTTTACATCTAAAACACGTATTTACAATACATTTGGGTGACTACAAAAAATAGAAAAAAAATTTGGGAAAAAATTTGGTAAAAAATGGTGATAATTCCGCTAAATATCGATTAAAGTCATTTGTATTGAACTAATCATACTTTTTATATTTTTATCGTTAAGTTCACATAATTTTACATCTAAAACACGTGTTTACAATACATGTGGGTGAATATGAAAGGTCGTAAAAAAATTTTGAAATACAGGTGATGAATCCGCTATATATCGTCTGAATTCATTTCTATTAAACTAATCATACTTTTTATATTTTTAACGTTAAGTTCACATTATTTTACATCTAAAACACGTATTTACAATACATTTGGGTGAATACAAAAAATAGAAAAAAAATTTGGGAAAAAATTTGGTAAAAAATGGTGATAATCCCGCTAAATATCGATTAAAGTCATTTGTATTGAACTAATCATACTTTTTATATGTTTATCGTTAAGTTCACATAATTTTACATCTAAAACCAACTTTACAATACATTTGGGTGAATATAAAAGGTCGTAAAAATATTTTGAAATACAGGTGATGAATCCGCTAAATATCGTCTTAAGTCATTTCTATTAAACTAATCATACTTTTTATATTTTTAACGTTAAGTTCACATTATTTTACATCTAAAACACGTATTTACAATACATTTGGGTGACTACAAAAAAAAAAGAAAAAAAATTTGGTAAAAAATTTGGTAAAAAATGGTGATAATTCCGCTAAATATCGTTAAAGTCATTTGTATTGAACTAATCATACTTTTTATATTTTTATCGTTAAGTTCACATAATTTTATATCTAAAACACGTCTTTACAATACATTTGGGTGAATATAAAAGGTCGTAAAAAAATTTTGAAATACAGGTGATGAATCCGCTAAATATCGTCTTAATTCATTTCTATTAAACTAATCATACTTTTTATATTTTTAACGTTAAGTTCACATTAGTTTACATCTAAAACACGTGTTTACAATACATTTATGTGAATACAAAAAATAAAAAAAAAATTTGGGAAAAAATTTGGTAAAAAATGGTGATAATTCCGCTAAATATCGTTTAAAGTCATTTGTATTGGACTAATCATACTTTTTATATTTTTAACGTTAAGTTCACATTATTTTACATCTAAAACACGTATTTACAATACATTTGGGTGACTACAAAAAATAGAAAAAAAATTTGGTAAAAAATGGTGATAATTCCGCTAAATATCGATTAAAGTCATTTGTATTGAACTAATCATACTTTTTATATTTTTATCGTTAAGTTCACATAATTTTACATCTAAAACACGTGTTTACAATACATGTGGGTGAATATGAAAGGTCGTAAAAAAATTTTGAAATACAGGTGATGAATCCGCTATATATCGTCTGAATTCATTTCTATTAAACTAATCATACTTTTTATATTTTTAACGTTAAGTTCACATTATTTTACATCTAAAACACGTATTTACAATACATTTGGGTGAATACAAAAAATAGAAAAAAAATTTGGGAAAAAATTTGGTAAAAAATGGTGATAATCCCGCTAAATATCGATTAAAGTCATTTGTATTGAACTAATCATACTTTTTATATGTTTATCGTTAAGTTCACATAATTTTACATCTAAAACCAACTTTACAATACATTTGGGTGAATATAAAAGGTCGTAAAAATATTTTGAAATACAGGTGATGAATCCGCTAAATATCGTCTTAAGTCATTTCTATTAAACTAATCATACTTTTTATATTTTTAACGTTAAGTTCACATTATTTTACATCTAAAACACGTATTTACAATACATTTGGGTGACTACAAAAAAAAAGAAAAAAAATTTGGTAAAAAATGGTGATAATTCCGCTAAATATCGTTAAAGTCATTTGTATTGAACTAATCATACTTTTTATATTTTTATCGTTAAGTTCACATAATTTTATATCTAAAACACGTCTTTACAATACATTTGGGTGAATATAAAAGGTCGTAAAAAAATTTTGAAATACAGGTGATGAATCCGCTAAATATCGTCTTAATTCATTTCTATTAAACTAATCATACTTTTTATATTTTTAACGTTAAGTTCACATTAGTTTACATCTAAAAAACGTGTTTACAATACATTTATGTGAATACAAAAAATAAAAAAAAAATTTGGGAAAAAATTTGGTAAAAAATGGTGATAATTCCGCTAAATATCGTTTAAAGTCATTTGTATTGGACTAATCAAACTTTTTATATTTTTATCGTTAAGTTCACATTATTTTACATATTTTACATCTAAAACACGTATTTACAATACATTTGGGTGAATACAAAAAATAGAAAAAAAATTTGGGAAAAAATTTGGTAAAAAATGGTGATAATTCCGCTAAATATCGATTAAAGTCATTTGTATTGAACTAATCATACTTTTTATATGTTTATCGTTAAGTTCACATAATTTTACATCTAAAACACGTCTTTACAATACATTTGGGTGAATATAAAAGGTCGTAAAAAAATTTTGAAATACAGGTGATGAATCCGCTAAATATCGTCTTAAGTCATTTCTATTAAACTAATCATACTTTTTATATTTTTAACGTTAAGTTAACATTATTTTACATCTAAAACACGTATTTACAATACATTTGGGTGACTACAAAAAATAGAAAAAAAATTTGGGAAAAAATTTGGTAAAAAATGGTGATAATTCCGCTAAATATCGATTAAAGTCATTTGTATTGAACTAATCATACTTTTTATATTTTTATCGTTAAGTTCACATAATTTTACATCTAAAACACGTGTTTACAATACATGTGGGTGAATATGAAAGGTCGTAAAAAAATTTTGAAATACAGGTGATGAATCCGCTATATATCGTCTGAATTCATTTCTATTAAACTAATCATACTTTTTATATTTTTAACGTTAAGTTCACATTATTTTACATCTAAAACACGTATTTACAATACATTTGGGTGAATACAAAAAATAGAAAAAAAATTTGGGAAAAAATTTGGTAAAAAATGGTGATAATCCCGCTAAATATCGATTAAAGTCATTTGTATTGAACTAATCATACTTTTTATATGTTTATCGTTAAGTTCACATAATTTTACATCTAAAACCAACTTTACAATACATTTGGGTGAATATAAAAGGTCGTAAAAATATTTTGAAATACAGGTGATGAATCCGCTAAATATCGTCTTAAGTCATTTCTATTAAACTAATCATACTTTTTATATTTTTAACGTTAAGTTCACATTATTTTACATCTAAAACACGTATTTACAATACATTTGGGTGACTACAAAAAAAAAGAAAAAAAATTTGGTAAAAAATTTGGTAAAAAATGGTGATAATTCCGCTAAATATCGTTAAAGTCATTTGTATTGAACTAATCATACTTTTTATATTTTTATCGTTAAGTTCACATAATTTTATATCTAAAACACGTCTTTACAATACATTTGGGTGAATATAAAAGGTCGTAAAAAAATTTTGAAATACAGGTGATGAATCCGCTAAATATCGTCTTAATTCATTTCTATTAAACTAATCATACTTTTTATATTTTTAACGTTAAGTTCACATTAGTTTACATCTAAAACACGTGTTTACAATACATTTATGTGAATACAAAAAATAAAAAAAAAATTTGGGAAAAAATTTGGTAAAAAATGGTGATAATTCCGCTAAATATCGTTTAAAGTCATTTGTATTGGACTAATCATACTTTTTATATTTTTAACGTTAAGTTCACATTATTTTACATCTAATACACGTATTTACAATACATTTGGGTGACTACAAAAAATAGAAAAAAAATTTGGTAAAAAATGGTGATAATTCCGCTAAATATCGATTAAAGTCATTTGTATTGAACTAATCATACTTTTTATATTTTTATCGTTAAGTTCACATAATTTTACATCTAAAACACGTGTTTACAATACATGTGGGTGAATATGAAAGGTCGTAAAAAAATTTTGAAATACAGGTGATGAATCCGCTATATATCGTCTGAATTCATTTCTATTAAACTAATCATACTTTTTATATTTTTAACGTTAAGTTCACATTATTTTACATCTAAAACACGTATTTACAATACATTTGGGTGAATACAAAAAATAGAAAAAAAATTTGGGAAAAAATTTGGTAAAAAATGGTGATAATCCCGCTAAATATCGATTAAAGTCATTTGTATTGAACTAATCATACTTTTTATATGTTTATCGTTAAGTTCACATAATTTTACATCTAAAACCAACTTTACAATACATTTGGGTGAATATAAAAGGTCGTAAAAATATTTTGAAATACAGGTGATGAATCCGCTAAATATCGTCTTAAGTCATTTCTATTAAACTAATCATACTTTTTATATTTTTAACGTTAAGTTCACATTAGTTTACATCTAAAACACGTGTTTACAATACATTTATGTGAATACAAAAAATAAAAAAAAAATTTGGGAAAAAATTTGGTAAAAAATGGTGATAATTCCGCTAAATATCGTTTAAAGTCATTTGTATTGGACTAATCAAACTTTTTATATTTTTATCGTTAAGTTCACATTATTTTACATATTTTACATCTAAAACACGTATTTACAATACATTTGGGTGACTACAAAAAATAGAAAAAAAATTGGTAAAAAATGGTGATAATTCCGCTAAATATCGTTTAAAGTCATTTGTATTGAACTAATCATACTTTTTATATTTTTATCGTTAAGTTCACATAATTTTACATCTAAAACACGTCTTTACAATACATTTGGGAGAATATAAAAGGTCGTAAAAAAATTTTGAAATACAGGTGATGAATCCGCTAAATATCGTCTTAATTCATTTCTATTATACTAATCAAACTTTTTATATTTTTAACGTTAAGTTCACATTATTTTACATCTAAAACACGTATTTACAATACATTAGGGTGACTACAAAAAATAGAAAAAAAATTTGGTAAAAAATGGTGATAATTCCGCTAAATATCGATTAAAGTCATTTGTATTGAACTAATCATACTTTTTATATTTTTATCGTTAAGTTCACATAATTTTACATCTAAAACACGTGTTTACAATACATGTGGGTGAATATGAAAGGTCGTAAAAAAATTTTGAAATACAGGTGATGAATCCGCTATATATCGTCTGAATTCATTTCTATTAAACTAATCATACTTTTTATATTTTTAACGTTAAGTTCACATTATTTTACATCTAAAACACGTATTTACAATACATTTGGGTGAATACAAAAAATAGAAAAAAAATTTGGGAAAAAATTTGGTAAAAAATGGTGATAATCCCGCTAAATATCGATTAAAGTCATTTGTATTGAACTAATCATACTTTTTATATGTTTATCGTTAAGTTCACATAATTTTACATCTAAAACCAACTTTACAATACATTTGGGTGAATATAAAAGGTCGTAAAAATATTTTGAAATACAGGTGATGAATCCGCTAAATATCGTCTTAAGTCATTTCTATTAAACTAATCATACTTTTTATATTTTTAACGTTAAGTTCACATTATTTTACATCTAAAACACGTATTTACAATACATTTGGGTGACTACAAAAAAAAAAGAAAAAAAATTTGGTAAAAAATTTGGTAAAAAATGGTGATAATTCCGCTAAATATCGTTAAAGTCATTTGTATTGAACTAATCATACTTTTTATATTTTTATCGTTAAGTTCACATAATTTTATATCTAAAACACGTCTTTACAATACATTTGGGTGAATATAAAAGGTCGTAAAAAAATTTTGAAATACAGGTGATGAATCCGCTAAATATCGTCTTAATTCATTTCTATTAAACTAATCATACTTTTTATATTTTTAACGTTAAGTTCACATTAGTTTACATCTAAAACACGTGTTTACAATACATTTATGTGAATACAAAAAATAAAAAAAAAATTTGGGAAAAAATTTGGTAAAAAATGGTGATAATTCCGCTAAATATCGTTTAAAGTCATTTGTATTGGACTAATCATACTTTTTATATTTTTAACGTTAAGTTCACATTATTTTACATCTAAAACACGTATTTACAATACATTTGGGTGACTACAAAAAATAGAAAAAAAATTTGGTAAAAAATGGTGATAATTCCGCTAAATATCGATTAAAGTCATTTGTATTGAACTAATCATACTTTTTATATTTTTATCGTTAAGTTCACATAATTTTACATCTAAAACACGTGTTTACAATACATGTGGGTGAATATGAAAGGTCGTAAAAAAATTTTGAAATACAGGTGATGAATCCGCTATATATCGTCTGAATTCATTTCTATTAAACTAATCATACTTTTTATATTTTTAACGTTAAGTTCACATTATTTTACATCTAAAACACGTATTTACAATACATTTGGGTGAATACAAAAAATAGAAAAAAAATTTGGGAAAAAATTTGGTAAAAAATGGTGATAATCCCGCTAAATATCGATTAAAGTCATTTGTATTGAACTAATCATACTTTTTATATGTTTATCGTTAAGTTCACATAATTTTACATCTAAAACCAACTTTACAATACATTTGGGTGAATATAAAAGGTCGTAAAAATATTTTGAAATACAGGTGATGAATCCGCTAAATATCGTCTTAAGTCATTTCTATTAAACTAATCATACTTTTTATATTTTTAACGTTAAGTTCACATTATTTTACATCTAAAACACGTATTTACAATACATTTGGGTGACTACAAAAAAAAAGAAAAAAAATTTGGTAAAAAATGGTGATAATTCCGCTAAATATCGTTAAAGTCATTTGTATTGAACTAATCATACTTTTTATATTTTTATCGTTAAGTTCACATAATTTTATATCTAAAACACGTCTTTACAATACATTTGGGTGAATATAAAAGGTCGTAAAAAAATTTTGAAATACAGGTGATGAATCCGCTAAATATCGTCTTAATTCATTTCTATTAAACTAATCATACTTTTTATATTTTTAACGTTAAGTTCACATTAGTTTACATCTAAAAAACGTGTTTACAATACATTTATGTGAATACAAAAAATAAAAAAAAAATTTGGGAAAAAATTTGGTAAAAAATGGTGATAATTCCGCTAAATATCGTTTAAAGTCATTTGTATTGGACTAATCAAACTTTTTATATTTTTATCGTTAAGTTCACATTATTTTACATATTTTACATCTAAAACACGTATTTACAATACATTTGGGTGAATACAAAAAATAGAAAAAAAATTTGGGAAAAAATTTGGTAAAAAATGGTGATAATTCCGCTAAATATCGATTAAAGTCATTTGTATTGAACTAATCATACTTTTTATATGTTTATCGTTAAGTTCACATAATTTTACATCTAAAACACGTCTTTACAATACATTTGGGTGAATATAAAAGGTCGTAAAAAAATTTTGAAATACAGGTGATGAATCCGCTAAATATCGTCTTAAGTCATTTCTATTAAACTAATCATACTTTTTATATTTTTAACGTTAAGTTAACATTATTTTACATCTAAAACACGTATTTACAATACATTTGGGTGACTACAAAAAATAGAAAAAAAATTTGGGAAAAAATTTGGTAAAAAATGGTGATAATTCCGCTAAATATCGATTAAAGTCATTTGTATTGAACTAATCATACTTTTTATATTTTTATCGTTAAGTTCACATAATTTTACATCTAAAACACGTGTTTACAATACATGTGGGTGAATATGAAAGGTCGTAAAAAAATTTTGAAATACAGGTGATGAATCCGCTATATATCGTCTGAATTCATTTCTATTAAACTAATCATACTTTTTATATTTTTAACGTTAAGTTCACATTATTTTACATCTAAAACACGTATTTACAATACATTTGGGTGAATACAAAAAATAGAAAAAAAATTTGGGAAAAAATTTGGTAAAAAATGGTGATAATCCCGCTAAATATCGATTAAAGTCATTTGTATTGAACTAATCATACTTTTTATATGTTTATCGTTAAGTTCACATAATTTTACATCTAAAACCAACTTTACAATACATTTGGGTGAATATAAAAGGTCGTAAAAATATTTTGAAATACAGGTGATGAATCCGCTAAATATCGTCTTAAGTCATTTCTATTAAACTAATCATACTTTTTATATTTTTAACGTTAAGTTCACATTATTTTACATCTAAAACACGTATTTACAATACATTTGGGTGACTACAAAAAAAAAAGAAAAAAAATTTGGTAAAAAATTTGGTAAAAAATGGTGATAATTCCGCTAAATATCGATTAAAGTCATTTGTATTGAACTAATCATACTTTTTATATTTTTATCGTTAAGTTCACATAATTTTACATCTAAAACACGTGTTTACAATACATGTGGGTGAATATGAAAGGTCGTAAAAAAATTTTGAAATACAGGTGATGAATCCGCTATATATCGTCTGAATTCATTTCTATTAAACTAATCATACTTTTTATATTTTTAACGTTAAGTTCACTTTATTTTACATCTAAAACACGTATTTACAATACATTTGGGTGAATACAAAAAATAGAAAAAAAATTTGGGAAAAAATTTGGTAAAAAATGGTGATAATCCCGCTAAATATCGATTAAAGTCATTTGTATTGAACTAATCATACTTTTTATATGTTTATCGTTAAGTTCACATAATTTTACATCTAAAACCAACTTTACAATACATTTGGGTGAATATAAAAGGTCGTAAAAATATTTTGAAATACAGGTGATGAATCCGCTAAATATCGTCTTAAGTCATTTCTATTAAACTAATCATACTTTTTATATTTTTAACGTTAAGTTCACATTATTTTACATCTAAAACACGTATTTACAATACATTTGGGTGACTACAAAAAAAAAGAAAAAAAATTTGGTAAAAAATGGTGATAATTCCGCTAAATATCGTTAAAGTCATTTGTATTGAACTAATCATACTTTTTATATTTTTATCGTTAAGTTCACATAATTTTATATCTAAAACACGTCTTTACAATACATTTGGGTGAATATAAAAGGTCGTAAAAAAATTTTGAAATACAGGTGATGAATCCGCTAAATATCGTCTTAATTCATTTCTATTAAACTAATCATACTTTTTATATTTTTAACGTTAAGTTCACATTAGTTTACATCTAAAAAACGTGTTTACAATACATTTATGTGAATACAAAAAATAAAAAAAAAATTTGGGAAAAAATTTGGTAAAAAATGGTGATAATTCCGCTAAATATCGTTTAAAGTCATTTGTATTGGACTAATCAAACTTTTTATATTTTTATCGTTAAGTTCACATTATTTTACATATTTTACATCTAAAACACGTATTTACAATACATTTGGGTGAATACAAAAAATAGAAAAAAAATTTGGGAAAAAATTTGGTAAAAAATGGTGATAATTCCGCTAAATATCGATTAAAGTCATTTGTATTGAACTAATCATACTTTTTATATGTTTATCGTTAAGTTCACATAATTTTACATCTAAAACACGTCTTTACAATACATTTGGGTGAATATAAAAGGTCGTAAAAAAATTTTGAAATACAGGTGATGAATCCGCTAAATATCGTCTTAAGTCATTTCTATTAAACTAATCATACTTTTTATATTTTTAACGTTAAGTTAACATTATTTTACATCTAAAACACGTATTTACAATACATTTGGGTGACTACAAAAAATAGAAAAAAAATTTGGGAAAATTTTGGTAAAAAATGGTGATAATTCCGCTAAATATCGATTAAAGTCATTTGTATTGAACTAATCATACTTTTTATATTTTTATCGTTAAGTTCACATAATTTTACATCTAAAACACGTGTTTACAATACATGTGGGTGAATATGAAAGGTCGTAAAAAAATTTTGAAATACAGGTGATGAATACGCTATATATCGTCTGAATTCATTTCTATTAAACTAATCATACTTTTTATATTTTTAACGTTAAGTTCACATTATTTTACATCTAAAACACGTATTTACAATACATTTGGGTGAATACAAAAAATAGAAAAAAAATTTGGGAAAAAATTTGGTAAAAAATGGTGATAATCCCGCTAAATATCGATTAAAGTCATTTGTATTGAACTAATCATACTTTTTATATGTTTATCGTTAAGTTCACATAATTTTACATCTAAAACCAACTTTACAATACATTTGGGTGAATATAAAAGGTCGTAAAAATATTTTGAAATACAGGTGATGAATCCGCTAAATATCGTCTTAAGTCATTTCTATTAAACTAATCATACTTTTTATATTTTTAACGTTAAGTTCACATTATTTTACATCTAAAACACGTATTTACAATACATTTGGGTGACTACAAAAAAAAAGAAAAAAAATTTGGTAAAAAATGGTGATAATTCCGCTAAATATCGTTAAAGTCATTTGTATTGAACTAATCATACTTTTTATATTTTTATCGTTAAGTTCACATAATTTTATATCTAAAACACGTCTTTACAATACATTTGGGTGAATATAAAAGGTCGTAAAAAAATTTTGAAATACAGGTGATGAATCCGCTAAATATCGTCTTAATTCATTTCTATTAAACTAATCATACTTTTTATATTTTTAACGTTAAGTTCACATTAGTTTACATCTAAAACACGTGTTTACAATACATTTATGTGAATACAAAAAATAAAAAAAAAATTTGGTAAAAAATGGTGATAATTCCGCTAAATATCGTTTAAAGTCATTTGTATTGGACTAATCAAACTTTTTATATTTTTATCGTTAAGTTCACATTATTTTACATATTTTACATCTAAAACACGTATTTACAATACATTTGGGTGAATACAAAAAATAGAAAAAAAATTTGGGAAAAAATTTGGTAAAAAATGGTGATAATTCCGCTAAATATCGATTAAAGTCATTTGTATTGAACTAATCATACTTTTTATATGTTTATCGTTAAGTTCACATAATTTTACATCTAAAACCAACTTTACAATACATTTGGGTGAATATAAAAGGTCGTAAAAATATTTTGAAATACAGGTGATGAATCCGCTAAATATCGTCTTAAGTCATTTCTATTAAACTAATCATACTTTTTATATTTTTAACGTTAAGTTCACATTATTTTACATCTAAAACACGTATTTACAATACATTTGGGTGAATACAAAAAATAGAAAAAAAATTTGGTAAAAAATGGTGATAATCCCGCTAAATATCGATTAAAGTCATTTGTATTGAACTAATCATACTTTTTATATGTTTATCGTTAAGTTCACATAATTTTACATCTAAAACCAACTTTACAATACATTTGGGTGAATATAAAAGGTCGTAAAAATATTTTGAAATACAGGTGATGAATCCGCTAAATATCGTCTTAAGTCATTTCTATTAAACTAATCATACTTTTTATATTTTTAACGTTAAGTTCACATTATTTTACATCTAAAACACGTATTTACAATACATTTGGGTGACTACAAAAAAAAAGAAAAAAAATTTGGTAAAAAATGGTGATAATTCCGCTAAATATCGTTAAAGTCATTTGTATTGAACTAATCATACTTTTTATATTTTTATCGTTAAGTTCACATAATTTTATATCTAAAACACGTCTTTACAATACATTTGGGTGAATATAAAAGGTCGTAAAAAAATTTTGAAATACAGGTGATGAATCCGCTAAATATCGTCTTAATTCATTTCTATTAAACTAATCATACTTTTTATATTTTTAACGTTAAGTTCACATTAGTTTACATCTAAAACACGTGTTTACAATACATTTATGTGAATACAAAAAATAAAAAAAAATTTGGGAAAAAATTTGGTAAAAAATGGTGATAATTCCGCTAAATATCGTTTAAAGTCATTTGTATTGGACTAATCAAACTTTTTATATTTTTATCGTTAAGTTCACATTATTTTACATATTTTACATCTAAAACACGTATTTACAATACATTTGGGTGAATACAAAAAATAGAAAAAAAATTTGGGAAAAGATTTGGTAAAAAATGGTGATAATTCCGCTAAATATCGATTAAAGTCATTTGTATTGAACTAATCATACTTTTTATATGTTTATCGTTAAGTTCACATAATTTTACATCTAAAACACGTCTTTACAATACATTTGGGTGAATATAAAAGGTCGTAAAAAAATTTTGAAATACAGGTGATGAATCCGCTAAATATCGTCTTAAGTCATTTCTATTAAACTAATCATACTTTTTATATTTTTAACGTTAAGTTAACATTATTTTACATCTAAAACACGTATTTACAATACATTTGGGTGACTACAAAAAATAGAAAAAAAATTTGGGAAAAAATTTGGTAAAAAATGGTGATAATTCTGATAAATATCGATTAAAGTCATTTGTATTGAACTAATCATACTTTTTATATGTTTATCGTTAAGTTCACATAATTTTACATCTAAAACACGTCTTTACAATACATTTGGGTGAATATAAAAGGTCGTAAAAAAATTTTGAAATACAGGTGATGAATCCGCTAAATATCGTCTTAATTCATTTCTATTAAACTAATCATACCTTTTATATTTTTAACGTTAAGTTCACATTATTTTACATCTAAAACACGAGTTTACAATACATTTATGTGAATACAAAAAATAGAAAAACAATTTAGGAAAAAATTTAGTAAAAAATTGTGATAATTCCGCTAAATATCGTTTAAAGTCATTTGTATTGAACTAATCATACTTTTTATATTTTTATCGTTAAGTTCACATTATTTTACATCTATAACACGTATTTACAATACATTTGGGTGACTACAAAAAATAGAAAAAAAATTTGGTAAAAAATGGTGATAATTCCGCTAAATATCGTTTAAAGTCATTTGTATTGAATTAATCATACTTTTTATATTTTTATCGTTAAGTTCACATAATTTTACATCTAAAACACGTGTTTACAACACATGTGGGTGAATATGAAAGGTCGTAAAAAAATTTTGAAATACAGGTGATGAATCCGCTATATATCGTCTGAATTCATTTCTATTAAACTAATCATACTTTTTATATTTTTAACGTTAAGTTCACATTATTTTACATCTAAAACACGTATTTACAATACATTTGGGTGAATACAAAAAATAGAAAAAAAATTTGGGAAAAAATTTGGTAAAAAATGGTGATAATTCCGCTAAATATCGTTTAAAGTCATTTGTATTGAACTAATCATACTTTTTATATTTTTATCGTTAAGTTCACATAATTTTACATCTATAACACGTCTTTACAATACATTTGGGTGAATACAAAAAATAGAAAAAAAATTTGGGAAAAAATTTGGTAAAAAATGAATGGTGATAATTACGCTAAATATCGTTTAAAGTCATTTGTATTGAACTAATCATACTTTTTATTTTTTTATCGTTAAGTTCACATAATTTTACATCTAAAACACGTCTTTACAATACATTTGGGTGAATATAAAAGGTCGTAAAAAAATTTTGAAATACAGGTGATGAATCCGCTAAATATCGTCTTCAGTCATTTCTATTAAACTAATCATACTTTTTATATTTTTAACGTTAAGTTAACATTATTTTACATCTAAAACACGTATTTACAATACATTTGGGTGACTAAAAAAAATAGAAAAAAAATTTGGGAAAAAATTTGGTAAAAAATGGTGATAATTCCGATAAATATCGATTAAAGTCATTTGTATTGAACTAATCATACTTTTTATATGTTTATCGTTAAGTTCACATAATTTTACATCTAAAACCCGTCTTTACAATACATTTGGGTGAATATAAAAGGTCGTAAAAAAATTTTGAAATACAGGTGATGAATCCGCTAAATATCGTCTTAATTCATTTCTATTAAACTAATCATACCTTTTATATTTTTAACGTTAAGTTCACATTATTTTACATCTAAAACACGAGTTTACAATACATTTATGTGAATACAAAAAATAGAAAAAAAATTTAGGAAAAAATTTAGTAAAAAATTGTGATAATTCCGCTAAATATCGTTTAAAGTCATTTGTATTGAACTAATCATACTTTTTATATTTTTATCGTTAAGTTCACATTATTTTACATCTAAAACACGTATTTACAATGCATTTGGGTGACTACAAAAAATAGAAAAAAAATTTGGTAAAAAATGGTGATAATTCCGCTAAATATCGTTTAAAGTCATTTGTATTGAACTAATCATACTTTTTATATTTTTATCGTTAAGTTCACATAATTTTACATCTAAAACACGTCTTTACAATACATTTGGGTGAATATAAAAGGTCGTAAAAAAATTTTGAAATACAGGTGATGAATCCGCTAAATATCGTCTTAATTCATTTCTATTATACTAATCATACTTTTTATATTTTTAACGTTAAGTTCACATTATTTTACATCTAAAACACGTATTTACAATACATTTGGGTGACTACAAAAAATAGAAAAAAAATTTGGTAAAAAATGGTGATAATTCCGCTAAATATCGATTAAAGTTATTTGTATTGAACTAATCATACTTTTTATATTTTTATCGTTAAGTTCACATAATTTTACATCTAAAACACGTGTTTACAATACATGTGGGTGAATATGAAAGGTCGTAAAAAAATTTTGAAATACAGGTGATGAATCCGCTATATATCGTCTGAATTCATTTCTATTAAACTAATCATACTTTTTATATTTTTAACGTTAAGTTCACATTATTTTACATCTAAAACACGTATTTACAATACATTTGGGTGAATACAAAAAATAGAAAAAAAATTTGGGAAAAAATTTGGTAAAAAATGGTGATAATTCCGCTAAATATCGTTAAAGTCATTTGTATTGAACTAATCATACATTTTATATTTTTATCGTTAAGTTCACATTATTTTACATATTTTACATCTAAAACACGTATTTACAATACATTTGGGTGAATACAAAAAATAGAAAAAAAATTTGGGAAAAAATTTGGTAAAAAATGGTGATAATTCCGCTAAATATCGATTAAAGTCATTTGTATTGAACTAATCATACTTTTTATATGTTTATCGTTAAGTTCACATAATTTTACATCTAAAACACGTCTTTACAATACATTTGGGTGAATATAAAAGGTCGTAAAAAAATTTTGAAATACAGGTGATGAATCCGCTAAATATCGTCTTAAGTCATTTCTATTAAACTAATCATACTTTTTATATTTTTAACGTTAAGTTAACATTATTTTACATCTAAAACACGTATTTACAATACATTTGGGTGACTACAAAAAATAGAAAAAAAATTTGGGAAAAAATTTGGTAAAAAATGGTGATAATTCCGCTAAATATCGATTAAAGTCATTTGTATTGAACTAATCATACTTTTTATATTTTTATCGTTAAGTTCACATAATTTTACATCTAAAACACGTGTTTACAATACATGTGGGTGAATATGAAAGGTCGTAAAAAAATTTTGAAATACAGGTGATGAATCCGCTATATATCGTCTGAATTCATTTCTATTAAACTAATCATACTTTTTATATTTTTAACGTTAAGTTCACATTATTTTACATCTAAAACACGT
This sequence comes from Diuraphis noxia, assembly GCF_037042655.1. NCBI lineage: Eukaryota > Metazoa > Arthropoda > Insecta > Hemiptera > Aphididae > Diuraphis > Diuraphis noxia. The sequence goes on from NW_028301717.1 coordinate 2,375,916, forward strand.
ATTTACAATACATTTGGGTGAATACAAAAAATAGAAAAAAAATTTGGGAAAAAATTTGGTAAAAAATGGTGATAATCCCGCTAAATATCGATTAAAGTCATTTGTATTGAACTAATCATACTTTTTATATGTTTATCGTTAAGTTCACATAATTTTACATCTAAAACCAACTTTACAATACATTTGGGTGAATATAAAAGGTCGTAAAAATATTTTGAAATACAGGTGATGAATCCGCTAAATATCGTCTTAAGTCATTTCTATTAAACTAATCATACTTTTTATATTTTTAACGTTAAGTTCACATTATTTTACATCTAAAACACGTATTTACAATACATTTGGGTGACTACAAAAAAAAAAGAAAAAAAATTTGGTAAAAAATTTGGTAAAAAATGGTGATAATTCCGCTAAATATCGATTAAAGTCATTTGTATTGAACTAATCATACTTTTTATATTTTTATCGTTAAGTTCACATAATTTTACATCTAAAACACGTGTTTACAATACATGTGGGTGAATATGAAAGGTCGTAAAAAAATTTTGAAATACAGGTGATGAATCCGCTATATATCGTCTGAATTCATTTCTATTAAACTAATCATACTTTTTATATTTTTAACGTTAAGTTCACTTTATTTTACATCTAAAACACGTATTTACAATACATTTGGGTGAATACAAAAAATAGAAAAAAAATTTGGGAAAAAATTTGGTAAAAAATGGTGATAATCCCGCTAAATATCGATTAAAGTCATTTGTATTGAACTAATCATACTTTTTATATGTTTATCGTTAAGTTCACATAATTTTACATCTAAAACCAACTTTACAATACATTTGGGTGAATATAAAAGGTCGTAAAAATATTTTGAAATACAGGTGATGAATCCGCTAAATATCGTCTTAAGTCATTTCTATTAAACTAATCATACTTTTTATATTTTTAACGTTAAGTTCACATTATTTTACATCTAAAACACGTATTTACAATACATTTGGGTGACTACAAAAAAAAAGAAAAAAAATTTGGTAAAAAATGGTGATAATTCCGCTAAATATCGTTAAAGTCATTTGTATTGAACTAATCATACTTTTTATATTTTTATCGTTAAGTTCACATAATTTTATATCTAAAACACGTCTTTACAATACATTTGGGTGAATATAAAAGGTCGTAAAAAAATTTTGAAATACAGGTGATGAATCCGCTAAATATCGTCTTAATTCATTTCTATTAAACTAATCATACTTTTTATATTTTTAACGTTAAGTTCACATTAGTTTACATCTAAAAAACGTGTTTACAATACATTTATGTGAATACAAAAAATAAAAAAAAAATTTGGGAAAAAATTTGGTAAAAAATGGTGATAATTCCGCTAAATATCGTTTAAAGTCATTTGTATTGGACTAATCAAACTTTTTATATTTTTATCGTTAAGTTCACATTATTTTACATATTTTACATCTAAAACACGTATTTACAATACATTTGGGTGAATACAAAAAATAGAAAAAAAATTTGGGAAAAAATTTGGTAAAAAATGGTGATAATTCCGCTAAATATCGATTAAAGTCATTTGTATTGAACTAATCATACTTTTTATATGTTTATCGTTAAGTTCACATAATTTTACATCTAAAACACGTCTTTACAATACATTTGGGTGAATATAAAAGGTCGTAAAAAAATTTTGAAATACAGGTGATGAATCCGCTAAATATCGTCTTAAGTCATTTCTATTAAACTAATCATACTTTTTATATTTTTAACGTTAAGTTAACATTATTTTACATCTAAAACACGTATTTACAATACATTTGGGTGACTACAAAAAATAGAAAAAAAATTTGGGAAAATTTTGGTAAAAAATGGTGATAATTCCGCTAAATATCGATTAAAGTCATTTGTATTGAACTAATCATACTTTTTATATTTTTATCGTTAAGTTCACATAATTTTACATCTAAAACACGTGTTTACAATACATGTGGGTGAATATGAAAGGTCGTAAAAAAATTTTGAAATACAGGTGATGAATACGCTATATATCGTCTGAATTCATTTCTATTAAACTAATCATACTTTTTATATTTTTAACGTTAAGTTCACATTATTTTACATCTAAAACACGTATTTACAATACATTTGGGTGAATACAAAAAATAGAAAAAAAATTTGGGAAAAAATTTGGTAAAAAATGGTGATAATCCCGCTAAATATCGATTAAAGTCATTTGTATTGAACTAATCATACTTTTTATATGTTTATCGTTAAGTTCACATAATTTTACATCTAAAACCAACTTTACAATACATTTGGGTGAATATAAAAGGTCGTAAAAATATTTTGAAATACAGGTGATGAATCCGCTAAATATCGTCTTAAGTCATTTCTATTAAACTAATCATACTTTTTATATTTTTAACGTTAAGTTCACATTATTTTACATCTAAAACACGTATTTACAATACATTTGGGTGACTACAAAAAAAAAGAAAAAAAATTTGGTAAAAAATGGTGATAATTCCGCTAAATATCGTTAAAGTCATTTGTATTGAACTAATCATACTTTTTATATTTTTATCGTTAAGTTCACATAATTTTATATCTAAAACACGTCTTTACAATACATTTGGGTGAATATAAAAGGTCGTAAAAAAATTTTGAAATACAGGTGATGAATCCGCTAAATATCGTCTTAATTCATTTCTATTAAACTAATCATACTTTTTATATTTTTAACGTTAAGTTCACATTAGTTTACATCTAAAACACGTGTTTACAATACATTTATGTGAATACAAAAAATAAAAAAAAAATTTGGTAAAAAATGGTGATAATTCCGCTAAATATCGTTTAAAGTCATTTGTATTGGACTAATCAAACTTTTTATATTTTTATCGTTAAGTTCACATTATTTTACATATTTTACATCTAAAACACGTATTTACAATACATTTGGGTGAATACAAAAAATAGAAAAAAAATTTGGGAAAAAATTTGGTAAAAAATGGTGATAATTCCGCTAAATATCGATTAAAGTCATTTGTATTGAACTAATCATACTTTTTATATGTTTATCGTTAAGTTCACATAATTTTACATCTAAAACCAACTTTACAATACATTTGGGTGAATATAAAAGGTCGTAAAAATATTTTGAAATACAGGTGATGAATCCGCTAAATATCGTCTTAAGTCATTTCTATTAAACTAATCATACTTTTTATATTTTTAACGTTAAGTTCACATTATTTTACATCTAAAACACGTATTTACAATACATTTGGGTGAATACAAAAAATAGAAAAAAAATTTGGGAAAAAATTTGGTAAAAAATGGTGATAATCCCGCTAAATATCGATTAAAGTCATTTGTATTGAACTAATCATACTTTTTATATGTTTATCGTTAAGTTCACATAATTTTACATCTAAAACCAACTTTACAATACATTTGGGTGAATATAAAAGGTCGTAAAAATATTTTGAAATACAGGTGATGAATCCGCTAAATATCGTCTTAAGTCATTTCTATTAAACTAATCATACTTTTTATATTTTTAACGTTAAGTTCACATTATTTTACATCTAAAACACGTATTTACAATACATTTGGGTGACTACAAAAAAAAAGAAAAAAAATTTGGTAAAAAATGGTGATAATTCCGCTAAATATCGTTAAAGTCATTTGTATTGAACTAATCATACTTTTTATATTTTTATCGTTAAGTTCACATAATTTTATATCTAAAACACGTCTTTACAATACATTTGGGTGAATATAAAAGGTCGTAAAAAAATTTTGAAATACAGGTGATGAATCCGCTAAATATCGTCTTAATTCATTTCTATTAAACTAATCATACTTTTTATATTTTTAACGTTAAGTTCACATTAGTTTACATCTAAAACACGTGTTTACAATACATTTATGTGAATACAAAAAATAAAAAAAAATTTGGGAAAAAATTTGGTAAAAAATGGTGATAATTCCGCTAAATATCGTTTAAAGTCATTTGTATTGGACTAATCAAACTTTTTATATTTTTATCGTTAAGTTCACATTATTTTACATATTTTACATCTAAAACACGTATTTACAATACATTTGGGTGAATACAAAAAATAGAAAAAAAATTTGGGAAAAGATTTGGTAAAAAATGGTGATAATTCCGCTAAATATCGATTAAAGTCATTTGTATTGAACTAATCATACTTTTTATATGTTTATCGTTAAGTTCACATAATTTTACATCTAAAACACGTCTTTACAATACATTTGGGTGAATATAAAAGGTCGTAAAAAAATTTTGAAATACAGGTGATGAATCCGCTAAATATCGTCTTAAGTCATTTCTATTAAACTAATCATACTTTTTATATTTTTAACGTTAAGTTAACATTATTTTACATCTAAAACACGTATTTACAATACATTTGGGTGACTACAAAAAATAGAAAAAAAATTTGGGAAAAAATTTGGTAAAAAATGGTGATAATTCTGATAAATATCGATTAAAGTCATTTGTATTGAACTAATCATACTTTTTATATGTTTATCGTTAAGTTCACATAATTTTACATCTAAAACACGTCTTTACAATACATTTGGGTGAATATAAAAGGTCGTAAAAAAATTTTGAAATACAGGTGATGAATCCGCTAAATATCGTCTTAATTCATTTCTATTAAACTAATCATACCTTTTATATTTTTAACGTTAAGTTCACATTATTTTACATCTAAAACACGAGTTTACAATACATTTATGTGAATACAAAAAATAGAAAAACAATTTAGGAAAAAATTTAGTAAAAAATTGTGATAATTCCGCTAAATATCGTTTAAAGTCATTTGTATTGAACTAATCATACTTTTTATATTTTTATCGTTAAGTTCACATTATTTTACATCTATAACACGTGTTTACAACACATGTGGGTGAATATGAAAGGTCGTAAAAAAATTTTGAAATACAGGTGATGAATCCGCTATATATCGTCTGAATTCATTTCTATTAAACTAATCATACTTTTTATATTTTTAACGTTAAGTTCACATTATTTTACATCTAAAACACGTATTTACAATACATTTGGGTGACTACAAAAAATAGAAAAAAAATTTGGTAAAAAATGGTGATAATTCCGCTATATATCGTTTAAAGTCATTTGTATTGAATTAATCATACTTTTTATATTTTTATCGTTAAGTTCACATAATTTTACATCTAAAACACGTGTTTACAACACATGTGGGTGAATATGAAAGGTCGTAAAAAAATTTTGAAATACAGGTGATGAATCCGCTATATATCGTCTGAATTCATTTCTATTAAACTAATCATACTTTTTATATTTTTAACGTTAAGTTCACATTATTTTACATCTAAAACACGTATTTACAATACATTTGGGTGAATACAAAAAATAGAAAAAAAATTTGGGAAAAAATTTGGTAAAAAATGGTGATAATTCCGCTAAATATCGTTTAAAGTCATTTGTATTGAACTAATCATACTTTTTATATTTTTATCGTTAAGTTCACATAATTTTACATCTATAACACGTCTTTACAATACATTTGGGTGAATACAAAAAATAGAAAAAAAATTTGGGAAAAAATTTGGTAAAAAATGAATGGTGATAATTACGCTAAATATCGTTTAAAGTCATTTGTATTGAACTAATCATACTTTTTATTTTTTTATCGTTAAGTTCACATAATTTTACATCTAAAACACGTCTTTACAATACATTTGGGTGAATATAAAAGGTCGTAAAAAAATTTTGAAATACAGGTGATGAATCCGCTAAATATCGTCTTCAGTCATTTCTATTAAACTAATCATACTTTTTATATTTTTAACGTTAAGTTAACATTATTTTACATCTAAAACACGTATTTACAATACATTTGGGTGACTAAAAAAAATAGAAAAAAAATTTGGGAAAAAATTTGGTAAAAAATGGTGATAATTCCGATAAATATCGATTAAAGTCATTTGTATTGAACTAATCATACTTTTTATATGTTTATCGTTAAGTTCACATAATTTTACATCTAAAACCCGTCTTTACAATACATTTGGGTGAATATAAAAGGTCGTAAAAAAATTTTGAAATACAGGTGATGAATCCGCTAAATATCGTCTTAATTCATTTCTATTAAACTAATCATACCTTTTATATTTTTAACGTTAAGTTCACATTATTTTACATCTAAAACACGAGTTTACAATACATTTATGTGAATACAAAAAATAGAAAAAAAATTTAGGAAAAAATTTAGTAAAAAATTGTGATAATTCCGCTAAATATCGTTTAAAGTCATTTGTATTGAACTAATCATACTTTTTATATTTTTATCGTTAAGTTCACATTATTTTACATCTAAAACACGTATTTACAATGCATTTGGGTGACTACAAAAAATAGAAAAAAAATTTGGTAAAAAATGGTGATAATTCCGCTAAATATCGTTTAAAGTCATTTGTATTGAACTAATCATACTTTTTATATTTTTATCGTTAAGTTCACATAATTTTACATCTAAAACACGTCTTTACAATACATTTGGGTGAATATAAAAGGTCGTAAAAAAATTTTGAAATACAGGTGATGAATCCGCTAAATATCGTCTTAATTCATTTCTATTATACTAATCATACTTTTTATATTTTTAACGTTAAGTTCACATTATTTTACATCTAAAACACGTATTTACAATACATTTGGGTGACTACAAAAAATAGAAAAAAAATTTGGTAAAAAATGGTGATAATTCCGCTAAATATCGATTAAAGTTATTTGTATTGAACTAATCATACTTTTTATATTTTTATCGTTAAGTTCACATAATTTTACATCTAAAACACGTGTTTACAATACATGTGGGTGAATATGAAAGGTCGTAAAAAAATTTTGAAATACAGGTGATGAATCCGCTATATATCGTCTGAATTCATTTCTATTAAACTAATCATACTTTTTATATTTTTAACGTTAAGTTCACATTATTTTACATCTAAAACACGTATTTACAATACATTTGGGTGAATACAAAAAATAGAAAAAAAATTTGGGAAAAAATTTGGTAAAAAATGGTGATAATTCCGCTAAATATCGTTAAAGTCATTTGTATTGAACTAATCATACATTTTATATTTTTATCGTTAAGTTCACATTATTTTACATCTAAAATACGTATTTACAATACATTTGGGTGAATACAAAAAATAGAAAAAAAATTTGGGAAAAAATTTGGTAAAAAATGGTGATAATTCCGCTAAATATCGTTTAAAGTCATTTGTATTGAACTAATCATACTTTTTATATTTTTATCGTTAAGTTCACATAATTTTACATCTAAAACACGTCTTTACAATACATTTGGGTGAATATAAAAGGTCGTAAAAAAATGTTGAAATACAGGTGATGAATCCGCTAAATATCGTCTTAAATCATTTCTATTAAACTAATCATACTTTTTATATTTTTAACGTTAAATTCACATTATTTTACATCTAAAACACGTCTTTACAATACATTTGGGTGAATATAAAAGGTCGTAAAAAAATTTTGAAATACAGGTGATGAATCCGCTAAATATCGTCTTAAGTCATTTCTATTAAACTAATCATACTTTTTATATTTTTAACGTTAAGTTAACATTATTTCACATCTAAAACACGTATTTACAATACATTTGGGTGACTAAAAAAAATAGAAAAAAAATTTGGGAAAAAATTTGGTAAAAAATGGTGATAATTCCGATAAATATCGATTAAAGTCATTTGTATTGAACTAATCATACTTTTTATATGTTTATCGTTAAGTTCACATAATTTTACATCTAAAACACGTCTTTACAATACATTTGGGTGAATATAAAAGGTCGTAAAAAAATTTTGAAATACAGGTGATGAATCCGCTAAATATCGTCTTAATTCATTTCTATTAAACTAATCATACCTTTTATATTTTTAACGTTAAGTTCACATTATTTTACATCTAAAACACGAGTTTACAATACATTTATGTGAATACAAAAAATAGAAAAACAATTTAGGAAAAAATTTAGTAAAAAATTGTGATAATTCCGCTAAATATCGTTTAAAGTCATTTGTATTGAACTAATCATACTTTTTATATTTTTATCGTTAAGTTCACATTATTTTACATCTATAACACGTATTTACAATACATTTGGGTGACTACAAAAAATAGAAAAAAAATTTGGTAAAAAATGGTGATAATTCCGCTAAATATCGTTTAAAGTCATTTGTATTGAATTAATCATACTTTTTATATTTTTATCGTTAAGTTCACATAATTTTACATCTAAAACACGTGTTTACAACACATGTGGGTGAATATGAAAGGTCGTAAAAAAATTTTGAAATACAGGTGATGAATCCGCTATATATCGTCTGAATTCATTTCTATTAAACTAATCATACTTTTTATATTTTTAACGTTAAGTTCACATTATTTTACATCTAAAACACGTATTTACAATACATTTGGGTGAATACAAAAAATAGAAAAAAAATTTGGGAAAAAATTTGGTAAAAAATGGTGATAATTCCGCTAAATATCGTTTAAAGTCATTTGTATTGAACTAATCATACTTTTTATATTTTTATCGTTAAGTTCACATAATTTTACATCTATAACACGTCTTTACAATACATTTGGGTGAATACAAAAAATAGAAAAAAAATTTGGGAAAAAATTTGGTAAAAAATGAATGGTGATAATTACGCTAAATATCGTTTAAAGTCATTTGTATTGAACTAATCATACTTTTTATTTTTTTATCGTTAAGTTCACATAATTTTACATCTAAAACACGTCTTTACAATACATTTGGGTGAATATAAAAGGTCGTAAAAAAATTTTGAAATACAGGTGATGAATCCGCTAAATATCGTCTTCAGTCATTTCTATTAAACTAATCATACTTTTTATATTTTTAACGTTAAGTTAACATTATTTTACATCTAAAACACGTATTTACAATACATTTGGGTGACTAAAAAAAATAGAAAAAAAATTTGGGAAAAAATTTGGTAAAAAATGGTGATAATTCCGATAAATATCGATTAAAGTCATTTGTATTGAACTAATCATACTTTTTATATGTTTATCGTTAAGTTCACATAATTTTACATCTAAAACACGTCTTTACAATACATTTGGGTGAATATAAAAGGTCGTAAAAAAATTTTGAAATACAGGTGATGAATCCGCTAAATATCGTCTTAATTCATTTCTATTAAACTAATCATACCTTTTATATTTTTAACGTTAAGTTCACATTATTTTACATCTAAAACACGAGTTTACAATACATTTATGTGAATACAAAAAATAGAAAAAAAATTTAGGAAAAAATTTAGTAAAAAATTGTGATAATTCCGCTAAATATCGTTTAAAGTCATTTGTATTGAACTAATCATACTTTTTATATTTTTATCGTTAAGTTCACATTATTTTACATCTAAAACACGTATTTACAATGCGTTTGGGTGACTACAAAAAATAGAAAAAAAATTTGGTAAAAAATGGTGATAATTCCGCTAAATATCGTTTAAAGTCATTTGTATTGAACTAATCATACTTTTTATATTTTTATCGTTAAGTTCACATAATTTTACATCTAAAACACGTCTTTACAATACATTTGGGTGAATATAAAAGGTCGTAAAAAAATTTTGAAATACAGGTGATGAATCCGCTAAATATCGTCTTAATTCATTTCTATTATACTAATCATACTTTTTATATTTTTAACGTTAAGTTCACATTATTTTACATCTAAAACACGTATTTACAATACATGTGGGTGACTACAAAAAATAGAAAAAAAATTTGGTAAAAAATGGTGATAATTCCGCTAAATATCGATTAAAGTTATTTGTATTGAACTAATCATACTTTTTATATTTTTATCGTTAAGTTCACATAATTTTACATCTAAAACACGTGTTTACAATACATGTGGGTGAATATGAAAGGTCGTAAAAAAATTTTGAAATACAGGTGATGAATCCGCTATATATCGTCTGAATTCATTTCTATTAAACTAATCATACTTTTTATATTTTTAACGTTAAGTTCACATTATTTTACATCTAAAACACGTATTTACAATACATTTGGGTGACTACAAAAAATAGAAAAAAAATTTGGTAAAAAATGGTGATAATTCCGCTAAATATCGATTAAAGTTATTTGTATTGAACTAATCATACTTTTTATATTTTTATCGTTAAGTTCACATAATTTTACATCTAAAACACGTGTTTACAATACATGTGGGTGAATATGAAAGGTCGTAAAAAAATTTTGAAATACAGGTGATGAATCCGCTATATATCGTCTGAATTCATTTCTATTAAACTAATCATACTTTTTATATTTTTAACGTTAAGTTCACATTATTTTACATCTAAAACACGTATTTACAATACATTTGGGTGAATACAAAAAATAGAAAAAAAATTTGGGAAAAAATTTGGTAAAAAATGGTGATAATTCCGCTAAATATCGTTAAAGTCATTTGTATTGAACTAATCATACTTTTTATATTTTTATCGTTAAGTTCACATTATTTTACATCTAAAACACGTATTTACATTACATTTGGGTGACTACAAAAAATAGAAAAAAAATTTGGTAAAAAATGGTGATAATTCCGCTAAATATCGTTTAAAGTCATTTGTATTGAACTAATCATACTTTTTATATTTTTATCGTTAAGTTCACATAATTTTACATCTAAAACAAGTCTTTACAATACATTTGGGTGAATATAAAAGGTCGTAAAAAAATTTTGAAATACAGGTGATGAATCCGCTAAATATCGTCTTAATTCATTTCTATTAAACTAATCATACTTTTTATATTTTTAACGTTAAGTTCACATTAGTTTACATCTAAAACACTTGTTTACAATACATTTATGTGAATACAAAAAATAGAAAAAAAATTTGGGAAAATCTTTGGTAAAAAATGGTGATAATTCCGCTAAATATCGTTAAAATCATTTGTATTGAACTAATCATACATTTTATATTTTTATCGTTAAGTTCACATTATTTTACATCTAAAATACGTATTTACAATACATTTGGGTGAATACAAAAAATAGAAAAAAAATTTGGGAAAAAATTTGGTAAAAAATGGTGATAATTCCGCTAAATATCGTTTAAAGTCATTTGTATTGAACTAATCATACTTTTTATATTTTTATCGTTAAGTTCACATAATTTTACATCTAAAACACGTCTTTACAATACATTTGGGTGAATATAAAAGGTCGTAAAAAAATTTTGAAATACAGGTGATGAATCCGCTAAATATCGTCTTAAGTCATTTCTATTAAACTAATCATACTTTTTATATTTTTAACGTTAAGTTAACATTATTTTACATCTAAAACACGTATTTACAATTCATTTGGGTGACTACAAAAAATAGAAAAAAAATTTGGGAAAAAATTTGGTAAAAAATGGTGATAATTCCGATAAATATCGATTAAAGTCATTTGTATTGAACTAATCATACTTTTTATATGTTTATCGTTAAGTTCACATAATTTTACATCTTAAACACGTCTTTACAATACATTTGGGTGAATATAAAAGGTCGTAAAAAAATTTTGAAATACAGGTGATGAATCCGCTAAATATCGTCTTAATTCATTTCTATTAAACTAATCATACTTTTTATATTTTTAACGTTAAGTTCACATTATTTTACATCTAAAACACGATTTTACAATACATTTATGTGAATACAAAAAATAGAAAAAAAATTTAGGAAAAAATTTAGTAAAAAATTGTGATAATTCCGCTAAATATCGTTTAAAGTCATTTGTATTGAACTAATCATACTTTTTATATTTTTATCGTTAAGTTCACATTATTTTACATCTAAAACACGTATTTACATTACATTTGGGTGACTACAAAAAATAGAAAAAAAATTTGGTAAAAAATGGTGATAATTCCGCTAAATATCGTTTAAAGTCATTTGTATTGAACTAATCATACTTTTTATATTTTTATCGTTAAGTTCACATAATTTTACATCTAAAACACGTCTTTACAATACATTTGGGTGAATATAAAAGGTCGTAAAAAAATTTTGAAATACAGGTGATGAATCCGCTAAATATCGTCTTAATTCATTTCTATTAAACTAATCATACTTTTTATATTTTTAACGTTAAGTTCACATTAGTTTACATCTAAAACACGTGTTTACAATACATTTATGTGAATACAAAAAATAGAAAAAAAATTTGGGAAAATCTTTGGTAAAAAATGGTGATAATTCCGCTAAATATCGTTAAAGTCATTTGTATTGAACTAATCATACATTTTATATTTTTATCGTTAAGTTCACATTATTTTACATCTAAAATACGTATTTACAATACATTTGGGTGAATACAAAAAATAGAAAAAAAATTTGGGAAAAAATTTGGTAAAAAATGGTGATAATTCCGCTAAATATCGTTTAAAGTCATTTGTATTGAACTAATCATACTTTTTATATTTTTATCGTTAAGTTCACATAATTTTACATCTCAAACACGTCTTTACAATACATTTGGGTGAATATAAAAGGTCGTAAAAAAATTTTGAAATACAGGTGATGAATCCGCTAAATATCGTCTTAAGTCATTTCTATTAAACTAATCATACTTTTTATATTTTTAACGTTAAGTTAACATTATTTTACATCTAAAACACGTATTTACAATACATTTGGGTGACTACAAAAAATAGAAAAAAAATTTGGGAAAAAATTTGGTAAAAAATGGCGATAATTCCGATAAATATCGATTAAAGTCATTTGTATTGAACTAATCATACTTTTTATATGTTTATCGTTAAGTTCACATAATTTTACATCTAAAACACGTCTTTACAATACATTTGGGTGAATATAAAAGGTCGTAAAAAAATTTTGAAATACAGGTGATTAATCCGCTAAATATCGTCTTAATTCATTTCTATTAAACTAATCATACTTTTTATATTTTTAACGTTAAGTTCACATTATTTTACATCTAAAACACGATTTTACAATACATTTATGTGAATACAAAAAATAGAAAAAAAATTTAGGAAAAAATTTAGTAAAAAATTGTGATAATTCCGCTAAATATCGTTTAAAGTCATTTGTATTGAACTAATCATACTTTTTATATTTTTATCGTTAAGTTCACATTATTTTACATCTAAAACACGTATTTACATTACATTTGGGTGACTACAAAAAATAGAAAAAAAATTTGGTAAAAAATGGTGATAATTCCGCTAAATATCGTTTAAAGTCATTTGTATTGAACTAATCATACTTTTTATATTTTTATCGTTAAGTTCACATAATTTTACATCTAAAACACGTCTTTACAATACATTTGGGTGAATATAAAAGGTCGTAAAAAAATTTTGAAATACAGGTGATGAATCCGCTAAATATCGTCTTAAATCATTTCTATTAAACTAATCATACTTTTTATATTTTTAACGTTAAGTTCACATTATTTTACATCTAAAACACGTATTTACAATACATTTGGGTGAATACAAAAAATAGAAAAAAAATTTGGGAAAAAATTTGGTAAAAAATGGTGATAATTCCGCTAAATATCGTTTAAAGTCATTTGTATTGAACTAATCATACTTTTTATATTTTTATCGTTAAGTTCACATAATTTTACATCTAAAACACGTCTTTACAATACATTTGGGTGAATACAAAAAATAGAAAAAAAATTTGGGAAAAAATTTGGTAAAAAATGAATGGTGATAATTACGCTAAATATCGTTTAAAGTCATTTGTATTGAACTAATCATACTTTTTATATTTTTATCGTTAAGTTCACATAATTTTACATCTAAAACACGTCTTTACAATACATTTGGGTGAATATAAAAGGTCTTAAAAAAATTTTGAAATACAGGTGATGAATCCGCTAAATATCGTCTTAAGTCATTTCTATTAAACTAATCATACTTTTTATATTTTTAACGTTAAGTTAACATTATTTTACATCTAAAACACGTATTTACAATACATTTGGGTGACTAAAAAAAATAGAAAAAAAATTTGGGAAAAAATTTGGTAAAAAATGGTGATAATTCCGATAAATATCGATTAAAGTCATTTGTATTGAACTAATCATACTTTTTATATTTTTAACGTTAAGTTAACATTATTTTACATCTAAAACACGTATTTACAATACATTTGGGTGACTAAAAAAAATAGAAAAAAAATTTGGGAAAAAATTTGGTAAAAAATGGTGATAATTCCGATAAATATCGATTAAAGTCATTTGTATTGAACTAATCATACTTTTTATATGTTTATCGTTAAGTTCACATAATTTTACATCTAAAACACGTCTTTACAATACATTTGGGTGAATATAAAAGGTCGTAAAAAAATTTTGAAATACAGGTGATGAATCCGCTAAATATCGTCTTAATTCATTTCTATTAAACTAATCATACTTTTTATATTTTTAACGTTAAGTTCACATTATTTTACATCTAAAACACGAGTTTACAATACATTTATGTGAATACAAAAAATAGAAAAAAAATTTAGGAAAAAATTTAGTAAAAAATTGTGATAATTCCGCTAAATATCGTTTAAAGTCATTTGTATTGAACTAATCATACTTTTTATATTTTTATCGTTAAGTTCACATTATTTTACATCTAAAACACGTATTTACAATACATTTGGGTGACTACAAAAAATAGAAAAAAAATTTGGTAAAAAATGGTGATAATTCCGCTAAATATCGTTTAAAGTCATTTGTATTGAACTAATCATACTTTTTATATTTTTATCGTTAAGTTCACATAATTTTACATCTAAAACACGTCTTTACAATACATTTGGGTGAATATAAAAGGTCGTAAAAAAATTTTGAAATACAGGTGATGAATCCGCTAAATATCGTCTTAATTCATTTCTATTAAACTAATCATCCTTTTTATATTTTTAACGTTAAGTTCACATTATTTTACATCTAAAACACGTGTTTACAATACATTTATGTGAATACAAAAAATAGAAAAAAAATTTGGGAAAAAATTTGGTAAAAAATGGTGATAATTCCGCTAAATATCGTTTAAAGTCATTTGTATTGAACTAATCATACTTTTTATATTTTTATCGTTAAGTTCAAATAATTTTACATCTAAAACACGTATTTACAATACATTTGGGTGACTTCAAAAAATAGAAAAAAAATTTGGGAAAAAATTTGGTAAAAAATGGTGATAATTCCGCTAAATATCGTTAAAGTCATTTGTATTGAACTAATCATACTTTTTATATTTTTATCGTTAAGTCCACATAATTTTACATCTAAAACACGTCTTTACAATACATTTGGGTGAATATAAAAGGTCGTAAAAAAATTTTGAAATACAGGTGATGAATCCGCTAAATATCGTCTTAATTCATTTCTATTAAACTAATCATACTTTTTATATTTTTAACGTTAAGTTCACATTAGTTTACATCTAAAACACGTGTTTACAATACATTTATGTGAATACAAAAAATAGAAAAAAAATTTGGGAAAAAATTTGGTAAAAAATGGTGATAATTCCGCTAAATATCGTTTAAAGTCATTTGTATTGAACTAATCATACTTTTTATATTTTTATCGTTAAGTTCACATAATTTTACATCTAAAACACGTCTTTACAATACATTTGGGTGAATATAAAAGGTCGTAAAAAAATTTTGAAATACAGGTGATGAATCCGCTAAATATCGTCTTAATTCATTTCTATTATACTAATCATACTTTTTATATTTTTAACGTTAAGTTCACATTATTTTACATCTAAAACACGTATTTACAATACATTTGGGTGACTACAAAAAATTTGGTAAAAAATGGTGATAATTCCGATAAATATCGTTTAAAGTCATTTGTATTGAACTAATCATACTTTTTATATTTTTATCGTTAAGTTCACATAATTTTACATCTAAAACACGTCTTTACAATACATTTGGGTGAATATAAAAGGTCGTAAAAAAATTTTGAAATACAGGTGATGAATCCGCTAAATATCGTCTTAATTCATTTCTATTATACTAATCATACTTTTTATATTTTTAACGTTAAGTTCACATTATTTTACATCTAAAACACGTATTTACAATACATTTGGGTGACTACAAAAAATTTGGTAAAAAATGGTGATAATTCCGATAAATATCGTTTAAAGTCATTTGTATTGAACTAATCATACTTTTTATATTTTTATCGTTAAGTTCACATAATTTTACATCTAAAACACGTCTTTACAATACATTTGGGTGAATATAAAAGGTCGTAAAAAAATTTTGAAATACAGGTGATGAATCCGCTAAATATCGTCTTAATTCATTTCTATTAAACTAATCATCCTTTTTATATTTTTAACGTTAAGTTCACATTATTTTACATCTAAAACACGTGTTTACAATACATTTATGTGAATACAAAAAATAGAAAAAAAATTTGGGAAAAAATTTGGTAAAAAATGGTGATAATTCCGCTAAATATCGTTTAAATTCATTTGTATTGAACTAATCATACTTTTTATATTTTTATCGTTAAGTTCACATAATTTTACATCTAAAACACGTCTTTACAATACATTTGGGTGAATATAAAAGGTCGTAAAAAAATTTTGAAATACAGGTGATGAATCCGCTAAATATCGTCTTAATTCATTTCTATTATACTAATCATACTTTTTATATTTTTAACGTTAAGTTCACATTATTTTACATCTAAAACACGTATTTACAATACATTTGGGTGACTACAAAAAATTTGGGAAAAAATTTGGTAAAAAATGGTGATAATTCCGCTAAATATCGATTAAAGTCATTTGTATTGAACTAATCCTACTTTTTATATGTTTATCGTTAAGTTCACATAATTTTACATCTAAAACACGTCTTTACAATACATTTGGGTAAATATAAAAGGTCGTAAAAAAATTTTGAAATACAGGTGATGAATCCGCTAAATATCGTCTTAATTCATTTCTATTAAACTAATCATCCTTTTTATATTTTTAACGTTAAGTTCAAATTATTTTACATCTAAAACACGTGTTTACAATACCTTTATGTGAATACAAAAAATAGAAAAAAAATTTGGGAAAAAATTTGGTAAAAAATGGTGATAATTCCGCTAAATATCGTTTAAAGTCATTTGTATTGAACTAATCATACTTTTTATATTTTTATCGTTAAGTTCAAATAATTTTACATCTAAAACACGTATTTACAATACATTTGGGTGACTTCAAAAAATAGAAAAAAAATTTGGGAAAAAATTTGGTAAAAAATGGTGATAATTCCGCTAAATATCGTTAAAGTCATTTGTATTGAACTAATCATACTTTTTATATTTTTATCGTTAAGTCCACATAATTTTACATCTAAAACACGTCTTTACAATACATTTGGGTGAATATAAAAGGTCGTAAAAAAATTTTGAAATACAGGTGATGAATCCGCTAAATATCGTCTTAATTCATTTCTATTAAACTAATCATACTTTTTATATTTTTAACGTTAAGTTCACATTAGTTTACATCTAAAACACGTGTTTACAATACATTTATGTGAATACAAAAAATAGAAAAAAAATTTGGGAAAAAATTTGGTAAAAAATGGTGATAATTCCGCTAAATATCGTTTAAAGTCATTTGTATTGAACTAATCATACTTTTTATATTTTTATCGTTAAGTTCACATAATTTTACATCTAAAACACGTCTTTACAATACATTTGGGTGAATATAAAAGGTCGTAAAAAAATTTTGAAATACAGGTGATGAATCCGCTAAATATCGTCTTAATTCATTTCTATTATACTAATCATACTTTTTATATTTTTAACGTTAAGTTCACATTATTTTACATCTAAAACACGTATTTACAATACATTTGGGTGACTACAAAAAATTTGGTAAAAAATGGTGATAATTCCGATAAATATCGTTTAAAGTCATTTGTATTGAACTAATCATACTTTTTATATTTTTATCGTTAAGTTCACATAATTTTACATCTAAAACACGTCTTTACAATACATTTGGGTGAATATAAAAGGTCGTAAAAAAATTTTGAAATACAGGTGATGAATCCGCTAAATATCGTCTTAATTCATTTCTATTATACTAATCATACTTTTTATATTTTTAACGTTAAGTTCACATTATTTTACATCTAAAACACGTATTTACAATACATTTGGGTGACTACAAAAAATTTGGTAAAAAATGGTGATAATTCCGATAAATATCGTTTAAAGTCATTTGTATTGAACTAATCATACTTTTTATATTTTTATCGTTAAGTTCACATAATTTTACATCTAAAACACGTCTTTACAATACATTTGGGTGAATATAAAAGGTCGTAAAAAAATTTTGAAATACAGGTGATGAATCCGCTAAATATCGTCTTAATTCATTTCTATTAAACTAATCATCCTTTTTATATTTTTAACGTTAAGTTCACATTATTTTACATCTAAAACACGTGTTTACAATACATTTATGTGAATACAAAAAATAGAAAAAAAATTTGGGAAAAAATTTGGTAAAAAATGGTGATAATTCCGCTAAATATCGTTTAAAGTCATTTGTATTGAACTAATCATACTTTTTATATTTTTATCGTTAAGTTCAAATAATTTTACATCTAAAACACTTATTTACAATACATTTGGGTGACTTCAAAAAATAGAAAAAAAATTTGGGAAAAAATTTGGTAAAAAATGGTGATAATTCCGCTAAATATCGTTAAAGTCATTTGTATTGAACTAATCATACTTTTTATATTTTTATCGTTAAGTCCACATAATTTAACATCTAAAACACGTCTTTACAATACATTTGGGTGAATATAAAAGGTCGTAAAAAAATTTTGAAATACAGGTGATGAATCCGCTAAATATCGTCTTAATTCATTTCTATTAAACTAATCATCCTTTTTATATTTTTAACGTTAAGTTCACATTATTTTACATCTAAAACACGTGTTTACAATACATTTATGTGAATACAAAAAATAGAAAAAAAATTTGGGAAAAAATTTGGTAAAAAATGGTGATAATTCCGCTAAATATCGTTTAAAGTCATTTGTATTGAACTAATCATACTTTTTATATTTTTATCGTTAAGTTCAAATAATTTTACATCTAAAACACGTATTTACAATACATTTGGGTGACTTCAAAAAATAGAAAAAAAATTTGGGAAAAAATTTGGTAAAAAATGGTGATAATTCCGCTAAATATCGTTAAAGTCATTTGTATTGAACTAATCATACTTTTTATATTTTTATCGTTAAGTCCACATAATTTTACATCTAAAACACGTCTTTACAATACATTTGGGTGAATATAAAAGGTCGTAAAAAAATTTTGAAATACAGGTGATGAATCCGCTAAATATCGTCTTAATTCATTTCTATTAAACTAATCATACTTTTTATATTTTTAACGTTAAGTTCACATTAGTTTACATCTAAAACACGTGTTTACAATACATTTATGTGAATACAAAAAATAGAAAAAAAATTTGGGAAAAAATTTGGTAAAAAATGGTGATAATTCCGCTAAATATCGTTTAAATTCATTTGTATTGAACTAATCATACTTTTTATATTTTTATCGTTAAGTTCACATAATTTTACATCTAAAACACGTCTTTACAATACATTTGGGTGAATATAAAAGGTCGTAAAAAAATTTTGAAATACAGGTGATGAATCCGCTAAATATCGTCTTAATTCATTTCTATTATACTAATCATACTTTTTATATTTTTAACGTTAAGTTCACATTATTTTACATCTAAAACACGTATTTACAATACATTTGGGTGACTACAAAAAATTTGGGAAAAAATTTGGTAAAAAATGGTGATAATTCCGCTAAATATCGATTAAAGTCATTTGTATTGAACTAATCCTACTTTTTATATGTTTATCGTTAAGTTCACATAATTTTACATCTAAAACACGTCTTTACAATACATTTGGGTAAATATAAAAGGTCGTAAAAAAATTTTGAAATACAGGTGATGAATCCGCTAAATATCGTCTTAATTCATTTCTATTAAACTAATCATCCTTTTTATATTTTTAACGTTAAGTTCAAATTATTTTACATCTAAAACACGTATTTACAATACATTTGGGTGACTTCAAAAAATAGAAAAAAAATTTGGGAAAAAATTTGGTAAAAAATGGTGATAATTCCGCTAAATATCGTTAAAGTCATTTGTATTGAACTAATCATACTTTTTATATTTTTATCGTTAAGTCCACATAATTTTACATCTAAAACACGTCTTTACAATACATTTGGGTGAATATAAAAGGTCGTAAAAAAATTTTGAAATACAGGTGATGAATCCGCTAAATATCGTCTTAATTCATTTCTATTAAACTAATCATACTTTTTATATTTTTAACGTTAAGTTCACATTAGTTTACATCTAAAACACGTGTTTACAATACATTTATGTGAATACAAAAAATAGAAAAAAAATTTGGGAAAAAATTTGGTAAAAAATGGTGATAATTCCGCTAAATATCGTTTAAAGTCATTTGTATTGAACTAATCATACTTTTTATATTTTTATCGTTAAGTTCACATAATTTTACATCTAAAACACGTCTTTACAATACATTTGGGTGAATATAAAAGGTCGTAAAAAAATTTTGAAATACAGGTGATGAATCCGCTAAATATCGTCTTAATTCATTTCTATTATACTAATCATACTTTTTATATTTTTAACGTTAAGTTCACATTATTTTACATCTAAAACACGTATTTACAATACATTTGGGTGACTACAAAAAATTTGGTAAAAAATGGTGATAATTCCGATAAATATCGTTTAAAGTCATTTGTATTGAACTAATCATACTTTTTATATTTTTATCGTTAAGTTCACATAATTTTACATCTAAAACACGTCTTTACAATACATTTGGGTGAATATAAAAGGTCGTAAAAAAATTTTGAAATACAGGTGATGAATCCGCTAAATATCGTCTTAATTCATTTCTATTATACTAATCATACTTTTTATATTTTTAACGTTAAGTTCACATTATTTTACATCTAAAACACGTATTTACAATACATTTGGGTGACTACAAAAAATTTGGTAAAAAATGGTGATAATTCCGATAAATATCGTTTAAAGTCATTTGTATTGAACTAATCATACTTTTTATATTTTTATCGTTAAGTTCACATAATTTTACATCTAAAACACGTCTTTACAATACATTTGGGTGAATATAAAAGGTCGTAAAAAAATTTTGAAATACAGGTGATGAATCCGCTAAATATCGTCTTAATTCATTTCTATTAAACTAATCATCCTTTTTATATTTTTAACGTTAAGTTCACATTATTTTACATCTAAAACACGTGTTTACAATACATTTATGTGAATACAAAAAATAGAAAAAAAATTTGGGAAAAAATTTGGTAAAAAATGGTGATAATTCCGCTAAATATCGTTTAAAGTCATTTGTATTGAACTAATCATACTTTTTATATTTTTATCGTTAAGTTCAAATAATTTTACATCTAAAACACGTATTTACAATACATTTGGGTGACTTCAAAAAATAGAAAAAAAATTTGGGAAAAAATTTGGTAAAAAATGGTGATAATTCCGCTAAATATCGTTAAAGTCATTTGTATTGAACTAATCATACTTTTTATATTTTTATCGTTAAGTCCACATAATTTAACATCTAAAACACGTCTTTACAATACATTTGGGTGAATATAAAAGGTCGTAAAAAAATTTTGAAATACAGGTGATGAATCCGCTAAATATCGTCTTAATTCATTTCTATTAAACTAATCATCCTTTTTATATTTTTAACGTTAAGTTCACATTATTTTACATCTAAAACACGTGTTTACAATACATTTATGTGAATACAAAAAATAGAAAAAAAATTTGGGAAAAAATTTGGTAAAAAATGGTGATAATTCCGCTAAATATCGTTTAAAGTCATTTGTATTGAACTAATCATACTTTTTATATTTTTATCGTTAATTTCAAATAATTTTACATCTAAAACACGTATTTACAATACATTTGGGTGACTTCAAAAAATAGAAAAAAAATTTGGGAAAAAATTTGGTAAAAAATGGTGATAATTCCGCTAAATATCGTTAAAGTCATTTGTATTGAACTAATCATACTTTTTATATTTTTATCGTTAAGTCCACATAATTTTACATCTAAAACACGTCTTTACAATACATTTGGGTGAATATAAAAGGTCGTAAAAAAATTTTGAAATACAGGTGATGAATCCGCTAAATATCGTCTTAATTCATTTCTATTATACTAATCATACTTTTTATATTTTTAACGTTAAGTTCGAATTATTTTACATCTAAAACACGTATTTACAATACATTTGGGTGACTACAAAAAATTTGGGAAAAAATTTGGTAAAAAATGGTGATAATTCCGCTAAATATCGATTAAAGTCATTTGTATTGAACTAATCCTACTTTTTATATGTTTATCGTTAAGTTCACATAATTTTACATCTAAAACACGTCTTTACAATACATTTGGGTAAATATAAAAGGTCGTAAAAAAATTTTGAAATACAGGTGATGAATCCGCTAAATATCGTCTTAATTCATTTCTATTAAACTAATCATCCTTTTTATATTTTTAACGTTAAGTTCAAATTATTTTACATCTAAAACACGTGTTTACAATACATTTATGTGAATACAAAAAATAGAAAAAAAATTTGGGAAAAAATTTGGTAAAAAATGGTGATAATTCCGCTAAATATCGTTTAAAGTCATTTGTATTGAACTAATCATACTTTTTATATTTTTATCGTTAAGTTCAAATAATTTTACATCTAAAACACGTATTTACAATACATTTGGGTGACTTCAAAAAATAGAAAAAAAATTTGGGAAAAAATTTGGTAAAAAATGGTGATAATTCCGCTAAATATCGTTAAAGTCATTTGTATTGAACTAATCATACTTTTTATATTTTTATCGTTAAGTCCACATAATTTAACATCTAAAACACGTCTTTACAATACATTTGGGTGAATATAAAAGGTCGTAAAAAAATTTTGAAATACAGGTGATGAATCCGCTAAATATCGTCTTAATTCATTTCTATTAAACTAATCATACTTTTTATATTTTTAACGTTAAGTTCACATTAGTTTACATCTAAAACACGTGTTTACAATACATTTATGTGAATACAAAAAATAGAAAAAAAATTTGGGAAAAAATTTGGTAAAAAATGGTGATAATTCCGCTAAATATCGTTTAAAGTCATTTGTATTGAACTAATCATACTTTTTATATTTTTATCGTTAAGTTCACATAATTTTACATCTAAAACACGTCTTTACAATACATTTGGGTGAATATAAAAGGTCGTAAAAAAATTTTGAAATACAGGTGATGAATCCGCTAAATATCGTCTTAATTCATTTCTATTATACTAATCATACTTTTTATATTTTTAACGTTAAGTTCACATTATTTTACATCTAAAACACGTATTTACAATACATTTGGGTGACTACAAAAAATTTGGGAAAAAATTTGGTAAAAAATGGTGATAATTCCGATAAATATCGTTTAAAGTCATTTGTATTGAACTAATCATACTTTTTATATTTTTATCGTTAAGTTCACATAATTTTACATCTAAAACACGTGTTTACAATACATGTGGGTGAATATGAAAGGTCGTAAAAAAATTTTGAAATACAGGTGATGAATCCGCTATATATCGTCTGAATTCATTTCTATTAAACTAATCATACTTTTTATATTTTTAACGTTAAGTTCACATTATTTTACATCTAAAACACGTATTTACAATACATTTGGGTGAATACAAAAAATAGAAAAAAAATTTGGGAAAAAATTTGGTAAAAAATGGTGATAATTCCGCTAAATATCGTTAAAGTCATTTGTATTGAACTAATCATACATTTTATATTTTTATCGTTAAGTTCACATTATTTTACATCTAAAATACGTATTTACAATACATTTGGGTGAATACAAAAAATAGAAAAAAAATTTGGGAAAAAATTTGGTAATAAATGGTGATAATTCCGCTAAATATCGTTTAAAGTCATTTGTATTGAACTAATCATACTTTTTATATTTTTATCGTTAAGTTCACATAATTCGACATCTAAAACACGTGTTTACAATACATGTGGGTGAATATGAAAGGTCGTAAAAAAATTTTGAAATACAGGTGATGAATCCGCTATATATCGTCTGAATTCATTTCTATTAAACTAATCATACTTTTTATATTTTTAACGTTAAGTTCACATTATTTTACATCTAAAACACGTATTTACAATACATTTGGGTGAATACAAAAAATAGAAAAAAAATTTGGGAAAAAATTTGGTAAAAAATGGTGATAATTCCGCTAAATATCGTTAAAGTCATTTGTATTGAACTAATCATACATTTTATATTTTTATCGTTAAGTTCACATTATTTTACATCTAAAATACGTATTTACAATACATTTGGGTGAATACAAAAAATAGAAAAAAAATTTGGGAAAAAATTTGGTAAAAAATGGTGATAATTCCGCTAAATATCGTTTAAAGTCATTTGTATTGTACTAATCATACTTTTTATATTTTTATCGTTAAGTTCACATAATTTTACATCTAAAACACGTCTTTACAATACATTTGGGTGAATATAAAAGGTCGTAAAAAAATTTTGAAATACAGGTGATGAATCCGCTAAATATCGTCTTAATTCATTTCTATTATACTAATCATACTTTTTATATTTTTAACGTTAAGTTCACATTATTTTACATCTAAAACACGTATTTACAATACATTTGGGTGACTACAAAAAATTTGGTAAAAAATGGTGATAATTCCGATAAATATCGTTTAAAGTCATTTGTATTGAACTAATCATACTTTTTATATTTTTATCGTTAAGTTCACAAACTTTTACATCTAAAACACGTCTTTACAATACATTTGGGTGAATATAAAAGGTCGTAAAAAAATTTTGAAATACAGGTGATGAATCCGCTAAATATCGTCTTAATTCATTTCTATTAAACTAATCATCCTTTTTATATTTTTAACGTTAAGTTCACATTATTTTACATCTAAAACACGTGTTTACAATACATTTATGTGAATACAAAAAATAGAAAAAAAATTTGGGAAAAAATTTGGTAAAAAATGGTGATAATTCCGCTAAATATCGTTTAAAGTCATTTGTATTGAACTAATCATACTTTTTATATTTTTATCGTTAAGTTCAAATAATTTTACATCTAAAACACGTATTTACAATACATTTATGTGAATACAAAAAATAGAAAAAAAATTTGGGAAAAAATTTGGTAAAAAATGGTGATAATTCCGCTAAATATCGTTTAAAGTCATTTGTATTGAACTAATCATACTTTTTATATTTTTATCGTTAAGTTCACATAATTTTACATCTAAAACACGTCTTTACAATACATTTGGGTGAATATAAAAGGTCGTAAAAAAATTTTGAAATACAGGTGATGAATCCGCTAAATATCGTCTTAATTCATTTCTATTATACTAATCATACTTTTTATATTTTTAACGTTAAGTTCACATTATTTTACATCTAAAACACGTATTTACAATACATTTGGGTGACTACAAAAAATTTGGGAAAAAATTTGGTAAAAAATGGTGATAATTCCGATAAATATCGTTTAAAGTCATTTGTATTGAACTAATCATACTTTTTATATTTTTATCGTTAAGTTCACATAATTTTACATCTAAAACACGTGTTTACAATACATGTGGGTGAATATGAAAGGTCGTAAAAAAATTTTGAAATACAGGTGATGAATCCGCTATATATCGTCTGAATTCATTTCTATTAAACTAATCATACTTTTTATATTTTTAACGTTAAGTTCACATTATTTTACATCTAAAACACGTATTTACAATACATTTGGGTGAATACAAAAAATAGAAAAAAAATTTGGGAAAAAATTTGGTAAAAAATGGTGATAATTCCGCTAAATATCGTTAAAGTCATTTGTATTGAACTAATCATACATTTTATATTTTTATCGTTAAGTTCACATTATTTTACATCTAAAATACGTATTTACAATACATTTGGGTGAATACAAAAAATAGAAAAAAAATTTGGGAAAAAATTTGGTAATAAATGGTGATAATTCCGCTAAATATCGTTTAAAGTCATTTGTATTGAACTAATCATACTTTTTATATTTTTATCGTTAAGTTCACATAATTCGACATCTAAAACACGTCTTTACAATACATTTGGGTGAATATAAAAGGTCGTAAAAAAATTTTGAAATACAGGTGATGAATCCGCTAAATATCGTCTTAAGTCATTTCTATTAAACTAATCATACTTTTTATATTTTTAACGTTAAGTTAACATTATTTTACATCTAAAACACGTATTTACAATACATTTGGGTGACTACAAAAAATTTGGGAAAAAATTTGGTAAAAAATGGTGATAATTCCGATAAATATCGTTTAAAGTCATTTGTATTGAACTAATCATACTTTTTATATTTTTATCGTTAAGTTCACATAATTTTACATCTAAAACACGTCTTTACAATACATTTGGGTGAATATAAAAGGTCGTAAAAAAATTTTGAAATACAGGTGATGAATCCGCTAAATATCGTCTTAAATCATTTCTATTAAACTAATCATACTTTTTATATTTTTAACGTTAAGTTCACATTATTTTACATCTAAAACACGTATTTACAATACATTTGGGTGAATACAAAAAATAGAAAAAAAATTTGGGAAAAAATTTGGTAAAAAATGGTGATAATTCCGCTAAATATCGTTTAAAGTCATTTGTATTGAACTAATCATACTTTTTATATTTTTATCGTTAAGTTCACATAATTCGACATCTAAAACACGTCTTTACAATACATTTGGGTGAATATAAAAGGTCGTAAAAAAATTTTGAAATACAGGTGATGAATCCGCTAAATATCGTCTTAAGTCATTTCTATTAAACTAATCATACTTTTTATATTTTTAACGTTAAGTTCACATTATTTTACATCTAAAACACGAGTTTACAATACATTTATGTGAATACAAAAAATAGAAAAAAAATTTAGGAAAAAATTTAGTAAAAAATTGTGATAATTCCGCTAAATATCGTTTAAAGTAATTTGTATTGAACTAATCATACTTTTTATATTTTTATCGTTAAGTTCACATTATTTTACATCTAAAACACGTATTTACAATACATTTGGGTGACTACAAAAAATAGAAAAAAAATTTGGTAAAAAATGGTGATAATTCCGCTAAATATCGTTTAAAGTCATTTGTATTGAACTAATCATACTTTTTATATTTTTATCGTTAAGTTCACATAATTTTACATCTAAAACACGTCTTTACAATACATTTGGGTGAATATAAAAGGTCGTAAAAAAATTTTGAAATACAGGTGATGAATCCGCTAAATATCGTCTTAATTCATTTCTATTAAAATCATACTTTTTATATTTTTAACGTTAAGTTCACATTATTTTACATCTAAAACACGTATTTACAATACATTTGGGTGACTACAAAAAATAGAAAAAAAATTTGGGAAAAAATTTGGTAAAAAATGGTGATAATTCCGCTAAATATCGATTAAAGTCATTTGTATTGAACTAACCCTACTTTTTATATGTTTATCGTTAAGTTCACATAATTTTACATCTAAAACACGTCTTTACAATACATTTGGGTGAATATAAAAGGTCGTAAAAAAATTTTGAAATACAGGTGATGAATCCGCTAAATATCGTCTTAATTCATTTCTATTAAACTAATCATCCTTTTTATATTTTTAACGTTAAGTTCACATTATTTTACATCTAAAACACGTGTTTACAATACATTTATGTGAATACAAAAAATAGAAAAAAAATTTGGGAAAAAATTTGGTAAAAAATGGTGATAATTCCGCTAAATATCGTTTAAAGTCGTTTGTATTGAACTAACCATACTTTTTATATTTTTATCGTTAAGTTCAAATAATTTTACATCTAAAACACGTATTTACAATACATTTGGGTGACTTCAAAAAATAGAAAAAAAATTTGGGAAAAAATTTGGTAAAAAATGGTGATAATTCCGCTAAATATCGTTAAAGTCATTTGTATTGAACTAATCATACTTTTTATATTTTTATCGTTAAGTCCACATAATTTTACATCTAAAACACGTCTTTACAATACATTTGGGTGAATATAAAAGGTCGTAAAAAAATTTTGAAATACAGGTGATGAATCCGCTAAATATCGTCTTAATTCATTTCTATTAAACTAATCATACTTTTTATATTTTTAACGTTAAGTTACATCTAAAACACGTGTTTACAATACATTTATGTGAATACAAAAAATAGAAAAAAAATTTGGGAAAAAATTTGGTAAAAAATGGTGATAATTCCGCTAAATATCGTTTAAAGTCATTTGTATTGAACTAATCATACTTTTTATATTTTTATCGTTAAGTTCACATAATTTTACATCTAAAACACGTCTTTACAATACATTTGGGTGAATATAAAAGGTCGTAAAAAAATTTTGAAATACAGGTGATGAATCCGCTAAATATCGTCTTAATTCATTTCTATTATACTAATCATACTTTTTATATTTTTAACGTTAAGTTCACTCTATTTTACATCTAAAACACGTATTTACAATACATTTGGGTGACTACAATAAATTTGGGAAAAAATTTGGGAAAAAATTTGGTAAAAAATGGTGATAATTCCGCTAAATATCGATTAAAGTCATTTGTATTGAACTAATCATACTTTTTATATGTTTATCGTTAAGTTCACATAATTTTACATCTAAAACACGTCTTTACAATACATTTGGGTGAATACAAAAAATAGAAAAAAAATTTGGGAAAAATTTGGTAAAAAATCGTGATAATTCCGCTAAATATCGTTAAAGTCATTTGTATTGAACTAATCATACATTTTATATTTTTATCGTTAAGTTCACATTATTTTACATCTAAAATACGTATTTACAATACATTTGGGTGAATACAAAAAATAGAAAAAAAATTTGGGAAAAAATTTGGTAAAAAATGGTGATAATTCCGCTAAATATCGTTTAAAGTCATTTGTATTGAACTAATCATACTTTTTATATTTTTATCGTTAAGTTCACATAATTTTACATCTATAACACGTCTTTACAATACATTTGGGTGAATACAAAAAATAGAAAAAAAATTTGGGAAAAAATTTGGTAAAAAATGAATGGTGATAATTACGCTAAATATCGTTTAAAGTCATTTGTATTGAACTAATCATACTTTTTATATTTTTATCGTTAAGTTCACATAATTTTACATCTAAAACACGAGTTTACAATACATTTATGTGAATACAAAAAATAGAAAAAAAATTTGGTAAAAAATGGTGATAATTCCGCTAAATATCGTTTAAAGTCATTTGTATTGAACTAATCATACTTTTTATATTTTTATCGTTAAGTTCACATAATTTTACATCTAAAACACGTCTTTACAATACATTTGGTTGAATATAAAAGGTCGTAAAAAAATTTTGAAATACAGGTGATGAATCCGCTAAATATCGTCTTAATTCATTTCTATTATACTAATCATACTTTTTATATTTTCATCGTTAAGTTCACATAATTTTACATCTATAACACGTCTTTACAATACATTTGGGTGAATACAAAAAATAGAAAAAAAATTTGGGAAAAAATTTGGTAAAAAATGAATGGTGATAATTAGGCTAAATATCGTTTAAAGTCATTTGTATTGAACTAATCATACTTTTTATATTTTTATCGTTAAGTTCACATAATTTTACATCTAAAACACGTCTTTACAATACATTTGGGTGAATATAAAAGGTCGTAAAAAAATTTTGAAATGCAGGTGATGAATCCGCTAAATATCGTCTTAAATCATTTCTATTAAACTAATCATACTTTTTATATTTTTAACGTTAAGTTCACATAATTTTACATCTAAAACACGTATTTACAATACATTTGGGTGAATACAAAAAATAGAAAAAAAATTTGGGAAAAAATTTGGTAAAAAATGGTGATAATTCCGCTAAATATCGTTTAAAGTCATTTGTATTGAACTAATCATACTTTTTATATTTTTATCGTTAAGTTCACATAAATTTACATCTAAAACACGTCTTTACAATACATTTGGGTGAATATAAAATGTCGTAAAAAATTTTGAAATACAGGTGATGAATCCGCTAAATATCGTCTTAAGTCATTTCTATTAAACTAATCATACTTTTTATATTGTTAACGTTAAGTTCACATTATTTTACATCTAAAAAACGTATTTACAATACATTTGGGTGAATACAAAAAATAGAAAAAAAATTTGAGAAAAAATTTGGTAAAAAATGGTGATAATTCCGCTAAATATCGTTAAAGTCATTTGTATTGAACTAATCATACATTTTATATTTTTATCGTTAAGTTCACATTATTTTACATCTAAAATACGTATTTACAATACATTTGGGTGAATACAAAAAATAGAAAAAAAATTTGGGAAAAAATTTGGTAAAAAATGGTGATAATTCCACTAAATATCGTTTAAAGTCATTTGTATTGAACTAATCATAATTTTTATATTTTCATCGTTAAGTTCACATAATTTTACATCTATAACACGTCTTTACAATACATTTGGGTGAATACAAAAAATAGAAAAAAAATTTGGGAAAGAATTTGGTAAAAAATGGTGATAATTCCGCTAAATATCGATTAAAGTCATTTGTATTGAACTAATCATACTTTTTATATGTTTATCGTTAAGTTCACATAATTTTACATCTAAAACACGTCTTTACAATACATTTGGGTGAATATAAAAGGTCGTAAAAAAATTTTGAAATACAGGTGATGAATCCGCTAAATATCGTCTTAATTCATTTCTATTCAACTAATCATACTTTTTATATTTTTAACGTTAAGTTCACATAATTTTACATCTAAAACACGTATTTACAATACATTTGGGTGAATACAAAAAATAGAAAAAAAATTTGGGAAAAATTTGGTAAAAAATCGTGATAATTCCGCTAAATATCGTTAAAGTCATTTGTATTGAACTAATCATACATTTTATATTTTTATCGTTAAGTTCACATTATTTTACATCTAAAATACGTATTTACAATACATTTGGGTGAATACAAAAAATAGAAAAAAAATTTGGGAAAAAATTTGGTAAAAAATGGTGATAATTCCGCTAAATATCGTTTAAAGTCATTTGTATTGAACTAATCATACTTTTTATATTTTTATCGTTAAGTTCACATAATTTTACATCTATAACACGTCTTTACAATACATTTGGGTGAATACAAAAAATAGAAAAAAAATTTGGGAAAAAATTTGGTAAAAAATGAATGGTGATAATTACGCTAAATATCGTTTAAAGTCATTTGTATTGAACTAATCATACTTTTTATATTTTTATCGTTAAGTTCACATAATTTTACATCTAAAACACGAGTTTACAATACATTTATGTGAATACAAAAAATAGAAAAAAAATTTGGTAAAAAATGGTGATAATTCCGCTAAATATCGTTTAAAGTCATTTGTATTGAACTAATCATACTTTTTATATTTTTATCGTTAAGTTCACATAATTTTACATCTAAAACACGTCTTTACAATACATTTGGTTGAATATAAAAGGTCGTAAAAAAATTTTGAAATACAGGTGATGAATCCGCTAAATATCGTCTTAATTCATTTCTATTATACTAATCATACTTTTTATATTTTCATCGTTAAGTTCACATAATTTTACATCTAAAACACGTCTTTACAATACATTTGGGTGAATATAAAAGGTGGTAAAAAAATTTTGAAATACAGGTGATGAATCCGCTAAATATCGTCTTTAGTCATTTCTATTAAACTAATCATACTTTTTATATTTTTATCGTTAAGTTCACATAATTTTACATCTAAAACACGTCTTTACAATACATTTGGGTGAATATAAAAGGTTGTAAAAAAATTTTGAAATGCAGGTGATGAATCCGCTAAATATCGTCTTAAATCATTTCTATTAAACTAATCATACTTTTTATATTTTTAACGTTAAGTTCACATAATTTTACATCTAAAACACGTATTTACAATACATTTGGGTGAATACAAAAAATAGAAAAAAAATTTGGGAAAAAATTTGGTAAAAAATGGTGATAATTCCGCTAAATATCGTTTAAAGTCATTTGTATTGAACTAATCATACTTTTTATATTTTTATCGTTAAGTTCACATAAATTTACATCTAAAAC
Source organism: Diuraphis noxia (assembly GCF_037042655.1). NCBI lineage: Eukaryota > Metazoa > Arthropoda > Insecta > Hemiptera > Aphididae > Diuraphis > Diuraphis noxia. Next base: position 2,408,456 of record NW_028301717.1, read on the forward strand.
ACGTCTTTACAATACATTTGGGTGAATATAATATGTCGTAAAAAATTTTGAAATACAGGTGATGAATCCGCTAAATATCGTCTTAAGTCATTTCTATTAAACTAATCATACTTTTTATATTTTTAACGTTAAGTTCACATTATTTTACATCTAAAAAACGTATTTACAATACATTTGGGTGAATACAAAAAATAGAAAAAAAATTTGAGAAAAAATTTGGTAAAAAATGGTGATAATTCCGCTAAATATCGTTAAAGTCATTTGTATTGAACTAATCATACATTTTATATTTTTATCGTTAAGTTCACATTATTTTACATCTAAAATACGTATTTACAATACATTTGGGTGAATACAAAAAATAGAAAAAAAATTTGGGAAAAAATTTGGTAAAAAATGGTGATAATTCCACTAAATATCGTTTAAAGTCATTTGTATTGAACTAATCATAATTTTTATATTTTCATCGTTAAGTTCACATAATTTTACATCTATAACACGTCTTTACAATACATTTGGGTGAATACAAAAAATAGAAAAAAAATTTGGGAAAGAATTTGGTAAAAAATGGTGATAATTCCGCTAAATATCGATTAAAGTCATTTGTATTGAACTAATCATACTTTTTATATGTTTATCGTTAAGTTCACATAATTTTACATCTAAAACACGTCTTTACAATACATTTGGGTGAATATAAAAGGTCGTAAAAAAATTTTGAAATACAGGTGATGAATCCGCTAAATATCGTCTTAAGTCATTTCTATTAAACTAATCATACTTTTTATATTTTTAACGTTAAGTTAACATTATTTTACATCTAAAACACGTATTTACAATACATTTGGGTGACTACAAAAAATAGAAAAAAAATTTGGTAAAAAATGGTGATAATTCCGCTAAATATCGATTAAAGTCATTTGTATTGAACTAATCATACTTTTTATATGTTTATCGTTAAGTTCACATAATTTTACATCTAAAACACGTCTTTACAATACATTTGGGTGAATATAAAAGGTCGTAAAAAAATTTTGAAATACAGGTGATGAATCCGCTAAATATCGTCTTAATTCATTTCTATTCAACTAATCATACTTTTTATATTTTTAACGTTAAGTTCACATAATTTTACATCTAAAACACGTATTTACAATACATTTGGGTGAATACAAAAAATAGAAAAAAAATTTGGGAAAAATTTGGTAAAAAATCGTGATAATTCCGCTAAATATCGTTAAAGTCATTTGTATTGAACTAATCATACATTTTATATTTTTATCGTTAAGTTCACATTATTTTACATCTAAAATACGTATTTACAATACATTTGGGTGAATACAAAAAATAGAAAAAAAATTTGGGAAAAAATTTGGTAAAAAATGGTGATAATTCCGCTAAATATCGTTTAAAGTCATTTGTATTGAACTAATCATACTTTTTATATTTTCATCGTTAAGTTCACATAATTTTACATCTATAACACGTCTTTACAATACATTTAGGTGAATACAAAAAATAGAAAAAAAATTTGGGAAAAAATTTGGTAAAAAATGAATGGTGATAATTAGGCTAAATATCGTTTAAAGTCATTTGTATTGAACTAATCATACTTTTTATATTTTTAACGTTAAGTTCACATAATTTTACATCTAAAACACGTATTTACAATACATTTGGGTGAATACAAAAAATAGAAAAAAAATTTGGGAAAAATTTGGTAAAAAATCGTGATAATTCCGCTAAATATCGATTAAAGTCATTTGTATTGAACTAATCATACTTTTTATATTTTTATCGTTAAGTTCACATAATTTTACATCTAAAACCAACTTTACAATACATTTGGGTGAATATAAAAGGTCGTAAAAATATTTTGAAATACAGGTGATGAATCCGCTAAATATCGTCTTAAGTCATTTCTATTAAACTAATCATACTTTTTATATTTTTAACGTTAAGTTCACATTAGTTTACATCTAAAACACGTGTTTACAATACATTTATGTGAATACAAAAAATAAAAAAAAAATTTGGGAAAAAATTTGGTAAAAAATGGTGATAATTCCGCTAAATATCGTTTAAAGTCATTTGTATTGGACTAATCAAACTTTTTATATTTTTATCGTTAAGTTAACATTATTTTACATATTTTACATCTAAAACACGTATTTACAATACATTTGGGTGAATACAAAAAATAGAAAAAAAATTTGGGAAAAAATTTGGTAAAAAATGGTGATAATTCCGCTAAATATCGATTAAAGTCATTTGTATTGAACTAATCATACTTTTTATATGTTTATCGTTAAGTTCACATAATTTTACATCTAAAACACGTCTTTACAATACATTTGGGTGAATATAAAAGGTCGTAAAAAAATTTTGAAATACAGGTGATGAATCCGCTAAATATCGTCTTAAGTCATTTCTATTAAACTAATCATACTTTTTATATTTTTAACGTTAAGTTAACATTATTTTACATCTAAAACACGTATTTACAATACATTTGGGTGACTACAAAAAATAGAAAAAAAATTTGGGAAAAAATTTGGTAAAAAATGGTGATAATTCCGCTAAATATCGTTTAAAGTCATTTGTATTGAACTATTCATACTTTTTATATTTTTATCGTTAAGTTCACATAATTTTACATCTAAAACACGTGTTTACAATACATTTGGGTGAATACAAAAAATAGAAAAAAAATTTGGGAAAAAATTTGGTAAAAAATGGTGATAATTCCGCTAAATATCGATTAAAGTCATTTGTATTGAACTAATCATACTTTTTATATTTTTATCGTTAAGTTCACATAATTTTACATCTAAAACACGTGTTTACAATACATGTGGGTGAATATGAAAGGTCGTAAAAAAATTTTGAAATACAGGTGATGAATACGCTATATATCGTCTGAATTCATTTCTATTAAACTAATCATACTTTTTATATTTTTAACGTTAAGTTCACATTATTTTACATCTAAAACACGTATTTACAATACATTTGGGTGAATACAAAAAATAGAAAAAAAATTTGGGAAAAAATTTGGTAAAAAATGGTGATAATCCCGCTAAATATCGATTAAAGTCATTTGTATTGAACTAATCATACTTTTTATATGTTTATCGTTAAGTTCACATAATTTTACATCTAAAACCAACTTTACAATACATTTGGGTGAATATAAAAGGTCGTAAAAATATTTTGAAATACAGGTGATGAATCCGCTAAATATCGTCTTAAGTCATTTCTATTAAACTAATCATACTTTTTATATTTTTAACGTTAAGTTCACATTATTTTACATCTAAAACACGTATTTACAATACATTTGGGTGACTACAAAAAAAAAGAAAAAAAATTTGGTAAAAAATGGTGATAATTCCGCTAAATATCGTTAAAGTCATTTGTATTGAACTAATCATACTTTTTATATTTTTATCGTTAAGTTCACATAATTTTATATCTAAAACACGTCTTTACAATACATTTGGGTGAATATAAAAGGTCGTAAAAAAATTTTGAAATACAGGTGATGAATCCGCTAAATATCGTCTTAATTCATTTCTATTAAACTAATCATACTTTTTATATTTTTAACGTTAAGTTCACATTAGTTTACATCTAAAACACGTGTTTACAATACATTTATGTGAATACAAAAAATAAAAAAAAAATTTGGGAAAAAATTTGGTAAAAAATGGTGATAATTCCGCTAAATATCGTTTAAAGTCATTTGTATTGAACTAATCATACTTTTTATATTTTTATCGTTAAGTTCACATAATTTTACATCTATAACACGTCTTTACAATACATTTGGGTGAATACAAAAAATAGAAAAAAAATTTGGGAAAAAATTTGGTAAAAAATGAATGGTGATAATTACGCTAAATATCGTTTAAAGTCATTTGTATTGAACTAATCATACTTTTTATATTTTTATCGTTAAGTTCACATAATTTTACATCTAAAACACGTATTTACAATACATTTGGGTGAATACAAAAAATAGAAAAAAAATTTGGGAAAAAATTTGGTAAAAAATGGTGATAATTCCGCTAAATATCGTTTAAAGTCATTTGTATTGAACTAATCATACTTTTTATATTTTTATCGTTAAGTTCACATAAATTTACATCTAAAACACGTCTTTACAATACATTTGGGTGAATATAATATGTCGTAAAAAATTTTGAAATACAGGTGATGAATCCGCTAAATATCGTCTTAAGTCATTTCTATTAAACTAATCATACTTTTTATATTTTTAACGTTAAGTTCACATTATTTTACATCTAAAAAACGTATTTACAATACATTTGGGTGAATACAAAAAATAGAAAAAAAATTTGAGAAAAAATTTGGTAAAAAATGGTGATAATTCCGCTAAATATCGTTAAAGTCATTTGTATTGAACTAATCATACATTTTATATTTTTATCGTTAAGTTCACATTATTTTACATCTAAAATACGTATTTACAATACATTTGGGTGAATACAAAAAATAGAAAAAAAATTTGGGAAAAAATTTGGTAAAAAATGGTGATAATTCCACTAAATATCGTTTAAAGTCATTTGTATTGAACTAATCATAATTTTTATATTTTCATCGTTAAGTTCACATAATTTTACATCTATAACACGTCTTTACAATACATTTGGGTGAATACAAAAAATAGAAAAAAAATTTGGGAAAGAATTTGGTAAAAAATGGTGATAATTCCGCTAAATATCGATTAAAGTCATTTGTATTGAACTAATCATACTTTTTATATGTTTATCGTTAAGTTCACATAATTTTACATCTAAAACACGTCTTTACAATACATTTGGGTGAATATAAAAGGTCGTAAAAAAATTTTGAAATACAGGTGATGAATCCGCTAAATATCGTCTTAAGTCATTTCTATTAAACTAATCATACTTTTTATATTTTTAACGTTAAGTTAACATTATTTTACATCTAAAACACGTATTTACAATACATTTGGGTGACTACAAAAAATAGAAAAAAAATTTGGTAAAAAATGGTGATAATTCCGCTAAATATCGATTAAAGTCATTTGTATTGAACTAATCATACTTTTTATATGTTTATCGTTAAGTTCACATAATTTTACATCTAAAACACGTCTTTACAATACATTTGGGTGAATATAAAAGGTCGTAAAAAAATTTTGAAATACAGGTGATGAATCCGCTAAATATCGTCTTAATTCATTTCTATTCAACTAATCATACTTTTTATATTTTTAACGTTAAGTTCACATAATTTTACATCTAAAACACGTATTTACAATACATTTGGGTGAATACAAAAAATAGAAAAAAAATTTGGGAAAAATTTGGTAAAAAATCGTGATAATTCCGCTAAATATCGTTAAAGTCATTTGTATTGAACTAATCATACATTTTATATTTTTATCGTTAAGTTCACATTATTTTACATCTAAAATACGTATTTACAATACATTTGGGTGAATACAAAAAATAGAAAAAAAATTTGGGAAAAAATTTGGTAAAAAATGGTGATAATTCCGCTAAATATCGTTTAAAGTCATTTGTATTGAACTAATCATACTTTTTATATTTTCATCGTTAAGTTCACATAATTTTACATCTATAACACGTCTTTACAATACATTTAGGTGAATACAAAAAATAGAAAAAAAATTTGGGAAAAAATTTGGTAAAAAATGAATGGTGATAATTAGGCTAAATATCGTTTAAAGTCATTTGTATTGAACTAATCATACTTTTTATATTTTTAACGTTAAGTTCACATAATTTTACATCTAAAACACGTATTTACAATACATTTGGGTGAATACAAAAAATAGAAAAAAAATTTGGGAAAAATTTGGTAAAAAATCGTGATAATTCCGCTAAATATCGATTAAAGTCATTTGTATTGAACTAATCATACTTTTTATATTTTTATCGTTAAGTTCACATAATTTTACATCTAAAACCAACTTTACAATACATTTGGGTGAATATAAAAGGTCGTAAAAATATTTTGAAATACAGGTGATGAATCCGCTAAATATCGTCTTAAGTCATTTCTATTAAACTAATCATACTTTTTATATTTTTAACGTTAAGTTCACATTAGTTTACATCTAAAACACGTGTTTACAATACATTTATGTGAATACAAAAAATAAAAAAAAAATTTGGGAAAAAATTTGGTAAAAAATGGTGATAATTCCGCTAAATATCGTTTAAAGTCATTTGTATTGGACTAATCAAACTTTTTATATTTTTATCGTTAAGTTAACATTATTTTACATATTTTACATCTAAAACACGTATTTACAATACATTTGGGTGAATACAAAAAATAGAAAAAAAATTTGGGAAAAAATTTGGTAAAAAATGGTGATAATTCCGCTAAATATCGATTAAAGTCATTTGTATTGAACTAATCATACTTTTTATATGTTTATCGTTAAGTTCACATAATTTTACATCTAAAACACGTCTTTACAATACATTTGGGTGAATATAAAAGGTCGTAAAAAAATTTTGAAATACAGGTGATGAATCCGCTAAATATCGTCTTAAGTCATTTCTATTAAACTAATCATACTTTTTATATTTTTAACGTTAAGTTAACATTATTTTACATCTAAAACACGTATTTACAATACATTTGGGTGACTACAAAAAATAGAAAAAAAATTTGGGAAAAAATTTGGTAAAAAATGGTGATAATTCCGCTAAATATCGTTTAAAGTCATTTGTATTGAACTATTCATACTTTTTATATTTTTATCGTTAAGTTCACATAATTTTACATCTAAAACACGTGTTTACAATACATTTGGGTGAATACAAAAAATAGAAAAAAAATTTGGGAAAAAATTTGGTAAAAAATGGTGATAATTCCGCTAAATATCGATTAAAGTCATTTGTATTGAACTAATCATACTTTTTATATTTTTATCGTTAAGTTCACATAATTTTACATCTAAAACACGTGTTTACAATACATGTGGGTGAATATGAAAGGTCGTAAAAAAATTTTGAAATACAGGTGATGAATACGCTATATATCGTCTGAATTCATTTCTATTAAACTAATCATACTTTTTATATTTTTAACGTTAAGTTCACATTATTTTACATCTAAAACACGTATTTACAATACATTTGGGTGAATACAAAAAATAGAAAAAAAATTTGGGAAAAAATTTGGTAAAAAATGGTGATAATCCCGCTAAATATCGATTAAAGTCATTTGTATTGAACTAATCATACTTTTTATATGTTTATCGTTAAGTTCACATAATTTTACATCTAAAACCAACTTTACAATACATTTGGGTGAATATAAAAGGTCGTAAAAATATTTTGAAATACAGGTGATGAATCCGCTAAATATCGTCTTAAGTCATTTCTATTAAACTAATCATACTTTTTATATTTTTAACGTTAAGTTCACATTATTTTACATCTAAAACACGTATTTACAATACATTTGGGTGACTACAAAAAAAAAGAAAAAAAATTTGGTAAAAAATGGTGATAATTCCGCTAAATATCGTTAAAGTCATTTGTATTGAACTAATCATACTTTTTATATTTTTATCGTTAAGTTCACATAATTTTATATCTAAAACACGTCTTTACAATACATTTGGGTGAATATAAAAGGTCGTAAAAAAATTTTGAAATACAGGTGATGAATCCGCTAAATATCGTCTTAATTCATTTCTATTAAACTAATCATACTTTTTATATTTTTAACGTTAAGTTCACATTAGTTTACATCTAAAACACGTGTTTACAATACATTTATGTGAATACAAAAAATAAAAAAAAAATTTGGGAAAAAATTTGGTAAAAAATGGTGATAATTCCGCTAAATATCGTTTAAAGTCATTTGTATTGAACTAATCATACTTTTTATATTTTTATCGTTAAGTTCACATAATTTTACATCTATAACACGTCTTTACAATACATTTGGGTGAATACAAAAAATAGAAAAAAAATTTGGGAAAAAATTTGGTAAAAAATGAATGGTGATAATTACGCTAAATATCGTTTAAAGTCATTTGTATTGAACTAATCATACTTTTTATTTTTTTATCGTTAAGTTCACATAATTTTACATCTAAAACACGTCTTTACAATACATTTGGGTGAATATAAAAGGTCGTAAAAAAATTTTGAAATACAGGTGATGAATCCGCTAAATATCGTCTTCAGTCATTTCTATTAAACTAATCATACTTTTTATATTTTTAACGTTAAGTTCACATTATTTTACATCTAAAACACGAGTTTACAATACATTTATGTGAATACAAAAAATAGAAAAAAAATTTAGGAAAAAATTTAGTAAAAAATTGTGATAATTCCGCTAAATATCGTTTAAAGTCATTTGTATTGAACTAATCATACTTTTTATATTTTTATCGTTAAGTTCACATTATTTTACATCTAAAACACGTATTTACAATGCATTTGGGTGACTACAAAAAATAGAAAAAAAATTTGGTAAAAAATGGTGATAATTCCGCTAAATATCGTTTAAAGTCATTTGTATTGAACTAATCATACTTTTTATATTTTTATCGTTAAGTTCACATAATTTTACATCTAAAACACGTCTTTACAATACATTTGGGTGAATATAAAAGGTCGTAAAAAAATTTTGAAATACAGGTGATGAATCCGCTAAATATCGTCTTAATTCATTTCTATTATACTAATCATACTTTTTATATTTTTAACGTTAAGTTCACATTATTTTACATCTAAAACACGTATTTACAATACATTTGGGTGACTACAAAAAATAGAAAAAAAATTTGGTAAAAAATGGTGATAATTCCGCTAAATATCGATTAAAGTTATTTGTATTGAACTAATCATACTTTTTATATTTTTATCGTTAAGTTCACATAATTTTACATCTAAAACACGTGTTTACAATATATGTGGGTGAATATGAAAGGTCGTAAAAAAATTTTGAAATACAGGTGATGAATCCGCTATATATCGTCTGAATTCATTTCTATTAAACTAATCATACTTTTTATATTTTTAACGTTAAGTTCACATTATTTTACATCTAAAACACGTATTTACAATACATTTGGGTGAATACAAAAAATAGAAAAAAAATTTGGGAAAAAATTTGGTAAAAAATGGTGATAATTCCGCTAAATATCGTTAAAGTCATTTGTATTGAACTAATCATACATTTTATATTTTTATCGTTAAGTTCACATTATTTTACATCTAAAATACGTTTTTACAATACATTTGGGTGGATACAAAAAATAGAAAAAAAATTTGGGAAAAAATTTGGTAAAAAATGGTGATAATTCCGCTAAATATCGTTTAAAGTCATTTGTATTGAACTAATCATACTTTTTATATTTTTATCGTTAAGTTCACATAATTTTACATCTAAAACACGTCTTTACAATACATTTGGGTGAATATAAAAGGTCGTAAAAAAATTTTGAAATACAGGTGATGAATCCGCTAAATATCGTCTTAAATCATTTCTATTAAACTAATCATACTTTTTATATTTTTAACGTTAAGTTCACATTATTTTACATCTAAAACACGTATTTACAATACATTTGGGTGAATACAAAAAATAGAAAAAAAATTTGGGAAAAAATTTGGTAAAAAATGGTGATAATTCCGCTAAATATCGTTTAAAGTCATTTGTATTGAACTAATCATACTTTTTATATTTTTATCGTTAAGTTCACATAATTTTACATCTCAAACACGTCTTTACAATACATTTGGGTGAATATAAAAGGTCGTAAAAAAATTTTGAAATACAGGTGATGAATCCGCTAAATATCGTCTTAAGTCATTTCTATTAAACTAATCATACTTTTTATATTTTTAACGTTAAGTTCACATTAGTTTACATCTAAAACACTTGTTTACAATACATTTATGTGAATACAAAAAATAGAAAAAAAATTTGGGAAAATCTTTGGTAAAAAATGGTGATAATTCCGCTAAATATCGTTAAAGTCATTTGTATTGAACTAATCATACATTTTATATTTTTATCGTTAAGTTCACATTATTTTACATCTAAAATACGTATTTACAATACATTTGGGTGAATACAAAAAATAGAAAAAAAATTTGGGAAAAAATTTGGTAAAAAATGGTGATAATTCCGCTAAATATCGTTTAAAGTCATTTGTATTGAACTAATCATACTTTTTATATTTTTATCGTTAAGTTCACATTATTTTACATCTAAAACACGTATTTACAATACATTTGGGTGACTACAAAAAATAGAAAAAAAATTTGGTAAAAAATGGTGATAATTCCGCTAAATATCGTTTAAAGTCATTTGTATTGAACTAATCATACTTTTTATATTTTTATCGTAAAGTTCACATAATTTTACATCTAAAACACGTCTTTACAATACATTTGGGTGAATATAAAAGGTCGTAAAAAAATTTTGAAATACAGGTGATGAATCCGCTAAATATCGTCTTAATTCATTTCTATTATACTAATCATACTTTTTATATTTTTAACGTTAAGTTCACATTATTTTACATCTAAAACACGTATTTACAATACATTTGGGTGACTACAAAAAATAGAAAAAAAATTTGGTAAAAAATGGTGATAATTCCGCTAAATATCGATTAAAGTTATTTGTATTGAACTAATCATACTTTTTATATTTTTATCGTTAAGTTCACATAATTTTACATCTAAAACACGTGTTTACAATACATGTGGGTGAATATGAAAGGTCGTAAAAAAATTTTGAAATACAGGTGATGAATCCGCTATATATCGTCTGAATTCATTCTATTAAACTAATCATACTTTTTATATTTTTAACGTTAAGTTCACATTATTTTACATCTAAAACACGTATTTACAATACATTTGGGTGAATACAAAAAATAGAAAAAAAATTTGGGAAAAAATTTGGTAAAAAATGGTGATAATTCCGCTAAATATCGTTAAAGTCATTTGTATTGAACTAATCATACATTTTATATTTTTATCGTTAAGTTCACATTATTTTACATCTAAAATACGTATTTACAATACATTTGGGTGAATACAAAAAATAGAAAAAAAATTTGGGAAAAAATTTGGTAAAAAATGGTGATAATTCCGCTAAATATCGTTTAAAGTCATTTGTATTGAACTAATCATACTTTTTATATTTTTATCGTTAAGTTCACATAATTTTACATCTCAAACACGTCTTTACAATACATTTGGGTGAATATAAAAGGTCGTAAAAAAATTTTGAAATACAGGTGATGAATCCGCTAAATATCGTCTTAAGTCATTTCTATTAAACTAATCATACTTTTTATATTTTTAACGTTAAGTTAACATTATTTTACATCTAAAACACGTATTTACAATACATTTGGGTGACTACAAAAAATAGAAAAAAAATTTGGGAAAAAATTTGGTAAAAAATGGTGATAATTCCGATAAATATCGATTAAAGTCATTTGTATTGAACTAATCATACTTTTTATATGTTTATCGTTAAGTTCACATAATTTTACATCTAAAACACGTCTTTACAATACATTTGGGTGAATATAAAAGGTCGTAAAAAAATTTTGAAATACAGGTGATTAATCCGCTAAATATCGTCTTAATTCATTTCTATTAAACTAATCATACTTTTTATATTTTTAACGTTAAGTTCACATTATTTTACATCTAAAACACGATTTTACAATACATTTATGTGAATACAAAAAATAGAAAAAAAATTTAGTAAAAAATTGTGATAATTCCGCTAAATATCGTTTAAAGTCATTTGTATTGAACTAATCATACTTTTTATATTTTTATCGTTAAGTTCACATTATTTTACATCTAAAACACGTATTTACATTACATTTGGGTGACTACAAAAAATAGAAAAAAAATTTGGTAAAAAATGGTGATAATTCCGCTAAATATCGTTTAAAGTCATTTGTATTGAACTAATCATACTTTTTATATTTTTATCGTTAAGTTCACATAATTTTACATCTAAAACACGTCTTTACAATACATTTGGGTGAATATAAAAGGTCGTAAAAAAATTTTGAAATACAGGTGATGAATCCGCTAAATATCGTCTTAATTCATTTCTATTAAACTAATCATACTTTTTATATTTTTAACGTTAAGTTCACATTAGTTTACATCTAAAACACTTGTTTACAATACATTTATGTGAATACAAAAAATAGAAAAAAAATTTGGGAAAATCTTTGGTAAAAAATGGTGATAATTCCGCTAAATATCGTTAAAATCATTTGTATTGAACTAATCATACATTTTATATTTTTATCGTTAAGTTCACATTATTTTACATCTAAAATACGTATTTACAATACATTTGGGTGAATACAAAAAATAGAAAAAAAATTTGGGAAAAAATTTGGTAAAAAATGGTGATAATTCCGCTAAATATCGTTTAAAGTCATTTGTATTGAACTAATCATACTTTTTATATTTTTATCGTTAAGTTCACATAATTTTACATCTAAAACACGTCTTTACAATACATTTGGGTGAATATAAAAGGTCGTAAAAAAATTTTGAAATACAGGTGATGAATCCGCTAAATATCGTCTTAAATCATTTCTATTAAACTAATCATACTTTTTATATTTTTAACGTTAAGTTCACATTATTTTACATCTAAAACACGTATTTACAATACATTTGGGTGAATACAAAAAATAGAAAAAAAATTTGGGAAAAAATTTGGTAAAAAATGGTGATAATTCCGCTAAATATCGTTTAAAGTCATTTGTATTGAACTAATCATACTTTTTATATTTTTATCGTTAATTTCACATAATTTTACATCTCAAACACGTCTTTACAATACATTTGGGTGAATATAAAAGGTCGTAAAAAAATTTTGAAATACAGGTGATGAATCCGCTAAATATCGTCTTAAGTCATTTCTATTAAACTAATCATACTTTTTATATTTTTAACGTTAAGTTAACATTATTTTACATCTAAAACACGTATTTACAATACATTTGGGTGACTACAAAAAATAGAAAAAAAATTTGGGAAAAAATTTGGTAAAAAATGGTGATAATTCCGATAAATATCGATTAAAGTCATTTGTATTGAACTAATCATACTTTTTATATGTTTATCGTTAAGTTCACATAATTTTACATCTAAAACACGTCTTTACAATACATTTGGGTGAATATAAAAGGTCGTAAAAAAATTTTGAAATACAGGTGATGAATCCGCTTAATATCGTCTTAATTCATTTCTATTAAACTAATCATACTTTTTATATTTTTAACGTTAAGTTCACATTATTTTACATCTAAAACACGATTTTACAATACATTTATGTGAATACAAAAAATAGAAAAAAAATTTAGGAAAAAATTTAGTAAAAAATTGTGATAATTCCGCTAAATATCGTTTAAAGTCATTTGTATTGAACTAATCATACTTTTTATATTTTTATCGTTAAGTTCACATTATTTTACATCTAAAACACGTATTTACATTACATTTGGGTGACTACAAAAAATAGAAAAAAAATTTGGTAAAAAATGGTGATAATTCCGCTAAATATCGTTTAAAGTCATTTGTATTGAACTAATCATACTTTTTATATTTTTATCGTTAAGTTCACATAATTTTACATCTAAAACACGTCTTTACAATACATTTGGGTGAATATAAAAGGTCGTAAAAAAATTTTGAAATACAGGTGATGAATCCGCTAAATATCGTCTTAATTCATTTCTATTAAACTAATCATACTTTTTATATTTTTAACGTTAAGTTCACATTAGTTTACATCTAAAACACTTGTTTACAATACATTTATGTGAATACAAAAAATAGAAAAAAAATTTGGGAAAATCTTTGGTAAAAAATGGTGATAATTCTGCTAAATATCGTTAAAATCATTTGTATTGAACTAATCATACATTTTATATTTTTATCGTTAAGTTCACATTATTTTACATCTAAAATACGTATTTACAATACATTTGGGTGAATACAAAAAATAGAAAAAAAATTTGGGAAAAAATTTGGTAAAAAATGGTGATAATTCCGCTAAATATCGTTTAAAGTCATTTGTATTGAACTAATCATACTTTTTATATTTTTATCGTTAAGTTCACATAATTTTACATCTAAAACACGTCTTTACAATACATTTGGGTGAATATAAAAGGTCGTAAAAAAATTTTGAAATACAGGTGATGAATCCGCTAAATATCGTCTTAAATCATTTCTATTAAACTAATCATACTTTTTATATTTTTAACGTTAAGTTCACATTATTTTACATCTAAAACACGTATTTACAAGACATTTGGGTGAATACAAAAAATAGAAAAAAAATTTGGGAAAAAATTTGGTAAAAAATGGTGATAATTCCGCTAAATATCGTTTAAAGTCATTTGTATTGAACTAATCATACTTTTTATATTTTTATCGTTAATTTCACATAATTTTACATCTCAAACACGTCTTTACAATACATTTGGGTGAATATAAAAGGTCGTAAAAAAATTTTGAAATACAGGTGATGAATCCGCTAAATATCGTCTTAAGTCATTTCTATTAAACTAATCATACTTTTTATATTTTTAACGTTAAGTTAACATTATTTTACATCTAAAACACGTATTTACAATACATTTGGGTGACTACAAAAAATAGAAAAAAAATTTGGGAAAAAATTTGGTAAAAAATGGTGATAATTCCGATAAATATCGATTAAAGTCATTTGTATTGAACTAATCATACTTTTTATATGTTTATCGTTAAGTTCACATAATTTTACATCTAAAACACGTCTTTACAATACATTTGGGTGAATATAAAAGGTCGTAAAAAAATTTTGAAATACAGGTGATGAATCCGCTAAATATCGTCTTAATTCATTTCTATTAAACTAATCATACTTTTTATATTTTTAACGTTAAGTTCACATTATTTTACATCTAAAACACGATTTTACAATACATTTATGTGAATACAAAAAATAGAAAAAAAATTTAGGAAAAAATTTAGTAAAAAATTGTGATAATTCCGCTAAATATCGTTTAAAGTCATTTGTATTGAACTAATCATACTTTTTATATTTTTATCGTTAAGTTCACATTATTTTACATCTAAAACACGTATTTACATTACATTTGGGTGACTACAAAAAATAGAAAAAAAATTTGGTAAAAAATGGTGATAATTCCGCTAAATATCGTTTAATGTCATTTGTATTGAACTAATCATACTTTTTATATTTTTATCGTTAAGTTCACATAATTTTACATCTAAAACACGTCTTTACAATACATTTGGGTGAATATAAAAGGTCGTAAAAAAATTTTGAAATACAGGTGATGAATCCGCTAAATATCGTCTTAATTCATTTCTATTAAACTAATCATACTTTTTATATTTTTAACGTTAAGTTCACATTAGTTTACATCTAAAACACGTGTTTACAATACATTTATGTGAATACAAAAAATAGAAAAAAAATTTGGGAAAATCTTTGGTAAAAAATGGTGATAATTCCGCTAAATATCGTTAAAGTCATTTGTATTGAACTAATCATACATTTTATATTTTTATCGTTAAGTTCACATTATTTTACATCTAAAATACGTATTTACAATACATTTGGGTGAATACAAAAAATAGAAAAAAAATTTGGGAAAAAATTTGGTAAAAAATGGTGATAATTCCGCTAAATATCGTTTAAAGTCATTTGTATTGAACTAATCATACTTTTTATATTTTTATCGTTAAGTTCACATAATTTTACATCTAAAACACGTCTTTACAATACATTTGGGTGAATATAAAAGGTCGTAATAAAATTTTGAAATACAGGTGATGAATCCGCTAAATATCGTCTTAATTCATTTCTATTAAACTAATCATACTTTTTATATTTTTAACGTTAAGTTCACATTAGTTTACATCTAAAACACGTGTTTACAATACATTTATGTGAATACAAAAAATAGAAAAAAAATTTGGGAAAATCTTTGGTAAAAAATGGTGATAATTCCGCTAAATATCGTTAAAGTCATTTGTATTGAACTAATCATACATTTTATATTTTTATCGTTAAGTTCACATTATTTTACATCTAAAATACGTATTTACAATACATTTGGGTGAATACAAAAAATAGAAAAAAAATTTGGGAAAAAATTTGGTAAAAAATGGTGATAATTCCGCTAAATATCGTTTAAAGTCATTTGTATTGAACTAATCATACTTTTTATATTTTTATCGTTAAGTTCACATAATTTTACATCTAAAACACGTCTTTACAATACATTTGGGTGAATACAAAAAATAGAAAAAAAATTTGGGAAAAAATTTGGTAAAAAATGAATGGTGATAATTACGCTAAATATCGATTAAAGTCATTTGTATTGAACTAATCATACTTTTTATATGTTTATCGTTAAGTTCACATAATTTTACATCTAAAACACGTCTTTACAATACATTTGGGTGAATATAAAAGGTCGTAAAAAAATTTTGAAATACAGGTGATGAATCCGCTAAATATCGTCTTAATTCATTTCTATTAAACTAATCATACTTTTTATATTTTTAACGTTAAGTTCACATTATTTTACATCTAAAACACGTCTTTACAATACATTTGGGTGAATATAAAAGGTCGTAAAAAAATTTTGAAATACAGGTGATGAATCCGCTAAATATCGTCTTAATTCATTTCTATTAAACTAATCATACTTTTTATATTTTTAACGTTAAGTTCACATTAGTTTACATCTAAAACACGTGTTTACAATACATTTATGTGAATACAAAAAATAGAAAAAAAATTTGGGAAAAAATTTGGTAAAAAATGGTGATAATTCCGCTAAATATCGTTTAAATTCATTTGTATTGAACTAATCATACTTTTTATATTTTTATCGTTAAGTTCACATAATTTTACATCTAAAACACGTCTTTACAATACATTTGGGTGAATATAAAAGGTCGTAAAAAAATTTTGAAATACAGGTGATGAATCCGCTAAATATCGTCTTAATTCATTTCTATTATACTAATCATACTTTTTATATTTTTAACGTTAAGTTCACATTATTTTACATCTAAAACACGTATTTACAATACATTTGGGTGACTACAAAAAATTTGGGAAAAAATTTGGTAAAAAATGGTGATAATTCCGCTAAATATCGATTAAAGTCATTTGTATTGAACTAATCCTACTTTTTATATGTTTATCGTTAAGTTCACATAATTTTACATCTAAAACACGTCTTTACAATACATTTGGGTAAATATAAAAGGTCGTAAAAAAATTTTGAAATACAGGTGATGAATCCGCTAAATATCGTCTTAATTCATTTCTATTAAACTAATCATCCTTTTTATATTTTTAACGTTAAGTTCAAATTATTTTACATCTAAAACACGTGTTTACAATACATTTATGTGAATACAAAAAATAGAAAAAAAATTTGGGAAAAAATTTGGTAAAAAATGGTGATAATTCCGCTAAATATCGTTTAAAGTCATTTGTATTGAACTAATCATACTTTTTATATTTTTATCGTTAAGTTCAAATAATTTTACATCTAAAACACGTATTTACAATACATTTGGGTGACTTCAAAAAATAGAAAAAAAATTTGGGAAAAAATTTGGTAAAAAATTGTGATAATTCCGCTAAATATCGTTAAAGTCATTTGTATTGAACTAATCATACTTTTTATATTTTTATCGTTAAGTCCACATAATTTTACATCTAAAACACGTCTTTACAATACATTTGGGTGAATATAAAAGGTCGTAAAAAAATTTTGAAATACAGGTGATGAATCCGCTAAATATCGTCTTAATTCATTTCTATTAAACTAATCATACTTTTTATATTTTTAACGTTAAGTTCACATTATTTTACATCTAAAACACGTCTTTACAATACATTTGGGTGAATATAAAAGGTCGTAAAAAAATTTTGAAATACAGGTGATGAATCCGCTAAATATCGTCTTAATTCATTTCTATTAAACTAATCATACTTTTTATATTTTTAACGTTAAGTTCACATTAGTTTACATCTAAAACACGTGTTTACAATACATTTATGTGAATACAAAAAATAGAAAAAAAATTTGGGAAAAAATTTGGTAAAAAATGGTGATAATTCCGCTAAATATCGTTTAAATTCATTTGTATTGAACTAATCATACTTTTTATATTTTTATCGTTAAGTTCACATAATTTTACATCTAAAACACGTCTTTACAATACATTTGGGTGAATATAAAAGGTCGTAAAAAAATTTTGAAATACAGGTGATGAATCCGCTAAATATCGTCTTAATTCATTTCTATTATACTAATCATACTTTTTATATTTTTAACGTTAAGTTCACATTATTTTACATCTAAAACACGTATTTACAATACATTTGGGTGACTACAAAAAATTTGGGAAAAAATTTGGTAAAAAATGGTGATAATTCCGCTAAATATCGATTAAAGTCATTTGTATTGAACTAATCCTACTTTTTATATGTTTATCGTTAAGTTCACATAATTTTACATCTAAAACACGTCTTTACAATACATTTGGGTAAATATAAAAGGTCGTAAAAAAATTTTGAAATACAGGTGATGAATCCGCTAAATATCGTCTTAATTCATTTCTATTAAACTAATCATCCTTTTTATATTTTTAACGTTAAGTTCAAATTATTTTACATCTAAAACACGTGTTTACAATACATTTATGTGAATACAAAAAATAGAAAAAAAATTTGGGAAAAAATTTGGTAAAAAATGGTGATAATTCCGCTAAATATCGTTTAAAGTCATTTGTATTGAACTAATCATACTTTTTATATTTTTATCGTTAAGTTCAAATAATTTTACATCTAAAACACGTATTTACAATACATTTGGGTGACTTCAAAAAATAGAAAAAAAATTTGGGAAAAAATTTGGTAAAAAATTGTGATAATTCCGCTAAATATCGTTAAAGTCATTTGTATTGAACTAATCATACTTTTTATATTTTTATCGTTAAGTCCACATAATTTTACATCTAAAACACGTCTTTACAATACATTTGGGTGAATATAAAAGGTCGTAAAAAAATTTTGAAATACAGGTGATGAATCCGCTAAATATCGTCTTAATTCATTTCTATTAAACTAATCATACTTTTTATATTTTTAACGTTAAGTTCACATTAGTTTACATCTAAAACACGTGTTTACAATACATTTATGTGAATACAAAAAATAGAAAAAAAATTTGGGAAAAAATTTGGTAAAAAATGGTGATAATTCCGCTAAATATCGTTTAAAGTCATTTGTATTGAACTAATCATACTTTTTATATTTTTATCGTTAAGTTCACATAATTTTACATCTAAAACACGTCTTTACAATACATTTGGGTGAATATAAAAGGTCGTAAAAAAATTTTGAAATACAGGTGATGAATCCGCTAAATATCGTCTTAATTCATTTCTATTAAACTAATCATACTTTTTATATTTTTAACGTTAAGTTCACATTATTTTACATCTAAAACACGTCTTTACAATACATTTGGGTGAATATAAAAGGTCGTAAAAAAATTTTGAAATACAGGTGATGAATCCGCTAAATATCGTCTTAATTCATTTCTATTAAACTAATCATACTTTTTATATTTTTAACGTTAAGTTCACATTAGTTTACATCTAAAACACGTGTTTACAATACATTTATGTGAATACAAAAAATAGAAAAAAAATTTGGGAAAAAATTTGGTAAAAAATGGTGATAATTCCGCTAAATATCGTTTAAATTCATTTGTATTGAACTAATCATACTTTTTATATTTTTATCGTTAAGTTCACATAATTTTACATCTAAAACACGTCTTTACAATACATTTGGGTGAATATAAAAGGTCGTAAAAAAATTTTGAAATACAGGTGATGAATCCGCTAAATATCGTCTTAATTCATTTCTATTATACTAATCATACTTTTTATATTTTTAACGTTAAGTTCACATTATTTTACATCTAAAACACGTATTTACAATACATTTGGGTGACTACAAAAAATTTGGGAAAAAATTTGGTAAAAAATGGTGATAATTCCGCTAAATATCGATTAAAGTCATTTGTATTGAACTAATCCTACTTTTTATATGTTTATCGTTAAGTTCACATAATTTTACATCTAAAACACGTCTTTACAATACATTTGGGTAAATATAAAAGGTCGTAAAAAAATTTTGAAATACAGGTGATGAATCCGCTAAATATCGTCTTAATTCATTTCTATTAAACTTATCATCCTTTTTATATTTTTAACGTTAAGTTCAAATTATTTTACATCTAAAACACGTGTTTACAATACATTTATGTGAATACAAAAAATAGAAAAAAAATTTGGGAAAAAATTTGGTAAAAAATGGTGATAATTCCGCTAAATATCGTTTAAAGTCATTTGTATTGAACTAATCATACTTTTTATATTTTTATCGTTAAGTTCAAATAATTTTACATCTAAAACACGTATTTACAATACATTTGGGTGACTTCAAAAAATAGAAAAAAAATTTGGGAAAAAATTTGGTAAAAAATTGTGATAATTCCGCTAAATATCGTTAAAGTCATTTGTATTGAACTAATCATACTTTTTATATTTTTATCGTTAAGTCCACATAATTTTACATCTAAAACACGTCTTTACAATACATTTGGGTGAATATAAAAGGTCGTAAAAAAATTTTGAAATACAGGTGATGAATCCGCTAAATATCGTCTTAATTCATTTCTATTAAACTAATCATACTTTTTATATTTTTAACGTTAAGTTCACATTAGTTTACATCTAAAACACGTGTTTACAATACATTTATGTGAATACAAAAAATAGAAAAAAAATTTGGGAAAAAATTTGGTAAAAAATGGTGATAATTCCGCTAAATATCGTTTAAAGTCATTTGTATTGAACTAATCATACTTTTTATATTTTTATCGTTAAGTTCACATAATTTTACATCTAAAACACGTCTTTACAATACATTTGGGTGAATATAAAAGGTCGTAAAAAAATTTTGAAATACAGGTGATGAATCCGCTAAATATCGTCTTAATTCATTTCTATTATACTAATCATACTTTTTATATTTTTAACGTTAAGTTCACATTATTTTACATCTAAAACACGTATTTACAATACATTTGGGTGACTACAAAAAATTTGGTAAAAAATGGTGATAATTCCGATAAATATCGTTTAAAGTCATTTGTATTGAACTAATCATACTTTTTATATTTTTATCGTTAAGTTCACATAATTTTACATCTAAAACACGTCTTTACAATACATTTGGGTGAATATAAAAGGTCGTAAAAAAATTTTGAAATACAGGTGATGAATCCGCTAAATATCGTCTTAATTCATTTCTATTAAACTAATCATCCTTTTTATATTTTTAACGTTAAGTTCACATTATTTTACATCTAAAACACGTGTTTACAATACATTTATGTGAATACAAAAAATAGAAAAAAAATTTGGGAAAAAATTTGGTAAAAAATGGTGATAATTCCGCTAAATATCGTTTAAAGTCATTTGTATTGAACTAATCATACTTTTTATATTTTTATCGTTAAGTTCAAATAATTTTACATCTAAAACACGTATTTACAATACATTTGGGTGACTTCAAAAAATAGAAAAAAAATTTGGGAAAAAATTTGGTAAAAAATGGTGATAATTCCGCTAAATATCGTTAAAGTCATTTGTATTGAACTAATCATACTTTTTATATTTTTATCGTTAAGTCCACATAATTTAACATCTAAAACACGTCTTTACAATACATTTGGGTGAATATAAAAGGTCGTAAAAAAATTTTGAAATACAGGTGATGAATCCGCTAAATATCGTCTTAATTCATTTCTATTAAACTAATCATCCTTTTTATATTTTTAACGTTAAGTTCACATTATTTTACATCTAAAACACGTGTTTACAATACATTTATGTGAATACAAAAAATAGAAAAAAAATTTGGGAAAAAATTTGGTAAAAAATGGTGATAATTCCGCTAAATATCGTTTAAAGTCATTTGTATTGAACTAATCATACTTTTTATATTTTTATCGTTAAGTTCAAATAATTTTACATCTAAAACACGTATTTACAATACATTTGGGTGACTTCAAAAAATAGAAAAAAAATTTGGGAAAAAATTTGGTAAAAAATGGTGATAATTCCGCTAAATATCGTTAAAGTCATTTGTATTGAACTAATCATACTTTTTATATTTTTATCGTTAAGTCCACATAATTTAACATCTAAAACACGTCTTTACAATACATTTGGGTGAATATAAAAGGTCGTAAAAAAATTTTGAAATACAGGTGATGAATCCGCTAAATATCGTCTTAATTCATTTCTATTAAACTAATCATCCTTTTTATATTTTTAACGTTAAGTTCACATTATTTTACATCTAAAACACGTGTTTACAATACATTTATGTGAATACAAAAAATAGAAAAAAAATTTGGGAAAAAATTTGGTAAAAAATGGTGATAATTCCGCTAAATATCGTTTAAAGTCATTTGTATTGAACTAATCATACTTTTTATATTTTTATCGTTAAGTTCAAATAATTTTACATCTAAAACACGTATTTACAATACATTTGGGTGACTTCAAAAAATAGAAAAAAAATTTGGGAAAAAATTTGGTAAAAAATGGTGATAATTCCGCTAAATATCGTTAAAGTCATTTGTATTGAACTAATCATACTTTTTATATTTTTATCGTTAAGTCCACATAATTTTACATCTAAAACACGTCTTTACAATACATTTGGGTGAATATAAAAGGTCGTAAAAAAATTTTGAAATACAGGTGATGAATCCGCTAAATATCGTCTTAATTCATTTCTATTAAACTAATCATACTTTTTATATTTTTAACGTTAAGTTCACATTAGTTTACATCTAAAACACGTGTTTACAATACATTTATGTGAATACAAAAAATAGAAAAAAAATTTGGGAAAAAATTTGGTAAAAAATGGTGATAATTCCGCTAAATATCGTTTAAATTCATTTGTATTGAACTAATCATACTTTTTATATTTTTATCGTTAAGTTCACATAATTTTACATCTAAAACACGTCTTTACAATACATTTGGGTGAATATAAAAGGTCGTAAAAAAATTTTGAAATACAGGTGATGAATCCGCTAAATATCGTCTTAATTCATTTCTATTATACTAATCATACTTTTTATATTTTTAACGTTAAGTTCACATTATTTTACATCTAAAACACGTATTTACAATACATTTGGGTGACTACAAAAAATTTGGGAAAAAATTTGGTAAAAAATGGTGATAATTCCGCTAAATATCGTTAAAGTCATTTGTATTGAACTAATCCTACTTTTTATATGTTTATCGTTAAGTTCACATAATTTTACATCTAAAACACGTCTTTACAATACATTTGGGTAAATATAAAAGGTCGTAAAAAAATTTTGAAATACAGGTGATGAATCCGCTAAATATCGTCTTAATTCATTTCTATTAAACTAATCATCCTTTTTATATTTTTAACGTTAAGTTCAAATAATTTTACATCTAAAACACGTATTTACAATACATTTGGGTGACTTCAAAAAATAGAAAAAAAATTTGGGAAAAAATTTGGTAAAAAATTGTGATAATTCCGCTAAATATCGTTAAAGTCATTTGTATTGAACTAATCATACTTTTTATATTTTTATCGTTAAGTCCACATAATTTTACATCTAAAACACGTCTTTACAATACATTTGGGTGAATATAAAAGGTCGTAAAAAAATTTTGAAATACAGGTGATGAATCCGCTAAATATCGTCTTAATTCATTTCTATTATACTAATCATACTTTTTATATTTTTAACGTTAAGTTCACATTATTTTACATCTAAAACACGTATTTACAATACATTTGGGTGACTACAAAAAATTTGGTAAAAAATGGTGATAATTCCGCTAAATATCGTTTAAAGTCATTTGTATTGAACTAATCATACTTTTTATATTTTTATCGTTAAGTTCAAATAATTTTACATCTAAAACACGTATTTACAATACATTTGGGTGACTTCAAAAAATAGAAAAAAAATTTGGGAAAAAATTTGGTAAAAAATGGTGATAATTCCGCTAAATATCGTTAAAGTCATTTGTATTGAACTAATCATACTTTTTATATTTTTATCGTTAAGTCCACATAATTTTACATCTAAAACACGTCTTTACAATACATTTGGGTGAATATAAAAGGTCGTAAAAAAATTTTGAAATACAGGTGATGAATCCGCTAAATATCGTCTTAATTCATTTCTATTAAACTAATCATACTTTTTATATTTTTAACGTTAAGTTCACATTAGTTTACATCTAAAACACGTGTTTACAATACATTTATGTGAATACAAAAAATAGAAAAAAAATTTGGGAAAAAATTTGGTAAAAAATGGTGATAATTCCGCTAAATATCGTTTAAATTCATTTGTATTGAACTAATCATACTTTTTATATTTTTATCGTTAAGTTCACATAATTTTATATCTAAAACACGTCTTTACAATACATTTGGGTGAATATAAAAGGTCGTAAAAAAATTTTGAAATACAGGTGATGAATCCGCTAAATATCGTCTTAATTCATTTCTATTATACTAATCATACTTTTTATATTTTTAACGTTAAGTTCACATTATTTTACATCTAAAACACGTATTTACAATACATTTGGGTGACTACAAAAAATTTGGGAAAAAATTTGGTAAAAAATGGTGATAATTCCGCTAAATATCGATTAAAGTCATTTGTATTGAACTAATCCTACTTTTTATATGTTTATCGTTAAGTTCACATAATTTTACATCTAAAACACGTCTTTACAATACATTTGGGTAAATATAAAAGGTCGTAAAAAAATTTTGAAATACAGGTGATGAATCCGCTAAATATCGTCTTAATTCATTTCTATTAAACTAATCATCCTTTTTATATTTTTAACGTTAAGTTCAAATAATTTTACATCTAAAACACGTATTTACAATACATTTGGGTGACTTCAAAAAATAGAAAAAAAATTTGGGAAAAAATTTGGTAAAAAATTGTGATAATTCCGCTAAATATCGTTAAAGTCATTTGTATTGAACTAATCATACTTTTTATATTTTTATCGTTAAGTCCACATAATTTTACATCTAAAACACGTCTTTACAATACATTTGGGTGAATATAAAAGGTCGTAAAAAAATTTTGAAATACAGGTGATGAATCCGCTAAATATCGTCTTAATTCATTTCTATTATACTAATCATACTTTTTATATTTTTAACGTTAAGTTCACATTATTTTACATCTAAAACACGTATTTACAATACATTTGGGTGACTACAAAAAATTTGGTAAAAAATGGTGATAATTCCGATAAATATCGTTTAAAGTCATTTGTATTGAACTAATCATACTTTTTATATTTTTATCGTTAAGTTCACATAATTTTACATCTAAACCACGTCTTTACAATACATTTGGGTGAATATAAAAGGTCGTAAAAAAATTTTGAAATACAGGTGATGAATCCGCTAAATATCGTCTTAATTCATTTCTATTAAACTAATCATCCTTTTTATATTTTTAACGTTAAGTTCACATTATTTTACATCTAAAACACGTGTTTACAATACATTTATGTGAATACAAAAAATAGAAAAAAAATTTGGGAAAAAATTTGGTAAAAAATGGTGATAATTCCGCTAAATATCGTTTAAAGTCATTTGTATTGAACTAATCATACTTTTTATATTTTTATCGTTAAGTTCAAATAATTTTACATCTAAAACACGTATTTACAGTACATTTGGGTGACTTCAAAAAATAGAAAAAAAATTTGGGAAAAAATTTGGTAAAAAATGGTGATAATTCCGCTAAATATCGTTAAAGTCATTTGTATTGAACTAATCATACTTTTTATATTTTTATCGTTAAGTCCACATAATTTAACATCTAAAACACGTCTTTACAATACATTTGGGTGAATATAAAAGGTCGTAAAAAAATTTTGAAATACAGGTGATGAATCCGCTAAATATCGTCTTAATTCATTTCTATTAAACTAATCATCCTTTTTATATTTTTAACGTTAAGTTCACATTATTTTACATCTAAAACACGTATTTACAATACATTTGGGTGACTACAAAAAATTTGGGAAAAAATTTGGTAAAAAATGGTGATAATTCCGCTAAATATCGATTAAAGTCATTTGTATTGAACTAATCCTACTTTTTATATGTTTATCGTTAAGTTCACATAATTTTACATCTAAAACACGTCTTTACAATACATTTGGGTAAATATAAAAGGTCGTAAAAAAATTTTGAAATACAGGTGATGAATCCGCTAAATATCGTCTTAATTCATTTCTATTAAACTAATCATCCTTTTTATATTTTTAACGTTAAGTTCAAATTATTTTACATCTAAAACACGTATTTACAATACATTTGGGTGACTTCAAAAAATAGAAAAAAAATTTGGGAAAAAATTTGGTAAAAAATGGTGATAATTCCGCTAAATATCGTTAAAGTCATTTGTATTGAACTAATCATACTTTTTATATTTTTATCGTTAAGTCCACATAATTTTACATCTAAAACACGTCTTTACAATACATTTGGGTGAATATAAAAGGTCGTAAAAAAATTTTGAAATACAGGTGATGAATCCGCTAAATATCGTCCTAATTCATTTCTATTAAACTAATCATACTTTTTATATTTTTAACGTTAAGTTCACATTAGTTTACATCTAAAACACGTGTTTACAATACATTTATGTGAATACAAAAAATAGAAAAAAAATTTGGGAAAAAATTTGGTAAAAAATGGTGATAATTCCGCTAAATATCGTTTAAAGTCATTTGTATTGAACTAATCATACTTTTTATATTTTTATCGTTAAGTTCACATAATTTTACATCTAAAACACGTCTTTACAATACATTTGGGTGAATATAAAAGGTCGTAAAAAAATTTTGAAATACAGGTGATGAATCCGCTAAATATCGTCTTAATTCATTTCTATTATACTAATCATACTTTTTATATTTTTAACGTTAAGTTCACATTATTTTACATCTAAAACACGTATTTACAATACATTTGGGTGACTACAAAAAATTTGGTAAAAAATGGTGATAATTCCGATAAATATCGTTTAAAGTCATTTGTATTGAACTAATCATACTTTTTATATTTTTATCGTTAAGTTCACATAATTTTACATCTAAAACACGTCTTTACAATACATTTGGGTGAATATAAAAGGTCGTAAAAAAATTTTGAAATACAGGTGATGAATCCGCTAAATATCGTCTTAATTCATTTCTATTATACTAATCATACTTTTTATATTTTTAACGTTAAGTTCACATTATTTTACATCTAAAACACGTATTTACAATACATTTGGGTGACTACAAAAAATTTGGTAAAAAATGGTGATAATTCCGATAAATATCGTTTAAAGTCATTTGTATTGAACTAATCATACTTTTTATATTTTTATCGTTAAGTTCACATAATTTTACATCTAAAACACGTCTTTACAATACATTTGGGTGAATATAAAAGGTCGTAAAAAAATTTTGAAATACAGGTGATGAATCCGCTAAATATCGTCTTAATTCATTTCTATTAAACTAATCATCCTTTTTATATTTTTAACGTTAAGTTCACATTATTTTACATCTAAAACACGTGTTTACAATACATTTATGTGAATACAAAAAATAGAAAAAAAATTTGGGAAAAAATTTGGTAAAAAATGGTGATAATTCCGCTAAATATCGTTTAAAGTCATTTGTATTAAACTAATCATACTTTTTATATTTTTATCGTTAAGTTCAAATAATTTTACATCTAAAACACGTATTTACAATACATTTGGGTGACTTCAAAAAATAGAAAAAAAATTTGGGAAAAAATTTGGTAAAAAATGGTGATAATTCCGCTAAATATCGTCAAAGTCATTTGTATTGAACTAATCATACTTTTTATATTTTTATCGTTAAGTCCACATAATTTAACATCTAAAACACGTCTTTACAATACATTTGGGTGAATATAAAAGGTCGTAAAAAAATTTTGAAATACAGGTGATGAATCCGCTAAATATCGTCTTAATTCATTTCTATTAAACTAATCATCCTTTTTATATTTTTAACGTTAAGTTCACATTATTTTACATCTAAAACACGTGTTTACAATACATTTATGTGAATACAAAAAATAGAAAAAAAATTTGGGAAAAAATTTGGTAAAAAATGGTGATAATTCCGCTAAATATCGTTTAAAGTCATTTGTATTGAACTAATCATACTTTTTATATTTTTATCGTTAAGTTCAAATAATTTTACATCTAAAACACGTATTTACAATACATTTGGGTGACTTCAAAAAATAGAAAAAAAATTTGGGAAAAAATTTGGTAAAAAATGGTGATAATTCCGCTAAATATCGTTAAAGTCATTTGTATTGAACTAATCATACTTTTTATATTTTTATCGTTAAGTTCACATTATTTTACATATTTTACATCTAAAACACGTATTTACAATACATTTGGGTGAATACAAAAAATAGAAAAAAAATTTGGGAAAAAATTTGGTAAAAAATGGTGATAATTCCGCTAAATATCGATTAAAGTCATTTGTATTGAACTAATCATACTTTTTATATTTTTATCGTTAAGTTCACATAATTTTACATCTAAAACACGTCTTTACAATACATTTGGGTGAATATAAAAGGTCGTAAAAAAATTTTGAAATACAGGTGATGAATCCGCTAAATATCGTCTTAATTCATTTCTATTAAACTAATCATACTTTTTATATTTTTAACGTTAAGTTCACATTAGTTTACATCTAAAACACGTGTTTACAATACATTTATGTGAATACAAAAAATAGAAAAAAAATTTGGGAAAAAATTTGGTAAAAAATGGTGATAATTCCGCTAAATATCGTTTAAAGTCATTTGTATTGAACTAATCATACTTTTTATATTTTTATCGTTAAGTTCACATAATTTTACATCTAAAACACGTCTTTACAATACATTTGGGTGAATATAAAAGGTCGTAAAAAAATTTTGAAATACAGGTGATGAATCCGCTAAATATCGTCTTAATTCATTTCTATTATACTAATCATACTTTTTATATTTTTAACGTTAAGTTCACATTATTTTACATCTAAAACACGTATTTACAATACATTTGGGTGACTACAAAAAATTTGGTAAAAAATGGTGATAATTCCGATAAATATCGTTTAAAGTCATTTGTATTGAACTAATCATACTTTTTATATTTTTATCGTTAAGTTCACATAATTTTACATCTAAAACACGTCTTTACAATACATTTGGGTGAATATAAAAGGTCGTAAAAAAATTTTGAAATACAGGTGATGAATCCGCTAAATATCGTCTTAATTCATTTCTATTATACTAATCATACTTTTTATATTTTTAACGTTAAGTTCACATTATTTTACATCTAAAACACGTATTTACAATACATTTGGGTGACTACAAAAAATTTGGTAAAAAATGGTGATAATTCCGATAAATATCGTTTAAAGTCATTTGTATTGAACTAAACATACTTTTTATATTTTTATCGTTAAGTTCACATAATTTTACATCTAAAACACGTCTTTACAATACATTTGGGTGAATATAAAAGGTCGTAAAAAAATTTTGAAATACAGGTGATGAATCCGCTAAATATCGTCTTAATTCATTTCTATTAAACTAATCATCCTTTTTATATTTTTAACGTTAAGTTCACATTATTTTACATCTAAAACACGTGTTTACAATACATTTATGTGAATACAAAAAATAGAAAAAAAATTTGGGAAAAAATTTGGTAAAAAATGGTGATAATTCCGCTAAATATCGTTTAAAGTCATTTGTATTGAACTAATCATACTTTTTATATTTTTATCGTTAAGTTCAAATAATTTTACATCTAAAACACGTATTTACAATACATTTGGGTGACTTCAAAAAATAGAAAAAAAATTTGGGAAAAAATTTGGTAAAAAATGGTGATAATTCCGCTAAATATCGTTAAAGTCATTTGTATTGAACTAATCATACTTTTTATATTTTTATCGTTAAGTCCACATAATTTAACATCTAAAACACGTCTTTACAATACATTTGGGTGAATATAAAAGGTCGTAAAAAAATTTTGAAATACAGGTGATGAATCCGCTAAATATCGTCTTAATTCATTTCTATTAAACTAATCATCCTTTTTATATTTTTAACGTTAAGTTCACATTATTTTACATCTAAAACACGTGTTTACAATACATTTATGTGAATACAAAAAATAGAAAAAAAATTTGGGAAAAAATTTGGTAAAAAATGGTGATAATTCCGCTAAATATCGTTTAAAGTCATTTGTATTGAACTAATCATACTTTTTATATTTTTATCGTTAAGTTCAAATAATTTTACATCTAAAACACGTATTTACAATACATTTGGGTGACTTCAAAAAATAGAAAAAAAATTTGGGAAAAAATTTGGTAAAAAATGGTGATAATTCCGCTAAATATCGTTAAAGTCATTTGTATTGAACTAATCATACTTTTTATATTTTTATCGTTAAGTCCACATAATTTAACATCTAAAACACGTCTTTACAATACATTTGGGTGAATATAAAAGGTCGTAAAAAAATTTTGAAATACAGGTGATGAATCCGCTAAATATCGTCTTAATTCATTTCTATTAAACTAATCATCCTTTTTATATTTTTAACGTTAAGTTCACATTATTTTACATCTAAAACACGTGTTTACAATACATTTATGTGAATACAAAAAATAGAAAAAAAATTTGGGAAAAAATTTGGTAAAAAATGGTGATAATTCCGCTAAATATCGTTTAAAGTCATTTGTATTGAACTAATCATACTTTTTATATTTTTATCGTTAAGTTCAAATAATTTTACATCTAAAACACGTATTTACAATACATTTGGGTGACTTCAAAAAATAGAAAAAAAATTTGGGAAAAAATTTGGTAAAAAATGGTGATAATTCCGCTAAATATCGTTAAAGTCATTTGTATTGAACTAATCATACTTTTTATATTTTTATCGTTAAGTCCACATAATTTAACATCTAAAACACGTCTTTACAATACATTTGGGTGAATATAAAAGGTCGTAAAAAAATTTTGAAATACAGGTGATGAATCCGCTAAATATCGTCTTAATTCATTTCTATTAAACTAATCATCCTTTTTATATTTTTAACGTTAAGTTCACATTATTTTACATCTAAAACACGTGTTTACAATACATTTATGTGAATACAAAAAATAGAAAAAAAATTTGGGAAAAAATTTGGTAAAAAATGGTGATAATTCCGCTAAATATCGTTTAAAGTCATTTGTATTGAACTAATCATACTTTTTATATTTTTATCGTTAAGTTCAAATAATTTTACATCTAAAACACGTATTTACAATACATTTGGGTGACTTCAAAAAATAGAAAAAAAATTTGGGAAAAAATTTGGTAAAAAATGGTGATAATTCCGCTAAATATCGTTAAAGTCATTTGTATTGAAATAATCATACTTTTTATATTTTTATCGTTAAGTCCACATAATTTTACATCTAAAACACGTCTTTACAATACATTTGGGTGAATATAAAAGGTCGTAAAAAAATTTTGAAATACAGGTGATGAATCCGCTAAATATCGTCTTAATTCATTTCTATTAAACTAATCATACTTTTTATATTTTTAACGTTAAGTTCACATTAGTTTACATCTAAAACACGTGTTTACAATACATTTATGTGAATACAAAAAATAGAAAAAAAATTTGGGAAAAAATTTGGTAAAAAATGGTGATAATTCCGCTAAATATCGTTTAAATTCATTTGTATTGAACTAATCATACTTTTTATATTTTTATCGTTAAGTTCACATAATTTTACATCTAAAACACGTCTTTACAATACATTTGGGTGAATATAAAAGGTCGTAAAAAAATTTTGAAATACAGGTGATGAATCCGCTAAATATCGTCTTAATTCATTTCTATTATACTAATCATACTTTTTATATTTTTAACGTTAAGTTCACATTATTTTACATCTAAAACACGTATTTACAATACATTTGGGTGACTACAAAAAATTTGGGAAAAAATTTGGTAAAAAATGGTGATAATTCCGCTAAATATCGATTAAAGTCATTTGTATTGAACTAATCCTACTTTTTATATTTTTATCGTTAAGTTCACATAATTTTACATCTAAAACACGTCTTTACAATACATTTGGGTGAATATAAAAGGTCGTAAAAAAATTTTGAAATACAGGTGATGAATCCGCTAAATATCGTCTTAATTCATTTCTATTAAACTAATCATACTTTTTATATTTTTAACGTTAAGTTCACATTAGTTTACATCTAAAACACGTGTTTACAATACATTTATGTGAATACAAAAAATAGAAAAAAAATTTGGGAAAAAATTTGGTAAAAAATGGTGATAATTCCGCTAAATATCGATTAAAGTCATTTGTATTGAACTAATCATACTTTTTATATTTTTATCGTTAAGTTCACATAATTTTACATCTAAAACACGTCTTTACAATACATTTGGGTGAATATAAAAGGTCGTAAAAAAATTTTGAAATACAGGTGATGAATCCGCTAAATATCGTCTTAATTCATTTCTATTAAACTAATCATACTTTTTATATTTTTAACGTTAAGTTCACATTAGTTTACATCTAAAACACGTGTTTACAATACATTTATGTGAATACAAAAAATAGAAAAAAAATTTGGGAAAAAATTTGGTAAAAAATGGTGATAATTCCGCTAAATATCGTTTAAAGTCATTTGTATTGAACTAATCATACTTTTTATATTTTTATCGTTAAGTTCACATAATTTTACATCTAAAACACGTCTTTACAATACATTTGGGTGAATATAAAAGGTCGTAAAAAAATTTTGAAATACAGGTGATGAATCCGCTAAATATCGTCTTAATTCATTTCTATTATACTAATCATACTTTTTATATTTTTAACGTTAAGTTCACATTATTTTACATCTAAAACACGTATTTACAATACATTTGGGTGACTACAAAAAATTTGGTAAAAAATGGTGATAATTCCGATAAATATCGTTTAAAGTCATTTGTATTGAACTAATCATACTTTTTATATTTTTATCGTTAAGTTCACATAATTTTACATCTAAAACACGTCTTTACAATACATTTGGGTGAATATAAAAGGTCGTAAAAAAATTTTGAAATACAGGTGATGAATCCGCTAAATATCGTCTTAATTCATTTCTATTATACTAATCATACTTTTTATATTTTTAACGTTAAGTTCACATTATTTTACATCTAAAACACGTATTTACAATACATTTGGGTGACTACAAAAAATTTGGTAAAAAATGGTGATAATTCCGATAAATATCGTTTAAAGTCATTTGTATTGAACTAATCATACTTTTTATATTTTTATCGTTAAGTTCACATAATTTTACATCTAAAACACGTCTTTACAATACATTTGGGTGAATATAAAAGGTCGTAAAAAAATTTTGAAATACAGGTGATGAATCCGCTAAATATCGTCTTAATTCATTTCTATTAAACTAATCATCCTTTTTATATTTTTAACGTTAAGTTCACATTATTTTACATCTAAAACACGTGTTTACAATACATTTATGTGAATACAAAAAATAGAAAAAAAATTTGGGAAAAAATTTGGTAAAAAATGGTGATAATTCCGCTAAATATCGTTTAAAGTCATTTGTATTGAACTAATCATACTTTTTATATTTTTATCGTTAAGTTCAAATAATTTTACATCTAAAACACGTATTTACAATACATTTGGGTGACTTCAAAAAATAGAAAAAAAATTTGGGAAAAAATTTGGTAAAAAATGGTGATAATTCCGCTAAATATCGTTAAAGTCATTTGTATTGAACTAATCATACTTTTTATATTTTTATCGTTAAGTCCACATAATTTAACATCTAAAACACGTCTTTACAATACATTTGGGTGAATATAAAAGGTCGTAAAAAAATTTTGAAATACAGGTGATGAATCCGCTAAATATCGTCTTAATTCATTTCTATTAAACTAATCATCCTTTTTATATTTTTAACGTTAAGTTCACATTATTTTACATCTAAAACACGTGTTTACAATACATTTATGTGAATACAAAAAATAGAAAAAAAATTTGGGAAAAAATTTGGTAAAAAATGGTGATAATTCCGCTAAATATCGTTTAAAGTCATTTGTATTGAACTAATCATACTTTTTATATTTTTATCGTTAAGTTCAAATAATTTTACATCTAAAACACGTATTTACAATACATTTGGGTGACTTCAAAAAATAGAAAAAAAATTTGGGAAAAAATTTGGTAAAAAATGGTGATAATTCCGCTAAATTTCGTTAAAGTCATTTGTATTGAACTAATCATACTTTTTATATTTTTATCGTTAAGTCCACATAATTTTACATCTAAAACACGTCTTTACAATACATTTGGGTGAATATAAAAGGTCGTAAAAAAATTTTGAAATACAGGTGATGAATCCGCTAAATATCGTCTTAATTCATTTCTATTAAACTAATCATACTTTTTATATTTTTAACGTTAAGTTCACATTAGTTTACATCTAAAACACGTGTTTACAATACATTTATGTGAATACAAAGAATAGAAAAAAAATTTGGGAAAAAATTTGGTAAAAAATGGTGATAATTCCGCTAAATATCGTTTAAATTCATTTGTATTGAACTAATCATACTTTTTATATTTTTATCGTTAAGTTCACATAATTTTACATCTAAAACACGTCTTTACAATACATTTGGGTGAATATAAAAGGTCGTAAAAAAATTTTGAAATACAGGTGATGAATCCGCTAAATATCGTCTTAATTCATTTCTATTATACTAATCATACTTTTTATATTTTTAACGTTAAGTTCACATTATTTTACATCTAAAACACGTATTTACAATACATTTGGGTGACTACAAAAAATTTGGGAAAAAATTTGGTAAAAAATGGTGATAATTCCGCTAAATATCGATTAAAGTCATTTGTATTGAACTAATCCTACTTTTTATATGTTTATCGTTAAGTTCACATAATTTTACATCTAAAACACGTCTTTACAATACATTTGGGTAAATATAAAAGGTCGTAAAAAAATTTTGAAATACAGGTGATGAATCCGCTAAATATCGTCTTAATTCATTTCTATTAAACTAATCATCCTTTTTATATTTTTAACGTTAAGTTCAAATTATTTTACATCTAAAACACGTGTTTACAATACATTTATGTGAATACAAAAAATAGAAAAAAAATTTGGGAAAAAATTTGGTAAAAAATGGTGATAATTCCGCTAAATATCGTTTAAAGTCATTTGTATTGAACTAATCATACTTTTTATATTTTTATCGTTAAGTTCAAATAATTTTACATCTAAAACACGTATTTACAATACATTTGGGTGACTTCAAAAAATAGAAAAAAAATTTGGGAAAAAATTTGGTAAAAAATGGTGATAATTCCGCTAAATATCGTTAAAGTCATTTGTATTGAACTAATCATACTTTTTATATTTTTATCGTTAAGTCCACATAATTTAACATCTAAAACACGTCTTTACAATACATTTGGGTGAATATAAAAGGTCGTAAAAAAATTTTGAAATACAGGTGATGAATCCGCTAAATATCGTCTTAATTCATTTCTATTAAACTAATCATACTTTTTATATTTTTAACGTTAAGTTCACATTATTTTACATCTAAAACACGATTTTACAATACATTTATGTGAATACAAAAAATAGAAAAAAAATTTAGGAAAAAATTTAGTAAAAAATTGTGATAATTCCGCTAAATATCGTTTAAAGTCATTTGTATTGAACTAATCATACTTTTTATATTTTTATCGTTAAGTTCAAATAATTTTACATCTAAAACACGTATTTACAATACATTTGGGTGACTTCAAAAAATAGAAAAAAAATTTGGGAAAAAATTTGGTAAAAAATGGTGATAATTCCGCTAAATATCGTTAAAGTCATTTGTATTGAACTAATCATACTTTTTATATTTTTATCGTTAAGTCCACATAATTTAACATCTAAAACACGTCTTTACAATACATTTGGGTGAATATAAAAGGTCGTAAAAAAATTTTGAAATACAGGTGATGAATCCGCTAAATATCGTCTTAATTCATTTCTATTAAACTAATCATACTTTTTATATTTTTAACGTTAAGTTCACATTAGTTTACATCTAAAACACGTGTTTACAATACATTTATGTGAATACAAAAAATAGAAAAAAAATTTGGGAAAAAATTTGGTAAAAAATGGTGATAATTCCGCTAAATATCGTTTAAAGTCATTTGTATTGAACTAATCATACTTTTTATATTTTTATCGTTAAGTTCACATAATTTTACATCTAAAACACGTCTTTACAATACATTTGGGTGAATATAAAAGGTCGTAAAAAAATTTTGAAATACAGGTGATGAATCCGCTAAATATCGTCTTAATTCATTTCTATTATACTAATCATACTTTTTATATTTTTAACGTTAAGTTCACATTATTTTACATCTAAAACACGTATTTACAATACATTTGGGTGACTACAAAAAATTTGGGAAAAAATTTGGTAAAAAATGGTGATAATTCCGATAAATATCGTTTAAAGTCATTTGTATTGAACTAATCATACTTTTTATATTTTTATCGTTAAGTTCACATAATTTTACATCTAAAACACGTGTTTACAATACATGTGGGTGAATATGAAAGGTCGTAAAAAAATTTTGAAATACAGGTGATGAATCCGCTATATATCGTCTGAATTCATTTCTATTAAACTAATCATACTTTTTATATTTTTAACGTTAAGTTCACATTATTTTACATCTAAAACACGTATTTACAATACATTTGGGTGAATACAAAAAATAGAAAAAAAATTTGGGAAAAAATTTGGTAAAAAATGGTGATAATTCCGCTAAATATCGTTAAAGTCATTTGTATTGAACTAATCATACATTTTATATTTTTATCGTTAAGTTCACATTATTTTACATCTAAAATACGTATTTACAATACATTTGGGTGAATACAAAAAATAGAAAAAAAATTTGGTAAAAAATGGTGATAATTCCGCTAAATATCGTTTAAAGTCATTTGTATTGAACTAATCATACTTTTTATATTTTTATCGTTAAGTCCACATAATTTAACATCTAAAACACGTCTTTACAATACATTTGGGTGAATATAAAAGGTCGTAAAAAAATTTTGAAATACAGGTGATGAATCCGCTAAATATCGTCTTAATTCATTTCTATTAAACTAATCATACTTTTTATATTTTTAACGTTAAGTTCACATTATTTTACATCTAAAACACGATTTTACAATACATTTATGTGAATACAAAAAATAGAAAAAAAATTTAGGAAAAAATTTAGTAAAAAATTGTGATAATTCCGCTAAATATCGTTTAAAGTCATTTGTATTGAACTAATCATACTTTTTATATTTTTATCGTTAAGTTCAAATAATTTTACATCTAAAACACGTATTTACAATACATTTGGGTGACTTCAAAAAATAGAAAAAAAATTTGGGAAAAAATTTGGTAAAAAATGGTGATAATTCCGCTAAATATCGTTAAAGTCATTTGTATTGAACTAATCATACTTTTTATATTTTTATCGTTAAGTCCACATAATTTAACATCTAAAACACGTCTTTACAATACATTTGGGTGAATATAAAAGGTCGTAAAAAAATTTTGAAATACAGGTGATGAATCCGCTAAATATCGTCTTAATTCATTTCTATTAAACTAATCATACTTTTTATATTTTTAACGTTAAGTTCACATTAGTTTACATCTAAAACACGTGTTTACAATACATTTATGTGAATACAAAAAATAGAAAAAAAATTTGGGAAAAAATTTGGTAAAAAATGGTGATAATTCCGCTAAATATCGTTTAAAGTCATTTGTATTGAACTAATCATACTTTTTATATTTTTATCGTTAAGTTCACATAATTTTACATCTAAAACACGTCTTTACAATACATTTGGGTGAATATAAAAGGTCGTAAAAAAATTTTGAAATACAGGTGATGAATCCGCTAAATATCGTCTTAATTCATTTCTATTATACTAATCATACTTTTTATATTTTTAACGTTAAGTTCACATTATTTTACATCTAAAACACGTATTTACAATACATTTGGGTGACTACAAAAAATTTGGGAAAAAATTTGGTAAAAAATGGTGATAATTCCGATAAATATCGTTTAAAGTCATTTGTATTGAACTAATCATACTTTTTATATTTTTATCGTTAAGTTCACATAATTTTACATCTAAAACACGTGTTTACAATACATGTGGGTGAATATGAAAGGTCGTAAAAAAATTTTGAAATACAGGTGATGAATCCGCTATATATCGTCTGAATTCATTTCTATTAAACTAATCATACTTTTTATATTTTTAACGTTAAGTTCACATTATTTTACATCTAAAACACGTATTTACAATACATTTGGGTGAATACAAAAAATAGAAAAAAAATTTGGGAAAAAATTTGGTAAAAAATGGTGATAATTCCGCTAAATATCGTTAAAGTCATTTGTATTGAACTAATCATACATTTTATATTTTTATCGTTAAGTTCACATTATTTTACATCTAAAATACGTATTTACAATACATTTGGGTGAATACAAAAAATAGAAAAAAAATTTGGTAAAAAATGGTGATAATTCCGCTAAATATCGTTTAAAGTCATTTGTATTGAACTAATCATACTTTTTATATTTTTATCGTTAAGTTCACAAAATTTTACATCTAAAACACGTGTTTACAATACATGTGGGTGAATATGAAAGGTCGTAAAAAAATTTTGAAATACAGGTGATGAATCCGCTATATATCGTCTGAATTCATTTCTATTAAACTAATCATACTTTTTATATTTTTAACGTTAAGTTCACATTATTTTACATCTAAAACACGTATTTACAATACATTTGGGTGAATACAAAAAATAGAAAAAAAATTTGGGAAAAAATTTGGTAAAAAATGGTGATAATTCCGCTAAATATCGTTAAAGTCATTTGTATTGAACTAATCATACATTTTATATTTTTATCGTTAAGTTCACATTATTTTACATCTATAATACGTATTTACAATACATTTGGGTGAATACAAAAAATAGAAAAAAAATTTGGGAAAAAATTTGGTAAAAAATGGTGATAATTCCGCTAAATATCGTTTAAAGTCATTTGTATTGTACTAATCATACTTTTTATATTTTTATCGTTAAGTTCACATAATTTTACATCTAAAACACGTCTTTACAATACATTTGGGTGAATATAAAAGGTCGTAAAAAAATTTTGAAATACAGGTGATGAATCCGCTAAATATCGTCTTAATTCATTTCTATTATACTAATCATACTTTTTATATTTTTAACGTTAAGTTCACATTATTTTACATCTAAAACACGTATTTACAATACATTTGGGTGACTACAAAAAATTTGGTAAAAAATGGTGATAATTCCGATAAATATCGTTTAAAGTCATTTGTATTGAACTAATCATACTTTTTATATTTTTATCGTTAAGTTCACATAATTTTACATCTAAAACACGTCTTTACAATACATTTGGGTGAATATAAAAGGTCGTAAAAAAATTTTGAAATACAGGTGATGAATCCGCTAAATATCGTCTTAATTCATTTCTATTAAACTAATCATACTTTTTATATTTTTAACGTTAAGTTCACATTAGTTTACATCTAAA
The DNA here is from genome assembly GCF_037042655.1 of Diuraphis noxia. Lineage (NCBI taxonomy): Eukaryota > Metazoa > Arthropoda > Insecta > Hemiptera > Aphididae > Diuraphis > Diuraphis noxia. The sequence goes on from NW_028301717.1 coordinate 2,448,566, forward strand.
ACACGTGTTTACAATACATTTATGTGAATACAAAAAATAGAAAAAAAATTTGGGAAAAAATTTGGTAAAAAATGGTGATAATTCCGCTAAATATCGTTTAAAGTCATTTGTATTGAACTAATCATACTTTTTATATTTTTATCGTTAAGTTCACATAATTTTACATCTAAAACACGTCTTTACAATACATTTGGGTGAATATAAAAGGTCGTAAAAAAATTTTGAAATACAGGTGATGAATCCGCTAAATATCGTCTTAATTCATTTCTATTATACTAATCATACTTTTTATATTTTTAACGTTAAGTTCACATTATTTTACATCTAAAACACGTATTTACAATACATTTGGGTGACTACAAAAAATTTGGGAAAAAATTTGGTAAAAAATGGTGATAATTCCGATAAATATCGTTTAAAGTCATTTGTATTGAACTAATCATACTTTTTATATTTTTATCGTTAAGTTCACATAATTTTACATCTAAAACACGTGTTTACAATACATGTGGGTGAATATGAAAGGTCGTAAAAAAATTTTGAAATACAGGTGATGAATCCGCTATATATCGTCTGAATTCATTTCTATTAAACTAATCATACTTTTTATATTTTTAACGTTAAGTTCACATTATTTTACATCTAAAACACGTATTTACAATACATTTGGGTGAATACAAAAAATAGAAAAAAAATTTGGAAAAAAATTTGGTAAAAAATGGTGATAATTCCGCTAAATATCGTTAAAGTCATTTGTATTGAACTAATCATACATTTTATATTTTTATCGTTAAGTTCACATTATTTTACATCTAAAATACGTATTTACAATACATTTGGGTGAATACAAAAAATAGAAAAAAAATTTGGGAAAAAATTTGGTAAAAAATGGTGATAATTCCGCAAAATATCGTTTAAAGTCATTTGTATTGAACTAATCATACTTTTTATATTTTTATCGTTAAGTTCACATAATTCGACATCTAAAACACGTCTTTACAATACATTTGGGTGAATATAAAAGGTCGTAAAAAAATTTTGAAATACAGGTGATGAATCCGCTAAATATCGTCTTAATTCATTTCTATTATACTAATCATACTTTTTATATTTTTAACGTTAAGTTCACATTATTTTACATCTAAAACACGTATTTACAATACATTTGGGTGACTACAAAAAATTTGGTAAAAAATGGTGATAATTCCGATAAATATCGTTTAAAGTCATTTGTATTGAACTAATCATACTTTTTATATTTTTATCGTTAAGTTCACATAATTTTACATCTAAAACACGTCTTTACAATACATTTGGGTGAATATAAAAGGTCGTAAAAAAATTTTGAAATACAGGTGATGAATCCGCTAAATATCGTCTTAATTCATTTCTATTAAACTAATCATACTTTTTATATTTTTAACGTTAAGTTCACATTAGTTTACATCTAAAACACGTGTTTACAATACATTTATGTGAATACAAAAAATAGAAAAAAAATTTGGGAAAAAATTTGGTAAAAAATGGTGATAATTCCGCTAAATATCGTTTAAAGTCATTTGTATTGAACTAATCATACTTTTTATATTTTTATCGTTAAGTTCACATAATTTTACATCTAAAACACGTCTTTACAATACATTTGGGTGAATATAAAAGGTCGTAAAAAAATTTTGAAATACAGGTGATGAATCCGCTAAATATCGTCTTAATTCATTTCTATTATACTAATCATACTTTTTATATTTTTAACGTTAAGTTCACATTATTTTACATCTAAAACACGTATTTACAATACATTTGGGTGACTACAAAAAATTTGGGAAAAAATTTGGTAAAAAATGGTGATAATTCCGATAAATATCGTTTAAAGTCATTTGTATTGAACTAATCATACTTTTTATATTTTTATCGTTAAGTTCACATAATTTTACATCTAAAACACGTGTTTACAATACATGTGGGTGAATATGAAAGGTCGTAAAAAAATTTTGAAATACAGGTGATGAATCCGCTATATATCGTCTGAATTCATTTCTATTAAACTAATCATACTTTTTATATTTTTAACGTTAAGTTCACATTATTTTACATCTAAAACACGTATTTACAATACATTTGGGTGAATACAAAAAATAGAAAAAAAATTTGGAAAAAAATTTGGTAAAAAATGGTGATAATTCCGCTAAATATCGTTAAAGTCATTTGTATTGAACTAATCATACATTTTATATTTTTATCGTTAAGTTCACATTATTTTACATCTAAAATACGTATTTACAATACATTTGGGTGAATACAAAAAATAGAAAAAAAATTTGGGAAAAAATTTGGTAAAAAATGGTGATAATTCCGCAAAATATCGTTTAAAGTCATTTGTATTGAACTAATCATACTTTTTATATTTTTATCGTTAAGTTCACATAATTCGACATCTAAAACACGTCTTTACAATACATTTGGGTGAATATAAAAGGTCGTAAAAAAATTTTGAAATACAGGTGATGAATCCGCTAAATATCGTCTTAAGTCATTTCTATTAAACTAATCATACTTTTTATATTTTTAACGTTAAGTTAACATTATTTTACATCTAAAACACGTATTTACAATACATTTGGGTGAATATAAAATGTCGTAAAAAAATTTTGAAATACAGGTGATGAATCCGCTAAATATCGTCTTAATTCATTTCTATTAAACTAATCATCCTTTTTATATTTTTAACGTTAAGTTCACATTATTTTACATCTAAAACACGTGTTTACAATACATTTATGTGAATACAAAAAATAGAAAAAAAATTTGGGAAAAAATTTGGTAAAAAATCGTGATAATTCCGCTAAATATCGTTTAAAGTCATTTGTATTGAACTAATCATACTTTTTATATTTTTATCGTTAAGTTCACATAATTTTACATCTAAAACACGTCTTTACAATACATTTGGGTGAATATAAAAGGTCGTAAAAAAATTTTGAAATACAGGTGATGAATCCGCTAAATATCGTCTTAATTCATTTCTATTATACTAATCATACTTTTTATATTTTTAACGTTAAGTTCACATTATTTTACATCTAAAACACGTATTTACAATACATTTGGGTGACTACAAAAAATTTGGGAAAAAATTTGGTAAAAAATGGTGATAATTCCGATAAATATCGTTTAAAGTCATTTGTATTGAACTAATCATACTTTTTATATTTTTATCGTTAAGTTCACATAATTTTACATCTAAAACACGTCTTTACAATACATTTGGGTGAATATAAAAGGTCGTAAAAAAATTTTGAAATACAGGTGATGAATCCGCTAAATATCGTCTTAAATCATTTCTATTAAACTAATCATACTTTTTATATTTTTAACGTTAAGTTCACATTATTTTACATCTAAAACACGTATTTACAATACATTTGGGTGAATACAAAAAATAGAAAAAAAATTTGGGAAAAAATTTGGTAAAAAATGGTGATAATTCCGCTAAATATCGTTTAAAGTCATTTGTATTGAACTAATCATACTTTTTATATTTTTATCGTTAAGTTCACATAATTCGACATCTAAAACACGTCTTTACAATACATTTGGGTGAATATAAAAGGTCGTAAAAAAATTTTGAAATACAGGTGATGAATCCGCTAAATATCGTCTTAAGTCATTTCTATTAAACTAATCATACTTTTTATATTTTTAACGTTAAGTTAACATTATTTTACATCTAAAACACGTATTTACAATACATTTGGGTGACTACAAAAAATAGAAAAAAAATTGGGGAAAAATTTGGTAAAAAATGGTGATAATTCCGCTAAATATCGTTTAAAGTCATTTGTATTGAACTAATCATACTTTTTATATTTTTATCGTTAAGTTCACATAATTTTACATCTAAAACACGTCTTTACAATACATTTGGGTGAATATAAAAGGTCGTAAAAAAATTTTGAAATACAGGTGATGAATCCGCTAAATATCGTCTTAATTCATTTCTATTATACTAATCATACTTTTTATATTTTTAACGTTAAGTTCACATTATTTTACATCTAAAACACGTATTTACAATACATTTGGGTGACTACAAAAAATTTGGGAAAAAATTTGGTAAAAAATGGTGATAATTCCGATAAATATCGTTTAAAGTCATTTGTATTGAACTAATCATACTTTTTATATTTTTATCGTTAAGTTCACATAATTTTACATCTAAAACACGTGTTTACAATACATGTGGGTGAATATGAAAGGTCGTAAAAAAATTTTGAAATACAGGTGATGAATCCGCTATATATCGTCTGAATTCATTTCTATTAAACTAATCATACTTTTTATATTTTTAACGTTAAGTTCACATTATTTTACATCTAAAACACGTATTTACAATACATTTGGGTGAATACAAAAAATAGAAAAAAAATTTGGAAAAAAATTTGGTAAAAAATGGTGATAATTCCGCTAAATATCGTTAAAGTCATTTGTATTGAACTAATCATACATTTTATATTTTTATCGTTAAGTTCACATTATTTTACATCTAAAATACGTATTTACAATACATTTGGGTGAATACAAAAAATAGAAAAAAAATTTGGGAAAAAATTTGGTAAAAAATGGTGATAATTCCGCAAAATATCGTTTAAAGTCATTTGTATTGAACTAATCATACTTTTTATATTTTTATCGTTAAGTTCACATAATTCGACATCTAAAACACGTCTTTACAATACATTTGGGTGAATATAAAAGGTCGTAAAAAAATTTTGAAATACAGGTGATGAATCCGCTAAATATCGTCTTAAGTCATTTCTATTAAACTAATCATACTTTTTATATTTTTAACGTTAAGTTAACATTATTTTACATCTAAAACACGTATTTACAATACATTTGGGTGAATATAAAATGTCGTAAAAAAATTTTGAAATACAGGTGATGAATCCGCTAAATATCGTCTTAATTCATTTCTATTAAACTAATCATCCTTTTTATATTTTTAACGTTAAGTTCACATTATTTTACATCTAAAACACGTGTTTACAATACATTTATGTGAATACAAAAAATAGAAAAAAAATTTGGGAAAAAATTTGGTAAAAAATCGTGATAATTCCGCTAAATATCGTTTAAAGTCATTTGTATTGAACTAATCATACTTTTTATATTTTTATCGTTAAGTTCACATAATTTTACATCTAAAACACGTCTTTACAATACATTTGGGTGAATATAAAAGGTCGTAAAAAAATTTTGAAATACAGGTGATGAATCCGCTAAATATCGTCTTAATTCATTTCTATTATACTAATCATACTTTTTATATTTTTAACGTTAAGTTCACATTATTTTACATCTAAAACACGTATTTACAATACATTTGGGTGACTACAAAAAATTTGGGAAAAAATTTGGTAAAAAATGGTGATAATTCCGATAAATATCGTTTAAAGTCATTTGTATTGAACTAATCATACTTTTTATATTTTTATCGTTAAGTTCACATAATTTTACATCTAAAACACGTCTTTACAATACATTTGGGTGAATATAAAAGGTCGTAAAAAAATTTTGAAATACAGGTGATGAATCCGCTAAATATCGTCTTAAATCATTTCTATTAAACTAATCATACTTTTTATATTTTTAACGTTAAGTTCACATTATTTTACATCTAAAACACGTATTTACAATACATTTGGGTGAATACAAAAAATAGAAAAAAAATTTGGGAAAAAATTTGGTAAAAAATGGTGATAATTCCGCTAAATATCGTTTAAAGTCATTTGTATTGAACTAATCATACTTTTTATATTTTTATCGTTAAGTTCACATAATTCGACATCTAAAACACGTCTTTACAATACATTTGGGTGAATATAAAAGGTCGTAAAAAAATTTTGAAATACAGGTGATGAATCCGCTAAATATCGTCTTAAGTCATTTCTATTAAACTAATCATACTTTTTATATTTTTAACGTTAAGTTAACATTATTTTACATCTAAAACACGTATTTACAATACATTTGGGTGACTACAAAAAATAGAAAAAAAATTGGGGAAAAATTTGGTAAAAAATGGTGATAATTCCGATAAATATCGATTAAAGTCATTTGTATTGAACTAATCATACTTTTTATATGTTTATCGTTAAGTTCACATAATTTTACATCTAAAACACGTCTTTACAATACATTTGGGTGAATATAAAAGGTCGTAAAAAAATTTTGAAATACAGGTGATGAATCCGCTAAATATCGTCTTAATTCATTTCTATTAAACTAATCATACTTTTTATATTTTTAACGTTAAGTTACATCTAAAACACGTGTTTACAATACATTTATGTGAATACAAAAAATAGAAAAAAAATTTGGGAAAAAATTTGGTAAAAAATGGTGATAATTCCGCTAAATATCGTTTAAAGTCATTTGTATTGAACTAATCATACTTTTTATATTTTTATCGTTAAGTTCACATAATTTTACATCTAAAACACGTCTTTACAATACATTTGGGTGAATATAAAAGGTCGTAAAAAAATTTTGAAATACAGGTGATGAATCCGCTAAATATCGTCTTAATTCATTTCTATTATACTAATCATACTTTTTATATTTTTAACGTTAAGTTCACTCTATTTTACATCTAAAACACGTATTTACAATACATTTGGGTGACTACAAGAAATTTGGGAAAAAATTTGGTAAAAAATGGTGATAATTCCGCTAAATATCGATTAAAGTCATTTGTATTGAACTAATCATACTTTTTATATGTTTATCGTTAAGTTCACATAATTTTACATCTAAAACACGTCTTTACAATACATTTGGGTGAATACAAAAAATAGAAAAAAAATTTGGGAAAAATTTGGTAAAAAATCGTGATAATTCCGCTAAATATCGTTAAAGTCATTTGTATTGAACTAATCATACATTTTATATTTTTATCGTTAAGTTCACATTATTTTACATCTAAAATACGTATTTACAATACATTTGGGTGAATACAAAAAATAGAAAAAAAATTTGGGAAAAAATTTGGTAAAAAATGGTGATAATTCCGCTAAATATCGTTTAAAGTCATTTGTATTGAACTAATCATACTTTTTATATTTTTATCGTTAAGTTCACATAATTTTACATCTATAACACGTCTTTACAATACATTTGGGTGAATACAAAAAATAGAAAAAAAATTTGGGAAAAAATTTGGTAAAAAATGAATGGTGATAATTACGCTAAATATCGTTTAAAGTCATTTGTATTGAACTAATCATACTTTTTATATTTTTATCGTTAAGTTCACATAATTTTACATCTAAAACACGAGTTTACAATACATTTATGTGAATACAAAAAATAGAAAAAAAATTTGGTAAAAAATGGTGATCATTCCGCTAAATATCGTTTAAAGTCATTTGTATTGAACTAATCATACTTTTTATATTTTTATCGTTAAGTTCACATAATTTTACATCTAAAACACGTCTTTACAATACATTTGGGTGAATATAAAAGGTCGTAAAAAAATTTTGAAATACAGGTGATGAATCCGCTAAATATCGTCTTAATTCATTTCTATTATACTAATCATACTTTTTATATTTTTAACGTTAAGTTCACATTATTTTACATCTAAAACACGTATTTACAATACATTTGGGTGACTACAAAAAATAGAAAAAAAATTTGGTAAAAAATGGTGATAATTCCGCTAAATATCGATTAAAGTCATTTGTATTGAACTAATCATACTTTTTATATTTTTATCGTTAAGTTCACATAATTTTACATCTAAAACTTGTCTTTACAATACATTTGGGTGAATATAAAAGGTCGTAAAAAAATTTTGAAATACAGGTGATGAATCCGCTAAATATCGTCTTAATTCATTTCTATTAAAATCATACTTTTTATATTTTTAACGTTAAGTTCACATTATTTTACATCTAAAACACGCATTTACAATACATTTGGGTGAATATAAAAGGTCGTAAAAAAATTTTGAAATACAGGTGATGAATCCGCTAAATATCGTCTTAATTCATTTCTATTAAACTAATCATACTTTTTATATTTTTAACGTTAAGTTACATCTAAAACACGTGTTTACAATACATTTATGTGAATACAAAAAATAGAAAAAAAATTTGGGAAAAAATTTGGTAAAAAATGGTGATAATTCCGCTAAATATCGTTTAAAGTCATTTGTATTGAACTAATCATACTTTTTATATTTTTATCGTTAAGTTCACATAATTTTACATCTAAAACACGTCTTTACAATACATTTGGGTGAATATAAAAGGTCGTAAAAAAATTTTGAAATACAGGTGATGAATCCGCTAAATATCGTCTTAATTCATTTCTATTATACTAATCATACTTTTTATATTTTTAACGTTAAGTTCACTCTATTTTACATCTAAAACACGTATTTACAATACATTTGGGTGACTACAAGAAATTTGGGAAAAAATTTGTGAAAAAATTTGGTAAAAAATGGTGATAATTCCGCTAAATATCGATTAAAGTCATTTGTATTGAACTAATCATACATTTTATATTTTTATCGTTAAGTTCACATTATTTTACATCTAAAATACGTATTTACAATACATTTGGGTGAATACAAAAAATAGAAAAAAAATTTGGGAAAAAATTTGGTAAAAAATGGTGATAATTCCGCTAAATATCGTTTAATGTCATTTGTATTGAACTAATCATACTTTTTATATTTTTATCGTTAAGTTCACATAATTTTACATCTATAACACGTCTTTACAATACATTTGGGTGAATACAAAAAATAGAAAAAAAATTTGGGAAAAAATTTGGTAAAAAATGAATGGTGATAATTACGCTAAATATCGTTTAAAGTCATTTGTATTGAACTAATCATACTTTTTATATTTTTATCGTTAAGTTCACATAATTTTACATCTAAAACACGAGTTTACAATACATTTATGTGAATACAAAAAATAGAAAAAAAATTTAGTAAAAAATTGTGATAATTCCGCTAAATATCGTTTAAAGTCATTTGTATTGAACTAATCATACTTTTTATATTTTTATCGTTAAGTTCACATTATTTTACATCTAAAACACGTATTTACAATACATTTGGGTGACTACAAAAAATAGAAAAAAAATTTGGTAAAAAATGGTGATAATTCCGCTAAATATCGTTTAAAGTCATTTGTATTGAACTAATCATACTTTTTATATTTTTATCGTTAAGTTCACATAATTTTACATCTAAAACACGTCTTTACAATACATTTGGGTGAATATAAAAGGTCGTAAAAAAATTTTGAAATACAGGTGATGAATCCGCTAAATATCGTCTTAATTCATTTCTATTATACTAATCATACTTTTTATATTTTTAACGTTAAGTTCACATTATTTTACATCTAAAACACGTATTTACAATACATTTGGGTGACTACAAAAAATAGAAAAAAAATTTGGTAAAAAATGGTGATAATTCCGCTAAATATCGATTAAAGTCATTTGTATTGAACTAATCATACTTTTTATATTTTTATCGTTAAGTTCACATAATTTTACATCTAAAACACGTCTTTACAATACATTTGGGTGAATATAAAAGGTCGTAAAAAAATTTTGAAATACAGGTGATGAATCCGCTAAATATCGTCTTAATTCATTTCTATTAAAATCATACTTTTTATATTTTTAACGTTAAGTTCACATTATTTTACATCTAAAACACGCATTTACAATACATTTGGGTGACTACAAAAAATAGAAAAAAAATTTGGGAAAAAATTTGGTAAAAAATGGTGATAATTCCGCTAAATATCGATTAAAGTCATTTGTATTGAACTAATCCTACTTTTTATATGTTTATCGTTAAGTTCACATAATTTTACATCTAAAACACGTATTTACAATACATTTGGGTGACTTCGAAAAATAGAAAAAAAATTTGGGAAAAAATTTGGTAAAAAATGGTGATAATTCCGCTAAATATCGTTAAAGTCATTTGTATTGAACTAATCATACTTTTTATATTTTTATCGTTAAGTCCACATAATTTTACATATAAAACACGTCTTTACAATACATTTGGGTGAATATAAAAGGTCGTAAAAAAATTTTGAAATACAGGTGATGAATCCGCTAAATATCTTCTTAATTCATTTCTATTAAACTAATCATACTTTTTATATTTTTAACGTTAAGTTCACATTAGTTTACATCTAAAACACGTGTTTACAATACATTTATGTGAATACAAAAAATAGAAAAAAAATTTGGGAAAAAATTTGGTAAAAAATGGTGATAATTCCGCTAAATATCGATTAAAGTCATTTGTATTGAACTAATCATACTTTTTATATTTTTATCGTTAAGTTCACATTATTTTACATCTAAAACACGTATTTACAATACATTTGGGTGACTACAAAAAATAGAAAAAAAATTTGGTAAAAAATGGTGATAATTCCGCTAAATATCGTTTAAAGTCATTTGTATTGAACTAATCATACTTTTTATATTTTTATCGTTAAGTTCACATAATTTTACATCTAAAACACGTCTTTACAATACATTTGGGTGAATATAAAAGGTCGTAAAAAAATTTTGAAATACAGGTGATGAATCCGCTAAATATCGTCTTAATTCATTTCTATTATACTAATCATACTTTTTATATTTTTAACGTTAAGTTCACATTATTTTACATCTAAAACACGTATTTACAATACATTTGGGTGACTACAAAAAATAGAAAAAAAATTTGGTAAAAAATGGTGATAATTCCGCTAAATATCGATTAAAGTCATTTGTATTGAACTAATCATACTTTTTATATGTTTATCGTTAAGTTCACATAATTTTACATCTAAAACACGTCTTTACAATACATTTGGGTGAATATAAAAGGTCGTAAAAAAATTTTGAAATACAGGTGATGAATCCGCTAAATATCGTCTTAAGTCATTTCTATTAAACTAATCATACTTTTTATATTTTTAACGTTAAGTTAACATTAGTTTACATCTAAAACACGTATTTACAATACATTTGGGTGACTACAAAAAATAGAAAAAAAATTTGGTAAAAAATGGTGATAATTCCGCTAAATATCGATTTAAGTCATTTGTATTGAACTAATCATACTTTTTATATGTTTATCGTTAAGTTCACATAATTTTACATCTAAAACACGTCTTTACAATACATTTGGGTGAATATAAAAGGTCGTAAAAAAATTTTGAAATACAGGTGATGAATCCGCTAAATATCGTCTTAATTCATTTCTATTCAACTAATCTTACTTTTTATATTTTTAACGTTAAGTTCACATAATTTTACATCTAAAACACGTATTTACAATACATTTGGGTGAATACAAAAAATAGAAAAAAAATTTGGGAAAAATTTGGTAAAAAATCGTGATAATTCCGCTAAATATCGTTAAAGTCATTTGTATTGAACTAATCATACATTTTATATTTTTATCGTTAAGTTCACATTATTTTACATCTAAAATACGTATTTACAATACATTTGGGTGAATACAAAAAATAGAAAAAAAATTTGGGAAAAAATTTGGTAAAAAATGGTGATAATTCCGCTAAATATCGTTTAAAGTCATTTGTATTGAACTAATCATACTTTTTATATTTTTATCGTTAAGTTCACATTATTTTACATCTAAAACACGTATTTACAATACATTTGGGTGAATATAAAAGGTCGTAAAAAAATTTTGAAATACAGGTGATGAAACCGCTAAATATCGTCTTAAGTCATTTCTATTAAACTAATCATACTTTTTATATTTTTAACGTTAAGTTCACATAATTTTACATCTAAAACACGTCTTTACAATACATTTGGGTGAATATAAAAGGTCGTAAAAAAATTTTGAAATACAGGTGATGAATCCGCTAAATATCGTCTTAATTCATTTCTATTATACTAATCATACTTTTTATATTTTTATCGTTAAGTTCACATAATTTTACATCTAAAACACGTGTTTACAATACATGTGGGTGAATATGAAAGGTCGTAAAAAAATTTTGAAATACAGGTGATGAATCCGCTATATATCGTCTGAATTCATTTCTATTAAACTAATCATACTTTTTATATTTTTAACGTTAAGTTCACATTATTTTACATCTAAAACACGTATTTACAATACATTTGGGTGAATACAAAAAATAGAAAAAAAATTTGGGAAAAAATTTGGTAAAAAATGGTGATAATTCCGCTAAATATCGTTAAAGTCATTTGTATTGAACTAATCATACATTTTATATTTTTATCGTTAAGTTCAAATAATTTTACATCTAAAACACGTATTTACAATACATTTGGGTGACTTCAAAAAATATAAAAAAAATTTGGGAAAAAATTTGGTAAAAAATGGTGATAATTCCGCTAAATATCGTTAAAGTCATTTGTATTGAACTAATCATACTTTTTATATTTTTATCGTTAAGTCCACATAATTTTACATCTAAAACACGTCTTTACAATACATTTGGGTGAATATAAAAGGTCGTAAAAAAATTTTGAAATACAGGTGATGAATCCGCTAAATATCGTCTTAATTCATTTCTATTAAACTAATCATACTTTTTATATTTTTAACGTTAAGTTCACATTAGTTTACATCTAAAACACGTGTTTACAATACATTTATGTGAATACAAAAAATAGAAAAAAAATTTGGGAAAAAATTTGGTAAAAAATGGTGATAATTCCGCTAAATATCGTTTAAAGTCATTTGTATTGGACTAATCATACTTTTTATATTTTTATCGTTAAGTTCACATTATTTTACATATTTTACATCTAAAACACGTATTTACAATACATTTGGGTGAATACAAAAAATAGAAAAAAAATTTGGGAAAAAATTTGGTAAAAAATGGTGATAATTCCGCTAAATATCGATTAAAGTCATTTGTATTGAACTAATCATACTTTTTATATGTTTATCGTTAAGTTCACATAATTTTACATCTAAAACACGTCTTTACAATACATTTGGGTGAATATAAGAGGTCGTAAAAAAATTTTGAAATACAGGTGATGAATCCGCTAAATATCGTCTTAAGTCATTTCTATTAAACTAATCATACTTTTTATATTTTTAACGTTAAGTTAACATTATTTTACATCTAAAACACGTATTTACAATACATTTGGGTGACTACAAAAAATAGAAAAAAAATTTGGTAAAAAATGGTGATAATTCCGCTAAATATCGATTAAAGTCATTTGTATTGAACTAATCATACTTTTTATATTTTTATCGTTAAGTTCACATTATTTTACATCTAAAACACGTATTTACAATACATTTGGGTGACTACAAAAAATAGAAAAAAAATTTGGTAAAAAATGGTGATAATTCCGCTAAATATCGATTAAAGTCATTTGTATTGAACTAATCATACTTTTTATATTTTTATCGTTAAGTTCACATTATTTTACATCTAAAACACGTCTTTACAATACATTTGGGTGAATACAAAAAATAGAAAAAAAATTTGGGAAAAAATTTGGTAAAAAATGAATGGTGATAATTAGGCTAAATATCGTTTAAAGTCATTTGTATTGAACTAATCATACTTTTTATATTTTTATCGTTAAGTTCACATAATTTTACATCTAAAACACGAGTTTACAATACATTTATGTGAATACAAAAAATAGAAAAAAAATTTAGGAAAAAATTTAGTAAAAAATTGTGATAATTCCGCTAAATATCGTTTAAAGTCATTTGTATTGAACTAATCATACTTTTTATATTTTTATCGTTAAGTTCACATAATTTTACATCTAAAACACGTCTTTACAATACATTTGGGTGAATATAAAAGGTCGTAAAAAAATTTTGAAATACAGGTGATGAATCCGCTAAATATCGTCTTAATTCATTTCTATTATACTAATCATACTTTTTATATTTTTAACGTTAAGTTCACATTATTTTACATCTGAAACACGTATTTACAATACATTTGGGTAACTACAAAAAATAGAAAAAAAATTTGGTAAAAAATGGTGATAATTCCGCTAAATATCGATTAAAGTCATTTGTATTGAACTAATCATACTTTTTATATTTTTATCGTTAAGTTCACATAATTTTACATCTAAAACACGTGTTTACAATACATGTGGGTGAATATGAAAGGTCGTAAAAAAATTTTGAAATACAGGTGATGAATCCGCTATATATCGTCTGAATTCATTTCTATTAAACTAATCATACTTTTTATATTTTTAACGTTAAGTTCACATTATTTTACATCTAAAACACGTATTTACAATACATTGGGGTGAATACAAAAAAAAGAAAAAAAATTTGGGAAAAAATTTGGTAAAAAATGGTGATAATTCCGCTAAATATCATTAAAGTCATTTGTATTGAACTAATCATACATTTTATATTTTTATCGTTAAGTTCACATTATTTTACATCTAAAATACGTATTTACAATACATTTGGGTGAATACAAAAAATAGAAAAAAAATTTGGGTAAAAATTTGGTAAAAAATGGTGATAATTCCGTTAAATATCGTTTAAAGTCATTTGTATTGAACTAATCATACTTTTTATATTTTTATCGTTAAGTTCACATAATTTTACATCTAAAACACGTCTTTACAATACATTTGGGTGAATATAAAAGGTCGTAAAAAAATTTTGAAATACAGGTGATGAATCCGCTAAATATCGTCTTAAATCATTTCTATTAAACTAATCATACTTTTTATATTTTTAACGTTAAGTTCACATAATTTTACATCTAAAACACGTATTTACAATACATTTGGGTGAATACAAAAAATAGAAAAAAAATTTGGGAAAAAATTTGGTAAAAAATGGTGATAATTCCGCTAAATATCGTTTAAAGTCATTTGTATTGAACTAATCATACTTTTTATATTTTTATCGTTAAGTTCACATAAATTTACATCTAAAACACGTCTTTACAATACATTTGGGTGAATATAAAATGTCGTAAAAAAATTTTGAAATACAGGTGATGAATCCGCTAAATATCGTCTTAATTCATTTCTATTCAACTAATCATACTTTTTATATTTTTAACGTTAAGTTCACATAATTTTACATCTAAAACACGTATTTACAATACATTTGGGTGAATACAAAAAATAGAAAAAAAATTTGGGTAAAATTTGGTAAAAAATCGTGATAATTCCGCTAAATATCGTTAAAGTCATTTGTATTGAACTAATCATACATTTTATATTTTTATCGTTAAGTTCACATTATTTTACATCTAAAATACGTATTTACAATACATTTGGGTGAATACAAAAAATAGAAAAAAAATTTGGGAAAAAATTTGGTAAAAAATGGTGATAATTCCGCTAAATATCGTTTAAAGTCATTTGTATTGAACTAATCATAATTTTTATATTTTCATCGTTAAGTTCACATAATTTTACATCTATAACACGTCTTTACAATACATTTGGGTGAATACAAAAAATAGAAAAAAAATTTGGGAAAAAATTTGGTAAAAAATGAATGGTGATAATTAGGCTAAATATCGTTTAAAGTCATTTGTATTGAACTAATCATACTTTTTATATTTTTATCGTTAAGTTCACATAATTTTACATCTAAAACACGAGTTTACAATACATTTATGTGAATACAAAAAATAGAAAAAAAATTTAGGAAAAAATTTAGTAAAAAATTGTGATAATTCCGCTAAATATCGTTTAAATTCATTTGTATTGAACTAATCATACTTTTTATATTTTTATCGTTAAGTTCACATTATTTTACATCTAAAACACGTATTTACAATACATTTGGGTGACTACAAAAAATAGAAAAAAAATTTGGTAAAAAATGGTGATAATTCCGCTAAATATTGTTTAAAGTCATTTGTATTGAACTAATCATACTTTTTATATTTTTATCGTTAAGTTCACATAATTTTACATCTAAAACACGTCTTTACAATACATTTGGGTGAATATAAAAGGTCGTAAAAAAATTTTGAAATACAGGTGATGAATCCGCTAAATATCGTCTTAATTCATTTCTATTATACTAATCATACTTTTTATATTTTTAACGTTAAGTTCACATTATTTTACATCTAAAACACGTATTTACAATACATTTGGGTGACTACAAAAAATAGAAAAAAAATTTGGTAAAAAATGGTGATAATTCCGCTAAATATCGATTAAAGTCATTTGTATTGAACTAATCATACTTTTTATATTTTTATCGTTAAGTTCACATAATTTTACATCTAAAACACGTGTTTACAATACATGTGGGTGAATATGAAAGGTCGTAAAAAAATTTTGAAATACAGGTGATGAATCCGCTATATATCGTCTGAATTCATTTCTATTAAACTAATCATACTTTTTATATTTTTAACGTTAAGTTCACATTATTTTACATCTAAAACACGTATTTACAATACATTTGGGTGAATACAAAAAAAAGAAAAAAAATTTGGGAAAAAATTTGGTAAAAAATGGTGATAATTCCGCTAAATATCATTAAAGTCATTTGTATTGAACTAATCATACATTTTATATTTTTATCGTTAAGTTCACATTATTTTACATCTAAAATACGTATTTACAATACATTTGGGTGAATACAAAAAATAGAAAAAAAATTTGGGTAAAAATTTGGTAAAAAATGGTGATAATTCCGTTAAATATCGTTTAAAGTCATTTGTATTGAACTAATCATACTTTTTATATTTTTATCGTTAAGTTCACATAATTTTACATGTAAAACACGTCTTTACAATACATTTGGGTGAATATAAAAGGTCGTAAAAAAATTTTGAAATACAGGTGATGAATCCGCTAAATATCGTCTTAAATCATTTCTATTAAACTAATCATACTTTTTATATTTTTAACGTTAAGTTCACATAATTTTACATCTAAAACACGTATTTACAATACATTTGGGTGAATACAAAAAATAGAAAAAAAATTTGGGAAAAAATTTGGTAAAAAATGGTGATAATTCCGCTAAATATCGTTTAAAGTCATTTGTATTGAACTAATCATACTTTTTATATTTTTATCGTTAAGTTCACATAAATTTACATCTAAAACACGTCTTTACAATACATTTGGGTGAATATAAAATGTCGTAAAAAATTTTGAAATACAGGTGATGAATCCGCTAAATATCGTCTTAAGTCATTTCTATTAAACTAATCATACTTTTTATATTTTTAACGTTAAGTTCACATTATTTTACATCTAAAAAACGTATTTACAATACATTTGGGTGAATACAAAAAATAGAAAAAAAATTTGAGAAAAAATTTGGTAAAAAATGGTGATAATTCCGCTAAATATCGTTAAAGTCATTTGTATTGAACTAATCATACATTTTATATTTTTATCGTTAAGTTCACATTATTTTACATCTAAAATACGTATTTACAATACATTTGGGTGAATACAAAAAATAGAAAAAAAATTTGGGAAAAAATTTGGTAAAAAATGGTGATAATTCCGCTAAATATCGTTTAAAGTCATTTGTATTGAACTAATCATACTTTTTATATTTTCATCGTTAAGTTCACATAATTTTACATCTATAACACGTCTTTACAATACATTTGGGTGAATACAAAAAATAGAAAAAAAATTTGGGAAAAAATTTGGTAAAAAATGGTGATAATTCCGCTAAATATCGATTAAAGTCATTTGTATTGAACTAATCATACTTTTTATATGTTTATCGTTAAGTTCACATAATTTTACATCTAAAACACGTCTTTACAATACATTTGGGTGAATATAAAAGGTCGTAAAAAAATTTTGAAATACAGGTGATGAATCCGCTAAATATCGTCTTAATTCATTTCTATTATACTAATCATACTTTTTATATTTTTAACGTTAAGTTCACATTATTTTACATCTAAAACACGTATTTACAATACATTTGGGTGACTACAAAAAATAGAAAAAAAATTTGGTAAAAAATGGTGATAATTCCGCTAAATATCGATTAAAGTCATTTGTATTGAACTAATCATACTTTTTATATTTTTATCGTTAAGTTCACATAATTTTACATCTAAAACACGTGTTTACAATACATGTGGGTGAATATGAAAGGTCGTAAAAAAATTTTGAAATACAGGTGATGAATCCGCTTTATATCGTCTGAATTCATTTCTATTAAACTAATCATACTTTTTATATTTTTAACGTTAAGTTCACATTATTTTACATCTAAAACACGTATTTACAATACATTTGGGTGAATACAAAAAAAAGAAAAAAAATTTGGGAAAAAATTTGGTAAAAAATGGTGATAATTCCGCTAAATATCATTAAAGTCATTTGTATTGAACTAATCATACATTTTATATTTTTATCGTTAAGTTCACATTATTTTACATCTAAAATACGTATTTACAATACATTTGGGTGAATACAAAAAATAGAAAAAAAATTTGGGAAAAAATTTGGTAAAAAATGGTGATAATTCCGTTAAATATCGTTTAAAGTCATTTGTATTGAACTAATCATACTTTTTATATTTTTATCGTTAAGTTCACATAATTTTACATCTAAAACACGTCTTTACAATACATTTGGGTGAATATAAAAGGTCGTAAAAAAATTTTGAAATACAGGTGATGAATCCGCTAAATATCGTCTTAAATTATTTCTATTAAACTAATCATACATTTTATATTTTTAACGTTAAGTTCACATTATTTTACATCTAAAACACGTATTTACAATACATTTGGGTGAATACAAAAAATAGAAAAAAAATTTGGGATAAAATTTGGTAAAAAATGGTGATAATTCCGCTAAATATCGTTTAAAGTCATTTGTATTGAACTAATCATACTTTTTATATTTTTATCGTTAAGTTCACATAAATTTACATCTAAAACACGTCTTTACAATACATTTGGGTGAATATAAAAGGTCGTAAAAAAATTTTGAAATACAGGTGATGAATCCGCTAAATATCGTCTTAAATCATTTCTATTAAACTAATCATACTTTTTATATTTTTAACGTTAAGTTCACATTATTTTACATCTAAAACACGTATTTACAATACATTTGGGTGAATATAAAAAATAGAAAAAAAATTTGGGAAAAAATTTGGTAAAAAATGGTGATAATTCCGCTAAATATCGTTTAAAGTCATTTGTATTGAACTAATCATACTTTTTATATTTTTATCGTTAAGTTCACATAATTTTACATCTAAAACACGTCTTTACAATACATTTGGGTGAATATAAAAGGTCGTAAAAAAATTTTGAAATGCAGGTGATGAATCCGCTAAATATCGTCTTAAATCATTTCTATTAAACTAATCATACTTTTTATATTTTTAACGTTAAGTTCACATAATTTTACATCTAAAACACGTATTTACAATACATTTGGGTGAATACAAAAAATAGAAAAAAAATTTGGGAAAAAATTTGGTAAAAAATGGTGATAATTCCGCTAAATATCGTTTAAAGTCATTTGTATTGAACTAATCATACTTTTTATATTTTTATCGTTAAGTTCACATAAATTTACATCTAAAACACGTCTTTACAATACATTTGGGTGAATATAAAATGTCGTAAAAAATTTTGAAATACAGGTGATGAATCCGCTAAATATCGTCTTAAGTCATTTCTATTAAACTAATCATACTTTTTATATTTTTAACGTTAAGTTCACATTATTTTACATCTAAAAAACGTATTTACAATACATTTGGGTGAATACAAAAAATAGAAAAAAAATTTGAGAAAAAATTTGGTAAAAAATGGTGATAATTCCGCTAAATATCGTTAAAGTCATTTGTATTGAACTAATCATACATTTTATATTTTTATCGTTAAGTTCACATTATTTTACATCTAAAATACGTATTTACAATACATTTGGGTGAATACAAAAAATAGAAAAAAAATTTGGGAAAAAATTTGGTAAAAAATGGTGATAATTCCGCTAAATATCGTTTAAAGTCATTTGTATTGAACTAATCATACTTTTTATATTTTCATCGTTAAGTTCACATAATTTTACATCTATAACACGTCTTTACAATACATTTGGGTGAATACAAAAAATAGAAAAAAAATTTGGGAAAAAATTTGGTAAAAAATGGTGATAATTCCGCTAAATATCGATTAAAGTCATTTGTATTGAACTAATCATACTTTTTATATGTTTATCGTTAAGTTCACATAATTTTACATCTAAAACACGTCTTTACAATACATTTGGGTGAATATAAAAGGTCGTAAAAAAATTTTGAAATACAGGTGATGAATCCGCTAAATATCGTCTTAATTCATTTCTATTATACTAATCATACTTTTTATATTTTTAACGTTAAGTTCACATTATTTTACATCTAAAACACGTATTTACAATACATTTGGGTGACTACAAAAAATAGAAAAAAAATTTGGTAAAAAATGGTGATAATTCCGCTAAATATCGATTAAAGTCATTTGTATTGAACTAATCATACTTTTTATATTTTTATCGTTAAGTTCACATAATTTTACATCTAAAACACGTGTTTACAATACATGTGGGTGAATATGAAAGGTCGTAAAAAAATTTTGAAATACAGGTGATGAATCCGCTATATATCGTCTGAATTCATTTCTATTAAACTAATCATACTTTTTATATTTTTAACGTTAAGTTCACATTATTTTACATCTAAAACACGTATTTACAATACATTTGGGTGAATACAAAAAAAAGAAAAAAAATTTGGGAAAAAATTTGGTAAAAAATGGTGATAATTCCGCTAAATATCATTAAAGTCATTTGTATTGATCTAATCATACATTTTATATTTTTATCGTTAAGTTCACATTATTTTACATCTAAAATACGTATTTACAATACATTTGGGTGAATACAAAAAATAGAAAAAAAATTTGGGAAAAAATTTGGTAAAAAATGGTGATAATTCCGTTAAATATCGTTTAAAGTCATTTGTATTGAACTAATCATACTTTTTATATTTTTATCGTTAAGTTCACATAATTTTACATGTAAAACACGTCTTTACAATACATTTGGGTGAATATAAAAGGTCGTAAAAAAATTTTGAAATACAGGTGATGAATCCGCTAAATATCGTCTTAAATCATTTCTATTAAACTAATCATACTTTTTATATTTTTAACGTTAAGTTCACATAATTTTACATCTAAAACACGTATTTACAATACATTTGGGTGAATACAAAAAATAGAAAAAAAATTTGGGAAAAAATTTGGTAAAAAATGGTGATAATTCCGCTAAATATCGTTTAAAGTCATTTGTATTGAACTAATCATACTTTTTATATTTTTATCGTTAAGTTCACATAAATTTACATCTAAAACACGTCTTTACAATACATTTGGGTGAATATAAAATGTCGTAAAAAATTTTGAAATACAGGTGATGAATCCGCTAAATATCGTCTTAAGTCATTTCTATTAAACTAATCATACTTTTTATATTTTTAACGTTAAGTTCACATTATTTTACATCTAAAAAACGTATTTACAATACATTTGGGTGAATACAAAAAATAGAAAAAAAATTTGAGAAAAAATTTGGTAAAAAATGGTGATAATTCCGCTAAATATCGTTAAAGTCATTTGTATTGAACTAATCATACATTTTATATTTTTATCGTTAAGTTCACATTATTTTACATCTAAAATACGTATTTACAATACATTTGGGTGAATACAAAAAATAGAAAAAAAATTTGGGAAAAAATTTGGTAAAAAATGGTGATAATTCCGCTAAATATCGTTTAAAGTCATTTGTATTGAACTAATCATACTTTTTATATTTTCATCGTTAAGTTCACATAATTTTACATCTATAACACGTCTTTACAATACATTTGGGTGAATACAAAAAATAGAAAAAAAATTTGGGAAAAAATTTGGTAAAAAATGGTGATAATTCCGCTAAATATCGATTAAAGTCATTTGTATTGAACTAATCATACTTTTTATATGTTTATCGTTAAGTTCACATAATTTTACATCTAAAACACGTCTTTACAATACATTTGGGTGAATATAAAAGGTCGTAAAAAAATTTTGAAATACAGGTGATGAATCCGCTAAATATCGTCTTAATTCATTTCTATTATACTAATCATACTTTTTATATTTTTAACGTTAAGTTCACATTATTTTACATCTAAAACACGTATTTACAATACATTTGGGTGACTACAAAAAATAGAAAAAAAATTTGGTAAAAAATGGTGATAATTCCGCTAAATATCGATTAAAGTCATTTGTATTGAACTAATCATACTTTTTATATTTTTATCGTTAAGTTCACATAATTTTACATCTAAAACACGTGTTTACAATACATGTGGGTGAATATGAAAGGTCGTAAAAAAATTTTGAAATACAGGTGATGAATCCGCTTTATATCGTCTGAATTCATTTCTATTAAACTAATCATACTTTTTATATTTTTAACGTTAAGTTCACATTATTTTACATCTAAAACACGTATTTACAATACATTTGGGTGAATACAAAAAAAAGAAAAAAAATTTGGGAAAAAATTTGGTAAAAAATGGTGATAATTCCGCTAAATATCATTAAAGTCATTTGTATTGAACTAATCATACATTTTATATTTTTATCGTTAAGTTCACATTATTTTACATCTAAAATACGTATTTACAATACATTTGGGTGAATACAAAAAATAGAAAAAAAATTTGGGAAAAAATTTGGTAAAGAATGGTGATAATTCCGTTAAATATCGTTTAAAGTCATTTGTATTGAACTAATCATACTTTTTATATTTTTATCGTTAAGTTCACATAATTTTACATCTAAAACACGTCTTTACAATACATTTGGGTGAATATAAAAGGTCGTAAAAAAATTTTGAAATACAGGTGATGAATCCGCTAAATATCGTCTTAAATTATTTCTATTAAACTAATCATACATTTTATATTTTTAACGTTAAGTTCACATTATTTTACATCTAAAACACGTATTTACAATACATTTGGGTGAATACAAAAAATAGAAAAAAAATTTGGGAAAAAATTTGGTAAAAAATGGTGATAATTCCGCTAAATATCGTTTAAAGTCATTTGTATTGAACTAATCATACTTTTTATATTTTTATCGTTAAGTTCACATAAATTTACATCTAAAACACGTCTTTACAATACATTTGGGTGAATATAAAAGGTCGTAAAAAAATTTTGAAATACAGGTGATGAATCCGCTAAATATCGTCTTAAATCATTTCTATTAAACTAATCATACTTTTTATATTTTTAACGTTAAGTTCACATTATTTTACATCTAAAACACGTATTTACAATACATTTGGGTGAATATAAAAAATAGAAAAAAAAATTTGGGAAAAAATTTGGTAAAAAATGGTGATAATTCCGCTAAATATCGTTTAAAGTCATTTGTATTGAACTAATCATACTTTTTATATTTTTATCGTTAAGTTCACATAATTTTACATCTAAAACACGTCTTTACAATACATTTGGGTGAATATAAAAGGTCGTAAAAAAATTTTGAAATGCAGGTGATGAATCCGCTAAATATCGTCTTAAATCATTTCTATTAAACTAATCATACTTTTTATATTTTTAACGTTAAGTTCACATAATTTTACATCTAAAACACGTATTTACAATACATTTGGGTGAATACAAAAAATAGAAAAAAAATTTGGGAAAAAATTTGGTAAAAAATGGTGATAATTCCGCTAAATATCGTTTAAAGTCATTTGTATTGAACTAATCATACTTTTTATATTTTTATCGTTAAGTTCACATAAATTTACATCTAAAACACGTCTTTACAATACATTTGGGTGAATATAAAATGTCGTAAAAAATTTTGAAATACAGGTGATGAATCCGCTAAATATCGTCTTAAGTCATTTCTATTAAACTAATCATACTTTTTATATTTTTAACGTTAAGTTCACATTATTTTACATCTAAAAAACGTATTTACAATACATTTGGGTGAATACAAAAAATAGAAAAAAAATTTGAGAAAAAATTTGGTAAAAAATGGTGATAATTCCGCTAAATATCGTTAAAGTCATTTGTATTGAACTAATCATACATTTTATATTTTTATCGTTAAGTTCACATTATTTTACATCTAAAATACGTATTTACAATACATTTGGGTGAATACAAAAAATAGAAAAAAAATTTGGGAAAAAATTTGGTAAAAAATGGTGATAATTCCGCTAAATATCGTTTAAAGTCATTTGTATTGAACTAATCATACTTTTTATATTTTCATCGTTAAGTTCACATAATTTTACATCTATAACACGTCTTTA
The DNA here is from genome assembly GCF_037042655.1 of Diuraphis noxia. Taxonomy (NCBI): domain Eukaryota; kingdom Metazoa; phylum Arthropoda; class Insecta; order Hemiptera; family Aphididae; genus Diuraphis; species Diuraphis noxia. The sequence continues at coordinate 2,472,980 of NW_028301717.1, forward strand.
CAATACATTTGGGTGAATACAAAAAATAGAAAAAAAATTTGGGAAAAAATTTGGTAAAAAATGGTGATAATTCCGCTAAATATCGATTAAAGTCATTTGTATTGAACTAATCATACTTTTTATATGTTTATCGTTAAGTTCACATAATTTTACATCTAAAACACGTCTTTACAATACATTTGGGTGAATATAAAAGGTCGTAAAAAAATTTTGAAATACAGGTGATGAATCCGCTAAATATCGTCTTAATTCATTTCTATTATACTAATCATACTTTTTATATTTTTAACGTTAAGTTCACATTATTTTACATCTAAAACACGTATTTACAATACATTTGGGTGACTACAAAAAATAGAAAAAAAATTTGGTAAAAAATGGTGATAATTCCGCTAAATATCGATTAAAGTCATTTGTATTGAACTAATCATACTTTTTATATTTTTATCGTTAAGTTCACATAATTTTACATCTAAAACACGTGTTTACAATACATGTGGGTGAATATGAAAGGTCGTAAAAAAATTTTGAAATACAGGTGATGAATCCGCTATATATCGTCTGAATTCATTTCTATTAAACTAATCATACTTTTTATATTTTTAACGTTAAGTTCACATTATTTTACATCTAAAACACGTATTTACAATACATTTGGGTGAATACAAAAAAAAGAAAAAAAATTTGGGAAAAAATTTGGTAAAAAATGGTGATAATTCCGCTAAATATCATTAAAGTCATTTGTATTGAACTAATCATACATTTTATATTTTTATCGTTAAGTTCACATTATTTTAAATCTAAAATACGTATTTACAATACATTTGGGTGAATACAAAAAATAGAAAAAAAATTTGGGAAAAAATTTGGTAAAAAATGGTGATAATTCCGTTAAATATCGTTTAAAGTCATTTGTATTGAACTAATCATACTTTTTATATTTTTATCGTTAAGTTCACATAATTTTACATCTAAAACACGTCTTTACAATACATTTGGGTGAATATAAAAGGTCGTAAAAAAATTTTGAAATACAGGTGATGAATCCGCTAAATATCGTCTTAAATTATTTCTATTAAACTAATCATACTTTTTATATTTTTAACGTTAAGTTCACATTATTTTACATCTAAAACACGTATTTACAATACATTTGGGTGAATACAAAAAATAGAAAAAAAATTTGGGAAAAAATTTGGTAAAAAATGGTGATAATTCCGCTAAATATCGTTTAAAGTCATTTGTATTGAACTAATCATACTTTTTATATTTTTATCGTTAAGTTCACATAAATTTACATCTAAAACACGTCTTTACAATACATTTGGGTGAATATAAAAGGTCGTAAAAAAATTTTGAAATACAGGTGATGAATCCGCTAAATATCGTCTTAAATCATTTCTATTAAACTAATCATACTTTTTATATTTTTAACGTTAAGTTCACATTATTTTACATCTAAAACACGTATTTACAATACATTTGGGTGAATACAAAAAATAGAAAAAAAATTTGGGAAAAAATTTGGTAAAAAATGGTGATAATTCCGCTAAATATCGTTTAAAGTCATTTGTATTGAACTAATCATACTTTTTATATTTTTATCGTTAAGTTCACATAATTTTACATCTAAAACACGTCTTTACAATACATTTGGGTGAATATAAAAGGTCGTAAAAAAATTTTGAAATGCAGGTGATGAATCCGCTAAATATCGTCTTAAATCATTTCTATTAAACTAATCATACTTTTTATATTTTTAACGTTAAGTTCACATAATTTTACATCTAAAACACGTATTTACAATACATTTGGGTGAATACAAAAAATAGAAAAAAAATTTGGGAAAAATTTGGTAAAAAATGGTGATAATTCCGCTAAATATCGTTTAAAGTCATTTGTATTGAACTAATCATACTTTTTATATTTTTATCGTTAAGTTCACATAAATTTACATCTAAAACACGTCTTTACAATACATTTGGGTGAATATAAAATGTCGTAAAAAATTTTGAAATACAGGTGATGAATCCGCTAAATATCGTCTTAAGTCATTTCTATTAAACTAATCATACTTTTTATATTTTTAACGTTAAGTTCACATTATTTTACATCTAAAAAACGTATTTACAATACATTTGGGTGAATACAAAAAATAGAAAAAAAATTTGAGAAAAAATTTGGTAAAAAATGGTGATAATTCCGCTAAATATCGTTAAAGTCATTTGTATTGAACTAATCATACATTTTATATTTTTATCGTTAAGTTCACATTATTTTACATCTAAAATACGTATTTACAATACATTTGGGTGAATACAAAAAATAGAAAAAAAATTTGGGAAAAAATTTGGTAAAAAATGGTGATAATTCCACTAAATATCGTTTAAAGTCATTTGTATTGAACTAATCATAATTTTTATATTTTCATCGTTAAGTTCACATAATTTTACATCTATAACACGTCTTTACAATACATTTGGGTGAATACAAAAAATAGAAAAAAAATTTGGGAAAAAATTTGGTAAAAAATGGTGATAATTCCGCTAAATATCGATTAAAGTCATTTGTATTGAACTAATCATACTTTTTATATGTTTATCGTTAAGTTCACATAATTTTACATCTAAAACACGTCTTTACAATACATTTGGGTGAATATAAAAGGTCGTAAAAAAATTTTGAAATACAGGTGATGAATCCGCTAAATATCGTCTTAAGTCATTTCTATTAAACTAATCATACTTTTTATATTTTTAACGTTAAGTTAACATTATTTTACATCTAAAACACGTATTTACAATACATTTGGGTGACTACAAAAAATAGAAAAAAAATTTGGTAAAAAATGGTGATAATTCCGCTAAATATCGATTAAAGTCATTTGTATTGAACTAATCATACTTTTTATATGTTTATCGTTAAGTTCACATAATTTTACATCTAAAACACGTCTTTACAATACATTTGGGTGAATATAAAAGGTCGTAAAAAAATTTTGAAATACATGTGATGAATCCGCTAAATATCGTCTTAATTCATTTCTATTCAACTAATCATACTTTTTATATTTTTAACGTTAAGTTCACATAATTTTACATCTAAAACACGTATTTACAATACATTTGGGTGAATACAAAAAATAGAAAAAAAATTTGGGAAAAATTTGGTAAAAAATCGTGATAATTCCGCTAAATATCGTTAAAGTCATTTGTATTGAACTAATCATACATTTTATATTTTTATCGTTAAGTTCACATTATTTTACATCTAAAATACGTATTTACAATACATTTGGGTGAATACAAAAAATAGAAAAAAAATTTGGGAAAAAATTTGGTAAAAAATGGTGATAATTCTGCTAAATATCGTTTAAAGTCATTTGTATTGAACTAATCATACTTTTTATATTTTCATCGTTAAGTTCACATAATTTTACATCTATAACACGTCTTTACAATACATTTAGGTGAATACAAAAAATAGAAAAAAAATTTGGGAAAAAATTTGGTAAAAAATGAATGGTGATAATTAGGCTAAATATCGTTTAAAGTCATTTGTATTGAACTAATCATACTTTTTATATTTTTATCGTTAAGTTCACATAATTTTACATCTAAAACACGAGTTTACAATACATTTATGTGAATACAAAAAATAGAAAAAAAATTTAGAAAAAAATTTAGTAAAAAATGGTGATAATTCCGCTAAATATCATTAAAGTCATTTGTATTGAACTAATCATACATTTTATATTTTTATCGTTAAGTTCACATTATTTTACATCTAAAATACGTATATACAATACATTTGGGTGAATACAAAAAATAGAAAAAAAATTTGGGAAAAAATTTGGTAAAAAATGGTGATAATTCCGTTAAATATCGTTTAAAGTCATTTGTATTGAACTAATCATACTTTTTATATTTTTATCGTTAAGTTCACATAGTTTTACATCTAAAACACGTCTTTACAATACATTTGGGTGAATATAAAAGGTCGTAAAAAAATTTTGAAATACAGGTGATGAATCCGCTAAATATCGTCTTAAATCATTTCTATTAAACTAATCATACTTTTTATATTTTTAACGTTAAGTTCACATTCTTTTACATCTAAAACACGTATTTACAATACATTTGGGTGAATACAAAAAATAGAAAAAAAATTTGGGAAAAAATTTGGTAAAAAATGGTGATAATTCCGCTAAATATCGTTTAAAGTCATTTGTATTGAACTAATCATACTTTTTATATTTTTATCGTTAAGTTCACATAATTTTACATCTAAAACACGTCTTTACAATACATTTGGGTGAATATAAAAGGTCGTAAAAAAATTTTGAAATACAGGTGATGAATCCGCTAAATATCGTCTTAAATCATTTCTATTAAACTAATCATACTTTTTATATTTTTAACGTTAAGTTCACATAATTTTACATCTAAAACACGTATTTACAATACATTTGGGTGAATACAAAAAATAGAAAAAAAATTTGGGAAAAAATTTGGTAAAAAATGGTGATAATTCCGCTAAATATCGTTTAAAGTCATTTGTATTGAACTAATCATACTTTTTATATTTTTATCGTTAAGTTCACATAAATTTACATCTAAAACACGTCTTTACAATACATTTGGGTGAATATAAAATGTCGTAAAAAGTTTTGAAATACAGGTGATGAATCCGCTAAATATCGTCTTAAGTCATTTCTATTAAACTAATCATACTTTTTATATTTTTAACGTTAAGTTCACATTATTTTACATCTAAAAAACGTATTTACAATACATTTGGGTGAATACAAAAAATAGAAAAAAAATTTGAGAAAAAATGGTGATAATTCCGCTAAATATCGTTTAAAGTCATTTGTATTGAACTAATCATACTTTTTATATTTTTATCGTTAAGTTCACATAAATTTACATCTAAAACACGTCTTTACAATACATTTGGGTGAATATAAAATGTCGTAAAAAGTTTTGAAATACAGGTGATGAATCCGCTAAATATCGTCTTAAGTCATTTCTATTAAACTAATCATACTTTTTATATTTTTAACGTTAAGTTCACATTATTTTACATCTAAAAAACGTATTTACAATACATTTGGGTGACTACAAAAAATAGAAAAAAAATTTGGTAAAAAATGGTGATAATTCCGCTAAATATCGTTTAAAGTCATTTGTATTGAACTAATCATACTTTTTATATTTTTATCGTTAAGTTCACATAATTTTACATCTAAAACACGTCTTTACAATACATTTGGGTGAATATAAAAGGTCGTAAAAAAATTTTGAAATACAGGTGATGAATCCGCTAAATATCGTCTTAATTCATTTCTATTATACTAATCATACTTTTTATATTTTTAACGTTAAGTTCACATTATTTTACATCTAAAAAACGTATTTACAATACATTTGGGTGACTACAAAAAATAGAAAAAAAATTTGCTAAAAAATGGTGATAATTCCGCTAAATATCGATTAAAGTCATTTGTATTGAACTAATCATACTTTTTATATTTTTATCGTTAAGTTCACATAATTTTACATCTAAAACACGTGTTTACAATACATGTGGGTGAATATGAAAGGTCGTAAAAAAATTTTGAAATACAGGTGATGAATCCGCTATATATCGTCTGAATTCATTTCTATTAAACTAATCATACTTTTTATATTTTTAACGTTAAGTTCACATTATTTTACATCTAAAACACGTATTTACAATACATTTGGGTGAATACAAAAAAAAGAAAAAAAATTTGGGAAAAAATTTGGTAAAAAATGGTGATAATTCCGCTAAATATCATTAAAGTCATTTGTATTGAACTAATCATACATTTTATATTTTTATCGTTAAGTTCACATTATTTTACATCTAAAATACGTATTTAAAATACATTTGGCTGAATACAAAAAATAGAAAAAAAATTTGGGAAAAAATTTGGTAAAAAATGGTGATAATTCCGTTAAATATCGTTTAAAGTCATTTGTATTGAACTAATCATACTTTTTATATTTTTATCGTTAAGTTCACATAGTTTTACATCTAAAACACGTCTTTACAATACATTTGGGTGAATATAAAAGGTCGTAAAAAAATTTTGAAATACAGGTGATGAATCCGCTAAATATCGTCTTAAATCATTTCTATTAAACTAATCATACTTTTTATATTTTTAACGTTAAGTTCACATAATTTTACATCTAAAACACGTATTTACAATACATTTGGGTGAATACAAAAAATAGAAAAAAAATTTGGGAAAAAATTTGGTAAAAAATGGTGATAATTCCGCTAAATATCGTTTAAAGTCATTTGTATTGAACTAATCATACTTTTTATATTTTTATCGTTAAGTTCACATAAATTTACATCTAAAACACGTCTTTACAATACATTTGGGTGAATATAAAATGTCGTAAAAAGTTTTGAAATACAGGTGATGAATCCGCTAAATATCGTCTTAAGTCATTTCTATTAAACTAATCATACTTTTTATATTTTTAACGTTAAGTTCACATTATTTTACATCTAAAAAACGTATTTACAATACATTTGGGTGAATACAAAAAATAGAAAAAAAATTTGAGAAAAAATTTGGTAAAAAATGGTGATAATTCCGCTAAATATCGTTAAAGTCATTTGTATTGAACTAATCATACATTTTATATTGTTATCGTTAAGTTCACATTATTTTACATCTAAAATACGTATTTACAATACATTTGGGTGAATACAAAAAATAGAAAAAAAATTAGGGAAAAAATTTGGTAAAAAATGGTGATAATTCCGCTAAATATCGTTTAAAGTCATTTGTATTGAACTAATCATAATTTTTATATTTTCATCGTTAAGTTCACATAATTTTACATCTAAAACACGAGTTTACAATACATTTATGTGAATACAAAAAATAGAAAAAAAATTTAGGAAAAAATTTAGTAAAAAATTGTGATAATTCCGCTAAATATCGTTTAAAGTCATTTGTATTGAACTAATCATACTTTTTATATTTTTATCGTTAAGTTCACATTATTTTACATCTAAAACACGTATTTACAATACATTTGGGTGACTACAAAAAATAGAAAAAAAATTTGGTAAAAAATGGTGATAATTCCGCTAAATATCGTTTAAAGTCATTTGTATTGAACTAATCATACTTTTTATATTTTTATCGTTAAGTTCACATAATTTTACATCTAAAACACGTCTTTACAATACATTTGGGTGAATATAAAAGGTCGTAAAAAAATTTTGAAATACAGGTGATGAATCCGCTAAATATCGTCTTAATTCATTTCTATTATACTAATCATACTTTTTATATTTTTAACGTTAAGTTCACATTATTTTACATCTAAAACACGTATTTACAATACATTTGGGTGACTACAAAAAATAGAAAAAAAATTTGGTAAAAAATGGTGATAATTCCGCTAAATATCGATTAAAGTCATTTGTATTGAACTAATCATACTTTTTATATTTTTATCGTTAAGTTCACATAATTTTACATCTAAAACACGTGTTTACAATACATGTGGGTGAATATGAAAGGTCGTAAAAAAATTTTGAAATACAGGTGATGAATCCGCTATATATCGTCTGAATTCATTTCTATTAAACTAATCATACTTTTTATATTTTTAACGTTAAGTTCACATTATTTTACATCTAAAACACGTATTTACAATACATTTGGGTGAATACAAAAAAAAGAAAAAAAATTTGGGAAAAAATTTGGTAAAAAATGGTGATAATTCCGCTAAATATCATTAAAGTCATTTGTATTGAACTAATCATACATTTTATATTTTTATCGTTAAGTTCACATTATTTTACATCTAAAATACGTATTTAAAATACATTTGGGTGAATACAAAAAATAGAAAAAAAATTTGGGAAAAAATTTGGTAAAAAATGGTGATAATTCCGTTAAATATCGTTTAAAGTCATTTGTATTGAACTAATCATACTTTTTATATTTTTATCGTTAAGTTCACATAATTTTACATCTAAAACACGTCTTTACAATACATTTGGGTGAATATAAAAGGTCGTAAAAAAATTTTGAAATACAGGTGATGAATCCGCTAAATATCGTCTTAAATCATTTCTATTAAACTAATCATACTTTTTATATTTTTAACGTTAAGTTCACATTATTTTACATCTAAAACACGTATTTACAATACATTTGGGTGAATACAAAAAATATAAAAAAAATTTGGGAAAAAATTTGGTAAAAAATGGTGATAATTCCGCTAAATATCGTTTAAAGTCATTTGTATTGAACTAATCATACTTTTTATATTTTTATCGTTAAGTTCACATAAATTTACATCTAACACACGTCTTTACAATACATTTGGGTGAATATAAAATGTCGTAAAAAAATTTTGAAATACAGGTGATGAATCCGCTAAATATCGTCTTAATTCATTTCTATTAAACTAATCATACTTTTTATATTTTTAACGTTAAGTTCACATTATTTTACATCTAAAACACGTATTTACAATACATTTGGGTGAATACAAAAAATAGAAAAAAAATTTGGGAAAAAATTTGGTAAAAAATGGTGATAATTCCGCTAAATATCGTTTAAAGTCATTTGTATTGAACTAATCATACTTTTTATATTTTTATCGTTAAGTTCACATAAATTTACATCTAAAACACGTCTTTACAATACATTTGGGTGAATATAAAATGTCGTAAAAAATTTTGAAATACAGGTGATGAATCCGCTAAATATCGTCTTAAGTCATTTCTATTAAACTAATCATACTTTTTATATTTTTAACGTTAAGTTCACATTATTTTACATCTAAAAAACGTCTTTACAATACATGTGGGTGAATATAAAAGGTCGTAAAAAAATTTTGAAATACAGGTGATGAATCCGCTAAATATCGTCTTAATTCATTTCTATTAAACTAATCATACTTTTTATATTTTTAACGTTAAGTTCACATTATTTTACATCTAAAACACGAGTTTACAATACATTTATGTGAATACAAAAAATAGAAAAAAAATTTAGGAAAAAATTTAGTAAAAAATTGTGATAATTCCGCTATTTATCGTTAAAGTCATTTGTATTGAACTAATCATACATTTTATATTTTTATCGTTAAGTTCACATTATTTTACATCTAAAATACGTATTTACAATACATTTGGGTGAATACAAAAAATAGAAAAAAAATTTGGGAAAAAATTTGGTAAAAAATGGTGATAATTCCGCTAAATATCGTTTAAAGTCATTTGTATTGAACTAATCATACTTTTTATATTTTTATCGTTAAGTTCACATAATTTTACATCTATAACACGTCTTTACAATACATTTGGGTGAATACAAAAAATAGAAAAAAAATTTTGAAATGCAGGTGATGAATCCGCTAAATATCGTCTTAAATCATTTCTATTAAACTAATCATACTTTTTATATTTTTAACGTTAAGTTTACATTATTTTACATCTAAAACACGTATTTACAATACATTTGGGTGAATACAAAAAATAGAAAAAAAATTTGGGAAAAAATTTGGTAAAAAATGGTGATAATTCCGCTAAATATTGTTTAAAGTCATTTGTATTGAACTAATCATACTTTTTATATTTTTAACGTTAAGTTCACATTATTTTACATCTCAAACACGTATTTACAATACATTTGGGTGAATACAAAAAATAGAAAAAAAGTTTTGGAAAAATTTGGTAAAAAATGGTGATAATTCCGCTAAATATCGTTTAAATTAATTTGTATTGAACTAATCATACTTTTTATATTTTTAACGTTAAGTTCACATTATTTTACATCTAAAACACGTCTTTACAATACATTTGGGTGAATATAAAAGGTCGTAAAAAAATTTTGAAATACAGGTGATGAATCCGCTAAATATCGTCTTAATTCATTTCTATTAAAATCATACTTTTTATATTTTTAACGTTAAGTTCACATTATTTTACATCTAAAACACGTATTTACAATACATTTGGGTGACTACAAAAAATAGAAAAAAAATTTGGGAAAAAATTTGGTAAAAAATGGTGATAATTCCGCTAAATATCGATTAAAGTCATTTGTATTGAACTAATCCTAATTTTTATATGTTTATCGTTAAGTTCACATAATTTTACATCTAAAACACGTATTTACAATACATTTGGGTGACTTCAAAAAATAGAAAAAAAATTTGGGAAAAAATTTGGTAAAAAATGGTGATATTTCCGCTAAATATCGTTAAAGTCATTTGTATTGAACTAATCATACTTTTTATATTTTTATCGTTAAGTCCACATAATTTTACATCTAAAACACGTCTTTACAATACATTTGGGTGAATATAATAGGTCGTAAAAAAATTTTGAAATACAGGTGATGAATCCGCTAAATATCGTCTTAATTCATTTCTATTAAACTAATCATACTTTTTATATTTTTAACGTTAAGTTCACATTAGTTTACATCTAAAACACGTGTTTACAATACATTTATGTGAATACAAAAAATAGAAAAAAAATTTGGGAAAAAATTTGGTAAAAAATGGTGATAATTCCGCTAAATATCGTTTAAAGTCATTTGTATTGGACTAATCATACTTTTTATATTTTTATCGTTAAGTTCACATTATTTTACATATTTTACATCTAAAACACGTATTTATAATACATTTGGGTGAATACAAAAAATAGAAAAAAAATTTGGGAAAAATTTGGTAAAAAATCGTGATAATTCCGCTAAATATCGTTAAAGTCATTTGTATTGACCTAATCATACATTTTATATTTTTATCGTTAAGTTCACATTATTTTACATCTAAAATACGTATTTACAATACATTTGGGTGAATACAAAAAATAGAAAAAAAATTTGGGAAAAAATTTGGTAAAAAATGGTGATAATTCCGCTAAATATCGTTTAAAGTCATTTGTATTGAACTAATCATACTTTTTATATTTTTATCGTTAAGTTCACATAATTTTACATCTAAAACACGTCTTTACAATACATTTGGGTGAATATAAAAGGTCGTAAAAAAATTTTGAAATACAGGTAATGAATCCGCTAAATATCGTCTTAAGTCATTTCTATTAAACTAATCATACTTTTTATATTTTTAACGTTAAGTTAACATTATTTTACATCTAAAACACGTATTTACAATACATTTGGGTGACTACAAAAAATAGAAAAAAAATTTGGTAAAAAATGGTGATAATTCCGCTAAATATCGATTAAAGTCATTTGTATTGAACTAATCATACTTTTTATATGTTTATCGTTAAGTTCACATAATTTTACATCTAAAACACGTCTTTACAATACATTTGGGTGAATATAAAAGGTCGTAAAAAAATTTTGAAATACAGGTGATGAAACCGCTAAATATCGTCTTAAGTCATTTCTATTAAACTAATCATACTTTTTATATTTTTAACGTTAAGTTAACATTATTTTACATCTAAAACACGTATTTACAATACATTTGGGTGACTACAAAAAATAGAAAAAAAATTTGGTAAAAAATGGTGATAATTCCGCTAAATATCGATTAAAGTCATTTGTATTGAACTAATCATACTTTTTATATGTTTATCGTTAAGTTCACATAATTTTACATATAAAACACGTCTTTATAATACATTTGGGTGAATATAAAAGGTCGTAAAAAAATTTTGAAATACAGGTGATGAATCCGCTAAATATCGTCTTAATTCATTTCTATTCAACTAATCATACTTTTTATATTTTTAACGTTAAGTTCACATAATTTTACATCTAAAACACGTATTTACAATACATTTGGGTGAATACAAAAAATAGAAAAAAAATTTGGGAAAAATTTGGTAAAAAATCGTGATAATTCCGCTAAATATCGTTAAAGTCATTTGTATTGAACTAATCATACATTTTATATTTTTATCGTTAAGTTCACATTATTTTACATCTAAAATACGTATTTACAATACATTTGGGTGAATACAAAAAATAGAAAAAAAATTTGGGAAAAAATTTGGTAAAAAATGGTGATAATTCCGCTAAATATCGTTTAAAGTCATTTGTATTGAACTAATCATACTTTTTATATTTTCATCGTTAAGTTCACATAATTTTACATCTATAACACTTCTTTACAATACATTTGGGTGAATATAAAAGGTCGTAAAAAAATTTTGAAATACAGGTGATGAATCCGCTAAATATCGTCTTAAGTCATTTCTATTAAACTAATCATACTTTTTATATTTTTAACGTTAAGTTAACATTATTTTACATCTAAAACACGTATTTACAATACATTTGGGTGACTACAAAAAATAGAAAAAAAATTTGGTAAAAAATGGTGATAATTCCGCTAAATATCGATTAAAGTCATTTGTATTGAACTAATCATACTTTTTATATGTTTATCGTTAAGTTCACATAATTTTACATCTAAAACACGTCTTTACAATACATTTGGGTGAATATAAAAGGTCGTAAAAAAATTTTGAAATACAGGTGATGAATCCGCTAAATATCGTCTTAATTCATTTCTATTCAACTAATCATACTTTTTATATTTTTAACGTTAAGTTCACATAATTTTACATCTAAAACACGTATTTACAATACATTTGGGTGAATACAAAAAATAGAAAAAAAATTTGGGAAAAATTTGGTAAAAAATGGTGATAATTCCGCTAAATATCGTTTAAAGTCATTTGTATTGAACTAATCATACATTTTATATTTTTATCGTTAAGTTCACATTATTTTACATCTAAAATACGTATTTACAATACATTTGGGTGAATACAAAAAATAGAAAAAAAATTTGGGAAAAAATTTGGTAAAAAATGGTGATAATTCCGCTAAATATCGTTTAAAGTCATTTGTATTGAACTAATCATACTTTTTATATTTTTATCGTTAAGTTCACATAATTTTACATCTAAAACACGTCTTTACAATACATTTGGGTGAATATAAAAGGTCGTAAAAAAATTTTGAAATACAGGTGATGAATCCGCTAAATATCGTCTTAATTCATTTCTATTATACTAATCATACTTTTTATATTTTTAACGTTAAGTTCACATTATTTTACATCTAAAACACGTATTTACAATACATTTGGGTTAATTATAAAAGGTCGTAAAAAAATTTTGAAATACAGGTGATGAATCCGCTAAATATCGTCTTAATTCATTTCTATTATACTAATCATACTTTTTATATTTTTAACGTTAAGTTAACATTATTTTACATCTAAAACACGTATTTACAATACATTTGGGTGACTACAAAAAATAGAAAAAAAATTTGGGAAAAAATTTGGTAAAAAATGGTGATAATTCCGCTAAATATCGATTAAAGTCATTTGTATTGAACTAATCCTAATTTTTATATGTTTATCGTTAAGTTCACATAATTTTACATCTAAAACACGTATTTACAATACATTTGGGTGACTTCAAAAAATAGAAAAAAAATTTGGGAAAAAATTTGGTAAAAAATGGTGATATTTCCGCTAAATATCGTTAAAGTCATTTGTATTGAACTAATCATACTTTTTATATTTTTATCGTTAAGTCCACATAATTTTACATCTAAAACACGTCTTTACAATACATTTGGGTGAATATAATAGGTCGTAAAAAAATTTTGAAATACAGGTGATGAATCCGCTAAATATCGTCTTAATTCATTTCTATTAAACTAATCATACTTTTTATATTTTTAACGTTAAGTTCACATTAGTTTACATCTAAAACACGTGTTTACAATACATTTATGTGAATACAAAAAATAGAAAAAAAATTTGGGAAAAAATTTGGTAAAAAATGGTGATAATTCCGCTAAATATCGTTTAAAGTCATTTGTATTGGACTAATCATACTTTTTATATTTTTATCGTTAAGTTCACATTATTTTACATATTTTACATCTAAAACACGTATTTACAATACATTTGGGTGAATACAAAAAATAGAAAAAAAATTTGGGAAAAAATTTGGTAAAAAATGGTGATAATTCCGCTAAATATCGATTAAAGTCATTTGTATTGAACTAATCATACTTTTTATATGTTTATCGTTAAGTTCACATAATTTTACATCTAAAACACGTCTTTACAATACATTTGGGTGAATATAAAAGGTCGTAAAAAAATTTTGAAATACAGGTGATGAATCCGCTAAATATCGTCTTAATTAATTTCTATTCAACTAATCATACTTTTTATATTTTTAACGTTAAGTTCACATAATTTTACATCTAAAACACGTATTTATAATACATTTGGGTGAATACAAAAAATAGAAAAAAAATTTGGGAAAAATTTGGTAAAAAATCGTGATAATTCCGCTAAATATCGTTAAAGTCATTTGTATTGACCTAATCATACATTTTATATTTTTATCGTTAAGTTCACATTATTTTACATCTAAAATACGTATTTACAATACATTTGGGTGAATACAAAAAATAGAAAAAAAATTTGGGAAAAAATTTGGTAAAAAATGGTGATAATTCCGCTAAATATCGTTTAAAGTCATTTGTATTGAACTAATCATACTTTTTATATTTTTATCGTTAAGTTCACATAATTTTACATCTAAAACACGTCTTTACAATACATTTGGGTGAATATAAAAGGTCGTAAAAAAATTTTGAAATACAGGTAATGAATCCGCTAAATATCGTCTTAAGTCATTTCTATTAAACTAATCATACTTTTTATATTTTTAACGTTAAGTTAACATTATTTTACATCTAAAACACGTATTTACAATACATTTGGGTGACTACAAAAAATAGAAAAAAAATTTGGTAAAAAATGGTGATAATTCCGCTAAATATCGATTAAAGTCATTTGTATTGAACTAATCATACTTTTTATATGTTTATCGTTAAGTTCACATAATTTTACATCTAAAACACGTCTTTACAATACATTTGGGTGAATATAAAAGGTCGTAAAAAAATTTTGAAATACAGGTGATGAAACCGCTAAATATCGTCTTAAGTCATTTCTATTAAACTAATCATACTTTTTATATTTTTAACGTTAAGTTAACATTATTTTACATCTAAAACACGTATTTACAATACATTTGGGTGACTACAAAAAATAGAAAAAAAATTTGGTAAAAAATGGTGATAATTCCGCTAAATATCGATTAAAGTCATTTGTATTGAACTAATCATACTTTTTATATGTTTATCGTTAAGTTCACATAATTTTACATATAAAACACGTCTTTACAATACATTTGGGTGAATATAAAAGGTCGTAAAAAAATTTTGAAATACAGGTGATGAATCCGCTAAATATCGTCTTAATTCATTTCTATTCAACTAATCATACTTTTTATATTTTTAACGTTAAGTTCACATAATTTTACATCTAAAACACGTATTTACAATACATTTGGGTGAATACAAAAAATAGAAAAAAAATTTGGGAAAAATTTGGTAAAAAATCGTGATAATTCCGCTAAATATCGTTAAAGTCATTTGTATTGAACTAATCATACATTTTATATTTTTATCGTTAAGTTCACATTATTTTACATCTAAAATACGTATTTACAATACATTTGGGTGAATACAAAAAATAGAAAAAAAATTTGGGAAAAAATTTGGTAAAAAATGGTGATAATTCCGCTAAATATCGTTTAAAGTCATTTGTATTGAACTAATCATACTTTTTATATTTTCATCGTTAAGTTCACATAATTTTACATCTATAACACTTCTTTACAATACATTTGGGTGAATATAAAAGGTCGTAAAAAAATTTTGAAATACAGGTGATGAATCCGCTAAATATCGTCTTAAGTCATTTCTATTAAACTAATCATACTTTTTATATTTTTAACGTTAAGTTAACATTATTTTACATCTAAAACACGTATTTACAATACATTTGGGTGACTACAAAAAATAGAAAAAAAATTTGGTAAAAAATGGTGATAATTCCGCTAAATATCGATTAAAGTCATTTGTATTGAACTAATCATACTTTTTATATGTTTATCGTTAAGTTCACATAATTTTACATCTAAAACACGTCTTTACAATACATTTGGGTGAATATAAAAGGTCGTAAAAAAATTTTGAAATACAGGTGATGAATCCGCTAAATATCGTCTTAATTCATTTCTATTCAACTAATCATACTTTTTATATTTTTAACGTTAAGTTCACATAATTTTACATCTAAAACACGTATTTACAATACATTTGGGTGAATACAAAAAATAGAAAAAAAATTTGGGAAAAATTTGGTAAAAAATGGTGATAATTCCGCTAAATATCGTTTAAAGTCATTTGTATTGAACTAATCATACATTTTATATTTTTATCGTTAAGTTCACATTATTTTACATCTAAAATACGTATTTACAATACATTTGGGTGAATACAAAAAATAGAAAAAAAATTTGGGAAAAAATTTGGTAAAAAATGGTGATAATTCCGCTAAATATCGTTTAAAGTCATTTGTATTGAACTAATCATACTTTTTATATTTTTATCGTTAAGTTCACATAATTTTACATCTAAAACACGTCTTTACAATACATTTGGGTGAATATAAAAGGTCGTAAAAAAATTTTGAAATACAGGTGATGAATCCGCTAAATATCGTCTTAATTCATTTCTATTATACTAATCATACTTTTTATATTTTTAACGTTAAGTTCACATTATTTTACATCTAAAACACGTATTTACAATACATTTGGGTTAATTATAAAAGGTCGTAAAAAAATTTTGAAATACAGGTGATGAATCCGCTAAATATCGTCTTAATTCATTTCTATTATACTAATCATACTTTTTATATTTTTAACGTTAAGTTAACATTATTTTACATCTAAAACACGTATTTACAATACATTTGGGTGACTACAAAAAATAGAAAAAAAATTTGGGAAAAAATTTGGTAAAAAATGGTGATAATTCCGCTAAATATCGATTAAAGTCATTTGTATTGAACTAATCCTACTTTTTATATGTTTATCGTTAAGTTCACATAATTTTACATCTAAAACACGTCTTTACAATACATTTAGGTGAATATAAAAGGTCGTAAAAAAATTTTGAAATACAGGTGATGAATCCGCTAAATATCGTCTTAATTCATTTCTATTAAACTAATCATCCTTTTTATATTTTTAACGTTAAGTTCACATTATTTTACATCTAAAACACGTGTTTACAATACATTTATGTGAATACAAAAAATAGAAAAAAAATTTGGGAAAAAATTTGGTAAAAAATGGTGATAATTCCGCTAAATATCGTTTAAAGTCATTTGTATTGAACTAATCATACTTTTTATATTTTTATCGTTAAGTTCAAATAATTTTACATCTAAAACACGTATTTACAATACATTTGGGTGACTACAAAAAATAGAAAAAAAATTTGGTAAAAAATGGTGATAATTCCGCTAAATATCGTTTAAAGTCATTTGTATTGAACTAATCATACTTTTTATATTTTTATCGTTAAGTCCACATAATTTTACATCTAAAACACGTCTTTACAATACATTTGGGTGAATATAAAAGGTCGTAAAAAATTTTGAAAAACAGGTGATGAATCCGCTATATATCGTCTTAAGTCATTTCTATTAAACTAATCATACTTTTTATATTTTTATCGTTAAGTTCTCATTATTTTACATCTAAAACATGTCTTTACAATACATTTAGGTGAATATAAAAGGTCGTAAAAAAATTTGAAATACAGGTGATGAATCCGCTAAATATCGTCTTAAGTCATTTCTATTGAACTAATCATACTTTTTATATTTTTATCGTTAAGTTCACATAATTTTACATCTAAAACACGTATTTACAATACATTTGGGTGACTACAAAAAATAGAAAAAAAATTTGGGAAAAAATTTGGTAAAAAATTGTGATAATTCCGCTAAATATCGTTAAAGTCATTTGTATTGAACTAATCATACTTTTTATATTTTTATCGTTAAGTTCACATAATTTTACATCTAAAATACGTATTTACAATACATTTGGGTGAATATAAAAGGTCGTAAAAATATTTTGAAATACAGGTGATGAATACGCTAAATATCGTCTTAAGTCATTTCTATTAAACTAATCATACTTTTTATATTTTTAACGTTAAGTTCAAATTATTTTACATCTAAAGCACGTATTTACAATACATTTGGGTGACTACAAAAAATAGAAAAAAAATTTGGGAAAAAATTTGGTAAAAAATGGTGATAATTCCGCTAAATATCGTTTAAACTCATTTGTATTGAACTAATCATACTTTTTATATTTTTATCGTTAAGTTCACATAATTTTACATCTAAAACTTGTATTTACTATACATTTGGGTGACTACAAAAAATAGAAAAAAAATTTGGGAAAAAATTTGGTAAAAAATGGTGATAATTCCGCTAAATATCGTTAAAGTCATTTGTATTGCACTAATCATACTTTTTATATTTTTATCGTTAAGTTCACATAATTTTACATCTAAAACACGTCTTTACAATACATTTGGGTGAATATAAAAGGTCGTAAAAAAATTTTGAAATACAGGTGATGAATCCGCTAAATATCGTCTTAATTCATTTCTATTATACTAATCATACTTTTTATATTTTTAACGTTAAGTTCACATTATTTTACATCTAAAACACGTATTTACAATACATTTGGGTGACTACAAAAAATAGAAAAAAAATTTGGTAAAAAATGGTGATAATTCCGCTAAATATCGATTAAAGTCATTTGTATTGAACTAATCATACTTTTTATATTTTTATCGTTAAGTTCACATAATTTTACATCTAAAACACGTGTTTACAATACATGTGGGTGAATATGAAAGGTCGTAAAAAAATTTTGAAATACAGGTGATGAATCCGCTATATATCGTCTGAATTCATTTCTATTAAACTAATCATACTTTTTATATTTTTAACTTTAAGTTCACATTATTTTACATCTAAAACACGTATTTACAATACATTTGGGTGAATACAAAAAAAAGAAAAAAAATTTGGGAAAAAATTTGGTAAAAAATGGTGATAATTCCGCTAAATATCATTAAATTCATTTGTATTGAACTAATCATACATTTTATATTTTTATCGTTAAGTTCACATTATTTTACATCTAAAATACGTATTTACAATACATTTGGGTGAATACAAAAAATAGAAAAAAAATTTGGGAAAAAATTTGGTAAAAAATGGTGATAATTCCGTTAAATATCGTTTAAAGTCATTTGTATTGAACTAATCATACTTTTTATATTTTTATCGTTAAGTTCACATAATTTTACATCTAAAACACGTCTTTACAATACATTTGGGTGAATATAAAAGGTCGTAAAAAAATTTTGAAATACAGGTGATGAATCCGCTAAATATCGTCTTAAATCATTTCTATTCAGTGTTGAGACCAGATAAGTAAAAATTATCTAGATATAGATAAAAGATTATTGCTCTAATATTATCTAGATTAAGATAAGATAGCATGTATTTAAATTATCTCAGATAAGATAAAATACAAACAAAATTTATCTAGATAAAAAAAAAGATGAACATTTAAATGTTTAAAATAGTTTAATTTAACCAACAATTAAATTTATATTTTATCGTGGAAAATTAATATATCTACTAATAATTGAAATCTTAAGATTAAGAATACAGATTTTTTAAACATAACATAAATAATGACCATCAATATTCCACAATTTTCTTTATATATGTTTACCCATTGGCCATTTGTCATTCTTACTTACATAATTTCAAAGATTAATATAAGTATAGTTTGTGTTTTAAAATGAATTAAAAGTTGAACAATGAGACTTATTAAATTAAGTACTCTATCTTATAGTACCATAAAAATTAATCATTTTGAAGTTTAAATTGTTAATAAATAACTACTTCCATAAACCATTTTTAAAACATTTATATTGTATTTAATGACAATACAAAATAAAATGTATGCATAAGAAACATTTTAAATTTTAAGCATTATAATTCAAAACATAATTCTTCCAAACAAAAATCTCTTTTTATTAATAACATAAAAATTCCAAATTAAAATTTTACATAATGCATAATAATAATGAATATTTTTAAATAATTAATAAGTGTAATATTATATTTTATACTTAATCAGTTATTACTTTTCAACTTTAAAATAAAAAAAAAAATAATAATAATAATATATACATTCACATATACAAATGTTGGGATTTTTCGATTTACTTATATTATCTAGATAATTACTAAAAAGATAACGATTTTTTTATCTTAAATAATCCTTAGATACCTATCCACATTTTCATCTAGATAAGATAAAATATAAATAAATATTATCTAGATGAAATATCTAGATAAATTTATCTAGATAAGTCTCAACACTGTTTCTATTAAACTAATCATACTTTTTATATTTTTAACGTTAAGTTCACATTATTTTACATCTAAAACACGTATTTACAATACATTTGGGTGAATACAAAAAATAGAAAAAAAATTTGGGAAAAAATTTGGTAAAAAATGGTGATAATTCCGCTAAATATCGTTTAAAGTCATTTGTATTGAACTAATCATACTTTTTATATTTTTATCGTTAAGTTCACATAAATTTACATCTAAAACACGTCTTTACAATACATTTGGGTGAATATAAAATGTCGTAAAAAAATTTTGAAATACAGGTGATGAATCCGCTAAATATCGTCTTAATTCATTTCTATTCAACTAATCATACTTTTTATATTTTTAACGTTAAGTTCACATAATTTTACATCTAAAACACGTATTTACAATACATTTGGGTGAATACAAAAAATAGAAAAAAAATTTGGGAAAAATTTGGTAAAAAATGGTGATAATTCCGCTAAATATCGTTTAAAGTCATTTGTATTGAACTAATCATACATTTTATATTTTTATCGTTAAGTTCACATTATTTTACATCTAAAATACGTATTTACAATACATTTGGGTGAATACAAAAAATAGAAAAAAAATTTGGGAAAAAATTTGGTAAAAAATGGTGATAATTCCGCTAAATATCGTTTAAAGTCATTTGTATTGAACTAATCATACTTTTTATATTTTTATCGTTAAGTTCACATAATTTTACATCTAAAACACGTCTTTACAATACATTTGGGTGAATATAAAAGGTCGTAAAAAAATTTTGAAATACAGGTGATGAATCCGCTAAATATCGTCTTAATTCATTTCTATTATACTAATCATACTTTTTATATTTTTAACGTTAAGTTCACATTATTTTACATCTAAAACACGTATTTACAATACATTTGGGTTAATTATAAAAGGTCGTAAAAAAATTTTGAAATACAGGTGATGAATCCGCTAAATATCGTCTTAATTCATTTCTATTATACTAATCATACTTTTTATATTTTTAACGTTAAGTTCACATTATTTTACATCTAAAACACGTATTTACAATACATTTGGGTTAATTATAAAAGGTCGTAAAAAAATTTTGAAATACAGGTGATGAATCCGCTAAATATCGTCTTAATTCATTTCTATTATACTAATCATACTTTTTATATTTTTAACGTTAAGTTAACATTATTTTACATCTAAAACACGTATTTACAATACATTTGGGTGACTACAAAAAATAGAAAAAAAATTTGGGAAAAAATTTGGTAAAAAATGGTGATAATTCCGCTAAATATCGATTAAAGTCATTTGTATTGAACTAATCCTACTTTTTATATGTTTATCGTTAAGTTCACATAATTTTACATCTAAAACACGTCTTTACAATACATTTAGGTGAATATAAAAGGTCGTAAAAAAATTTTGAAATACAGGTGACGAATCCGCTAAATATCGTCTTAATTCATTTCTATTAAACTAATCATCCTTTTTATATTTTTAACGTTAAGTTCACATTATTTTACATCTAAAACACGTGTTTACAATACATTTATGTGAATACAAAAAATAGAAAAAAAATTTGGGAAAAAATTTGGTAAAAAATGGTGATAATTCCGCTAAATATCGTTTAAAGTCATTTGTATTGAACTAATCATACTTTTTATATTTTTATCGTTAAGTTCAAATAATTTTACATCTAAAACACGTATTTACAATACATTTGGGTGACTACAAAAAATAGAAAAAAAATTTGGTAAAAAATGGTGATAATTCCGCTAAATATCGTTTAAAGTCATTTGTATTGAACTAATCATACTTTTTATATTTTTATCGTTAAGTCCACATAATTTTACATCTAAAACACGTCTTTACAATACATTTGGGTGAATATAAAAGGTCGTAAAAAATTTTGAAAAACAGGTGATGAATCCGCTATATATCGTCTTAAGTCATTTCTATTAAACTAATCATACTTTTTATATTTTTATCGTTAAGTTCTCATTATTTTACATCTAAAACATGTCTTTACAATACATTTAGGTGAATATAAAAGGTCGTAAAAAAATTTGAAATACAGGTGATGAATCCGCTAAATATCGTCTTAAGTCATTTCTATTGAACTAATCATACTTTTTATATTTTTATCGTTAAGTTCACATAATTTTACATCTAAAACACGTATTTACAATACATTTGGGTGACTACAAAAAATAGAAAAAAAATTTGGTAAAAAATGGTGATAATTCCGCTAAATATCGATTAAAGTCATTTGTATTGAACTAATCATACTTTTTATATTTTTATCGTTAAGTTCACATAATTTTACATCTAAAACACGTGTTTACAATACATGTGGGTGAATATGAAAGGTCGTAAAAAAATTTTGAAATACAGGTGATGAATCCGCTATATATCGTCTGAATTCATTTCTATTAAACTAATCATACTTTTTATATTTTTAACTTTAAGTTCACATTATTTTACATCTAAAACACGTATTTACAATACATTTGGGTGAATACAAAAAAAAGAAAAAAAATTTGGGAAAAAATTTGGTAAAAAATGGTGATAATTCCGCTAAATATCATTAAATTCATTTGTATTGAACTAATCATACATTTTATATTTTTATCGTTAAGTTCACATTATTTTACATCTAAAATACGTATTTACAATACATTTGGGTGAATACAAAAAATAGAAAAAAAATTTGGGAAAAAATTTGGTAAAAAATGGTGATAATTCCGTTAAATATCGTTTAAAGTCATTTGTATTGAACTAATCATACTTTTTATATTTTTATCGTTAAGTTCACATAATTTTACATCTAAAACACGTCTTTACAATACATTTGGGTGAATATAAAAGGTCGTAAAAAAATTTTGAAATACAGGTGATGAATCCGCTAAATATCGTCTTAAATCATTTCTATTCAGTGTTGAGACCAGATAAGTAAAAATTATCTAGATATAGATAAAAGATTATTGCTCTAATATTATCTAGATTAAGATAAGATAGCATGTATTTAAATTATCTCAGATAAGATAAAATACAAACAAAATTTATCTAGATAAAAAAAAAGATGAACATTTAAATGTTTAAAATAGTTTAATTTAACCAACAATTAAATTTATATTTTATCGTGGAAAATTAATATATCTACTAATAATTGAAATCTTAAGATTAAGAATACAGATTTTTTAAACATAACATAAATAATGACCATCAATATTCCACAATTTTCTTTATATATGTTTACCCATTGGCCATTTGTCATTCTTACTTACATAATTTCAAAGATTAATATAAGTATAGTTTGTGTTTTAAAATGAATTAAAAGTTGAACAATGAGACTTATTAAATTAAGTACTCTATCTTATAGTACCATAAAAATTAATCATTTTGAAGTTTAAATTGTTAATAAATAACTACTTCCATAAACCATTTTTAAAACATTTATATTGTATTTAATGACAATACAAAATAAAATGTATGCATAAGAAACATTTTAAATTTTAAGCATTATAATTCAAAACATAATTCTTCCAAACAAAAATCTCTTTTTATTAATAACATAAAAATTCCAAATTAAAATTTTACATAATGCATAATAATAATGAATATTTTTAAATAATTAATAAGTGTAATATTATATTTTATACTTAATCAGTTATTACTTTTCAACTTTAAAATAAAAAAAAAAATAATAATAATAATATATACATTCACATATACAAATGTTGGGATTTTTCGATTTACTTATATTATCTAGATAATTACTAAAAAGATAACGATTTTTTTATCTTAAATAATCCTTAGATACCTATCCACATTTTCATCTAGATAAGATAAAATATAAATAAATATTATCTAGATGAAATATCTAGATAAATTTATCTAGATAAGTCTCAACACTGTTTCTATTAAACTAATCATACTTTTTATATTTTTAACGTTAAGTTCACATTATTTTACATCTAAAACACGTATTTACAATACATTTGGGTGAATACAAAAAATAGAAAAAAAATTTGGGAAAAAATTTGGTAAAAAATGGTGATAATTCCGCTAAATATCGTTTAAAGTCATTTGTATTGAACTAATCATACTTTTTATATTTTTATCGTTAAGTTCACATAAATTTACATCTAAAACACGTCTTTACAATACATTTGGGTGAATATAAAATGTCGTAAAAAAATTTTGAAATACAGGTGATGAATCCGCTAAATATCGTCTTAAGTCATTTCTATTAAACTAATCATACTTTTTATATTTTTAACGTTAAGTTCACATTATTTTACATCTAAAAAACGTATTTACAATACATTTGGGTGAATACAAAAAATAGAAAAAAAATTTGAGAAAAAATTTGGTAAAAAATGGTGATAATTCCGCTAAATATCGTTAAAGTCATTTGTATTGAACTAATCATACATTTTATATTTTTATCGTTAAGTTCACATTATTTTACATCTAAAATACGTATTTACAATACATTTGGTTGAATACAAAAAATAGAAAAAAAATTTGGGAAAAAATTTGGTAAAAAATGGTGATAATTCCGCTAAATATCGTTTAAAGTCATTTGTATTGAACTAATCATACTTTTTATATTTTCATCGTTAAGTTCACATAATTTTACATCTATAACACGTCTTTACAATACATTTGGGTGAATACAAAAAATAGAAAAAAAATTTAGGAAAAAATTTGGTAAAAAATGGTGATAATTCCGCTAAATATCGATTAAAGTCATTTGTATTGAACTAATCATACTTTTTATATTTTTATCGTTAAGTTCACATAAATTTACATCTAAAAAACGTCTTTACAATACATTTGGGTGAATATAAAATGTCGTAAAAAAATTTTGAAATACAGGTGATGAATCCGCTAAATATCGTCTTAAGTCATTTCTATTAAACTAATCATACTTTTTATATTTTTAACGTTAAGTTCACATTATTTTACATCTAAAAAACGTATTTACAATACATTTGGGTGAATACAAAAAATAGAAAAAAAATTTGAGAAAAAATTTGGTAAAAAATGGTGATAATTCCGCTAAATATCGTTAAAGTCATTTGTATTGAACTAATCATACATTTTATATTTTTATCGTTAAGTTCACATTATTTTACATCTAAAATACGTATTTACAATACATTTGGGTGAATACAAAAAATAGAAAAAAAATTTGGGAAAAAATTTGGTAAAAAATGGTGATAATTCCGCTAAATATCGTTTAAAGTCATTTGTATTGAACTAATCATACTTTTTATATTTTCATCGTTAAGTTCACATAATTTTACATCTATAACACGTCTTTACAATACATTTGGGTGAATACAAAAAATAGAAAAAAAATTTAGGAAAAAATTTGGTAAAAAATGGTGATAATTCCGCTAAATATCGATTAAAGTCATTTGTATTGAACTAATCATACTTTTTATATGTTTATCGTTAAGTTCACATAATTTTACATCTAAAACACGTCTTTACAATACATTTGGGTGAATATAAAAGGTCGTAAAAAAATTTTGAAATACAGGTGATGAATCCGCTAAATATCGTCTTAAGTCATTTCTATTAAACTAATCATACTTTTTATATTTTTAACGTTAAGTTAACATTATTTTACATCTAAAACACGTCTTTACAATACATTTGGGTTAATTATAAAAGGTCGTAAAAAAATTTTGAAATACAGGTGATGAATCCGCTAAATATCGTCTTAATTCATTTCTATTATACTAATCATACTTATTATATTTTTAACGTTAAGTTAACATTATTTTACATCTAAAACACGTATTTACAATACATTTGGGTGACTACAAAAAATAGAAAAAAAATTTGGGAAAAAATTTGGTAAAAAATGGTGATAATTCCGCTAAATATCGATTAAAGTCATTTGTATTGAACTAATCCTACTTTTTATATGTTTATCGTTAAGTTCACATAATTTTACATCTAAAACACGTCTTTACAATACATTTAGGTGAATATAAAAGGTCGTAAAAAAATTTTGAAATACAGGTGATGAATCCGCTAAATATCGTCTTAATTCATTTCTATTAAACTAATCATCCTTTTTATATTTTTAACGTTAAGTTCACATTATTTTACATCTAAAACACGTGTTTACAATACATTTATGTGAATACAAAAAATAGAAAAAAAATTTGGGAAAAAATTTGGTAAAAAATGGTGATAATTCCGCTAAATATCGTTTAAAGTCATTTGTATTGAACTAATCATACTTTTTATATTTTTATCGTTAAGTTCAAATAATTTTACATCTAAAACACGTATTTACAATACATTTGGGTGACTACAAAAAATAGAAAAAAAATTTGGTAAAAAATGGTGATAATTCCGCTAAATATCGTTTAAAGTCATTTGTATTGAACTAATCATACTTTTTATATTTTTATCGTTAAGTCCACATAATTTTACATCTAAAACACGTCTTTACAATACATTTGGGTGAATATAAAAGGTCGTAAAAAATTTTGAAAAACAGGTGATGAATCCGCTAAATATCGTCTTAAGTCATTTCTATTAAACTAATCATACTTTTTATATTTTTATCGTTAAGTTCTCATTATTTTACATCTAAAACATGTCTTTACAATACATTTAGGTGAATATAAAAGGTCGTAAAAAAATTTGAAATACAGGTGATGAATCCGCTAAATATCGTCTTAAGTCATTTCTATTGAACTAATCATACTTTTTATATTTTTATCGTTAAGTTCACATAATTTTACATCTAAAACACGTATTTACAATACATTTGGGTGACTACAAAAAATAGAAAAAAAATTTGGGAAAAAATTTGGTAAAAAATGGTGATAATTCCGCTAAATATCGTTTAAACTCATTTGTATTGAACTAATCATACTTTTTATATTTTTATCGTTAAGTTCACATAATTTTACATCTAAAACTTGTATTTACTATACATTTGGGTGACTACAAAAAATAGAAAAAAAATTTGGGAAAAAATTTGGTAAAAAATGGTGATAATTCCGCTAAATATCGTTAAAGTCATTTGTATTGCACTAATCATACTTTTTATATTTTTATCGTTAAGTTCACATAATTTTACATCTAAAACACGTCTTTACAATACTTTTTGATGAATATAAAAGGTCATAAAAAAATTTTGAAAACAGGTGATGAATCCGCTAAATATCGTCTTAAGTCATTTCTATTAAACTAATCATACTTTTTATATTTTTAACGTTAAGTTCACATTATTTCACATCTAAAACACGTCTTTACAATACATTTGGATGAATACAAAAGGTCGTAAAAATATTTTGAAAAACAGGTGATTAATCCGCTAAATATCGTCTTAAGTCATTTCTATCAAACTAATCATACTTTTTATATTGTTAACGTTAAGTTCACATTATTTTACATCTAAAACACGTATTTACAATACATTTGGGTGAATACAAAAAATAGAAAAAAAATTTTGGAAAAAGTTTGTAAAAAATGGTGATAATTCCGCTAAATATCGTTTAAATTAATTTGTATTGAACTAATCAAACTTTTTATATTTTTATCGTTAAGTTCTCATTATTTTACATCTAAAACATGTCTTTACAATACATTTAGGTGAATATAAAAGGTCGTAAAAAAATTTGAAATACAGGTGATGAATCCGCTAAATATCGTCTTAAGTCATTTCTATTGAACTAATCATACTTTTTATATTTTTAACGTTAAGTTCACATTATTTTACATCTAAAACACGTATTTACAATACATTTGGGTGAATACAAAAAATAGAAAAAAAATTTGGGAAAAAATTGGGTAAAAAATGGTGATAATTCCGCTAAATATCGTTTAAAGTCATTTGTATTGAACTAATCATACTTTTTATATTTTTATCGTTAAGTTCACATAATTTTACATCTAAAACACGTCTTTACAATACATTTGGGTGAATGTAAAAGGTCGTAAAAAAATTTTGAAATACAGGTGATGAATCCGCTAAATATCGTCTTAAGTCATTTCTATTAAACTAATCATACTTTTTATATTTTTAACGTTAAGTTCAAATTATTTTACATCTAAAACACGTGTTTACAATACATTTGGGTGAATACAAAAAATTGAAAAAAAATTTGGGAAAAAATTTGGTAAAAAATGGTGATAATTCCGCTAAATATTGTTTAAAGTCATTTGTATTGAACTAATCATACTTTTTATATTTTTATCGTTAAGTTCGCATTATTTTACATATAAAACACGTCTTTACAATACATTTGGGTGAATATAAAAGGTCGTAAAAAAATTTTGAAATACAGGTGATGAATCCGTTAAATATCGTCTTAAGTCATTTCTATTAAACTAATCATACTTTTTATATTTTTAACGTTAAGTTCACATTATTTTACATCTAAAACACGTATTTACAATACATTTGGGTGAATACAAAAAATAGAAAAAAAATTAGGGAAAAAATTGGGTAAAAAATGGTGATAATTCCGCTAAATATCGTTTAAAGTCATTTGTATTGAACTAATCATACTTTTTATATGTTTATCGTTATGTTCACATAATTTTACATCTAAAACACGTCTTTACAATACATTTGGGTGAATACAAAAAATAGAAAAAAAATTTGGTAAAAAATGGTGATAATTTCGCTAAATATCGATTAAAGTCATTTGTATTGAACTAATCATACTTTTTATATTTTTATCGTTAAGTTCACATTATATCACATCTAAAACACGTCTTTACAATACATTTGGGTGGATATAAAAGGTCGTAAAAAAATTTTGAAATACAGGTGATGAATCCGCTAAATATCGTCTTAAGTCATTTCTATTAAACTAATCATACTTTTTATATTTTTAACGTTAAGTTCACATTATTTTACATCTAAAACACGTCTTTACAATACATTTGGGTGAATGTAAAAGGTCGTAAAAAAATTTTGAAATACAGGTGATGAATCCGCTAAATATCGTCTTAAGTCATTTCTATTAAACTAATCATACTTTTTATATTTTTAACGTTAAGTTCACATTATTTTACATCTAAAACACGTGTTTACAATACATTTGGGTGAATACAAAAAATTGAAAAAAAATTTGGTAAAAAATGGTGATAATTTCGCTAAATATCGATTAAAGTCATTTGTATTGAACTAATCATACTTTTTATATTTTTATCGTTAAGTTCAAATTATATCACATCTAAAACACGTCTTTACAATACATTTGGGTGAATATAAAAGGTCGTAAAAAAATATTGAAATACAGGTGATGAATCCGCTAAATATCGTCTTAAGTCATTTCTATTAAACTAATCATACTTTTTATATTTTTAACGTTAAGTTCACATTATTTTACATCTAAAACACGTGTTTACAATACATTTGGGTGAATACAAAAAATAGAAAAAAAATTTGGGAAAAAATTTGGTAAAAAATGGTAATAATTCCGCTAAATATCGTTTAAAGTCATTTGTATTGAACTAGTCATACTTTTTATATTTTTATCGTTAAGTTCGCATTATTTTACATATAAAACACGTCTTTACAATACATTTGGGTGAATATAAAAGGTCGTAAAAAAATTTTGAAATACAGGTGATGAATATCCGCTAAATATCGTCTTAAGTCATTTCTATTAAACTAATCATACTTTTTATATTTTTAACGTTAAGTTCACATTATTTTATATCTAAAACACGTATTTACAATACATTTGGGTGAATACAAAAAATAGAAAAAAAATTTGGGAAAAAATTTGGTAAAAAATGGTGATAATTTCGCTAAATAACGATTAAAGTCATTTGTATTGAACTAATCATACTTTTTATATTTTTATCGTTAAGTTCACATTATTTTACATCTAAAACACGTATTTACAATACATTTAGGTGAATACAAAAAATAGAAAAAAAATTTGGGAAAAAATTTGGTAAAAAATGGTGATAATTCCGCTAAATATTGTTTAAAGTCATTTGTATTGAACTAATCATACTTTTTATATTTTTATCGTTAAGTTCGCATTATTTTACATATAAAACACGTCTTTACAATACATTTGGGTGAATATAAAAGGTCGTAAAAAAATTTTGAAATACAGGTGATGAATCCGTTAAATATCGTCTTAAGTCATTTCTATTAAACTAATCATACTTTTTATATTTTTAACGTTAAGTTCACATTATTTTACATCGAAAACACGTATTTACAATACATTTGGGTGAATACAAAAAATAGAAAAAAAATTAGGGAAAAAATTGGGTAAAAAATGGTGATAATTCCGCTAAATATCGTTTAAAGTCATTTGTATTGAACTAATCATACTTTTTATATGTTTATCGTTATGTTCACATAATTTTACATCTAAAACACGTCTTTACAATACATTTGGGTGAATACAAAAAATAGAAAAAAAATTTGGTAAAAAATGGTGATAATTTCGCTAAATATCGATTAAAGTCATTTGTATTGAACTAATCATACTTTTTATATTTTTATCGTTAAGTTCACATTATATCACATCTAAAACACGTCTTTACAATACATTTGGGTGGATATAAAAGGTCGTAAAAACATTTTGAAATACAGGTGATGAATCCGCTAAATATCGTCTTAAGTCATTTCTATTAAACTAATCATACTTTTTATATTTTTAACGTTAAGTTCACATTATTTTACATCTAAAACACGTGTTTACAATACATTTGGGTGAATACAAAAAATAGAAAAAAAATATGGGAAAAAATTTGGTAAAAAATGGTGATAATTTCGCTAAATATCGAATAAAGTCATTTGTATTGAACTAATTATACTTTTTATATTTTTATCGTTAAGTTCACATTATTTTACATCTAAAACACGTATTTACAATACATTTGGGTGAATACAAAAAATAGAAAAAAAATTTGGGAAAAAATTGGGTAAAAAATGGTGATAATTCCGCTAAATATCGTTTAAAGTCATTTGTATTGAACTAATCATACTTTTTATATTTTTATCGTTAAGTTCACATTATTTTACATCTAAAACACGTCTTTACAATACATTTGGGTGAATATAAAAGGTCGTAAAAAAATTTTGAAATACAGGTGATGAATCCGCTAAATATCGTCTTAAGTCATTTGTATTGAACTAATCATACTTTTTATATTTTTATCGTTAAGTTCACATAATTTTACATCTAAAACACGTCTTTACAATACATTTGGGTGAATGTAAAAGGTCGTAAAAACATTTTGAAATACAGGTGATGAATCCGCTAAATATCGTCTTAAGTCATTTCTATTAAACTAATCATACTTTTTATATTTTTAACGTTAAGTTCACATTATTTTACATCTAAAACACGTGTTTACAATACATTTGGGTGAATACAAAAAATTGAAAAAAAATTTGGTAAAAAATGGTGATAATTTCGATAAATATCGATTAAAGTCATTTGTATTGAACTAATCATACTTTTTATATTTTTATCGTTAAGTTCACATTATTTTACATCTAAAACACGTCTTTACAATACATTTGGGTGAATATAAAAGGTCGTAAAAAAATTTTGAAATACAGGTGATGAATCCGCTAAATATCGTCTTAATTCATTTCTATTAAACTAATCATACTTTTTATATTTTTAACTTTAAGTTCACATTATTTTACATCTAAAACACGAGTTTACAATACATTTATGTGAATACAAAAAATAGAAAAAAAATTTAGGAAAAAATTTAGTAAAAAATTGTGATAATTCCGCTAAATATCGTTTAAAGTCATTTGTATTGAACTAATCATACTTTTTATATTTTTATCGTTAAGTTCACATTATTTTACATCTAAAACACGTATTTACAATACATTTGGGTGACTACAAAAAATAGAAAAAAAATTTGGGAAAAAATTTGGGAAAAAATTTGGTAAAAAATGGTGATAATTCCGCTAAATATCGTTTAATGTCATTTGTATTGAACTAATCATACTTTTTATATTTTTATCGTTAAGTTCACATAATTTTACATCTATAACACGTCTTTACAATACATTTGGGTGAATACAAAAAATAGAAAAAAAATTTGGGAAAAAATTTCGTAAAAAATGGTGATAATTCCGCTAAATATCGATTAAAGTCATTTGTATTGAACTAATCATACTTTTTATATGTTTATCGTTAAGTTCACATAATTTTACATCTAAAACACGTCTTTACAATACATTTGGGTGAATATAAAAGGTCGTAAAAAAATTTTGAAATACAGGTGATGAATCCGCTAAATATCGTCTTAATTCATTTCTATTAAACTAATCATACTTTTTATATTTTTAACGTTAAGTTCACATTAGTTTACATCTAAAACACGTGTTTACAATACATTTATGTGAATACAAAAAATAGAAAAAAAATTTGGGAAAAAATTTGGTAAAAAATGGTGATAATTCCGCTAAATATCGTTAAACTCATTTGTATTGAACTAATCATACATTTTATATTTTTATCGTTAAGTTCACATTATTTTACATCTAAAACACGTATTTACAATACATTTGGGTGACTACAAAAAATAGAAAAAAAATTTGGGAAAAAATTTGGGAAAAAATTTGGTAAAAAATGGTGATAATTCCGCTAAATATCGTTTAATGTCATTTGTATTGAACTAATCATACTTTTTATATTTTTATCGTTAAGTTCACATAATTTTACATCTATAACACGTCTTTACAATACATTTGGGTGAATACAAAAAATAGAAAAAAAATTTGGGAAAAAATTTCGTAAAAAATGGTGATAATTCCGCAAAATATCGATTAAAGTCATTTGTATTGAACTAATCATACTTTTTATATGTTTATCGTTAAGTTCACATAATTTTACATCTAAAACACGTCTTTACAATACATTTGGGTGAATATAAAAGGTCGTAAAAAAATTTTGAAATACAGGTGATGAATCCGCTAAATATCGTCTTAATTCATTTCTATTAAACTAATCATACTTTTTATATTTTTAACGTTAAGTTCACATTAGTTTACATCTAAAACACGTGTTTACAATACATTTATGTGAATACAAAAAATAGAAAAAAAATTTGGGAAAAAATTTGGTAAAAAATGGTGATAATTCCGCTAAATATCGTTAAACTCATTTGTATTGAACTAATCATACATTTTATATTTTTATCGTTAAGTTCACATTATTTTACATCTAAAATACGTATTTACAATACATTTGGGTGAATACAAAAAATAGAAAAAAAATTTGGGAAAAAATTTGGTAAAAAATGGTGATAATTCCGCTAAATATCGTTTAAAGTCATTTGTATTGAACTAATCATACTTTTTATATTTTTATCGTTAAGTTCACATAATTTTACATCTAAAACACGTCTTTACAATACATTTGGGTGAATATAAAAGGTCGTAAAAAAATTTTGAAATACAGGTGATGAATCCGCTAAATATCGTCTTAATTCATTTCTATTATACTAATCATACTTTTTATATTTTTAACGTTAAGTTCACATTATTTTACATCTAAAACACGTATTTACAATACATTTGGGTGACTACAAAAAATAGAAAAAAAATTTGGGAAAAAATTTGGTAAAAAATGGTGATAATTCCGCTAAATATCGATTAAAGTAATTTGTATTGAACTAATCCTACTTTTTATATGTTTATCGTTAAGTTCACATAATTTTACATCTAAAACACGTCTTTACAATACATTTGGGTGAATATAAAAGGTCGTAAAAAAATTTTGAAATACAGGTGATGAATCCGCTAAATATCGTCTTAATTCATTTCTATTAAACTAATCATCCTTTTTATATTTTTAACGTTAAGTTCACATTATTTTACATCTAAAACACGTGTTTACAATACATTTATGTGAATACAAAAAATAGAAAAAAAATTTGGTAAAAAATGGTGATAATTTCGCTAAATATCGATTAAAGTCATTTGTATTGAACTAATCATACTTTTTATATTTTTAACGTTAAGTTCACATTATTTTACATCTAAAACACGTGTTTACAATACATTTGGGTGAATACAAAAAATAGAAAAAAAATTTGGGAAAAAATTTGGTAAAAAATGGTGATAATTCCGCTAAATATCGTTTAAAGTCATTTGTATTGAACTAATCATACTTTTTATATTTTTATCGTTAAGTTCGCATTATTTTACATAGAAAACACGTCTTTACAATACATTTGGGTGAATATAAAAGGTCGTAAAAAAATTTTGAAATACAGGTGATGAATCCGCTAAATATCGTCTTAAGTCATTTCTATTAAACTAATCATACTTTTTATATTTTTAACGTTAAGTTCACATTATTTTACATCTAAAACACGTGTTTACAATACATTTGGGTGAATACAAAAAATTGAAAAAAAATTTGGTAAAAAATGGTGATAATTTCGATAAATATCGATTAAAGTCATTTGTATTGAACTAATCATACTTTTTATATTTTTATCGTTAAGTTCACATTATTTTACATCTAAAACACGTCTTTACAATACATTTGGGTGACTACAAAAAATAGAAAAAAAATTTGGGAAAAAATTTGGGAAAAAATTTGGGAAAAAATTTGGTAAAAAATGGTGATAATTCCGCTAAATATCGTTTAATGTCATTTGTATTGAACTAATCATACTTTTTATATTTTTATCGTTAAGTTCACATAATTTTACATCTATAACACGTCTTTACAATACATTTGGGTGAATACAAAAAATAGAAAAAAAATTTGGGAAAAAATTTGGTAAAAAATGGTGATAATTCCGCTAAATATCGATTAAAGTCATTTGTATTGAACTAATCATACTTTTTATATGTTTATCGTTAAGTTCACATAATTTTACATCTAAAACACGTCTTTACAATACATTTGGGTGAATATAAAAGGTCGTAAAAAAATTTTGAAATACAGGTGATGAATCCTCTAAATATCGTCTTAATTCATTTCTATTAAACTAATCATACTTTTTATATTTTTAACGTTAAGTTCACATTAGTTTACATCTAAAACACGTGTTTACAATACATTTATGTGAATACAAAAAATAGAAAAAAAATTTGGGAAAAAATTTGGGAAAAAATTTGGTAAAAAATGGTGATAATTCCGCTAAATATCGTTTAATGTCATTTGTATTGAACTAATCATACTTTTTATATTTTTATCGTTAAGTTCACATAATTTTACATCTATAACACGTCTTTACAATACATTTGGGTGAATACAAAAAATAGAAAAAAAATTTGAAAAAAAATTTGGTAAAAAATGGTGATAATTCCGCTAAATATCGATTAAAGTCATTTGTATTGAACTAATCATACTTTTTATATGTTTATCGTTAAGTTCACATAATTTTACATCTAAAACACGTCTTTACAATACATTTGGGTGAATATAAAAGGTCGTAAAAAAATTTTGAAATACAGGTGATGAATCCTCTAAATATCGTCTTAATTCATTTCTATTAAACTAATCATACTTTTTATATTTTTAACGTTAAGTTCACATTATTTTACATCTAAAACACGTGTTTACAATACATTTGGGTGAATACAAAAAATTGAAAAAAAATTTGGTAAAAAATGGTGATAATTTCGATAAATATCGATTAAAGTCATTTGTATTGAACTAATCATACTTTTTATATTTTTATCGTTAAGTTCACATTATTTTACATCTAAAACACGTCTTTACAATACATTTGGGTGAATATAAAAGGTCGTAAAAAAATTTTGAAATACAGGTGATGAATCCGCTAAATATCGTCTTAATTCATTTCTATTAAACTAATCATACTTTTTATATTTTTAACTTTAAGTTCACATTATTTTACATCTAAAACACGAGTTTACAATACATTTATGTGAATACAAAAAATAGAAAAAAAATTTAGGAAAAAATTTAGTAAAAAATTGTGATAATTCCGCTAAATATCGTTTAAAGTCATTTGTATTGAACTAATCATACTTTTTATATTTTTATCGTTAAGTTCACATTATTTTACATCTAAAACACGTATTTACAATACATTTGGGTGACTACAAA
The DNA here is from genome assembly GCF_037042655.1 of Diuraphis noxia. Classification (NCBI taxonomy): domain Eukaryota; kingdom Metazoa; phylum Arthropoda; class Insecta; order Hemiptera; family Aphididae; genus Diuraphis; species Diuraphis noxia. Next base: position 2,509,518 of record NW_028301717.1, read on the forward strand.
AAATAGAAAAAAAATTTGGGAAAAAATTTGGGAAAAAATTTGGGAAAAAATTTGGTAAAAAATGGTGATAATTCCGCTAAATATCGTTTAATGTCATTTGTATTGAACTAATCATACTTTTTATATTTTTATCGTTAAGTTCACATAATTTTACATCTATAACACGTCTTTACAATACATTTGGGTGAATACAAAAAATAGAAAAAAAATTTGGGAAAAAATTTGGTAAAAAATGGTGATAATTCCGCTAAATATCGATTAAAGTCATTTGTATTGAACTAATCATACTTTTTATATTTTTATCGTTAAGTTCACATTATTTTACATCTAAAACACGTATTTACAATACATTTGGGTGACTACAAAAAATAGAAAAAAAATTTGGGAAAAAATTTGGGAAAAAATTTGGTAAAAAATGGTGATAATTCCGCTAAATATCGTTTAATGTCATTTGTATTGAACTAATCATACTTTTTATATTTTTATCGTTAAGTTCACATAATTTTACATCTATAACACGTCTTTACAATACATTTGGGTGAATACAAAAAATAGAAAAAAAATTTGGGAAAAAATTTGGTAAAAAATGGTGATAATTCCGCTAAATATCGATTAAAGTCATTTGTATTGAACTAATCATACTTTTTATATGTTTATCGTTATGTTCACATAATTTTACATCTAAAACACGTCTTTACAATACATTTGGGTGAATATAAAAGGTCGTAAAAAAATTTTGAAATACAGGTGATGAATCCTCTAAATATCGTCTTAATTCATTTCTATTAAACTAATCATACTTTTTATATTTTTAACGTTAAGTTCACATTAGTTTACATCTAAAACACGTGTTTACAATACATTTATGTGAATACAAAAAATAGAAAAAAAATTTGGGAAAAAATTTGTGAAAAAATTTGGTAAAAAATGGTGATAATTCCGCTAAATATCGTTTAATGTCATTTGTATTGAAATAATCATACTTTTTATATTTTTATCGTTAAGTTCACATAATTTTACATCTATAACACGTCTTTACAATACATTTGGGTGAATACAAAAAATAGAAAAAAAATTTGGGAAAAAATTTGGTAAAAAATGGTGATAATTCCGCTAAATATCGATTAAAGTCATTTGTATTGAACTAATCATACTTTTTATATGTTTATCGTTAAGTTCACATAATTTTACATCTAAAACACGTCTTTACAATACATTTGGGTGATTATAAAAGGTCGTAAAAAAATTTTGAAATACAGGTGATGAATCCTCTAAATATCGTCTTAATTCATTTCTATTAAACTAATCATACTTTTTATATTTTTAACGTTAAGTTCACATTATTTTACATCTAAAACACGTGTTTACAATACATTTGGGTGAATACAAAAAATTGAAAAAAAATTTGGTAAAAAATGGTGATAATTTCGATAAATATCGATTAAAGTCATTTGTATTGAACTAATCATACTTTTTATATTTTTATCGTTAAGTTCACATTATTTTACATCTAAAACACGTCTTTACAATACATTTGGGTGAATATAAAAGGTCGTAAAAAAATTTTGAAATACAGGTGATGAATCCGCTAAATATCGTCTTAATTCATTTCTATTAAACTAATCATACTTTTTATATTTTTAACTTTAAGTTCACATTATTTTACATCTAAAACACGAGTTTACAATACATTTATGTGAATACAAAAAATAGAAAAAAAATTTAGGAAAAAATTTAGTAAAAAATTGTGATAATTCCGCTAAATATCGTTTAAAGTCATTTGTATTGAACTAATCATACTTTTTATATTTTTATCGTTAAGTTCACATTATTTTACATCTAAAACACGTATTTACAATACATTTGGGTGACTACAAAAAATAGAAAAAAAATTTGGGAAAAAATTTGGGAAAAAATTTGGTAAAAAATGGTGATAATTCCGCTAAATATCGTTTAATGTCATTTGTATTGAACTAATCATACTTTTTATATTTTTATCGTTAAGTTCACATAATTTTACATCTATAACACGTCTTTACAATACATTTGGGTGAATACAAAAAATAGAAAAAAAATTTGGGAAAAAATTTGGTAAAAAATGGTGATAATTCCGCTAAATATCGATTAAAGTCATTTGTATTGAACTAATCATACTTTTTATATGTTTATCGTTAAGTTCACATAATTTTACATCTAAAACACGTCTTTACAATACATTTGGGTGAATATAAAAGGTCGTAAAAAAATTTTGAAATACAGGTGATGAATCCTCTAAATATCGTCTTAATTCATTTCTATTAAACTAATCATACTTTTTATATTTTTAACGTTAAGTTCACATTAGATTACATCTAAAACACGTGTTTACAATACATTTATGTGAATACAAAAAATAGAAAAAAAATTTGGGAAAAAATTTGGTAAAAAATGGTGATAATTCCGCTAAATATCGTTAAACTCATTTGTATTGAACTAATCATACATTTTATATTTTTATCGTTAAGTTCACATTATTTTACATCTAAAATACGTATTTACAATACATTTGGGTGAATACAAAAAATAGAAAAAAAATTTGGGAAAAAATTTGGTAAAAAATGGTGATAATTCCGCTAAATATCGTTTAAAGTCATTTGTATTGAACTAATCATACTTTTTATATTTTTATCGTTAAGTTCAAATAATTTTACATCTAAAACACGTATTTACAATACATTTGGGTGACTACAAAAAATAGAAAAAAAATTTGGTAAAAAATGGTGATAATTCCGCTAAATATCGTTAAAGTCATTTGTATTGAATTAATCATACATTTTATATTTTTATCGTTAAGTCCACATTATTTTACATCTAAAATACGTATTTACAATACATTTGGGTGAATATAAAAGGTCGTAAAAAATTTTGAAAAACAGGTGATGAATCCGCTAAATATCGTCTTAAGTCATTTCTATTAAACTAATCATACTTTTTATATTTTTATCGTTAAGTTCTCATTATTTTACATCTAAAACATGTCTTTACAATACATTTGGATGAATACAAAAGGTCGTAAAAATATTTTGAAAAACAGGTGATTAATTCGCTAAATATCGTCTTAAGTCATTTCTATCAAACTAATCATACTTTTTATATTGTTAACGTTAAGTTCACATTATTTTACATCTAAAACACGTATTTACAATACATTTGGGTGAATACAAAAAATAGAAAAAAAATTTTGGAAAAAGTTGGTAAAAAATGGTGATAATTCCGCTAAATATCGTTTAAATTAATTTGTATTGAACTAATCAAACTTTTTATATTTTTATCGTTAAGTTCTCATTATTTTACATCTAAAACATGTCTTTACAATACATTTAGGTGAATATAAAAGGTCGTAAAAAAATTTGAAATACAGGTGATGAATCCGCTAAATATCGTCTTAAGTCATTTCTATTGAACTAATCATACTTTTTATATTTTTAACGTTAAGTTCACATTATTTTACATCTAAAACACGTATTTACAATACATTTGGGTGAATACAAAAAATAGAAAAAAAATTTGGGAAAAAATTGGGTAAAAAATGGTGATAATTTCGCTAAATATCGATTAAAGTCATTTGTATTGAACTAATCATACTTTTTATATTTTTATCGTTAAGTTCAAATTATATCACATCTAAAACACGTCTTTACAATACATTTGGGTGAATATAAAAGGTCGTAAAAAAATATTGAAATACAGGTGATGAATCCGCTAAATATCGTCTTAAGTCATTTCTATTAAACTAATCATACTTTTTATATTTTTAACGTTAAGTTCACATTATTTTACATCTAAAACACGTGTTTACAATACATTTGGGTGAATACAAAAAATAGAAAAAAAATTTGGGAAAAAATTTGGTAAACAATGGTAATAATTCCGCTAAATATCGTTTAAAGTCATTTGTATTGAACTAGTCATACTTTTTATATTTTTATCGTTAAGTTCGCATTATTTTACATATAAAACACGTCTTTACAATACATTTGGGTGAATATAAAAGGTCGTAAAAAAATTTTGAAATACAGGTGATGAATATCCGCTAAATATCGTCTTAATTCATTTCTATTAAACTAATCATACTTTTTATATTTTTAACGTTAAGTTCACATTAGTTTACATCTAAAACACGTGTTTACAATACATTTATGTGAATACAAAAAATAGAAAAAAAATTTGGGAAAAAATTTGGTAAAAAATGGTGATAATTCCGCTAAATATCGTTAAACTCATTTGTATTGAACTAATCATACATTTTATATTTTTATCGTTAAGTTCACATTATTTTACATCTAAAATACGTATTTACAATACATTTGGGTGAATACAAAAAATAGAAAAAACATTTGGGAAAAAATTTGGTAAAAAATGGTGATAATTCCGCTAAATATCGTTTAAAGTCATTTGTATTGAACTAATCATACTTTTTATATTTTTATCGTTAAGTTCACATAATTTTACATCTAAAACACGTCTTTACAATACATTTGGGTGAATATAAAAGGTCGTAAAAAAATTTTGAAATACAGGTGATGAATCCGCTAAATATCGTCTTAATTCATTTCTATTATACTAATCATACTTTTTATATTTTTAACGTTAAGTTCACATTATTTTACATCTAAAACACGTATTTACAATACATTTGGGTGACTACAAAAAATAGAAAAAAAATTTGGGAAAAAATTTGGTAAAAAATGGTGATAATTCCGCTAAATATCGATTAAAGTAATTTGTATTGAACTAATCCTACTTTTTATATGTTTATCGTTAAGTTCACATAATTTTACATCTAAAACACGTCTTTACAATACATTTGGGTGAATATAAAAGGTCGTAAAAAAATTTTGAAATACAGGTGATGAATCCGCTAAATATCGTCTTAATTCATTTCTATTAAACTAATCATCCTTTTTATATTTTTAACGTTAAGTTCACATTATTTCACATCTAAAACACGTGTTTACAATACATTTATGTGAATACAAAAAATAGAAAAAAAATTTGGGAAAAAATTTGGTAAAAAATGGTGATAATTCCGCTAAATATCGTTTAAACTCATTTGTATTGAACTAATCATACTTTTTATATTTTTATCGTTAAGTTCACATAATTTTACATCTAAAACTTGTATTTACTATACATTTGGGTGACTACAAAAAATAGAAAAAAAATTTGGGAAAAAATTTGGTAAAAAATGGTGATAATTCCGCTAAATATCGTTAAAGTCATTTGTATTGCACTAATCATACTTTTTATATTTTTATCGTTAAGTTCACATAATTTTACATCTAAAACACGTCTTTACAATACTTTTTGATGAATATAAAAGGTCATAAAAAAATTTTGAAAACAGGTGATGAATCCGCTAAATATCGTCTTAAGTCATTTCTATTAAACTAATCATACTTTTTATATTTTTAACGTTAAGTTCACATTATTTCACATCTAAAACACGTCTTTACAATACATTTGGATGAATACAAAAGGTCGTAAAAATATTTTGAAAAACAGGTGATTAATTCGCTAAATATCGTCTTAAGTCATTTCTATCAAACAAATCATACTTTTTATATTGTTAACGTTAAGTTCACATTATTTTACATCTAAAACACGTATTTACAATACATTTGGGTGAATACAAAAAATAGAAAAAAAATTTGGGAAAAAATGGTGATAATTCCGCTAAATATCGTTAAAGTCATTTGTATTGAATTAATCATACATTTTATATTTTTATCGTTAAGTCCACATTATTTTACATCTAAAATACGTATTTACAATACATTTGGGTGAATATAAAAGGTCGTAAAAAATTTTGAAAAACAGGTGATGAATCCGCTAAATATCGTCTTAAGTCATTTCTATTAAACTAATCATACTTTTTATATTTTTATCGTTAAGTTCTCATTATTTTACATCTAAAACATGTCTTTACAATACATTTGGATGAATACAAAAGGTCGTAAAAATATTTTGAAAAACAGGTGATTAATTCGCTAAATATCGTCTTAAGTCATTTCTATCAAACTAATCGTACTTTTTATATTGTTAACGTTAAGTTCACATTATTTTACATCTAAAACACGTATTTACAATACATTTGGGTGAATACAAAAAATAGAAAAAAAATTTTGGAAAAAGTTGGTAAAAAATGGTGATAATTCCGCTAAATATCGTTTAAATTAATTTGTATTGAACTAATCAAACTTTTTATATTTTTATCGTTAAGTTCTCATTATTTTACATCTAAAACATGTCTTTACAATACATTTAGGTGAATATAAAAGGTCGTAAAAAAATTTGAAATACAGGTGATGAATCCGCTAAATATCGTCTTAAGTCATTTCTATTGAACTAATCATACTTTTTATATTTTTAACGTTAAGTTCACATTATTTTACATCTAAAACACGTATTTACAATACATTTGGGTGAATACAAAAAATAGAAAAAAAATTTGGGAAAAAATTGGGTAAAAAATGGTGATAATTTCGCTAAATATCGATTAAAGTCATTTGTATTGAACTAATCATACTTTTTATATTTTTATCGTTAAGTTCAAATTATATCACATCTAAAACACGTCTTTACAATACATTTGGGTGAATATAAAAGGTCGTAAAAATATATTGAAATACAGGTGATGAATCCGCTAAATATCGTCTTAAGTCATTTCTATTAAACTAATCATACTTTTTATATTTTTAACGTTAAGTTCACATTATTTTACATCTAAAACACGTGTTTACAATACATTTGGGTGAATACAAAAAATAGAAAAAAAATTTGGGAAAAAATTTGGTAAACAATGGTAATAATTCCGCTAAATATCGTTTAAAGTCATTTGTATTGAACTAGTCATACTTTTTATATTTTTATCGTTAAGTTCGCATTATTTTACATATAAAACACGTCTTTACAATACATTTGGGTGAATATAAAAGGTCGTAAAAAAATTTTGAAATACAGGTGATGAATATCCGCTAAATATCGTCTTAATTCATTTCTATTAAACTAATCATACTTTTTATATTTTTAACGTTAAGTTCACATTAGTTTACATCTAAAACACGTGTTTACAATACATTTATGTGAATACAAAAAATAGAAAAAAAATTTGGGAAAAAATTTGGTAAAAAATGGTGATAATTCCGCTAAATATCGTTAAACTCATTTGTATTGAACTAATCATACATTTTATATTTTTATCGTTAAGTTCACATTATTTTACATCTAAAATACGTATTTACAATACATTTGGGTGAATACAAAAAATAGAAAAAACATTTGGGAAAAAATTTGGTAAAAAATGGTGATAATTCCGCTAAATATCGTTTAAAGTCATTTGTATTGAACTAATCATACTTTTTATATTTTTATCGTTAAGTTCACATAATTTTACATCTAAAACACGTCTTTACAATACATTTGGGTGAATATAAAAGGTCGTAAAAAAATTTTGAAATACAGGTGATGAATCCGCTAAATATCGTCTTAATTCATTTCTATTATACTAATCATACTTTTTATATTTTTAACGTTAAGTTCACATTATTTTACATCTAAAACACGTATTTACAATACATTTGGGTGACTACAAAAAATAGAAAAAAAATTTGGGAAAAAATTTGGTAAAAAATGGTGATAATTCCGCTAAATATCGATTAAAGTAATTTGTATTGAACTAATCCTACTTTTTATATGTTTATCGTTAAGTTCACATAATTTTACATCTAAAACACGTCTTTACAATACATTTGGGTGAATATAAAAGGTCGTAAAAAAATTTTGAAATACAGGTGATGAATCCGCTAAATATCGTCTTAATTCATTTCTATTAAGCTAATCATCCTTTTTATATTTTTAACGTTAAGTTCACATTATTTTACATCTAAAACACGTGTTTACAATACATTTATGTGAATACAAAAAATAGAAAAAAAATTTGGGAAAAAATTTGGTAAAAAATGGTGATAATTCCGCTAAATATCGTTTAAAGTCATTTGTATTGAACTAATCATACTTTTTATATTTTTATCGTTAAGTTCAAATAATTTTACATCTAAAACACGTATTTACAATACATTTGGGTGACTACAAAAAATAGAAAAAAAATTTGGTAAAAAATGGTGATAATTCCGCTAAATATCGTTAAAGTCATTTGTATTGAACTAATCATACATTTTATATTTTTATCGTTAAGTCCACATTATTTTACATCTAAAATACGTATTTACAATACATTTGGGTGAATATAAATGGTCGTAAAAAATTTTGAAAAACAGGTGATGAATCCGCTAAATATCGTCTTAAGTCATTTCTATTAAACTAATCATACTTTTTATATTTTTATCGTTAAGTTCTCATTATTTTACATCTAAAACATGTCTTTACAATACATTTAGGTGAATATAAAAGGTCGTAAAAAAATTTGAAATACAGGTGATGAATCCGCTAAATATCGTCTTAAGTCATTTCTATTGAACTAATCATACTTTTTATATTTTTATCGTTAAGTTCACATAATTTTACATCTAAAACACGTATTTACAATACATTTGGGTGACTACAAAAAATAGAAAAAAAATTTGGGAAAAAATTTGGTAAAAAATTGTGATAATTCCGCTAAATATCGTTAAAGTCATTTGTATTGAACTAATCATACTTTTTATATTTTTATCGTTAAGTTCACATAATTTTACATCTAAAATACGTATTTACAATACATTTGGGTGAATATAAAAGGTCGTAAAAATATTTTGAAATACAGGTGATGAATACGCTAAATATCGTCTTAAGTCATTTCTATTAAACTAATCATACTTTTTATATTTTTAACGTTAAGTTCAAATTATTTTACATCTAAAGCACGTATTTACAATACATTTGGGTGACTACAAAAAATAGAAAAAAAATTTGGTAAAAAATGGTGATAATTCCGCTAAATATCGTTTAAAGTCATTTGTATTGAACTAATCATACTTTTTATATTTTTATCGTTAAGTTCACATAATTTTACATCTAAAACACGTCTTTACAATACATTTGGGTGAATATAAAAGGTCGTAAAAAAATTTTGAAATACAGGTGATGAATCCGCTAAATATCGTCTTAATTCATTTCTATTAAACTAATCATCCTTTTTATATTTTTAACGTTAAGTTCACATTATTTCACATCTAAAACACGTGTTTACAATACATTTATGTGAATACAAAAAATAGAAAAAAAATTTGGGAAAAAATTTGGTAAAAAATGGTGATAATTCCGCTAAATATCGTTTAAACTCATTTGTATTGAACTAATCATACTTTTTATATTTTTATCGTTAAGTTCACATAATTTTACATCTAAAACTTGTATTTACTATACATTTGGGTGACTACAAAAAATAGAAAAAAAATTTGGGAAAAAATTTGGTAAAAAATGGTGATAATTCCGCTAAATATCGTTAAAGTCATTTGTATTGCACTAATCATACTTTTTATATTTTTATCGTTAAGTTCACATAATTTTACATCTAAAACACGTCTTTACAATACTTTTTGATGAATATAAAAGGTCATAAAAAAATTTTGAAAACAGGTGATGAATCCGCTAAATATCGTCTTAAGTCATTTCTATTAAACTAATCATACTTTTTATATTTTTAACGTTAAGTTCACATTATTTCACATCTAAAACACGTCTTTACAATACATTTGGATGAATACAAAAGGTCGTAAAAATATTTTGAAAAACAGGTGATTAATTCGCTAAATATCGTCTTAAGTCATTTCTATCAAACAAATCATACTTTTTATATTGTTAACGTTAAGTTCACATTATTTTACATCTAAAACACGTATTTACAATACATTTGGGTGAATACAAAAAATAGAAAAAAAATTTGGGAAAAAATTGGGTAAAAAATGGTGATAATTCCGCTAAATATCGTTTAAAGTCATTTGTATTGAACTAATCATACTTTTTATATTTTTATCGTTAAGTTCACATAATTTTACATCTAAAACACGTCTTTACAATACATTTGGGTGAATATAAAAGGTCGTAAAAAAATTTTGAAATACAGGTGATGAATCCGCTAAATATCGTCTTAATTCATTTCTATTAAACTAATCATCCTTTTTATATTTTTAACGTTAAGTTCACATTATTTTACATCTAAAACACGTGTTTACAATACATTTATGTGAATACAAAAAATAGAAAAAAAATTTGGGAAAAAATTTGGTAAAAAATGGTGATAATTCCGCTAAATATCGTTTAAAGTCATTTGTATTGAACTAATCATACTTTTTATATTTTTATCGTTAAGTTCAAATAATTTTACATCTAAAACACGTATTTACAATACATTTGGGTGACTACAAAAAATAGAAAAAAAATTTGGTAAAAAATGGTGATAATTCCGCTAAATATCGTTAAAGTCATTTGTATTGAACTAATCATACATTTTATATTTTTATCGTTAAGTCCACATTATTTTACATCTAAAATACGTATTTACAATACATTTGGGTGAATATAAAAGGTCGTAAAAAATTTTGAAAAACAGGTGATGAATCCGCTAAATATCGTCTTAAGTCATTTCTATTAAACTAATCATACTTTTTATATTTTTATCGTTAAGTTCTCATTATTTTACATCTAAAACATGTCTTTACAATACATTTAGGTGAATATAAAAGGTCGTAAAAAAATTTGAAATACAGGTGATGAATCCGCTAAATATCGTCTTAAGTCATTTCTATTGAACTAATCATACTTTTTATATTTTTATCGTTAAGTTCACATAATTTTACATCTAAAACACGTATTTACAATACATTTGGGTGAATATAAAAGGTCGTAAAAATATTTTGAAATACAGGTGATGAATACGCTAAATATCGTCTTAAGTCATTTCTATTAAACTAATCATACTTTTTATATTTTTAACGTTAAGTTCAAATTATTTTACATCTAAAGCACGTATTTACAATACATTTGGGTGACTACAAAAAATAGAAAAAAAATTTGGTAAAAAATGGTGATAATTCCGCTAAATATCGTTTAAAGTCATTTGTATTGAACTAATCATACTTTTTATATTTTTATCGTTAAGTTCACATAATTTTACATCTAAAACACGTCTTTACAATAAATTTGGGTGAATATAAAAGGTCGTAAAAAAATTTTGAAATACAGGTGATGAATCCGCTAAATATCGTCTTAATTCATTTCTATTAAACTAATCATCCTTTTTATATTTTTAACGTTAAGTTCACATTATTTCACATCTAAAACACGTGTTTACAATACATTTATGTGAATACAAAAAATAGAAAAAAAATTTGGGAAAAAATTTGGTAAAAAATGGTGATAATTCCGCTAAATATCGTTTAAACTCATTTGTATTGAACTAATCATACTTTTTATATTTTTATCGTTAAGTTCACATAATTTTACATCTAAAACTTGTATTTACTATACATTTGGGTGACTACAAAAAATAGAAAAAAAATTTGGGAAAAAATTTGGTAAAAAATGGTGATAATTCCGCTAAATATCGTTAAAGTCATTTGTATTGCACTAATCATACTTTTTATATTTTTATCGTTAAGTTCACATAATTTTACATCTAAAACACGTCTTTACAATACTTTTTGATGAATATAAAAGGTCATAAAAAAATTTTGAAAACAGGTGATGAATCCGCTAAATATCGTCTTAAGTCATTTCTATTAAACTAATCATACTTTTTATATTTTTAACGTTAAGTTCACATTATTTCACATCTAAAACACGTCTTTACAATACATTTGGATGAATACAAAAGGTCGTAAAAATATTTTGAAAAACAGGTGATTAATTCGCTAAATATCGTCTTAAGTCATTTCTATCAAACTAATCATACTTTTTATATTGTTAACGTTAAGTTCACATTATTTTACATCTAAAACACGTATTTACAATACATTTGGGTGAATACAAAAAATAGAAAAAAAATTTGGGAAAAAATTGGGTAAAAAATGGTGATAATTCCGCTAAATATCGTTTAAAGTCATTTGTATTGAACTAATCATACTTTTTATATTTTTATCGTTAAGTTCACATAATTTTACATCTAAAACTTGTATTTACTATACATTTGGGTGACTACAAAAAATAGAAAAAAAATTTGGGAAAAAATTTGGTAAAAAATGGTGATAATTCCGCTAAATATCGTTAAAGTCATTTGTATTGCACTAATCATACTTTTTATATTTTTATCGTTAAGTTCACATAATTTTACATCTAAAACACGTCTTTACAATACTTTTTGATGAATATAAAAGGTCATAAAAAAATTTTGAAAACAGGTGATGAATCCGCTAAATATCGTTTAAAGTCATTTGTATTGAACTAATCATACTTTTTATATTTTTATCGTTAAGTTCATATAATTTTACATCTAAAACACGTCTTTACAATACATTTTGGTGAATATAAAAGGTCGTAAAAAAATTTTGAAATACAGGTGATGAATCCGCTAAATATCGTCTTAATTCATTTCTATTAAACTAATTATCCTTTTTATATTTTTAACGTTAAGTTCACATTATTTTACATCTAAAACACGTGTTTACAATACATTTATGTGAATACAAAAAATAGAAAAAAAATTTGGGAAAAAATTTGGTAAAAAATGGTGATAATTCCGCTAAATATCGTTTAAACTCATTTGTATTGAACTAATCATACTTTTTATATTTTTATCGTTAAGTTCACATAATTTTACATCTAAAACTTGTATTTACTATACATTTGGGTGACTACAAAAAATAGAAAAAAAATTTGGGAAAAAATTTGGTAAAAAATGGTGATAATTCCGCTAAATATCGTTAAAGTCATTTGTATTGCACTAATCATACTTTTTATATTTTTATCGTTAAGTTCACATAATTTTACATCTAAAACACGTCTTTACAATACTTTTTGATGAATATAAAAGGTCATAAAAAAATTTTGAAAACAGGTGATGAATCCGCTAAATATCGTCTTAAGTCATTTCTATTAAACTAATCATACTTTATATATTTTTAACGTTAAGTTCACATTATTTCACATCTAAAACACGTCTTTACAATACATTTGGATGAATACAAAAGGTCGTAAAAATATTTTGAAAAACAGGTGATTAATTCGCTAAATATCGTCTTAAGTCATTTCTATCAAACTAATCATACTTTTTATATTGTTAACGTTAAGTTCACATTATTTTACATCTAAAACACGTATTTACAATACATTTGGGTGAATACAAAAAATAGAAAAAAAATTTGGGAAAAAATTGGGTAAAAAATGGTGATAATTCCGCTAAATATCGTTTAAAGTCATTTGTATTGAACTAATCATACTTTTTATATTTTTATCGTTAAGTTCACATAATTTTACATCTAAAACACGTCTTTACAATACATTTGGGTGAATGTAAAAGGTCGTAAAAAAATTTTGAAATACAGGTGATGAATCCGCTAAATATCGTCTTAAGTCATTTCTATTAAACTAATCATACTTTTTATATTTTTAACGTTAAGTTCACATTATTTTACATCTAAAACACGTATTTACAATACATTTGGGTGAATACAAAAAATAGAAAAAAAATTTGGGAAAAAATTGGGTAAAAAATGGTGATAATTCCGCTAAATATCGTTTAAAGTCATTTGTATTGAACTAATCATACTTTTTATATTTTTATCGTTAAGTTCACATAATTTTACATCTAAAACACGTCTTTACAATACATTTGGGTGAATGTAAAAGGTCGTAAAAAAATTTTGAAATACAGGTGATGAATCCGCTAAATATCGTCTTAAGTCATTTCTATTAAACTAATCATACTTTTTATATTTTTAACGTTAAGTTCACATTATTTTACATCGAAAACACGTGTTTACAATACATTTGGGTGAATACAAAAAATTGAAAAAAAATTTGGTAAAAAATGGTGATAATTTCGCTAAATATCGATTAAAGTCATTTGTATTGAACTAATCATACTTTTTATATTTTTATCGTTAAGTTCAAATTATATCACATCTAAAACACGTCTTTACAATACATTTGGGTGAATATAAAAGGTCGTAAAAAAATATTGAAATACAGGTGATGAATCCGCTAAATATCGTCTTAAGTCATTTCTATTAAACTAATCATACTTTTTATATTTTTAACGTTAAGTTCACATTATTTTACATCTAAAACACGTGTTTACAATACATTTGGGTGAATACAAAAAATAGAAAAAAAATTTGGGAAAAAATTTGGTAAAAAATGGTAATAATTCCGCTAAATATCGTTTAAAGTCATTTGTATTGAACTAATCATACTTTTTATATTTTTATCGTTAAGTTCTCATTATTTTACATCTAAAACATGTCTTTACAATACATTTAGGTGAATATAAAAGGTCGTAAAAAAATTTGAAATACAGGTGATGAATCCGCTAAATATCGTCTTAAGTCATTTCTATTGAACTAATCATACTTTTTATATTTTTATCGTTAAGTTCACATAATTTTACATCTAAAACACGTATTTACAATACATTTGGGTGACTACAAAAAATAGAAAAAAAATTTGGGAAAAAATTTGGTAAAAAATTGTGATAATTCCGCTAAATATCGTTAAAGTCATTTGTATTGAACTAATCATACTTTTTATATTTTTATCGTTAAGTTCACATAATTTTACATCTAAAATACGTATTTACAATACATTTGGGTGAATATAAAAGGTCGTAAAAATATTTTGATATACAGGTGATGAATACGCTTAATATCGTCTTAAGTCATTTCTATTAAACTAATCATACTTTTTATATTTTTAACGTTAAGTTCAAATTATTTTACATCTAAAGCACGTATTTACAATACATTTGGGTGACTACAAAAAATAGAAAAAAAATTTGGTAAAAAATGGTGATAATTCCGCTAAATATCGTTTAAAGTCATTTGTATTGAACTAATCATACTTTTTATATTTTTATCGTTAAGTTCGCATTATTTTACATATAAAACACGTCTTTACAATACATTTGGGTGAATATAAAAGGTCGTAAAAAAATTTTGAAATACAGGTGATGAATCCGCTAAATATCGTCTTAATTCATTTCTATTAAACTAATCATACTTTTTATATTTTTAACGTTAAGTTCACATTATTTTACATCTAAAACACGTGTTTACAATACATTTATGTGAATACAAAAAATAGAAAAAAAATTTGGGAAAAAATTTGGTAAAAAATGGTGATAATTCCGCTAAATATCGTTTAAACTCATTTGTATTGAACTAATCATACTTTTTATATTTTTATCGTTAAGTTCACATAATTTTACATCTAAAACTTGTATTTACTATACATTTGGGTGACTACAAAAAATAGAAAAAAAATTTGGGAAAAAATTTGGTAAAAAATGGTGATAATTCCGCTAAATATCGTTAAAGTCATTTGTATTGAACTAATCATACATTTTATATTTTTTCGTTAAGTCCACATTATTTTACATCTAAAATACGTATTTACAATACATTTGGGTGAATATAAAAGGTCGTAAAAAATTTTGAAAAACAGGTGATGAATCCGCTAAATATCGTCTTAAGTCATTTCTATTAAACTAATCATACTTTTTATATTTTTATCGTTAAGTTCTCATTATTTTACATCTAAAACATGTCTTTACAATACATTTGGATGAATACAAAAGGTCGTAAAAATATTTTGAAAAACAGGTGATTAATTCGCTAAATATCGTCTTAAGTCATTTCTATCAAACTAATCATACTTTTTATATTGTTAACGTTAAGTTCACATTATTTTACATCTAAAACACGTATTTACAATACATTTGGGTGAATACAAAAAATAGAAAAAAAATTTTGGAAAAAGTTGGTAAAAAATGGTGATAATTCCGCTAAATATCGTTTAAATTAATTTGTATTGAACTAATCAAACTTTTTATATTTTTATCGTTAAGTTCTCATTATTTTACATCTAAAACATGTCTTTACAATACATTTAGGTGAATATAAAAGGTCGTAAAAAAATTTGAAATACAGGTGATGAATCCGCTAAATATCGTCTTAAGTCATTTCTATTGAACTAATCATACTTTTTATATTTTTAACGTTAAGTTCACATTATTTTACATCTAAAACACGTATTTACAATACATTTGGGTGAATACAAAAAATAGAAAAAAAATTTGGGAAAAAATTGGGTAAAAAATGGTGATAATTCCGCTAAATATCGTTTAAAGTCATTTGTATTGAACTAATCATACTTTTTATATTTTTATCGTTAAGTTCACATAATTTTACATCTAAAACACGTCTTTACAATACATTTGGGTGAATGTAAAAGGTCGTAAAAAAATTTTGATATACAGGTGATGAATACGCTTAATATCGTCTTAAGTCATTTCTATTAAACTAATCATACTTTTTATATTTTTAACGTTAAGTTCAAATTATTTTACATCTAAAGCACGTATTTACAATACATTTGGGTGACTACAAAAAATAGAAAAAAAATTTGGTAAAAAATGGTGATAATTCCGCTAAATATCGTTTAAAGTCATTTGTATTGAACTAATCATACTTTTTATATTTTTATCGTTAAGTTCGCATTATTTTACATATAAAACACGTCTTTACAATACATTTGGGTGAATATAAAAGGTCGTAAAAAAATTTTGAAATACAGGTGATGAATCCGCTAAATATCGTCTTAATTCATTTCTATTAAACTAATCATACTTTTTATATTTTTAACGTTAAGTTCACATTATTTTACATCTAAAACACGTGTTTACAATACATTTATGTGAATACAAAAAATAGAAAAAAAATTTGGGAAA
Source organism: Diuraphis noxia (assembly GCF_037042655.1). Lineage (NCBI taxonomy): Eukaryota > Metazoa > Arthropoda > Insecta > Hemiptera > Aphididae > Diuraphis > Diuraphis noxia. The sequence goes on from NW_028301717.1 coordinate 2,526,439, forward strand.
AAATTTGGTAAAAAATGGTGATAATTCCGCTAAATATCGTTTAAACTCATTTGTATTGAACTAATCATACTTTTTATATTTTTATCGTTAAGTTCACATAATTTTACATCTAAAACTTGTATTTACTATACATTTGGGTGACTACAAAAAATAGAAAAAAAATTTGGGAAAAAATTTGGTAAAAAATGGTGATAATTCCGCTAAATATCGTTAAAGTCATTTGTATTGAACTAATCATACATTTTATATTTTTTCGTTAAGTCCACATTATTTTACATCTAAAATACGTATTTACAATACATTTGGGTGAATATAAAAGGTCGTAAAAAATTTTGAAAAACAGGTGATGAATCCGCTAAATATCGTCTTAAGTCATTTCTATTAAACTAATCATACTTTTTATATTTTTATCGTTAAGTTCTCATTATTTTACATCTAAAACATGTCTTTACAATACATTTGGATGAATACAAAAGGTCGTAAAAATATTTTGAAAAACAGGTGATTAATTCGCTAAATATCGTCTTAAGTCATTTCTATCAAACTAATCATACTTTTTATATTGTTAACGTTAAGTTCACATTATTTTACATCTAAAACACGTATTTACAATACATTTGGGTGAATACAAAAAATAGAAAAAAAATTTTGGAAAAAGTTGGTAAAAAATGGTGATAATTCCGCTAAATATCGTTTAAATTAATTTGTATTGAACTAATCAAACTTTTTATATTTTTATCGTTAAGTTCTCATTATTTTACATCTAAAACATGTCTTTACAATACATTTAGGTGAATATAAAAGGTCGTAAAAAAATTTGAAATACAGGTGATGAATCCGCTAAATATCGTCTTAAGTCATTTCTATTGAACTAATCATACTTTTTATATTTTTAACGTTAAGTTCACATTATTTTACATCTAAAACACGTATTTACAATACATTTGGGTGAATACAAAAAATAGAAAAAAAATTTGGGAAAAAATTGGGTAAAAAATGGTGATAATTCCGCTAAATATCGTTTAAAGTCATTTGTATTGAACTAATCATACTTTTTATATTTTTATCGTTAAGTTCACATAATTTTACATCTAAAACACGTCTTTACAATACATTTGGGTGAATGTAAAAGGTCGTAAAAAAATTTTGAAATACAGGTGATGAATCCGCTAAATATCGTCTTAAGTCATTTCTATTAAACTAATCATACTTTTTATATTTTTAACGTTAAGTTCACATTATTTTACATCTAAAACACGTGTTTACAATACATTTGGGTGAATACAAAAAATTGAAAAAAAATTTGGTAAAAAATGGTGATAATTTCGCTAAATATCGATTAAAGTCATTTGTATTGAACTAATCATACTTTTTATATTTTTATCGTTAAGTTCAAATTATATCACATCTAAAACACGTCTTTACAATACATTTGGGTGAATATAAAAGGTCGTAAAAAAATATTGAAATACAGGTGATGAATCCGCTAAATATCGTCTTAAGTCATTTCTATTAAACTAATCATACTTTTTATATTTTTAACGTTAAGTTCACATTATTTTACATCTAAAACACGTGTTTACAATACATTTGGGTGAATACAAAAAATAGAAAAAAAATTTGGGAAAAAATTTGGTAAAAAATGGTAATAATTCCGCTAAATATCGTTTAAAGTCATTTGTATTGAACTAGTCATACTTTTTATATTTTTATCGTTAAGTTCACATAATTTTACATCTAAAACACGTCTTTACAATACATTTGGGTGAATATAAAAGGTCGTAAAAAAATTTTGAAATACAGGTGATGAATCCGCTAAATATCGTCTTAATTCATTTCTATTAAACTAATCATACTTTTTATATTTTTAACGTTAAGTTCACATTAGTTTACATCTAAAACACGTGTTTACAATACATTTATGTGAATACAAAAAATAGAAAAAAAATTTGGGAAAAAATTTGGTAAAAAATGGTGATAATTCCGCTAAATATCGTTAAAGTCATTTGTATTGAGCTAATCATACATTTTATATTTTTATCGTTAAGTTCACATTATTTTACATCTAAAATACGTAATTACAATACATTTGGGTGAATACAAAAAATAGAAAAAAAATTTGGGAAAAAATTTGGTAAAAAATGGTGATAATTCCGCTAAATATCGTTTAAAGTCATTTGTATTGAACTAATCATACTTTTTATATTTTTATCGTTAAGTTCACATAATTTTACATCTAAAACACGTCTTTACAATACATTTGGGTGAATACAAAAAATAGAAAAAAAATTTGGGAAAAAATTTGGTAAAAAATGAATGGTGATAATTACGCTAAATATCGTTTAAAGTCATTTGTATTGAACTAATCATACTTTTTATATTTTTATCGTTAAGTTCACATAATTTTACATCTAAAACACGTCTTTACAATACTTTTGGGTGAATATAAAAGGTCGTAAAAATATTTTGATATACAGGTGATGAATACGCTTAATATCGTCTTAAGTCATTTCTATTAAACTAATCATACTTTTTATATTTTTAACGTTAAGTTCAAATTATTTTACATCTAAAGCACGTATTTACAATACATTTGGGTGACTACAAAAAATAGAAAAAAAATTTGGTAAAAAATGGTGATAATTCCGCTAAATATCGTTTAAAGTCATTTGTATTGAACTAATCATACTTTTTATATTTTTATCGTTAAGTTCGCATTATTTTACATATAAAACACGTCTTTACAATACATTTGGGTGAATATAAAAGGTCGTAAAAAAATTTTAAAATACAGGTGATGAATCCGCTAAATATCGTCTTAATTCATTTCTATTAAACTAATCATCCTTTTTATATTTTTAACGTTAAGTTCACATTATTTTACATCTAAAACACGTGTTTACAATACATTTATGTGAATACAAAAAATAGAAAAAAAATTTGGGAAAAAATTTGGTAAAAAATGGTGATAATTCCGCTAAATATCGTTTAAACTCATTTGTATTGAACTAATCATACTTTTTATATTTTTATCGTTAAGTTCACATAATTTTACATCTAAAACTTGTATTTACTATACATTTGGGTGACTACAAAAAATAGAAAAAAAATTTGGGAAAAAATTTGGTAAAAAATGGTGATAATTCCGCTAAATATCGTTAAAGTCATTTGTATTGCACTAATCATACTTTTTATATTTTTATCGTTAAGTTCACATAATTTTACATCTAAAACACGTCTTTACAATACTTTTTGATGAATATAAAAGGTCATAAAAAAATTTTGAAAACAGGTGATGAATCCGCTAACTATCGTCTTAAGTCATTTCTATTAAACTAATCATACTTTTTATATTTTTAACGTTAAGTTCACATTATTTTACATCTAAAACACGTATTTACAATACATTTGGGTGAATACAAAAAATAGAAAAAAAATTTTGGAAAAAGTTGGTAAAAAATGGTGATAATTCCGCTAAATATCGTTTAAATTAATTTGTATTGAACTAATCAAACTTTTTATATTTTTATCGTTAAGTTCTCATTATTTTACATCTAAAACATGTCTTTACAATACATTTAGGTGAATATAAAAGGTCGTAAAAAAATTTGAAATACAGGTGATGAATCCGCTAAATATCGTCTTAAGTCATTTCTATTGAACTAATCATACTTTTTATATTTTTAACGTTAAGTTCACATTATTTTACATCTAAAACACGTATTTACAATACATTTGGGTGAATACAAAAAATAGAAAAAAAATTTGGGAAAAAATTGGGTAAAAAATGGTGATAATTCCGCTAAATATCGTTTAAAGTCATTTGTATTGAACTAATCATACTTTTTATATTTTTATCGTTAAGTTCACATAATTTTACATCTAAAACACGTCTTTACAATACATTTGGGTGAATGTAAAAGGTCGTAAAAAAATTTTGAAATACAGGTGATGAATCCGCTAAATATCGTCTTAAGTCATTTCTATTAAACTAATCATACTTTTTATATTTTTAACGTTAAGTTCACATTATTTTACATCTAAAACACGTGTTTACAATACATTTGGGTGAATACAAAAAATTGAAAAAAAATTTGGTAAAAAATGGTGATAATTTCGCTAAATATCGATTAAAGTCATTTGTATTGAACTAATCATACTTTTTATATTTTTATCGTTAAGTTCAAATTATATCACATCTAAAACACGTCTTTACAATACATTTGGGTGAATATAAAAGGTCGTAAAAAAATATTGAAATACAGGTGATGAATCCGCTAAATATCGTCTTAAGTCATTACTATTAAACTAATCATACTTTTTATATTTTTAACGTTAAGTTCACATTATTTTACATCTAAAACACGTGTTTACAATACATTTGGGTGAATACAAAAAATAGAAAAAAAATTTAGGAAAAAATTAGGTAAAAAATGGTGATAATTTCGCTAAATATCGATTAAAGTCATTTGTATTGAACTAATCATACTTTTTATATTTTTATCGTTATGTTCACATAATTTTACATCTAAAACACGTCTTTACAATACATTTGGGTGAATATAAAAGGTCGTAAAAAAATTTTGAAATACAGGTGATGAATCCGCTAAATATCGTCTTAAGTCATTTCTATTAAACTAATCATACTTTTTATATTTTTAACGTTAAGTTCACATTATTTTACATCTAAAACACGTGTTTACAATACATTTGGGTGAATACAAAAAATAGAAAAAAAATTTGGGAAAAAATTTGGTAAAAAATGGTAATAATTCCGCTAAATATCGTTTAAAGTCATTTGTATTGAACTAGTCATACTTATTATATTTTTATCGTTAAGTTCGCATTATTTTACATATAAAACACGTCTTTACAATACATTTGGGTGAATATAAAAGGTCGTAAAAAAATTTTGAAATACAGGTGATGAATATCCGCTAAATATCGTCTTAAGTCATTTCTATTAAACTAATCATACTTTTTATATTTTTAACGTTAAGTTCACATTATTTTATATCTAAAACACGTATTTACAATACATTTGGGTGAATACAAAAAATAGAAAAAAAATTTGGGAAAAAATTTGGTAAAAGATGGTGATAATTTCGCTAAATAACGATTAAAGTCATTTGTATTGAACTAATCATACTTTTTATATTTTTATCGTTAAGTTCACATTATTTTACATCTAAAACACGTATTTACAATACATTTGGGTGAATATAAAAGGTCGTAAAAAAATTTTGAAATACAGGTGATGAATCCGCTAAATATCGTCTTAAGTCATTTCTATTAAACTAATCATACTTTTTATATTTTTAACGTTAAGTTCACATTATTTTACATCTAAAACACGTATTTACAATACATTTGGGTGAATACAAAAAATAGAAAAAAAATTAGGGAAAAAATTGGGTAAAAAATGGTGATAATTCCGCTAAATATCGTTTAAAGTCATTTGTATTGAACTAATCATACTTTTTATATGTTTATCGTTAAGTTCACATAATTTTACATCTAAAACACGTCTTTACAATACATTTGGGTGAATACAAAAAATAGAAAAAAAATTTGGTAAAAAATGGTGATAATTTCGCTAAATATCGATTAAAGTCATTTGTATTGAACTAATCATACTTTTTATATTTTTATCGTTAAGTTCACATTATATCACATCTAAAACACGTCTTTACAATACATTTGGGTGAATATAAAAGGTCGTAAAAAAATTTTGAAATACAGGTGATGAATCCGCTAAATATCGTCTTAAGTCATTTCTATTAAACTAATCATACTTTTTATATTTTTAACGTTAAGTTCACATTATTTTACATCTAAAACACGTGTTTACAATACATTTGGGTGAATACAAAAAATAGAAAAAAAATTTGGGAAAAAATTTGGTAAAAAATGGTGATAATTCCGCTAAATATCGTTTAAAGTCATTTGTATTGAACTAATCATACTTTTTATATTTTTATCGTTAAGTTCGCATTATTTTACATATAAAACACGTCTTTACAATACATTTGGGTGAATATAAAAGGTCGTAAAAAAATTTTGAAATACAGGTGATGAATCCGCTAAATATCGTCTTAAGTCATTTCTATTAAACTAATCATACTTTTTATATTTTTAACGTTAAGTTCACATTATTTTATATCTAAAACACGTATTTACAATACATTTGGGTGAATACAAAAAATAGAAAAAAAATTTGGGAAAAAATTTGGTAAAAAATGGTGATAATTTCGCTAAATATCGAATAAAGTCATTTGTATTGAACTAATTATACTTTTTATATTTTTATCGTTAAGTTCACATTATTTTACATCTAAAACACGTATTTACAATACATTTGGGTGAATACAAAAAATAGAAAAAAAATTTGGGAAAAAATTGGGTAAAAAATGGTGATAATTCCGCTAAATATCGTTTAAAGTCATTTGTATTGAACTAATCATACTTTTTATATTTTTATCGTTAAGTTCACATTATTTTACATCTAAAACACGTCTTTACAATACATTTGGGTGAATATAAAAGGTCGTAAAAAAATTTTGAAATACAGGTGATGAATCCGCTAAATATCGTCTTAAGTCATTTGTATTGAACTAATCATACTTTTTATATTTTTATCGTTAAGTTCACATAATTTTACATCTAAAACACGTCTTTACAATACATTTGGGTGAATGTAAAAGGTCGTAAAAACATTTTGAAATACAGGCGATGAATCCGCTAAATATCGTCTTAAGTCATTTCTATTAAACTAATCATACTTTTTATATTTTTAACGTTAAGTTCACATTATTTTACATCTAAAACACGTGTTTACAATACATTTGGGTGAATACAAAAAATTGAAAAAAAATTTGGTAAAAAATGGTGATAATTTCGCTAAATATCGATTAAAGTCATTTGTATTGAACTAATCATACTTTTTATATGTTTATCGTTAAGTTCACATTATTTTACATCTAAAACACGTATTTACAATACATTTGGGTGAATACAAAAAATAGAAAAAAAATTTGGGAAAAAATTGGGTAAAAAATGGTGATAATTCCGCTAAATATCGTCTTAAGTCATTACTATTAAACTAATCATACTTTTTATATTTTTAACGTTAAGTTCACATTATTTTACATCTAAAACACGTGTTTACAATACATTTGGGTGAATACAAAAAATAGAAAAAAAATTTAGGAAAAAATTAGGTAAAAAATGGTGATAATTTCGCTAAATATCGATTAAAGTCATTTGTATTGAACTAATCATACTTTTTATATTTTTATCGTTATGTTCACATAATTTTACATCTAAAACACGTCTTTACAATACATTTGGGTGAATATAAAAGGTCGTAAAAAAATTTTGAAATACAGGTGATGAATCCGCTAAATATCGTCTTAAGTCATTTCTATTAAACTAATCATACTTTTTATATTTTTAACGTTAAGTTAACATTATTTTACATCTAAAACACGTATTTACAATACATTTGGGTGACTAAAAAAAATAGAAAAAAAATTTGGGAAAAAATTTGGTAAAAAATGGTGATAATTCCGATAAATATCGATTAAAGTCATTTGTATTGAACTAATCATACTTGTTATATGTTTATCGTTAAGTTCACATTATTTTACATCTAAAACACGTCTTTACAATACATTTGGGTGAATGTAAAAGGTCGTAAAAACATTTTGAAATACAGGTGATGAATCCGCTAAATATCGTCTTAAGTCATTTCTATTAAACTAATCATACTTTTTATATTTTTAACGTTAAGTTCACATTATTTTACATCTAAAACACGTGTTTACAATACATTTGGGTGAATACAAAAAATTGAAAAAAAATTTGGTAAAAAATGGTGATAATTTCGCTAAATATCGATTAAAGTCATTTGTATTGAACTAATCATACTTTTTATATGTTTATCGTTAAGTTCACATTATTTTACATCTAAAACACGTATTTACAATACATTTGGGTGAATACAAAAAATAGAAAAAAAATTTGGGAAAAAATTGGGTAAAAAATGGTGATAATTCCGCTAAATATCGTCTTAAGTCATTACTATTAAACTAATCATACTTTTTATATTTTTAACGTTAAGTTCACATTATTTTACATCTAAAACACGTGTTTACAATACATTTGGGTGAATACAAAAAATAGAAAAAAAATTTAGGAAAAAATTAGGTAAAAAATGGTGATAATTTCGCTAAATATCGATTAAAGTCATTTGTATTGAACTAATCATACTTTTTATATTTTTATCGTTAACTTCACATTATTTTACATCTAAAACACGTATTTACAATACATTTGGGTGAATACAAAAAATAGAAAAAAAATTGGGGAAAAAATTTGGTAAAAAATGGTGATAATTCCGCTAAATATCGTTTAAAGTCATTTGTATTGAACTAATCATACTTTTTATATTTTTAACGTTAAGTTCACATTATTTTACATCTAAAACACGTGTTTACAATACATTTGGGTGAATACAAAAAATAGAAAAAAAATTTGGGAAAAAATTTGGTAAAAAATTGTGATAATTCCGCTAAATATCGTTAAAGTCATTTGTATTGAACTAATCATACTTTTTATATTTTTATCGTTAAGTTCACATTATTTTACATCTAAAACACGTCTTTACAATACATTTGGGTGAATGTAAAAGGTCGTAAAAACATTTTGAAATACAGGTGATGAATCCGCTAAATATCGTCTTAAGTCATTTCTATTAAACTAATCATACTTTTTATATTTTTAACGTTAAGTTAACATTATTTTACATCTAAAACACGTATTTACAATACATTTGGGTGACTAAAAAAAATAGAAAAAAAATTTGGGAAAAAATTTGGTAAAAAATGGTGATAATTCCGATAAATATCGATTAAAGTCATTTGTATTGAACTAATCATACTTGTTATATGTTTATCGTTAAGTTCACATTATTTTACATCTAAAACACGTCTTTACAATACATTTGGGTGAATGTAAAAGGTCGTAAAAACATTTTGAAATACAGGTGATGAATCCGCTAAATATCGTCTTAAGTCATTTCTATTAAACTAATCATACTTTTTATATTTTTAACGTTAAGTTCACATTATTTTACATCTAAAACACGTGTTTACAATACATTTGGGTGAATACAAAAAATTGAAAAAAAATTTGGTAAAAAATGGTGATAATTTCGCTAAATATCGATTAAAGTCATTTGTATTGAACTAATCATACTTTTTATATGTTTATCGTTAAGTTCACATTATTTTACATCTAAAACACGTATTTACAATACATTTGGGTGAATACAAAAAATAGAAAAAAAATTTGGGAAAAAATTGGGTAAAAAATGGTGATAATTCCGCTAAATATCGTCTTAAGTCATTACTATTAAACTAATCATACTTTTTATATTTTTAACGTTAAGTTCACATTATTTTACATCTAAAACACGTGTTTACAATACATTTGGGTGAATACAAAAAATAGAAAAAAAATTTAGGAAAAAATTAGGTAAAAAATGGTGATAATTTCGCTAAATATCGATTAAAGTCATTTGTATTGAACTAATCATACTTTTTATATTTTTAACGTTAAGTTCACATTATTTTACATCTAAAACACGTGTTTACAATACATTTGGGTGAATACAAAAAATAGAAAAAAAATTTGGGAAAAAATTTGGTAAAAAATTGTGATAATTCCGCTAAATATCGTTAAAGTCATTTGTATTGAACTAATCATACTTTTTATATTTTTATCGTTAAGTTCACATAATTTTACATCTAAAATACGTATTTACAATACATTTGGGTGAATATAAAAGGTCGTAAAAATATTTTGAAATACAGGTGATGAATACGCTAAATATCGTCTTAAGTCATTTCTATTAAACTAATCATACTTTTTATATTTTTAACGTTAAGTTCAAATTATTTTACATCTAAAGCACGTATTTACAATACATTTGGGTGACTACAAAAAATAGAAAAAAAATTTGGTAAAAAATGGTGATAATTCCGCTAAATATCGTTTAAAGTCATTTGTATTGAACTAATCATACTTTTTATATTTTTATCGTTAAGTTCACATAATTTTACATCTAAAACACGTCTTTACAATACATTTGGGTGAATATAAAAGGTCGTAAAAAAATATTGAAATACAGGTGATGAATCCGCTAAATATCGTCTTAAGTCATTTCTATTAAACTAATCATACTTTTTATATTTTTAACGTTAAGTTCACATTATTTTACATCTAAAACACGTGTTTACAATACATTTGGGTGAATACAAAAAATAGAAAAAAAATTTGGGAAAAAATTTGGTAAAAAATGGTAATAATTCCGCTAAATATCGTTTAAAGTCATTTGTATTGAACTAGTCATACTTTTTATATTTTTATCGTTAAGTTCGCATTATTTTACATATAAAACACGTCTTTACAATACATTTGGGTGAATATAAAAGGTCGTAAAAAAATTTTGAAATACAGGTGATGAATATCCGCTAAATATCGTCTTAAGTCATTTCTATTAAACTAATCATACTTTTTATATTTTTAACGTTAAGTTCACATTATTTTATATCTAAAACACGTGTTTACAATACATTTGGGTGAATACAAAAAATAGAAAAAAAATTTAGGAAAAAATTAGGTAAAAAATGGTGATAATTTCGCTAAATATCGATTAAAGTCATTTGTATTGAACTAATCATACTTTTTATATTTTTATCGTTAACTTCACATTATTTTACATCTAAAACACGTATTTACAATACATTTGGGTGAATACAAAAAATAGAAAAAAAATTTGGGAAAAAATTTGGTAAAAAATGGTAATAATTCCGCTAAATATCGTTTAAAGTCATTTGTATTGAACTAGTCATACTTTTTATATTTTTATCGTTAAGTTCGCATTATTTTACATATAAAACACGTCTTTACAATACATTTGGGTGAATATAAAAGGTCGTAAAAAAATTTTGAAATACAGGTGATGAATATCCGCTAAATATCGTCTTAAGTCATTTCTATTAAACTAATCATACTTTTTATATTTTTAACGTTAAGTTCACATTATTTTATATCTAAAACACGTGTTTACAATACATTTGGGTGAATACAAAAAATAGAAAAAAAATTTAGGAAAAAATTAGGTAAAAAATGGTGATAATTTCGCTAAATATCGATTAAAGTCATTTGTATTGAACTAATCATACTTTTTATATTTTTATCGTTAACTTCACATTATTTTACATCTAAAACACGTATTTACAATACATTTGGGTGAATACAAAAAATAGAAAAAAAATTTGGGAAAAAATTTGGTAAAAAATGGTGATAATTCCGCTAAATATCGTTTAAAGTCATTTGTATTGAACTAATCATACTTTTTATATTTTTATCGTTAAGTTCGCATTATTTTACATATAAAACACGTCTTTACAATACATTTGGGTGAATATAAAAGGTCGTAAAAAAATTTTGAAATACAGGTGATGAATCCGCTAAATATCGTCTTAAGTCATTTCTATTAAACTAATCATACTTTTTATATTTTTAACGTTAAGTTCACATTATTTTACATCTAAAACACGTATTTACAATACATTTGGGTGAATACAAAAAATAGAAAAAAAATTTGGGAAAAAATTGGGTAAAAAATGGTGATAATTCCGCTAAATATCGTTTAAAGTCATTTGTATTGAACTAATCATACTTTTTATATTTTTATCGATAAGTTCACATAATTTTACATCTAAAACACGTCTTTACAATACATTTGGGTGAATATAAAAGGTCGTAAAAAAATTTTGAAATACGGGTGATGAATCCGCTAAATATCGTCTTAAGTCATTTCTATTAAACTAATCATACTTTTTATATTTTTAACGTTAAGTTCACATTATTTTACATCTAAAACACGTATTTACAATACATTTGGGTGAATACAAAATATAGAAAAAAAATTTGGGAAAAAATTTGGTAAAAAATGGTGATAATTTCGCTAAATATCGATTAAAGTCATTTGTATTGAACTAATCATACTTTTTATATTTTTATCGTTAAGTTCACATTATTTTACATCTAAAACACGTATTTACAATACATTTGGGTGAATACAAAAAATAGAAAAAAAATTTGGGAAAAAATTTGGTAAAAAATGGTGATAATTCCGCTAAATATCGTTTAAAGTCATTTGTATTGAACTAATCATACTTTTTATATTTTTATCGTTATGTTCACATAATTTTACATCTAAAACACGTCTTTACAATACATTTGGGTGAATATAAAAGGTCGTAAAAAAATTTTGAAATACAGGTGATGAATCCGCTAAATATCGTCTTAAGTCATTTCTATTAAACTAATCATACTTTTTATATTTTTAACGTTAAGTTAACATTATTTTACATCTAAAACACGTATTTACAATACATTTGGGTGACTAAAAAAAATAGAAAAAAAATTTGGGAAAAAATTTGGTAAAAAATGGTGATAATTCCGATAAATATCGATTAAAGTCATTTGTATTGAACTAATCATACTTGTTATATGTTTATCGTTAAGTTCACATAATTTTACATCTAAAACACGTCTTTACAATACATTTGGGTGAATATAAAAGGTCGTAAAAAAATTTTGAAATACAGGTGATGAATCCGCTAAATATCGTCTTAAGTCATTTCTATTAAACTAATCATACTTTTTATATTTTTAACGTTAAGTTCACATTATTTTACAACTAAAACACGTCTTTACAATACATTTGGGTGAATGTAAAAGGTCGTAAAAACATTTTGAAATACAGGTGATGAATCCGCTAAATATCGTCTTAAGTCATTTCTATTAAACTAATCATACTTTTTATATTTTTAACGTTAAGTTCACATTATTTTACATCCAAAACACGTGTTTACAATACATTTGGGTGAATACAAAAAATTGAAAAAAAATTTGGTAAAAAATGGTGATAATTTCGCTAAATATCGATTAAAGTCATTTGTATTGAACTAATCATACTTTTTATATGTTTATCGTTAAGTTCACATTATTTTACATCTAAAACACGTATTTACAATACATTTGGGTGAATACAAAAAATAGAAAAAAAATTTGGGAAAAAATTGGGTAAAAAATGGTGATAATTCCGCTAAATATCGTCTTAAGTCATTACTATTAAACTAATCATACTTTTTATATTTTTAACGTTAAGTTCACATTATTTTACATCTAAAACACGTGTTTACAATACATTTGGGTGAATACAAAAAATAGAAAAAAAATTTAGGAAAAAATTAGGTAAAAAATGGTGATAATTTCGCTAAATATCGATTAAAGTCATTTGTATTGAACTAATCATACTTTTTATATTTTTATCGTTAACTTCACATTATTTTACATCTAAAACACGTATTTACAATACATTTGGGTGAATACAAAAAATAGAAAAAAAATTGGGGAAAAAATTTGGTAAAAAATGGTGATAATTCCGCTAAATATCGTTTAAAGTCATTTGTATTGAACTAATCATACTTTTTATATTTTTAACGTTAAGTTCACATTATTTTACATCTAAAACACGTGTTTACAATACATTTGGGTGAATACAAAAAATAGAAAAAAAATTTGGGAAAAAATTTGGTAAAAAATTGTGATAATTCCGCTAAATATCGTTAAAGTCATTTGTATTGAACTAATCATACTTTTTATATTTTTATCGTTAAGTTCACATAATTTTACATCTAAAATACGTATTTACAATACATTTGGGTGAATATAAAAGGTCGTAAAAATATTTTGAAATACAGGTGATGAATACGCTAAATATCGTCTTAAGTCATTTCTATTAAACTAATCATACTTTTTATATTTTTAACGTTAAGTTCAAATTATTTTACATCTAAAGCACGTATTTACAATACATTTGGGTGACTACAAAAAATAGAAAAAAAATTTGGTAAAAAATGGTGATAATTCCGCTAAATATCGTTTAAAGTCATTTGTATTGAACTAATCATACTTTTTATATTTTTATCGTTAAGTTCACATAATTTTACATCTAAAACACGTCTTTACAATACATTTGGGTGAATATAAAAGGTCGTAAAAAAATTTTGAAATACAGGTGATGAATCCGCTAAATATCGTCTTAATTCATTTCTATTAAACTAATCATCCTTTTTATATTTTTAACGTTAAGTTCACATTATTTTACATCTAAAACACGTGTTTACAATACATTTGGGTGACTACAAAAAATAGAAAAAAAATTTGGGAAAAAATTTGGTAAAAAATGGTGATAATTCCGCTAAATATCGTTAAAGTCATTTGTATTGCACTAATCATACTTTTTATATTTTTATCGTTAAGTTCACATAATTTTACATCTAAAACACGTCTTTACAATACTTTTTGATGAATATAAAAGGTCATAAAAAAATTTTGAAAACAGGTGATGAATCCGCTAAATATCGTCTTAAGTCATTTCTATTAAACTAATCATACTTTTTATATTTTTAACGTTAAGTTCACATTATTTCACATCTAAAACACGTCTTTACAATACATTTGGATGAATACAAAAGGTCGTAAAAATATTTTGAAAAACAGGTGATTAATTCGCTAAATATCGTCTTAAGTCATTTCTATCAAACTAATCATACTTTTTATATTGTTAACGTTAAGTTCACATTATTTTACATCTAAAACACGTATTTACAATACATTTGGGTGAATACAAAAAATAGAAAAAAAATTTTGGAAAAAGTTGGTAAAAAATGGTGATAATTCCGCTAAATATCGTTTAAATTAATTTGTATTGAACTAATCAAACTTTTTATATTTTTATCGTTAAGTTCTCATTATTTTACATCTAAAACATGTCTTTACAATACATTTAGGTGAATATAAAAGGTCGTAAAAAAATTTGAAATACAGGTGATGAATCCGCTAAATATCGTCTTAAGTCATTTCTATTGAACTAATCATACTTTTTATATTTTTAACGTTAAGTTCACATTATTTTACATCTAAAACACGTATTTACAATACATTTGGGTGAATACAAAAAATAGAAAAAAAATTTGGGAAAAAATTGGGTAAAAAATGGTGATAATTCCGCTAAATATCGTTTAAAGTCATTTGTATTGAACTAATCATACTTTTTATATTTTTATCGTTAAGTTCACATAATTTTACATCTAAAACACGTCTTTACAATACATTTGGGTGAATATAAAAGGTCGTAAAAAAATATTGAAATACAGGTGATGAATCCGCTAAATATCGTCTTAAGTCATTTCTATTAAACTAATCATACTTTTTATATTTTTAACGTTAAGTTCACATTATTTTACATCTAAAACACGTGTTTACAATACATTTGGGTGAATACAAAAAATAGAAAAAAAATTTGGGAAAAAATTTGGTAAAAAATGGTAATAATTCCGCTAAATATCGTTTAAAGTCATTTGTATTGAACTAGTCATACTTTTTATATTTTTATCGTTAAGTTCGCATTATTTTACATATAAAACACGTCTTTACAATACATTTGGGTGAATATAAAAGGTCGTAAAAAAATTTTGAAATACAGGTGATGAATATCCGCTAAATATCGTCTTAGGTCATTTCTATTAAACTAATCATACTTTTTATATTTTTAACGTTAAGTTCACATTATTTTATATCTAAAACACGTATTTACAATACATTTGGGTGAATACAAAAAATAGAAAAAAAATTTGGGAAAAAATTTGGTAAAAGATGGTGATAATTTCGCTAAATAACGATTAAAGTCATTTGTATTGAACTAATCATACTTTTTATATTTTTATCGTTAAGTTCACATTATTTTACATCTAAAACACGTATTTACAATACATTTGGGTGAATACAAAAAATAGAAAAAAAATTTGGGAAAAAATTTGGTAAAAAATGGTGATAATTCCGCTAAATATTGTTTAAAGTCATTTGTATTGAACTAATCATACTTTTTATATTTTTATCGTTAAGTTCGCATTATTTTACATATAAAACACGTCTTTACAATACATTTGGGTGAATATAAAAGGTCGTAAAAAAATTTTGAAATACAGGTGATGAATCCGCTAAATATCGTCTTAAGTCATTTCTATTAAACTAATCATACTTTTTATATTTTTAACGTTAAGTTCACATTATTTTACATCTAAAACACGTATTTACAATACATTTGGGTGAATACAAAAAATAGAAAAAAAATTAGGGAAAAAATTGGGTAAAAAATGGTGATAATTCCGCTAAATATCGTTTAAAGTCATTTGTATTGAACTAATCATACTTTTTATATGTTTATCGTTAAGTTCACATAATTTTACATCTAAAACACGTCTTTACAATACATTTGGGTGAATACAAAAAATAGAAAAAAAATTTGGTAAAAAATGGTGATAATTTCGCTAAATATCGATTAAAGTCATTTGTATTGAACTAATCATACTTTTTATATTTTTATCGTTAAGTTCACATTATATCACATCTAAAACACGTCTTTACAATACATTTGGGTGAATATAAAAGGTCGTAAAAAAATTTTGAAATACAGGTGATGAATCCGCTAAATATCGTCTTAAGTCATTTCTATTAAACTAATCATACTTTTTATATTTTTAACGTTAAGTTCACATTATTTTACATCTAAAACACGTGTTTACAATACATTTGGGTGAATACAAAAAATAGAAAAAAAATTTGGGAAAAAATTTGGTAAAAAATGGTGATAATTCCGCTAAATATCGTTTAAAGTCATTTGTATTGAACTAATCATACTTTTTATATTTTTATCGTTAAGTTCGCATTATTTTACATATAAAACACGTCTTTACAATACATTTGGGTGAATATAAAAGGTCGTAAAAAAATTTTGAAATACAGGTGATGAATCCGCTAAATATCGTCTTAAGTCATTTCTATTAAACTAATCATACTTTTTATATTTTTAACGTTAAGTTCACATTATTTTATATCTAAAACACGTATTTACAATACATTTGGGTGAATACAAAAAATAGAAAAAAAATTTGGAAAAAATTTGGTAAAAAATGGTGATAATTTCGCTAAATATCGAATAAAGTCATTTGTATTGAACTAATTATACTTTTTATATTTTTATCGTTAAGTTCACATTATTTTACATCTAAAACACGTATTTACAATACATTTGGGGGAATACAAAAAATAGAAAAAAAATTTGGGAAAAAATTGGGTAAAAAATGGTGATAATTCCGCTAAATATCGTTAAAGTCATTTGTATTGAACTAATCATACTTTTTATATTTTTATCGTTAAGTTCACATAATTTTACATCTAAAATACGTATTTACAATACATTTGGGTGAATATAAAAGGTCGTAAAAATATTTTGAAATACAGGTGATGAATACGCTAAATATCGTCTTAAGTCATTTCTATTAAACTAATCATACTTTTTATATTTTTAACGTTAAGTTCAAATTATTTTACATCTAAAGCACGTATTTACAATACATTTGGGTGACTACAAAAAATAGAAAAAAAATTTGGTAAAAAATGGTGATAATTCCGCTAAATATCGTTTAAAGTCATTTGTATTGAACTAATCATACTTTTTATATTTTTATCGTTAAGTTCACATAATTTTACATCTAAAACACGTCTTTACAATACATTTGGGTGAATATAAAAGGTCGTAAAAAAATTTTGAAATACAGGTGATGAATCCGCTAAATATCGTCTTAATTCATTTCTATTAAACTAATCATCCTTTTTATATTTTTAACGTTAAGTTCACATTATTTTACATCTAAAACACGTGTTTACAATACATTTATGTGAATACAAAAAATAGAAAAAAAATTTGGGAAAAAATTTGGTAAAAAATGGTGATAATTCCGCTAAATATCGTTTAAACTCATTTGTATTGAACTAATCATACTTTTTATATTTTTATCGTTAAGTTCACATAATTTTACATCTAAAACTTGTATTTACTATACATTTGGGTGACTACAAAAAATAGAAAAAAAATTTGGGAAAAAATTTGGTAAAAAATGGTGATAATTCCGCTAAATATCGTTAAAGTCATTTGTATTGCACTAATCATACTTTTTATATTTTTATCGTTAAGTTCACATAATTTTCCATCTAAAACACGTCTTTACAATACTTTTTGATGAATATAAAAGGTCATAAAAAAATTTTGAAAACAGGTGATGAATCCGCTAAATATCGTCTTAAGTCATTTCTATTAAACTAATCATACTTTTTATATTTTTAACGTTAAGTTCACATTATTTCACATCTAAAACACGTCTTTACAATACATTTGGATGAATACAAAAGGTCGTAAAAATATTTTGAAAAACAGGTGATTAATTCGCTAAATATCGTCTTAAGTCATTTCTATCAAACTAATCATACTTTTTATATTGTTAACGTTAAGTTCACATTATTTTACATCTAAAACACGTATTTACAATACATTTGGGTGAATACAAAAAATAGAAAAAAAATTTTGGAAAAAGTTGGTAAAAAATGGTGATAATTCCGCTAAATATCGTTTAAATTAATTTGTATTGAACTAATCAAACTTTTTATATTTTTATCGTTAAGTTCTCATTATTTTACATCTAAAACATGTCTTTACAATACATTTAGGTGAATATAAAAGGTCGTAAAAAAATTTGAAATACAGGTGATGAATCCGCTAAATATCGTCTTAAGTCATTTCTATTGAACTAATCATACTTTTTATATTTTTAACGTTAAGTTCACATTATTTTACATCTAAAACACGTATTTACAATACATTTGGGTGAATACAAAAAATAGAAAAAAAATTTGGGAAAAAATTGGGTAAAAAATGGTGATAATTCCGCTAAATATCGTTTAAAGTCATTTGTATTGAACTAATCATACTTTTTATATTTTTATCGTTAAGTTAACATAATTTTACATCTAAAACACGTCTTTACAATACATTTGGGTGAATATAAAAGGTCGTAAAAAAATATTGAAATACAGGTGATGAATCCGCTAAATATCGTCTTAAGTCATTTCTATTAAACTAATCATACTTTTTATATTTTTAACGTTAAGTTCACATTATTTTACATCTAAAACACGTGTTTACAATACATTTGGGTGAATACAAAAAATAGAAAAAAAATTTGGGAAAAAATTTGGTAAAAAATGGTAATAATTCCGCTAAATATCGTTTAAAGTCATTTGTATTGAACTAGTCATACTTTTTATATTTTTATCGTTAAGTTCGCATTATTTTACATATAAAACACGTCTTTACAATACATTTGGGTGAATATAAAAGGTCGTAAAAAAATTTTGAAATACAGGTGATGAATATCCGCTAAATATCGTCTTAGGTCATTTCTATTAAACTAATCATACTTTTTATATTTTTAACGTTAAGTTCACATTATTTTATATCTAAAACACGTATTTACAATACATTTGGGTGAATACAAAAAATAGAAAAAAAATTTGGGAAAAAATTTGGTAAAAGATGGTGATAATTTCGCTAAATAACGATTAAAGTCATTTGTATTGAACTAATCATACTTTTTATATTTTTATCGTTAAGTTCACATTATTTTACATCTAAAACACGTATTTACAATACATTTGGGTGAATACAAAAAATAGAAAAAAAATTTGGGAAAAAATTTGGTAAAAAATGGTGATAATTCCGCTAAATATTGTTTAAAGTCATTTGTATTGAACTAATCATACTTTTTATATTTTTATCGTTAAGTTCGCATTATTTTACATATAAAACACGTCTTTACAATACATTTGGGTGAATATAAAAGGTCGTAAAAAAATTTTGAAATACAGGTGATGAATCCGCTAAATATCGTCTTAAGTCATTTCTATTAAACTAATCATACTTTTTATATTTTTAACGTTAAGTTCACATTATTTTACATCTAAAACACGTATTTACAATACATTTGGGTGAATACAAAAAATAGAAAAAAAATTAGGGAAAAAATTGGGTAAAAAATGGTGATAATTCCGCTAAATATCGTTTAAAGTCATTTGTATTGAACTAATCATACTTTTTATATGTTTATCGTTAAGTTCACATAATTTTACATCTAAAACACGTCTTTACAATACATTTGGGTGAATACAAAAAATAGAAAAAAAATTTGGTAAAAAATGGTGATAATTTCGCTAAATATCGATTAAAGTCATTTGTATTGAACTAATCATACTTTTTATATTTTTATCGTTAAGTTCACATTATATCACATCTAAAACACGTCTTTACAATACATTTGGGTGAATATAAAAGGTCGTAAAAAAATTTTGAAATACAGGTGATGAATCCGCTAAATATCGTCTTAAGTCATTTCTATTAAACTAATCATACTTTTTATATTTTTAACGTTAAGTTCACATTATTTTACATCTAAAACACGTGTTTACAATACATTTGGGTGAATACAAAAAATAGAAAAAAAATTTGGGAAAAAATTTGGTAAAAAATGGTGATAATTCCGCTAAATATCGTTTAAAGTCATTTGTATTGAACTAATCATACTTTTTATATTTTTATCGTTAAGTTCGCATTATTTTACATATAAAACACGTCTTTACAATACATTTGGGTGAATATAAAAGGTCGTAAAAAAATTTTGAAATACAGGTGATGAATCCGCTAAATATCGTCTTAAGTCATTTCTATTAAACTAATCATACTTTTTATATTTTTAACGTTAAGTTCACATTATTTTATATCTAAAACACGTATTTACAATACATTTGGGGGAATACAAAAAATAGAAAAAAAATTTGGGAAAAAATTGGGTAAAAAATGGTGATAATTCCGCTAAATATCGTTTAAAGTCATTTGTATTGAACTAATCATACTTTTTATATTTTTATCGTTACGTTCACATTATTTTACATCTAAAACACGTCTTTACAATACATTTGGGTGAATATAAAAGGTCGTAAAAAAATTTTGAAATACAGGTGATGAATCCGCTAAATATCGTCTTAAGTCATTTGTATTGAACTAATCATACTTTTTATATTTTTATCGTTAAGTTCACATAATTTTACATCTAAAACACGTCTTTACAATACATTTGGGTGAATGTAAAAGGTCGTAAAAACATTTTGAAATACAGGTGATGAATCCGCTAAATATCGTCTTAAGTCATTTCTATTAAACTAATCATACTTTTTATATTTTTAACGTTAAGTTCACATTATTTTACATCTAAAACACTTGTTTACAATACATTTGGGTGAATACAAAAAATTGAAAAAAAATTTGGTAAAAAATGGTGATAATTTCGCTAAATATCGATTAAAGTCATTTGTATTGAACTAATCATACTTTTTATATGTTTATCGTTAAGTTCACATTATTTTACATCTAAAACACGTATTTACAATACATTTGGGTGAATACAAAAAATAGAAAAAAAATTTGGGAAAAAATTGGGTAAAAAATGGTGATAATTCCGCTAAATATCGTCTTAAGTCATTACTATTAAACTAATCATACTTTTTATATTTTTAACGTTAAGTTCACATTATTTTACATCTAAAACACGTGTTTACAATACATTTGGGTGAATACAAAAAATAGAAAAAAAATTTAGGAAAAAATTAGGTAAAAAATGGTGATAATTTCGCTAAATATCGATTAAAGTCATTTGTATTGAACTAATCATACTTTTTATATTTTTATCGTTAACTTCACATTATTTTACATCTAAAACACGTATTTACAATACATTTGGGTGAATACAAAAAATAGAAAAAAAATTTGGGAAAAAATTTGGTAAAAAATGGTGATAATTCCGCTAAATATCGTTTAAAGTCATTTGTATTGAACTAATCATACTTTTTATATTTTTATCGTTAAGTTCGCATTATTTTACATATAAAACACGTCTTTACAATACATTTGGGTGAATATAAAAGGTCGTAAAAAAATTTTGAAATACAGGTGATGAATCCGCTAAATATCGTCTTAAGTCATTTCTATTAAACTAATCATACTTTTTATATTTTTAACGTTAAGTAAGATAGATATAAAATAATGTGAACTTAACGTTAAAAATATAAAAAGTATGATTAGTTTAATAGAAATGACTTAAGACGATATTTAGCGGATTCATCACCTGTATTTCAAAATTTTTTTACGACCTTTTATATTCACCCAAATGTATTGTAAAGACGTGTTTTATATGTAAAATAATGCGAACTTAACGATAAAAATATAAAAAGTATGATTAGTTCAATACAAATGACTTTAAACGATATTTAGCGGAATTATCACCATTTTTTACCAAATTTTTTCCCAAATTTTTTTTCTATTTTTTGTATTCACCCAAATGTATTGTAAACACGTGTTTTAGATGTAAAATAATGTGAACTTAACGTTAAAAATATAAAAAGTATGATTAGTTTAATAGAAATGACTTAAGACGATATTTAGCGGATTCATCACCTGTATTTCAAAATTTTTTTACGACCTTTTATATTCACCCAAATGTATTGTAAAGACGTGTTTTAGATGTGATATAATGTGAACTTAACGATAAAAATATAAAAAGTATGATTAGTTCAATACAAATGACTTTAATCGATATTTAGCGAAATTATCACCATTTTTTACCAAATTTTTTTTCTATTTTTTGTATTCACCCAAATGTATTGTAAAGACGTGTTTTAGATGTAAAATTATGTGAACTTAACGATAAACATATAAAAAGTATGATTAGTTCAATACAAATGACTTTAAACGATATTTAGCGGAATTATCACCATTTTTTACCCAATTTTTTCCCTAATTTTTTTTCTATTTTTTGTATTCACCCAAATGTATTGTAAATACGTGTTTTAGATGTAAAATAATGTGAACTTAACGTTAAAAATATAAAAAGTATGATTAGTTTAATAGAAATGACTTAAGACGATATTTAGCGGATTCATCACCTGTATTTCAAAATTTTTTTACGACCTTTTATATTCACCCAAATGTATTGTAAAGACGTGTTTTATATGTAAAATAATGCGAACTTAACGATAAAAATATAAAAAGTATGATTAGTTCAATACAAATGACTTTAAACGATATTTAGCGGAATTATCACCATTTTTTACCAAATTTTTTCCCCGATTTTTTTTCTATTTTTTGTATTCACCCAAATGTATTGTAAATACGTGTTTTAGATGTAAAATAATGTGAAGTTAACGATAAAAATATAAAAAGTATGATTAGTTCAATACAAATGACTTTAATCGATATTTAGCGAAATTATCACCATTTTTTACCTAATTTTTTCCTAAATTTTTTTTCTATTTTTTGTATTCACCCAAATGTATTGTAAACACGTGTTTTAGATGTAAAATAATGTGAACTTAACGTTAAAAATATAAAAAGTATGATTAGTTTAATAGTAATGACTTAAGACGATATTTAGCGGAATTATCACCATTTTTTACCCAATTTTTTCCCAAATTTTTTTTCTATTTTTTGTATTCACCCAAATGTATTGTAAATACGTGTTTTAGATGTAAAATAATGTGAACTTAACGATTAACATATAAAAAGTATGATTAGTTCAATACAAATGACTTTAATCGATATTTAGCGAAATTATCACCATTTTTTACCAAATTTTTTTTCAATTTTTTGTATTCACCCAAATGTATTGTAAACACGTGTTTTAGATGTAAAATAATGTGAACTTAACGTTAAAAATATAAAAAGTTTGATTAGTTTAATAGAAATGACTTAAGACGATATTTAGCGGATTCATCACCTGTATTTCAAAATGTTTTTACGACCTTTTACATTCACCCAAATGTATTGTAAAGACGTGTTTTAGATGTAAAATAATGTGAACTTAACGTTAAAAATATAAAAAGTATGATTAGTTTAATAGAAATGACTTAAGACGATATTTAGCGGATTCATCACCTGTATTTCAAAATTTTTTTACGACCTTTTATATTCACCCAAATGTATTGTAAAGACGTGTTTTAGATGTAAAATTATGTGAACTTAACGATAAACATATAACAAGTATGATTAGTTCAATACAAATGACTTTAATCGATATTTATCGGAATTATCACCATTTTTTACCAAATTTTTTCCCAAATTTTTTTTCTATTTTTTTTAGTCACCCAAATGTATTGTAAATACGTGTTTTAGATGTAAAATAATGTTAACTTAACGTTAAAAATATAAAAAGTATGATTAGTTTAATAGAAATGACTTAAGACGATATTTAGCGGATTCATCACCTGTATTTCAAAATTTTTTTACGACCTTTTATATTCACCCAAATGTATTGTAAAGACGTGTTTTAGATGTAAAATTATGTGAACATAACGATAAAAATATAAAAAGTATGATTAGTTCAATACAAATGACTTTAAACGATATTTAGCGGAATTATCACCATTTTTTACCAAATTTTTTCCCAAATTTTTTTTCTATTTTTTGTATTCACCCAAATGTATTGTAAATACGTGTTTTAGATGTAAAATAATGTGAACTTAACGATAAAAATATAAAAAGTATGATTAGTTCAATACAAATGACTTTAATCGATATTTAGCGAAATTATCACCATTTTTTACCAAATTTTTTCCCAAATTTTTTTTCTATATTTTGTATTCACCCAAATGTATTGTAAATACGTGTTTTAGATGTAAAATAATGTGAACTTAACGTTAAAAATATAAAAAGTATGATTAGTTTAATAGAAATGACTTAAGACGATATTTAGCGGATTCATCACCCGTATTTCAAAATTTTTTTACGACCTTTTATATTCACCCAAATGTATTGTAAAGACGTGTTTTAGATGTAAAATTATGTGAACTTAACGATAAAAATATAAAAAGTATGATTAGTTCAATACAAATGACTTTAAACGATATTTAGCGGAATTATCACCATTTTTTACCCAATTTTTTCCCAAATTTTTTTTCTATTTTTTGTATTCACCCAAATGTATTGTAAATACGTGTTTTAGATGTAAAATAATGTGAACTTAACGTTAAAAATATAAAAAGTATGATTAGTTTAATAGAAATGACTTAAGACGATATTTAGCGGATTCATCACCTGTATTTCAAAATTTTTTTACGACCTTTTATATTCACCCAAATGTATTGTAAAGACGTGTTTTATATGTAAAATAATGCGAACTTAACGATAAAAATATAAAAAGTATGATTAGTTCAATACAAATGACTTTAAACGATATTTAGCGGAATTATCACCATTTTTTACCAAATTTTTTCCCAAATTTTTTTTCTATTTTTTGTATTCACCCAAATGTATTGTAAATACGTGTTTTAGATGTAAAATAATGTGAAGTTAACGATAAAAATATAAAAAGTATGATTAGTTCAATACAAATGACTTTAATCGATATTTAGCGAAATTATCACCATTTTTTACCTAATTTTTTCCTAAATTTTTTTTCTATTTTTTGTATTCACCCAAATGTATTGTAAACACGTTTTTTAGATGTAAAATAATGTGAACTTAACGTTAAAAATATAAAAAGTATGATTAGTTTAATAGTAATGACTTAAGACGATATTTAGCGGAATTATCACCATTTTTTACCCAATTTTTTCCCAAATTTTTTTTCTATTTTTTGTATTCACCCAAATGTATTGTAAATACGTGTTTTAGATGTAAAATAATGTGAACTTAACGATAAACATATAAAAAGTATGATTAGTTCAATACAAATGACTTTAATCGATATTTAGCGAAATTATCACCATTTTTTACCAAATTTTTTTTCAATTTTTTGTATTCACCCAAATGTATTGTAAACACGTGTTTTAGATGTAAAATAATGTGAACTTAACGTTAAAAATATAAAAAGTATGATTAGTTTAATAGAAATGACTTAAGACGATATTTAGCGGATTCATCACCTGTATTTCAAAATGTTTTTACGACCTTTTATATTCACCCAAATGTATTGTAAAGACGTGTTTTATATGTAAAATAATGCGAACTTAACGATAAAAATATAAAAAGTATGATAAAAGGTCGTAAAAACATTTTGAAATACAGGTGATGAATCCGCTAAATATCGTCTTAAGTCATTTCTATTAAACTAATCATACTTTTTATATTTTTAACGTTAAGTTCACATTATTTTACATCTAAAACACGTGTTTACAATACATTTGGGTGAATACAAAAAATTGAAAAAAAATTTGGTAAAAAATGGTGATAATTTCGCTAAATATCGATTAAAGTCATTTGTATTGAACTAATCATACTTTTTATATGTTTATCGTTAAGTTCACATTATTTTACATCTAAAACACGTATTTACAATACATTTGGGTGAATACAAAAAATAGAAAAAAAATTTGGGAAAAAATTGGGTAAAAAATGGTGATAATTCCGCTAAATATCGTCTTAAGTCATTACTATTAAACTAATCATACTTTTTATATTTTTAACGTTAAGTTCACATTATTTTACATCTAAAAAACGTGTTTACAATACATTTGGGTGAATACAAAAAATAGAAAAAAAATTTAGGAAAAAATTAGGTAAAAAATGGTGATAATTTCGCTAAATATCGATTAAAGTCATTTGTATTGAACTAATCATACTTTTTATATTTTTATCGTTAACTTCACATTATTTTACATCTAAAACACGTATTTACAATACATTTGGGTGAATACAAAAAATAGAAAAAAAATTTGGGAAAAAATTTGGTAAAAAATGGTGATAATTCCGCTAAATATCGTTTAAAGTCATTTGTATTGAACTAATCATACTTTTTATATTTTTATCGTTAAGTTCGCATTATTTTACATATAAAACACGTCTTTACAATACATTTGGGTGAATATAAAAGGTCGTAAAAAAATTTTGAAATACGGGTGATGAATCCGCTAAATATCGTCTTAAGTCATTTCTATTAAACTAATCATACTTTTTATATTTTTAACGTTAAGTTCACATTATTTTACATCTAAAACACGTATTTACAATACATTTGGGTGAATACAAAATATAGAAAAAAAATTTGGGAAAAAATTTGGTAAAAAATGGTGATAATTTCGCTAAATATCGATTAAAGTCATTTGTATTGAACTAATCATACTTTTTATATTTTTATCGTTAAGTTCACATTATTTTACATCTAAAACACGTATTTACAATACATTTGGGTGAATACAAAAAATAGAAAAAAAATTTGGGAAAAAATTTGGTAAAAAATGGTGATAATTCCGCTAAATATCGTTTAAAGTCATTTGTATTGAACTAATCATACTTTTTATATTTTTATCGTTATGTTCACATAATTTTACATCTAAAACACGTCTTTACAATACATTTGGGTGAATATAAAAGGTCGTAAAAAAATTTTGAAATACAGGTGATGAATCCGCTAAATATCGTCTTAAGTCATTTCTATTAAACTAATCATACTTTTTATATTTTTAACGTTAAGTTAACATTATTTTACATCTAAAACACGTATTTACAATACATTTGGGTGACTAAAAAAAATAGAAAAAAAATTTGGGAAAAAATTTGGTAAAAAATGGTGATAATTCCGATAAATATCGATTAAAGTCATTTGTATTGAACTAATCATACTTGTTATATGTTTATCGTTAAGTTCACATAATTTTACATCTAAAACACGTCTTTACAATACATTTGGGTGAATATAAAAGGTCGTAAAAAAATTTTGAAATACAGGTGATGAATCCGCTAAATATCGTCTTAAGTCATTTCTATTAAACTAATCATACTTTTTATATTTTTAACGTTAAGTTCACATTATTTTACATCTAAAACACGTCTTTACAATACATTTGGGTGAATGTAAAAGGTCGTAAAAACATTTTGAAATACAGGTGATGAATCCGCTAAATATCGTCTTAAGTCATTTCTATTAAACTAATCAAACTTTTTATATTTTTAACGTTAAGTTCACATTATTTTACATCTAAAACACGTGTTTACAATACATTTGGGTGAATACAAAAAATTGAAAAAAAATTTGGTAAAAAATGGTGATAATTTCGCTAAATATCGATTAAAGTCATTTGTATTGAACTAATCATACTTTTTATATGTTAATCGTTAAGTTCACATTATTTTACATCTAAAACACGTATTTACAATACATTTGGGTGAATACAAAAAATAGAAAAAAAATTTGGGAAAAAATTGGGTAAAAAATGGTGATAATTCCGCTAAATATCGTCTTAAGTCATTACTATTAAACTAATCATACTTTTTATATTTTTAACGTTAAGTTCACATTATTTTACATCTAAAACACGTGTTTACAATACATTTGGGTGAATACAAAAAATAGAAAAAAAATTTAGGAAAAAATTAGGTAAAAAATGGTGATAATTTCGCTAAATATCGATTAAAGTCATTTGTATTGAACTAATCATACTTTTTATATTTTTATCGTTAACTTCACATTATTTTACATCTAAAACACGTATTTACAATACATTTGGGTGAATACAAAAAATAGAAAAAAAATCGGGGAAAAAATTTGGTAAAAAATGGTGATAATTCCGCTAAATATCGTTTAAAGTCATTTGTATTGAACTAATCATACTTTTTATATTTTTATCGTTAAGTTCGCATTATTTTACATATAAAACACGTCTTTACAATACATTTGGGTGAATATAAAAGGTCGTAAAAAAATTTTGAAATACAGGTGATGAATCCGCTAAATATCGTCTTAAGTCATTTCTATTAAACTAATCATACTTTTTATATTTTTAACGTTAAGTTCACATTATTTTACATCTAAAACACGTATTTACAATACATTTGGGTGAATACAAAAAATAGAAAAAAAATTAGGGAAAAAATTGGGTAAAAAATGGTGATAATTCCGCTAAATATCGTTTAAAGTCATTTGTATTGAACTAATCATACTTTTTATATGTTTATCGTTAAGTTCACATAATTTTACATCTAAAACACGTCTTTACAATACATTTGGGTGAATACAAAAAATAGAAAAAAAATTTGGTAAAAAATGGTGATAATTTCGCTAAATATCGATTAAAGTCATTTGTATTGAACTAATCATACTTTTTATATTTTTATCGTTAAGTTCACATTATATCACATCTAAAACACGTCTTTACAATACATTTGGGTGAATATAAAAGGTCGTAAAAAAATTTTGAAATACAGGTGATGAATCCGCTAAATATCGTCTTAAGTCATTTCTATTAAACTAATCATACTTTTTATATTTTTAACGTTAAGTTCACATTATTTTACATCTAAAACACGTGTTTACAATACATTTGGGTGAATACAAAAAATAGAAAAAAAATTTGGGAAAAAATTTGGTAAAAAATGGTGATAATTCCGCTAAATATCGTTTAAAGTCATTTGTATTGAACTAATCATACTTTTTATATTTTTATCGTTAAGTTCGCATTATTTTACATATAAAACACGTCTTTACAATACATTTGGGTGAATATAAAAGGTCGTAAAAAAATTTTGAAATACAGGTGATGAATCCGCTAAATATCGTCTTAAGTCATTTCTATTAAACTAATCATACTTTTTATATTTTTAACGTTAAGTTCACATTATTTTATATCTAAAACACGTATTTACAATACATTTGGGTGAATACAAAAAATAGAAAAAAAATTTGGAAAAAATTTGGTAAAAAATGGTGATAATTTCGCTAAATATCGAATAAAGTCATTTGTATTGAACTAATTATACTTTTTATATTTTTATCGTTAAGTTCACATTATTTTACATCTAAAACACGTATTTACAATACATTTGGGGGAATACAAAAAATAGAAAAAAAATTTGGGAAAAAATTGGGTAAAAAATGGTGATAATTCCGCTAAATATCGTTTAAAGTCATTTGTATTGAACTAATCATACTTTTTATATTTTTATCGTTAAGTTCACATTATTTTACATCTAAAACACGTCTTTACAATACATTTGGGTGAATATAAAAGGTCGTAAAAAAATTTTGAAATACAGGTGATGAATCCGCTAAATATCGTCTTAAGTCATTTGTATTGAACTAATCATACTTTTTATATTTTTATCGTTAAGTTCACATAATTTTACATCTAAAACACGTCTTTACAATACATTTGGGTGAATGTAAAAGGTCGTAAAAACATTTTGAAATACAGGTGATGAATCCGCTAAATATCGTCTTAAGTCATTTCTATTAAACTAATCATACTTTTTATATTTTTAACGTTAAGTTCACATTATTTTACATCTAAAACACGTGTTTACAATACATTTGGGTGAATACAAAAAATTGAAAAAAAATTTGGTAAAAAATGGTGATAATTTCGCTAAATATCGATTAAAGTCATTTGTATTGAACTAATCATACTTTTTATATGTTTATCGTTAAGTTCACATTATTTTACATCTAAAACACGTATTTACAATACATTTGGGTGAATACAAAAAATAGAAAAAAAATTTGGGAAAAAATTGGGTAAAAAATGGTGATAATTCCGCTAAATATCGTTTAAAGTCATTTGTATTGAACTAATCATACTTTTTATATTTTTATCGTTAAGTTCACATTATTTTACATCTAAAACACGTCTTTACAATACATTTGGGTGAATATAAAAGGTCGTAAAAAAATTTTGAAATACAGGTGATGAATCCGCTAAATATCGTCTTAAGTCATTTCTATTAAACTAATCATACTTTTTATATTTTTATCGTTAAGTTCGCATTATTTTACATATAAAACACGTCTTTACAATACATTTGGGTGAATATGTTTTTATATAATTTTTACGACCTTTTATATTCACCCAAATGTATTGTAAAGACGTGTTTTAGATGTAAAATTATGTGAACATAACGATAAAAATATAAAAAGTATGATTAGTTCAATACAAATGACTTTAAACGATATTTAGCGGAATTATCACCATTTTTTACCAAATTTTTTCCCAAATTTTTTTTCTATTTTTTGTATTCACCCAAATGTATTGTAAATACGTGTTTTAGATGTAAAATAATGTGAACTTAACGATAAAAATATAAAAAGTATGATTAGTTCAATACAAATGACTTTAATCGATATTTAGCGAAATTATCACCATTTTTTACCAAATTTTTTCCCAAATTTTTTTTCTATATTTTGTATTCACCCAAATGTATTGTAAATACGTGTTTTAGATGTAAAATAATGTGAACTTAACGTTAAAAATATAAAAAGTATGATTAGTTTAATAGAAATGACTTAAGACGATATTTAGCGGATTCATCACCCGTATTTCAAAATTTTTTTACGACCTTTTATATTCACCCAAATGTATTGTAAAGACGTGTTTTAGATGTAAAATTATGTGAACTTAACGATAAAAATATAAAAAGTATGATTAGTTCAATACAAATGACTTTAAACGATATTTAGCGGAATTATCACCATTTTTTACCCAATTTTTTCCCAAATTTTTTTTCTATTTTTTGTATTCACCCAAATGTATTGTAAATACGTGTTTTAGATGTAAAATAATGTGAACTTAACGTTAAAAATATAAAAAGTATGATTAGTTTAATAGAAATGACTTAAGACGATATTTAGCGGATTCATCACCTGTATTTCAAAATTTTTTTACGACCTTTTATATTCACCCAAATGTATTGTAAAGACGTGTTTTATATGTAAAATAATGCGAACTTAACGATAAAAATATAAAAAGTATGATTAGTTCAATACAAATGACTTTAAACGATATTTAGCGGAATTATCACCATTTTTTACCAAATTTTTTCCCAAATTTTTTTTCTATTTTTTGTATTCACCCAAATGTATTGTAAATACGTGTTTTAGATGTAAAATAATGTGAAGTTAACGATAAAAATATAAAAAGTATGATTAGTTCAATACAAATGACTTTAATCGATATTTAGCGAAATTATCACCATTTTTTACCTAATTTTTTCCTAAATTTTTTTTCTATTTTTTGTATTCACCCAAATGTATTGTAAACACGTTTTTTAGATGTAAAATAATGTGAACTTAACGTTAAAAATATAAAAAGTATGATTAGTTTAATAGTAATGACTTAAGACGATATTTAGCGGAATTATCACCATTTTTTACCCAATTTTTTCCCAAATTTTTTTTCTATTTTTTGTATTCACCCAAATGTATTGTAAATACGTGTTTTAGATGTAAAATAATGTGAACTTAACGATAAACATATAAAAAGTATGATTAGTTCAATACAAATGACTTTAATCGATATTTAGCGAAATTATCACCATTTTTTACCAAATTTTTTTTCAATTTTTTGTATTCACCCAAATGTATTGTAAACACGTGTTTTAGATGTAAAATAATGTGAACTTAACGTTAAAAATATAAAAAGTATGATTAGTTTAATAGAAATGACTTAAGACGATATTTAGCGGATTCATCACCTGTATTTCAAAATGTTTTTACGACCTTTTATCATACTTTTTATATTTTTATCGTTAAGTTCGCATTATTTTACATATAAAACACGTCTTTACAATACATTTGGGTGAATATAAAAGGTCGTAAAAACATTTTGAAATACAGGTGATGAATCCGCTAAATATCGTCTTAAGTCATTTCTATTAAACTAATCATACTTTTTATATTTTTAACGTTAAGTTCACATTATTTTACATCTAAAACACGTGTTTACAATACATTTGGGTGAATACAAAAAATTGAAAAAAAATTTGGTAAAAAATGGTGATAATTTCGCTAAATATCGATTAAAGTCATTTGTATTGAACTAATCATACTTTTTATATGTTTATCGTTAAGTTCACATTATTTTACATCTAAAACACGTATTTACAATACATTTGGGTGAATACAAAAAATAGAAAAAAAATTTGGGAAAAAATTGGGTAAAAAATGGTGATAATTCCGCTAAATATCGTCTTAAGTCATTACTATTAAACTAATCATACTTTTTATATTTTTAACGTTAAGTTCACATTATTTTACATCTAAAAAACGTGTTTACAATACATTTGGGTGAATACAAAAAATAGAAAAAAAATTTAGGAAAAAATTAGGTAAAAAATGGTGATAATTTCGCTAAATATCGATTAAAGTCATTTGTATTGAACTAATCATACTTTTTATATTTTTATCGTTAACTTCACATTATTTTACATCTAAAACACGTATTTACAATACATTTGGGTGAATACAAAAAATAGAAAAAAAATTTGGGAAAAAATTTGGTAAAAAATGGTGATAATTCCGCTAAATATCGTTTAAAGTCATTTGTATTGAACTAATCATACTTTTTATATTTTTATCGTTAAGTTCGCATTATTTTACATATAAAACACGTCTTTACAATACATTTGGGTGAATATAAAAGGTCGTAAAAAAATTTTGAAATACAGGTGATGAATCCGCTAAATATCGTCTTAAGTCATTTCTATTAAACTAATCATACTTTTTATATTTTTAACGTTAAGTTCACATTATTTTACATCTAAAACACGTATTTACAATACATTTGGGTGAATACAAAAAATAGAAAAAAAATTTGGGAAAAAATTGGGTAAAAAATGGTGATAATTCCGCTAAATATCGTTTAAAGTCATTTGTATTGAACTAATCATACTTTTTATATTTTTATCGTTAAGTTCACATAATTTTACATCTAAAACACGTCTTTACAATACATTTGGGTGAATATAAAAGGTCGTAAAAAAATTTTGAAATACGGGTGATGAATCCGCTAAATATCGTCTTAAGTCATTTCTATTAAACTAATCATACTTTTTATATTTTTAACGTTAAGTTCACATTATTTTACATCTAAAACACGTATTTACAATACATTTGGGTGAATACAAAATATAGAAAAAAAATTTGGGAAAAAATTTGGTAAAAAATGGTGATAATTTCGCTAAATATCGATTAAAGTCATTTGTATTGAACTAATCATACTTTTTATATTTTTATCGTTAAGTTCACATTATTTTACATCTAAAACACGTATTTACAATACATTTGGGTGAATACAAAAAATAGAAAAAAAATTTGGGAAAAAATTTGGTAAAAAATGGTGATAATTCCGCTAAATATCGTTTAAAGTCATTTGTATTGAACTAATCATACTTTTTATATTTTTATCGTTATGTTCACATAATTTTACATCTAAAACACGTCTTTACAATACATTTGGGTGAATATAAAAGGTCGTAAAAAAATTTTGAAATACAGGTGATGAATCCGCTAAATATCGTCTTAAGTCATTTCTATTAAACTAATCATACTTTTTATATTTTTAACGTTAAGTTAACATTATTTTACATCTAAAACACGTATTTACAATACATTTGGGTGACTAAAAAAAATAGAAAAAAAATTTGGGAAAAAATTTGGTAAAAAATGGTGATAATTCCGATAAATATCGATTAAAGTCATTTGTATTGAACTAATCATACTTGTTATATGTTTATCGTTAAGTTCACATAATTTTACATCTAAAACACGTCTTTACAATACATTTGGGTGAATATAAAAGGTCGTAAAAAAATTTTGAAATACAGGTGATGAATCCGCTAAATATCGTCTTAAGTCATTTCTATTAAACTAATCATACTTTTTATATTTTTAACGTTAAGTTCACATTATTTTACATCTAAAACACGTCTTTACAATACATTTGGGTGAATGTAAAAGGTCGTAAAAACATTTTGAAATACAGGTGATGAATCCGCTAAATATCGTCTTAAGTCATTTCTATTAAACTAATCAAACTTTTTATATTTTTAACGTTAAGTTCACATTATTTTACATCTAAAACACGTGTTTACAATACATTTGGGTGAATACAAAAAATTGAAAAAAAATTTGGTAAAAAATGGTGATAATTTCGCTAAATATCGATTAAAGTCATTTGTATTGAACTAATCATACTTTTTATATGTTAATCGTTAAGTTCACATTATTTTACATCTAAAACACGTATTTACAATACATTTGGGTGAATACAAAAAATAGAAAAAAAATTTGGGAAAAAATTGGGTAAAAAATGGTGATAATTCCGCTAAATATCGTCTTAAGTCATTACTATTAAACTAATCATACTTTTTATATTTTTAACGTTAAGTTCACATTATTTTACATCTAAAACACGTGTTTACAATACATTTGGGTGAATACAAAAAATAGAAAAAAAATTTAGGAAAAAATTAGGTAAAAAATGGTGATAATTTCGCTAAATATCGATTAAAGTCATTTGTATTGAACTAATCATACTTTTTATATTTTTATCGTTAACTTCACATTATTTTACATCTAAAACACGTATTTACAATACATTTGGGTGAATACAAAAAATAGAAAAAAAATCGGGGAAAAAATTTGGTAAAAAATGGTGATAATTCCGCTAAATATCGTTTAAAGTCATTTGTATTGAACTAATCATACTTTTTATATTTTTATCGTTAAGTTCGCATTATTTTACATATAAAACACGTCTTTACAATACATTTGGGTGAATATAAAAGGTCGTAAAAAAATTTTGAAATACAGGTGATGAATCCGCTAAATATCGTCTTAAGTCATTTCTATTAAACTAATCATACTTTTTATATTTTTAACGTTAAGTTCACATTATTTTACATCTAAAACACGTATTTACAATACATTTGGGTGAATACAAAAAATAGAAAAAAAATTAGGGAAAAAATTGGGTAAAAAATGGTGATAATTCCGCTAAATATCGTTTAAAGTCATTTGTATTGAACTAATCATACTTTTTATATGTTTATCGTTAAGTTCACATAATTTTACATCTAAAACACGTCTTTACAATACATTTGGGTGAATACAAAAAATAGAAAAAAAATTTGGTAAAAAATGGTGATAATTTCGCTAAATATCGATTAAAGTCATTTGTATTGAACTAATCATACTTTTTATATTTTTATCGTTAAGTTCACATTATATCACATCTAAAACACGTCTTTACAATACATTTGGGTGAATATAAAAGGTCGTAAAAAAATTTTGAAATACAGGTGATGAATCCGCTAAATATCGTCTTAAGTCATTTCTATTAAACTAATCATACTTTTTATATTTTTAACGTTAAGTTCACATTATTTTACATCTAAAACACGTGTTTACAATACATTTGGGTGAATACAAAAAATAGAAAAAAAATTTGGGAAAAAATTTGGTAAAAAATGGTGATAATTCCGCTAAATATCGTTTAAAGTCATTTGTATTGAACTAATCATACTTTTTATATTTTTATCGTTAAGTTCGCATTATTTTACATATAAAACACGTCTTTACAATACATTTGGGTGAATATAAAAGGTCGTAAAAAAATTTTGAAATACAGGTGATGAATCCGCTAAATATCGTCTTAAGTCATTTCTATTAAACTAATCATACTTTTTATATTTTTAACGTTAAGTTCACATTATTTTATATCTAAAACACGTATTTACAATACATTTGGGTGAATACAAAAAATAGAAAAAAAATTTGGAAAAAATTTGGTAAAAAATGGTGATAATTTCGCTAAATATCGAATAAAGTCATTTGTATTGAACTAATTATACTTTTTATATTTTTATCGTTAAGTTCACATTATTTTACATCTAAAACACGTATTTACAATACATTTGGGGGAATACAAAAAATAGAAAAAAAATTTGGGAAAAAATTGGGTAAAAAATGGTGATAATTCCGCTAAATATCGTTTAAAGTCATTTGTATTGAACTAATCATACTTTTTATATTTTTATCGTTAAGTTCACATTATTTTACATCTAAAACACGTCTTTACAATACATTTGGGTGAATATAAAAGGTCGTAAAAAAATTTTGAAATACAGGTGATGAATCCGCTAAATATCGTCTTAAGTCATTTGTATTGAACTAATCATACTTTTTATATTTTTATCGTTAAGTTCACATAATTTTACATCTAAAACACGTCTTTACAATACATTTGGGTGAATGTAAAAGGTCGTAAAAACATTTTGAAATACAGGTGATGAATCCGCTAAATATCGTCTTAAGTCATTTCTATTAAACTAATCATACTTTTTATATTTTTAACGTTAAGATCACATTATTTTACATCTAAAACACGTGTTTACAATACATTTGGGTGAATACAAAAAATTGAAAAAAAATTTGGTAAAAAATGGTGATAATTTCGCTAAATATCGATTAAAGTCATTTGTATTGAACTAATCATACTTTTTATATGTTTATCGTTAAGTTCACATTATTTTACATCTAAAACACGTATTTACAATACATTTGGGTGAATACAAAAAATAGAAAAAAAATTTGGGAAAAAATTGGGTAAAAAATGGTGATAATTCCGCTAAATATCGTCTTAAGTCATTACTATTAAACTAATCATACTTTTTATATTTTTAACGTTAAGTTCACATTATTTTACATCTAAAACACGTGTTTACAATACATTTGGGTGAATACAAAAAATAGAAAAAAAATTTAGGAAAAAATTAGGTAAAAAATGGTGATAATTTCGCTAAATATCGATTAAAGTCATTTGTATTGAACTAATCATACTTTTTATATTTTTATCGTTAACTTCACATTATTTTACATCTAAAACACGTATTTACAATACATTTGGGTGAATACAAAAAATAGAAAAAAAATTTGGGAAAAAATTTGGTAAAAAATGGTGATAATTTCGCTAAATATCGATTAAAGTCATTTGTATTGAACTAATCATACTTTTTATATTTTTATCGTTATGTTCACATAATTTTACATCTAAAACACGTCTTTACAATACATTTGGGTGAATATAAAAGGTCGTAAAAAAATTTTGAAATACAGGTGATGAATCCGCTAAATATCGTCTTAAGTCATTTCTATTAAACTAATCATACTTTTTATATTTTTAACGTTAAGTTAACATTATTTTACATCTAAAACACGTATTTACAATACATTTGGGTGACTAAAAAAAATAGAAAAAAAATTTGGGAAAAAATTTGGTAAAAAATGGTGATAATTCCGATAAATATCGATTAAAGTCATTTGTATTGAACTAATCATACTTGTTATATGTTTATCGTTAAGTTCACATAATTTTACATCTAAAACACGTCTTTACAATACATTTGGGTGAATATAAAAGGTCGTAAAAAAATTTTGAAATACAGGTGATGAATCCGCTAAATATCGTCTTAAGTCATTTCTATTAAACTAATCATACTTTTTATATTTTTAACGTTAAGTTCACATTATTTTACATCTAAAACACGTATTTACAATACATTTGGGTGAATACAAAAAATAGAAAAAAAATTTGGGAAAAAATTTGGTAAAAAATGGTGATAATTCCGCTAAATATCGTTTAAAGTCATTTGTATTGAACTAATCATACTTTTTATATTTTTATCGTTAAGTTCACATTATTTTACATCTAAAACACGTCTTTACAATACATTTGGGTGAATATAAAAGGTCGTAAAAAAATTTTGAAATACAGGTGATGAATCCGCTAAATATCGTCTTAAGTCATTTCTATTAAACTAATCATCCTTTTTATATTTTTAACGTTAAGTTCACATTATTTTACATCTAAAACACGTGTTTACAATACATTTATGTGAATACAAAAAATAGAAAAAAAATTTGGGAAAAAATTTGGTAAAAAATTGTGATAATTCCGCTAAATATCGTTTAAAGTCATTTGTATTGAACTAATCATACTTTTTATATTTTTATCGTTAAATTCAAATAATTTTACATCTAAAACACGTATTTACAATACATTTGGGTGACTACAAAAAATAGAAAAAAAATTTGGTAAAAAATGGTGATAATTCCGCTAAATATCGTTAAAGTCATTTGTATTGAACTAATCATACTTTTTATATTTTTATCGTTAAGTCCACATAATTTTACATCTAAAACACGTCTTTACAATACATTTGGGTGAATATAAAAGGTCGTAAAAAATTTTGAAAAACAGGTGATGAATCCGCTAAATATCGTCTTAAGTCATTTCTATTAAACTAATCATACTTTTTATATTTTTAACGTTAAGTTCACATTATTTTATATCTAAAACACGTATTTACAATACATTTGGGTGAATACAAAAAATAGAAAAAAAATTTGGGAAAAAATTTGGTAAAAAATGGTGATAATTTCGCTAAATATCGTCTTAAGTCATTTCTATTAAACTAATCATACTTTTTATATTTTTAACGTTAAGTTCACATTATTTTACATCTAAAACACGTGTTTACAATACATTTGGGTGAATACAAAAAATAGAAAAAAAATTTGGGAAAAAATTTGGTAAAAAATGGTGATAATTCCGCTAAATATCGTTTAAAGTCATTTGTATTGAACTAGTCATACTTTTTATATTTTTATCGTTAAGTTCGCATTATTTTACATATAAAACACGTCTTTACAATACATTTGGGTGAATATAAAAGGTCGTAAAAAAATTTTGAAATACAGGTGATGAATATCCGCTAAATATCGTCTTAAGTCGTTTCTATTAAACTAATCATACTTTTTATATTTTTAACGTTAAGTTCACATTATTTTACATCTAAAACACGTATTTACAATTCATTTGGGTGAATACAAAAAATAGAAAAAAAATTAGGGAAAAAATTGGGTAAAAAATGGTGATAATTCCGCTAAATATCGTTTAAAGTCATTTGTATTGAACTAATCATACTTTTTATATGTTTATCGTTAAGTTCACATAATTTTACATCTAAAACACGTCTTTACAATACATTTGGGTGAATACAAAAAATAGAAAAAAAATTTGGTAAAAAATGGTGATAATTTCGCTAAATATCGATTAAAGTCATTTGTATTGAACTAATCATACTTTTTATATTTTTATCGTTAAGTTCACATTATATCACATCTAAAACACGTCTTTACAATACATTTGGGTGAATATAAAAGGTCGTAAAAAAATTTTGAAATACAGGTGATGAATCCGCTAAATATCGTTTAAAGTCATTTGTATTGAACTAATCATACTTTTTATATTATTATCGTTAAGTTCACATTATTTTACATCTAAAACAAGTATTTACAATACATTTGGGTGAATACAAAAAATAGAAAAAAAATTTGGGAAAAAATTTGGTAAAAAATGGTGATAATTCCGCTAAATATCGTTTAATGTCATTTGTATTGAACTAATCATACTTTTTATATTTTTATCGTTAAGTTCGCATTATTTTACATATAAAACACGTCTTTACAATACATTTGGGTGAATATAAAAGGTCGTAAAAAAATTTTGAAATACAGGTGATGAATCCGCTAAATATCGTCTTAAGTCATTTCTATTAAACTAATCATACTTTTTATATTTTTAACGTTAAGTTCACATTATTTTACATCTAAAACACGTATTTACAATTCATTTGGGTGAATACAAAAAATAGAAAAAAAATTAGGGAAAAAATTGGGTAAAAAATGGTGATAATTCCGCTAAATATCGTTTAAAGTCATTTGTATTGAACTAATCATACTTTTTATATGTTTATCGTTAAGTTCACATAATTTTACATCTAAAACACGTCTTTACAATACATTTGGGTGAATACAAAAAATAGAAAAAAAATTTGGTAAAAAATGGTGATAATTTCGCTAAATATCGATTAAAGTCATTTGTATTGAACTAATCATACTTTTTATATTTTTATCGTTAAGTTCACATTATATCACATCTAAAACACGTCTTTACAATACATTTGGGTGAATATAAAAGGTCGAAAAAAATTTTGAAATACAGGTGATGAATCCGCTAAATATCGTCTTAAGTCATTTCTATTAAACTAATCATACTTTTTATATTTTTAACGTTAAGTTCACATTATTTTACATCTAAAACACGTGTTTACAATACATTTGGGTGAATACAAAAAATAGAAAAAAAATTTGGGAAAAAATTTGGTAAAAAATGGTGATAATTCCGCTAAATATCGTTTAAAGTCATTTGTATTGAACTAATCATACTTTTTATATTTTTATCGTTAAGTTCGCATTATTTTACATATAAAACACGTCTTTACAATACATTTGGTTGAATATAAAATGTCGTAAAAAAATTTTGAAATACAGGTGATGAATCCGCTAAATATCGTCTTAAGTCATTTTTATTAAACTAATCATACTTTTTATATTTTTAACGTTAAGTTCACATTATTTTATATCTAAAACACGTATTTACAATACATTTGGGTGAATACAAAAAATAGAAAAAAAATTTGGGAAAAAATTTGGTAAAAAATGGTGATAATTCCGCTAAATATCGTTTAAACTCATTTGTATTGAACTAATCATACTTTTTATATTTTTAACGTTAAGTTCACATAATTTTACATCTAAAACTTGTATTTACTATACATTTGGGTGACTACAAAAAATAGAAAAAAAATTTGGGAAAAAATTTGGTAAAAAATGGTGATAATTCCGCTAAATATCGTTAAAGTCATTTGTATTGCACTAATCATACTTTTTATATTTTTATCGTTAAGTTCACATAATTTTACATCTAAAACACGTCTTTACAATACTTTTTGATGAATATAAAAGGTCATAAAAAAATTTTGAAAACAGGTGATGAATCCGCTAAATATCGTCTTAAGTCATTTCTATTAAACTAATCATACTTTTTATATTTTTAACGTTAAGTTCACATTATTTCACATCTAAAACACGTCTTTACAATACATTTGGATGAATACAAAAGGTCGTAAAAATATTTTGAAAAACAGGTGATTAATCCGCTAAATATCGTCTTAAGTCATTTCTATCAAACTAATCATACTTTTTATATTGTTAACGTTAAGTTCACATTATTTTACATCTAAAACACGTATTTACAATACATTTGGGTGAATACAAAAAATAGAAAAAAAATTTTGGAAAAAGTTGGTAAAAAATGGTGATAATTCCGCTAAATATCGTTTAAAGTCATTTGTATTGAACTAATCATACTTTTTATATTTTTATCGTTAAGTTCACATAATTTTACATCTAAAACACGTCTTTACAATACATTTGGGTGAATGTAAAAGGTCGTAAAAAAATTTTGAAATACAGGTGATGAACATGCTAAATATCGTCTTAAGTCATTTCTATTAAACTAATCATACTTTTTATATTTTTAACGTTAAGTTCACATTATTTTACATCTAAAACACGTGTTTACAATACATTTGGGTGAATACAAAAAATTGAAAAAAAATTTGGTAAAAAATTGTGATAATTTCGCTAAATATCGATTAAAGTCATTTGTATTGAACTAATCATACTTTTTATATTTTTATCGTTAAGTTCAAATTATA
The DNA here is from genome assembly GCF_037042655.1 of Diuraphis noxia. Taxonomy (NCBI): domain Eukaryota; kingdom Metazoa; phylum Arthropoda; class Insecta; order Hemiptera; family Aphididae; genus Diuraphis; species Diuraphis noxia. The sequence continues at coordinate 2,568,911 of NW_028301717.1, forward strand.
TCACATCTAAAACACGTCTTTACAATACATTTGGGTGAATATAAAAGGTCGTAAAAAAATATTGAAATACAGGTGATGAATCCGCTAAATATCGTCTTAAGTCATTTCTATTAAACTAATCATACTTTTTATATTTTTAACGTTAAGTTCACATTATTTTACATCTAAAACACGTGTTTACAATACATTTGGGTGAATACAAAAAATAGAAAAAAAATTTGGGAAAAAATTTGGTAAAAAATGGTGATAATTCCGCTAAATATCGTTTAAAGTCATTTGTATTGAACTAGTCATACTTTTTATATTTTTATCGTTAAGTTCGCATTATTTTACATATAAAACACGTCTTTACAATACATTTGGGTGAATATAAAAGGTCGTAAAAAAATTTTGAAATACAGGTGATGAATATCCGCTAAATATCGTCTTAAGTCATTTCTATTAAACTAATCATACTTTTTATATTTTTAACGTTAAGTTCACATTATTTTATATCTAAAACACGTATTTACAATACATTTGGGTGAATACAAAAAATAGAAAAAAAATTTGGGAAAAAATTTGGTAAAAAATGGTGATAATTTCGCTAAATATCGTCTTAAGTCATTTCTATTAAACTAATCATACTTTTTATATTTTTAACGTTAAGTTCACATTATTTTACATCTAAAACACGTGTTTACAATACATTTGGGTGAATACAAAAAATAGAAAAAAAATTTGGGAAAAAATTTGGTAAAAAATGGTGATAATTCCGCTAAATATCGTTTAAAGTCATTTGTATTGAACTAGTCATACTTTTTATATTTTTATCGTTAAGTTCGCATTATTTTACATATAAAACACGTCTTTACAATACATTTGGGTGAATATAAAAGGTCGTAAAAAAATTTTGAAATACAGGTGATGAATATCCGCTAAATATCGTCTTAAGTCATTTCTATTAAACTAATCATACTTTTTATATTTTTAACGTTAAGTTCACATTATTTTATATCTAAAACACGTATTTACAATACATTTGGGTGAATACAAAAAATAGAAAAAAAATTTGGGAAAAAATTTGGTAAAAAATGGTGATAATTTCGCTAAATATCGATTAAAGTCATTTGTATTGAACAAATCATACTTTTTATATTTTTATCGTTAAGTTCACATTATTTTACATCTAAAACACGTATTTACAATACATTTGGGTGAATACAAAAAATAGAAAAAAAATTTGGGAAAAAATTTGGTAAAAAATGGTGATAATTCCGATAAATATCGTTTAATGTCATTTGTATTGAACTAATCATACTTTTTATATTTTTATCGTTAAGTTCGCATTATTTTACATATAAAACACGTCTTTACAATACATTTGGGTGAATATAAAAGGTCGTAAAAAAATTTTGAAATACAGGTGATGAATCCGCTAAATATCGTCTTAAGTCATTTCTATTAAACTAATCATACTTTTTATATTTTTAACGTTAAGTTCACATTATTTTACATCTAAAACACGTATTTACAATTCATTTGGGTGAATACAAAAAATAGAAAAAAAATTAGGGAAAAAATTGGGTAAAAAATGGTGATAATTCCGCTAAATATCGTTTAAAGTCATTTGTATTGAACTAATCATACTTTTTATATGTTTATCGTTAAGTTCACATAATTTTACATCTAAAACACGTCTTTACAATACATTTGGGTGAATACAAAAAATAGAAAAAAAATTTGGTAAAAAATGGTGATAATTTCGCTAAATATCGATTAAAGTCATTTGTATTGAACTAATCATACTTTTTATATTTTTATCGTTAAGTTCACATTATATCACATCTAAAACACGTCTTTACAATACATTTGGGTGAATATAAAAGGTCGTAAAAAAATTTTGAAATACAGGTGATGAATCCGCTAAATATCGTTTAAAGTCATTTGTATTGAACTAATCATACTTTTTATATTATTATCGTTAAGTTCACATTATTTTACATCTAAAACAAGTATTTACAATACATTTGGGTGAATACAAAAAATAGAAAAAAAATTTGGGAAAAAATTTGGTAAAAAATGGTGATAATTCCGCTAAATATCGTTTAAT